>NC_092542.1:2686000-4029000 GCF_037038585.1 Patagioenas fasciata | reverse complement strand
TGGAAAATCAGACTTGGATGCTGCTGTGCCAAAGCCAGGCTGGTGTCAGGACATGAGCGCCTCTCCAGGGCTTGCACAGACACAGGGAGTCATGGCATGTTTGACTTTCTTGTGAGAGCAGAGCAGCTGTGACTGCAGCCTACCTGAGCAGGAGGTAAGGATGTAGACCAAGACAGCTATGCAGCTACTGCTGATGAAGGCCAGCAACATGTCATTGTTGAAGGTTCGCCTCACTTCATAGTCAAACAAATCTGTCCCTCCATACAGCACCTGGACTTTGCTAGGGTGGGAAGATATGAAGGAAGGAAGAGGAGTAGGCGGAGTTGAGTGTAAAGGGAACAGAGCTAAGGGATTTAATAAAACAGGGGATTTAACAAAGCACAATGTCTCGCCCAGAGCCAGAGGAGGTCACTGCTCCAATAAACTTGACAGTTCTCTGAGGAAATGGCTCAGAGTGGTGAGAGCAGGTTGAACAAGGTTGCTGCTGGACGAGAAGTTCACACAAGGAGGGAAAAAAATAAAAGCAGGTCTAATACTTTTAAAATTCCTCCAATGCATGGTGGGTCTTCGGCACTAATAGACTTCTTGCTGTCAGCAAACAGCTCCCAAAGCCTCCAAAGCCAATTCCATCTGGAATCCTAATCATTGCTTATTATATTAAGCACAAAGGTAATAACTAGCAGATGCGGGCAGAGTGAGAGCTTATCAGAAACCACATGATTTACCAGCTTCTGCTTCTGGAAGCAGGCTCCGAGCGGAAGTAATCCAAGATAATTTAACCAGGAGCACAGTAACATGCACCACAGGAGGCTTTCCGGAAGCAGAGCTTCAGAACCAAGGCTTGGCCCCAGTTCCCTTTTGGCTTCCCCTGCTTGCAGCCCGCTCTACCGGAATGGCCTGGGGCTGCTCGCTGTCCGGGCTGACATTCCCCTCTGCTTTTGAAGATCCATATCCATTAGCTCTAGGACCTACTGAGAGTCAGAGCAGCAGAGAGCAGGAGACTGAGAAGGTTCACTGGAACTTGGACTCGCCGCCTTCCCTCAGCGCTCTGGGTGCTGGGCTACTCTTTTAGCCCTTCTGGCATTGTTTTACCACCTCCCTCTCACAAGCACTGAGCAAAGCTGTGTCCATCCCAAGTCATACAGACCTGCTGGGGAAAAAAGCCTGCCCTTCCTCAAACTTCTCCTGCTTTGAAACTCCCCATCCCTCTGTACAAAGAGAAAACACACCTGGAAGGAATTACACTGGCATGAGCAAAAGCAGAATCAGATCCACGGGCTGATGCCTTGAGGAAGGACCATTTCACCCCCTGCAAAAGACCCACTAGGGCCAAACTGAGATTAGGAAGGCAGAAAAGCAGCTCTGTCAAAGCCACTAGAATTGGACTTGTGAGATGGGAACAAATAGATCCAATGCCAGACAGGGGCTGAGTGGAAAGGCAGGCACTGGATCCAGTCTCTGGCTGCCTTTCATTGTCTCTATTGATGTCTCTGGCATGTTGCTGCACTAGGAAGTGGCATTAAAGGGAAGCACAGGAGTGGTTTTCTGCCATCTGCTCCCTACCCTCATTCACAGTGCTGTGCCTGAGCCCAGCCTCAAAGGAGATGCTTCTTCTCCTTTATTTGGAACATTACACCGTGGCCACTGTTTGAGACTGAGCTGGTGCGCCAAGCCTTCTGTGCCTTCCAGGTGAGACTGAATGCTGCAAGGCTATGTATGCCCTGTGTAAACCTTAAGATGGAGCTTTTACACCCTGAAGGGCCTGTTCGATCCACTCCTTTAGTACACAGAAACCATCCTCTCCAGGCTCTGCCTTTCCCTGCTCTCACCCACTCCCAACTGGGCACCTGTTGTGTATGCACAGACCCTCACCTTGTGGATTGCTTGGCCAGCATGGCCACGTAGGTGATGACAAAGTTCTGGAACTTGCGGCGCTGCTCCTCCCAGCGGTCCTCCACCGAGTAGTAGTTTGGCAGTGGTGCCCCAAAGAGGATTTCGCTCCGCAGCAGGGAGCTTTTCATGTTCTCGGCAGACAAGCCCTCATCCACATACCAGTAGAATTCGGGGTGGGTCATGGCCAGCTCCAGGGACCCTGCGGGAGAAAGCAGCACCACTTTTGTTTGGTCCTGCTAAGGCAAGGCACAGGGTCTAGTCCAGCAAAGGGAAACTGTGAGCAATCCTGTCTTTCATCAGAGTGATGTGAGTGCTGCTGCCTCGCAAAGAGCAAGGAGGGCTGAGGAAAGCTGGACTGCAAAGACTCATATTCCACTTTCTGCTTTTTGAGTCTGAATTCAACGTTGCTTACATGCAGTTCCCCATCAGGGACACATCTTCCGTTCAACTGTGATCTGACCGCAGGTCTCCCAAGCAGCAACACACACATCTCCATCAATACCTCCACTGCTGGAGGCAGTTAGTTCTCATACATTGGGCCAATATTTGCTCCATCCCACTGGGAAGTACAAGAGCTAAACAATGCCCACATCCCCTTGAGTTCACACCAGAAAGACCCAGAAGCTACACTCTTCCATGTTTAGGTAGCAGAACTGTTACTCACGCTGGAGCAGATGGAGTTAATTCTTTGCCTGCTCCCTGTATGGCTCCTGGACGGCTATCATCTGCAGCCTGTGCCTGCGAGACAGATGGAGGCTTCATCCCACAGCCACATCACACCCACAGACTCCTCATGATTCACCTCTTTTTCACCATCCAGAGCCTCTGCTCTACTAGAGGGGCATATAGCACAGAGCTGTGAGGAGGAGGCAGGGCCTTCCTCCTCCTCTCCTTATAGAAGCCTTTCCAGCTGGTGACTCACGAGCTGCCTTTCAAGCTCCAGAGCAGCCCACAGACCTCTTTTCATCTGCTCCACAGTGCAGGGAAGCTCACCCCTATTGTCTGTCCAAGACCTGACATTCCTCTGGTTAACCACAGCTCTTCCCAGGGAACAAGGGTCAGTAAAAGGTATCTGTAGGTCTCCTTCACATTTGTCCCTTTCACTCGTCTGTTGGGACCTGTGTGACCCATGATTGGGGTTGCAGGGGCTTTGCTAAAAGGGTAGACGAGCGGCCCTAGTGCAGAAAAGACAACTCCTCAAGGCACAACACGGCAGCTGCTGCTTCTCTGCACAAGGCAGTCACTTCTCTCAGCTGCACATCAGGGACTGACTGAACTGGCAGGAGGTGCGTGCCTTAAACATGCCACCCCACAGCCCTCTGCTCACCTTGGATGTCAGCAAGGTCTTGTCCCATGCCATCATAGTAAATCTTCCCTCCTCTCTCAGTGGGGAAGAAGTACGTCATGAGGGAGCTGGGAGGGGAGCAGTAGGAGTAGGAGCCCAGGGGCAGGTCCTTCAACACCTCATGGGGTTTCCAGCAGAACTCCCGGAAGCGAGGGTGGTCCATGATCTTGCGCTCGACCTCATGGATGGTAACCAGGCGCTCGGTGGTGAAGATGTTGTTTTCAGAGTCCCCCCGAGCCAGAAAAATGAGCTCGATGCGCCAGTGGGCATGTGTCTGTGTGTTGGCGCTGATGTAAGTGCTGGAGTAGTCCCAGCGTGGGGCACCCCTCCCAGTTCGGGAAGTTCGGTTTCCGGGGTTCAAGTGGGCATGGGGCTTGGGGGAGCCCATCCTGCCCTCTGGGGTGCTGCGCTTGAGCCGTGCATTGACCCCGAGATGGGAAGCATTGAGGTGAAGCTGCTGGAGCTGCTCAAAGATGAGTCTCTGCAGGGTTTCAGAGGTGAAGTCAGCCAGGTCCCGGCGGTTCCTCCCCCATGACCCAAACTGAGACTTGAGGGCCAAGGCAAGCGCATCAAAGCGCTGAGAGGACTCATGGTTGCGGATCTCAAAAGCATTGTAGGAGATGTCGATGTCCAGGGCTGGGTAGTGGAGGAACATGACAACAGCAAGCACAGCAGGGATGGCACAGCCCAGGAAAAGGATGAAGCCAGCACAGTACGGGTTGGTAAATACCCAGCCAACAATATTCCAGAAGCCAGACACAGGCAGTGTGACACGCAGGGGCCTGACTCTGCATGGGCTTTTCCCACACAACAGAGCACCCTCCCGTCTCTTCCGGGAGCTGAAGGTTACCTCTTCATCTTCCTCATCTAGCCAGGCATCCTGTAACAAGGGGTCATCCTCTGTGTCCATGTCCAGCACCTGCACAAAGAAGCATAGAAAAGCAGTCAGCCGAGCTAAAACTTCAGCCCACGTTAGCAGCGCAGTTTGGTGCTGCACAAACGTAGGTGCAAACCTCCCTCACCCATCTGGGCAAGCTGGTGTGTACGTGCAGGCACCTCCACTCCATTCAGCTGCCTCCTCCCATCGGCCTCTTCAACAGAATGGAGTTACTGCAAGACCTGATCAAGCATCTGTATTCTCTCTTTAGAAAGAGAGGTAAAGAGCCATAATAATTTCCCATTTATTGAGCTACTGAGGAGAAGGAGGGAGAAGATTCTAATCCTGAAACAGAAGAGCCTGCACGTGACAAGAAAGGGAAATGAGAGAGACTGAGATAGTAATAAACCAGCTGTAAAAGGATCATAGCATCATCTTTTTTAACAAAGAGCTAAATCCTCAACTCAAGGAAGGGATCAGACCTCAGCATCTCCCTCTGTCTCTCCCATCTGCTCTCACGGTGACTGCAAAACTCATAACAAAAGGGCACCCACACTGTTTGAAGGCCAAGGCATGCTACCCTCTAGCTAAAGACTGGTACAAATTCTGACCCTGGTGTAAACCCCAGCACAGCAAACGCTGGAAAATTCCCAGTATTATGTGCCCTGACATGAGAGCCGAGTCAGGGAAGGATCAAGATTTGGTCCAGGCGCAAGGGCAGGGAGGGCGGCGCTGAGGCTGTGCCGTGGCTGCCGGGGACAGCACATGCGTGCATCCTGACCTAGTTCCACCACAGCTCTGAACTCCCTTCAAAAGAGAGTTTACCACATGATCCAGCTGCAAAGCCAGACACGGCTCACTTAGTATTGCCCTTGGGACTCGTCTGGCTTTACTGCCTTTGTCAGATCCTGCCTGGGTCAGGATGAAAGCTTATCCAACCCAAAACACAGCAAACGCAATCAGTGGGGGAGATAAACCCTGAAATCAGCCAGAAGGGGAGTGAAATGCATTTTTCCTGCTTGAATTCTACCTGTTTTCCCTCCACCACTTCCCGTACTGCCCAGGGACTCCCAGCATTGAAGCACAGCCCAGTTACTTTTTCAGTTCCAGGATGTGCACAGTGGACCTAATCCTGCAGCCCTAACCAAAGCTCTGCCTCCCTTTTGTGCAAGCTTAGCCTGCTCCAGGTTGCAAGGAGCAGAGGATAAGAGCACTCCTATGAGCCCTGGATCCGTTTCTTTAGAGAAGATTCACTGATTCAGCCGGCTGGGGTAGGCATTCAGATTCCTTGGGCTTCCCTTTGCCCAATTCAAAGCAAACAGGCTTCCTCCTGTGAGCCTGGCACACAGCAGAAGAGAAGGGACAAAACCAAACCTGGGTGACTGTAGAATCAGCAAGAGCTTTGCCCTCGACTGCAGCAGGTGGGATCCGGCTCAGACCCCAACGGCCCTGCAGGGATTGTCACCCACTTGCACCCAGCCAGGACAAACACCCATGCAGCTCCCACGTGACAGAGTTATTTTTCAGTGAAACGTAGGATAGAAGAAAGTCATTGACAAGTTGCGGAGAGGCACTGACAGATGAGGAAGCTAATTACACACGACCTGACTAATTAATGCTGACTTTCAGATTAAAAAATCCTCACTAGTGTTCCATTTCAATTACTCAGTTGTTCCTCCTTACAGTAAAAAGGAAGCCTTGTGCATCAGTGAGCTAGAAAGAAAAAAGGAAAGAAAGCACAAGGCTAGAAGGGGAGGGAAAGACAATTTCTGTAATATGGGAGATTCCTATCGACAAAATAATTAAACTTCACATTCGTTTCTCCCATGGGCAAAGCTTTCAGAGCAGAGCTAGCAGTTTTGTGGTCCTATTTGTATTCCTGAAAACTCCTGGAGTTTCTACCCAAGGCAGCTTTAGGTCCCTTTGTTAGCTATATAAAGTTCCTCTAAGAGAGAGATAAATGGGCTTTGTGCTTGCAAAATCACCCTAAGAGCATCCAGCTCCTGCCAAAAGCCACCTCTCGGTAACAATGCACAGTCGATAGCCGGGACGGACAGTGTCTCCCAGGCCCTGTTATGCTAAAGAACATTGTACACAGCTCTGGCCATGTAAAACATCTGCAGGGCATCATTAATGTGTGCCCACTCCAAAACAGGGCTCCACAGTGACACTGAGACTCAGGACCAGCGTTTTGCTCTGCACTTGAGTCACTGAGACTAGTCTAGAAGTTATCGTTGCAAACAACAACCCAGAAGGGCTTTCTCAGGTCCCTGCTTGCCCTTTATCAACACAGCTGTAACGGGGTGGATGGAGTAAGCTGTGTGTTGCCATTCGCCAGTGCAGACAGCCTTTCATAAGTGGGAAAAATGAAACAGTAAGGAGGAATTAAATCCAATTTCTTGGCTGCTAATTAGAGTTCTAACTCTAAAAGCAGTCCCAGGACACCTCAGGCTGGGCACCTGACAGACTTCTGAAAATCTGCCTTAATTCAGCCATTGACCAGAACCTGTGCCTGAGGACACAACCCAGAACCAGCCCAGAGATGCACGCGCTGCTTAAAGGCACTGCTTTAAACTGCTGGCTGGACTGGCTACGCCATTATTAATTAAGCAGGTCTACTTTTCCAGCTGCACAGCACAATGCAGAAACAAGGCTTTAATCTGTTTTCTGAGCCCTTTGCATTTCCCTTCCCACTTGCTTTAAATCCTTTGGTAAGATGCACAAAATCATTGTCAGACCTCAGGCACTTTGCAGATCAGAATGGCATCAAAATGCTCCAGCAGCACAGTGCTGTTGGAACTACAGCGCAACGATGTAAATATGTATTCACTGGGAAAAAAACTTCAACAAAATGATTTTAAAAAATATATATTTAAACTCTATTGTCTGCAGTTCCACTTCCCCACAGGAGGCAAGACGATAGGGCTGTATACAGTCTGATCTCCCAGGCTTTCTGAAATCAAGTACATGCACACACACTCATTCCTAACTGAGGTCTCCTCTTTCACTGCTGACTGTCCTATCCTTCTTTCCCCTTCCAGGCACTTTTACACCCTGGCTAAGATAAGAACAGCTGGAAATGGGAGGAACCAGTCAGACTCTATGATTTTAAAAGTCTTTTCCAACCTAAATGATTCTATGATCTATCGACCTGCTTTCAGAATGGACAAAGGCTGGTTGGAGCCCTCTCAGCCTACGATATCAAGGATCTCCTGCCTGCTATTCCAGGTGTCTGACAAGCACTGATTAGATATAATTACATGCCAAAAGCAGGGTGGAAAGATTAGCTGCAAAGTCAAGCACTCACCAGTCAGGAAATGCCAAATTCAGGGCTGACACAGCATCCTTAATTTGTCCCCCTTCAGTAAATGCTTTGCAGTGCAATTTTTCTTCCAAGCCCAGTGTCCAAAGGCAAGGACTGTGGCCTCCACCAGCGCATGCAATGGATGATGCTCCCAAACCCAGCAGCTATTCGCTACCTTGTTCTGTCCTCATTGTTCAGCGTGTGGTCTCACGCCTCATTTCCTGCACGCTGCTCAAGCCTGGCTCAGAGGCAGAATTATTAATTTCCTCATGAGCTCTTCACGCTGGCAGTCACGACAGAGTCTGAGGGCTGAGCAAACAGGACTGAACTGAATCTTCTCCCAGCATCTCTGAGAAGGAGGGGGTGGTGCAGTCTGCAGCTCACAGATGCGGGAGCCCAGGAGATCAGAAAGAAAAAATAGACACTTTTTGGGTGCCTAGTTTAAGACACACAAGACACCTACTTTTTTTAGGGTGCACGGAACAGCACGGATAGGGGCTGTGTGCAACAAACTGCAAACTCCACTTTGCTCTGTGAGCACAATTTGAGCTGTAACATCAAGTATAACCATCGTTGTACAACATAAGCTCTGTGCTGGTGAAGGACACCCAACCTCCACAATAAGAGTGAATTTCATGCCATCTGTGCTAACCAGTGATGTCCATGCCAGTACCTGGGACACCTCAAAGTGCCAGAGAGCACAAGGATCACCAGTGACAGGTTTTTAGATAAAAAAATCCCAAAGGACATGACAAATTACCCCAAAACGCTTGCTTCAAAGTATAGAAAGCAGCACTTTTCAAAGAGAAAGGTCACCGGGATCTGTTGGCATCAAACCATGCATGTTGGGTGCCCTGCCATCCTGGGATTGCTGCAGAGGTAAACCTACACAAGAACCTCACTAACATTCATGTCATTGCAGAGAAAATTTGTTTCCTGATAAAATAATTTGCTCCCGGTTATTGTAGCTAATGATTGCAGGTGTTAGAAGACAGCTTCTGGGTTATAATCTCACGAAACATGCCTTGCAGCCTTGTACCATGTTTACCACTTGAGTTACTGGCGTGTGTTAATGATAAGGCCCCGCTGTCACTCAGGCATGTGGCACTTACAGGTTTCTGCTCACAGACGCCAAGCAAGCGGCAGCTCTGATATGCTTCAGAAATTACTTACCTAACCACTACAGAAATGACTTAGATTTTGTCTGAGCTCCAGCCACTTGCTGTTGCTAAGTAAAGGGTCGGCTTCTGGATCAGCTGTGTGCCTTTGGGTGCTGTGACACCGACTCCAGAAGCACCTTGGGTTCCACCTACCAGGGGCCCAAGATCATAACCTTGTTAAAGGTGTGTGGATTCCCACATTCCAGTGTCTACCCCCAAGCACCTGTGTTCATAGCAAAGCTGTTACAGATCATTAAATACAGATGCCTGCCACAAACCAGGGCCTTGTATTATTATCCCAAGAAGCATCACTCACCCCAGGAAGGAATCTCAGACCACAGAGAAGATTCGCCAATTCCCAAGGCCCTGGAATAAGCTGCTATCCCCAAAGCTTGTGTTCTGCTCTGTTATAGATAAACTCAGGCTTTCCATACCATTGTCACCCCGAAAAGGAAAGCCAAGCCCTGCTGTCAGCCTCTGCTGGTCAGTTATTATTCCATCCCACGCTGAGGCTGCCTGGTTTACATCACCACGGGCACTGATACCAGTTCCAACCCTACTCCCCACACCTGCTCCGTGTTGCAGGAGGCAGTTGGAAGACAAGGGCTGGCTGTGCTCTCTCTTCCATCCGCAGCTGCCCAGCAATAGCTGCTTGCGTGCAGATTGTGCTGGGACTAATCCAAACACCCTCTCCAAAAGGCGAGTCTCCCCATAAGGCTCAGCAGCCTGTGAAGTGGGATCCAAGCAGGTATGTGTTTCTTACCTCCCACACTCCTCTCTCCCCGAAACACATGCAGCAAGCTGCTCTCCTCCCATGAAAACCTGGTGCTTCTGGAATTAATTAGCACCGCTTTTTCATCTTCCCAGCATCAGTGGGACACCTGGAAGCAGAGGTCTGAAACCCAGAGGCTGGAGAGCTGCTAGAGCCACAGCTGACTGCTCCAGAGTGGGACCTGGGTGAACAGAAGGGTTTTCAGAACAGAAGGAAAACTTCCTGAGGGGAAGGGAAGGATGTGGAGACAAGACGCCTCAGTGCCTGAACAGCACGCCAGCAGATCCCCTGCCAGTACAAGGACTTAAAGCTCACTGCCAGCTGCACCAACCATGCAGAAACTCACATTAAATGTTACCACAGCTCAATAAGCAGAGTCCTGCAGACTGTTAGCAGAGGAGGGGGTAGGGTCTCAGAATAAGCAAACAGGCTTTAATGACACATTAGTCTCAGGGAGAGTCCAGGATCCTTCCTAATAGAGACAAGAGCCACTAAGAACTGGTTCCTGGTTAGTCCCTGTGCAAGGGAGGGAATAAAATGTAAACGCTACCAGGATCTGGAACATAACTGAGTAGATGGGAATGTAGGCAGGAGGTATACGTGCACGAATGAATTTGGCTGTGTGTGTGAAGATTTGGATGCAGAAGGAATACTCTGCCCCACAACGCATCAGAAATACAAGATAAATACAAGAAACAGCAAGAGGTCTCTAAAGGAAATGTCATCACGGTCTTAACTTAATCTGCCTCTGCTACTTACAGTACAGCTCTCTGTTACTGGAATCTAAATAAGGTCAAATGCTTTCCTGTATCACTTACACAGAAACCTATGCTATGAAACCTGCAGTCAGAGCGAGCTTGTACCAAGGAATCGGTTCCATGTAGCAGATTTAAAGGAATGAAGCTTCTTTTCTTCAGCTTAAGCAATGCCACAGTGGATGAAACACTTACCTGCTGATTTATCTTGTTTCCGGTTGTTATAGGCTGGTGTTTTATAGCTCCCTATGATGCTGCAGCAGTTCTGCCATGCTCTGTGCACAAGTATTGACATCAGTGATGAAAATGAAAGGGACCACAGAACACCAAAGCCCACAGCTCAGTTGCTACCTGTCTCAAAGAGCCCGTGTGCTGCGACAGAGCTGAGATGTAAGAGTTCAGACTGGGAGAAAGAGAAGGACTGGCTTTGAAAGCAAACTTGAGTTTGGATGCAGAAAAACATGGCTCGGGGCACATACATTGGATCCTGAGACACTCCATTTAAAAGCATGTCTATAGATTCGACACTCGGGCGAGCCCAAGGCACTGAAGAACCACAGCTTGCAAAGCCTGGCTCTGGAGTCTGGAAATCACAACTGTTGGCAGGAAGCACCAGAAGAAGCAGCTTTCTGCATCATTCAAGAACCAGTCTGAGCTTTCCAGCAAAATAGATTTAGTTTTCAAAACAAGCTGTTGTCTCTATTGTCCAGACTCATGGCTCTCAGTTTAAACGGAGCCCGCTGTTTTATTGAGTCACTTTCATGCTCTTGTGGGCCTGTCCACCTTTCCATTTCAACTCAGCCATAAAAATTGGCTTGGAGATTAAACTTGGCGCATGAGTTGTTAGCTGGAGAGCAAGTGGGAGGGTGTGCGAGGGGGAGGTGGAGGGAAAGAAGGAGCAGAGGAAATGTGAAGACAGAGGATTTGGCCAGGTTTGATTTACAAGCAGGAGCCAGGGTTGCTGCAGGTTTTTCTCAGACTCATTTAAAGTGCCCCGTTGGGCTCCAGTTTAAATCCAAGTTTGCAGCCTCATCTTCTTCAGGAATTCATTTGCCTTGTTAAAAGGAAGAACAAAAAGACAAATTATTTGATTCTTAGAATCGAGTGTGCTGCATGTTCAGCAGTACCCCAAGCAAGAGAAAGGATTAGGTGTTGGTTTGGGTTTTTTTCCCCAAATTGTCTCCACAGACCTTAATACAGCACTCAAAAGCAATTCATTCTCAGCTCCTGGGTGTAGAACAAAGCCAAGAAACAAGTCAACAGATAGCACATCCCCCTAGGAGCAAAGAGCGCTTTGCATTTGTGCATCGTATCAGCTTCTATCAGAGACTGCATAAACCTGTTACGAACGCCTATCAGATCCAATTCCCTTACTCCTCTAGGGAAATAGGTCAGATTACACACAAGTTTACAAATGAATTAAGCAAGGCTCCACAGCCTAACTCCAACTCTGCTGGAATTCAGCCATGACTTTTGTTAACTTTAACAGAAGCTAAGTACGGGCCAGGAAAGTTACAACTAGTATTAAGCAGACCCTGGTTTTAATTGCCATTGGGGGAGCAGCAACAATACCTACAATCCCATTAACAGTGACACAAACTGGATGCCCAAAAACTGAGGCATCTTTGCCTTCCAGATCTGCTCAAAAATCACAAGATTTGTGGCAGAACAACAACAGGACACAACTCTTCCCAATCCTCTGCTTTGATTACCAGATGTCGCAGCTCCTCCCCTGCTCAATATCATGAAGTTAACACCTAGCAGAGACCTGTGATGCTAACACACACATTTCCTTCTCTGCTACTGGTTTTCAAACATACAGATCCTTTAAGAACATAGGAATACAGGGGAAAACAGGGTTCCTATGATACATTTCTGTAGACAGACTGTGAAAGAAACAATGTACTGAGCCAAATGACTCTGGAAATCAAAGTGCCAGTTTGATGCAGGGCATTATTATTATTTATTAAATATATATCACCAGATGTGGATGATGTGGTTGGACTAGATGACCTTTCAAGGACCCTTCCAACCCGAACTATTCTATGATTCTAACATCAGACAGCCAAGCGAGCTCAGAGTAAAACTAGAGACCTCCTAGAACCTACTCTGTGTTCCAGTCAAAGAAATTTCTGCTATGCAAAAGCAACATGAGAAGAAAATCTGTGGCAGCACCAGACAGGATGCCCTGGAGCCCATAGAAGCTCGTCCATGCAGTCATCTTAGCAGGTAGATCCTGAGCTCACACTCCCACTAACAAATCCAAAGTGACTGCACTGACGTGCTGCATTTACAGTGAGACCGCAGCTGCAGAACCAGGCCCCAGGACCAACAGCATCCGCACCCTGAAGTCCAGGCAGAAAATAAATGATTGTCACCTCTGACTCTCCCCATAAAGCAGCAGAGAGTCAAGACCAGCAGCAGTTTAAGAATCAGACGACTGCCAGTATGTCTTTCACCCCCTGCAAACACATTGGCCTCTCCCCCTTCTCCACTATTTATGTGACATGAACTGCCTTCTATTCAGGAGGAGTCGTTCTCTATTAACAGAGCTTGGCAAAGATCAGGAATTAACTGTGCCAGCTTTCAAGCCTGCTGCCTTAAGGCAGATGGCAGGGAAAGCATCCCAGCCTTGTTCCCCAAACCTCTTCTCCCAGCAAGCAGAGAACTAAAAAACAGGAAAAAAGGGTCAGGCATCTGTGGAGCCCTAATTCAGTGCAGGAGACAACCCTGGGGTGCCCTGCTCTGCAACGGGCACACTTGCCTCCCCACAGAGGAGCAGAGCCCAATGCACCACCAGGATCCATGGGCAGAGAGCAAGGGCACGGGTTTCACCAGAACATGAAAGAGAAGATGCTCTGCTCCTCCAAGTCAGTGATGTTGCCATCATAAAAAAATCACCATTGTTTATGACGAGTGCTGAGCTGCGCCTTTATGGGAAAGCAAATCCCTCTGGAGCAGCTGCAAGGACAGGATTCCCACAGCATAAAACATGAGCTGCGGTTGCAGAGCATCCTCTGCTTCCCATCAGGAGACAGCTGCTCTGCCACCCCCACCGCAATGGGAGTCCCAGGAGCAGCTCCAGTGCTGGGGGGTTCAGTCGTTGCACTCAGTCACCCACAGGAACAAACACAAGCGGCCTCCTGAGCTGTGCAGGGCTGAGTGCCCAGTTCTGCTGAAATCCATGTGACATGCAAGTGCCTTGTTCTTGCAAAAGGACGGCATCAACCGCAGCTCCAAGCAGCCAAAATTAAACCTTTGAAACTCGAAAACCATTGTTTTGCCAATTTTTTGTGTGTCTGTATTTTCTCCTATTAACGATGCGGCACTCCAGTTATTAATATCTTCTGGTTTTCAATATTGTAAAAGCATTACTCAGTAGCAGCGTTCAGACCTCAGAAAACTTCTCTCACATGCCACAGAGGTCAGTTAATGACAGTATGACAGGCAAGAAGGTCACAGATAATATTCTATCAGACAGTTGTTGGAGCTCACGCCTGAAGCATCAATGGGATAACTTACAAACTCCCAGTTAAACCCATGCTGAAACATATTCTGGACTGGGGTCAGTGGAGAGTCTCTTGCTGACTTCACCTTGAGCTGGATTAAGCACTTAACTCTTATATTGTCTCCTCCATATCTCTGAATTATTCATTAAGGGCCAGACACTGCAATCCATACTCACACTGCGCTTAATTTGTCCTTTAAATTGACTTGCATTAGCCTGAGTCACAGGCACCACAGCACCTTACTCTCTAAACAGGCTCACCGAATGCAGCAGAGCTATTCATGAAATAAGGACTCTCCTGCCAAAGGAAAGGAGGCAGGATCCAGCCCTTGGAAAAGACACCAGTAAGGCTACAGCTCAGAGAAAATTCACCCTGGTAAAGCTGCATCAAGATGAATGAACTCAAGTAAATCTGTGTGAAATCAATCATTTAAAGAGACAGCCCGTTCTTCGGTATCACAGGGGAGATATAAGGGAGCGCTAGAAACTAATATTTCATTGTTCAACTTCATCACGACATCTGGAAACACATTCTCCTGCCCCTGGCCACACATTCACAGAGCTGAACGGCAGCTTGCACACACCCCTCCCGAGGGCTGTTTTATCTATAGAGAGAGAAACAGGGAGGTGTGTGGAAAAGAAGGCAGCAAAGAGCATGTTCCACTCCTCTTGCCTGGCACAAAAGGAATAACAACAACAACAATTTTAAAATAATAATAAAAAAATCAGCAGGACTGCTTGTCATCATGGAGGTAACAACACACTTACCAGCAACTCCTTCCTCTGCCAACCCTACCATTCCAGTGACCAGGTCTCCCAGCCCACTTCACTGGCTCTGATCCTGAAATCTCCTGAGGCAACTTCAGCAACAGATAAACTCGCATCACAGGAGAGGCAATTACAAAGCACCTGTCACCACTGCGCCCAAATCTACAGTCAGATACTTTTAAACAAATAGATAAAATAGAAACCAATCCGGGAAGTGAAAGGATAAATCTCACACACTACATTGAGAAATACAACAGGGTTTGATTTTTAGAATGAATTAATCTGTTCAGTTCTCATGTCAGTGCTTGATAAGATTAGAGGATTAAACCAAATGTATGCTAAATGCTTCGTGCTAAAGAGAGTCTTGCCAGGATTTACTGCATGTTCGCATGCAGAGACCACGGCAGCATCACCCAGAGACCCTGGGAATCAGTAGGACCTGTTTAAACTTCAGAAATAAAAATTGCAGCTTATCCAGATTTTCCTTGTGCTGTCAGTATATGAACCCTTATCCCTCTCCAGTTTCAGTCAAGCTTCTTTATTAAGTACTTGTACCCAACAGGCAAGTCTTGGTATAAGCAGCACTTATCTCAGAGCACTGGCATCACAAGAGGATTTCGGATGTGCTGTGGTTTTTTGGATGCAAGATGTTAACACCGTATTTATACCCTCCCTAGGGTCATGCTGAAATACACACATCCTATCACTCCCAAGCTATGTAGTCACATACACTACAGCTACCCCCTGAAACTCCTGCACAACACAGCTTGTTAAGAACACTTGTCCTTGACAGTTCAGAAATGACAGATACAAAAGTGGTCAAAGTTCTGTAACTTACACACTGTTTCTATTGGCCTGACAAAGGCATTTGTGATGTTTAATTGATTAATGCTGAAAAAGTACAAGATCTTGAGAGGCATGGCCAAGGACATAGTTGGTACTGAGAGAATTTTAGCACCTAGCAAAGGCATTCTCCCCAAATACCCGAACACTAACTGAGATTTCACCAGTGTGAAATGCCTCATTTCTGTGCCACCCTGACTCCCTGTAAATGCCTTTTGCCACACAGTATACACAACTATAGCTAAGAACATCAGAACATAGCCAGCGAGGTAAATCTAGAGAGCATCAGTGATTTCAGGTAGAGGTTTTTTTGGCCCTGTACATTGCGGAAACTGAATCACAATCTTCACCACAGTGCTGATGCTACTTCTCACATATTACACTGTCACATAATGCTCTGGGCCATTTGTTTCTTAGCTTTTCCCCATGTATGTCTTGGTGAAACGGTCACAAATGCTGATAGCAGTTTCCCCTTGAATAATTTTTCTGTTAGATGCACATTCTCCCTCTCTAGTGGAGTATTTTCCTCATGGGAATACAGCAGGTATTCACAGGGGCAGCAGGAAGACAGGAGGAATGGATCTTTTATCATATTAAGCATTTCCATTCCATCCTTGCTGTCTTTTTCACTAGCTCAGGTCTGTTTTATCCGGGCTTAGGGAATCAAACGACGAGGGTCCAAAGGGGTGAGGAGCCTGGTTTGATGAGTCTAACCTCTGAAGATGCACCCAGTGTGATACAAGAAGTGTAGCTATTGAAACACCTTCCTTCAATACAGTTATTGTGTTGCTAGGTTTCCATCTAGACACACAGCCTAAAAGAGCAATCAAGGGAAGCTGATGCTGTGGATAATATCTTTATCAACACCTCACAAGACTGTTGGGGAGGAAGAGGGGAAAAATATTGTCCCTGAGCAAAGTTTTACTGGTAAGAATAGAAAGCTAGTTTCTAAAGCTCACCCACATCTTCATGTGAAAACTGCTTTTAAAAAATTGGGCTTCAAGGGTGGCAGATTTTATGTGCATCAGCACACAGCTCTGTGAGCAAAATGTCTGTGTGTTTATTCTGTCATTTGAATTGTAAAAGTACTTCTCTTCCAACACACAAGTCTTCATCCCACTTAACTTGAGCCATGCCTTGCAGCCGCAGAACAGGGTATGCATCAGCCTGGTTTTAAAGGAACTTATTTACTTGCATACTGCATTAAACCCTAACAGTCTCAGCACAGCTGTCAAAATACTATCCTAATAATTGCATAAGCTCTGGTTGCTAACCAGGACTCTGCTGTGCCTGCGCACAAAAGTGCAAGCGGCACAGGATGCAGCAGCAAGGCAAATGCAAGGTCCTATACATGCCCGAGGAACCTACCACTTTCACCTTACTCCTCCTGTCCCAGAGATTTTCAGTTACACTCAGCTCCCACCCTTCTCAAGGGCTTTCAAATACCTGGGCAGTGGCAACCAGCCCCACTCTTTTGGTTTGGTAGTCACATCACCAAACAGGAAAGAACATGAAAGAGTTCGTTTTCGCCGGGACACAGGCTGTTTTGCTGGCACATCTCTGGAGACCACCTCGAACATTAAGGGCCCAGGACTGGGCTGCAAACTAGGACTGTTGCTAAGCAATGTAATACCCTTACTAAGTTACCTGGGATTTTTAGGCAGGAAAAGTCATTTTCTACACAAGCCAGTATAAACCAGGATGGTTAATATGCCAGGTACTTGATTCTCTTTACATCTTTCCAGACAAGCATGTGGTATCAGCTGTTTTCAGAGATGAGGATCCTGCCTGGCTGCACCTGCTGACATCCCCGAGCATGGAGAAGGCCTCCACTGGCTCTCCTCCTCCTCAGGGAGGAAGGCCAACCCTCCATGAAGCCGGGGACACAAAGCTGCTCAGTTCTGGCGCCCAACTTTTCCCTCAGGAGAACAACCCTGCTGCAGGCACAGCTCAATCAGCTTATTATAGCGGCAGCCTCCCCGGGAAACGCTCTCCTCCGTGCATATTCATGAACTCTCCAGGGCTTCCAGGGAGAGTTGGCTAAACACACAACTGAGGGATCTATCTGTTGGATTCGCAGCACAAAAAAACAAAAGGGGGAGAGCTGGGAGAGTGGAAGAGGTGGAGGGCTTTAAAAAAAAAAAGTAAACTGAGAAGCGGGGAGAAGGGGGGCGATTTCGAGCTGTGCTCTGCTCTACCCACTGCCTGGCACAGCAGGACCCGGGAGCCTAACCTACCCCCCGGGGCACCTTCCAGGCAGAGCCGAGCGCCCCGGGCCGGTACCCCGGGACATGGCTGTGCCCTGCAGCCCCACACCCGCTCCCGGAGCGCAGCACTCACCTCCGCTCGACCGGGTGGCAGCAGCCGTGAGCTCGCAACGATGCCGGGGCAGAGCCGGATACCGCGGTTCTGATACTCGCCCTGCAGCGCCGCGTTCCCCCGCCCAGCACCGGCCGGTCCCCCTCCCCGCAGCCCGGTGCCAGCCCGCCGAGCCGCCGCCTCCGCCTTTTAATGCCGCTCCCCCGTGCTCGGCGGCCGACTACTAGCTCGGCCCGCCGGCCCCCGGGGACGGACGGACGGACGGACGAGTGGGTCGGTGGGTGGGTGGCTGAGCGGCCGCCGGCCCCGCCGCTGCGCCGGTGCGGAGCTCCGCACCCGGGCGCGGCCGCTGCCCGCTGCCGCCGGGCTGCGGGCGGCGCTGCGGCCGCGCTATAAACCCTGCCCCGTGCGCGGCCCCCGCCCGCGCCGGCCCCCGGTGCGGCGGCGCTGGGAAGGCGGCCCGGCCCCGGGGAAGGGGGCGCTGCTTCTACCGGGCGTACGGGAGCGGCAACGGGGCGTTTGGGAACGGTCCGCGGTGCCTGTCCTTCCCCTGTGCCGGAGAGGGCAGGTAACGGGAGCTCAGGGTGCACTTGGACCCCAACGGGATTGACCTGTGGAACGAGCTCCGGAGTAGGAATGGGTGGGAATCCGGCCCTCCCAGGGCAGGGGCCACCGCCACCCCTGGACCAAGCGGATCTTGGAGCAGAAACTGCCAGAAACTTTTGCAGCAACCGGCCAGTGCTGCAGGTCCAGGGCTCTGGGAAGGACTCATCTGGTTTCCTTGCTGGTACTCTCACCACTAGATAAATGCACCTTATAGAAGATACCTACATACATTCAGTGGTAGGGCTATGCACCAACTATTCCTCAGTTAAGTAGGAGTTATTAAATGGGAGGTGGCAAGGCTGTTTACTACAGTGGTAGAGAAAATATTCTTTATTTTCACGCTTGGTTCTTATGCAGCTAGGCATTCTGCACAGTCGATCACCTAACCTGACCACGGACCCTTGCCTTGACTTTTGGGAGTGGAAGGAGTCCTGTTTATGATAAAGACATCCCTGAGTACAGGGGCTTTGCTGAGTGTTGACAGGAGGTCTCTAATGACTGCTGGTTACAGCAGTCTTGCATTTATTTATTGTGTGCTCTTCTGTGACTCACTCTGCTTTTGGGGGCGGGGAGAAAACATTTCCCCCATCCTTGGCTGGTTTACTGGGGTGACCTGTTACTACGAATGGACTCCTGCCTGAGCGGGATTATGTCAGTAAATTGCTGAACAACTACCTGATGAGAATGGCTGTTTATCAGCCAGCATTTTAGAGGTGACCTAAGCATGTTTTTCTCAATATTCTTGGTTTTTTGTGTGATGGTGCTGCCTAGGAAAAACATCCCTCACCCCAGTTTTTAGATAGATTTGTCAAGTCAGTAACAAGTAGAGAGCAGCACAGTAAAACAGGCCCATCACCTGAGCGTCTCCAAGCAGGCGGCTGTGTCAGAGGCATTGCCTTCTGTCTGATGCATCACCCAAAGTGAACAGGAAGCCAGGCAGACAAAGCCAGACCATCACCTTCCTTGTGGGACTCCAAGGAATGCAAATTTAATGAGGCTGCTGAAGTAAAATTGCATTCCACCAGCTTTGTGCATTTCTGCCAGTGATGGAGGTTTCTGCAGAGAAGGTGATGGTGAGGGGTCAGCAATTTTGTTGAAAACTGCAAGTGTACAGTAAAGAGAAAAATGGCATTTTCTAACTTTGCCAGTGATGCAAGCGGAGCCCACACTGATGTGAAGGACAGTGCTCAATCCATCACACAGCAGAGCCCAGCGAACTGCAGGGAATGATCAGTCAGTGCTGCATACGAGCACAGACAGGCACACAGGTGTGAGTCCATTATCAGCCCCCAGCTCCCCCCTGTGTACACGCATGCTGTGCACTGAGTCCTGCGATGCACACACGGGCAAACAGACAAAAAATGATGCTGATGCACCTGCTTACGGATGAACCGTGAAGTACAGCCAGAAGTACATCAACTTGACAGCTTTAAATTTTAAAGCTTGTGCATGTTTTTCTGACAGTATTAGCACACATGGCACCTTCCTTTGCCACACACACGCCCCAGAGCTGCGCTAGCCCTTAGTTGAACTAGAAGTTTCTCTGGCTGTGTTAGCACCTACAGTATATCCATGAAGAATGTGCCTTTCCCTGTCAATACAGAGACACTCAGACTGCCACATTTGTTAAATATCACTTCATGAACACACAGGGGTCTGCACAGCACTCAAAAAGCCTTGTAATGGAATGGTCACCTAGATGAAAAGGGGTGACTGGGTGGTTGATGGTCCAGCTCTGTGGCAACTTCTGTTATTTCAGTCTCTTTTCATTCTGCGTTGGAAGGAAATAAAACATTTTAAATGTTTGGGGATGGATGGGGCAGGATGGTGCACAGTGGAAATCTTCATACCTGGCTTAACATTTCCTTCCATGCCCCTCTGTGCTCAGACAGCATCAACCTCTGACTGCTGTCATTTCCTTCCCTCAGGCCCCACAGAAGTGTTCAACAACACAGCATGTGTGTTGCCAAAATGAATAAATAGTTGATTACTAGTTTGAACCAGCAACACTGAACAAGTTCTACCCAGGTGCAGGTTAGAACTGTCTACGTGAGCATCAATATCCATGCATCTAAACACAAACTACGTCAAGCTGTACCTGCATCACCTGCATGTACCTGTACAGAAAGGTTTCAGCGCTTTACTGCAGACTAGCGTTATTTGTGGCTTTTATTAACCCCACACGTACACAGACAAACAGCACACAGCCTGATGTGCTGCACACTGCTGTTGTCCTCATTAACCACACAGGTACACAAACACACGCGTGACACCAAGAGACATTAGCACAGTACTGCAGTCTTCATTAGTGAGCTGCCTATTCACAAATGCCTGGCCACACACACCGAGGCACGGTCACAAACAGGCAGCAAAAGGATTGCTGCTGCACCTGAAGCCATTCCAGGCTAAAAGATGCCTTTTGGAGCCGGGAAACTGAAGGAAAACATCTTCCCCTTTATTCATGCTCTCTAACCTTCTCACAGTCTCAGCGCGGCTGCTTCCCATGCCAAAATCGGGTACCATCGGCCATTCCGCTTGCTTATATTTATGGCCCCTCTTTGAAATTCTGACTGCTCATCTATGCAGAATAAAACTACCCAAGCAATCTTTCCTGTTCAGGTGCTCATTACTAAAGCGTTAAATAATTCCAGGCAGGCTCTCTTAAGACTTGTAAATTTTAGCTGGGGGACATTCAGCTTCCACAAGGTCTATTACTGCCTGATTGCCTGCAAGGCTTTCAAGTTTGTACCAGCCAGGAACCGTACAGCGGAGAGGGCTGGGTAACCACTGAGCACTGAACTTGTATTAAGCACCATTGCTGGCTTGGGAGCCGGGCTCGGGAAGGTGAGATGCATACATGTGAGCATGTACGCATGAGTGCAGGCAGAGTCTGCCAGCGTGTCCCTGGAGAACACAGGAGGCTGCTGGAGTTTGTGTAAATGAACGTGTGTGCTTGGCTGTTAGAAGCGTCTGGATGGAAGGGTGACACTGCGTGAGTGAGCACGAGATTGTGGGTGCATGAAAAAGGAGTGAACATGATCTCAGCCACACAAATGTCACTGCAGAGTAACTGCTTCGGAGTTGCTGGGCTTTATGGTGACACAGCTGAGAACAGAAGCAGGCTCTGTGAGTTCAGACCCTTCCTATTTGAGCAGCTTTCTCCAGTGTTTGCTGTTAGCCAGGGCTCAAAGCAAGGCTGTTGGAATACACCAGTAAGCTTAATCATGTGGAGAGAAAATAATGGAGAAACCCAGAAGAAAGGGCAATCCCTAAAGGATACTGAGCTGCAGATGAAGCTTATTTTCATGAGAATGGGGAGTGTGGACAAAATGCTCTGTTTAGAAACATCCCTCTTAGCCTTTTTGAAGTTGTGTTTTTTGTTTCCTACTGTCTTCCTGTCAGAGAACTCAGACCTTTCCTCCTTGTCTTTCCTAAGCCAGACATCCTGCTTGACAGCACATCAAGGAAAGGGGTATTTCCTATCTGTCCACAAAACTAACAAAGCCACATCGCAAGCTATTTCTATGTGCTGTGTATTTATAAAGCTCAGCCCCAACCTGATCAAGCAAAACAGCTTCCAGCTACCACTGACTCAGGCCTGAGTTCAAACCACCAGCTTATTATTTCTTACTCAGGCACCACTAGCACTTAAAAATTATGTTAAACATTTCCCAGATGCAGAAACAATCCCGTCCCCAAAGAGCGTGGAGGTGAAGGCACGCAGCCAGCCAGCCCCTTCTTTTATTGGATTACATTTCTCATATATTTCACGAGAGCCAGATGGCACCATTTGAACAGCAGTGAGGCTGGAAGCCGCCGGCCACCTCCGCGGAAGGGATGCGTGACCCTGGAGCCCGATCTGTGAGCAGATGCTGACTGTGGGCAGCTGCCTCTGCCCTGGCACAGGGGCACAGGGCAGCACGGGAGGGGTAGGAGGCTTTTTGCATTCAACCAACAGCATAAATTTGCACGTGGAAGCCTAAATCGCCACTGCTGACAGGTACAATCCTACACTTCTGAGGGCAGGAAACTCTGCAGTCCTGAAGCTCTCTGGGAAAGGGAGCTGTATCTGCAGATTGCATGAAAAAAAGAAACAGATGAAAAAGAGAGAGCATATTCTAAACCCCTGCTGCGTGTGGGGCCTTTTCCTTGCAATTAAGTGAAGCTAATGGTTTTATGGAAGTTGTTTGTTCAAAAGGCCTCAGTGTGCTGTTTAATGGAGTTTCACCAGCGTTCCCCAAAGGCTTCCAGACGGCATTAGTGTCGCACAGCTCACATCCTACCCAAACAAGCCTGCTGGCCCCGATGGCTCTGCCTGCTCTGGGTGCAGCGTAGGAGCATCAGGGCTGCCATGCCTCCTGTGCTCGCCTTTCCACCCGAGTCATGAAGCCCCAGGGTGTCATGAATATTCATGACATAAACATTAGCAATAAGTATGGTGCAATTTGGACAAAAATATATTTCAGGCAAAAGAACTGGGAGAGAACAACTGAGAGAATCTTTACTCCTGAGCTCCAGTAACTATGGAATAGCATTTTTCTGAGCGGTAACTGGTGGTTTTAAAATGCAAATCAGTCTTGGGTTTTTGAGAGACATTGTAAAGAAAAAAAAGGACCCATGCAGCAAAGCTTTGTAGCTTTATTGTATTGTAATGAATGTGGGATTTGCAGAGCTGCTTGGTGCCAGTGAATGCACAATGCATGCAGACCAGGGACCCAAGGAGCCCTGAGGCTTGTCCCCAGCTACCTTTGCCACTGCCTCACTATGTGACCTTGAACATGACATCCTTTCCTCTATTTCAGTGTTCTCCTGGTGAGGTTATACATTATAGGCCACTCTGAGGTGGACGTCAGCAGAACAAATGCAGCAGCTGTCTCCCTGCAGGGACCGATGAACTGGGATGGTTGCCCTGTTCTTAATGGTCTTCCTCTAGCAGAGGCTGCTCAACCTTTCCTATTCCTATTCCTATTCCTATTCCTATTCCTATTCCTATTCCTATTCCTATTCCTATTCCTATTCCATAGTCATCTTTGGCCCGGTGTCTCCCTTGTGTATTTTCATAGAGCTGGTCCCCTCCTTGAGCCTCAGAGACTGTAGAAACTTTTCTGCAATTGTTCAACTCTTCTTTTTCACATCCACCTGTAGAGCATCTAATTCTATTTTACCTGCCATCTAGTTAAAGAGCTGTCCCTAAATAGATTCTACCACACAGATCTCAGTAGGAGTTAGTTGAACATAATAAGTGAGCTTTTACTATAGATAGATTTTCTTCAAATTATTAATGATATAAATAATAACCATCTATAAGGGGTGGATGGTCTGAGGCCATCGCAGCCCAGAGGACCCCTCTATTCCTCTATACCTGGACCCCCAGGATCCACTCTGGGATCCTGAATTTGTCGCTCTGGTTCTCTCTGCCTTGGCTCTCCTCCAGCCTTCTGCTGCATCTGCCCACCCTGCAGGCGCAAAGGCTTTGGGGTGCCCTTTATTTGTCCTTTTCGTCTGCTTCCACCTCACTCAGACCGCAGTGTTAGTGAACTCGGAAGGGTAAATTGGTGGTTTCTAAACCGGCCCCTTCAAAGCTGCCCTCTCCACCTGCACGTCCCTCCTCCCTCTGCATCCAGCCATGCTCCCTCCTATGTGCAGCACTGAAGGAAGGCTGCTGAATCTGGCATTTACAGCTAAGTTCACTCCACAAGGTCACATCAGAGGCCAAAAACCACAGTCAGCTGGCACTAGCCTTCACTTATTACTCACCAGGGAGAATATTAACTGGTAAAGCAGAGGCAGAGAGTGCCATATTCCATTACCAGTCCCCTGAGCCCCCCCGACACCATGGAGGAAGAGCTGTTAATTGAGCTCTTCAGCTGCATTTTCCCTGCCAGCAATGCCCCAGCAGCTGCCTGACCTTCATGTAGCAGAGGCCTCGGGTCCCCTCAGCTGCTCTGTGTCACAGACAGAAATCACTCGGAGCATCCTGTGTCCTGATGCATTTCAGACATTATCTCTTTGATGAAGGAAACATCCCAAAGCAGGAATACACCGCAAGGAGAAACAGCCACACAGGGGAAAAATCAGGGCATTCCAGTAATAAAAAGCCAAGATGTTCAAATCCAGATGCCAAAAGGTAGGTTTTCAAATCCATATTTAAACCCCTAAGCATCAGACCTGAAGCTCCCATTACCTGTAACAGAATTTGTGAGTACTCAAAGCTCTTCACAGCTGGCCATTTGTTTCCAAATACATAAACAGGAATAAAGAGCTTCTCAAAAAATACTCTACCGTACCAGCAGAAAATTTCAGCTCTTCACTGGAAACACAAATCTTTAAGAGGCACTGTCTGGAACCAAAATATGTTAGTTTAAGCTGAAATATTCGGGGTTTCAGCTACTCCTTTTCAAAGTAATAAGAATAAAATATGCTTAAGCAAAGCATCCTTTCTAACTCGTTCCCCACCAGCGATGCAGTGGGGACAATCAGAGGGTTTTGCACATTGGCAGTGGCAGTATAAAAGTGCTTCTGAGAATCAGGTGGGAGAAATGGCTGCTCCAGGAGCCAGAACAGAGTAAGAATCAGAAAAAAGAGGAGAAGGAGAAGAAATCAAACGAACCCATTCACACACTGGAACAAAGTGCGTACCTACTACTGCTTTGGGAACACCAGCAAGTGTTACCAATCCCTTCAACTACCGGAGAACCAGGAAAGCTTGCAGAAGTTACATTACCAGAAAGCAAAGAATTCCTACAAACCAGAAAATTCCTAGGAAGGTTCTAGGTCAGAAATTCCTAGCAAACACAAGGATTCCTTCCTCTCCTGGTGTAAATTGTTGTGAACAGTATGTGGGAAAGGTTGCGGTGTGCACGTAACGAATGCAGGGCATATTCTGGCCTAATGATTTATGCAAGAGAAGATGTCATTCCAATTCCACACATTTATCATATATCAGGTATCTTTCCTGTTAATGTTACCACTGTGGAAAAAAAAAAGACTGTGGGGGGAAAACACAGAGCAAATTCATAGCTGCTCTAAATCAATCCCATTCCATTTTGACCTCAGAAAGGCTGGGCAGTTCCTAGCAGTGGAGCATAGGACTCATCCCCTGTCATTCAAATACCCACTAGTAGGGAGTTCTATATGGTATCTACTTGGCAAATAAATCTTTTGTCCTCCCTATAAAATAGCACACAGAGAGTTATTTCAGTAACAGCTACTTATATATCGGGAAGCTAAGCAGCTAAGTGTCCCTTTCATGTCTGGGTCCTTCCACCTTTTCCAGCCAAGAAAAGCATCCTGCCTTAGATGATGAAACAGAATAAAAGCTTGTGCTGTTGTCATACCCCGAGCAAACAGGAAGCGCAATCTGAACCCTCCACCTATTCTCAGTGAAGCTTTGTATTTGGCTTTGTGCAGACATTTCCATCTGAGCAACAGCCTGCTTGAACTGCTGGTGGGGGAGAAAGGCTGATCCACCCCAGGGGTGAGGAAGCCAACGACTGATCTGGCTCTGAGAGAGCAAGAAAAGGGTCCATGGGTGTGTCTGAGCACCGCAGCCCAACAGACAGGAGATGCAGGTTAATTTTGCCAAAGAGCATGGCTTCAGGTTCCGACAGCCCGGTTCTGCCTGTTGTGGTGGCTCCAGATCATTCACTAGAGCCCTTTGTACCAGTGTCACCAGGTTTGTGTCACTGCAGCAGGGACAGATCCAGCTGTGCTGCCTCCAGTGTGGAAGTGGCCTCCGGAGGAGGCTGTAGCTGAGAACTAGAACCATTGCTGTGAAAGAGCCCCTGGTCTTTCAATAAGAAGAGTGTCCTTTGGGAGATGGGGCTGGAGAAATAGCTTTTGCAGTTGCTTTTCCTGGTATGCCCCTGTTTACCAACACAGAGTTATTAGTATAAAGGTGAAATGAGAAGTATAAACAGGCAGGCAGACAGACAAAACATAGCCATAGGAAACATCTAAACTGTACATAAACCCAGATTGATAAAATATTCTTAGTCAAGAAACAGGCAGCATGAAAGACAGGAAGGCGAAGAGAGAGATTTAGAACTGAATAGTTCTGTGATTTATTTGCATTTAGCTCTAGCACTGTGTGTGGCTTGGATTTCACTTGTTTATTTTGCTTCCCAGACTTGCCTCAGGTGCTGGCAGAGAATTGTTTTGTTGAAGTTGCAGTTCATGGGATGTTTTGGAAATTCATTGTCCCCGAGGAAAAACGAGGAGAGTTTCATAAAATTCTGGAAAAGTTGTGCAGATTCTGAGACTCAAAAGAGAAAGGGTTACACGTGAAGCAGTCTGGATGTCCTCCCTACAGCAAAAGCCCAGCTTTGTCTCCTCGGAGCCAGAAGACCAGAAACTATCGGCAGCCTTCTTACTGTGCTTCGCATGAGGACATTTTGCAAATTATGGAAATTCTGTCCATCCAGCCATCCTGCAACAGATGGCAAAGCACTGAGAATGGCCAGAGCTGGTGGGTGGCGTGGACATGTTTACTTTAATAAGGTCCAGAGATTAAAGTTCCACCAGTGCCCCTCAGCAGTTACATTCATTCATTTATGATTATTTCCCATTTTTCCCTGCAGTTACATTTTAGAATTGGAGTTATTTAGATCTCTATAACCATCCAATGTAGCTCACATGATCCTGCCCAAAACCAGGACATCCAGGATCCCTCCTGGGCTCCCTCTTGTAATCCAAGCTTGGGCATCAATCCGTGGGATGCTGAGCCCCTTTCAGCCCTCAGAGACAGGACTGTGGTCTTGTAGAATCTCTTCTGCTGTGGTCAGGCTGTCCAAAAGGGCAGGAAGGGGAGTAAAAAAGCAGGGAAATATGAGGGTACAGGAAGGAGAATACACAAAGGAGAAAAAGAGTGAAGGAAAGAGGTAAGGGGATTAAAAACGGTACAACAGAAGAGGGAAACTACAGCATGGGGCTGGTACCTATCATTGCTGCTACAGAATTTTTGCAACATGGATAGCAAAGTTGCAGAGGAGGAACTTTCTTATGTCTAGCATGAAACTCAAGGGAAAATTTTAACAGAAAGAAAAAGAAGAAAGTGAAAATAGGAATAGGAGACAGAAAGTCACTGAAGTTCTGCAGCTAAAACCCCAGCAAGCCCAAGTACATGAATGCTGGAAAAAGGGCAAGGGAGAGGTGGCTAATGGAGGAGCTTGTTTGAACACCATAAAAAATTCAGTTGTTTCCAGACATAATGTGCTCCATGCTGCCTGCAAAGCCTTGGCTTGGAGCACCATCCATTTCCTGGGTGCTCAAGCACCAGGGAGCCGCACTCTCTCAGGTGTTTGCTTTTGATGAATGCTGCTGTGACAAGTGCATTAAGCCCAGCGAAAGAGAGCTTTATTAGGCTCTGAAAACCAGGGTCCATCACTGCTCAGACTACTTATAAAACAGTCTGGCTTGAGAGTGATACCAGCTTTCCCCAGGGCACGCAGGGAGATAGTGCTTATGCCCCGTACACCGCCTGCATCTATTCCAGGCCCTACAACAGAGAGCAAACTGGGAGGCTGCCACATCCCCCTCCTACAATTACTAGTGTTTCCTCTCAAGGAGATTTGGTTTTAGTGGCAGGTTATCATGAAAGCCTCAAGTGTGCTTCAGATGTCGCAAACCACCACGAGTCATCCAGTGTGCAGGATATCCCTGTGTGTAGGACATGATGGAGTATACTTATATTTTTGACTTATGGGATTCAGATCATCACAAGAAGGGTCTATGTGTAAGCCAGGTCACAGGGCAGGGATGTAGTTTGATCTGCTCTGTGCTTTGCTACATTCATTATCCATCTCCTTTTTCCAGGGAGCAGCTCTCCCTCCCTGTGACTCCAGAACTCAGCCAAAGGCTGACAGACCGAGGGTCACTGTCTCCCGCTGGTTGTGATTTATGATGATTCTTCATTGGTGTTTGAGCCAAGGATGGTGCCAGGCCAGTTGTGACCTTCTCCGCCCCTGAGCCTGGATCCCCAAACGCTCCCAACCTCCAACCAGCTTTTGCAGAGAATCTCACTCTCTGCCCCTGTAAGGAGTTGCACAGCACGATATGGAATTAGCAGAATCTGAGTTATTAATTGTCTACAACAATTAGCCAGGATGCCTGGGCCTTCAGGCACCTTGGTTATGTGTGGGAGCCAATTACAGTCTCATACATATTCATGCCACTTCATCCACAAAACGTGAGAGCTGCTTCCCCAGATCTCTCCCCATCTCCTTTACTCCAACTCGCAGCCAGCCCACCCTGAGCCACGAAGGAGAAGTAGTTTCCTTTCCTTTCCTTTCACGTTTCACTGAAATCAAATATTAGTTGTGGCCTTAACTGATTTAAGGGAAGTACAGAACTAGCATTTCAACAGGCAGGAACTGAAATGGCCTGGCCAAACCTTGCTAATGCCTTACAAGAGGAGATGGAGAGATCTTGCTGGACTTCTGTCCCTGGAGCAACCTGCTCTGTCATCATACATCGCCCGGCTTTGACCCCATCTGAGACCACCATTTCCAATATATCAGCTCTTACGGTGTACATCAGCGCAGTCAGTCTGTTGCCAGCGAATCTGATGGATTTAGAGCAGTTTATACCCACTGAGGACTTTGACAGTAAGTGCTGAGTGAGACATTGGGCTGCACCAGGTAAGTCACTTAGTGCCTGCGTGTGTCTGATTCCCACGGCTGTGCTAACGCTTCACTGCTTCCCGAGCTTGCTTTGAGGTTACAGCTGTAAATACCCATGTGCTGTGCTCCCTGGAAAATAGCAGCCCTGGGAATACATCACCCAAACGATACTTGACCCAAGAGGGGCTGGAGCTGGTCCTGGAATGAGTGCATGGGGCTGCCAGTGACCCCAGCAGGGTCAGAGCCTCACCCAGCAGGGACACATGTGTCTTGAGAAGCCATTGATCCACCAGAATGCTCATTTAATATCCCTCTCATAGCAGCTATCCAGGAGCCAAAATGTTAAATCCATAACTTGCTCTCTAGATTTATTGTTCTGAAGGCCATTCAGACTTTTGTGAGCTTCGGAGTGCAAAACAACGTTAGAAACACACGTTATTTTTCTGACACACTAGAGTGACTCTACCTCGGCCATCACTGTCTGCTGTGGAGATAAATCCTCGCTCTGTGTTTAGGAAACAAAGCTATTTCTGCTACAGAGGAGACCAACTGAAGCTTTTGAAAGAATCTGATTTTAGTATTGCTAATGTTTGCTTTTTGTTTTTGTGCACCCAAACGCTTTCTGAAGGTGCTCGATTGATTTTCCTTTTTCAGTCATTTTTAATGATCTTCTTTGCAGACTGGGCAGAGGCTGCTCACAATTTTCAAAAGTGATTTGTGATTTGGGTCGCTTCACTTCCGTTATGGGCACAACCTCAGTAAAAATCAATAACAAATTAAACCAGAGTAGGCAGTGTGACCAGGGAAAGAGTGGCTGTGGGCTGCGAGAGGGAAAGGGCTCCTATTTTTTTAAATTAGAGATAAATTGGAAAAAAGCTAATTTTGTGGCTTCCTCAGAAGCAGCCATGTTAGAAAGGTACTGGTATATACAGAATGTACTTTAGCATCCTACATCGTATTAGCTTGTGACTAGGACGCAGTGTTGGCTGTTGCTGGGAAGTGAAACGCCGTGTCGTACACTGCACAACCTGCTTCTCCCCCATTACTCCTCGTTTATGCCATCTAAGGCCATTAACCTAAAGAAAATTCCTTCTGACTCAACACCAGTAGAAGATCAAAACCAGATTCCTCATTCTGAGAGGTAGAAAAAGAGAGTGTAATGCAGGCTTCTGCTCGAGCCCCCTACAAACACTTCTAGTTCCACTGAGTGTGTGAAGAGCAAACCTTTCCGCTTTAAATTCACAAACTCATGTGCTCCTCAGCGTACTGGGAAAGACACCATAAACAGATTTTAAGTCTCCCCTATGTGCTTTTCAGTGTCTGCTTTGTTTCCCTACGTACTCCCCTGAACTACAACAACAGAATTATTCAAATTGCCCACAATAAGTCCTGGACTCTGCTCATTCCCATGCCCCAAGTTACTGGCTGGTTTTATACAAAGGTTCCTAGCATGTTGCAATCTATGACTGGTAAATGCAAACATTTTATCTCTCAACAACTTAATTGAACCTCACACCTATCGCTGCTTTCTTTGTCTGCTTCCTAGTTCATCATTTTTCACTTTTTATTGCAAGGATTCCGCCTGTTAGGGGAACTTCGCAGAAGGGAAAATAAATAGATCAGTATCTGATGTTATGCTTTCTCTTTAGAAGTTTGTTTCTCTTTCTTCTTCCATTGCATCATAAGCAAAATAAAGAAAGTATATAAATATACTCCCTTTCTTCTTTCTGAATCATAAAACTCAGAGTTATGGTTCCCACAGCAACTGTAACTCAAGCTCAATGTACAAATACATTAAAAGCAGGGAAATTATCACCCAGGGTAGCAATTGAATATGCGTGAGGGGATCACATTACTGACAGCTGATGGACTGCAGAAGGTTGAAATCCTGAAGACGTGAAACATTTCAGGTCTGTCTGTAACAAGGTGTCACAGACATGAAAAATAAAAGAGCTCGGAGATCTTGTTCTTTATAGACGTAAATGGGACTCAACCTTGCAACACACAGAACCACTTGACTGAGGTGCTGTTACCTTTCTTGTGAACTCTGCTGGCTTTAAGGCTGCGGAGGCACCGTAGAGCCAAAGACAGTGGCACTGAGCATCCCAGCTCTTCCAAGCCTGTATGTCACCCTTCGATTCAGCTGCTCTCTCGGAGTGGCACAATTCTGAATTAGGCTTATTAGGAAGGGTTGGAACCCATGGGGATACAGAGGAAAAGCTGAGGGCATCTACAGGCAAGAGGTCTTGCCCCCTCCAGCTCTTCTGTACTCTGGAGGCCAAAGTAGCTGGTGACTGAAGATAAGTGTTTTAAGCACAAACTGCATCCCAGGGGACTTTGGCTTAAGATATTCTAATTATTTGTACAATAAGATGAAAGAGTGATGTGTTCCCATTTCATAAAGGCTTTAGGAAATAGAGTCCACCAGGTGCTGATGCTCCTTTGTGAGGCCTGAGAGCTGAGAACTAATTAGTCCTAAATTATACCCCTGACAAAGACACAGCAAGGAAGCAGCAAAGACATACAGGTGCCAAACCACTACAGCGTGCTTTCAAATGGCAGATCAAATAGGCACCATCACTTCAGAGAGCCGAAGACGCCTCCAGCAACTGGTTGGTATTTACCTTAAACAGCAAGGAGAAAGGCAGAGGAGGGTAGGAGAGGAGAAAGATAAAAAGGGCTGGCAGGCCTGGCTCTCCTCAATCCTCCCCATGCTGTTCCCATAGGAAAGGGGTTTCCCTTACGTTCAGGCCTTTGGGATCCGCACAATTGCTCTCAATACCATTTGCTGCCATTCTCCATTGGATGTGCTTTTATACAAGTTCACAGTCAGCTCTTTTAAATAAACATGAAGGCAGCAGCTTAGGAGAACACAGCTGGAGTTGGCGGAGCATGCTGTTTGATGTGTTGCATGATGCAGGAGATTGTGTGTGATCCCACAATTAAAGGCTGCACCACAGTCCAGCCCAGGAGGATTAACACAACTTTTCCTTTCATGTTTCCTGCCTGTGCCGGGCAGCGCTGGGTGCTGCTGGGAGCAGCAATGTGCTGATGAGTGCAGGCAGGAACATGGGGCAAGTGCTGAGAGGCTGCACAACAGGCTCCTGCATCCACCAGCCAGAGCTAAAACACGAGGTCAGAGCTACTGTGGGCTGTTGGCACCTGCTGATGCAGACACTCATGCTGCAAGACCCCACTAAGCATCCAAAGGGCTGAGCGACTCCTTCCTAGTCACAGTGCTTTGTACATTTTGCTAGATGTGTTTCTCTTTCTATAGATGCCTGCATACCTTTGAACTTCAGTCCCAAACTAGGGTCAGTCAGGAATGCTATAGATTTCCTCTCTGGAGGTAGGTATGAAGTTATTTAAGGGTATTATCAAAGATCTGTGAGATGTAAGACTGGAAAAGTCCAAGCACCTTTGCTGGCCCTTCCCTGCTCAGCACAGCTCCATTCTCATTCCTGACCAGCACCTCATCCCTGGGAAAAGCGAGTTAAATAAAAGTTGCTAAATCCCCTGAACTGTCCTATTTTGTCCTAAGCCATTCCCCCAATGTAAAGTAAAGCCTCTCAGGCTGAATGCCACTGTGGCCTGAATCATGTTTATCATAACAAGAAACAAAGAAGGAAGAGAACAAAAGAAAAGGGAAAGAGGAGAGAAAACAAGAAAGGAAAAGACAAACAGAAGCGTGAAAGGGAGGGATATAGATAGACCCATTAATTTGCCTCTGTTTGCCCTGGGATTTAAACAACAAGCTGCTATGTCTCTGGTTTATCTTGGTTCCTCAGCTGTGAAACATACTGTGCTCCAGTGTCTTCTGAGCTTTACAGATTTGCCGGGGAGCTAGGAATGAAGCAAGAGGCTCAGCAAACAGAGATAGCAGAAGCGGCTTCATACATCACACTCCAAGGAAATTCAATTCTTTCAGCGCTGCCCATGGGTGAAATTACATTATATTCTGTTTGGATAATTGGATGTCATATACCACCCGACTTGTTATAGGATGGCATTTCCTTCCCTGAAGAGGCCGTTAGCAGCATCCCCAGACGGAGAACACAAGGCACGGGTCCCGTGAAGTATGGAGAAAAAAGTAAGGACACGGAGTTGTTGGCTCTGAGCAGTCCTGGTTATAAACTGGACCTCTCAGGGTCAGGTTAGTAATGGAGAGGGGGAAAAACAGGACGAGGCAGAGCATATGAAACAAGAAAGATATGAAGAAAATTAAAGGGAAGGAAGCAAAGAGAAAAGGAGGATGAGAAAGTGGCAGAAGGAGTTTGGTTTCCAAATGCGCTTTCTGTTTTTATGAACGTCTGTTAGTGCATGAACAGCCCCGGGTGTCTCTCTACAGACCGAGCAGGACCGGTGCGGGGGTCTCAAATGGTAGATATTGGCACTGGTCTTCCAGCTACAGCTTCAGAACAGCCTCCACATCTAAAGGGAGGACTGATTTACTTGGAGGTTGTTCCCAGCACAAACACAAAGCATTTCCTTCTGAAGCTGGGGGTTGGGATGCAGCGCTCTTTTAGCTAGAAATTCATTGGGTGGACAAGCCTGTCCCACTGTGCAGGGGCAGGTCACACAACACCTGCCTGTTAATCCTGTAGAAATACAGCAGTTTTCTTTGGTCTCTATCACCGAGGATTGCTGAGGAATTTGGAGTCTCCCAGCCATGCCTTGCTGCATTTTATATTCACCACTTACCCACGTTTTGTCTAAAATGCCCTCAATTTCCCCCTCATTGTGTCCTTTCTTGCAACTCCTCACTCCAGTTCGTTGATGGCTTTTTAATAGCATAGTTGTCAACACAAGCCAGAGGACAATTTCATGTGTCATATTGTCCCAGTGCATCCTGGGAACTCCATCTGGCTCAAGTGAACTTATTTCATTGAAATAATCTCTCCTCCCTGCTAGTTATTGAATTGTCTTGGCTCAATGGCCTCGCTCAATATCAACTTTTCATGCTTAATAATTAGTGCTGGAGAAAAGAGTTTCATTGAATAAGTGTTTAATGTCACACATGATTAGGAGATGCAGAAATGACCTAACTAGGTGATTCAATTTGGGGCTGCAACTGCTCAGAAAAGGGATGACTAGGAACATGTTCTAGACTGTGGATATGTGCTAGTCAGTGCCTGCAAAGTTATTTGCAGGAACTATACCTTTCTATTCCATCCCATATACTTTGATCTTGCTTCAAGACCTATAAACAGACCTTAGCCCTTATTTTTCCACTTGAGGTGTGCTATGTTGCTATCAGTTGATGGCAACAATTGCTGCAATTCTCCATTTAGCTTGAGAGAGGCACCAAGTTTGGAAGGAATTTCCAGCCAAGCACAAAGAGGCAAATACCTGTTTCCACTCAAGCTTTCAATGTCGGTGTGCCCACGACTGTGCCCAAACCACAAGCTCATTTCCTGATGGGAGCAGAAATTCAGAAAGCGACTCGCAACAGTGAGTCTTAGATAAGCTAGAAAAACAAACCGTATAGCACACAGCGATTTGTTTGCCTTTCTGTTTGTCTCTGTCTGTCCACCACTGCCTACTTACCTATTTGTCCACCCAGTGCTGTCAGCCCTTCCAGCCAGGATGCCTATGCCCAGTGTTAAAGGCTCTCTGCTAATATCCGCTATGACATGTATGGGAAAAGGAGATTCAGATTGAAAAAGAGACAAACTGACAAACAGATTTAGGAGTGAAGAAGAGAGACAGCGCCTAATCATTCTGAGGGGTCTTCTAAATGATTTTCCCATGGCACTCTTTAAGTGAGTTTGCCCAGTTTTCGGATTATTGTCCTGACTGATCAACTTTCCTTCCCCTGCGTATTTACCCAGTTACCAGCACTCTGCAAAGCCTGTGGTCTCCATGCTCACAGTGACTGAAATCCTGTCTTAAAAGCAGTTCCTACAAAGGTGTTTTTTCCCACTTAATATTCACTAGCACACCAATCTACCACATCTTCCTACATATCACACACTGCTCTCAGGAGTGATAATAAGAAAACTTGCTCAATGAAACCTGTGTTCCTCCCTTTCTCTGGCTCCCTCATCCCTCTTCTCACAGAGCCTTCCCCACAAATGCTTCAGTGCAACATTTTTAATAGGATTTGGAAAGCATTTGATAGCAGCTGTCAGCCCTTTACACCTGCACACAATCCGCACTGTACTCTTCCCCATAAACGAGAACATCGATCTATCCTCTGCAAGATGTATTTCATTTTCCTGGAACTTCTGATCTGCCTGTTTGTCCCAGAAAAAAGAGTGACTGGACGGGAAATGTATTCCCTGTTTATAGTGATATTTCATGCGCAAGAGATTGATTTGCTATGATCACCACCAACTTCCCTATCTGGAAACTCAGCAGTGCCGTGAACAGCTTCCTGTTCCTATTTAAAAGATGCCTGTAACTACCAAGCACCATTCTTCACCCTGGGGAATAAAGCAGCAGAAATTTCATCTCACCTGTGCCAGACCCTTACTGTCAGAGCCAGGAATGCAATGGGGAGAACAGGAAAGCACGGCCAGGAGGGATGGAATTACAGGCACTGCAGCTGAACAGATCTCTGCCACTGATGAAAAACAGGGCTATGACTTTTCAACAGCTGGTCATGACAGAGAGGGTGTTTGTCCTGCACATGTGCGTTTTCCATAACCAAATGTCATGCTGGGCTTTAATTTGAAGCTCAAGGCACGGTCAGCCAGCAGACACTGCCCTAAACTGGCCTTCATCTGTTTGGCTGTTCTGGTATTTTTCCTACGCAACTCTGCTTTCAAAGTGATTACACGGGTGTTTGTATCAGTAAGCTAGAGGGGACCGGACACTCAGCACCAGCCTCCATCACTATGAATATTTAATTTTTAATTAAACAATTGAGAGTCTTTTTATTCTGCTAATTTGCTCAGCCCCAGTGCTGCTGCTGCAGCAGCAGCAGGAGAGAGGGGGGGGGCAGCAGAACACATCAGGGCTATCACAGATTATCAAAGTGAGATTCAGCTTCATGGGAATCTGAGGCAGTAGGGACTTCTTTAGGAAAAGATAAAATAAAATAATAGAAATATATATATATAAATCTTGATTTCTCAGCTGCTTTAGAGTCCCTGGTCAGAACTTCAGCTAATAAGAGTCTGCATCTGGAACAGGATCATTTCAGGAAGCCTTTAGTCAGCTGTTTCTTCTCCACTTCCTTTCCTCACTCTATATTATTCATGCTAGGATGTGTACAGGAAAGGAAGATGGCTTCTTTCTTCCAACCTGATCTTCGCAGACAGACAAAGTCAATACTTATGCATGCAGACATTAGAAAGAAAAATCGCTTGGATGAGTTAAGGACTTTATTTAATTGTTTATTTGTGGGAGTGAGAAACTTACCCTGGATCAGACCGTATTGCACATGGCAATGAAACACAATTAGCTGTTCTTCTCCATCTCAGATGCGAACAAAGAAACCTGAAAATCCTTGGAAGGTGAGGGAGAGCGAATTAAAACCAGATTCAAAGTAAATGGAGTAAAAGACCTTTGAAAGAAGTGGAGGCAATAGAAGCTTGTTTTGCTTGTGATCTCTCTATTAAAATCAGACACTATTTCAGAGGCTTCCAGCCCTAGCAGATAATTAATTAAATTAAAGTGAGGATTTGTTGCTAAATATTTGCTCATGCTACAGGGGAAAGAAACAGTGCCAAAAACACCTGGAATTTTATAGCAAATAAATCAAGAAAGAGAGGCGTCTCAAGTGCTCAGACTACAGAGGGGAAAAGTACCTGTCTTTACAACAGAGTTTTCAAGAATGGTAAAAATTCCTGGCTTTTCAAAGAAACCGACTGCCAGTGCCCAGCTTCGTGGTGTTTAAAATACTGAGCCCATCTCTAAAGCACTCTGGGGCTATGGATAATGTAATGGAGACAAAGCCAAAAGGCTGACATTTTCAAAGCTGCAAGTGGATTCAGCTCCTGCAGCTGGGAAGGTGATTATAGGAACCTTAAACAACCTCTCTCTGCATTTTGCAGGAGAACCGGGGCCAGCTGAAGCCATCGGGACAAGGCTGAGAGGTGGGACTTTCTCAGTCTCTCCTCACGATGCGACACGGGTTGTGCTGCACATGTAGCCCCATTGCTCTCCTGAGCTCCCTGGGCAATTCACTTCTCTGATTTATCTGATTAATTTCAACTTGCATGAAAGGTGCCTTGTAGATTTTCCAGCTCTTGCAGTTTCTAAAACCAAAATTAATAAGAATCAGTGCAAACTGGAGAGACAGGCAGCTTGGGTTAGATTCTTTAGCTTGTGTTAGGTAAAAGGCTGGAGTTGGGTGATCAAAATGTTGCTTCCAGCTTTAATGTTCATGACTCTGCGTTTCATTGTGCTATTGGGGGTCAATAATCACTGAGGCAAAGCTGTGCAGAGGCATAACTGTATGCCAACCTTGGCCACCAAGGTGAACACCCAAAAAACCGGTGACGCCAGCCACTAGTACATTTGGAAAGTGATCCACAGGATGTTTACAAGTAGACTTAGCCTTTACAAAGACTGGAATCCATACTGAGCAAGCTATGGGGAAGGATGAGTTTAGCCCTTTTCATAATACTCTTAAGCACGGAGTTAATTTAGGGATGGGCCAGCTTTAGGTGCTTTGACACTTTAGTCAAAATGGGAAAAGCCTGCTCAGCTCTGAGCTATTTACTGCAGGATGGAAACGCCATCTGCAGGGATGGCATGTGCAATTAGACTAACGAAGCTGCTGACAAAATACAAGGGTGATCAGCTCCCACCCTGCAGGCCACACACCATCATTGATGGGCATCTGGGAGGAACATCCCTCGGACCACCATTCCTCATGCCGTGGGATTTACAGCACAATCAGGTACAGAACATCTCGTTTGGTGCACCCATCACTAGTATGTGAGAGAACAGAAGGCAAAATAGACTTCTAGTCTAGTCTTCCATGGCAATTCCCAGGTATGTGGGGATGAATGACAGACAGTAATAGCACGTCAGCACATCTGCACTGACAGTGCTACGAACAGGGTCAGCAGAGAATCCAGAGGTTTTCCAGGGGCCTCGCACTCAGCAAGCAATTGCAGGTTAGTGTGTGATAGACTGAGAGGCCACATTGAGGAGACAGTTAATAAAAGCAGGACTAGAAGAATCAATGTGTTCTGGCACACCAGTGACAGATTGGAAAGAGGGACAGATTTAATATCCTCGCGTTATCCTTTCCCAGCCTTAGGGCCCTGAAATTGATTGAATAAATTAAAGTATTGCTGTGGATGACACTGGAGTTAAGGTCGTATCAGCACTCTCATCTTAACTCCCTATATCCTTTCCTCTGAGGTTTTGTTTTTCATGTCTTGGCACAGAAAGCTTACTCCTGTATTACAATTTGGCCGAGGAGTTCTCAGCCCCTGTGCAATTTTACTATTGTAATTTTCAAGAAGAGGGGAAAAAGCAAGAAGAGGAGGGAATTACAGTAGGAGGACTAGAGAGATAGCTCTATCTGGTGTGCTTTTGCAAAGGATAAACAGGCCATGTCAAGCTACTCCTAAAACTACCATGTGCTCACTCTGTGTCATGTTCAATCTCTCTTTTCAAATAGTGAGCAGAAAAATAGACTTTGAAAAGAAAAATGTACAGAGACCTAACAGAAAAATGAAGCTGTAAGCCAAATTTATCTCTGCGTAGCTTCACTTGCATGCAAAATTATTCATTCTTTTGTTACTAAAAGCAGCTAAGGTAATTGCAGATGAACACTCTTCCACTTTTAATCTTTATTATCTCTTGGCAAGTGTCTCTCAGTCATCAATAGGGTTTTATGTCACAACAAATCCAACTGCTTAAACAGAGTCAGGTGCTATGACAGAATTGGGCCCTTCATTGAGTTGGTCTCATCATCAGTATTCCCAGGGCACCTCTCACCCACATTTATAAGAAGTGAGTCTTGGAAAATGCTCAATATTTTCTTTAAAGCTCTAGGCACATCCATCTGAGGGGAAAAAAAAATAACCTCCGCACCTCAGAAATGTTGCCATGTCTCTTACAAAATGAGATTTAAAACTGCGCTGTATCATTTCCATATTTATAGGCTGTGTCATTGTCCGAACTCCTATACCAGCCACCATTGGGTCACTAACATCTCAAACATTACCAAAATGCTACCCAGACATCTGTTTACACGCAGCTGGCTAACAAATAAGGGGCCAGTAGACCACGCTCTGAAAGTTGTGTATTACACATAATAAAGATTGTGTAGAGCAAATGGCCTCTGCTGTGCGGTTCTTTGCATAAGTGCTTAATGTTACACCCTCTAGGAGAATGTCAGCTCCAACAGCAGCAACAAAAACTTGCTTTCTCTCATTTCATATGTCATTAAACTCACTGTACACAAAGCTCTAATGCTAAAAAGTGCGAGCACTTAGCACATTGCTCATTTTAGTAATTACCCATCTGACCTCAGCCCCCTCCTATCTTTTTAGCAGCCTCTATAGGGCAGTGGGGAGCAGTTTCCACCTTCTCCCATTGAGAAGAAGCAGGTGCTCAACAACTTCACACAGCATAACATTTCACCAGACAACACAACAGGGAAAATCACCTTCCCTGATTGGCAACTGCCAAAAAGCAGAATGGTTCCCGATAGCTGCATCCCGGGATGCTTCGGGTTAAATTTGCACATGAGGCTCTGGTATGTGCCTGCTGTTGTCTTTAATGGGAGTCACATGGTGAAAGCCCCAAAGAGCTACTTGGAAAATGTTGAGGCTTGGTGTTTAAAAATGAGAAAAATGTGCACGAAACGGTTCGGATCAGCATTCAACTGAGCTACAAGGCAAACCAAGCTAGGACGTTCCAAGCGGGCACATTAGTGTGCACCCAACCTTTATGCCAGCCAAACAACATGGGTTAAAGTCAAAGTATCTGAGTCACCCCTGTATTAATCTGCATTTATACCATCAATTTATGGGGGTAAACACACCAATGATTCAGGCTCTCTGTGTCAGCCTCCATGGGGACTTCAATGACTCTGTTAGCTTGTATCTCAGTCCACAGGCTGTTTGCCCATGAATTTAAATATAGATTGAACGTCAATGCCTCTTTCCACAAATCAAGGCTTCTCATTTAAAACATTGCACTTGCATGTTAAATAGAGACTAATTAGACACTCAAAGGGAGGACAAATCTAATTTGACTAGAAGGATATGGAGAAAATGAATGCCTTTCATGCTAGTTAGAGTGGAAGCAGAATAGGAGCTGTGACTCCAGTTCCTGCTCCTGATACTCATTGCCTCGTATGAGCCCTTTGCACCTCCTGGTTTCACTGCTCCGTGGATCATCATTTGCATCAACATACAAATGGCCACTCTGGTCCTTCAGCATCCTACACACACTGTGCATTTGTGCAGTGGACACAGACTTCACATCTGCTGTGCCTGTATTTGTTATTTTTGAAATCAGCTGCAGAGTGGTAGGAGTGAGCTCAACTAGCCCTGGTTCCTGAGCAATGTAAATGATGAATTTAATCTACTATAACACAGCTATCACCTCCAGAAAAATCACACACGTTTTTGGGAATAATGGGAGCCTTCTGATGGGTTTCTCTAAATAAAATGGAGCACAGTTGGCTGAGCAATCTTTGGAGGCTACTCTTTAAACATCAACAGCTCATCACATCCTCAGGCAGCGGCAGTTTATGAATCTCTCTCTGCAAGTTAAGGCACTCATTAGTTTTAGGCTGAGGGAGCAGATGGCAGTAGACTTGCCTTTCCCTGGACACAGGTGGTAGAGTCTGCACTGGCCTGAATTAAAGGCTTTGAGACTGCTTAAGAAGCTAGTAATTAATCTAAAGATCCATGTCAAAGGATTTCTCTCCTTCCATGAGGTCTGGGTTTCCCACCACACACAATGTCACTACTAAGAAGACAGCACAGCACAGAGGGAGAGAAAGAGGGAAGGAGGCAGGAGGAAAAGCAAAATTCAGCTTCCTGGCTGTGGTATTTTAGAACCATGCAAAATGTAAATTATGACATCTCAAAATAGGAAAGTTCACTTACTTTGGGGTACAGCCTCACATTTGAAATTTAACCCAGGCCAAGCCAGAAGCTTGCCAACACCTGCTGAATTTTGGAGTAAACTTGGGTCCAGGGCAACATCGCCAAGGCCCAATTCCAGACAGAAGGTGGCAAATTTAAACCTGGCTTCAGCTCTTGATCAGACCTCTGGGAATCCACTATTTCCTTTCAAAAGACTGGAAACAAGCCATTTTACAACTACTGTTGCTAAGCCAGGTGGAATTGGCAATTTCAGCTAATTATCTGTTTGGCTATTTCTGTTTGCCCTCCAAACAAAAATCAGGAGATCATCACTGAAGTGCAGCTGGGTGAGAACTGAAGGAGAGTCCCCTCTGTGCACAGGCATGATCCTGATACACTCCAGCCGTGAACTGGATCCACACCGATCCCTCCTTTAATGCAGCACGACAGAAAACAGCCTCTAACCTGCACCTCATTCGGCTCATCCAGAGAGAAGTTAAACAGACTCATTTTGACCGAGGATCAAGCCAGTGGTTTTTAGCCAAACACAGCCCAGTGTCTTGATGCTTCTGGAGTTTCACCAGCAGAAAATCTAACTTTTTTACTGGTGTTTCTGTAACAGATTGCCCTATTGTATTGCAAACAATAGTGTGCTTCAGGATGCCAAAAAGCATCAAAAATGGCCAGCTAGCTCTTTGCATCCTGGGAACTTAGCTGCAGCTGTGCAAACTGATTTGAAAATGTGTGATCCTAGGGTTCTTTCTTGTAAAAGGTCCATAAAGAGGTTACGCAGGAGAAATAGCTTGAAGAATAGTTAAGTGGCAGGCTTGAAACATCAGACACTTCAAACTCGCATCACCTCAGCCACTTACTCTGGAGAGCGGAAGGCTAAGGCTGCAGAGCCCTGATCCTGTCTTGGGTCAGACCCTCAAAACACGGCTGTTTCTCCATCTGCACAACAGGTAATGACATCTAACTTTTGCAAAATTATTCTTTGGCTAAACTAACTGAACACTGAGATCTCTGTATAATTTCAAGTACAAAGAAATCTCAGCAGACATTTAAAATCAGGCTTTAGGATTTGAAAACTCAACGGATTTCAGTAGCAGTATAAATGTTACCAGCATAGCCAAGGTCCTTTCCACACTCTGTGCTCAAATCCTGTAGCTCTAATAATCAAGGGAATGTTTAGTCTTTCAGCTGCATTATTTCTTGCCTTTTAGGATTCATCTCTGACAATAATTAAGTCTCATAAGGATGAAACTTAAATGAGCAGTAGCCTTTGGGGACAGTATTAGAGCGTTAACTGTGTTTGTGGTTTAAATATTAATGTCAAAGTGTAATTACTATCCACGAAGTTTCAGGCTAGTGTTTTAGCTAAGCAGGAAGAACTAGCTGTACAAATTGGAAGCTTCTGTACGGAAAGGATTAAAACTTAGAGCCGGAACAATTTCTCAACCAGCAAAGAGCACAAGGAGACCTGTTTGGTGCATCTTCTTCATGCAGCCCCAGGGTGTGGCGGTTTCCCATTGCTGTCTGAACTCTCAAATTCACACAGCATGGAGAGGTAGAAGCCTCAACAGCAGCAATATCGCATCTCAGTGCGGGTTGTGGATGTTGTGTGTCTACCTTACAATTGCAATGCAAGCTACAGCTGGGTCCCAGAGGAAAAATCCTCATCAAATGGAATGCCACTGTCATTTTCTGCTTGTAGCCTCTCTGCTTATTCCCTGGAGTCTGGGCGAGGATCCTGTTGAGTACCCAAGGGTCCGAGTGAGGAAGCACATAAGTATTAGTTCACTTATCACATCTGGACTCCCTGTGCGGTCTTGTGCCCTGCCAGAATTCTCAGGGAACATTCAACATCTGGCAGATTTGAGCCTGTGGAACAAAAGTGTGCAGAGCATAGGGACAATAAGAGCAGAAATGAGTGCTGCATGTAAATTAGCTTTTGAATGGGAGAGAAGGATTCTGTGCATGCCAGCGCTTGCTTGGGAAAGGCTGCGTTGCAGCAGAGCCACAAATTGTGAGTCAAACACAGTAACACTCTACTCTCCCTCTAGGTCTTGAGCACGAAAGAAGGAGAGGCTTTAAGTCATTTCACTTCATCTCTATTCGTTTCAGACAAATAGAGCAGAAAAGTCAAGGCAGAGAAAGTGGAAAGAGGGCATGAAATGGAGCTGACACTGTAATGGCTCAGTTAGCCTGGCCACTGGTTACAAGCGTTAATAACATATCAGCTATTCCCACTACTCCCAAACCTTTGTGTGATCTTAAAAGCGTGGACAGAAGGAGAAAGCAAGAAAGTAGAGAGCTAATGCAAACAAACCTTGCAGAGTGTTGCCCAGGATTAATTCCTTTTCCCTACACACTGCTCCCCTGTCCCTCCAGAGTGGGGGTTTGCACAAAGACATCTCCCCTCTCTAAGGAAAGCTGGAGTGCCCCTGTTCAGGACCTCCTTCCATTAGAAATGATCCTTGTGCCCAGGGTAGGATCAGCTGATCCCTACACCTTCTCAGACACAATAGATGAGGAGTGTAAGATAATTCCTCCAGTGCTGCCCGACGCCTCTGGGGACAGCAGAGGTCTGAACGGCCACGCAGTCCTGGTGGGCCACAGATAAATCTTTCATTCAGCATCTGTTGTAAATCCCAAGGAATCCAATGGGATTTGGCAATTTAATCCAGCCAAGATTTAGATGATCAAAAGAATTTATTCAAGTCAGCTGCACTTCTGGTGAAAGCTGGCCAAAACCTCAAAATACAGTCCCTCAGAAGGATGAAGCCATTATTCTTTCTTTTTTATTTTATGTGTCTTTATTTTTATCATCTCTCTGAGAGGAGGGGGAGGAAAGAAGGAGCAGTAAAATTTAAGAGCATGGATAAATTCTGCCTTGCTCAGCTTCTGCCCTGAGACACAGCTGTGTCCAAGCTCTCAGTGGCACATCAGCCTTCAGAGAGATTGATCGATGGCTGCATTGCTGGGAAAGACTCATTGCCAGTGCCCTAATGACCAGAGAAACCTGCCAGAGGAACTGCAAAATTAACTCTGGTTCTAAATAATTAAGGGTTAGGTGAATATTTTCTTCCATTAACTATTTCAGCTGGCACCCCAGCTGCAGATTTCTCCCTGACTTGATGGAGAGACCGTCCCTTTAGCTGCTTTGGGATGTGACATCGTGCCCCCTGTTCAGGAAATCTGGTGTCCTGGCTTCAGTTTTGGCTCTCTGGCAACATGTGGGATCCAACACAAACCTGGTGTGTGTTTTGGGAGGAAATGTAGTCACCTAAACTGGATAGCCTCCTTTGGAAAATGGAGCCTTCCTCTCTCCCTGCCTCTGTTTCCCCTCATGTAAAAGGGTTTCCTGCTGTTTGGAGGGTGCAAGAGATTTTTGCTGATGTTTGGTAAGGGGTCATGGAGCAGGAATGCTCAACAATAGGGTAGATTTCCTGCCTGTCCCCAGTCCCTGGCCCTTTCTCAAGCCCTGAGCTGTGCCCTTACTGTTCTCTTCCCCCATGGGTCAGATCCAGCACAGTACTAAGCATTTCCTGCCTCCATCCTAATCCTGTCGGCAACTGTGGAATGAGAATAATAAAAAAGCGATATAAATACTCAGTAAAAGCCACTTTTGCTGCAGTCACTGGGAGCTGAGGGCAGTTTATCCTTCTCAAAGGGAACTCAGTACAATACAGGATTAGGTCCTGTTTGCTTTTCTGTCTCTTGTTCTTTCTGCCATTCTTTTTTCAACTTAGCCAGTGTCCCTTTCCTTTTCCAGGTTTCTTCCACAATGTCCCTTCTGTTCAAACTCTGCACTCCCCCAGCCGGGAGGACAGTCCCAGACAAAGCATCGCACCGCCAGGCAATGTGTACGTTACCTGTCTGCCCTGCTCTGCCTTCAGCTGGATCAGGTGTTTCTTATCCTCCCACAAGCAGTGTGTAACCTGACATAAAAGTGTAAACTGGCGTAAATTCTGAGCTACGTGCACGAGCTAATCCAGTGGAAATTCAGCCATGTGTAACACGGTGCAAGAATCAAATTTGCCCTGTCAGAAGAACTGGGATTGTGTTGATCTCATACAGTGATTGTGGAATCACAGATGCAGATAGCATCCGGAGATGCCTGCAGAGAAGGCAGGGGAAAAATATAGGATGGCAGGTTGGACCAATGGAGCTAGAGCCAAATAATGCTTTTGATGAGACACAAAAGGCTTTTAGATTTCAGTGGAAACCACTAACAGCATCTATCAGAGATCAGAATTTAGACCAGCTCTCTCTGATTCTGGAAAACGGGAACATAGCAGCACACCATTAAAAGAAAACCTTCCACAATAAGCAGAGCTCATTTGTCTGTTAGTGCAGGTGACAATCTATCAGGCCGTCATCTGCCTTGACAGCTGTCACCTCTCTGAGATTGACACATTTAGAGAGAACAGTTTTTCCTGTGCTGCTCTCCCTTGTCCTGTGCTCCCATGCTCATGTCCTGGGCACCACATTTAAAGCTTTTTGCCAGCTCTAATGTGTGTTTGATATTCACATCTATCCATCTAGGTCTTTCGACTTCACCCTACAAGATGCTTTTTGCTGACAGTACTCACCTGAGATTGATTTGCTAGACAGATTGTTAATGCAACAGTCAGTGGGGTGGGAGTTCTGAGACGGGTCGTCTTCTGATGTGATCTGGCAGAACTCCAGATGCCCAGCTGCATCACCTGATGCCCCACCTCTGTCACTTCAGTTTTGCACTGCATCTCTCCTCTCTTCCTCTGCCTGCCTCTTCCCTACAAGTAGCAACCCTCTCTCCACTCTTCTACTTGTTTATTCCTTTTATAACTTCTTTATTTCAAATGCAAATGCCTGGTTACGATTGTCCCCAGCAGAAAATGGGGATACCAGGCCAGGCACAAAAGATGTTGCCTCCAATACCAGCGACAGAGTTACTCCAACATATACTAGAGGTGAACATAAAATCAAGAATTCCAGTCAGGGGAGTGGCTGCCATCTCTGAAGGGAAGGACAGAGTGTTTAGCACTGCGCCTAGGAATGAAATCCCCAAACCTATACTAAAGAAAAGAGGGGCATCCTTAAGCCTGCAGTAGGGGAAGCTGCAATGCAGGGCTGGTTTAGTCATTACAGTAAAGACGACCCTTGACAAATATCAGAGAGATTCTGCTTTCTTTGATAGTGGTACAAATCCAGGATAAACGCCATGATTTCACTGGGATTGCTTCACAATCATGCTGATGAAAATATTAAAATGCGGTTTTGTATTGTTAGGATGCGTACCCTGCAGCAGAACATACATTGTGCACCTGCTGCTGTAGTTCCTAATTAGAAATAGATTTATTGACCAAAGATCGGTATGGCATTTTATCAATTATTTTTCCTTGTTCTCTCTGTCCCTCCATCCAGACCTCATTTATAGCCAAGGGGAGGAGAAAGCAAGAGCATCAGAAATTTCTGTTTACAATGAAATACAAACTCTTCTTCCCAAGCTTCATTGTGACGCAAACCCTGGCTAACTGGCTGCTTTCTCCCCTGATCAGGAGAGTGACAAACACCTTCTGAGCAGAGCATCAGACAGGGACGTCAACTCTTTGCTGAACCTGATGAGCTGGGGTGTCTTTCTGGTGCTCCCAGAGCTCTGCAGCTTGAGACTCTGACACACACTCACTGGCCTTCACTGAGGGCTCTGGACAGAGTCCAGAAGTATCAATGGAGCATGTTCTGGCTTCCTGTTGAGATAAATGTATGTGCTGCATACTGCTGGCAATTACTGTATAAATCACTGAGCAAAATCCAGAGTCCCAAGCCCTTTAATCCAAGAACACAGCCTCTGCAGCTTAAGCTAAAGCAAAATTCCGTGAGCTAAATGCCACAGTAATTCCTTTACCTAATTTGTTAGAGACAGATGGGTGGACGTAGATATAGGCACATACATATTGCTTTTCAGGTTTCTGCATATGATTCCTGAGCATCCCTATTGCTTTAGCAGATGTATTAGAGGGAAGACCAAGACTTTCCTTCATTATCAGTTTCGTATTATCACCCTTTTCCCCTGTCTTAGATCATTTGACACTTGTTCCCACTCTGTGGGATTCCCTGATATAATCTGCTAAGTACAAACAGCTACGGCTATGAAGTTAATTGGTATTTATGCTGCAAACACTGTGTAACTACATGGTCATTTACAAGTTCCCTTAGATCAGTCATTAATGATATTTAACATTGTCAAGTTATTACATCCATAATTGCTACACAATTCAGAGTGTTCAGGTCCCCTGACAAAAAAGCAACCCAGAAAATTTAAATAGTCCTGCCCGTGCCTTGTCATTATTCCAATTGGATGCGATTATTGCGGAATTCTGCATTCCCTTATCCTGTAAAAATGAGTACTAGCAACTGATTTATCCTGTTACCTTCACCTGCAATGTAAGTGGCGCCTGCCTGCAGCGCGAGTACCCGAGCCAGCTTCTAACAACACACAGTAGCAACGAAAGCATCAATTTTGGTATGGGCTGCATGTGCTTTCCAGGTGTCCTGGGGCTGTACGGATCACCTATGCTGGCATCCATCCGTCGCATCTTTCTGTGACTGCATTCCCATCGCATCCCATCTGCTGTTGTTACTTAGAAAAGCTAAATGAAAGACGCAGATGTTGGGTTCGCTGTGATAGAACGTCAATCCAAGACTTCAGATGAGACAAACCATTTTCCCTGCCCAGAGTTCTCTGGATGAACAGCACTTTCATCAAGACACTTCTCATTAGTTTAGTTCTGTTTGGACTTCTACGGAATTTGAGACAAGTCTTTACAAATTGTTGCAATGGTAGAAAGGAGAACAGATCATTTTCATGCCCCTGCCACGAACAGAAGTATACAACTTCTTCAGCTCCTCGCCTACAATATACTTGGCTACCAGGATGTTTTTTCACTGGATTATCTAATTACGTCCCCGGTTGTGTCTTGGGAACATTTCTAAAGATGTGTCCTCAAGCTGCGGCAGTTGGGGATGGCAGCATTGCTCCTTCCCTGCCAACTCCCCCTGCCTGCTCTCTCTGTATTTGTCTCATCTGTAAGAATAAACGAGGGTCTCCTGTGCATCTCGTCCCTTTGTGCTGTGACTGTCACCATCACTTCAGGGCTAATAAGAACACCAGATCCCCAGAGATACAGGCAAGGTGAAACTTTGTTTGAACAAGGCAGAATCTGGGGTTTTTTAGGTGTTTCTGACTCTGCTGCATTCCTGGATAAAGGAAAATGTATTTTGGGAGACATGTCTCCATTTTTCAGGCCTGTGGTGAATTTTTACAGTCCCATCGGAGACCCGCATGCCATCGTCAGTAACCAAGAGACACAACTTAATACCTCAGAGAGCTCAGTGCAGTGCATGGGACCATTCTGGCTGCCGGCCATGGTTCTGAAAGAATAATAAAGAAAAAAATGTGCTTGCTACAGGACTGCAGACGTAAGGAAATCAAAACGCTATTGATCCCAGCCCATCCTGTTCTCATTACAATCTGCTCTGCTGGTGGCATCAGGAGTTTTGATGAAATCCATCATTACTAGCAGGGTAAATATGTCTTTCGGTGGCATAAATCAGCAGCACTTGCTATGCCAATTTATGCCAAGTGTGAATATAGACCGCTCTGGTATTTGTTATGTGCAGAGAAATAGTATATGGGGTCAATACAGAAAGCTCCAGTATGGCTGAGGTTTGCAGAGCATTTGTTTAACTAATCAGCTACACCATGCAATCAGTGTCTATTTTTCCTCTTGTAAATACGCATGCATGAGGGGAAAACAGGATTGTTAAATACTCATAGAGCAGGGTTTAACAAACTGCAGATTTGAGAAGAAAAACACAAGTACAAATAAAGCTTCCAGCTGCTCGTGATTTTTTTCTTCCGGTTGAATAAATAATCACCTTTGGCTAATTTGAGTAAATATAAAACTCCTCAGAAACAGCAACTCAACAAAGCACCAAAGAAGCTCAGCACTTTCAGGAGGAAATCCCCAAGAAACAGCATATACAGGAGGCAATGAATTAAATATTTCTCTCAGTTCCTCTAGATGTGAGAGGCAACTAAAAATCTGAAATAATGAAGTAAAGAAATAAATATTTAATTAATAAACTGAATAAAGAGACAAGAGCATGACAGAGGGAATGGTTTCCAGATGCTTCACCCTGGAGTCCTAAATAAAAGACAAACAAACCACAAGACATTGCCCAATCATCTCCACAGTAGTTCAAGTTTTAAAGCAGGTCTACGTGCTACAGATTTACTAATGTGCACTGAATAAAATACCAGAAATACCTTGGAGGGGGGATTACTGCAAGAAAAGGAAGGAAAAGGCAACATGACATTGTATTTTCACACACAGGGAAATAAAACCACACAAAGAAATTGCATGGTTTGAAGTTACAGAGCTGAGCTGGTGGCAATGTTGGCAGCTGGTGCATTCACCATTAAACCACTGTGCCTTCTATTTCCACCTCTATTTCTTGTTTTTCTTCAGAACATCAAGCTTAAAACCAACGCCAGACTGGGAGTTAAGCTTATGAATCAAAGAAAGGGTATGGCGGTATCATCTTTTTCAACCCATCTTCTTGTAAGGTGGTTTCTATTGGTTTAACATCCCTCCATGGTCTTTATTAGCAAGCAAAATGTGAAGTACTTCACATGCTTTGTGTGAATTCTTATGAAGGAGGAGAACAGCAGCCTAAGATAGATGTGTCAGCTGGGAGGTCTAGGAGATTGGCTATAGGAATTTTAAGGAGCTAATTTCAAGAAAACAGTAATCAAGGGAAGCTGGAAGGGTGGGAGAATGTCATAAAAAGAAGCAAGCTGCTTCTCTCAGCAGCAGGAACCGTGTTGATATGATTCTCTGAGAGTCCCAGCCTGGCTGCACCAATTCTATAAACTTAGGGTATTACAGCAAGCCAGCTACAAGGAAGCTGCATTTTTAGAGATTATGGTTGGCTCCAGATTAAGTACCCACATAAATCCTGTCAGATGGAAAATAGTTTGTTTGGTTTAAAAGAAAATTATGTAACTGAGAAAATCCAGTCTTTTCCTTTCTCCTGGTTTTTTTCCATTACAATATTTTAACAATGAAGCTGAATTTTACAATGAGTTTAACAGGCCAAAATGAGTAAGTTCTGCTCACATTAAAGCTGTAAAGGGATCAGACTATCCCCTAAGACCTGTTTCTCCATTACAGCAAAATCCAGCGAGCCTTCTGTAGCTCCATCATTCCAGGGCAGCAGAGCACTGATAACACCCGGCACTCACATGAGCTCTGCGAAGATTTGTGTTCACGGCAAAGTTCATTTGTGTTATAGCTCCAGTGTACTCGTTAATCTGACCCCTGTCCAGAGACAAAGGCCCGTTGCTTCTGTGTTGTGGTGGTAATAGCTCAAACTGATTAACGGAGAAAATGAGCAGAGCTTGTTTTAAATAAAGGTAAGGAGGTTGAGCAGTATAATTCAGTGTTCTTGGCCTCCCTGAAAAAGCAAGGAAAATGTGAGGCTTTGGTCAAGAAGAATGAGGCTCCAGCATGTTCAGGCTTCCAGCCGCAGCAAGAGTTAAAACAGACTGATAGAGTGAGTTAGGGAACAAAATAAACCATGGGGCCAAATTGATGGTGCGAAGTAACTCACATTGCACTTTCAAATTCACTGGCACAAATAATGAGGCTGCATTTTGATAGAGAGGAAGAAGGTATGGTCTTCTGAACTATCTTGAGATGCTTTCAGCTCTGAAAGTCCTGCAGTACTCTGGGTTGTGTGGGGTAGCGTGTAGCATTTCAGCCAGACATTGCTGCACAGAGTCCCCGAGCCTGTGGTTAGCTTAAAGTGTGCTCAGGGAGGCCGCTAAGGTGAAACCCTGATTCTATTGAATCAGGTGCCAAAATGTTCTGTCATTTCAGTGGAAAATTTCCACTTGAGTCTTGATTTACTGACTCAAAGTAAAAGTATTTACCCAAGTTCTCAACTCTGCTAACTCTGGGCTATATTCTGCATATTGAGATCAGTAAGGACAGCTCACCAGGGTGAGCACTGGGCAGATCAAAGCTTCAGGTTTCCTCTTATGCTTGACAAAAAGACCCTGTCGACAAAGACATGCCTCACTGTGCTCTGTTGAAGATGCACAAAGGGGGAACAAAGCTCATCCCATTCCTTTTCCTGCCTGCATGCAAAAATTGGTAGTTCTGTCATCAGACATCTGTGTGTGGTGTTAAACAAGCCCCGCAAGCTCCCCTTAGGTGCCAGCAAAAAGCTGAAGGGCCATTGTGCTCACATCTGCACTGCTCTGGAATTGTGAAGGTGCCCTTAGAAGAAGCAACTTAATGTCTGTTAATATAGAATTAAAACCACAAGAAACCATCCCTTTCAACACTATTTTCTATGCATCCTCCCCACTCTCCTTCTGTTCATCCATCAATCTCTGTATCCCTCTCTGCTTTTCTGTCCTATTTGATGCATAAAGACTTTGCTCCAATGACGAATACCTATATTCTTCTTCCAGTCTCTGGAATGAAAGTCAATATAAAACAGCTCCTTATCTCCAGCTTTAGTTTTTTATACCTTCAAGGGTCTTTATTTTATTCCAGTAGCAAATTTTAACCGACAATTACAGCCAATAGCATGCAGGCAAGGTGCTTAAAACCTGCGTTAGCACTGCATTAATCCAGGCGGAGACTGGGAGCTGGACAAAGGCTGCCAAAAAGGCACCTGTCAATGCATTCAAAGGAAGGGGCTGGGGAGAACATGCACAGCAGTACTGGCCATTCCCAGCAAAACACTGGCCTTTTTCTTCCTGTTTGCCCCTTTTCAGAGCTCCAGATTTAAAAGCCCCAGGTTAGAAAAACCACATACAGGATGCAAAGCATGAAAGCACAGCTGCAGAAGTGAAACTTTGGCTTTACAAAGAGAAAAGGGTTTACAGACAAACAGCAAGTCTTCTCTGTTCAACTAAAACAAAACCTGATTTCCTGACAGTCTATTTGAAAACAGATGGTGAAGATGGCAAAAGGAGGCTTCTCCTATGAGGCAGGCAATATTCTGCCGTTTGGAAGCGTGGAAGATGAAGGCCTTTATTTTGCTTGTGACATGGAAATTAGTAAGAGAAGATGAGGATTGCTGAATGCAAATTCCTCAAGGGGGAAGAATCACTTATCTCCAAGAATTCGTTCTGCTCAGCATCCTCTGGCAACAGAGATCTTTGGAGCAGCATCAGATACGCCAGGGGAACAGCAACTCTTTCAGGTAATGGTCCTAGCTGGCCACCAGTGATCATTGTCCCAGGACTTGCTGATGGTCTCAGGTCAGACAAATTGATGGTCTCGATCCTAGCTTATTCCACAAAGCTACAGAAAACCACAGAAACAAGCACACAAAGAAACATGGCAGAGATCTGCACTGCTCCACGCGTAGCCGAACGATCTCTGCGTTATAACGTCCTGGCACTGGAGCACATGGATGCAAATACTGGCATAGCAACTCCCCTGTTCTCAGAAGAAAATGTTGATCGATGGTAAGATAAGGACAGACTGTATCCAGCTCACCCAATTCTAGCAGGTCACCCAGCACGCATACTTTCTTCTCCTGACCCAACATCAAGGTTAAGGGTCCTGGGACATTTATACACCCAAAATCTAGACAGGAGCCTGTGGGATGCTAAGGAGCACTGAAGAGTGTGTGTGTCCCTCTCTGATGGCAGGTGGCCGCAGTGGCACCCGGTCATAGGCTGTTCACACACCCATGCACCCTGGCAATCCAACTAAGTCACCAGTTGCTGACTTAACTGAATCAACATAGTCAGGCTGAATTAGCCACATGCTGGCACTGTAATTCTAATTGTTTTCAAATACACATTCTAATAAAAGTCTAATTATCACACATCTCCAAATGGGAGCTGATGGCAAGTAGGATAGTTTTGCATTAGTGACACAAGTAATGAAGGATTACATACATTCACCTGCTACCTCGAGGACACTTTTCTTCACACCATGTTTTGTTGGTTTTGTGGTAGAGGTTTTAAATAAATGCAGAAAAACAAGAAGGAAAAAGCAAGCTGACAAATTGCATGAGACATAATATATAGATCAGAACCTTGGGAATGCAATCCAGCAGAGAATATTTAAATAACACATGACTACAGAGCTCTGAATCAAATCTGGTCCCCATGTGCTAACGAGTGTGCAGTCTTGCTCACCAGTACGGCTGCATACCCAGGGTTTGCAGAAACACGCAGCCATTTGTGACGTGCACACGGGTCTGGCCCACAGCACACAGAGGCACACACACTCTTGTGTGAACACGCATGTTCACTCCTCGTCCTGCATGCAGCAATCCGATTACACACAGACACCCCCACACCCCAGCATTTGCTTTGACACTGCATCGGGTGTCACATCCACACCTCAGGCTGTATGAGTCAGAGAGCATCACTAAAGGTTGTTTCAGGCTGCAGGGGAAAGGCTGCAATGGGAGAGAGTCAGGCAGCACTGGCCTTCTCCCAGCACAGGCAATTCTGCCCGTGGAAGACAGAACATCGGCATGCTGAGGGATTCCTGGAATTCTGGATGTGCTGCTCTTCCATCCAGTCCTACTGAGTACAAGACAGCAAGCCCATGAACTATTGATCTTGTGTGGTGACCTCTACCATTTGCAGCAGCCACTGCATACATTATTAATGCCACTGTCTGTGCCAAGAACTGACCCTGCTCCCAGCCAGCGTTGAGATCCATTAATTATGCACTGTGAATTAGTCCAAACTAGGTGAACACAGAGTAATTTGCCATAGGGCCAGTGGTCAGATGGCCTGAAGATGGAGTAACTCGTGGAAACATGAGCATATAATACCCTCATCATACACAGCACATGAATAACTGATGAAGCACTTGCCAGCATAGCTGTCTCCATTTCACCCCGGAATCTGATTCATTATTGTGAAGGCAAAGAGCCGAAGCACAGCGTATGAAAGAGAGCGTAGCCCTTTCCCAAACCCACCTGCCATTCCATTGCTACATTTGTCTGAACCAGCCAGATCTAAGTAAACAGAAAGGCACCAATTAGCAGCCGATGTGAATGGTTCAGTGCAAAGTTATTATTTAAAAGCCAGTTAAGATAATTAGGGGGCAGTTTAATTAAAACATCAACTTAAACACAAAATGAGTGCAGTCGCTTTCAAGCCCAGCAGGATGCACAGCAAGCAGAATTCCCCTGGGAGGCTGCTAATTAGTGTTTGTAGTGACTGCAAATAATAAATAAAAATAATAATAATATTCCCATAGGCTTCAGGAATCTTAGGAGCTTGGTTCCTTTCTGTCCAATGCATGCTCACTGCTCAGTGCCAACTGCATGCCCAGAGAGGTTGAATCAGAGAATCTGCAGGATGTTAGAAGATTAGAAAGCTGTAGTAACTCAGCCTCAGTTTTTGGAAGTCTTTGTTTCCATTTCATCTAACTGTCCCTGACAGCAGAGAGAACAGCACCGGAATTCCCAAGAGCCACACCACCCAGCTGGCCACACTGCAGGTCTGCTGGGTTTTGCTGCTTGTCAGTTCTCATACAAGGACCATTGCCATGAACAGGTTGTTTATGATCAGAAATCGAAAGCAAACCTTATTTTTTCTAACTCTGAAGTCAGAAGTGATATAGCCTAAGAAAACTTGCTCCTGGGTACACAGCTGCAGAGTCCTAGTACTGCTCTAAGAGAGATACAGAAACTTATGCAAACTCTGATACTGTGCACTGTTCCCTTTTTAAAGTCCTCAAAGCTCTTTCTGTAACATTGCAAATGATCTGATCCCGATCTCAGTGGCACTGGGCTTGATCAGAAGCATCTCTTGCTCTTTCACTCTGCACACTGCTGCAGGCAGCGATACTGAGAGTCATATTACCTGATGGATGGGGGGAAAGGTGAGACAGCTGTAGCATTTGAGGGGGCATGCAGGTGATTTATCCATTTAAACAGCGAAACCCAGAATTCTGCAGCAACTGCAGACAGAGAAGCTCCATCTCACACAGAGGAGATTTGCCATGGCTCCCAATACAAGAAGGGAAGGTCTCTGCAGTAGAAGAGATGGTGCTCAGAGCAGCATGTGCAGGACCACAAGGAACACAAGTGCCAATGTTTTCTCAGCTGAATGGAGCTGAGCTGTGTTATCTAATTCCTGAGCTATAGATTCTGAGTTGCCCAAGGTGAGGGGAATGCATTAATTACTTATGAATCAATTGATCTGCTGCTATTTCAGGAACATCTATCTAATAGCTCTGTAATAGAGATGATTCCCAAACAGCAGCTCCCTCACTTAACACAAGTCACCCCTCACCTCTCCTGCCCGAAGAAGAGCAGGGCAAGACCTGCAGTACAGGGAACTCCCACAACGTGGGACAAACTCCTACCAGGCCTGTTCTTCCCCTTCTTCTTGTATTCTAGTTTATATTGGTGCAAAGCAGATGTGAACTGTCACCACTGGGAGTGAGACTGTATTGTACCCTGACAAAAATGATGCAAGTGGGTAAACAGCAATAAATAAATGGGCCCAGGGACTGCTCCCCTTGGTGGGATATATTCCACAGTGTCATCATCAAAATTACAGGGAAGGAAGGTAATCTCTCTCTTGCTATTCACATACATGGAAAAATGCACCCACTTCTGGTATGGCCAGAAGCAAGGACATAGACGTGCCTGTGGCAACCAGCACACATTACAGAAGTCCTCAGCAGTTTGTACCTCAGAAATGTGGCAGACAGCTGCAGGGCTGGAGAAAACAAACATCTTTTATAACCTTTTTGCAGCTCTGTATTGTTCCAATGCTTTTGGGCAGATCCTGCATTTGGCCCCTTGCATTTTTCATTGGCAATAACTTTCTGTTTCAAAATGCGTAAGCCAGTTCTTTTCCCATCAAAGTCCCCTGTGGTTTCCTCCTAGTTTCACCTCCCATACGACTTGCAAGTGCATTAAAGTGTTAAGATGAAAATTTCTAAAAAACATACGTAAACAAGATTATTGGCATGCAGTAGGTGGCACTCTGTTAAACTTCTGAGATTATTGTTCTTCTTTAAAAGATACTAAAGTATTTCTGTCATTCTGAATGTATATCTCTGCTCTGAAAGATGTTCAGAGACAATTTAGTTTCACCAGAGTAGCCTTCTCTTCTATTCACATGTAAGACAAGAGGAATACCACTGATCAAAGGCTTTCTCTGTGTAACTGAAGCACAATTATGTACCAGTATACAATTCCTATCTGCAGCTTCTCTCCTAAATAATTAAGTTCTTTGCCAGTCATCAATTCTCTCAGTGTAAGCAGAGTCAAAAGGTAACCCGAGCTCAGGTAAGACTTGGGAGGTACCTTTATAGAAAAGAATTTGCCTGTGATAGTCAAAATCCTCATGGAATGCTTTCCAGTGGCTTTCTGGCAAATAACAATCTGCCAACACTTATCAAACTTGTATCTAATCATCTCATCTGGAGCGTCTTTTATTTTAGCAAAACATCACACTAGAGCACTAGAGGATATTAAAGAAAACATCTAGCCTTGCACAGCTCTTTTCAGCAAAAGATATTGAAGCTTTTTATGCAGAAAGTGTGTATCATTATAGCCATTCTATAAACAAGAAAATGAAAGCACACAGAGATTAGATAATTTGCTCAAGGTATTTCAGCAGATTACTGGCCAAACCAGAAACAAACTCAAGTGCCTCAAGTGTTGCTCCAATACCCTGGATGACACCAGGTAAAGATCAGTTTATTCACCACCAAACCAACCATTTCTCAGCTGAAACTGCCTATTAGGAGCACTGCACACCAACATTACATGGCAATTCAGGACAACTGTGACTTAGATATTGTCTCAAGTTTGTTTCATCCATTTCAAAATCCCGTCCCACAATACACAGCTGGTAAACACCTGAATTCAGATATGATCAGGACAATAAAATCATCTGATTGCTAGCAAAACCGCTTTCACCAGGTTTCTGGGGTTTCTAGTTTACTTTGGTCCATCCATCAGGGCTCCCAGCAACACGGCAGCGCTCAGCCAGGAATTGAGTTAATCTGCGCTTGTGCTTGGTGGGCAGCGATGTCAGAAAGCCCAGTTTGGAGCAGTGGGCAGGGGAGCAGCTGCACTAAGGGACGGTGACCGGCAGGGCAGGCAGTCAGCACACACACAGCAGCTGCGGCTTCACCCGTGGACGTGCTGCAGCTGCTCACCAGCTCGGCGCTGAGAGGTCCCAGAGCGCTGATGAGAGGGACTGAGGCACAGGCTGAGAGTAGGATGGTTTGGGGCAAAGGCAGAAGCTACAGAGCTGGTGGCAAGGAGTGAAAAGAAAGGGCTGGCCTTGATCTCTGTGCTGTCTGAAGTGCTCATACAGGAAAGCATCAGGATTAGAGGGTTAATAAAAGCTTTGTGCCTTGTGGCCTGCAGCTGCTGACTGAATTGATCCGGGTTTGCCCATAGTGACTGGCTGTGCGAGCACAAGGATGGACAAAGCCCTGGTTCAACGCTGCAATTAGTGTTCCAGTGACAGCCACGGCAGCAGCTCCTGTTTAAGAGGAGCAATGGCTGAAGGGGAAGCAAAGGAACTCATCAGCGGGGACCTAAATGAATCCGAATTGCATTTGCATTTCATTTAGATTTAATAAGATAGTTATTGTTTGTTAATTATGTGCCAATTGATTACTGCAGCAACATATTTATTGAAGAGGAATAATTCAGCTGAAGATGCATATCCCACTCATCTAAATTGAATTAAGCAGATTCAAAGTGATGTAGTGTCATGGAGCATACATCTCCAGTTTGGTACATGCACTTTGGAAAAATTCCTGCAATCTGGAAGAAAAGCTGCTCTGTTCCACAGCAAACTGTGCCCAGGAGGAAATATCACCCAGGAAGGATTTGTGTGTAAGATGCTGGAAGCCTTTGTATGAGCCTGCAGACCCTGAAAGCCACAAAGCTATGCTCTGTGAGGAGTCCTTGTGGCGCCGTACAGCAACTGTTGCCAAGAAGAGAAGTACACACAAACACAAACATGCAAACATACAAATAAATGGAAAAATACACAGAAATTCACTTCCAAAACAGGAAGCTGAACTCATGAGAGCCATTGTTCCCATCCCATCGGTCTTTCCGGTAAAAAGCAACTTCTCACTTCTGCAAGACTCCACAGAGAGCTGAAAAAGCAGGAGGTCTGGCAAAGGTCACCCCTACAAGAGGTGAAGGAAAGGCCAAGTCTGCAGCTCCTGCCAGTTCTGGAAAGGAGGTGTGGGGTGTGTGGGGATGGGGGAAAATTAAATCCCATTTGATGAATATGAGAAACTAAATGATCCTCTTCATGATGGTCCTCGCACACAAGCAGCTGCAAATCAGAGGACTGCTCCAGCCGGGAAATGTCAATTGTATGGAAATGTCATCTTCACTGCAGAGCTCTCCCGGGGCTGCTGGAAACTGCAACTCAACTGCATTAATTTCCATCCCTCTTTCTCTGTCTCACTTTCTCTTTATTTTTCAATCTTCTAACCTTTATAAAAAAAAATTAAAACCAACCATCTTTTCCACATTCAGTAAAATTTTGTAGCTATAATTGTGTAGAAAGGTTGAAGAGTTTCAATTAGCAAGGTCACTCCAGGATCACTGTGCAGCTGGATTCACAGCCTGCCCGCCATTTAGACAGTTAAAGATAGCACTGAATAGCTTCTCGTGCCAGGGCTGACACCTCCAGCTTTTTCAGTCCCACCAAAAATCAACTTTCAGTCCTTACTTTTCAAACAGTGCAAAGGCTCACGGATCTCAGGAGATTTTTCAACAGGGAAAATTGTAACTTGAGTTCAGATTGAAGAGCAGATCAAGAGGAAGGAAAGATGTGTACAGCCAAAGCCAATTCCCAAAGTGAAGCCACTGCACTCTTGGAGGTGTCTCCAAACCAGGCAAATAGGCAATTTGGAGCACTCACAGCATAAGACAGAATTCACACGTTGGCTTATCTAACTGTGCTTAGCGTCCCATTTCCCTCCTCCGGCATTCTCCAGTTCTCTGTCCCTGCTCCAGCTGAACTCTAACTTGTTTCACAGGAAAACAGATGGATATATTCTCCAGTGTTGAAATAAGGGAGGAACAACAAGGTGCATGGGGGGACAAGCGTATGGTCAGGAGAGGGGTTACATGAATTACAATTGATTTTCCACTGTTAATGAACCATGAAGTGCTTGTGATTGCATCTTGAAGAGATTTATAATTATTCATCGAATCTCAGAAGATAATTAAACTTCATTAAACACAGACATGACAAGCTTGCATAGCAAAGAACAAACCCCAGAGCAGGTTTCTGATAGAAGAGGCAGATACAGTGTTGGGAGACGATAAGGAGAATGAGGGGAAATAAGAGTTCCCCACTAAAACCAGTTTTTGTCCAAACAAGAAATTGTTTCCCTCCATGTGTTTTTTTTCACCTCTTTTTCCTTTGTTTTTGAGGGTTTTTTCCTTTTCTTTCACACACCAAGATCACACCACCGCCTTTCCCTGGCATTCAGAGTGTCTTGTATGACGCACTTACCTATTCTGCAGCAGTTGTGCGAAAATGTTCAGTGTTTTAGAGCCAGCAGCGACTGGCCTTTCTGCATGTTTACCAAAGTGGCTGTGATGTACAAAACACAGGTTGTGGAAGGAGCTGGGGAGAAACAAGGGGAAGCAACAGCAGGGAGTTGAAGTTCATCACCACATGGATCAGAATTCCCAAATAGTTCAGCATTTGGGAGGTCAAGGGAGGGCTTCCTGCTTTCAAATAATCTGGCCTTAGCTTGTGACCATGTGAAAATTTAGCCCATATAGTCCATATTCTACAGATTTATTAGTATATAATGGGACACATACTACAGGCTATATGGTATGGCCAATACTGGCCCAAATTATGTCCTAGTTGGGTACAAAGCATTTGAAACCAGATAAGTAGAATCTAAGAATATTTTAGAAAAGTAACTTATTCATCAAAGAAGGAACCCACTGTAGAAAGAAAAAGCTAACAACAATGTGCACTGCTGGGTATCAAAGGAACCCTGGCCTGCTGGTACTGGTATTCAAAGCCATTCATCCAGAATAGATTATTTTCAAAATGTTATTACTGTGCTCTTGGGAGGTGACAGTGATTACAGTGCCCAAGCTCAGGTAAAAGTCTGCATCTACAAGTGCAGTCAAAGTAACCGCTTATTGGAGTACTCAGTCTTCTGCTTGTCCATGGTACGCTGTTGATAAACCAAAACCCCCTTCTGTCTTGGCTTAAGGTGATTTTACTGCCTTTTGCATTTGCACTGGATTTCCTGAGATACACAAAAGGAAGGACAGGTCCTGCTCATGTTCTCTCCAGCCCCCTTTATAACACAAATTGACTGATCTCTCAAGGGTCATGCAGCACCAAGCTCAGCCAAACACGAGACCGTTGGGACATGACGACTGCTGCAGAGCCAGCCGTTAGTGCCTACAAAGCATGAACAGGGTGTATTTCCAGAAGTCAGCCTAGAGAAAAAGACAGAAATCTCAGACTTGCACAGTATACTTTTTCTTCCTCTCAAAGGCCTCTCTTTTCATTATTGCCCTCCTAGAACTGAACATCAAGAGTTTTCAGTCCTGAAGCAATCTGATTTTATTAAGAATTGGAAATGTTGACATGAAGTTAAAAGGGCCCGGAGATGCCTCTCCCACCAGGTTGACAGAACTTCCCTGAGCACTCCTGCTCTGCAGAGCACAGTGCTCAGGGGATGAGACTCTGCACTATATTTCTAGCATGAACATCTCTTTCCCATCCACACCCAGGGGAACAGCTGAGCCCTACAGCTACATCTCATCTCTCTTTCATTTTCTGCTCCTGCCTGACATAACACCTCTTCTTTCCCTTGCCTCAGATAGATTTTAGAAATATGGGTCTTCCTTATCATAGTGTAACTTAAATCAAGCTGGTGTAGCTAGACTTTCACTGCAGGAACATTGCTGGAGATGCACAGTATATAAGGACCAGCACAATAATAGGTACAGACAACATCAAGGGTAAAAAGGCAGACACACAAGTGGAAATTACTCAACTGAGAAATGTTACTAATTTTTTTCCCCTAGACAAAGTCTTTGTACAAAGTCTTTGTACAAAACCCAGAGTCTCTGGCACAAAGAGAAGGATTCAGGTCCCTCAGGCTGGATTTCTAATTGGTACAGTTTAACTAGTGCAAACTCCTACATATAACTCCATCAGTTTGCTAATTCTGTGTGCCAATTAAGCTAAACTGATTTAATAAAGGAGCAAACCAGTCTTGCTGTATATACCCAGAGTACTCGCTCCAATTTAACTGAATGAATTTCAAATCAGTTTCAGACAATCTGTGCAAAGCTTGTAGAGCTATTTCCTGTCCTTTCGGAGGAGAGAAAGGCTGAAGGGAGACTGTCCCCACCCAAGACCTTCCTGTCCTGTTGTGTAGTGAATCACACATCCCAGCTCTGCAATGGAGGAGGTTTCTGAAGGCAGCGTTCACTCTGGCTCTCACCCCCATGCTGTAGCACCATGTGTTTTACAGCATTGTCAAACATAATGATTCCTACCCTGGAGAGAAATTGGGTCCCGTTTTATATTTTATTGCCTCAGAAAGGACATTTTTTTGCTTTTCACAGTCCACAGTAGGCAGCAATAGCCCCATAAATCTTGCCAAATGCTTTTTTGTTGATATATTGTCCAGCAAGAAGTCTGTGAGGCTGGGGCAGCACGGAGTAAACAAGTTAATGGCCTCCTGATCCATGTCGGAAGAGGAAGAGCGGCAGGATAAGGTGTGCTGCAAAGTCACTGCACACAAAGTCCAGCAGCTGGTGTGTGAGCTAGGAGACCCCCTGTGCTGGTGAACGCATCTGCGTAGAAGCAGATTTCACAGCTGAAGGGACAAAATGAGCTGGAGTGCACAACGTGAGCACAGAGAAATGAATATGGGGAGACACAGCTCCCTGTCCACAGGGAGCAGGCTTGGTGCAGTTGCTGTACATGCTCTCTGGTAGGATAAGCACATGTGAGGTTGTTAGATGTAACTGTGTTGGACAAGGTTGTAAGCAGTACCTATAAAGCAGGTTTTGTAGGTGCAAAAGCATGTTTTGGTACAGGTGTTTCTAGATTTAAGTGGACAGGGTTGGAAGGGAAGATGCTTGTTCTTGCGTTATGGGAGTATCCAGGATGTGCACTGTATGCGTTAGCTGCTCCAGGGGTAGGGGTGTACACAGGTGACACACTCTACATATGTATTAGTACATGTACATACTGATACACGCAGTTGTCCTTGAGCCAAGCCCTAATTCCTTTGCAGGTGATGACAGCTTGTGCCTGAGAAAAAGAGACGTTCAGCCTGATTCCTTTGGGCAGCTAATGAGCCGCTTCCCTCCCCTCCATCTTTGTCCCTGCGCTCCTCCCTGAGCTCCAACAGCACATTGTGTGTAATGAAGAGATAATGCCATAATGACTTGATATGTTACACTCAGCCCAGCCATAATGCCTTGGAACAACTAACTGCCACTGTGCAAAGGCTCCAGAAATCCAGCTGGTCACATCCGGTTAATGCAAAGCCCTGTATGCCTCTCCAGGCACAGGGCACATTCAATAGACCTTCATCGTGCAAAGCAGAACCAAATCTCACAGTGCCAGATGCCCCAAGCTTTACTGGCCCACACTTTTCCTCCAGCCATGGGGCAGGAATGCAGCCCTACAGACACAACCCATACCAGTCACTGTGGTTGGCTGTGATTCCTTATGAACTGAAAATTCTCCCGAGGCCTCAAGAATAAAAATACTGCTAACCCTGGCTGGAAGCATAATGAACAGGAAGAAAGATTGATTGCTATGGCTGTAATTAAGTGAGAGGCTTTGATAGCCTCATAAGCCGCAAGAGCCAAACCAGAGTCCTGATGTGGAATTAGAGTGGCACAGCCTCCCTCCCTGCACCCCGCCACCTTCTCCTGTTAGGGACAGCACTTTAGGATTCTGAGCACACAGCTGCCCTGCTCCAGGCTTTATAGGCTACAAGTCATTTTAAGGGGAAGTGGAAGAAATGAGCTTCCCACAGATGAGCGTGACAGGAGGCTCAGAGACAAACTGTATGTGGGAAGGAGCAGGAATTGGCAAGCTGCCTCCCACCCCCTGCCTCACCTCCCACCCTGTGCCTCACCTGATTATAAGGTGTCTCTCCATGTTAAGCATAGCGTTGCATCCATTTATAGTCTGAGGACAATGTCCCATATCTAGGGCAGGAGGGCATGGGGAGTGGGGGCAGAGAAAGGAGGGAATAATTATCCGCCAAGGACTTGAATCCAATGAGATTTACACCCTTCCTCAGCCATAAACATTGCCGAGAGCTCTGCAGATAAACACACTTGCTCAGCAGAGGCAAATGCTGCCTGCCAGCATACAGATGCTCAGCCTCCCCTGCATGCCAGCTCCCTGAGGATCACCCAGTTCTCAAAGGGGACACAGCTCTCTCCATCCCACTGCTCTCACACAGAAGTGATGACTTTATTGGGTCTGTCTTTGGCAGTGTGAGTGCTGTTCCCCACAGGGATGTTTTTTCCCTTATTGTAGCTGGTTCAGGACTGTGCTCTGCCTGCCGGCCCCTCTGTGGTGCAGCACAGCCACACCGGTCTGTTCCTACATGACGGAACAGGACACAACATCTCTCTTCCAAAGAAAACTACTCAGCTCATCCTGCCCTTATCTCTTAGCACAGAATTCCATTTCCTCAATTTTTTTTTTTCATAGCTACTGTCCTCTATTCCACTATAACATTTTCACCTACTGTTTTGAGTAGGTGCATATTATATGTGATTCAAGAAATGCGCAGGAATATCCTCCTACTTTACATGTAACTCCATGAGAGGTGATAGATCCTCATAACGAGGTGGAGGAACAGAGGAAACAAGAACTTCTTGATCCATCTTCTGGCTCTGGCACTAACATTTTCTGTATATCTAGCTACTTCCTAGGGCTGCCTCAGTTTCCCCACTCTCAGTGCCTCACAGAGACACTGTGAAACTGAGTCATATAAGAGACTGAGCTCTTCAGATGAGAACAGCCACACAAGGGCACAATCATACCTGTGACATGATGCCTTTCAGCTTCCTAGTAACCAGACAAGGGCTCAACTGGCAAGATCCTGTTTGTAAGTGATGTCTGAGCCAGACCAGAGGATTCCTCTGTGTCACCTTAACTTCCCAATGCCTCTCCAGTGTGTTTGCAGTACATTCCCTCAACCAGGATGTCTGACCCCAGCACAACTCCCTCACTTCCATCTTTGTCCATCACACATTCTTGGCCTTGAAACTCCGAGCACCAGGGGTGACAGACATATCCGGAGAGTGACAGACTATCAGAGTCAGCAGAATACAGCCTGTTGCCATGGAAATTCGAGCCCCCTTTTCAAGTATCTGTGAAGCCCAGGGGAATGTGGCCAGCTCCCACTGTGAAAAATCTTTGTAAAGAGTCCCGCGGAGAGTTGGTTTTGTATCCCACGATTGCTCTTTGCTCCCCAACCCAATTATGTGTTCTAGCAGGAAGCGATGGACCACAGCTTGGCTCAGGATGGATGACGTCAAGGTGCATTGTCTAACAGATGAGCCTGCAACCAAGGACATGATTTTCTAGTACAAAAACTCTGCAGGAAAATTTCAGCATTTTTTAATATTGGGAGAGATCCATTTTCTCTGCTATGCCACAGGGCAACACCAGGTGACGCTACTCAAAAGTATGTGTATCTGAGTGAGAACTTGGAGGCTTATTTATTTGTCCACTACATTGATGGGCTTCTTTTGGATGTTGACAAAGGCCCATTGGAGCCCCAGTGGCCTAATGGATATGGCACTGGGCTCATAAACAAGGAGGTCAGGGTTCAAAAAAGCCCTTATTTGTTGTGGTTGGACTCGATGACAATCGAAACAATTCTATGATGCTAATAGGTTTGACACGCAAATAAATAAGTAAAATAAAACCAAACACTAGGACAGAGAGGTGCTGGTGAAAAATTCCAGCAAAAAACCCCAGCGTTTTTGGCTACAGCATATTTTGTAACTGCGGAAAATGCAAGCAGAGCAGGGGAGTGCTAACTATTTCTCTGTCATTTCCAAGCTTCTGTTGTGTATGTGCATCACCACTTACACACATCTGGGCAGTATTACATAGTATTATGACCAAGAATATTTACTTACATGCACAAGTTCATGATATCGCATATTAGCTGTGTATACTGCATATACACTGGTATGTGCTCAAAGACAAATGTGTCTATATATGCATGTGGTACTCATCAGGGTACGGACATGATGCTCATGAAAGGAGGTTACGCTCCCTTCAAAGGTACAGTGACTTATCAAAACACTTTGTTAAGCCTAATTACCTGCACTGTTTTCCCCATGAAATGATTTTGCATCTCCCTGCTTACTCACCCGATTGCATTGATCCTTTTGGCTCTTATGAAATAACAGGTATTTAAGTGGGGCTGGTAGAGGCTCCTGCTGTAGCAGCCAGGTAATGAGCACCAGGAGCATGCTTGGGCTTTCAAAGCTCCAGACAGCTTCATTAGCCAAACAAAGGCCACACATCCACAGCTGCACAAAGGGGCAGGGGGTGTGATGCAGAAAAGCTCTAGCCTGGGACTGAAAGCAATGGTTCTTCATTATGTTATTGTACATGCGGGCCCTCTGGGAGTGGCCAGTTGTTCCAGGAGTTGTGATAATAAGCTCTCCGAGGATGTCGGCTTTGTGATGGCCAAAGCACAGACACTTGAGAACTTCCCCCAACAAAAGCCCGTGAAAAAACACGTTCAAGACTTTTCTTTTAAGGCTTCGTTCCAGAAGCCCTGAAAGACAGTTAAAAGTCTAGTCCAACAGGCCCAGTTTCTCATGCAGTTTCTTATACCACAGTGAACAACTGTCAAACACTGCTGTAAAGGATGACTGATGCTTTTTCATCATCCGTGGCTCAAAGCCCTCCCCAAAGGGCACTGCACACAAGAGATACATCACTATTTGTTGAGAATACTCCCTGAAATCCATGTTTATGCTATTGAATTCCCCTGCCTAGCAGTTCGAAAAGCTCCTTCTGAACTTAGCCATGGAAATCTCTCACAATCCAAACAGCCTTCCCAGAGGAGAAAGAGATTTACTTCCTGCTTGTCTTTCCTGAAGTCTTTTTCCAGTGAACTTCAATGATGATAAACATGACAGGCACTGTAAAACCCAGCAAGTGCACTATTTCTTTTCCTCTTCCCACCGTTGCCAGTATAAATATCTCCCTGAGTTCTGTGGGCTGAGTGCCAAGGTAAAATAAGGGTCTCTTTGGGCTGGAGATCTGTGTTCTCCAGAAATCACAAGGAATCTGTGATGGTGGGTGAGAAGGAGGGAGTGACTTAGATCCAGGGACACCAATGGGAAATACTTTCACACTAAATTTCACACTCCCTCCCATGGATTTCAATGTACAGTTAGTATGATGCACCCCAAAGGGTCACCACAGAGACGGATCAGTCTCATCCCACCCTCTTGCACATCTCTGCAGCTCTCAAGGCTGTATATCGAGGGAACCTTGCTTGTTCTTCCCTCACTCCCACTCCTCTCCGCTGCAGGGGAAATAAGTCTGGAAAAGAGGCAAGAAATGTAATGATAAGCTGAATCAATGAACAATTTGTTTCACTGGGAGCCAAGATGAGACTTGGGCAGATAAGAATGGAGTCATGGAGCTGAGGGACGAGCAGCACTAAGGGGGATGCTCAGGATTCACATGCAAGTCTCAGTTTAGAGCTTTGCAGAACTGAATTCTCAGCCTGGGGACTTACAGAGCCTCATATGATCTGCTTGATTTATGATGAACATATAGAAGAAAATCTATGTGATTCTTAATCCATCTAGGCTCAGGAACAGAGGGCAGAGACACACCGAACCACTCAGGGAATTAAACTGGTACCAGGCTGTTTTGCAGAACTGTTTCAGCACAATGACTTACCAGGTGAGAATAATTTAATTTATAAACAGAAAACATAAAAGACTGCAAGCAAAGCAATAACAGAAGAACCCAGTAATGAGAGGCTCACACAAAAGGTGATCGGCTGATCCATGTGGTAAAGAGCAGCACAAAGTGGCTCCCGGGAAACAGCAGGAAGAGATTAACCACTGACACTGAAGTGCTATTTCCAGCTGACATTTATCTCCGCCTTGGGATTCCCAGTTGGAGAGAAGAGGCGACAACAAACAGGAGAAATTTACCCTGGCCACTTTATGCAAATCTAACCTTTCTGCACCTGCCAGGTGGGGAAGCATTTATTTACTTTCTGCCTGCCTGGTTAAATCGGCAGGAGTGAATCCAAATAGAATATGGAGAAGGTCAAAGGAATACAGTTCATGACTGTAATTTCAGGACCTGCTACAGGCATTACAATTTAAATGTGACAGTTGAGATATATACACCCCAGGCAAATGAACATGTGTATGTGCCAGCGTATTCTTCCACATGAGCGTTTCATCGCTCGCTGACAGGCAGAGATGCTAAGCTGTGTCACAGTCCTTACCTGTGTCTTGCTCATCAAGGACCTCAGTAAATTCCTTTGGCTTATGTATGAAGAATGATTGATTTTGGACCAGGCAGATCAGAATTCAATTGCCTTTGTCACAATGGCTTTTCAAGATGCAAAAATGTGAAGCTGAGCAGTAACTCTGAGATGTCTGAGGGTGAATTTGTCACAATTTTAAATAGAAAGATAGCACTTACATACATACACTATCAAATTAACGAGTTCATACTGTACTCTTACAAGCAAAGAAAGTCCTCAGATCTCCCTGCCTCTTTATGGTGTGTCTGGGTATCCAAGATTATTAGATAAATATGGGCAAGATGGCTGGTGGAAGCCAGCATTTTTTAGAACTTCTTTAAGTCCCCTGAATTCAAATCTACATCAGACACTTCTTAACTCATCAGATTGGCTTATGAAACAGGATATTTTTATAAATAAGTATTCTTTTTTTTTGCTTTCTGGCTTCTGAGTCTTTAGGTCGTACCTGGGTCAAATGTTCAGGCTGTTCACTGCAGCTGTGAAAGACTGGAAATGACTTCTGAACACAACCAAATACCTTGTGGCATCTTGCTCTGTTAGGATCTCCAGGGTTGAAAGAAGAAGACAAAATAAAGCTAAGTTCACAGTAAATACCATGGAAATGGGCAGCATTTGGGCAAAATCACTGTTTCCTCAGCTGATTCCACAGAGCACATAGCAACATCAGGACCAATCCTATCACTGTCACACTTAAGGGCCTTGTGCAGATTAAGCCAAGAGTCTCTTGCAGACTCCAGGTTTCTTTCAACATCTGTCATCCAGCCCAATTTTGCTTAGCATGCAAGAACTGCCGACAGCCGGAGGTGATCGGGCTGCAGGGCATGCCCCCACGTCCCCCGCCCTGCATCTCCGTCTGGCTGCTTTTGTGCCAGAAGAGGCAAAAAAAGGATTTATGAAGGGTCAGAGAAAAAAGGCAAAGAAAGAAATACCCCATAGGATAAAAGAGATGAGAAATTCAAGGTAGTTTTAAAGCAGTTAGTGAAGTCAAGAGTCCAAGCTGACCTGAAGTCACAGCAATGAGAAAGTAAATGGACTTTTAAGGACTTTGGCTGAGATTTTCAAAGCTTTTTCAACAACTTCGCTGTTCATTTCCATTTATTTTATTGGATTTTTGCCAAGAAAATCCTGTGGGCTGCTCTGATTCTGAAGGTCTGAATTTGGGAAAGAGGAGCTAGACCTTCCTTTATTTTTTATCTTTATATATATATATAGATACAGATATATCTATATAAAGAATCAGCAAAAACAGCAAATCATTTCCTTCACCATCAGGGAGGCTGAAGGGTCAAGAATTGCAGGCTACAGAGGAATCATTGCAGGGTAAAAAAGGGAGTTACAAAGAGACTCCAGAACAGCAGGAAGGCTGCTGACACTCATGGTCTTGCGTCTCTATTGCTTTTCCCACCTTTTTACTATAAAACGAATAGGGTCAAATCAGATTTCCCCCAACTGACCAGAGTCACTGCAGCATAGGGTGAAAAAAGTGGAAGATCATGCTGTCCCAACAACCTTCCATCCCTTTCCAGCACTAGTGGAAACAGTTTCTTCTGGTTTCTAGCGCTTGAGCTCTAGGTTAAGAAGACTTGGGACTTCAGTTCTGTCAGACTATTGACTGCCCAGTGGGTAAAGAAAGCAATAAGTGGAAAGTAATTGATAGCAGCAGGTAGCTCCGATAAGTTTCTTAATCAGTCCAATTTATAGCAGAGACAGCTCCAAACACTGAAGTAAGGAAGCCCAGCTTAATGTGTTTACAACTTTTCTCATTTCATTTTGCTCATTTTGCCTTCCCTACCTCTTTCAGCAGTGTTCTTTTGAGAACTAATTTCTCCATGGACATAGCAAGCTCATGCTTCATTCACCATTATCTTACAAAGTCCTTGTAAATTGAATTACCTGTATGGCAAAGGGGAACTGCCCTAGTTCTCCAGGACGGAGAGCTCTCCAGGAGCTTAGGCACATGGCCTTATTCTTAGCAAAAAGTAATTTATTTTTTTTCTCTTATTGGATTTAAAGTGAGGATAACGGAGTGGAAAGCAAATAAAAAAAGACACCCTCCCCAAAAGAGTGATAGAGAGGAAATGTCCATTAAAACAAGGAGTTTTCATCAATATCTGGTTCCTTAACCTCCAGAATGTGGAGACAGAAGGATGACATCAGCATTTATGATGCTAGGGGACTGTACATGGATTTCTTACACATATTTTGTGTAGCTTTCCTTGCCTTAATTTCCCCACTCATAAACCAGGGATAAAACATATCATTACCTCACAGTAGAGGTTTTATTTACCTGGTGCAAACTGAAATAATGCAATAGAAAGTACTCATTATTAAAAGATATACCCTCTCTGTGCTAAGAAACACCACTCACAGGTGGTGTGACAGGTGATAGGTGAAATAAAATACTTCAAGCAATTATAGCTTTCTGACAATGACCAAAGAGTGCATTAAGATGGGAGAGCTTTCCAAGTTTTGCTGATGGATGCAGGTTTAAATAGTTTACTGCTCAGAACCAAACATTTCACCTGGTTATGCCAGGGACCCTTCAGACATCCTACCAGTATTGCCATTGTATAGACACAAACGCATAGTTCTGAATTCTGACAGTCATTTCTGTCATGGACTTCTGTGTGTGTGCTTGTTAATGAACACGGTAAGAGGAGCCTGGAGGTGAAAGGTGTGAGATGTTCTTCCCCGAGAGCAGTGCAGAAGGGCCATGGCAGCTGTCAGAGAGATGCAGAAGGTCCCGGTGGAATTGTCCATTCTTCACGGGATGCATCAGACCAGGACTTGTCAGGCAATGCCCAACTGCAGCAACGTCAGGAAGAGATACTGTATCAGGGAGACAATTTCCCTTTCATTTTAAGACATTTTAAGCGAATGAATAATTCATCCTGAATGACTTTGAGCTGAGGCGACTCTCCATGTTACCACCTGATTATATGTTCCGTAAAAAGAGATGACAGCAATTTATCTCTTTTCTCTTGCCGGGTGGGCTGGTGGGGGAATAAATACGCTGCCACCAAACCGGAGTGATGAATCATCCCTCAGAGCAGCCAACGACACGTTCACTGATTTGGCATTTAGTGCTTCCCAGTGGGAGCGGTGGGGAGAGGGACACCAGCATGAGCCTTCAGGAAAGGAGGGAAGACTATGGGCAATGGAGGGTTCAGTTATGTCTGTTCATCCCCACGGGTTACGCATTGTTGAATAACCAGCAAAGGCATTTGGGCAGAAGAGCTTTTCTCCTGAAAGCAGCAGAGTCTGCAAAGATCAGGCGCTCACACTGCTGCCCAGTGCTAAGGAAAGCAGGTATTGGGTCTTATTCTGCTTTATTATTGACTGAACAGTGGGGTTAGCAACTCCACTACACATTGCCCAGAATCGTGCTTTTTTGTTGTCTAACAAGCTACATAGCACATGCCAGTTGTTCATCTGGGAAACGAGAGTGAGATTTATCCTGGGGATTAAAGTACAGGTTTATTTAAAAGACGGGACACCAAGTGGGTGCTGCTTTGGCTAGAGGGAAAGCTCGCTGCCCTGTCCTTTACCTATTGCAAATGAAGCAAACCTGAGCCTTTCCCAAGAGAGGTTCATTAGCTCTGCCAACACGGGGCTTTTTGGATGATCTGAAACCACCAAGCATGGATCAATCAGGGCCAAGTCTGAGAAGTGAGGCTCCCTTTCCTTAAACAACTCGGTGCTCTGCTATTCCTGCAATCCATTATGGGATATCTCATGTTTATGGGCATATAGATAGCTGCTCCAAGCTGCAGCAAGCCAAAGGCAGCCAAGCACTTGATCTTCTTGCCCACAAGCAACATGTCCTGGCTCTAAGTTTTCTCCCCTTGCTGCAATCCCTCTGCATGCTCTCCCACGTCTTGCCCTCTAAAGCACATAAGCCACCCACTACACCAGATGTCCTCTGCAGCCACATGGGGAGCAAACCAAACATTTCCTTGTGCACATATTGTGCTAGGCACATCCACACTTTCAGTGCCTTCACCTGCACACTTTGTTCTGCTGCCTCTATCCTCCCCATTGCTCCCAGCCTGAAAGGGGCTGGTACAGCATGTAAATGTGCTACAAAGACACATCATCCCTGCTCCCGTGCTGGCTATGGGGAACATAAAACACAGCAGAGATTGCTGCTATTTTATTATTTATGAAGCTTTGGTTATTTCGTATATAAATAATCCATGACTGCAAAGTGTTGCTGGCACTGTAATTGAATATTCATGCGGTATTTTTGTTGAGAATGTTCACCATCATTTCAAACCCAGACAGAAAAATAAAAGTCGTCGTAATAAAAATTTCATCTGTCATTTCAGTTTCAACCTCTGAGAAACAAAATCTTTCTCTTTCCCACCCTGAGGAATTTCTGTGCAGGGGGTAGCAAAACAGTAGGGTTAATCTGGAATTCATGCTGCACTGGAAAGAAGCAAGAACTTCCTGCCTATAGCTCTGCCTGCTGTCTCTTAACATTGTCAGGATGCTTCATCTGGGGATGTATGCTGTCTGCACGGACTACATGCAAATTCCCTCCCTCCCTCCTAGAAATATTACTCTTTTCAGGTTTAATCCCAACCAGAACCTTGACAGAGAAGCATCCAAGTGGGATCACTCAGCATGGAAAAAGGAAGCATGTTGCTGCCACCCTGTGGAAAACGGTGGCCCCCAGTTGTTGGGGACCACTCCAGAGGTTCACAAAGCTACAGCCGGTATGGTGGTTAGAGAGATTTGTGAGGCTGTCATTACCCTGATGAGACCCAGTGGAAAAGAAACTAGAGAAATTCCATTAAATAACTGCAGAATTTGCAAAGAAGATGTTTGGATGCTTTGCAGGAACGATTGATGGTGTCTGTACTATACCCGTGGTGCACAGGGGGCATGTGCATCAACAGGATGAAATGCTACTGCTGCAGGGGCTCCCAAGGACAACTTTGTCAAAGTCCTGGACACATGCAGTGATCAAGAATCTCTTGCATTCTGGGACAGTTGAATGTGCAGCTTCACCTGCTTGCCTTGCTGAGATTCCCCTTTTTTAGTCCCAAGGCTCTTTTTTCAATGTGCCCTTCAGCTCCTTCTATTCCACACACACACACAAAAAGACAAGGGAGGACTAACCAAAGATAGCAGCACTATCCAAACTCTTCCCTTCCCCTTCTTTCTATCCATATCTTCTGTGAGGAGGCTTTGCAGCTGCCTGTGTGGCACATCACCCCTGCCTCCTTATCATCCACTGTCCTCTACAATTTCATTAAATCACAACTCCTTCATTTTTCAGTTCTGTAAAACACTGTGTATGCACAGAAAGGAAACAGCATTAGGAGAGACAGCATGTTCCCAGCCCTTCTCACCCAGCCTCCTCAAACCAAAAGAGGGGCATATGAGAGCCTGGCAGTCAGATTTGAGATCCACATCCACCCCAATCTGCCACTGTCCACATGCAAGTGGCATATGTGAAGCTACGTCACATCAGCACATCACAAATGGGGCCAGAGCTCCCAGAGCACCTTGCCTTCCAAGAATGATTTATGGGCCCTGTCAATCCAGCAGACTGAACTGCAGAGACAGCTGGAGCGTGCAGCAAAGAGAGCAGCAATCCATCACCGCCCAGTGGTCGTCACCCAGGAATCCATCAAGAGCTTCATCATGGTGACATCTCTGCAGAGGCAGAAAAAGAAGCAAAGGGAAAAGATGGAGAGAGTGAACCAAGAGTGGAAAATTCACCCAGGATTTCTCAGAACTTCAAAGCCACAGAAGTTAAACAACATGACAGACATGAAAAATATTTTTTGTGCTTGTAGTGATTCAGGTTGTCCTGCTTCGAAGCTGCAAATTACAATGCCTCACACAGCTGAGCAGGGCTTTCTGGTGTCGGCCATACCGGCAGCAATCAGAAATTGCTTTCCCATTTGCTAGCTACAGGGCTTTGTGGTATGTATTAATCATTTCCAGGTATGATGACTGGATGATTTTGATGGCAAGGGCATTTTATTGTTAGGAAGATGCCACTGGCAGAAGGAACAAACCCTGGCTCCACTGCAGAGGAGAAAGGTGATGCCCTGTACTTGTATAAAGCAAGCTGTAGCATTTTGCTGTATGGCACTAGAGTTTGCACTCTAACCTAATGCTGACTCCTCAGCAGGAGCCAACTTGCTTCTCCAAAAAGTGCAGGCACACAGATATATGTACCCCAGAGCAGTAAGGATACAGGCATGCACCAAGTCACAAGAACACACAAGATACTTACGCAGGCCCAAATATATCCCCAAGTTCACATGTACAACAGTTTAGGACACACAAAGGAAAGGGGCACACACATAGATATAAGTGCGTCTGGAATTTACAAGCATGGCAGGAATATAGAAGGTAAACCCAAAAGATGTGCAGAGACAGACTGCCCTGTGCAGCGCCATGATGAGTCATTCTTTGATCTACAACTCAGTAATATGAGATATGTCAAGTTCCCCAGTAATACAACTTATCTCCATCCCCAGACTCCATAAAAAACCCAAAGAACATGATTTCTCCTAAATCTGTGTTAGACACTAGGGAGAGAGGTAAAGAAGTGAGCATCTGCTCTTGCAAGAAATAAAAGTAATTTACCTTTGAATAGGGAGAAGCAGAACAGAGCACATTATTTCTTTTTGCTCCGGGGACAGACACCGTTGTTGTTTTGAATCATGCTGATTACAGGTTAAGCATGTGCTCCCAGAGCTCAGGAAAGATGGAGGATGCACTGGGAACTCTCAGAACAGCATAAATCAGCTGAAAGTTTTGGGAAAAAAAATAAAGTTAACAAAAGGAGTTATTTCTGATACATATGTCTTCTGGGGTCCTTTACTTGTCCCCAGAAGACCCTCTCCCCAGTGAAGACATCCATACAGACAGTGTGCATCCACCTGCCCTGAGAAGACATGGAAGTTTGGGGACAATAGGATTTCCAGTGTCATGGGAACTGCTTTTACAGCACAAGGCAGGCTGAGTTGTATCTTGCTTGTCTCCAGCAGGTTCTCTGGTGCTATCTGAGTCACACGGACTATGTGGAGCCATTTGAGTTTATGATCCTTTTATCTCTCTGACCAAGGGATCATACGCTGCTTCCCCCAAGAAGAATAATGAAGCCTCATAAATTACGTCCCCCAAGGGACTTAAATTCCCTTAATCTAAGGGGAGGATTTGCCTCCAGTCTCCAGCCCTTTTATTATCTATTTGTTGCTCCATCTGCAGCATAGATCATAAAGGAATTTTTTATTTTTCAAGTCAACCTTTGCTTGGGCCTCATTAAGGCCTTACACAAAGTCCCAGGCTGCTTGCAGCTCAGAGAAATGGAATGAGACAGAGACACTGAAGCCTGGATAGCCTTGTCCTCCTTAACAGCACACAGCAAGGACAGGGGGATGTCTGGCTGATAAGCAGAAACATTAAGTGGTAGGTCAAGAGGAATGTAGCACTGACATCACCCTTCCCTCAGACCCCTGCTTGCTCTGAAATATGATGTTCTAACAAACAAGAATGGTTCTGGTTTGGTGAAATATTGCTGTTCACACTGTGGCAGCAGCAGAAGCATCAGCCAGTAAGCCAAGACGACTCCATGCTACACAAGGTGCAAAGATATACCAAGACAATTGTCCCTCTCCCAGAGGGGACATCCAATATTCTCGCCTTGTTTTAAAGACGTAAGGCATGTGCAGTCTACTACTACAGTGGGCTGTGGCTGCTGAATTCTGCTCCTGGCTCTTTCACTGACCCACAGCCTGGCCTTAAGCATATTTCTTCACTTGTCTTTGCTTCTCTTTCCTTGTCTGCAAACTGGAGTCTGACAATTCACTATAGTGGATTATTTTAAAAGGGTTTAGGTGTCATAATGGTACAACTCAGCATGTAAAGAGGGCTCTAAAGAGTTAAACAAGACACTGCTTTCCCTGCTTTTGCAACAGCTGTATGCTAGCAAAAGGGAAGCATGCAACCCGTTGGGGCAGTTGCCCCAACTTCTTTACCAGCTATACATTTATATACATATATATATATATATATATATGGTGTTGCCTCCTGAAGTGCTGCTGCTTTATTTTCTCCCCTTGCTGTTCTCACTGGGCTAGAAAGCGGCGCTGAACTCAAAGTAATTTCCTTTCATTTTTAATAAATAATCATATAACAATGAATGCTGCTGCATTCAGTCTCGCATCAAAGGGAAGATGATTGCACTTCCCAGTCTGGAAAGACAGAGAGGGGAGGAAGACACAGCTTTATCATTAAATTTGCTTTTCCTTCTTCCATTGTGCATCTCATTTAAAAAAAAAAAAAGAAAGGGAGAAAAGAGAAAAGCGCACACAGGACCTTGTGTCACAGCCCCAGCAAAAAACCAAAAAGTCCCTCTTGTTTGTCTCTTGCTGCTACTTCCATATGACGACAGGGATAACAGAGGTAAGGGGACTCTTTCAGTTCTGCGTGGGTGCCCAGCACAGCGGGAATTAGCAGAACCACTTCAGATGCTGCCTGAGAAAAGAGCAGAGAGCTGAAACTTGGAGAAGTTGCTAGGCATTTTCTTTGACATCTCATACAAGTAATATGCTATTAGGGGCACTATTCACCTATGTCAGAGCCAATGTGCCACAGCAAAGAGCACTGTGATATGTTTAGGATTATCAGGCAATTAATTCACTGGCTAATTGTGCTGATGTGGGACCTTTCTCTTCTGGTTACCCTAGTTACAGCTGTCTAGGGCTGCTGAGCACCATCCCTCATATAGCACCCCGATTTACCTGTCAATCTGTGGCATAGCCAACTAAAAACAAACAGTTCTCCTACAGACACAATTTAAACGCAAGGAAATAATAAAAAATACAAAAGTGGCATTACTGTGCGTTATTAAATAATGAAACCATTTTTTCCCCCATTTTGTTTCTACCCCAGATAGTGGCAGTGATCAGCACTTTACAAAAGATGCTTCTTCCACATCCTGGCATATGTTATTACCGTTATTAATAGCAAGCCATTCGCGAGGGCAGCACTCTGTACAGGTACATTTATTTCCTTCACAGCGGTGTCACCCCCTCGCTGGTGCTCCTGCTGCCTGCAGCACACCCTGCGGGACAAGGGAGGCAGACGGACGTTGGGCACCACTCTGCCCCACTCCAGACACAGCTCAGCCTCGTTCTGTCACTCAGGATGTGCCTGTTGTTAGTTTTATATCATCATAATTGCATTACCTGTGTCTCATACCACTGTTATTTCCTGTTCCTTTCCCTTAAATCAGAACTGTCCTTAGGGTAGAGCAATATTTGGACACTACCAGCTTCCCTCTGAGCTGGAATTACCACTCTCTGGCCAACCAGGGTGAGATTAAATGGACAAGCAGGTCAGTGTATGCCTGTTTCTCCACTTGTCCACTCTCTGTCTTAACCTACTTGAGCCACAAGCTCTCTGGGGAAGAGACAATATCTCTCAGTACCTAACAGAGCAGGAACCAGCCCTTTGGGATTCTGTGTGCTGTCCCAGTAGAAATCACAGTGATAACCCAGCCTCAAATCCTGGCAAAACAAGAGCAAGGGAAGCATCTTTAGAAAAACTCACCGCTTTAGAAATTTCTTAGGCTGGATTCAAATTACATAAGGTACAGTCTCTTCTGAGACATGTGTTGTCCTGAGCTCCCTCCTCTGCCCAATTTGTAGCAACTTCTGTGGGTCACATTTGCCTTCTCTAGGCAGGATGAGGTTCCAAGCAGTCACTAAAGTGCTAAATCAACTCTCTGCCAGCAATGCAATCCAGAATTTGTGAGCACTGGAGAAATTAATACAATTGGGAAGCTTAGCTTCTCTTTGCCCACTGGCCATGTTCGTCACCAGCACAAGGTAACAGTGTAGAGCCATTTAATAACACAGCTCATTAGGTTTCTGACAACAGGAGATGATGGAAGTACGGCCTCAAACATAGAGCCTCATGAGTCTATTTGTACGTGCAGTTTCAGGCCGGGCATGTTATACTTCCCAGCATGGGAGAAATGCATGTCTGGCACAAGATCCAGAGGGAAATTCCCTGGGAAAATCATGTAGGAATCTCCCTGAGGGAGCAAGATCCAATGCAGTTGTGTTGAAAGTCTCATTAGTTGCAAGCTTAGAAGTGATCAGGTTCCTGCACCAGCCAGAAGAACAGAACAACAGGCATCAGGAGATACAAAGCACAGCTCTCCTGGTGGGACCATCCTTCCATAGACAATTGCTGGAGGAACCAAAGCCACTCATAAAATGACCAGGAGTAAAATCCTGATCCCCTTGAAGTCAGTGACCAACCCGCCACTGATTTTAATGAGCTTTATCCACAGCTTCTCTATACACCCTTTATATTGCTATGAGAAGGTAGAAGTGATGTGGAAGCAAGAGCAAGGCTCCTAGCTGTTATACCCTAAGGAAACATTTTGATCATTAACCTGCATAACACGGTCTCCTACCTAGTGCAAGCCAGAAAACAGATCATGTCATTTCTGCAACAAGCCTAGCCAAGATATCATACACTTTTTGGAAAGACACCCAGCCTGATTCAAAGACTTCTGCTAGCAGATAATCCACCACAATCCTAGGCAAGCTGCTCCAATACCTAATTACTGCATTGTTTAAATGTTATTTCCAGCCTAAGTGAGTCAAACTAGAGACACTTCCCGCTATTTAGCTTCCAGGCACTGGATCTCACTGTGACCACTGTCTGATAGATTAATGAGCCTTCTATTATCAGAAATCTTTTCCTTGTACTTAAAGACTGTGATCAAGTCACCTCTTTAGCTTCCTTTGTATAAACCGGATGCAACTTCTTGGCACTGTCAAATATCACACAGTTGTATAAGGATAAATATGCACAAGTTGTGATTCTACAATGATGGTAAACAGAATTTCCAGAAGAGTAGTCGTTATTCAGAGATGCTCACCGAGTTTGTCTGCACTGGACATAAAATTTTGATAAAAATGTACCGGCTTGAGTAGCTGTTCCTTTGCTGTTGGCCAGGTATGTCAGACAGAACATTTTCAACTGAAGAGCACAGAAGTGTGTAAATGTTCACATTGACTCCACTGAGTGCTTGTGTGTGCAGCTTTAAATTACTTCAAAAAAACTCTGTGCTAGGAAAATACACCTGCTTAAATATTTGGGAAAAGCATTGGTGGCAAATTAAGAGTGAGGCTTCCCCTAAAATTCTTCTGCTTTTAACAGGAGGGGTAATATGATTTCGGTAGAATGTATGAACAGATTCAGTGCACACAACAGGCTCAGCACCTGGCTGAGTACAGGCTGCGTTTTTGAAAACCATGCATTAGGAACTTAGCTGAAATCATGCAGCTTAATCATAGTGCTTGTTTGCAATACTGCATTCTCGTTCCAGCTCTTTGGCTGTTGCCACAGCTTTCATTTCATTATTCATACGTCCCCCTTGACCTGTATGAGTGGAGCAACCTATTTCTCTTCTCCCTCTACCTCATTAGAACTCATGTAAGGCAGCATGATAGGTAAAAGATCTGAAATACATTAACAAACATAGCAATGCAGCTGAACCAGAAGAATCAGAATTAACTCAGTTTGGTTCTTGCCTGATCAGTCCTGGCTTTCTTATTCTCTACACAAACATACTTCCCTCAGCTTGAAATTACCACTCCTTTTAAGTGTTTTCACACTCTAAAATTGTTCCTAAATGTGCATATTAGGTGGTAAAACAACTTACTAAGCTAATCTACACAAGCTAACATTCATTTCAGCAAAAGCCTATTATACTTAATATCCTTTTTCCTCCCTTCTCAGGATCATAAAACTCAGAAGCACTAATGAAGCCAGCATATTGATTCTTCACCCAGAACTAGAGGGATCAGGGTGTCAAAGATGGCAAAAAAGCATAGATGTTAATTGTAAAAGCACAGGACAGACAGGAGTTTGAAAGCACTCATCTGCAAAATGGGAAAGGAGGTGATTTTAGGCATTGGTTTAACCCATATCTGAGCCAGAGTTGGGTCAGACTCCTGGGAAGATGCACACACAGCGTTGGCCAGGGAGGAGGGAGCTGGTAGCCGTTGTCTTTCCCAGTTGCCAGCATACACACTTCCAACAGTGAAAGAGCTTTGCTCAATCTATGTAACATGTAAAGTCCCACCAGGAAATGCCTGTCAGGTTTAAATGTGTTCTTGCATCGCTCCTGTTAGGCAAGGAGTAAAGAGATCATGACAATTTATTTTGGGCAGAGAGGGGTTTCAGAAGGGTTTGGACAGCTGAAAGGTAGGTGGGTATTCTTGAGACACTTTGGGGATGCTAAGGATCAGATTAGGGCTATGTTCCAAGCTGGATATGCACATATTGGGGACTGGAGACTGTGGTGGCAATGAGACAGTGGGAATAGTGGGCGAGCCCAGCTGGCAGCCTCCATCATCAAGGGGAGCACAGGAGTTGCCTGTGGGACGTACAGCACTAGAACCATGTGTATCCTGCTCAGATCCCTGCTGCTGCTCCACAGGACAGAAGGGGCTGGGGGAAAGCTCAGTCCATGCCTCCGCATTGCAGCGAGGATGCAGAGCCCCAGCACCCCGCAGAAGGGGAAGGGACAAACGTGCCTGGCCCCACCCCTGTCCCACCCATCTTCCCCAAAACCACAGCTCAGAAATCCAGCCTCGCTGGCAAGTTTCTCCTTTCTTCCTCTCCTCTTTCCACCTACATGTTTGCCAGAGATGGTGTAAGGGGGGCAGAGAATAAATCAGGTGCTATATCAGAGTATTCTATCCCTGACTGTGTAAAGAGCAGCTTTTGTGACTTCCTGATGTGATTTACCATACAATGACAACCTTTAATGTCCGCTGGTGTTATAATCTACTTTATCTTAATACAATCTTCCCCTGCTGAACCCTCCAGAGTCTTAACAGCTATTTTCAATTGAGTTTTTTTTATTATTATGACTTGATACTGTGATTACTGTCGCACTCCTGCTCTTTGTGGAAGGAGAAATTAATAAGTTTTTTCTTAAGCACTTTGCACCAGGGCTGAATACCAATCAGCCCCCAAGCTGGGTTCCAGAGCCTGCTGGATTCAATTACGAACCTCTGCTCCGACTTTCCAAGACACAGCACTTTTCAGATCACCAGCGTGCCAGCTTGTAAGGCCCTGTTCCACTTCCCAAAGGCTCTCACCGTGGGGAGGAAAGGTGACAGACACTGAGTGGGGGAATATGTGGTTTTCCCTCTGCTCTCCTACAGCTGCCCCATTCGCAGTTATCTCCACAGACGAGTCCCTGTATCAGGGCATTCAGACTCATCATGCCTTGGACAGGAGGGTTAAAGCAATACAAGGCAATGATTGCAAGACAGAGCGACTTTGTATCTGTGCCTTGGGTTAGGCTGTTCCCACTTCGCACTTTCTTCTATTGCTAGCTATAATGCAAAATGATTCCTTTCTGCTAGATAGCATTTCACACCTTATTTGGATGAGTGTAATTGAGCACATAAGGGTGAGGATATGATGGGGAATACACTTGGGCTCTCGTTTTTTATTTTTTTCTTCTGAACATAGGCCTGAAAGGCACAAGCTGCCTCCTACAATGGGAGATGTGCATGTAACAGATGTTTAACCCAGAAGGCTCCAAGGAATAAATACCCAGATGCCTAAACACATCCAGCCAAAGCACTTCCCACCTCCCTGGAAAACACACTATGGTACAAAAGCCTAGATTCCACCAGCTGTAAAATACTGCAGGAAGAGACCAGGGCACAACGTGGGCATTGCCTGTACCTGATACTACAGCATTTGCCTGTCCCTCTCCTGTTACTTCAGGACTAACGAGCCCTCATCATCTCCCAAACAGCCGACTGCTGGGGCAGCAGGAGCAGCAGTGGAAGCGTGAGCAGGTCGGCTCGGAGCCCAGGCTGCAGAGCTAGTGCCAGTATTGATCAGGAAAACTGAAAAAAGTAAACAACCTCTCTGTAATTACTCAACTTGATGGATGCCAGTAGGTTTGTTTGCTTTCTGCAAAGATGCCAATAGCCTAACGGAGCAAACATTGCCATTATGTAATAAAACTATACAGGTAATTAAAAAGCTCCTGGCCGGACTACAAACAAGAACATTATCTAGTAACTGTTTCAGTGGAGCAAGAGGGAATGCATACTGAAGATTCTGTTTCATTTAAGGGAAGACATTTAATGGATACTTGAATAAAAGCTGAGCCAGTAAGGATTCACTTATCGGTGGATAGAATTCCCAAGGCAGCTTGTATTCTAAAACATGTGGGAAATAACATCTCTCAATGACTCTTCTCCAACACAAAAGGGTTTGTAACAACAGTGCTGACAGGATCTGAAACTGGAACTCCAGATTTTCAGCTTTGACAATGGAATTATCGCACATTATTCTTTCTAAGTAAATTAAACCCATTAATCATCATAATTAGTAATGTTCTGTGTCAGTGATATGGTAACACAGTTAGTCATTATACTGTGTTATTAAGAAACTAAAGAATGATACTACAGCCACTACATGCTGCTGCTATCACTGGCTGGCTGTGGAGGAGTATGTTAATGCCCAAGGTTTAAGAAGGACTCCAACTTCAAAGAGATATCATCTCCCATGCTGGCTTTAAAGCCCTGAGGTTGCTGAGAGACAGCAGAAGAGAACAAATTCATCCTTAGTATGATTCTGCTTGAGCCAGTGCAAGCATGGTGGAAATTATTTTGGCCCACAAGATTTCTATCTTGATTTATACTTAGAAAAGCCAATGTCATTTAAGTGTGAAGACAACTCGTGTATCCCCAGGGATGGGCTGGGTTGCACGCAGAGTCCATTAGGATGCTGAGCTTTGGCACAGTTTCCCTGGTGCTGCTCTCATTAACATTTCATCACAGTGTATATCGGAACTGCATTAAAAATGTGGTTACCAAACATTAAAGACCTGTACATTAATAAATGACTGGCAGATTTTTATAAACCTTTATCATGATGCAAGTGCCTCACACCAACACACAACATGTAACACTCAGACACTAGACATGTGTTGAGCCTTCACAACCTGTTAACGAAGTACTTTAATCTTGTTGTAGTCCACTTTTATTAGTTTGACTTGAGTTATACACATAGGCCACCAGTGGCAGAGGGTGACCCATGTGCTAGATGTGCAAAAAAAGGCCCCTGATGATCCCTGCCCCAAAGAGCTTATTAGCCAGGTAACCACAACAATAACTTTCTGAACAAGTTTTTCTTCCTTCTTTTGCAAAATGCCTCTGGACAGACGGAAAAATGTATACCTAATTGATTTGTTACTTGAAATCAGTTACCAAAATGTTTCACTAATTTCATGAACTACAGTGCTCACTAGTCAGATGAGGTTGCTTAGTTACAATTGTCATTTGGAATTATTTTTGCTCCATGACTCGACAAACCATGAGTTCTTTGATTGATTCTGATGTTGGTGTTTCTTTTAAAACAGCCAGTTCAGTCACTAACACAGCATTTGGCTCTTCTAAGTCAAGTTTTTATGTTGTGAGCTCCATCTAGTGATGTATCAGAAGCCTTATCTCTAGCCAATCTTGACACTGCCTGCAAGGTATTTCGTGCTGGACACAAGGGATCTGGGATTGAACAGCACTGGGATAAAAAGCCTTTCTGCCTGTTGGAATTTCTCTGAAGACATCAGTAACTACAGCGTATCAACATCTAAGAGTTGCTGTGCGGCACAGGCAGTGCAGTCAGCTGGGGAGATAGGTAGAAAGCTAGAGGAAAACAGGGTGAAACACAGCCCAGCAGCTTCAAAGGGGACTGCCTTTATATTCATCACACACAGGTCCTGGCAACTCTCTGCAATGAGACAGATCTCACACCCTAGCATGCCCTGGCACCCCAGTGACACAGTCTATATAGCATCTCCCTTTATTCCCCTTTCAACAGCCCTGGGAGTTGCTGAGATTTTAAGCACTCAGCGTATTTAAATGTAGATTGGAGGCTGGGAGGGCATACGAAGCACAACAGCAAGGAGAGAAAGGTGGACAAGGAAAGCAAGAGGCATGCAAGGTGTTCTAAGTACACAAGGTTTATGGATGACTTATTCAGTAATAGACCATCCATTATAGTGATGCTGTCCCAGCTGGATTAACTCCTGCCAGACAGGAGACATTTGGGAAGACGGATTTGCTTTTCTGTCAGTCATGATCAAGACCAGCGTTCCCCACTCAGTCAAGCAGGTACATGTGCATTCTGTCCCGCAGGGGAGTTACTGACAGCATCACAAATTTCTGCAGGAGTTTGACAGCCATTTGCTGCTTTCCTACCTGACGTATTTGGCAGGTCATTGTAGGGAAGCCAGCACCACTGGTTCCCCCTCTGGCACAAACTCTTCATGTTCAGCGAGCGTAATTGCAGACCACTCCAACTCAGAAGATGGGGGCTCAAGTCTTTCAAATGTTTTAAACTGCTACCTAGAATCCACTGCGCTGTGAGATAAGCGGCCTCCTTGCCAGGCACAAAGTGCTTCAGGACCCCTGGAGGAAGGATTCCCATGGGGCAGGTGTTTATCACGAGCAAAGCACCACACACAAGATGAATCATCACATCCCAACGGCAGCCCCTGCAGTGAGTTCCTAAGTATACAGGACAAGAAGCAAAAGACGATGCCCGTCTGCTTTCTCTTCAGCTCTCCTAGCTGGTCCTTGTCATCACTTGTTTGCTGCTTGTGAAGGGAGTTTTTGTGCTTGTGGGTTTCTGTTCCTGCCTCTGGATCTACAATAATCCCATAATTGTGATGCCAAGCAGCGCTTGAAGACAATTTTATCACAGTCTGTATAATGAGTAAATACCATTAAGTTAGACGGATTTTCACATTAATTCTCTGTCCCAGTGACAAGCCAGGAATTAACACAATTGATTTTCCAGTCCCCGCTCATTATCAATCATCCAAGAACTTAGTCACATCTCATCTGTTCCACCTGGGTCCCAGCATTTATTTGTAGACTTCAACATACATTAAACCAATAAAAAACAATGGCATAGAGACCTCTGTGCTCCAAACCCAGACAAGAACAAACCATATGTGTTCCTTACTCCTTTGGTGGGAAACTTCCCACTATGAACAACTATCCTGCAGAGAACAAGCAGTGGGGAGGTCAAGGAACAGCCTGTTGTACGCTGTCTGTTGCACAAATATTTTCCATTTTGCAAACAAAATAAATGCACACCTCTGTGTCACTCTCTAAAACCTTAAAGAAAACAGCAACTCATAGGGTGAAAATAAAACAAAATCTGTTTGAAATCAAGATTTTCTCCTTTATCAATGGCTGAGCTCATTTCCCCCTGCAGTCTGGTAAGTACATCCGTTTGTAAGTAGTTCTATGGCAGATTTCAGACTAGAACAGATTTTATAACCCAACCTTGAACTGTAGCAACTATAGAATCCCAATTGGTGATGCAATAAGCTGCAGCATTAGCCACAGAGCACAAGGACTACCAAGAGGTGACACAGTGAGCTAACAGGCACTGGGGATGGGCAGAGGAGGGCGATTGCTGCCAGCCAGCTCCCACAGGATCACAAGCACCCCTGACACATCCCGGCAAAGTTAGACAGCTCTTCCAGGTCTGGAATTATACAAAGCTCTACCAGATCCCCTCAGCTCTATTCTATTTCCAGTCTTGGTTCTTCCAGCTCACTTCAGTCCTGCCTTGCAACCACATGGACAAAGTATTCTGCCCATCCAGGATGTCTACAGTGAGCACTGATTGAAATTATATTCATGAGCTAGGCAACAAGCCAGGGAACTCTTTTTACTGTCACTCACTTGGCAGTGACTGGAACAATTTATAACAAATTGAAGTGTAAGGACTTGATAATGAAACTATTTCATTCTCATCTCTGATTCAGCTGCCACCTGTAAAACTGCAGCCAGGAACAGGCTCTGAAAATGCACTGTAAGACCATTAAACTTCCACCAGGCACTGCCTTCATCTTTATGCCTTCACTTCTGTGCCCACCCACATCAGCTTTGTTATTGTGGATGACTCCTCCTCTAGCTGGTCCCTGAACTGATCAAGGACCCCAGACTGATTTACTGCCACAAGGACACAGAATAATGCAGCTGTCTGCATCTTTTACAGACAGGTATCACGTGCAGAGTCCAAAGCTCCCAGCGCTCACATGTCCTTTCCTGTCCAAGTGTCACCCCAGAAAGGAGAAGCAGTGCCTGCTGGAACACCACAGTCTCTTGGGACAGAGGTTTCACATCAAGGACAAAAAAATAGGGCAAAGACTGTGTTTAGCCACTGACATTTTACAAATGCCTGTGCTAGTACTGTGAACAGCCCTCGTGTCCCAAGAGCCAGTTTCTGACATTCACAGCTGGACTGGCACCGTTTGGTGGTGGTTCTTTCCATCAATGTCAACCCCTTCCCCAAGGCACTTTATGCTACTATTTTAGCCAAACTGTTCAAAGCTACACGAATTTGTAATCTGAAGTAATTTCATCAGCTGTTGGGACAATGGCTAACAAGCCTGGGAACATGGTTTATTAGACCTCCCCCTTCCATTGGGTCAAAGTCTGAGAAATTGCTGATTTCCCACAGTGTGATGATTTTTCACAGCCTTATTTGCAAACACTGAGATGCAAATTGTCTGAATTTGCCCCTTACATGGAATAGGTATTCAGTCTATTCCTTTACCACTAGTCAGTCAGCCAATTCAGGGAGTAGGTCTTCTTATTTGGGTTACTGGGACACCTAAAAATACGCACTGTATTCTTTGTGCTAAATCAGTGACAAGGCCCTGTTTCCCACACAAAGTGAACCACTGCCTGTAAGAACTTTCCATTCAAGGTAAGAAGCCTCTAGCCTTTGTCAAAATTGTTGGGCTATTCAGCATTTCCCAGTTAAAAAACTGCTCACTATTTTAGCACTAGAAAAGCAGATAACAGGACCTCCCACCTCAATTAGCACCTGAAGTCTCTGCCAGAACAGTAGAGCTGTCCAGTACTAGTCTAGGCTAGGCCAAGACATCTCTAGTCCATCACTTCTCTCATGGGGAATCAGGTTTTTTTAGACTGTGGAACAAGGTCAAAGGCATCAGGAGAATCCAAGAGCTCTTGGTGGAGGATCCCTCAGCCTAGGGCACAGGTACTCTGGATGCTGCAGCAGTGCTGGGAGAGCAATGCTGCCATCTGGGGACAGCCATGCTTTAGGCTGATTTATGACACATGGGACACGTTACGCTGTCACAGTCCTATGGAGCAAATAAAAATCATTACAAGTCAGAAGCAGAGACCATGGCACTGGAAGAATGGCAGACCACACAGGTGAGGATGAAAAAGTCCACCTTTATTTAAAAAGATTAAAAGTTCAGCTGAAACATCCTTACAAATGCTGAACGGTACATGGCAGAGAAAAGTGCAAAGAAAATTCTGCTCATTGATGAAAATGCTCTGAAGTCTGCCATTAGTATGAGATGATCACTGCTACTGACCTTTTTATCTGATGATACAGAAGGACAGGACTGTGTGATTCATAAAAGGACTCTTACACAAAAAAAATTATGATCTTTCATGAACTCATATCATAAACACAGCAGACAAAGATCCTTCTCCTTCCAGGAAGATGCTCCAATACACGTGCAAAAATACAACTGGAGTGATATAAAATAATCAAACACAGCGTAATTAACAGAATAACATTCAGACACTTTATTGGATAAGAAGAAAGGCCAGGAGGTGCTTTAGGACACATTAACAGATGGGCTGCAGCTCTGTTCATCTACCAGCGTAGACTCATCACATTGCAACACAGCTTGTCAAGAGAGACCTGAAAGAAGTTTTAGAAGATTATATTCAGGGAAAGTAGCATGGGGGAGAGGGGTAGGGAAAGAGACCCAGCACTCATCACAAAACAGACCCATAAAGGAATCTCTCTTACCACTCAGTGTCTATGTGGAGATTTTTTTGGTCTACCTACATTGGTTAAGTCACCTGTTAGGTTAGTTCATACCTAAAATGTTTTCCAGTACTAACACGCTTTTTGGAAAGCACACAGAGATAAAGCACTTTTTACTTTCAAAGCTCTCTACGACAATGATGTCGGCTCAGCATCCCTGTGAGGTAGGCAAAAATTAGCTGTTTTCTGAGGCAGAGAAGTTAAATAACTTCCTCAAAGCCATGATGAAGAATGTGTTATTTATTATTAATAGCCTTAAGAACCTGGAATGATATTGTTTTTCACAGACAGGGAATTGGAGGCAACTAGCATCTGCTAGTAAGGAATTACTGATTTTTTCATCTCCTTCTTACTATTGAAATGCTTTGAATCCCCTCCACCTTAAGAAGTGTTCCACAAAGATACACATGTACTAGTGAGCTCTTCCTTCATCTCTGTAACAAAAAGCCCTGGTCCTTTCCAGCAGTAAGGAGACACCCTACACAGGGGGCTTTTTCTTGCTAGGAAAGGGCAGCCTAGACACAATTAGAGCTACATACACTACTCCACCAATGATCAGATCCTAGATCTTTCCACCCTTACAAATAGTTATCAAAGATATGAGCCAAGTATTAGTTAAGGAATTTAGCTTGAGTACTCCAGTTTATGTAAAAGGAGTAGAAAAAGGTAACTGTCCATTGTTTTAAACTGATGGCTATACAAGAACAAGGTATCATAAAATAAAGCACGCAGCTGCTACACAGGGCAGCAACAAAGCCATGCTGGGATTAACCTAGTAAGTCTACATATCCCCAATTGCAAGGTTATAGATTCACCAGCTCTGTCCATATCCTTAGAAAAGCTTTTGCTTTGCCAAAAAGTGAAGTGTGTCTCAGAGCCAAACTGACTGTTCTTTATTCTGTAGGTCCACAAGGAAGTAACAGTAGATACTGTATTGTGTCTGTACTGAAATCAGTTTCCAAAACCTTCTCCCTGCATCCAGCTGAGCTGAACTTTTGCATTTTCTCCTCATGTTTCCAATCTAAACAAGTACTTTACTGTAGCAAGCAGCACACAGTTGCTGAAGTCCATCTCCTCTTTTCTTGTGTCTAGTCAGATTAGAGAGATCATTTGCCCAATTTTAATAAAAGATGAAACTGTGGCTCATAAAATACACCTCCAAAGAATCCTTCTCATTGACTACAGTTCAGCTGTAAAGCAAGAGACTGACAGCTGGGTAACACTGGACAATATGAAGCCATAAAAAGTCACTTAACTGTCTATACCACATAATTTTGAATCATCAACTCAGCTTTACCACTGTCAGCACACTGCACTAATATAACAGTCAGCACTTTCAGATGGACCCTCCAAGGGCAAAACTTACCTAAGACAGATGTGAGATACCACCATGTCAGTTTATTGCTGTTTTATTGCTCATGTTTAAAAGCCCTTCAATTAGTGGTTAGCACACTCACACTTGGTTGAAAAGCAAGGGTGTGCTCCAGGCACCAGCAGCTCTAGTTCAACACCTCTATCAATCCCTTTGAAGCTTTCTACACCACCTGTAAACAAACTTTTCCCCAAAATCCTGCATACAGGAAAGGAATACTTTTTCTCCAACACAGAAGAGAATTCAGTTGCCACTGAGTAACACAGTATGGATCAAATGCATCTTCGCACTGGAAGTCACGCTTTTTCCCAGTTGTGTTTGGCATGTTTTGCACACTGCTACATAATTGCTGAAACAATCAGTTCTCCAAATGGCCACATGAATGTCAAGTGGCAACATCTGCAGGAGAAAACAAAACAAAATCATAGGGTGTATGGGGCAGAAAGAGGTGAGGAACTTCAGAGCTAACTTAACATTTAAACATGATTCACCCTGGACTAGTAGGAAAAATCTTGTTAACAAAAATGGTTTCTTCCTGGTTTTTTATGCAGAGACAAAGCAATAATCCTGATTTCATTTTTCTAAACCTGTGTCTTTCTCCTATGCTGAACAGAGTTTCTTTTGGGGCTTCTTATAATAAGACACTTAACTGGAATACTCCAGGCCCCTAAATAAATGGAGAACGATAATGGAAAAAAATATCTATTTTTTTAAACTAAGATTTGTTCTTCCACTCAGTTATCCATTAATCCATATCCAGCCTGAGAAATCTGGCACTCTTTTGGCTCTCCCTTAACTCCAAGACTGCCATTTCAAATAATAAATTCTAAGCAAATGCAAAAATGGAAACCATTTGTTTTTCTAGGCATTGAAGGCTTTTCAGTTGTATGATTTGCATTTACAGCTTCAGTTTTCATAGCGGGATACAAATTTTGGCTTAAAGTTTGTGCAGTGGGCTATTCGTGCTCAATTTTAGCACCAACATTCCACAGAGATACATAACACTGAAATTTCTAGACTATCAGGACCAGGCAGAAACAACAGTTAATGAATTAGTATCTAGTGCATTTCAGGGGGCTTGGAAATAAAAGCTCAAAATTTGTCTAGGAAAAACAAAACATACAACAGATGAAGATGAACTACGCTCGCAAGGGAGTGAAGTAATAGCACCTACATCGTTGTGACACTAAACATTTGGCAGTGTTTTCTGTTTATCACACAGGAGACATGAGACTCCTTGACCATGGTAAGAAAAGGAGTGATAAGAGCAATCACTGTGCTTGTGAAGGTAACAGCAAGTGTGCATTTGAGGCTCAATCTTACTTTCATTGAGTTGATAGTGAAAGAATTCAGTGGCAGAAGGATGAGGTTCTTTAAATGTTTCCTTGTCCTCATGTCACCTTGCTCCACACTGAAGCAAAGCTGTACAGTTCACACCTTCTGAAGAACTGACAAATAACTTTTTAAAGACTGTTGCACAAGCTAACCAAGACCAGAAATCATCAAATTCACATACAATCAACAGCTCAACATGGTCTCTCCATTCTTCCCACTGTTCATAGTGGGTCATCTCCCCACATCATCCACTGTTAATTGACATTAATACTGAATTGTGAGGCCTGTCCCCACAGCTCTTGTTACAGTTTGGGCAGAGCACCGGCTGGTGCCAGCGTAATACCAAAAACATAGAAAAGCCCCAGGAGGAGGTTGAGTTTGGCTGTCCGCTGAGGAATTTTGTTGAAGCTCTGACTCCGAAACTGCCTCTCCAGTGAAAAGGCCATGGGGATGGTGAGGAGCGGCAACGCCATGCTGATGGTATAGCGTGTGGCCAGCACACAGAAAATCAGGTAGGGCAAGAAGAGTAGCGCGGTGTAGAGAATATAGGAGAAGGCAGGGCCGATGAGGATAGCCAGGGTGACAATACCCGCCTGCCGGTCAGACTCCATGTCCCGCGTGTTGTTGCTGTGCAGGATGGCCTCAGTACTGAGCGCTAGCGGGACAGCGTAGAGCAGCGGCGAGACAGACAGATAACCAACCTGCACAGCATGGGCAAACATGACAGCCAGGGGCCCAAAGGTGATCAGGATCACCACGTCTCCAAGGGCAACATATTTAAATCCAATTCCTGTGGCAAGACACAAGAATAAAATGAAGCATCGTCAAACAACTCAAATGACAGAAGAGAATGGATAACATAATAGATCAGCCCTTCCCACAGAAATATTGTAAAACAACCAACACACATGTAGCTATGACCGAGAAGCGTATTTTCTCTTTTTTCCAAGATAATAAAGGAAATGCAATTTCTGAATTCCTCCAGTCAAACAATGTAACAGAAACTAAGGGTCAGGTTCTAATACCCATCTTCACATCTAGAAGTACTGATTTCTGCAGAAATCTATAGAAATAAGGTACTTTCTAGTGTGATCATGCATATTAGAACCTGATCCTGAAGAAATATACAAAGCACTCAGAACAAAACACAAAACTGGCAAGATTCTTTCAATGAAAGTAACATAACTGTTTGAAAGTTCGACAGCTTGAAACTGACTTTGTTTTCATAATTATGTTTGTATCTATTCAATACAGGAATACAATAAAAACATCCTCATCTTAATAAGAACAAACACAAACTATTCTACTCTCATAATGAAACTCCACCCAGAGAATAACAACAAAGCTTTCCAAACCAAAGTAAGAGATGCCACCAATGTAAAAGAACATATGCAGTGAGCTGTACTGCTGAGGGATATGAGATACACATCACAAAAAGTTCCAGCAATAGTTCTGATTAGCATCTAGAGCCACATATGTAAATAACAATGTCTCAACATCACTTTTCAAGTGAAGAACTTAGTGTACCTCTTCCTATGCCTTCCCACAGCAATCAATGACGAAGAATACAAGTTTATGAACCAGTACTTCAGGAAATACCACCAAATATTCTTAAGGCGGTTAACTAGATAGATCACTTGTGTCTTTTCGAAACCCTTGACAGGTCAACTAGTTCTGTCACATTTACATTCCGACTCACAGCAAATGGGATACAGTGCTTACCTCCAGTGTAAAGGAAGGAGCTGGAAAGTCCTCCAAAGTAAATCAGGGCCAGGTGCTCCAGCTTGAGCGTTGAGAGAGTGTAGAGCCCAGCCGCACAGATACAGCCCACAGTGTAAAGAAAGACTCCAAACCACACCACGTCCTGGGGCTCCAAAATCTGGTCCACCAACGTCCTGTCATCGCTCTTCTTGTGATCGATGCCTTTGGAGAAGTCGTAGTAGGTGTTCACCAAGTTGCCGGCACCATGCACGGCCAGGACGGTGACAGCGCTTCCCAGCAGCAGCCTCGGGTCCAGCGCTCCCTCGGCGCGGTACGCCAGGGCGCTGCCGAGCGCCACGGGGGTGAGGGACGCACTGAAGCTCCAGGGTCTGAGCGCCAGCACATAGGCCGCGCATTTCTGCCTCCAGGAGCCGGGGGGGCCCCTCTCAGCGCCCGCCAGAGCGGAGCCGGACTCGTTCCTCTCGCTCCCGCGGGGGGTCTCGGCGCTAATGCTGATCTTCTGCACCAGGTCTCCCGGCCCCATCGCTGTCCCGGTTCACAGCAGCAGCACCTGCACGGGGAAGGGCCGTTAGCGCGGGGTTCCCGCTGCCACGGCCGCGCGCGTGCGGCGCCTCAGGGGGAGAGGCGCGCGCCGCCCCTTCCCGCCCGCAAGCGCCGCGCGCCCCGACCGCCCGCCCGCGCCCACCAGCCGCTCCTCGCCGCCCCCGCCGACTCGCGCAGGGGGTTCCGCGCAGGGACGCGTACCGGAACGGTGCCCGCTGTGAACATTTAAACGGTCCAACGCCGTCAAGCGCGGCTGTAAGGGGTCACCCTGAAGCACAGCCCACCACCGCTCTACGCGCCATTACGGCAAGGGAACACCTACAGCCAGGCACCGCCCCGGCTGCCCTTGGTCCAGCCGTAGGCAGCCGGACGCATTTCGGTGGCGCACACTGGGCGCGGCCCCGCACCGCGCTGTTCCTTCACGCATGCGCAAAAGTGCTACGTGAGGGAGGAGCCAGCCGGTACCTGGAAGGTGGACCTAGCCTGGACGTTTCACCAATAGAACACTCTCAGGCTTCTGATTGGTCAGTTTTACTGCCACTCATTCCCGGTTAGCTTGATGATTGACAGGAAGGCGACGGTATCTCGCGGTCCCTTGGGAAAAGGGGCGGAACTGCGAGCGCTCCTTCCCTTTTGCTACTGATCAGATGAGGTGCCTATCAAAGTTCTTCTGTCAGGCTATTGGCTAGTAGCGGCTCGCCGGTCCGTCAGGCGCGGCGGAGGGGAGGGCGCGAGGTCCGGAGCTGGGGAACCGGCGGCGATCGGGGCGGAGGCGGTGAGTGCGGCTCCGGAGCCTCCCCTCAGCATCGCCTCCCTCTTCCCTCACCCCACCTCCCGTCACGGCCCCGCCACCATGGCCCTCCCGCCTCAGCGCCCGCCGGGCTGGCGCCCCGCGCCCTGTCAGCGGCACCGGCTTCTCGGCCCCGCGCTGCGGTTCACCGCCCAGACCCGCCCGCCTGAGCCTCCCGACCCCCGCGTTGCCGCTAGAGGCCCCGTGCCCGCGCCGGCGGCGGTGCCCACCCTGCCTTGCCTCACCCTTCCCTCGCTCCCGGCCTGTGGAATGCCGGCCGTGGGATCCCAGCGGGCTCGGGCCTGCCGGCTCCTGCCCGCCGGCCGCCGCGTCCCTCCGCGGGTGCGGCGGAGAGGGAACTCCCGCGCAGGAGCGGCCCGGCCGGAGGGGATGTGGCTGCTCCCTTGGCCCGGGGGAGGTTCTCCGAGCTCCCAGCCGCGGGGGAGCCCTGGAGCCACCTCACGGTGTAATCCCGGTGGATCTTTGTGTGGGGGTTATTTAGGGAGAGAGAAGTCGAATTTTCCTTGCCTTGTGTCGCTGTGGGGCCTTCTGTCGAGTACTTGGGCTGGGCTTATGTAACCTGAAAATCGAGGAGTTCAGACCTCTGAAATATTCTCCACATAAAGAGGGACTCATGAGAGAGTTTGGTTATGTGTTATGATAGCAAACATCCTGTTGCAATGATTGGTGTTGCTATAGTTAGACTTCCCATCTCTAAATATCTACTGGAGAATGTAACAGGCCCTGAGTGCTGAGTTTTCCTTGTGTTGGTATAAAGTGAGGATTTCTGTGGAGAAACTTGGATGAAAATGTTCAAAGAGTCAGATATTATAATGATTGTGATGACTTGTAGGATAAACCCTAATGTGACCTTGCTATTTTTCAGCTATTGCATGACTCTGGATTTAGAATTAGATCACCATGGGGTGGGCACCTGACCTACTGGAGCGTATTTGGATATTAGAGGAACTGGAGAGCAAGTAGGCTGGGGGTCAAGGTGTTGTATGGTGATACAGTTTTATCACAGAGTTGCAAGGCTTAAGGAATAGTTGTGACTTGTAATTTTATGCTTTCCTGTTTTGGAAACAGCAGGGACAGCATTAAGAAAGAAGCTCGGAGATTTCTATAGCTGAAAGCAGTAAAAAAAAGTCTTTTTCTGAAGAACTTGCAGGACTTGATGCCCCAAAGCCCCAACATACCGCCATCATGTCGGGCACTGTGTCCATTCTCCAACAATTTGCCAACGGCTTGAAGAGTCGCAGTGAAGAGACGAGGGCGAAAGCTGCCAAGGACTTGCAGCATTATGTCACCATGGAGCTCCGCGAAGTGAGTGCTGGAAACGAGATCGTTTGTCCCTGTCTGTCATATGAGTGTAGACCTGAGTACTTTGGGGATGGAGGTTTTGGAAATATGGAAGCTGGTCTTAAGAGAGGAGGTGGGGCATAGCCGGGAGCTTACCTTCACCCCAGCATGGAGGAGAGATGAATGAGTTGGTGACACAGACGGGCTATCAAGCACCAGAATAAATAAACATGACATGTCTAGGGCACAAAAAAGAGATACTGTTTTACGTTTATAATGTATGGTTGGTTTAATTTGTTTCTGTTTAAGTGACATAAGAAGCATTGTCTTCATGGAGGTTTTGGGAGGCAGGAAGGAATGAAAAAATGCTAAAAGCTGATTTGAACTTCTTTTTACAGATGAGTCAGGAAGAATCTACCAGGTTTTATGATCAGCTGAACCATCACATATTTGAGCTGGTCTCCAGCTCCGATGCAAATGAAAGGAAGGGTGGCATTCTAGCTATAGGTGAGTGAACGTGCTTAATGCCTCTGGCAAATTTTCTCTTCACGCATCTGTCTTTAAGGATAAATTTTCAAAAGGAATGAGCTTTTATAATCGGGGCCTTACGTCTGACTGCTCAGTGTGCTGGGCATGTGCTAGTTGCTGGGTTCTGAAAAACTGTCTGTAAGTGTCAGCACAGGAGCTGCTGAGTGCTGAGAGTGGCTGAAAACCTGGTGCTTAATGGGCCCTGAGCTCTTCTGGGAGCCCAGCATCAAATGTGAGTGCTGAGCTCAGCTGAGAACAGCTTGTACTGTCCATTTATATGTATCAGGGTGGTCTGACTTTTCTCAGCTTTCTTCTGAGGAGATTGATTCTTGTTATTTAATTTACCTGGCTCAATAACAGCAGCTTCCACCCCTGACTGAGGGAGAACCTACAGCATTGCTCCTTTTCTCTACAGCGAGCCTTATCGGTGTTGAAGGAGGTAATGCCACCCGTATTGGCAGGTTTGCCAACTACCTGAGGAACCTCTTGCCATCAAATGATCCTGTTGTAATGGAGATGGCCTCCAAGGCTATTGGGCGGCTTGCAATGGCAGGTGACACCTTCACAGCTGAGTATGTGGAGTTTGAGGTGAAACGAGCTCTGGAATGGCTGGGAGCTGACAGGAATGAAGGTCGAAGACATGCAGCTGTAAGTGATTTATTTTTTTTCTTCACCTGTCTCAGAATGGGATGGTTAGGATTAGCCAACAGTGGTGGATGTGCACAGAAAGCTGTGGTAAAGCTCTGCTCAGGATCAGAAAAGCTGCCAGTCTTAGTATCTGTTACAGATATGCTGCTGCCTCATTGCTTCTGCCTTAGCCCAGTGACTAAAGTCTGAGACACCATTGTGCTGGGAGCTGTAAAAGTATGGAGCTGGAAGGAGCCCATGCTCGCAGTCATTAACAGCCTAAATAAGTGATCTATGGTCTAGAAATTAGGAGGTTTGTCGATGGGTGCTCATCCTCAGAGATTGTCACTGTTTGTCTTCCCACCTCCAGGTTCTTGTCCTGCGTGAGCTGGCAATCAGCGTGCCTACCTTCTTCTTCCAGCAAGTGCAGCCATTTTTTGACAATATATTTGTGGCTGTGTGGGATCCCAAACAGGCCATCCGAGAGGGAGCTGTTTCTGCCTTAAGAGCCTGCCTTATCCTCACCACCCAACGCGAGCCGAAAGAGATGCAGAAGCCCCAGTGGTACAGAGTAAGAAAATAACTTTGTTTTGAAGCAGCTCCTCGTAATGCAATACAAATGATCAAATGCCAGTTTTTAGAAGATTTGTCTAAGCTAAGAACCTGTGTCACCTTTGTCAGAATGTCCGGCTGTCAGTAGAAAACTGGCTTCACTTGAAAGGGTTGAAAATATAATGACTTACAAAAATGAGTATTTCCTTTAGCCCCCTGTAAAGGTAAGCATGAGACTTAATTCCATCAAGAATCTATTACTCTGCAGCTCATTTTCAGCTGTTGAGCGTGACCTAGTTTTACAGCCAAGCAGTCATCTATCTATTGTCCTCTCTTACTACCAGATGGTTTTATTAGTGTAGGTAAACCATGAGTGAAAAGGTAAGGGTTCTTTTGCTTTGCTGCCACTGTCACTTGGATTCAAGCTTCATGATATCAAATAAGGATATGGCAGTGCAGCCAAATGTTGTGAACTTGGATTTCTCATAGTCAAATATGTGATGCAGATATGGATGAAGTTTATACCATGGCATGGCTGACTGGCTGTTTGATTAATGCTGTTGAAAGTGCTCTGTGCCAGAGTCCACAACTTCTGGGTGAATCTGAATTTTGTGGTGTTGTACTCTGTTATTACTCAATTGAGGTTTGTGGCTGCTCTTGGAAAATTACAGGGCATCAGTAACTCTTGATTGGTAGTACTACTTTATTTCCAGAGGCTTTGTTTCTACATGATCACGGAGATTTTTTTTTCTTTTTCCGGAAGCATACATATGAAGAGGCTGAGAAAGGCTTTGATGAGACTTTGGCCAAAGAAAAAGGAATGAACCGTGATGACCGAATCCATGGTGCCTTACTGATCCTCAATGAGCTAGTGAGAATCAGCAGTATGGAGGGAGAGGTGAGCAAATTAACAAGATGGGGATTATGGCTTTTGGTTGCCAGATTGATTAACAATGTGTAGCATCTCAGCAATCAGTGGAACTACCCCATTGTGTCTGAAATGGGGTTGTTGGGCTGAAAAGTCATGTGAACACAGTCAGAGTGTTGATTATTACAAATGAATGTCTGTCAGAAATAACAGTGACAAGTTTGGGCTGAGTAGGTGTTAAGCTCTGATGGAAAGTGCTATTAACTGGATTAATTATAACAAAAAAGAATTCTATAGAGAATGAGGGCTCTCTTCATATTAGATACCAAAATATTTTTGCTGGATTTTGCTTGGCTGATGCTTTACAACCATTTGTATATCAGTTATGCTGCTCAGGAGATTTAGATAGCACTGTGTTGTGAATCACTTATTCAGCTACTTAAAAAAAAAATCCTACATTTCTACTTTGTCCAGCGCCTTAGAGAGGAGATGGAAGAGATCACTCAGCAGCAGCTTGTGCATGACAAGTACTGCAAAGACCTGATGGGCTTCAGTACCAAACCTCGCCACATCACTCCCTTCACTAGCTTCCAGTCTCTTCAGCCCTCCCAGTCAAACGCTTTGGCTGGTCTTCTGGGGTACAGTGCCCACCAAGGAATCATGGGGTTCGCAACCTCACCTGTCCCAGCAAAGTCTACATTGGTAGAAAGTCGATGCTGCAGGGATCTAATGGAAGAAAAGTTTGATCAAGTAAGTGTTTGTTCTTCAACTTGTCTACCACCAACACTGATTCTTGTAGAGTGATTGTCCTCCATGTCCTTACTTAGCAGGTAGTACTACCTAGTATTGAACTGAGGCACCAAAACCCATTAGTTATATGTATCCTGGCTTTGTCACTGTCTTAGAGCAAGTGAATTACCTTCTTTGGAAGCAATCTTAATTAGTCATTTTTCTGATGGACTCTGAAGCCAGATGTCAGTAAGAATGCCTTATAGCATACGGGTAGTAAACATTCATGCATTACTGCCCATGGCCACCCTTCAAAGCCCAATCTATCTCTTTTCAGGTGTGCCAGTGGGTTCTCAAGTGCAGAACCAGCAAAAATTCTTTGATCCAGATGACAGTTCTCAATCTGCTACCACGGTTGGCGGCTTTCCGGCCTTCAGCATTCACAGGTGACAAGACAGATGGTTGGATGTTAGAAGTGTTGCTGCAATTGAGCTGGAAGTTTTCCAGTTTTCTTTGGTCCAGATGAGCTTGTGCAGGCAATGCAGCAGTACAAACATGCTTGTAAGATGAACAAATTCCTCTGTGGGAGGACAGTCTTTTTTTTCTGAATAAGTGTGACTTCATATCTGATGCTGAAATGTTACTCTGATGAAGAAAATTGATTGAAAACTATTGCCGAATTCTGTGATCAATACCTTGAGAGAGAACCTCCTTTCTGTGTTGTGTTCTTTTGTTGTTATCAGAGTTGGAGGCAAGTCACAAGCTGCTCTAAGCGAGTTGGAACAAACTTGGTGTTATTATTTCAACTTTCCAATTAATCACTGTAAAAACAAGATGCTTGAATCTTATTTGCCTATAGAACTTGTTGCAGTGTGTTTTTTTTTTTTTCTCCCAGCTCTATTTTTTTTGTGATTTTTGTTGTTGTTGTTGTTCTTGTTGTTAAGAGAAACCATGTAAAATGTTTAAAGCCCAGAAGGCTGAGATGTGTTTGCTGCTGTTCATGTCAGCAAATTTTATGTCTGTTCCATTGTATTTGTGAAGATTTTGTTGCAAATGTGATGCAACTGCATGAACCTGAACAAGTTCCAATATCCTTATTTTCCTGTCTTCTGGGCAGCTGATCAGTATCTTCCTGACACCATGAATCACGTTCTCAGCTGTGTGAAGAAGGAGAAGGAGAGAACAGCAGCCTTCCAGGCCTTGGGTTTGCTTTCTGTGGCTGTGAGGTCTGAGTTTCAAGCTTACCTGCCAAAAGTCCTTGAAATCATAAAAGCAGCTCTTCCACCAAAGGACTTTGCTCACAAGTAAGTATGTGAAGGTTAGAGAAAGAAACTGAAACACCTGTTCTTTGTGTAGTTTTTGTGATGTGGAATCAAATTATTGTATTAAAATCACTGGTGTTTCTGTTAAGACTGGTAACACAGATGTGGGATGAGGAAAGATGTTTGAAAAATAGCAGCTCCTCTTAAGTAACTTTTTATGTGGTCCCTTTCCAGGAGGCAGAAGTCTGTGCAGGTTGACGCCACAGTCTTCACCTGCATTAGTATGCTGGCACGAGCCATGGGACCCAGTATCCAGCAGGATATCAAAGAGCTTTTGGAACCGATGCTGGCTGTGGGCCTGAGGTGAGGACAAGGCACGGGAGTGTGTTTTTCTGTTAGCCACTGGATGGCATTGTTGGCCATACAGAATGAGACCTTGAAAGTCTTCGGGGTTAGAAGGATTCTTGCTTTTAAATGATCTTCCAGAAGATCAGTTTAGCACTCTCAGAAGAATAATATGTTTTAAGTGTTAATGTGTTTATCGAGTTACTTAAGAGCACTGGTCTCTGTGTAAAGAAATCTTCTTGTAGAACAACTAGTGAATTCAGAAGCAATCTCCTTTACTTCCTGCTATTCAAACACTTTTGGCAACAGCCTGCAAAAATTTAAAAAGCCTCTGAAGGCCAGCAGGTTTCTGCCATATCGAATTGGCAGGGAAGGAGAATTGAAGAGCTGAATTATTTGCTCCTGGCTTCTTTCACCTTTGGAGCTGACAGTTCCCGTTGTAAATTTCCTAGCTTGTGAAACACTAAGTATGGGAGAATATGGAGCAAGTACCCAGGTGATACAAAGCTGTTTAGATTAGATTAATGTTAACATCTGGAAGTGAATTTAGTTACCTTTGTGTCTAAAAAGCACTAGTATAAGGAATCACATTTGTAACAGTATTCTATGTTGCCAAATGTAGCAATGTGTGCTGTGGTCTGGGCAGTTTGCTCAGCAGGTTGGTGCAAGGTCATCCTGCCTGAGTTGATGCACTTGTGCTCTGCTTTCAGGTGTTGCTGTGAATGCCCACAATTATCCTCTGATGGGCAAAGGCATAAACAAAAAGGTGAAATACGCACCTCACTGTTTCTGTTCTAATGACTACCTGCCTGCTTCTTGCCCTCAGCCCTGCTCTGACAGCCGTCCTGTATGATTTGAGTCGTCAGATCCCCCAGCTGAAGAAAGATATCCAGGATGGGCTGCTGAAAATGCTCTCCCTTGTTCTAATGCACAAGCCTCTGCGACATCCAGGCATGCCCAAGGGCCTTGCCCACCAGCTTGCCTCCCCTAGCCTCACCAACATCCCAGAGGCCAGCGATGTGGGTAGCATCACCCTTGCCCTTCGTACACTAGGGAGCTTTGAGTTTGAAGGTAAGATGAAATAAGGAAGCAGAGAGTCAAGGCGTATGGGATATAGACACTAGTGCGTTGGAGTAGAGTACAAGTAGCAGGAATACTTTCTTTAAACTCCTGTTTCCTGGTAAGACCAGTAATCGAGGTGTAAACCTGTGTTAAACTCCACATCTTCTTCTTTCTAGGCCACTCTCTGACTCAGTTTGTTCGGCACTGTGCAGACCACTTTCTGAACAGCGAGCACAAGGAGATCCGGATGGAAGCAGCCCGCACGTGCTCTCGCTTGCTCACACCTTCCATCCACTTGATCAGTGGCCATGCACATGTGGTCAGTCAGACGGCAGTGCAGGTTGTGGCTGATGTTCTGAGCAAACTGCTCGTGGTTGGAATAACTGACCCAGGTTAGTGTGGGGTTCAGGAAAAAAAGAGTTCTTCCACATGTTAGTTTTAGCACATGAGCAGGTCATATTAAGGTTGTGGTAGAATTTGAACAGATTTGCCACTAACGTAATCTGTCCTTCTTTACAAGGTAAAAACATCTCCCAATTTCTCTTCTCATATCTTGGTTTTTGAGATATTGATAGAACAGTGCTGCAAAATGCTTAGACTCTGCCCTTGGTAATCCTTTGAACTAGGTAGAGCCTTGAGAGTTCTTTTGCTACTATACTGTGTCATGACCTTTAACTTTGTCGTTTGGGAAGGGATTGGTCCCTCCTGTTGAATCTTCCTACCTGATTTTTTTTTTTTTTTATGCTTTTGGTTGCAGTATAGTAACCTGAGATGGGTTCTTTCTCTGTACACTGCTTCTGAATGTGCCACTTGTACTGATCTGGATATCGGGGCAGCACTGAATCTGTTGGGCTGACCTACGCAGTTTCTCCTGTGTGGAACACTGATGTATTGTCTCATGCTGGGGAAGTTCTCAGCATTTCCCTGAGGCTGTGAAGAATTTTTGAGGCCAGTTTGTGAATAAGGGCAATAATAAGGAGTTTACTGCTTTTAAAGAGAAACAAATGTGTGTTCTTGCAGACCCAGACATACGTTTCTGTGTGTTGGCTTCTCTGGACGAGCGATTTGATGCTCACCTTGCCCAGGCGGAAAATTTGCAGGCTCTTTTTGTGGCCCTGAATGATCAAGTATTTGAAATCCGAGAGCTGGCCATCTGTACTGTGGGTCGTCTGAGCAGCATGAACCCTGCTTTTGTCATGCCTTTCCTGCGCAAGATGTTAATCCAGGTAATGAAGAGGGATGCCTGCAGTGAAAATAGAGTACCTGGTGTTGAGATTAAGATGATGCTAAAGAACTGGGCTGTCTAGCTGCAGTGGATGTCTGGGAGGGTGGGAGAGTATCTCCCTTTTTGGAAAAGATTTATTACCCAGCTTAGTAGGTTGCAGGAAATCTAGTGGTAGATGTTTGGACCAAAGCTCTAAGGGTGTAAGAAAAAAAAGAACAGCTGTTGTAATTTTACCCCAGTCATCATGCAGGAGTGTTTTCTGTCTGTATTGAGGAAGAATGTTCTGTGCTTCTTTTAGGTGAATGGATGGCACCACTTCATAAATGTAGATAGTTTTGGAGCCATCTGTTCAGTTTTAGGCTTATTAATTTTAGCTTCATTTAGACATAAATGACTGAATTGAGCCTAAATGTAGAACATCCTTTACAGGTGCTGAGATTGTTTGTTTCTTTTTGTTGTCACTGGATAGTGACAGTGCCTGCCTTTATGTTTCCTGTTCTCATGCTTCCATTGTCTTTGCTGCAGATTCTAACTGAGCTGGAACACAGTGGTGTTGGCAGGATTAAAGAGCAAAGCGCTAGGATGTTGGGTCACCTGGTTTCTAACGCTCCACGCCTCATTCGTCCGTACATGGAGCCTATTCTTAAGGTAGAGTTTCTGTACATTTCCTGGTGACTTTGGAGTGAGATGATACAGCAAGTGGATACATGACCGTCAGGAGCTGCAGTTCTTCTACTTCATCATAGCAGGAAAAAATCAGATTGGTGTGGGTGAAACCCACAGTAACACCTGTATGTGACAGTGTAGCCTATTTTGATTCTGGATTTGCACAAATGTTGTGAAATTACTGTTGTAATGCTCACCATGATGCAAGTTGAGTTCCTGTGGAGTCAATTTTGGGTGCAAAAAACCAGATTATTTTGGGTATTGTATGTACAGCAAGGGGTCTTCTAAACACATTCTGGTTTGTTCTCCTGTCACCTGCCAGGCACTGATTGTGAAACTGAAAGATCCTGATCCAGATCCAAATCCAGGGGTGATTAACAACGTCCTGGCTACCATAGGGGAGCTTGCACAGGTAAGGACACTGCAGATGCCTCTTTGCTGTCCTTGTCAGTTGTTAAGCTTCTGGCCATGCTAGATGAAGGACTTTGAATTTTGTCTTCAATAGGTCAGTGGGCTGGAGATGAGGAAGTGGGTAGATGAGCTTTTCATTATAATTATGGACATGCTTCAGGACTCCTCTCTGCTGGCTAAAAGACAAGTAAGTGTTTGATAACTACATTAAACTTGCCATCTGCTGTGACCAAAGCTGTAATGAAATATCCATATGTCCTATTGTAGCTGCTAAAATGAACCTTTAAATCACTCAGGTTTCTCTTGTGGAGTGTACGGTCACACTCGTGACACACAGGCAGGGATTGCAGTGCCTGTCTGTTGTGACAGTACAGAATTGTGAAAGGAAAACAAGAAGAAAAAAAAAGGAAGCATTTTTTATTGCAAGACTTGGACTCACTGAATTTGAATTGTATCTCTGAGGGGTGACAATTATGGCAGTCAGAGTCTGACAAATTATTATCGCTTTCTTTACTATTGCTTATTAAAAAACATTTTATAGAGGCTTTCAAACTATGGTTTACAGTATGATCCTAAAATGTTCAGAGAAACTTTACAGAAATTGAATGCCTGATGGATCAGGAGACGTAATAAATTCCATGGTCAAAACTAATCTCCGGGCTTGATCTTTCCAGGTGGCTCTTTGGACACTGGGACAGCTTGTGGCCAGCACTGGTTATGTGGTGGAACCCTACAGGAAGTACCCAACTTTGCTGGAGGTGCTTCTGAACTTCCTGAAGACGGAGCAGAACCAGGGCACCCGTAGAGAGGTATGAGCACAAAGCTGTCGCACAACCATTTCTAAAAGTTTTTTGGGGGGAGAGAGTCACTTTAGTTGTGGATCTTCATTCTTTAATCCTTGGGACCTTGCCAAACATGTGGATTCATATGTTGATTTTTACCTTGCTGTTGAAGTTCTGATCAGTTTTCTTTTTCCTTCTGTCTTATCAGGCTATTCGTGTGTTAGGGTTGCTGGGTGCTTTGGACCCTTACAAACACAAAGTCAACATTGGAATGATTGATCAGTCACGAGATGCTTCAGCCGTCAGCCTCTCAGAGTCCAAATCCAGCCAGGATTCTTGTAAGTGTCTGACTTTCTTTCAAGGGAATGGCTTTATAATGTACAAACAGCTCCTGATTTCTTTATTATTATTCTGTTGTTGTTTTGTCTTGTTGTTAGCAGTTTGGCTCATCTTCTTAACAAATTATTAGTGTACGTGTTTTCATGTAATACTAGTGTGCTCATGCTCGTGCCTAATACTAGGGTGCTTCAAGACCATTTAGTATGCAGCTTGTGACGCTGCCTTCTTTCTTCTAGCGGACTACAGTACCAGTGAGATGTTGGTGAACATGGGCAACCTCCCCCTGGATGAGTTCTATCCAGCTGTCTCTATGGTGGCACTGATGAGAATTTTCCGAGACCAATCCTTGTCCCAACACCACACTATGGTAGTTCAGGCCATCACCTTTATTTTCAAATCTCTTGGGCTGAAGTGCGTGCAGTTCCTGCCCCAGGTCATGCCAACGTTCCTTAACGTTATACGGGTTTGTGATGGTGCCATCCGAGAGGTGAGTGTACTAGGGACCGCTCCTTCTTCCTTCCTGTTCTGCTGCCCTAACGTAAGAATCCATTTTTTAAAAGAGAACGCGACTGGCTTTTTGCATTGCCGTGCTATGTGTTGCTGCCTGGCATGCTGCAGAAATGAGGTTCAGCTTTGCTTTTTCTGTTCTGTGAGCATTTGGTAGAATATCCAGTGGAAACAATTTTTCTGTTATGTATTGAAACAGCTGCTTCTGAGCATAATCCTTGGAAGGCCAATATTAGATCTTTTTTTTTAATCAAGCTGGTCTTGTTCAGGAAAACAGTCTGTGCAGCTTCCAGAGCTTTCAGTGATCTCTGCATTAATATACTGTTGAAAGCAGTATTATTAAATAATAGACATAGATTCTTTCAATTTCTGATGCAACCGCGTACTTTGGCTCATCTGTGAGAAGGAAAATTCAATTTGCTCCAGTCTGTTAACATTCAGAGCAGCGTGGGTGGTGATTCCACAGCAGTGCTTTCTCTTCCTCCCCACTGAAGTCACAGCTATAGAAGGAAATGAGCACTGCGTGAAGATAATAATGAGCTTAAGGTTCACCTCACCAGAGATGGCTGCTCTTTGCCAAGCCTTTTCCCCAGGCAGCTGAAAATAATCTCTGGGGTGGGAAGGGCAGTTTGTACTGGTTATTGGTGCTGTGTTTTATAGGTGGGATGGGTGCTCCCTTAGCAGAATCCCAACCCTGCTATAGAACCGCTGTTTTCTCCCAGACTGAACTACTACTCAAATTGGAAGGAAAACATCTCACACGCCTGGGTTGGCCGAACTCCTAGACCTGACTGATCTAACTTGCTTGAAAGCTATGCAGTTGTGCACACTCTGTTTAAAAATTTTCAGGTAAAAGAAGATGGTGAAAGTGTACTGGGGAGAAGAGCTGAGGTGGGTACACGTGACACTAAAGCCTAAAGGAGGCAGGTCCTTGTCTTACATGTAAGCATCCTTTCACAACACCAAAAAAAGGCACAGGACAGGAGCTCAGGGTCCATTTCTGGTAAATGTAGGTGTCCTGCTTGCACTAATGTAGCTGATGTTCTTTTTTTCTTAGTTTTCAGAAATAAACCTGTTATCTCTTTTTCTGAGCTCCATATTTTGTCACTATAGTCCTCAAATACTGCATGAAAGAAATGAAATTTCATCTATGATAACTTACATTTTCCTATAGGAAAAAAATGCTATATGCATTTATTTTGTGGAAAAAGTGATTTAACCCTCATTATTTTATACCAATCTCAAAAGTAAATTCGTTGTGATGATTGGGGCAAAAGGAATTGCAAGACTGTCATAGTATATCTGAATAAAATTGTCTCACTCAAAATTATGCTATGGTACAATCAACCATCTTTCAAAACCACATTTCTGGCAAGGACCAAAGTCTCTTCCCCAGTGACTTCTCACCAATATGTCTTGGTGGTGATGGGAAAGAGTACAGAAAGAGTATCTTAAAATGTGTGCTAGTTTGGTTTACAGGCAGGGGCAAAAGATTAGGGGCTACATTTTTGGAAGCATCCTTCAAACTTAAATTACGAAGCTCTGTAGTTGAGATGTTTGTGCTAGCAAGTCTGTTCTGACACTTCATAAATTTGCTGACACATTATAAACCCCTGTGTGTATACCTGGCTGTCTAAGGCTTTGAGCTTAGAAAAATGTTGATGCAAGATGGGGGATAAAAAAACAAAAATACACCCCCCCACCCCCACACACACACTCCCAAAACCCCAGACCACTGAGCTGAAGCTGCCAAGAATTTAGCCCCAGATGTTGAGCATATAGGAGCTATGCATGCTATTTGTTTGTTAAATGAGCTTGCAATTGGCCTGTGAAACGCCGTTTACCCAGTGCTGCTTTGATGTTTGACTAACCGACATTGATCACAACATGTTTCTTTTCCTTCCAGTTCCTGTTCCAGCAGCTGGGGATGTTGGTGTCCTTTGTGAGAAGTCATATTCGGCCCTACATGGATGAAATTGTCACCCTGATGAGAGTGAGTAGAATCTTCAAGCCAGCATTTTATTGTCCGAAAAGATGGATAGCTTTTCTCTCATTATCAAAACTATCAGTTACTTCATAAACTCATATGGAGAGCATTATTCCATGTATTTGAAGTAATAATTGTGTTTTGAAATAACATGTATTTGAAACACTAATATACACTATTACTAGTAACTGCCATAAGAGCAGCTCCTAGGTTCTGCTGGTGTCTGAGTTCTTTTGAGTGGTTGTATTTTGTGCACTTTTTGCTTTCGGAAAACTAGTTTTAGCAAGAGGTGTTTGGAGTTCATAAGTAGGTGGCATTTCACTACATTTTCACTTACTGTTTGCAAACACTTAGAAGGATTAGGAAAAATCAGCTGCTTAGAGGCTGGTTTTAGCAGCTATAAATATACTGGAGAGGGAGAGTGTTTTGAAAACAGATCAAAACTGCCAATTTATCTCAGTCTATAAGGGAAGTATAGTCCTTCCCTGTGATCTTGAATTTATTCAAAGACCATCTCCTACAGCTTGCTTTTCTTGTAATTGGTACAGCTTAGATGAAGAACTGTTTAATTTTTTTTCTTTTCTTTTGTAGGATTTCTGGGTCATGAACAACTCCATACAGAGCACAATTATCCTACTTATCGAGCAAATCGTGGTAGCTCTAGGAGGTGAATTCAAGCTTTATCTGCCTCAGCTCATTCCTCACATGTTACGGGTCTTCATGCATGACAATAGTCAGAGCCGCATCGTCTCTGTCAAGGTGAGCGGGAAGCTGCGGCAGCTGGGTTGGTTTGGCTGTTGCCGAGACAGGTGATGCCTAACGTCTTGTGCTCCAGTGGGGTTTCGTGCTGTGTTGCAACTGTAGTTCAGCAGTGCCTTGGTGTGAAATGACACAGACAATACTTTGTTTAAAGGGCACTTTTCACTGACGTATTTAAAATGCATCTCTTTAATGGTTTTGATTCACATTGGGTCATTTTTTCCCTCCAGCTATTGAATGCGATCCAGCTCTTTGGAGCTAACCTGGACGACTACCTTCATTTGTTACTACCTCCCATTGTAAAACTGTTTGATGCCCCAGATGTCCCAGTCGTGGCTCGCAAGTAGGTGTTGGTGGCTTTGCAGTCTCTTATTTTGCCTGTGGGATCCAAGTTCTGCAGTGGCTGCTTTAGCCACTTGTAGAAGTGAAATACTGCTTAGTTCCTTCCATAGATTTTCTCTCTGTTAAATCATTTTGGAAGGTTATTTTTGTTGGATGTCAGAGCACTGTTATTAGCTTTTCTTGGTTATAGACTGTTACTTTCTGGTTTTCACATGCCAGTATGTTGGTCACTGCAACTTGCAGCTAGTACTTGCAGGACAGCTTGCATTAATAGAGCCTTTTTTTCCTGTAACTGTTGATGCCTGGGACTGACCATGAATTACTGATGTATTTTTTTAAATCTCATTTCTCCTGTCTTACACCACAAGAGATAAGTCCTCCCTTCTTTCTGCTCTGACTTTAGAGCTGCTCTAGAAACAGTGGACCGCTTGACAGAGTCCCTGGATTTCACTGACTACGCTTCACGGATTATTCATCCCATAGTGCGAACACTAGATCAGAGCCCTGAGCTACGAACAACTGCAATGGACACCCTCTCCTCTCTGGTGTTCCAGCTGGGAAAGAAGGTAATATTCTTCTTAGGCTTGAAAGCTCATAAAAGGAGGAGAGACTGTCCCAAAGATCGAGGCTTTAAAGTTTGTAATGCATTCATTCTGGTTTTTAAAGAAAATAGATTTTTCTTCTTTGTTGTTTCTGGAATTAGAAGTTAGTTGGAATCAAACTTTCAGAATTGGTTTCTTGTAAGATGAATGAAACAAAGGTGGCATTTTTCTGCTCTTGGTGAGACTGAGTAACTGGCTGTTGATGCATTCCCCTCTACAGTACCAGATTTTTATCCCGATGGTGAACAAAGTTCTGGTGCGACACAGAATTAACCATCAACGCTATGATGTTCTTATCTGCAGAATTGTAAAGGTGAGTTGACAAGTATATAGGTGAGTTGTTTGCATAAGGGCACTTTGAGGATGTTTTGATGTTGAAACAGATGTAACTGGAAACTGAGTTACTCGTAACATGACGAATGGTTGTTGCTCAATTTGTGTGTGAAGTGTGTGAGATTGCATTGGGAAAATTAGTGTCAACAAGTATCAATTATTTCCTACAGAAAAATCACTGCAAGTTCTAGGTAAGAACTTAAACTTGTAGTCAATGTCATTACTTTTTTCTCAGTAGTTCTTAAATGTAGACTTATCCTATTTTTTCCACAGTTTCAGGACTTAAGAAGACCTTTTTATCCTGTATTTTCTATACTATATCCCACATTTCAAAAACTCAGTAATTGCTTTGCAATTTGAGTGTGGAACAAGCAGCACACTGCTGTTCTTGCCTTACTAGTGAGTCAAATAGGAAAGAGTACTTGTTTTAAGGTGTATTATTTTGACTTTTAATACTAGGAGATAAGATTTCTTTAGAGTTACCTTGAAAAGGGATATAATTTGAGTCCTCTGTTTTTTAAGGTATAATCATATAATGAAACACTGTTTGCTTAGCAAGTTTTGCTGTAAGATTGGATACTGCTCTGACTTTATCATCCATTTGGCTTGTAGAAAATTCCTTTTGTAAGTGTGGGTGTGATCTTCATTGTAAGCTCTTTACTGCAGGGCTATACTCTTGCTGATGAAGAAGAGGATCCCTTGATTTATCAGCACAGGATGTTGAGAAGTAACCAGGGAGAAACTTTGGCCAGTGGTCCTGTGGAAACAGGTCCCATGAAGAAGTTACATGTTAGCACCATCAACCTGCAGAAGGTGAGACCGGAGCGCTGCACAGCATGAGTTTGCTACTGAAGGGAGGAGCTATTGTGTCACATCTAAGGAGTTAATCCAGTGCATCTAAACCACATTTATTTACATCTCTCTTCTGTTGCCTGTTCTGTACAGAACTGAGTCTCAGATGCTACATTGACCTCTCTTTAAAATTGGAAGGTGCTAAGCAACTTTAGACATAGGAGCAACTGGGTTATCAGGCTCTTAGTGGCTGTGAAGTAATCTTGATGCTCTTGTTATGTGAAAGATGAACAAGGAATAGTCTGTAGCTTCTAGAGGCATCTGTTTCAGAGCCTCTATCTATATCAGTCACTTCTCTTGTATCTTAGTGCTATATTCTCTTGAAGCCTATATAGAACTTAATAGCTAAGCACTAAGTAATTTGAACAGCAAATGCATGTAGTGCTCAGTTCGGTAGTAGGATGGATTGGTTTGAAAATGCTGGGCTCAAAAATGTAATTCTAAATGCATTAAGTATTTAAGCTGATATTTCAACAGTGGCTTTCAGCTCTTGTATTTTTTTTTTTAGAAAAAGGATTATTCATGTTAAATACATGGCATGTCATGACAGGAATACATTTAGGGAATATTTCTTAGTAATGAGGCTGAAGTACTGCAAATTGTCTGGTAAAGGTAATAGATTTCAGGGAATTGAAAAGGGAATCTCAGCAACATGACTTATAGCTATAAAGAAGTAATGCTGCCTGCTGATGGATTTCTTCTGCTTTTGGATAGTGCTACAGTTGGTAGTTGAATTGTCTTGCTTTGTACTGCAGGCCTGGGGAGCGGCAAGAAGAGTTTCCAAAGATGACTGGTTGGAATGGTTAAGGAGACTGAGCTTGGAGCTGCTGAAAGATTCTTCCTCGCCGTCCTTGCGCTCATGCTGGGCCCTGGCTCAGGCGTATAATCCCATGGCTCGGTAGAGTAATTCTGTTTTTTTCAGATGACTTGAAATTGCAGATGCAAGCCAGATATTATAAGGAAAAAGAAAGTTACTTAAAAGCTCTTAGGTTCCATAAATAGAGATGTTTCCTGCTTTGGGACAAATCAAATAGCTGGCAACTTGATTTCATTTCCACCCTTCCCAGCTGGCTGCTCCTTGATGTGCACAAAATCATTCCATGGAATTCTGCGTATTAGTCTACAAATAACATAAGGCACATAAAAATGAAGTTGGAAAAACAGCAGAGTATGAAATAGTTTTGAGGATCTACTGTGGGTGAATAAAAATGCCTCTAAGTGGAATATGCCACAGCACTTTTTTTCATTTTCAACCAGTATATCTGGAGAAACTTTGAGTTTCTGTAAGCAATTACCTGCTTATCTCTTCTTGATGATATACATTTGTCATCTTCGTTCACACGCATCTGACTATTGCTGTTAGAAAAGTGTTCACTCCTGGTTTAATTTTGTTCCCATGTTTTGTTCTTCATAGCAGAAGAGCATCCTTGCTGCTGTGAAAAGTTTGGTCTAGCCTAAAACACTTGCTAGCATATGATAGTACAATAGTTCTACTCCTATAGTATCTCATCTACAGAAGGTAGCTTGATGAAAGCTAATTGCTATTTATTGTGGGTAGACATATAAATGCATTTTGTACCTCTCTTTCTCTGAATAAGAAGGCAACTACACTGTGAAATACACTTGAAATAGACTGTTTTTCATGAATAGTGGATATGAGTAATGAATCCCCACCTCTTACTCTCTTTTTTTGCTCCTCAGAGATCTCTTCAATGCTGCTTTCGTTTCATGCTGGTCTGAACTGAATGAAGACCAGCAGGATGAGCTGATCAGAAGCATTGAATTGGCGCTGACTTCTCAGGACATCGCAGAAGTCACCCAGACGCTGCTGAACTTGGCAGAATTCATGGAACACAGTGACAAGGTAGAGATGCTGTTAGGCTACTCTTTTCCAATTCTGTTTAGGTGGCTGATGTTTAGTTTATGGAAAGGGTGTGACAAGTTCACAAATACTTTCTTCTTGTTAATACCCATCCCACTTTTTATGTATCTGCTTCTACCCAGGGTCCACTGCCATTGAGAGACGATAATGGCATTGTCCTCCTGGGGGAAAGAGCTGCAAAATGTCGAGCATATGCCAAGGCCCTTCACTACAAGGAGCTGGAATTTCAAAAGGGTCCCACCCCGGCCATTCTGGAGTCTCTCATCAGGTAGGACCACAACTGCTGAGATTTCTGCTCTTGCATCAGTACCCAATCAGAACCCATCTGTTGTCATCTCTTGTTTTTCTGAAGAAAATATAGACTTGAGTGTATTCCCTATCTTGGCCTCAATCACGTGTGCAGCTGTTTCTTTATATCAGAAAACAAGTTAAGAAGCAAAGACTTGAAGTAAAGCAGGATTAAAAATGAAAGACAATTTATTAGAAATTAAGAAGTTTAGAAACCTTTAAAAATCCATTTTGTAGACCACAGTTAAAATAGTTCCAATTCTAGTTCCACACAGTTGAAATTTACAGCATGAATAGTCAAACATATGTAAGGTAATTCCCAAGACACCTTTATCTCCCATTTTACACAAGACTCAACAATTTAAATCCGATTCAAACTCTCTTTAAGGTGAACAAAAATAGATATATTAACTATAACTATCTTTTCCAACATAATAAACCTTTAGGTGATCTGTGGGTAGGAATAAGCATCAGAGAGCATACAGGACAAGTCCTTCCTCCGGGGTTTCTGTCTGCTGGGTGCATCCTCTGGGGGCGCTTGTTTGAGGCAGCAGCAGGAGATGGCAGTACAGCTTCAAGAGAGAACCTGGGCAGGACTAATTAATCCAGGATTTTTGAGCTGCTTTTTTTCCTCTCTGTGGGAAGGTAAGCTGCTTACTATACACTAAAGAAAGGTGCATCGAGGACACTTGTGATGGATTCCTCAGGTTTGAAATGTGTGTCATTTTTGTGATTTGAGTCCCTCTTGGAAGGAGTTTACTCAGCAATGCTTAGTGGACATGCTGAAGGAGGCATTCTTTTCTCAGTCCCTGCCTAGCTGGTTGATACTAAGGCAACCCACTAGTCACAATGCTAGTGGAAATACACCAGTAGTTTTTCTGAAGGTGCTGTAAGTGCATTTTGTTCTAACCTATTCTAACGTGGTATTTTTCCCTTTGGAAAGAGCCTTAAGAGGAGGAAATAAGTTGGAGCCCTGATAACGCTGGTGGCTGTGGCCGGTGCTCAGTGTGCCTCCATGTCTGTGTGTGTACAGAGCCGGCATGCAGCTGTTGCACGTATTAGATGAAATGAACAATTATTTGGCTGATTTTGAGCTGTCCTTTGCCCACATTCTGTGCAGTGGCATCGTGTAGCTTTACAATCAAATATTGGTTCCCTCTATGGTTTGAAATCCTCTGGCCGGATCTTCATTTCAACTCTCTTCAGGGAATAGGTTGATCCGTGCCATCCGTACCAGGTAATGCCATCCATATTCTTGGTGTGTTCTCCTTTGCGGTAGTAAACCCCGTTCAGGTTGGAATCTGTGCAGCAATTGTACCAATATCCACCTTTTCAGAAAACAAATTAATAGATTCCTGGTGAGCCATGTACTTAAAACAGGTAAGTTTAGTATTAATGATAAGAATTATTGCTCTTTCTTGAGGAGAGTGACCAGAACGTAGTATTTAATCCCTGGAGTTTATAGCCCTAATAGCTGGGATTGCAGGTAAATTCAAAACTTAACACATATACTAAATATGTAAAAGCTTTACAATTAGATGGCCAAATTAGTCTGGTAGCTTTTCATTTAGTTGCCCATTCCTCTTAGACTATTTCCTTGACATGTTTCTTTCTCTGACTCTGAGAGTAGCATAGGAAATGAATTTGGGTTCTTAGGTTGGCCATCTTATGGTGTATAAAAGGTTTCTGGACTCTGCAAGTAAGCTATCCTGTTTATTGAGACTGGTATTAACAATTTTATTTGTGTATCACATGAGGACACAATGAGGAAACTAAAAATAAAGATGCAGTGAAGACAATTGTCTCTTATAAAGATAATAAGTTGAATGAAGAGAGTAACCTCATGAGAGGCTCTTAATGGAGCGAGGATAAAGATTAGAAGCCAGGCTGAACCTTGAGGTGCATGTAGGATAATAATATAGGGCAATAATTACAAGTCCCTAATACTGGAACTTGAAATCTCACAAAAATATAAGAAAAATAAAAAACTTCTAGATATAGTACTACGTATAGTACTTCTAGATATAGAAGAGTACTGATGTCTGTAATGTACACTCTGGCTTTGTGTAAATCAGCTTTCCCACATAGCCGAAAAGTGTTTATTGGTCACATCTCCCTGGATTTACCATCCAGATGCTACTTACTAGTTACCTGGAAAGAGCAAGCCCTGAGTTCCCTACAAATCACAGCTCTCGGGACAGGAAGGTGTTTACGTGTGTTTTACCTTTACGGAACTGGGCACAGTCATCCACGCACTTGTCGTTGTCCTTGTCCTTCGTGCTGAAGGCTGTGTTGTTGTGGTACCTTAAGGAATCACGGCCCGTGTTGCCAGTGTAGTTCCCCACAAAAAGACGATAGCTGTTTATTTCGTTGCTCAGCATGAATTGCTTGTATTGTGCATAGCGTATGTTACCTTCCCAGTCCTGCCACAGAATGGTGAACAAGAAATACGTCCTATTAGAATAGTTATGAAAAGACTCCATCTATGGCTATGTACACTGCGTGTATATATCTCTCAGCCTCAGATTTTTTATTGGTTTTTGCTTTTGTTTTTTGTCTCAGACACAAACTACAGAAACTTCTATGTTAAGGCAAAGAGACTTTCCAGAACAAAGCATCATATTTCCAAGTCTTATGTGCACTGGTATTAAACAATATGTATGGAAACCCAGTGTGCAGCTCTTGCATTCAGCATCCTTGTCTCATAGTGTGCTGCCTCAAGTAATTTTTTGCTTCTCTGACAGAGTGATTTTTAGATACAAAGCCTTTCAGCTCGCTTTTTCCATTACACATATCCCATCCCTCAAGGCTATTGTACCAGCTATCAACTAGTCCAAGTCAAACCAAGCCTTTAGAAGGCTGTAGAAATTGTTTTGGGGTAATACAATGCAAACTCTTTGGAACAGAAGCTGGAAAGAGGTGCTGCAAAAGGAGAAGACTCAGAGTCTTTGAACCTTTATCTGTGTTAATCTTTCAATCTGAGGTGATCAGCGGTTTGATCTCTGTCTGCAGTGGGTTCTGCAGGATCCTCTAGAGCCCCATGCATCCCTTAATGCATCATCTGTATCCAGACAGACGGTCGTCCTACTGACTTTGCATGCTGGAGAATGTGATTCTGTCTTGTCCTTGAATGTATCACTAGCACCATCCTATCTCCTTTTCCTGTAATTAAAATATGCAAATTCTTTGGACCTCCTTTAGAGATAGGAGACAGTAGCTGCTACTAGAGAATCACGTTGTACAAAAAACCTTTTGCTGCTGAAATTGAGAGCTTATTCATTACCTCCAACTCCACTCGCAGAACAGTGGGACGTCTTGAAAGTCGGTAGATATTTTCATTTCCCAGCCAAAAGTCTCCCCGAATATTGCCAAATCCATCCCTGTATTGTTTCCAGTCCCTATTGAAAGATGTCAAACCAACTTTGCGTCTTTGGATGACAGTCCAGCCACCACCATCTGTCTCCATGTCACAGAACACCTAGAACAGGAAAAAATACAGTGTTTACTTGTCAGTGGAACTAGAAATGTTCAATTCTTTTAACGCAAGACAGGACATTGTTCCAGATTTCAAAACTTGAAGAAATTCCTATTTTCTTTAAGTCATGGAAAAAAATTATAACATGAACCCTTTTTCTGTTTTCTCCCTTAAATGTGCATTCTTTCCTCTCTTGAATCAGCATCTTTCTGTAAGCAAACCTCAAAGTGCAGGGTGTCGTAACTCAGTATGCACTCTTTTAATCTCTGTGGTAGATAAGTATTTCTTGATTATATTTGAAAAAACATGTCCATATACATAGTGTACTTGACATCCTTACCTCCAGATCTGGACTCCCCAAAAATTCGTCAGGAGGTAGCTTGTAAACACCAGAGATTCGGTAGTTCTTCTGGTAAAGTGAGGAGCAGTCATAGACAGCATCTACTTGAATCAGAACCAGAAGGTAAGAATCTGAACAGCAAGAACAACTCCCCCATCAGTGTTTTTCTGTAAAGTTCATAGTACAAGGAATGATTAAGTGAAGACAACTTCCCACAGGTCTGATGCTTTCCTGAAGTGGTTTCGTTTAGATCTATGCATGCACTGGAAAAGGGGACATCTCTGCTTTCTCTTCACAGTGCTTTTAGCTGCAGTGTGTCAGTCACTGAAGCCTCCTCCCTGTGTCGGAGGTAAAACGCCCAGGTATTTTTCAGAGATAAACTAGCTGGAGCGAGGCTTTATCCATTCTGACAGTTTTCGGTTTAGTACAGACTAAATGTCTCTTACCTGGTGAGATGAGACACATATGTTTTAAGTACCTTTGGCGCCAGTTCCTTCTATATGTTGTATTTTTTCCAAACCTGCACTACACCTCCGAAGAGATTTATTATAGTAAAATTTTTGCTTAAGACCTACTGTAAACAGTGGTTTGGCAAAACTAGCTGCGTGGAGCTTTTTGTGAGAAGAATTTACTAAGCAGATTGAGAAGTTTTTCCTTTGCATTTAAAAAAAAATCCTAACAACAGTCTTTTGAGAAACCAAATCATCCCAGACAACAGCGGTCTCTTCTTAAGGAAGGTTTAATCTTGTTGCAGTGAATTTCACGTTAAGAGAAAAGCCAACAAAAATGACACCCTCGTCTAGAAGCAGCTTTGCAGGTAGCTGACCTACAAAATGCACCTGCATTCCATGTTTAGTACAGGCCTGTGCAATCACTGTGCGCAGTGAAATCTTCCCCTCAGGGAAGAGAATTTTGAACAATTTAACTGTGCTCTGGCCGGGCTTATATCACAGTTTGCATCTTGCCTCATCTCAGCCTTGAATATTTGAGAATTACCATTCAAATAACAGATCACTCTTTGACTCTGGTTCAGAGATAGTCATAAAGATACAATTACAAATCTCCAGTAATGCTTGGAGAGCATTTCTAATTGTTTTACCAACTCCTAATCCCCTGTCAGCACTGTGACCTCGGAGGATGTTTCTGCCAGAGCCATTCCTGATGGAGCCAGCTCCCTTTCTTTTTGGATTGGTACTGTAATGCTCAGAAATGAAATAAAAGACTGAGTTCTTCACTGTATGAATGCAGTACCTGTCTACTTTTTCCACTCCCTGATAACAGACATACAGACATTAAAGTGCAGCTGGATCTTTGGACTTTTGACAGATTTCAAACTAGGATCACCTGCCTGCAGAAGTATTCAGTATGCATCCTTGCTAATCACATTAGTGGCACATGCCAGCATTAAGAACTAGTTGTTAGTTCATATCATGCATTAAGAGGTTTATCTGAGAGCTTGGTGACTCCCTTCTTACCAGCTGAAGTTTGCGTGACTGTCTGAGCTGCCTGGAGTTGCATGATATCGATCTGGTTGTTCATTTCGGAGTATTTGCTCTCGGCGTCGATGAGGCGGGACTCCATCTGCTTGGTGCTCCCTTCCAGCTCCATCACCTGCATCACCACGTTCACCCAGTCACCTTCCTGCTTCTTGCTCAGCTCCTGCAGCATCCTGCTCAGGTTGGCCACTTGCAGCTTGAGCTCCTTCATCTCATCGCAGCAGCCTGTCACCTTGGACTGCGCGTTCCCGTTGATCATTCTCCTTTTCGGAGGCTTCTGCAGCAGCGCTGGGTGGATTGCCACAGACACGGTGACGATGCAGAGCCATGCCAGCTGAGCGGTGGATCTTGCTGGCATTTTTGCTTACAGCAACAGAAAAAACTTCCAGCTGAATGCAGCTGGGGTAGGGATGAAAGTTTCTGCAAGTGCTCCAGCAAACTGGTACCTCGCTTTCTTCCAATGAAGTGACTCTCTGAAGGTGGAGCCTGAAGAAGTAGCTTGTTTCTTTTTTTTTTTCCAGACCCTTCCTGTCAGTCTGTGCACATTGCAAGTCTGTCTCAGAGCATCTTATATACTATTTTTCTGTTTACCTCCAGCCCCCTGGAGCCATGAAGAGCTTTCCGGCCCCTCCCAGTTCATCTGTTCACATCAGGTGTTTACAGGGTGAAATTGGAACAAGTTTCAGCCAGGAGAGGCTGAGGAGAGCAGGAGAGACTTCACTCACGTCTGTCTTGAAGGGGTGTGGGAGAAGGCTTGGAAATGAGGAGATTTTCCAGCAATTATTGCCTGTTGGATTGTAGCCCTCTTGGTGACTACTTCTGGCACTTCAATAACATAAGATCATTAGAAGTCCAGAATGTGGAAAGGCTGCCCAAATAGGGTGAGTTTCTAAAGCCCAGGGGAGGTGACTGCCTAGCAGGTAGCCAGCCCTCACTGCAACAAGTCCCTTCTAATATATTCCCCAGAAGTAGGAGGTAACTCTATGCTTGCAGCATGTGTTAATTTAGGTAATATTTCAGCAAATTCCTCAGTTCAGCGTCTAATCCTTTTCTCTCTGGACTCCGGTATCTCTGCACTATTTGTTTAGTAGAATTTCGTGCTGCTCTTTTTAGAGACAGAATGCCTGAGGGTGGGATGGAAAGCAGTCTGCAAAACATAATACATAAGTCAAAACCCAGGCCTGTGTTTGCTTGTAGTGAACAAGTGAAAGGATGTAAAGTAATGCTGATAGACAATCTACTGAAAATTGACAAGAGGTGTATTTTTTACAGGCAACATGATCCATCTAACTCCAGTATTATGGAGGCTGGTTTATTAACAGGTTAAGAGAGGAAAATCTGTGGATAATTTAAATATAAAATGTAGGTAAGTGTAAGTCTTTAAACATTCAGAGTATAGGTCAAGTATCATCTGGCTAAGACAGTGACTTCCAGTCTCCTTTTATAGTTCAAGCTGGTTATGGTGGTTTGATTCCAAAGCAGAACTGTTTCAGCAGTGGTGCAGCCTTTTGCAAAAGGTCTGCAGCTTTTTTTTCTAGCTCCTTACAATAAGTTGTTTCTCCACAGGCCAGCTGCTCTATAATTACCAGACGTATGGGTTCTTGCATCTTCCTGCAAAGTTTCTGATTGTGGTAACTGGCAGAGATAAGGTGCAAATAAAGGAGTAAATGGCTCATGTATCTGTTTCTGGGGTAAATGCCATTAAAGCTTCTTGGTGTCCAGGAAAACAAAAGAAAGCTAGTTATGCTTCTTTTACAAACAAAACGAGGACAAACCCAACTGAGAGTGGCTATAACATCTAGGCTGCTTTTGCTGATCCAAAGTGGCTGCAGGATTTCTGCTTAATTAGAAAAGATTAGATCTTGCTGATCTGACATCCACTTTTAGAGAAATAAGAAGCACAATGTTGTCTTGGTGCAGTTTCTCTTCCTCCTTAGCTTTGTTACACTTGTTGCTGGATGCTTTATTTCTGCCTCTATTTTCACCACAGCTGGCTAATAGTTTTCTGCACAACAGGAATGAGATACCTTATGGGGTGCAAAGATTTAAGATGAAAGCATCAAAGCACTGAAGGGGTGGAATGTGAACGCAGATGTTTCATAAACCTGAGCTTTCTTGGAGTAGGAAGAGGGATCTTTTGGAGGAGGTTGGAGTTAGACATCTCCAAACAAGCCATGTGAGTGTCTCGAGTTCCTCTGTGGGTGACTGTCCAGGTGTTGTACATTGGGCAGAAATCACTGTAGTCTGGAGTATCAGCTGGTGAGGCTCCTGTGTGGTATTGGTGACCTGAGACATTGCCAGAGATCTGCAAGTATGGTTTGATTAAAGTACTGAGCAGTATTAAAGTACCTGCGCAGCAGACGGGAGGCTTCAGTCACATTTTTGTCATGGACATTCCAGAAACCTTCCCTAGCAAAATTGCTTTTTGAGACTTCAGACTAGAAAGTGCCAGTGCACACGGATGAGAGCCTGACCTTTTTGTTCTGCCTGTAATCCTGTCTGAGCCCTCTTCCAGCTGGAGCTTCTGTCATTCCCAGGGGCAAATTCTTCTCAGGCTTCCTGTGATGAGAAACATGTTTTTGTCAAAGTTGGAACACAGAATAGGGCAGGCCAGACTCTGGTTTCTCAGCTCCAAAAAGCCACCCTGCAAACACCCCCACATCGTGTTGCATAGGTCTTCGTTGTGCTGCTGCACTCACTCCCCGTAACTTTTCTGTTTGTCTTATACAGTCTGAATTTCACCCTCACATCATGAGAGACAGATGTGGAAGAGGGGACCCACTTGTAGATTCGTGCATTCCATCTTGATACAGATTCTGCAAGGATCTAGGAATCAGCCGAACTCTCTCTTTGCACACAGATGTTAGAACACTGCGCAGGAAGGCCTGTGAATCTCCTCTCTAAACTGGAATATTTAACTACAATTTAGACAGCCGTGGTTTTATTTTGGGTTCAGCCTCTGACTTGTGTATTCTAGTGCAAGTCATCTTTTTTTTTTGCCTACTTTGATTTACCTGTTTTAAAATGGAGATAATACTTCTTTATTCTCTCACTGTGCTCTGCTTAAGGGGTCACAACAGAGATGCTATGCAGGAATGGAAAAGAGAACAAATCTTCCCATCTGTCATAACTTTTGAGGAAGCATTAAGAGAGATTTCAGCAGACAGATCTCTCTTGGCAGAGACCTTAGCCTTAATGGAATCTGACTACTTTATGAGTATTTGGAAGATGAATCTTTCCCTGTTGCAAGGAGAACTGAGTGTAGTCACTTAGGCAGCAATAGCTACTGATGCTCGTCATTGCCAGATGAGATCAGCTGTAGAAGTTGACAGTCTGTAGGAAACTCTTCCGCTCTTCTGTACTGGTGTACTTACAGCTTGAATTTGGAATGCTGTCATGTTTTGGAAAAAACATAACTGTGGGCATAGCTATGGAGAAACTAGTGCTGTGATTACTGACTGGGTCCTAGTCCAATTTTTTCTTTTTCCTCAGAATTGAAAGAGAAATTGAGCATCATTTGGTCTGAAATTTATCACTCTGGTTTCCCTCTATTGCATTTTATATGTGGAAATATTTGCTACATGGTAGCTAGGAGGATGAAATCCTTAAGTCATGAGGCAAATCCTTTCTGACTTTGTTAACGATGTAGGTTTGAAGTGGTGGGAAGAACTGAATCTAAATATGGTTGCAGTTACTATGTACCTTATGCTTACTATGTTGGTTGATGTTACCAAATTCAAGTAGATTGGTATTACTTGATTAGAACTAGAGATCTCTTGTCCCTGCAGGGCCGGATTAGAGCAGAGGTGGGTTTAGATGACTGCCTGCCCTGGGAAGCTGTTCTGGCAGGTGTACGTGAAGCTGAGACAAGAAGAAAAGCTCAGTGCCCCATGGCTATTTATTTGGTTGCCAGTCATTGCAAAACCCTTAATATGCATCCGGCAAATGTGTAGAATCCAGCATTCCTGGTGCTCGCTGGGGCGGCAAAGGTTCTCGGCAGCTCTTTGCAGGCAGGAGCCCAGGCTGTAGAGCTCTGTGAAATCCTGCCCTCCCCTCCCAGGAAGCGCAAAACTGCTCCTCTGCCTTTGGAGATGCTCGTAAATGTTCTAAAAGTCATTCAGCTATAGCTTTGCAGTAACAACTAAATCCCTAGTGAAGTGTAATAAAATTGTTGTCTACTGCAAATAATTATTGTAACTCTCTGAAGTTAAATAGGAACAAGTGAGAGGAACAGGTGAGAAACAAGACGCTGATACTTCCTACAATCATGTGATTTTTATTTAATGTGTCGTTTCTTTGCATAACCAACACAAAGACTCTGGCTCTGTGTTTCACCTCCTTCTGCTAAATATTTTGCTTGGCAAGTTTTTTTCCTTCTCTGCCTTCACTGGTTCATAAGGCAGAGGTGATATAAAACCTTTTGCAGCCTGAGCAGCAGGGCTGGCTAAGAATCTTATTGTAATGGTTTTCACTGCTTTTCAAGGCTCATGAATGTCTTTATTTGATTTGCAAGCATTTATATCAAGATGGGGAATCTGGCCCAATTTTAATGCCTGTGAGCAATATGGGATGCTCTTCCTGAAGTGGCAGCTACTTTGGCCTGTGAGCAGTCGATCACCGCAGCTCTTTATTGAAAACAGCTCTCTGCTGGTACTGGTTTGTTCCCAGCATGGGAATAATTTTTAGTGGCATGATGGAAATGCATTGGGGTTTGGAATTGTTTGGGGGGCAACTGGTTGTTTTCTCAGGTTTGTTGAATCGAGGACTAACACAAATAAACTGGAGAAGCGGGGAAACAGACCAACAAAGCCAGTTACTTGTGCTGGAGGATTATCTGTTCCCCAAAGCAGCCACAAAATAGCAGCGCCTTCCACTTCTAATCCCAGGAGCAAGCTCTCAGCACTTTTTCAGAAGGAAAAACAAGTTTGAGTTAGGTTGGTAAAATCTGTCGCATAGAGGAGCTTTTTAAACAAACTCAGGGAGACTTAAAGAGAAGAGTTTGGATATCATCCTGGCTACAGCACAGATATTGATTAATAAACGGGGGAAAAATCATCTGTAATCTTGCATATAACTGTCTTCTCCCGAAGTGTTCTGTGCTGGTCTCATTTCCTTGTCCAGCTGCTGAAGATTGTTCACTTGGAATATAGGAATTAATGCTTCTGTTATTGTGATCAGCCTCAATTTTAACCCTACAGCGCTGCATTATGTAATTATACAGCGAGTCCAGGTGAGCCAAACTCGTACAAAAGTTCTTTGATGAAAATCAGTTTTGCAACTAATTAATCCTCATTTTGAAGGAGAGCAGAGCTGAATACTTTCCTGAAAGATGATGTGTAACCTGTGACCTACCAAACCTATACCTAAAAATTTCCAAGTAACGAGTTACAACAGTCAAATTTTACGGCCTGCTGCCGAGCCGTCCAGTAAAGTAGGTGGTAGTGATGGCTTTTTCCTTTCTTCTAAACAAAAATGAACAGAGCAATGTGTTCTACCCTCAGTGGATATGAAAAACAGTTGATCTTAGTCTTTAATATTAAACTTTATATTATCTTGAATTAGGAACAACTGCAAGGACACCACCCAGTAAACAAAGACTTAAGTTACTGTCTGCTGAATTAGCCAGCAGCATTTTTTCTATCTGGAAGGATGTTTTACCACCTTCTCCTTTAATCCAAAAAGATTTTGCAGTTCTCTTTTTCCCGATACAAGGAGAAATCGAACCCCCCAGATTCTAATCCTGTAAACTGCCCTGATTTCCATTGGCAATACTGTAAAACCCCCTGGCAACCCTGCTTGGCTGGAATATCAGCCCTTCAGGGCCTCCTCTGTGTGCCCGCATGCTTTTCTGTAGTGGTGTTCATTCTGTCTGCTCTCCAGCACAATAACCAGAAAACAGCTCTGGTGCTTCCAGAATATTACCAAATTTAAGAAGATTTTGCCTGAGTGCAGAGCTCATCACATCTACAGGGAGAGGGACGATGCTTCAGAGGAAGGTGAAGGGACCGGGAAGCACAGAATGCCGTGGTTTCTAAATGCGTATTTTGAACATGTTAACTGGACTCCATGTGGAAATGTTTTTCTAAGAGAAGTACAATCATCCGACCCACTCTTGGGGAATTTGTATGCGGGGAGTTGTGGGTCTGTTGCAAACACATTCCAGTCAGCTGTGGTAGTAGTGATTTTTGGGAATGGTCAATACCCTTCCAGCACTCAGAGCACACTAAATCCAGCCAATGAGAAAAACTAGAAATCCGAGGTCTTTCAAAACAAGTTAAAACTCCAAAACACAAGATCAGAACTTAATCTGCACGCAACTTTTCCTTTAGCCTGTTAAACTGAACAGCAAAATGATGCCGTGATTACCAAGGTTCTGTTACTCTGAAGAAATAAGTCAGTGAATGTGCAACCATGTCAATAACACCCACTTTGATGTGTGAGTCTTGCTTTGGAGGGATTTTTGTACCCTTCCTGACAGTTGTACTTACCTGTGTTTAGGTTACTTTCTGAGAAAACAGTGAATGTTTTATATATGCTACTTTAGTGTAGTGCATCAAAACATGAAGTAATTGACAGATTTCCCAGTCGGTGGCTTATCCTAGTCCACAAAAGTACCTATTTTTACTCACTGTGTGGGCTAGATCATTTGTTATAAGAGAGTAATTTATTATTAATTATGACAACACAGTATTATAGCTACTGTTGTGTATTCTTTTAAATCAGTCTTTCTCCTTCCCTTCTTTCCCCTCCCTTTGCTTAAACTTAGCCAGAGGCAGCTTTGGAATATTTCATTCTACTTTGAGCAGCCAAGAAAGCACAAAACAAAAAAAAAGTAATCGAGTGCACTAGGGAGCATCAGCAAAAGAGCAATGCTAATTGTCCAAGAATAAAAGATAATGGCCAATTTTGTCAGGAAGCCGTTGACAAGAAAGATAAGTTGGAAGTAATTAACTGTCTGATGTACTGGCAGTGATGTGTCTGCCAGTGGCTCTTTAAATCATCAGGATATGAGATGTGACAGCCATTTATCACTTTTATGGGGCACTGCTGCCTTGCTTTCCCCTGGGAAGTGTGAAGGTACAATATTCTTTGACTGTCTTGCTAAAAACCGGCATTTTGGGGTGTCTGTCATCTTAAACTGTGATTCTGGTGCATTCTAAGCCTGACTAAATCTGATTTGAGCTCAAGCCATTCTGAGGTCCTATTTGCAGAGTATTTTACTTGACCTTTGCAGATATCCAGAGTGTGTCTAGGAGCTTGGTTGTCAGGAAAGGGAGCTTCCACAGACACAACAAATATAGCACTAATTTAAAAACTTCCCATTTTTCTTAATACTATAGATTTCCTTGTCTGTTACTGATCAATGGGCTACTCATAGTGGAAAAAAACATGCAGTCATTCTGATGGCAGTGGGCAAGAACGGGCATTTCTGAAAGACACCTATATCTACAGCAGCATATTCGAAGATGGCTGAAAGTCTCTTTGCATTTCTCTCAGATGACGTATTTTGTTTTGTTAGATTATGCTGCTTCCATTCCAAATGTTAAGCAGTATTAATACCGAACTGAAAGTAGGGTTGCAAACTTTCATGAAGCTAATGGCTGTGCTCCTGGTGACATTTGTCAACTGTTCTAATGGTGTAGGTTGTTTCCTGGAGTATTGAAATCTCTACGCTGATTTGTAAAGGAGTTGGGTTTCTGTTTAAGAGAAAGGGGAAAAATATCAATACTGTAAAGCTCTTAATGAGTGCAGCTGTTTGAGAAATTATGCCTTTCAAACTATTGGCAGCTACTCTCTCTGTGCAGGCTGCTGTTTAGAACTGATGATCATATACAATCACTATTTTGTATAATGAGTCTTGAGAATATATACAGAGAATATGCATGCACCTATTCTTTTGCACATACGTCATCATTGCCTGTCCTGTGTAGGCTAATCGTTCACTTGAAAGTTTTAAAGAGTAATGAAGGTGTTCCATTGTTATTTCTAAGTGACAGAGCTTGGTATTGTCAAGGTCAAGCTCATATCAGCCTCTAAGGATTGTCAGCTGTGTTAAATGGTCTTTTTCTTCCTGCCTTTTCAGCATTAACAATAAACTGCAACAGCCAGAAGCAGCTGCTGGGGTCCTGGAATATGCCATGAAGCACTTTGGGGAGCTGGTGGGTCCTGCTGGGTGATTCTTTTCATGTCTTATGTCTTCATGGTTTTTGTAGGTGTTGTTTGTAGTGGTGGCCGTGTGTTTTTTCAGTGAATCGTGTTGAGGTTCTGTCCCCACTTAAAAACATTGCTTCATGCATACTGCAGGGGCCTTATTGCCTGTAGGGATATATACTGGTACTTAGCTCTATGCTGTCAAAGACTGCACACAAGTAAGGTAGCTGGGGAAGGCCACAAGAACTTGTGCAATAACCTGATTTGGAGGAGAATTTAGCAGCTATTGTTGACACTTAATTACCAACTTATTTGAAATATTACAGCTGAGCTGAGAAGTTAAAGGACTGAGTGGAAGACCTGGGTGCAGAGTATGCTTTACACTGAGCATGGTTTATACTGACTGTGCCCACAGGGCTGGAAAAAGAATCTATTCTGCAGCTTATGTCAAGACGTCAGTTGCCAAGGGCCGAGCAGAAGAACATTGGCAGAGATCAGTATGGAAAAAATATCAAGGCATTTTATTTCTTGAAAATTAGAAACAAAATCTAGAGACAAAGACTGAAGAAAAGTTTGTGCAGCTGATAGGGATCACTGCTTGGCTTAGTTTTAAAGTCTTTGTTACAAACCACAGCTTTTCCTTGTGAGGACTTTGATTAGACCCCAACATTATACATGCCTGGTGTATTAAATAGTGGCCTAGCGGTAGCCAGACGCACAGGGTACTGTTTGGGTTTTCCAGTTGGTCACTCCGTTCCTAACCACAGGACTGTTGTTTAAATGCAAGCATGTACAACAAAGGCTTTTCTCTGTATCACAGAAGTCCATGAGGATATTTAGAATGAAAAGAAAGGGCTAAGTGACCACCATAGACACAGAATTTTTCAGGAAAAGCTTTAGTAATTAACATAGAATGGTGAATATTAATCCCACTACTTATTCTGGTTTTGATTTTGTTTTTTTCCCTGTGCCTTAGGAAATTCAAGCTACGTGGTATGAGAAGCTTCACGAATGGGAAGATGCTCTGGTGGCCTATGACAAGAAGATGGACACAAACAAAGATGATCCTGAGCTGATGCTGGGACGGATGCGTTGCTTGGAAGCTCTTGGTGAATGGTAAGAGTGCCTGAAGATTGAGGAAAATAAATTACTCCCCCTTTAAAACCCTTTTGCCCATCTTGAAGATGGCTGAGTTTTTAGCATTCATTAATCAGTGTCTTTGTAGACACTGGGTATTTCAAACCCTGTGTTAAATATGTTTTGTCAACATGTAACTGCTTAGAGTCAGTTTTGTGGAAGGGTGAGCTGGTACTGAATTATAGCTCTCCAGTTAACTGAGGGCTTCTGTTTCTCTCCCTGCTCAATTCGACGAAGATAATTGGAGAAGGCATCCTGCGCGCTGTAGCGTGCCGTTCTACCCAGGGGCATGTGTGATTTGGTCCGGGTTCCGCCTTTCTACTGAACTTTTCATGTCACTAGAGCTCTCTCCTGATGGGTCCTGACATGAACCCAGGGGATGGCACCCAGCGAGGAGATTCCTCTTCAGTAAAGTAATTTTGCGGTTATAGAAACAGGGCTGTTTGAGAAACCTAATTCTGATAGCGTTTTTCTGCCCTTTTTGTTTCTAGATGTGGGTGAGGCAAATTTGGCGCAACTTTTTCAGTAGGAAAAACAGATTCTCTGACTGTTTCTCAATCATCATTTCTAGGAGTAGCCATTTCCTGTCAGGGGTTTACAGAATTTCTCCTTTTCGCTGATCAGAAATTGTGGATTCTTCTTAGGGGGCAGCTCCACCAGCAATGCTGTGAAAAGTGGACCCAGGTCAATGATGAGACTCAAGCTAAGATGGCCAGGATGGCTGCTGCTGCTGCCTGGGGTCTAGGTAAGGTATCCTTGTGTGGTAGGATATGCCAGCCCACGATGTGGAAGCACAGGTAGTTTTACCTTGCTTCAGAACTACAAAACATAAGAAACCGTAAAATCAAGAGCAAAATTACTGATGTTGGGATATGAAGTGGCATTCAACACTGAAAACCTGCATTTACAGGAGGTCTCCCAGTGTGGTCTCAAGTACCAGACTGCCTTAGTGGTCTCAGCAGATACCGGTTGCTTAACTGGTCCCTTTGACTTAGTTTTACATTGAACATAGCTCAGACTTGAGATGAGACTAAGAGAATTTCTCTGATTTGTGGCAGACTCCTATTTACAAACTACAACAATATCTATTGAGCCTTTTGATAGGTTGTATCTGCTGAGTAGGCAATCATATGCGGAATAAATCTATAAATGATCCAAATATTGGTTATGTTGGTAGCTTGGTACTTACTAGAGAAGCTTATAAGTCACTTACTGTCTACCAACTTTTGCTAAAAAGGATAATATTTTACTTTGTAGGACAGTAATTCATTCGTATGTTCTTGAAATGTCAGCATTTCAACCTTTTCATCACAGGGAATGCAAGAGCCTTTCCCCCGTGGCTGACAATTTACCTAGAAGTAAAACGCTTATGTTTTTGCTTGCCTATAGCTCTGTATGTATGTATACAGCTCCTGTGTAGGTATATATGCAGTTTCTGTGTGTAATGCAGACAAGCTGTTGCAGAGCAGACTGAAAGGGAGAAGCACCACACAGCATTCAGACTGAGTCGCTGATGTCCGAGCACCGTAGCACAGTTCTACTGTCTTCTTGCAGAGAGGGCTGTTGTATTGCTGAGGTGATTTGTGTCTCTGCAGGTCAGTGGGACAGCATGGAGGAATACACCTGCATGATCCCCAGGGACACCCACGATGGTGCTTTCTACAGGGCTGTGCTGGCTCTTCATCAGGACCTTTTCTCTCTGGCTCAGCAGGTAATCCTCTTCCTTCTAGGCTTCCCAAAACCTTACGGTGAACTGGACTGTATTGCTGCACGGAAAGATGCGCTGTTTTAAAATAGTTGGCTATAACCTGTGAATTGTCTGTTTTCTAGTCAGACGGTGCACAAGGATTATCCCAGCAGAGGTTCCATTCTACAAGGCATTGCCTGATAAAAAGCATTCATGGCATAAGACACACATAATATTCTCCATGGGAGTTCCGTGCACTTCTGTCTCTTACAGCTTTTTCAGTGAAGTACCAAAACTTTTGGTCTAATTCTTCTGGTCACAGTGATAAATCTTAGATTGAGATGAGAAATCAAGGCAAGCAATGAGTCTATTAAACAGAGCTGTATTGGGGTGCTTGTTTGTCACAGAGGAGATTTGCAGAGCGACTTTTCCCCCTCTGTAGATGTGAAGCACGTTGTTTACTTTCCAAGGAAGCTAAAGTACTATTTCTCAGAATTCTGCACTGACTTGCCAACTTAGATAGAGGAGTAATTCAGTCTGCTCTGTCAAAACCCATACATAGATTTTTGGATGATGTGCGCAGTAAAATTAGCCAGGCATTCAAAGGGTGAGAGTTCGAGATTAACCTTTAACGTTTTGAACAGGAAAAACTGTAGATGAGAGATTATGTAATGACTGGAACCGGAGCAGGATTTATTTTGTGCTTGAAGGGCATGCCTTAGTTGCAGGAAGAGAAATGGAATTTGCTCTGCTGTAAAATTCATAAAAACCTGTTCAGTTACATAAAACAGTAAAAGCTATTTCCTATCAGTGTATGTTATCACGAGACATTTCTTGAGGCTTTTTTGTAACTGACTCTCTTGCACTAAAATGTGAACTTTTCTCTTCCTCTATAAATGTTACTAACAATGACCTCTACAATGACAGTTGGGTTAGAAATACTTTGATTTGGTAGAAAGACAAACTTCAGACTATGCAGGTGATAAATGGAGCCCCCTTGGCTTCCTTTACAGCTGCCCCTGGACACTGTTTTCCTGTTGATTCTTTCCATCGATAGCGTCCTCTCCTGGGTCTTGTTGGGGAATGGGAACAATGCCAGCTTTGTTCATGAGATGGAACAGATGAATAGCAGTTTCAACAGCTGACTCTAGATAAAACATGCCACCTTTGCCCCAATATCTTGTTCTATTTCAGTGCATCGATAAAGCCAGAGATCTGCTAGATGCTGAGCTGACTGCCATGGCAGGAGAGAGCTACAGCCGAGCCTATGGGGTAAGTGTCTAATTCAGCCTTCGTTCTCCTCCTGATTGCCTCAGACTGTCTCTAGAAGTTGCCTAAAACTTCAGAGTAGTGCTTGTATCAAACATGAGACCTGTGTTAGGCCCACAAGCTAAATGCGTCTTGTTGGATAAGAAACGTAACTTTGTAGGAGCAGCTTTGGGACAAATTAAACAGTGAAGTGAGCTCCCACCCTTGGAAAAAAATAAGAATTGATGTTTAGAAAGTTCAAATCAGCAGCTCGTCAAGATACCAGCATATACCAGTCTGTCCTTTACGTGTTGGGCAGCATATGTACTTCAGATTTTGATGCCAAAATACTGTTCCTTAATTATAGACTTGTTCTGTAGTGATTGGGATGGAATGTGATTGTTTCCTTCAGGCTATGGTGTCCTGCCAGATGCTGTCAGAGCTGGAAGAGGTTATCCAGTATAAACTTGTACCAGAACGCCGTGAGATCATCCGCCAGATCTGGTGGGAAAGACTGCAGGTACATCTATGTAAAGGTCAAGGATGGAGATGCTGATGTGCTGGCAAGAACAGCTTCCTTTTGAGTCAGTGTGATGGCTCAGCAAATCTTTCCATTTCTCTTTCTATCCCAATAGCGTATGTGCTTACATGGTTGCACACTTTCTGTCTCCATTGCGTTTGTCCTGGTTGTTTGGGCTTGTTTTGGTTAACGTTCCTGAGGTGTGTACTGATATGACACTTTAGTAGGGTTATTTAAGCCTTGAAATAGATGTGTACAGAACTGAGACACTAGTATCATCTCCAAGGCTGCTTATCTCACTGTGGAATCACACCTGGAAATACTGGTTTGGTTAAGGCTAGCTTGAACTTTTAACCTGGCTCGCTGCATTAAGAAGAAGTGAATTCTCTTACAGCACTGGAAAACTGGACAGAGAATTTACATACTTGTAAAAGATTGTCCTGTTCATTTTTGACCTCTTAGGACAACATTTCCAAATGATTAGCCTTGTCCTCTTCTAAGAGACCTTTAGCAATGCTGCTTTCCCTGTGTTTAAAGGAAAGTTTGTGCCTTTCTCACGCTAAACAGTTCTGAAGATTTAAATCAGCCAAATATTTTGAGACTGTTTCCTTATGAGGCATCTCTACAGTGAAAGTGAACATCATCCCATGAAGTAGTACATACAGGAGTACTGCTCAAAGAGGTGATTCCTGTAAGGGAAACGGGGGGTGAAGGAAGCAGAATTAGGGTAAAATGTTCTCATTATACCAAATTTTGGCACACTGCCTGGGTAACAATTTCTCCCTATGCAGAGTTCTTCACTGTGACTACTGTTGCTGCTGCATATTTTTTAGCTGTTTGGGAAACTGTGACAAAGCTTTTAGTCTCCCATCTGCATTCCTGTCTGGAAAAGCTCAGGAGCATTCCACTGGGGTGGAGAAACTGAGAGTGACAGGAAGCGTAACATCTAAATACAGCTGTTTATAGACCTGAAAGCAGTACATGCAGTTCTTGCACATTTTATAGCTGCTTTTTAATGATTTTAAAATGCCTATCAGATGAGGTTTACTTGGGTGTGAGGGAACAAGCTTTGCTGAACTTCCCTGCCTTCAGTTTTGGGGAAAAAGGGAAAGAAGTAGATGCTTTGGTGCGAAGGTGCTTGCTGCCATTGGAAATTCTTTTGTTTACCTCAAAACTAAGTCTGAGTTGTCTCTGGATCAATACAAACTTCAGGGCACCACTGATACTCCGAACTACTTGGCCATTGCATTGTTACTGTCTCTTCCACAGTCATCCTTCTCTGTAGCACGATTGAATGTTTGAAATCCAGACTCATCCTGCTCTGACTGACAATATTGTTGTGCCTCTGCCTTCAGACAAGAACCAGACAACGCCTGCACAAGCAGCGTAGCAGTTGGAGCTGCAGGTTCTGGCAGAATCTCAGTTCAGCCATGCCAGCCTCTAAAAGCAACACATACAAGGAGAAGAAGGGCAATAGCAAAAATATCTTTGCAACCATTTGCTTTTGTACCATCCCCGCCTTGAGAATTGTCACTGTTTAAACCAAAAATAGGCTTTAAAACTAGGTTGAGAAGGATTATAAAACTCTTGACTTGTTTTGGAATTGCATAAAGAGCTTCCTTGTTTTTTTTTTTGTTTTTCTCATTTTTCCATTAGAGGTTGTTGATAGGCTGCAAACACTGAGCTGGCTGCAGAAAATAAGAGTCAAGGACTTAACCACCTTCTCACATTGCAGTGTTGAAGAAATAGCCAGCTAGTTCGTAATGTCGGCCTGCTGTGAGTTACGGGAACTGAAGTCTCTCCATCTTGGGAAAAATCCCTTCGAATTTTGACTTAAGGCTCTGTGGAGTATATTGGAGATAAAATGCTGACAAATTCTCTCTTCCTTTTTCTCTCAGGGCTGTCAACGAATTGTGGAAGACTGGCAAAGAATACTGATGGTCCGATCTCTTGTTGTGAATCCGCATGAGGACATGAGAACTTGGCTCAAGTACGCCAGCTTGTGTGGCAAGAGCGGGAGACTGGTGAGTGTTGCCAAGCTCTACCCTCTACAGCAGATTCTTAGATGATTGCCTTTATCATGCTGCTTCAACCTTGAGCATTTCCAAATACCTAAATTGCCCAAGTGGAATGGGCTCTTGTCTGAGGAGGAGACTGGTCAGAAATTGTTGAAATACTAAAAATGGAACCAGTGTAGAGTTCATGCTTGTAGCCAAGGTTATTTCTGTGGGACTAGTGCAATACCTGGGAGTGTCAGAGCCAATTTTTTGTTGTATACTGCACTGGTGATTATTAATAATAGCTCTCTCTGCTAAAGCACTCTGTCAAATCTAGAATGTGGCGTTGTTATGGTTGAACACTACAATCCTATTTCTGCATCCACCACAAGATTTACTACCAAAAATACTTGAAACAGACACTTCACACTCTCTACTGGATTCTGAAATGAGAATCTAATGTTCTGATCCCAATGAAGGCTTATGGTGTATCCTGTGATATTCTTATGAGCCCAGGGAGTCATCATAAGGCTCCTATGTCTGTGTTTTATGTGGAGGGTTGGAGGTATTTTTCAGTGGTGGGTAATTCTACAGTCGCTATGAAATGGAGGCAAGAATGAGCTTTTTTTAACCTGCTTTTACTCTTTGCAACTTTCTGCAGGCTCTGGCCCATAAGACACTTGTCCTGCTCTTGGGAGTAGATCCGTCTCGACAGCTGGATCACCCGCTGCCAACAGTACATCCTCAAGTGACTTACGCATACATGAAACACATGTGGAAGAGCGCCCGTAAGGTACAGAAGAACATAGTACTCTACGTTTCATTGCTCAGGTTTTGTGTGACGCTATACACGTTAGCTCTTCATAATCCCCACAGAACAAAGTCAAGGCTGAAAGTTTTGGGTTTGCTCACCTAGAAAAGGGTAGAAAAGTTTCTATTAATACTAGTTTTACGAAAGTATCCTGAACAGTTTGTACTTAGTTTCTGGGCAGAACTGACTTTTATTAAGGACATTATTGAAAATTTCTAACTGAAAGATGGCTGAAAAGTACATAGGGCTTTGTCATGGGAACAATTTGGCTCCAAAGAGCCTAGGGTGAATGTTTTTGACATTGCAACACAGGGAGAATTTACATAATCAAATCCAATAAGCTCCAGACTGGATAGCTTATCTCTTCTTTTAATATACATTAAAGCCTCCATTTATCCTCATATTCTGCCACATCTTTTTTTATTTTTCCTGTCTCTTGGATTGCCAGCACTGGAGCAGAGCCTGTGCTATGGGAACATTGCCATGACCTAACTACTCTTAATTTGAATTTAAAAAACAGAAGGAGCTGCTGATGAGGCCCTGTTCTATTGGCTTTGTAAAACAGTGCAGTGCTCCTTTATTTTCTTCAGTAAATGACCCAAGAAGTATATGGGTTTTCTCTGCCTGCCTATTTGAGCAAAAGTGGATTTTTCTGTGTTTGACCTGTGATAAAGAAATAGGCAGATAAGATACAGGAAACCAGTGCGGTTGTAGAAAGCAGAATGAAAGAAGGCACAAACATTAAGGGCTGGGGGAAGAGAATGTATCTAAAATCAACTGACTCAAGACTACATTAAGCCCATGAAAACAGAAAAAAAAGATGCAGTTCATAATCTATGAATATTTGCTTGATTGTTGAAGTTGCTGGACTGGTTTTGAGGTGCATGCTCAGTGCATGCAATGATATATCTTGCATGAGCAGTAACAGGACATTCTCTGTAAATGGCTAAAAGGCTTTGAAAGGAAACAAACCTGTATTTTTTACCTTCAGTGAAAATTTATTTCCACATTGTCTTCCTCTCTCATGAAGCTGTATTTAACCCCGGCAGTCCTTAACCCAGCCATCATCCCATTGCAGATTGATGCATTCCAGCAGATGCAACAATTCGTGCAGAGGATGCAGCAGCAGGCGCAGCATGCGATCGCGACTGAGGACCAGCAGCACAAGCAGGAACTCCACAAGCTCATGGCACGGTCAGCACCTGCTCCTTGTCACCCTTTAGCCATGTAGTGAAACCAGCAGCTTTCCCGAGGTTGCGGAGCCCACGCAGATGACACATTTCAGACAAGGCCTGTACTTAAAAACAACAGGGGGTTTCTCATTTAGCTGGTAGAGACCTGTTTGATATTACACTCTTATCTATCACATAATTTCAGTAACTGCTTTCAGGATGGCTGTTTCTGTGGTTTTCAGGAGATTCAGTCAGTTGGAAAGAAACACTTTGCACATGCTTGGCTCAGCTGTGCCCTTAATACCACAGTAGCACTTTGGGCAATAGGTGCCCAGCATGTGATTGTCTCTTAAAATATTATTGCATTAAAAATACAGTTTATAATCTCCATTTTCCTCTGTGGATCTGAAGGTGCCAGATCTGCTGTTTCCAGTTTGAAGACGAAACCGCATAGTGCTTATTATTGAAAGTTTGCTTTTTTTTTTTCCTTAAAGGGAGTCATGCACATAATTTGCTTTTATGAGAACAGGAACTTGATAGTAGCATCATCTTATTTTTTTTAGTGACTATCATGGAAGGCAAATTAGTAATGAGATGCGCACAATATTTTTCTTACTCAGTACTTTCTGGAAAACTCAAAAAATAGGGAGGATGTGTGTGTAACTGTGCCATTTAAAGCCTGTTGAGAGACCAAAGTATTAAGCTTTGCACAAGCCTTCACAGCCCCACCTTACTGCAGTAAAAATACGTTGTTTTTCCTTTCTTCAGGGAGGGGATGACTTAAGGGGTTCTGGCTTGGGGAAAGAGCAGTTGCTCTGTGTTTCCACTGTTTCTGCCACAGTGTTCTCTCCAGAAGGCTGGCTCGTATGGTGATAGGTGTAGCTAGCCAGCACATATGCTGTGTGCTTTTTATCACTGCTGATGAAGTCTTTTGATGTTACCGTTAGCTAGTTCTTACATTTATTTTATAACTGATATATATTAGGAACAAAGTTTGGCCCTCACCTTTTTCCCTAAGCCATTAACTAGTTAGCTCCACAGTTAGAAGCAGGATGTGGGTGTTTTGAACCTCACGGGTTAACATGTATGTTCCCAGTTTGTGGAAGAGGCTCACTGAGTGGGTTCACCACACAAAATGTCTTTCAGACTCCAAATAAGAATTCTGCCTCTTAATCCAGCAGGCTTCCTTTTCCTTCTAGGTTTTGAGTCAATAATCCCTTTGCTTAATCAGGTGTTTCCTCAAACTGGGTGAGTGGCAGCTGAACCTGCAAGGCATCAATGAAAGTACCATCCCCAAAGTCCTGCAATACTACAGCGCTGCAACAGAGCACGATCGCAACTGGTACAAGGTCAGTAAGGGGAAGCTTCCAGGCGCCATTGCAGAGAGATCAGTAAATTTGATCACATCCCATACTACAGGGAAAGAAGGTGTTCATAGGAAGATCTGTAACTATCTGCCTTGTTACTGCAAGTAGGATTAAAATAAGAGAGAAAGCAGCGCATGGCAACCACAAGATTCTTGTTTAGAATTTTATCTGACTGGTAAATCTAGGCCACAATTCAACGTCTATTCTTGCTTTTTGGACTTTGTCTCCTGTCAGTTAACAATGAAGGAGCAATGATGGTCTAAATGAAAAAAAAAAAAAAAAAAATTATTCTCACTCAGTAAACTTGAACTAGGAAAGTGTCCATGTTGCTGATTCTCCAAAGAACCTTTGATTTCAGGGTTGTGAAATTTCAATTAATATTTGTTGCCAGATCTCTGGAGCAGCCATTTCCTGCATTTCTTCCTGTTCCACCTCCCCTAGTCCTAACATATTCATCTTCATTGTAAGGTCTGAAAAATGAGATGTACAGAGCTCCTTTTCTTTGATATCTAAATGGGAGCTTCCAACCAAGAACTCACCATGATGTTACTTAAGATAATAAGGCAGTTAAAACTACAACTGATTAGAGAAAGCAAAGCATTTTGTTGCCTGTGGGGTTGTACTTACTACTGTTGCCCATGGACTAAGAAAAGTTGGGTTATTATCTCTAATAATTAGATAGTACAGGTTGCAGGGGGGATTCCTTTTGACTTTTGCTCTCCCTTGTTGGCAGGCCTGGCACGCCTGGGCAGTGATGAACTTTGAAGCAGTGCTTCACTACAAACATCAAAACCAAGCCAGAGATGAGAAGAAGAAATTACGTCACGCCAGCGGAGCCAGCATCACCAGTGCTAATACTGAGGGCAGCAACAGTGAGAGTGACGCAGAGAGCACCGAGAACAGTCCCATCCCATCTCCAGTGCAGAAAAAAGTCACTGAGGTACCTTCCTTCCCTCTTTCTGCTGAGAGATTGGTACTTTGTGCTGAGATGCAGGAAAATGTTATGGTGGGGAACAAGCTACTAGGCATACCTGGCTTGTGGAAGCTGTCTGTATATGTGTGTGTATAAATATATATATATGCTCATAGCTTACAGCAAAAGGGCGGAAGTTCAGGTTAACTCAGTCTTAAGGGAAGAGGACTAAATTAATGGAAATGATCGTAAGTTAACTGTGAAGTAAATTCTAGGGACAATGTGCCCTGTGAGGAGTATTAGCAGAAGTCAACTATAATGTGGATTAGGTTGCTGTTTCCACTTATTTCTCCCTCTCTTCCCTTGCTAAGTTTAGGATTCATGTGGGCTGACGTGCTTGTGTAGAACTAATGCAGCAATTTTCATTCCAAAAGGATTTATCCAAGACCCTCTTGATGTACACGGTCCCTGCTGTCCAGGGTTTCTTCCGATCCATATCTCTGTCTCGAGGAAACAACCTACAAGACACTCTAAGGTACGTAATAAAGCACATAGTAAATACAATCCAGCTGATAAGGCACATGGTTTAAGATTAGGTAGAACCTGTTTCTGCTCTTTATGGTTAAACTAAGTGAGCGCTTCAGTCCAAGCTAGTTTATGTTAGGTGGATTAACCCTTATCCTACTATCTCCAGGTTCTGGGAAGAAGAGTCGCTTGTAAATGGATCTGAAGGTGTTTGCCTGGAATGGGGATTTTTTTTGTTCCATTCCTAACAAATGTATTTCTCTTTTTCAGAGTCCTTACTCTGTGGTTTGACTATGGTCACTGGCCTGAAGTGAACGAGGCTTTGGTAGAAGGAGTCAAGGCAATCCAAATAGACACTTGGCTGCAGGTAAGGAACACCAAGGGCTAAGATAAATCTCTGTTCTGGGGGGAGCTTGGGTTTTGTTACATGATATCCGTGATGCTCCTTTGCTAAAGGATCCTCTGTAGGTGTGTGCTGAGAGCAGTGTGCATTACAATTTGTAACTGATTTAACAAGCATCGTGAAAAGAGACATGAGAAACATTCTTTTGTGTATTTCTCTATTTATGTGCAGATTAGTGCATATGAATGAGAAAGAATGAAAATTTAGAAATTGATGATATGCATTCAGTGGCGATCAAGTCTAAAGCACCACTGTGCTGCTCTGGGCCTGTCTGTCTCTTTGAGAGACTGAGGTCTCTAGCAGAGGGCAGAACAGCTTGTGAACTGGACACATGAGATGACAGGGATGTTCATTTTACTTCTCCTTACTACTAGGTTATCCCTCAGCTCATAGCAAGAATCGACACTCCTCGACCATTAGTAGGACGTCTCATTCATCAGCTCCTCACAGATATTGGACGATACCATCCGCAGGTAAGCTTTGTGTTGGAGGAGAAATTTCCAGACTAGTAGCCAATTGGGGCATTTTCTGTTCCATTTCACCTAGTCTAGATGCCTGTGCTGGAAGTCACAGCAAGGGAGGATAGTGAGGATGGGGATTATTTCTGCTGCTGCTTTTTTCATCTCAGCACTATTCACATAAAAATGGAGAGAAGAGGTGGATGAGCCACGCAGTGGAGGAAGCTCTCTCTGTCTGATAGAACACTGGGCAGTGCAAATTGCCTTCTTAAATCTCATTAAGTGACTACTATGAGACTGCCCCACAGACAGTTTGACTGAATTATTTCCTACAGTGTGGAAAATCACAAAATGCTAAAACCAGTTTTCTGTTCTTCCAGTTTGATACAGGCTCTCAAACTCATTCTGCTACACAGTGAATTAAAGTCTTGTGAGCTTTTCAGGTTGGAAGACGTTGAACAGCAAATTTCTATCACCTCTTTCAGAAGCATGCTTGCTTTCTCTTGTTTAGCCCTAAGGCTGCTATTTATTAAAGCTTTGCTAATCCTTCCATTTATGTCCCTTGTAGGCTTTGATCTATCCTTTGACTGTGGCCTCTAAATCTACAACCACTGCTCGGCACAACGCTGCAAATAAGATCTTGAAAAACATGTGTGAGCACAGTAACACACTGGTGCAGCAGGCAATGATGGTGAGTACTTAATGGGACATAAAGTGTATTGTGTTTCAGGAATGGATGTGCCACATGTATAATAACACAAAATTACTATTCATTGTTAATTTTCTTCAAGTACAATTAATTTGGGGTTTTATATTTGGAAGATATTACAGTATTAGTATAATTTCAAGAGAATGCTTTAATTTAAAAAGGACCATAACATTCAAACACTGAGTTCTTGTCTCTCCTTATGAATAAATTTAGAGAAGAAATAAATGAAGAACCATTGTTCTATAAAGAGTTATTTTTGCTTAGCGTAAAGTAGAAAGAAAACTTACCAAGCATAGCATGGAAAGAGTAATTTAATTCATTTGCTAAACACTTTTATGAATAAATGAAAAGTAATGTTTTCAGGCCAAGCTGCACAAATATGTAGAAAATTTCAAAGGCAACAAATAAGGTGAGAAAAGCCCGATCAGCTCCTTGCAGAAAAAAGTGGAAGAGTATTGTGGGAGTTCTTGTGGCTCCCTCTAGCTACCAGCAGCAAATATAATCATTAGAGGAGAAAGTCGTTTCACATTTATAAGTCAGTATACAGTCAGTGTTTCTCGTTAGGCATTGAATCTTTTTTCCTCTCCTAAAACAGGTGAGTGAAGAGCTAATCCGTGTAGCCATCCTATGGCATGAGATGTGGCATGAAGGGCTGGAAGAAGCATCTCGTCTGTACTTTGGAGAACGGAACGTGAAGGGAATGTTTGAGGTGCTGGAACCACTTCATGCGATGATGGAGCGTGGGCCTCAGACTTTAAAAGAGACATCTTTCAATCAGGTATCGGCAAAGGACCGAGAGCATCACCTTCTGCACACCCTCAAAAACAGGCAGGACAGCTGCCTACCCCAAATGTGGTACAATGACCTTTGCAGTCTAACACAGAGTAAAATCTCTTAGGACTCTCTAAGTTAGTTGCAGACTTTGTCATTGACATTTGTCTTCAGATCTGTGTAAGTTTTGGTGACTACAATACTACAAGAGCCACGGTAGTATGGATGTCTCATATAGAAATGTTTATTTTTCCTGTTTTTTTTCACTTCCTCCCTAGGCCTATGGCAGAGATCTAATGGAAGCTCAGGAATGGTGCAGGAAGTACATGAAGTCAGGAAATGTCAAAGACCTAACTCAGGCTTGGGATCTCTATTACCACGTATTCCGGCGGATCTCAAAGCAGCTGCCTCAGGTAGGGGGAGAGATACAGTCCCTCGACAGCGTGAACTCTTCAGGTGTCTCAGCGAGATTTAGCTGTAATTCTGGGGGATTCTGTTTCTTTTGTTTTTGGTAGCTCACTTCTTTGGAACTACAGTACGTATCGCCAAAACTCTTAATGTGCCGGGACCTGGAATTGGCAGTGCCAGGAACATATGATCCCAACCAGCCCATCATACGCATTCAGTCCATTGCACCCTCGCTGCAGGTCATCACCTCCAAGCAGCGGCCCAGGAAGTTAACGTTAATGGGTAAGAGTGCGCAGTTTTCACTTAGCTATTCTAGCATTTAATAGTTACTGCTTTCAGGTCAAACTGCATATTTACAGGTAAAACCTCTCCAACGTTTCCTTTCAAGTGAGATATTTCTTAGTTGTCTGGTCAGTCTAAGTGCCACACTTTCCAGTTCTTTCATGCATGTGTATTTGCTCTTGCCTGTTTATTCAGCAAGAATAAACTTTTGTATATTAATTCTTCGACAGGAAGCAATGGGCACGAGTTTGTGTTCCTTCTGAAAGGTCATGAAGACCTTCGCCAAGATGAGAGAGTGATGCAGCTTTTTGGGCTGGTCAACACTCTGCTAGCAAATGACCCAACTTCTCTTCGTAAAAACCTCAGGTACGTGCTGTGCGTAATCACCTGATGTGCTTATGCCCAAGTAACACTTGACGTAGGTGCAGTTTCCAAGTAATCCTTGGGACAATCAGGTGGTTTGTGAGGAAATGGCAAATCTTGGAACCAAGTTAATTAAAGAAAAAAAAAAAAAGAGAGAAAAAACGTTCACAGAATTCAAATTTGGAGGAAATGTATCCTGAGGGATTGGGTTTTTTTATTTAATTGAAGTCTCATCTCATAAATAGTTATGGTCTTTGAGGTAACCCTTATTTTGATTGCTTGAGTGCTGCCTTAGGAACCTGAGAAGAGGGATCTTTATCAAGGATTCCTTACTATAGTCGCAAAATAGCTTGTTGAATAGTCACTGACTGCAGTTCTGTGCAATGTCTTTCAAGAATGAATATATCAAATGTCATGTGCAAATCATAGATCATGGTGAGTGAGATAACGTGTACCTTCTGAAAGCAGTCTTTCAGTGAAAACCACGTAAGCTTTGAGAATGTCTGTAGATTATCTGGCACCAATCTATCCAAATGGATGTTTCATGTCTCCTTGAAAGGAAGAAAAGCAGAGCAACTACTGAAGAGACAACCTGGACAAGAACCAGATTTAGTAGTAGTTGTTTTAAGTGTCTTGAAATGTGATCATTCACCACATAAACCAATTTGAGCTATGATTCTCATTTTATTTTTTCCTGTAGCATCCAGAGATACGCTGTTATTCCGCTGTCTACAAATTCAGGCTTGATTGGCTGGGTCCCCCACTGTGACACGCTGCACGCGCTCATCCGAGACTACCGAGAGAAGAAGAAGATCCTGCTGAACATAGAACATCGCATCATGCTGAGGGTAAAGGGCAAAGCTGGCAGAGTTCTTGATACATTCTTTTAGGACTCCAGTGTCTTAATGAAGAAAAATACTGTGCAGCTTGTTCTTCTGTTTTGATTGTTATTGGTACCGGTAATAAATGCAAAAATATCAGATAAGAGTTATAAAATGCTATTAAGACGTAAAATTGGCTATGCGTTTATTTGTTTCTCCTTTCCTGTTTTAGCAGTGACCACAAGTTGTCACCATCTGGTGCCTAAAATGTGTTTGGAATTTTGCGTCACTGTGATGTGGCTTATACAAGGTCCCATGCTGCTGGCACTTCCAAACGTTGTGTCTAAGCAACGGGGCCAAAATTAGACAGACTGGAGAAACTGAGCATTGCTAGAAAAGCTGGAATTGCCTGCCAAAAAGGAAAGCGTGTGCCAACCCAGAAGACTTATTTGGATAATGGTTTTTGAAACATATTTCTTTTGCAGTATTTTAATTAAATATGGCTATGGACTCCTTTGTCGATGATAAATCAGTTGGTATCACGTTTTAAATGAAGTCTTCACTGTTGGGCGGTCATCTCACTTTGTTTGGCAATGGACTGGTCAGCCTACAAATAATTTCAATGTAAACCTGATAGGAAATTATTTGTCTTTACTGTGTTTCTCATAGTACAACTAGGGATTACTGGAGGTGGTTTGGGGTTTTTTATTGTCTTTTTTGAGTTGCTGAATGTCACTTCTCATTTATAGATGGCTCCAGATTATGACCACCTGACTCTGATGCAGAAAGTAGAGGTGTTTGAACACGCTGTCAATAACACAGCTGGTGATGACCTCGCCAAACTGCTGTGGCTGAAGAGTCCAAGCTCCGAGGTGAGTTCAGCACAAGTAATGGCTTGTGTTTGGCAAGCAGCGTAACGTGGATTTACCTCCTCTGCAGAATGAGTGAGAAGATGGTGTTTATTCTTCATAAGCTCCAGATGCATCGCTGCAGAATGTGTATACACACATGTATGCAAGTTGTTAATGTACACATCAAAATATAAGCTCAAACATGCAATGTGCCTGCCTGACTTTCTCTATTTTGTCTCCTCTTGTAGGTGTGGTTTGACAGAAGAACAAACTACACTCGTTCGCTGGCTGTGATGTCAATGGTTGGGTACATTTTGGGCCTTGGAGACAGGTAAGTGAAATTTTAAAGGTTTCTTTAAATAAAAGCACAGACTGTGCAGGCCTGTCAATTCGTTCCTTGGGTCTGTTCATCTTTCATTGTGGTTATTGCTCAGTTGGAACAATACTGTCTTTCAGGACCTAATTGTGCTCCGTTATTTTCAACACCGCAGACATGAGATGTAGGGCTTGTGTATCCTGAATACAAAAAAGAGTTTCTTCCATTTTGAGAGCAATACACACAGAATTACATCAAGGATGACAAGTTCTAATTTTGTCCTTTCCTTTCACTCACAGAATGGGAAATCGTTCTTCAGCCATTCTATTAAACAAAAATATTGTTGACTTTTGCCACCAATCTGTGTGCTTGTGTCACTCATGCATACGAGATGGCAATTTTTCTGCAAAGTCTGTTAGGACTGTGCACGTACACCCAGCTTTTTGGGGAGGAAAGAAGCACCATGATGGTGTTTCAGTTTTTGTTCCCTGAAGAGCAAAAGTAAAACCAGAAAGTATTTAGTGGTAGAGATCTTCTGAGTCTCCTTCTAAATGGGTTCAGTAGCACTACTGATTTTTACAGACTTGTTTGCCTGGTGGGCATTTATTCTGTGAAGCAGGAACTTGCTGATACTCACTCTATTCCCTCATCCAAATCATTGATGAATATATTGAATAATACCGGCCCCAGTACTGACCCCTGAGGCACTGCACTGGATCCAGGCCTCAGCTGGACTCTGCCCCATTGACCACGAATTTTCTTCTCTTCTGGTGGGAATCTAATTTGCATTGCTTCACCTGTAGCATAATTCATTACATTTTTCTATACTGAAAAAATGGAAAACCATGAAACAAGTAGAATAATGTACCCTAACTGGAAAATAAATGTTCATATCCAAGAAAAGGTACTGATGGTTCTGGTCCAATAGGTTGTTTATCTTCCAAGGCGAGAAGATTTCTAACTCCTGAGAGGTAATTACAGAAATAATGTGATGGATGCACTGTCAGGAAGCAATTCTGTTCATCCTGAGATTGAAGATCTCAGACAAGCGAGCTGTCACTGGCTGTTCCTGTTCACAAAGATAAATGTCATTTCAGACTGGAGTTGCTGTGATTTACTTTGGGTTTTTTATAATGGTCTGTCACCCTGTTTTTTCTCCTACTCCTTCATCAGACACCCCTCCAATCTGATGTTAGACAGATTGAGCGGAAAGATCCTGCATATCGACTTTGGGGACTGTTTCGAGGTAAATCTTTGTATTTGGACATTAAATTTTTCATAATATTTCACATTTTCTGATGGCACAAAAATTAATCTATAAGCCAGGACAAACTGACCTTGGAATGTGAGCCCTTTGGCTTTCTTTTGGGCTTCACTGTATCAGCAGGCAAGATGAAAATAATAGATGCTTTATGTCAGAGGCTTGGTTTGGGGATTAACTGACCTCTGCAACAAGCAAACAAGGGCTAACAGCACTTTTCCATGAAATTTCTTGGAGTAATTCAAGCTGCTGATAGGCAGTCTGTGTTACTTGATGCTAGCAGCTGGGCACATGCTTTTGAGTTTTCCCTCTGTTATCACGTTAATTATCTAGCCTCTCCCAAGAATTTGTGGAAACTGAGGAGCATAGAGCTGGGACCTTATTTCCTACTTGAAATGCGACCTTCAAGATTGTAGCAGAAAAAAACCCAAGAGTTCTTATGTCTTAAATAAAAAGTGAGCTATTAATTTACTGATTTTCCATCATTGTGTGTTTAGGTTGCAATGACAAGAGAAAAGTTCCCTGAGAAGATTCCATTTAGATTAACGAGGATGCTGACAAACGCCATGGAGGTAAGCATCCCCTCTTTAACACGAAGGAGATTGTTCCTAGGGAAAATGGCACCTGATTCTCAAGCTTTTCCTGTATTTTCTGTTGTGGCTAAACCTCTCCACTCCTTAAGAACCTGAGGTGTTAATATTGCAGAGGCATTTTCTGTAAGTTAAGATATCTCCTGTGATCTTTACAATACATTACAGTGGAAAGCAACTTAAAATTGATGAGGAGGAAAAAAAAGACCAAACCTGAAATCCATCCAGTTTCTTGGGCCTTCCTTAGTTTTCTTGTTTCAAACAGCTGTTTGCATCAAACAGACACAGCCAATGGTATGGAACTCCCTAATGATCAACTTAATGGGAGAAGAGTTCTCAGTTTGTAACAAACATCTGTCTTGTTCTCAATGAACACACACAGAGAATTCCAGTTCAAAGCACAAGCCACTTTAGCTCCCCACGGATCAGAGTTGGAGTCGCGTAGTGAACAAAGCAGCACGGTTGAGTCACTTCTTTCTCCTCTGAAGGTGACGGGTCTCGATGGCAATTACAGAATCACCTGTCACACGGTGATGGAAGTGCTGCGTGAACACAAGGACAGTGTCATGGCTGTGCTGGAAGCCTTCGTGTACGATCCGTTATTGAATTGGCGGCTGATGGACAGTAAGTGATTCTGATGAAACAGTGACAGCAAGAGAATAATCAGTCTGATTACAATACAAGAAATCCAGATGCCTGAAATCCAACATCTGTTTGAAGACAACCTGAAACTGTTGTTTTGCAAGTGCTATTTCCATGGGTTTAGGGATTGTAAATTACCACAGTGGTTAAAACTCTTTTGCCCTTACACACAGACACCAAACTAAGCTATAATCAAAATTGTTTGGGTTGTTTTTGTATTAGTTGTCATTAGGAAATTGAAAACTGTTTCAGGTGGCATAAAATTTGGAGAAAAGAGACAGGTAGTCAAGTCTGTATTGTTTGTGGGCAAATTTGCTATGAAACACTGAAATTCCAGTTCATACTTTTCAACTCCTGATTTTCTTGCAGCAAATACAAAGGGCAACAAGCGCTCACGAACAAGAACAGACTCCTACTCAGCCAGCCAGTCAGTAGGTGAGTAGAAAAGATGGATGCCATGAATGTTTGGAATGGTTTGGGGTTTTTTTAGCACTGCACAAGACAGTAAATATTTTCAGTCCTGAAAAGTAGACAGATAATCTTATTTTCATTAGTTTTAGGACTATGGTGACTTCAATACTTTGGCTCAAAAAGCAGATACTTCTTTACAATTACATTAACAGCGTTCTGGAGTATATGATGTAATCCAAGGTCTAATTGTTGATAGTTATTTACGTAGCTACCAAATATTATGTGCAAAAACTGGCAAGTAATCATCGGATCTGCTTTTCAGTTTCACATTTACACTTTTATATTTGTGGGTATCTTCAACAGAAATGCTGGACAGTGTGGAATTGGGTGAGACCGCCCATAAGAAAACTGGGACCACAGTGCCTGAATCCATCCATTCCTTCAGTAAGTTTCCATGTTGTTTCTATACTGATGCAGAAATGGTTCTTAAATCAGAAAATTCCATCATGATCCAAGTACAATTACATGAGGTGGGACAGATACAGTTCCTTGACGGCATAAATGAGGAGTATAATTAGTGATGTAATGTGCTGGTGTCTGGGTTTATTTGCTCTCAGAATGGTATCTGTGGTGTTTGGGAGGAGCAGATGTAACAGCAGCACGGATGTTTTTGTTCTTCAGGTGAAGTCCTAATTTTCCTTCCTCTCTCTTTTAGTAGGAGACGGTCTAGTGAAGCCAGAAGCTCTAAATAAGAAGGCAATTCAAATCATCAACAGGGTTCGAGATAAGCTCACTGGTGAGCATGTTTTTGTATAAGATAAACATAAAATATGATGAGATGGATCGGCACCACTTTTGATGTTTGTATTTTGTGTTAATTTTCTTGTTTCAGTCTAACACCAAAATTTTATGCTCTTAAAGTTTATAAGAAACTACCCCCCACCTGCCAAATAATGTACTTGAAGGAATTAGGACCAGGATTCCAGCTACTGGAAATTTATCTATTGTTGGTTTATCTGTTATTCGGAGAAAAGGAAGGAACCATAATAATAGGGAGACTGGAGTTCTGGGCTCTGTCTGTCTTTAGAGGTTCTCCATGTTTGGAAAAATTTGCACTTCATGTACTGGAAGGGAAGGGTGGTTAACAGCCCTATCAGTCCTTAGCTTGCCACCCAGAAGCAAGTTATGTTGTGATTTGTGACTTCCATTTATGTTGTTTTCCACCCTTTCATTTCAAAGGTCGCGACTTCTCTCACGACGAAACTCTCGATGTACCCACACAAGTAGAACTGCTCATCAAGCAAGCGACTTCTCACGAGAATCTGTGCCAGTGCTACATTGGATGGTGAGTTTGTCATTCATCCAACCTTGCAAAATTCACCTCTGAATAATCCACGCAGAAAACAGCTCAGGAAAATGTCACCGGTGTAGTTAGTTTTATGTAGGAGCCTTTGCACATGTTGCAGTGGTAAATTTTGCAGAGCTGTGCCAGGACTCAGTAAGAAAGTTGTTGTTTTCTGGAGTGACGGGGATTTTAGAACATTTAAACCGCAATCAGCCTGAGCAGTTTAAGCATTTGAAATATGGCATGTGGTGGTCACTGATTTTGGTTACAGTGGAGAATCAAATGTTAAGTAAACAAAGCTGATTTACTGTCATTTTGAGTTAGCCAATGTTGGACTATGCTTAAGGAAATAGATCTTTTTAGCTTTTTTAACCATTAATTAGCTGGAAAGAAGCACAGAGATCACTTGTCAGCTTTTCCTGTACTAAAACAGTGCTTAGTTAGTGTGGAATCTGAGTCCTTCTCAGTGTTGCCTCTGTGAACCTATGCAAGTCAGCACTCCTACAATATCTCTGTTTTCTTCAGGTGTCCTTTCTGGTAACAGAAGATTCCAAAGTATCCACAGCCTTTTATTCCGGAGGCTTTTGCACTCCAAACTTGCTCTTCTACAAACACAAACTGAACGTTGGACTGAAATACAGCCTTTTGTCAAATATTTTGAAATGTAAATGAAAAGAGTTATTGTATATTAAAAGTTGGTTCAAACCAATGTAAAGCTGCTGTTGGAGAAACACAAGCTGTCTGAAACACAAGGCGTGATTTGGGCGTCCAGGACAGGGAAGACTGATTGTACCAGAGATGTCTATGGGGACACTTGGTCTTTGGGGAACTGGTCATCCATTGAAAATAACTATATACGGGTTTTGACTTACTTTGCAATGTAACTAAGTCATTTGCAGATTAATTATTGCCCTGGTCAGTCCTGTTGGTGTGGCTGCAGTGAGCTCGATGCACAAGGCTTCATTTAGGTTTGGGGGTGAGATGGATAACTGGAAGGAAAAAGAAGAGAAGCAGAATTTTACCATTGTTTTATCATGTTACCATGTTTTCAAACTCGATTCTTGCCCCAAAATTGGAAGCTGTCTATCCACTCATGTGCAGGAGTCATGTTGTGGACTAGATCAGGATGTCGGAGCAGATCCCAGAATTGAAGAGCTTGAGCTCAGCAAAGTCAGGTGCCTCTGTGCACATCAATCGGTGGCAAATTTGGTGTAGGCTACAAACAAAATATCACTTGGGAGCTTCCTGCAGTGTCTGGATTAAAAAGCAGAAATAACCAGGGACAGTGAGTACTTGGCACAGGAGGCAGATGTTATAACTTGAAACACAAAATAATGGTGGTTAAACATGAGGGTGAAGATAAAGTTATGATTTATGAATTAAAAATATTAAAACAATGCACAAAATACAACAGAGTAGCTGTGTTTAGATGCCATGTTGTATTTGAATATTTTTGTGCCAATAAATTACACCAAAATGTATGTATTTTGACCGTGTTCTTGTTTGTTCCTAAGTACTTAGGAAGAGACAGGGAAGCAAGTTAAGAATTTGGTTTTGAAGTTTCCTATTGCCATTCTTGTATTTTTCTGCATCAGTTCAGGTGCTTGGCTGTAGTTTGGTAGCAGCTGGAGACCGAACTCCCAGGACTGAGGGCTGTCACTTGTATCATAGAAACTTGACCATCCAGCCCTTAAATTTTGGTTTCCAGCAGATGCAATGTCATCCATGTAGTAAGAACATTAGCTTTTTTTGGTCTCAGAGTCCAAGCCACTGCTCAAAGGACAGTGTGGGATGTGTCACTGTCCTGCCTGGGCTTCCCCTGTGCCAGCACTGCACTCCAAAATAGGGAGGTGGCAGTCAAGGGATTTGGGGGGCAATGCTGCCCCCTTTCCAGGCTGTGTGGCAGTGGTGAAAACTGCTCTGTGGGCAGCCCTTGGCCCCACGGGTGGGTGTCTGTGGGGCAGAAGCCCGGGCGTTTTGCCCCTTTCCAGCCCCTTGGGGTCCCCGTCTTCCCGGCTAGGGGCCGGTTCCGCCGCGCCGCCTGGGGGCGTTAGAGTGCAGCCCCGGTGCTTTGTCCCGTGCGCACGCGTTTCCGCCCGTTGCTCGCCTCCCCCTGACGCCACGACGCCCGCGTTCTCGCGAGAGTTTCTGAGCGTCGCGTGGCTGCGGCGGCACCATGGCGGCCGCCGCCGGTGGGGGGAGCGGCGGCGCCGCCGCGGGGAGCCCCGCGGGACAGGGGGAACGCGGCGGGGCCCAGGGCCGGCCGGCCGAGACGGAGGGGGGCAGTGCGGCGGCGGCCCTGCCCGGCTTCGACAGTGTGGACGCCTTCGTCAAGGTACGCAGCGATGGGGCCTGGGGGAGCAGGGTGGGGGGGGCGCCGTGCACTACCGCTCCCGGTGTGCCGTGCGCCGCGCGGGGCATGCTGGGAGCTGTAGTTTTACCTGAGGGAATGCCTGGGCTTCCCCCTTCGGGCGGTGCCTCCGTGAGGAACCCCCGGGGACCGGGAGCGCCCCGGGCTCGGGACCCTCGGTGGACGCGTGGCCATGGGCGTCGGGCCTGGGATCGCCGGACTCGGGTCTCAGCTGTGCCCGCTGCTGCTGCTTCCGAGGGAGGGAGCGGCTGCCGGTCCTCCAGCAGGAGGCACTGCAGGTTGTTTTGTTAAAATAATGATTGTCTGTGTTCCTGCTGATTTAACAAGCGTTCTTTAAAACTGTAAATACTAGACTGAGTTTTGAGTCTTGTTTGTATTAGACTGTCATCACTTTAAATAGACAGTGTGAACTGAACTGCTGTAAACTTATTCATGTTAATAAGCACAGTAATATATGTTAGAACCACATAGTTCAAACCACACAAAATGTATTTTTATCTTGGGTAAAGAGATGAACAAAATACTGAAGAAAATGCTTATAACATGGTGTTCTTGCTCAGTATGCTCTTGGCACAGTGGTAACTGCAACAAAGGCATCTAATGGGCTTCCTCAGCCTGGCGATGAGTACGATTTCTACCGAAGCTTCCCTGGCTTCAGGGCGTACTGCGAGACACAGGGTGACCGGCTCCTGCACTGGTAAGGATGCGTTTGTGTCTCTGGGATGTTGCTAAGAGCTCCTAATCCAAAACAGAAGGCAGCACCCTTCTTTAGAGTGTCCAAACTTGCTGTATGTTTCATTTCACATATCTAATTTTAGTTACTTTTCTAGCAACTGGCAGTTTAAGTAACAAGTTTAAAGAGGGCCTTTTGTAGTGATTTGGATAAAGAGCTGTGCAGAGAGCAGATGCTGATATAAAACGCATTAGACTATTTTAAAAGTCACCTGATTCATAAGAAATTAATTTTAACACTTAATACTGTAAAGGTGTTTCTTCTTTTCACTGCTCACACGATGTTATCTGTAGGTGCTGCATTTAATTGATTTTCGGTCTTTGACGATGTAGAAAGTTGAAGAGAAGGTCTAGTGTTGAGCGTACCTGCTTTCACATTACTAATCACTGTGCTGTTCTTTTGCAAGCATGAGCAAGGTGATACAATATCACGGCTGCCGCAGCCGCATGAAAGATCACAGCAAAGTCACGGAGCTGGAAGATAAATTCGATATGCTGGTTGACTCCAATGACGTCATTCTTGAAAGAGTGGTAAGCTAATTATTTCTGGATACTGTTCTTGTAAACTACCGACTTGCCACAAGTTCTTTTTTCATTGTGAGAATTTCAGTCAAAGTGCTTTAGTGTTTCCTCAGTCTGGTGGTTTTCTTTGTTATTTTAAACCCCCTCTTTTCTGGAATTTAGGGTATGTTATTGGATGAAGCAGCAGGAGTGAACAAAAACCAGCAACCAGTCCTCCCTGCTGGGTTACAGCCCCCACAGACGATCGTTTCCAGCTGGAATCGCAAGGTGAGGCCTCTGCTTGCAGTTTGCTGGGCTATTTTAGCTTTTCCCCAGCACTGGTGCTTCCAGTGGAGTCGAGTAGTTAAATGTTCTGCTACGTTTTTTCACACATCCTAACTCCCCCTTTTTTGCTTTTTGTATTTATTCAAACTTGATTCCAGATTCCCTGCGCTTTTGATTGCCATTTCAGTTTCATGTACACAACAGCATTTCCTTTGTTTATTCATCTGAATTCAGGATCCCGATTCAGAGAACTTTCATTCTTAGGTGGTGGACTCACTGCAGGAGAGTGACTCACTTTTGAATTTGGAGTATAGCTTTATTACTCTGAATATTGGGTTAGGCTGAGTAAAAGAAACTCTGAATATCTGATCCTGACCATCTGTTAAGTCAGGTGAGTTTTACCTGTGGTTTACCTTTTTTTTCAAATAGGCAGGAGAAGCACACAAGAGAACTCAATCTGAAACCTTCCGACTGCTTCACGCCAAGAATATCTCTCGACCACAGCTTAAGTTTCGGGAAAAAATTGACAATTCCAATACTCCCTTTGTACCTAAACTTTTTATTAAGCCAAATGCTTTGAAACCTTTGCCTGAAGGTAAGGGATTTGGTTTTTGTTGGGTTGCCTATTGAGAGTATTTGACACAAATCCGTCCTCACAGTCTAGAGGAGAAATCAATGACTGTAAAAACAGGTAACAGCAGGAGGTGTTGACCATTTTGGTGCAATAAGGTCTGTGACTCTCTTGTTTATATATATGCGATGTAAGGGTAGGTCAGCATACTGCATCTTCTTGGTGGTGTATAGCAAATAATCTGTTTGAAACAGATATTCTGCTTCTCTTTACCACCATTGAACATGCATGATGAGAGTCACTCTGGCACCAGAAGTGGTCTTGATTAGTCTAGTTGCCTTTACAGATAATTCTTTCTAATCAGTTAGGAACACCAGGTGTATGGTTAGACCTGCCTTTGCTTTGGGTGCTTTGTCAAAGTCACCAGCATAAGATCCTGTCTCAGCAATGTGTCATTCTGCTGCTGGTGATTCATGCACAGTCTGCACTAATACCGCTGTACTTTTAGTAGCTGGGAATGATTGAAAGATTTTTCTGAAGATTTTTCAATCTCCTTCCAAGCTCTTGAGCAGGACCACCTTGCATCTTGCTTAACAACAGCCTGTTAGAACCTAGTAACGGACTTGTCCTTAGAGGGGCAGGCAGAAATCCTGCTGACAGCAAAAGCTGCAGGTCCAAATTGTTAAGATTTTTGATGCTTTGTGATTTTAATAAGATCTTGCGGTGGGTGGAGGGGAGAGAGTAGTAGGCTGAGAACATGTTATGTATGGGACCCAGTCCAGTTGTTCCATATTGGTTGTTCAGCCCTCACAAAAAATGGACGGGAACGAAAGGAGCGCCCTGAAGACTTGGATGTACCAGCTGCTTTGGCAGACTTCATACACCAGCAGAGGACGCAGCAAATTGAGCAAGACATGTAAGAAATTGAACTGAGAGCAAGGTGCTTGGAGTACCATTGGTGAACATGCACTTGATGGTCCCATTGTGCTGATGCTATTCATGTGTGACAGCTCTGCATGTGTTTGTGTCCGCACTCTACGTTGCGTGTGATTTCTTTTAGACATCTGCAGTTATTTTAAACCTGTGCTTAATAAGAGACACAACTTCTACTTAGTAGGGAAACTGCCATAGCTCTCAAAGTCTTTGTGCTCTGGCTTCATGAAGGTGACTGAAATTTAGTCTGTGCCTGTCTTCCTAATTTCCACAGGTTTGCTCACCCTTACCAGTATGAACTGGAGCATTTTTCTCCACCAGATGGAGTTCTGAAGAAACCAGAACCCCAGGTTGGTGCCCACATTAATGTAAACTTATTGCAGATGCAGTAAGTTTACAGCTGGCCATACTTGATGAGTTCCAGAGTTGAGAGTGGAGGTCAGGGGTGGGCATTGCCATAGAACATACCATGCCTAATGATTTGCTCTGCCAGATGTACAGGCCCATCAAGGAAACACCCTGTCATTTTGTCACCACGCTGGATGAGCTCGTAGAACTAAATGAAAAGCTCATGAACTGTAAAGAATTTGCCCTGGACTTAGAGGTAATCTCATTGCCTTTTCTGTTGAAAAGTTACATGTGTGCTGTTAGTACCTAGGAGACCATTATATTCTCATCTGTTTTGTAGTCTTCTCTTTCTGCTTTTTATCCTCTCTGACATGAAAAGGCAGTTCATGACCCTGACCTGTCAGATATTATCTAGAAGGTTGAATTAAACTGTCAATATTATAAATTTTCCAGTGGTAGTACTGGCTGCACACTTCCTGCTGAATTTTATCTTCTTTCAATTTGTCCCATGGTTTTTTATGTCATATTTGTGACTGCAGAGAGAAAGCTTGCTCATCCAATTGTCATTTTCTTTAGGAAGTCCTCTGTTACTTTTTCTTCCTTCGTTTAGTGTGCTGTTTGTGTTAGAGTGCTATTCTGTAGTGGGTCCTAGCTTACATCTCTCCCCCATGTTTTTCAGCACCATTCGTACAGGAGCTTCCTGGGCTTGACGTGCCTGATGCAGATTTCCACCCGTACAGAAGACTTCATTATTGATACACTGGAATTGCGCAGCGACATGAACATTCTCAACGAGACCTTCACAGACCCCGCAATTGTGAAGGTCAGCTGCCAAATTCACAAGCCCACCATCAGAATTCCTGTGCAGCCTGGAGTGGAAACGCTCTTCATATCATTCTCAATTTGTTTTGCGTTTCAAGGTTCTTCATGGTGCCGATTCAGATGTGGAATGGCTGCAAAAAGACTTTGGCCTGTACTTGGTGAACATGTTTGATACCCATCAAGCTGCTCGCCTCCTCAACCTCGGCAGGCATTCTTTGGACCACTTGCTAAAGCTGTATTGCAATATAGATGCTGACAAGCAGTACCAGCTGGCTGACTGGAGGATACGGTAAAACCTGACTCCTTGAACGGGCTGGAGCTGCAGGGTAGCACTTATCTGTCTTTGTATTGTAGTTGCAAGCCCCGTAGTAGTAGCTGAGTCTGGAAGTGAACCTGGCTGTGCTTTAAGTTCTTTCATGAGTGTTAATTTTCCTGTATTTCTTTGGAAACTGTGTTCTTTTGGGAAAATGAGGAAAGATTAAGTAATGAAAAGCTCCTGGAAGCTCACTTCTTAGGAACAGCGCTTAATCACTGCAGTATTGATGAACCCTGCACACCACAGAGATCCAGGTCTTTTTGTAGGGTCTGCAGAGAGAAAAGAGTTATAACAAATACTGTAACAAGCAGCTCTGCCACCTGACTTAGCTACGCAGCAATCCTGCTCTCTTGCACGTGAACAAGATGCCGTCTGAATGAGAGAGTGCACAGCACGTTACTACTATTGCCCGACAAATCTTTCAGTAAAGAAAAAGAACTTCTATATCAGTTCTTGGCATGTTTTACATGCAGTTGGCCCTGTTATGCCTTGCAAGAGAAAAGTGAGAGTTTGGCGGGGCAACTGGAATGGATTAGTGTAATTTTGACTCTTTTTTCTAGCCCTTTGCCGGAAGAAATGATTCAGTATGCCCGTGATGACACTCACTACTTGCTCTACATCTATGACAAAGTGAGGGAGGCGCTGTGGGAGAGAGGGAACGAGCAGCCCACTCAGCTGCAGGTCGTGTGGCAGCGCAGCAGGGACATCTGCCTGAAGGTAAAGCCTCACCTGGTTGGATTACCTGCATTCAGAGTATGGCCTTAGTAGGACAGAAAGTCCTTTGCCTGTTCTACATTTGTAGATCCACACAACTTTCCTCTTTGTGTATCTGAAAACAGCTTTATAAACTCTGGCTCATTTGTATGCAGTCATGTGTTTCACTGGCTAAAATACTTGGATTCAGATGCCCCCTTTTTGGAATGCTAGTGTTCCTTGGCCTCCTGATGCTTTCAGGTGTGTCTTTCCCAAGAGAGATGTTACATTTCCAGTTCTACTGGACGTTCATAGAAGTTCAAAGCCTGGCTCGAGTTGCGTTACGAGATAATTATATTGTGCCTGTGGAAAATACTGTCTATGAAAGCAGGTCTTGCCTGATATAGTAAAGCTTGAGTAATTTCTATGTCTGAAGCTGCTCCTGGAGTTTGTGAGGGTGGTTTTCCCCTAAATATGGATGAGATGTATGTTTCTCATGGATAGGGTGAAAGCTGCAAGACACACTGTACCTGAGTTTATTCAGTCCCCTTATGTCTTTGTGAGATTCTGTCTCGGTGAAGCAAGGCGAACTAGAAAGCTCAAACCTGATACTGATCAGAAGCGTGTCTTTTTTTCCTGTCCAGAAATACATCAAGCCCCTCTTTTCAGATGAATCCTACCTTGAGCTCTACAGGAGGCAGAAAAAACATCTGAACACGCAGCAGCTGGCAGCGTTTAGGTTGCTGTTTGCATGGAGAGACAAGATGGCCCGTCAGGAGGATGAGAGTACAGGGTAGGAGGGCTTTTGTTATAGACACTGGCTTAATACTTCAAGGAGTTTCTTGGACTGTGTGGAAACACTTTGTTACCCGTAGCAGTTAGTGTACTATCTCATCCTGCTTTTACACAGTAGTCGCGTTACGTTAGGAGTAAATTCTTCCAGGCATCTAGACCAGCCTTACTTAATTTCTTTTTCACTGGTTTCGCCTTTTCAGACCTTGAAATTGGGGCAGACTTGTGCATTTTGAAGCCATTTTTAAGAGTTTTTAACATTCTGCTACATTCACACCGCCTCTTTGTGTTGTAGATATGTGCTACCAAATCATATGCTGTTGAAGATAGCAGAGGAGCTGCCCAAGTAAGTTTTGTTCACCCTTGAGGAGTCTCATTTGGTTTTAATATCCAGCGAGTAATTTCCTAGTGTGCAATTACTTCTGCAATTGGTCCCTTTCTTCCAGCTGTCAGTAATGCTTTTCTCTATAGTTCTTTGATATGGAAGAGAAGTAAATAGCAATAATACTTCAGAAGCTTCCAAACTTCTTCTGGGATACATCTCTCCAATTTTATTCCACTAATAAAACACATTCTTTTCCATTAGTGTATGTCACACATTCCCCCTTGCGATTCCTCCAGTATTACAGAGCAAGAGGGGGATGAGTTCTCCCATAACATTTATTTGGTTTGGGTTTTTTTCAGTTCCTAAAGGGATTGGGTGGGGGGCAAGGGGCAGATCTCTTAAAACACTCAGTTTATACAACATTTTCCTCACATGTTTGGCACTCATAATCTAATATCCATACTTGAGAATAATAAAAATGCATCTTTAAATGCAAGTCTGCTGCTTGGCTCAACTTTCATAGTTGAGTACTGAACAAGGAATGAAATTAGGGTGGGGACAGACAGACCACAAAAAAGATCAATGAGAGGAGAGCTGAGTTAATGTTTTTCCCTTATCTGCACAAACCTGGTACAGAAGAATTTTTCATCACAGAGAATAAACTCTGGCAGATTAATCTGACCTGTCTTATTCTGTCACAGTCAGGACTGCGTTAGTATCTGGCTGCGCGCCTTTTGAATGTGAGTGCCTGACACAGCGGCCGTAAATACAACACACTGAATTTTTCTCTTCTCTCTTTAGAGAACCCCAGGGCATCATTGCTTGCTGTAATCCAGTCCCACCACTAGTTCGCCAGCAGATTAATGAATTGCATCTCCTCATTCAGCAGGCCCGGGAGATGCCTCTTCTCAAGGTAGGAGTAGCTCGTACCACGCAAGAGACTCATCACTGGCTTTCCGTAGCGAGGAGCTGGAGCTAAATGGTGACCTATGGTGATGTGTGTGCTGGAGTTTGCTTTTTGAGCACAGTGAATATAGCGTTTAGAGCAGAAAGATACACTGCAACTTCTTGCCTGTTGTCTGCTGCATGCTGGCTTACACACAGTGTAGTTTTCTGAAAAACTAAAGCAGTAGAAGATCAGATGCTACTCAAACAAGGTCCACATATTGCACATTTTGTTTGCTTGTGTGAGGAAGAACTGGACCTTGTGGAATTTGTTGGCTGTGTAAATGGATTTATAAAGCTTTTACAGCTATGATGAAGCAAAAAAACACCCTGGGTGTAAGAAGTTTATTAGTTAAAATATATCATCAACATGTTTATTAATACAGTCTTCCTCTAGTGAAACAAAACCATTTGTGAGGTGTTTATCCATATGTAAACACTGCAGGAGAAGAAGAAAGAATATCATTGCTAGCTGGTAATAAATGTCTTTAAAACATTGATAAGGGGGCCAACATAGAAGAAATAGGGCAGGTGCATTTAAGTGATTTCTCTTTCTCTCCCATTCTAGTCAGAAATCACTTTGGCAGTCAAGAAGAGAACTCCTCTATCCAACCCTGAGGTACTGTTTACAGAATATTTGTTACCTAATGTCTTAAGCCTTAAATTCAGAAACAAATGTAGCAAAATTCTGGCCTCTAGTGAATTATTTACTCTCATCCATTTTACAAGTCTTTCTTCTTAAGTTTAGTGTTACTTTTCTGTGCTGGGCTCAAAACGTTCCCAGCTGTAAATCTGTGTTTTACAAACCATGATAATAGCAACATTTAAGGTTTCGTCAGCAAACACTGGAGCTGCTGGACAGTTTTGTGTGTGTTAGTCTGTATTGTCTGATTGTAAGAAGAGAAGTTTCAGATGAGTTTTTAAAGCCAACTTGTTTACTCTCCTCATCATATGAAGTAAATAAAGCATCTGCATTAGGCACTGGGTGTTTGCACAGAGGCCCTTTTGCTGTCAGGTGCAATGCACTCTGGCAAGTGAGCGATAGTAAGAATATTCAGTCTCTGAGTTTCACCCTTTTATTTGAATTTTCCTTAATGTGTCTCTGCAATATGTGAAATCATATTCATAGAGTTAGTGTATTAATGGTGTTTGTAATTCAAATCTCCCTGCAGAAGCTGGAGAATACCTTATTTGGTCCACATGACAGTTCCCGCATTCCTACGGATGATTTTCAGAACAACTCTGCCTTGGGTAATTTGGACTTAACCTAAAAACTGTGCTGATAATGACATGATGTGGCTTTGATATGGGGAAATAAGCAGCCGTGAAGTAACTTTTCAGTGAAATCTCATTAGATAAAAGACCAGTAAAATATGCAAATATCTAATAAAAGCTTTGTCTCCTTTTCATGTAGAGCCTGCACCAGTTTTGGAACATGGTTGTCTCTTTTCAGACAGTGGGAGTACAATGGATGTTCAGGCTTTACAGCCAGAAACAACATGTCTTGTTGGTACCGCCACTGTCAGCATATTCAGTGTAAGCAACGTGTTTGTGATCATGTCAGTATTTAAGTATTAGAAAACATACTTGATAATCTGATAAAACTGTGTGAAAGTGTTGTAAGAAATAGTAAGGAGCGTTACTGCCATCAGTGGAATTTCAGATAGAGTGAGAAATAATGTGTGAAATGGCAGTAGCCAAACCAAAAATTATTAATATTCCCCCCCCCCCTTTTTTTTTTTATAGGAATGTGATGAAGAAAATGAGAAAGCTTTAACCAGTGCACAGCAGAAAGCTCAGCGTATAATGGAATCTTTTGAAAATCCATTTAGAATGGTAAAAGCTCTCAATATGTGTTTGTAGTGGGACGGGTGGACTACCAGAGCAGTGGTGCTGTGGGCTGGCTTTCCAGGTGTGTGTGAAAGAGCTGGTAGAGCATCAGCTGCTGCTCTCCTAGTGGAATCAGAGATTGTCCTTCCTGCAGAGCACACACGTGCGGACTTGTTTTCAAAACACACTGAAATGCCTCTTAGATAAATGTCTTTCTACGTAGTAAACAGACCTCTCGCTGTTGGGTTTTTTTAATCAAGTTTGAGGTTTTTAAAATTTGCATCACATTTTCCTCTCTACTTTATGGCTAGAGCTAGTGAGCTGATTTTACTCTTCACGTGAATCAGAACAATAGAATACTTTGTTATAGATTTAGAATGGCAAATTACTAGGAAATAATATCAAACCAGCTTTTTCTGGTGTGTGTTTGGGAGTTGGGCTTTGGGGTTTGTTTTGTTTGTGTTCTCTTTAATGTTTCTCTTTGCCATAGCTGTGGTAACTTGTCTTTTCCCAAAATGTGAGCTATCTGCGGAATGTTTCTTAAATATGAATTTTTTTATTCGAAACATTTTAAGTAGCATTTGAGCAATGAGCTAAATGTCATGTGTTGTGTTTAAAGCAAAATGTTTCTCCTCTCCACAGTACCTGCCTTCAGAACAGAATCCTGCCTACGTCTCACAGTCTGCAAAGTTTGACCCATCGTCAAAAATCTATGAAGTAAGTTTCGAGCTACAATTTCCTGCCAAGTAGTACAAAATAAACAAATAAGTAGATGATTTTGATTTCGGAATCTTAGCAATATAGGATTTTTTTTCTTCTTAGAAAAAGAATACAAGTTTTGAGAAACTTGTCGTGTTTCTGAATCTATAGTTCATTGTTTCCATAGCATTTGTATCCTTCGAAGAACCAGGGATTGGAGCCATTCCACTATGTTCCCTGTCCATCAAAGCTACAAACTACTACTGAAGTCTGTACCTGCCTTTGTTCTCATGGCTTGTTTGTAGCTCAGAACTTGTAAAGCACGTGGTTTTACTTTACCTGCTGCAGCAGATCTTAATCTCTTTTACAATCCAATTTGATCTTTTGTACTCTTAATGAAGACCAGCATGTGGTAGCAAGTTTATAAACTCCCTTTTGCCATAAAACTTCAAAGACAGTGATCCTGGGTAATTTTTTCTTGTTGTAGATCAGCAATCGATGGAAGTTGATGAGTCAGACGCAAGCACAGAAGGAGTCCAAGGATGAAACCAAAAAGAAAGCAGCCCAGCAGTCAGGTACAGCCATTCTTCCCTTCCTCTCGTGCTTTTCCCAACGCACACAGGCTGTTTCCCCGTTACAAGAAAACCTTAGGTAATGGATTTTCTGATGGGTGAGATTGTTTGACAAAGATTTTACTTTGTTTAGTTTGAGACTTGCTACGAGCTGCTTTGCTTGCTTTTTCTAAGCTCCTGGGTAACTTACTCCTGCTTTTTACAGCAAAGCTTGTTTCGTTTCCACAGCTGCTCGTGACCAGGCACAGAAGGCGTATAAAGAGGCAACAGAAAATATTATATCCGTTCGTCAGCAAGCGATGGTATGTCATCAATTCCCTGCTCCCAGCCTTTACCCCTTCTAACCTTTATCACATAGTTCAGAATGAAACCCTGAGCCCCTATAATTCTGAAATACCTGAATAGCAGTCTTTTGATCGCAGTGTTTCTGGGGTTCTGCCCTGTGTAGCAGCAGGGCCCTAGCAACTGTGCTGTGCAAATCCTCGCATCCCTATGTATCTTTGGTAGGGAATGCTTTGCACTGCTGCACCTCACTTGCCTGAAATCTGCCTGTGGGGCCACAGCAGATCACAGACCTCAGCCTCTGGTATCCTGTGAAATGGCAGCTTTTCATCTGAACAGTGCCTGCTGTGAGAGGAGAAAAAATACTTGAAAAAAGGCAGTTTAGGCCCAAAGAAGAACACAGCACTCTCTCCCACACTATTCTTGCCACAGGCTGTCGCTGGGTCCATTGGGTGGTTCATCTGCATGCTGGTGTTCATGCCTACACAGCGATGTTTCATTCTCCTCTCCTCAGCTTGTCCTTGTTTCTATTCTGTGGGTTGCTTTCACAGCAGGAACAAGCTAATAAGAAAAGGGAGAGAGTTATGAGTGAAACGGGAACAGAGTTGCCAAAACAAGAGAAGAAACGGCCAAAAGCCTCCCAGCAACCAGAGGAGCTGGAGGAACCGAAGCAGTTTACCCCCTTTGATTACAGCAAGTCCAACTTCAAAGTGTTTGCGGGTAAGATCTGGATCTCTTACTAGAGTGCTGCGGGCTGTGGAAAATGTTGCCAGCTGAGCCCTGAGAAGGCTGCGTGTGAATGTGTAAGAGGTGCCAGGGCAGTACAAACTGTTAGAATGCACTCGCATTAACTTGGGGAATGCACACTTTAGCATCTCTTTCTGATTTGGAAAGAAAACCCTGAAACCGTTGGCCAAGGGGACTGTAGATTCCTATTTTGCTTCTTTTCTCTATAGGGAAATAATCTGTTTAATTGGACCCCAGGAACTGGGAGGAAAAAGAGATTTGACTCCTTTGTAACAAGTATCTATTGAAAAGCATCTCCTGCCCTTAAGAGGCCATTCTGGATTTTAGCATGTGGGAGACTGCAGTGAAACCTCCTTATCACCCGAGGAGCACCATGGAATGTACTGTTCTTTCTGGAAAACTTTAATGACAGCTTCTCTCCTCTCTGCCTTAGGAAGCAGCAAATCGAAGCAGTCACCACAGTTTGATCCTGCCAAGCAAGCTTACACGGGCAAGGTAGGGGCACGTCACGCGAGAAGGAACAGAAGGGTTGGCGATAGCACATACCCCGCTGGGGACGGCAGGTGACTTTTTCTGGCTCTGCAGAACGTTCCCTAACTCAGTACTGAGCTGCCAGTTCAATCACCAGCTCATACTCCATGTGATGGCCTCTTCCCATTCAGGAAGACCTTTTTTGGCACCCCCAGACTCTCTTGTTGTTTCCCACCTTTTCATACACACGTGTGTTCAGCAGGTACTTCACTCTGCTGGTGCTGTTTCATTCTTTCTTTTACTTTGTGTGCAGAAATTTGCTGGATCTAACAAACTTCAGCAATCTGGAAACCGAAGCATGTCCTACCTGGCGGGGAAAGCCGACAGGTGTGTTGTCAGCGGTGGAATATTTTCACACCTGTGCCCCGGAGCTATGGGCAAAGCACAGCTATTGTCCTCTGGTGCTGTGGGAGCTTAAGCACATGGGAAGAGGTTGCGTAACACCTACTCACAGCTTGACGTCAGTTTAAAGGAAAAAAAGAAAAAAATCTTAGGATTAATGCAATCAAAGATAATTCTGGGTGGAAGGTTTGAAAAGCTGAGGTGAAAGTTTGTGTTAATTGATGTGGGAGTCGCTTTCTTTGGCCACAGAGATAGGTAGAGGTGGGGAGAACATTTGCGTAGCTTGGGAGAAAGATAAATAACAGTCCTGCCAAAGACGAACCTTCTTGTTCTGAATAGGTAATTAACGTGTAGCTTATGAGGCGTGATCCTTGTGTATTATTTAGTCAACAAAAGAGCAACGCTACATAAGGAAGGGCAGGGAGGAAGGTTTTCAGTCTTGAGTGAAATTAGAGCAAGAGTTGAAGTCTTTCTGTGTCTTTTGCAGGGGTTCCAGGCACCAGTGGCCAAAGAGATAGTCCTTGTTACAGGACCTGTGGGAGTTGCTGCTGAACGAAACAACAGTCAGAAGTATTGTCACCACAGGAAGGCAAATACTGAGCGGTTTTTGTACAGAAATATTTTTAAACCCATTAAAACCCTTTTTTTGCCAAAAGGAAAAACATCTTATTTCACTTTTGTTATAGTCACATTGGGGTTTTTTCTAATTATCCTCACAAAGTTGGTTTGTTTCTAATTTTGTAAGTGATCCTGTGTCTTCAGTTAGACCAAACTTGTCACTTCTTGGAGTTGCTTGAAGTCCAGAACCAGCGTGTGAGTGGAGTGTGAGAGGAGCCTCTTGGCATCTCTAAAGCCAGCACAAAAATAATAGATTCAGTGGACGTGACTCAAAGCCCAGCCATCCAGAGGAGGGAACAAGGCCAGGCTGTATCTGTGTTAGACCTTGCTTGCAAATCGAACTGCACAGCTCATCTCTTGTGAGGTAATATGAAAAATAAGTGTGTTTACCTGTTTTTCTTTAAGCACAGATTCTATTTTAAGGGGAAAAAGAAGAGGTGGGGTACTTCTTGATTCAGAGACCAGTGGTTTCACCATAAAGTTTTTCACCATAAAGTTACAGAGTGAAAGCAACAGCATTAGGAGAAGGTAAAAAGCCAGAGCGCGGTGTCAGGCTGCAATAACATTTCGTAGTTTTAAATACCCACAGCGAGGTATCCTGAAGTCTTTATAGAAAGAGTATCAGCCCATAGTTTGATGCATGGATGGCAGAGCTTATTCTAAATGCTGGCAGCTGCCGGGAAGGAGGTGAGAGACATCAGTTTAACCATCGGGAGTACCCAAGGGTAGGGCTGACGCGACTTTGCTCGAAGCCGCGTTAAATCGGTGGCAGAGCTGCCTCCTGGGTTACGGTCACTGCGCTGACCGATGGATCTTGCTCTGTTTCCCAAAGGCCTTGTCTCTACTCTGTGATTTCCTTTTCTGACTAAGGATTTTCCCTTTCGTGCTCCCATTTTGGCAATGACAGAATTTACTTCTCTTGGTGTGTGGATTGAGGGGGTAGTGGTGAAAACTTCCTTCTCCGTCCCTAACCCAAGGGGTTTATTTCACAGAGGCTGTGAGGAGGTCTGGGATTTTGTTTGTTGGGTTGGTTTCGATCTTTTCCCGTATTTCTGGGGAGCAGAAGGAAGAGAGGAAGGTTTTCCCTCCTTTGGCATCTTGGTGCACTGTAATGGTAGAACAGAGTCCCTTTCTGCTCACAAAATCTGCTTGCGTGGCTGAATATCGGAGGCTGTTTTTCAAAAGAGGCCGTTAAACAGCAATTGTGTCCAAGTGCATTTGCAGGGGCTGCAGATTCCCCTTCTTGTCAGCTTTACCATACCCGGTATTTCTGTAACTTAAAGAACGAGCAGCTCTTACCAGAAGCCCCATTGAATGTGGAAATACTAAAATTCCTGTCGTTTCTTTAAGCCCTTTACTTAAAACTTCATGCAAGGTGACATTTCAAGGATGATCTTGGTCTGGTTTTGTTTTCCCAAGTTACCGCCATCTGTTTTAAAAATGCGTATAATGGAAATGATGAGCTTTATTCACCTGGTTCCACCCGGGAATGGGATGGAGCTGTAGCGCTAGAACCCTGCAGTCTAAGCCCGTTTTGCTGTCCTGGTCGGGGTGGCTGGAGCACAACTTTTGGTGTCACCTCGGTGAATTTCTCCCCAAATCTGCCCTCCGGAGCACGTGCCACGCGTGGCGCTGGGCAGGAATGTGGCTTCCGTAAGGTCGAACCGTTGAAAGGTCCCGATTAGAGGTTTTTTTCCCCAAAAACTCGTTATTCCCCGCCGTTTCTCAGGCGGCTTCCGCCCGCCCCGCCGCTTGCGGGCGAACGCGGGGCGGGGGCGGCTCCGCTCCGGGCGCGCCGCCCCACGTGGCCCCGGGGCGCCGGCCGTCCTACCCTGCTGGCGCCGACGTCATCACCGCCTTGGGCCAATGGGGGCGCGGCGGCGTACGGCCCGCCAATGGGAGGGCGGCGGTAAGGGGGCGGGGCCGGCGCGTGGGCCCCTGTGCTCGGCTCCCGCGCCGGCGGGGTCAGGCGGCGGCGCGCAGGTGCCCGGGGCGGCCGGGCCGGGATGGAGCGCGGCGGGGCGGCGCTGATCCGCGAGGGCTGGTTCCGTGAAACGTGCCGGCTGTGGCCGGGCCAGGCCATGTCGCTGCAGGTGGAGGAGCTGCTGCACCACCAGCGCTCCCGCTACCAGGAGATACTCGTCTTCCGCAGGTGCGGCGCGGCCCCGGGAGAGCGGCGGTAACGGCGGCTTTGCCGGGGCGGGGAACGCGGCGCCCAGCGCCATGCGGTGCGGGCCTGGCGGCGCGGGGAGGGGTGGGGAAGCGCGGCCCCGGGGCGCGGGCCGGCTCCAACCCCGCTTCCACGCTCTGCCCAGCACCACCTACGGCAACGTCCTGGTCCTGGACGGGGTGATCCAGTGCACGGAGCGGGACGAGTTCTCCTACCAGGAAATGATCGCCAACCTGCCCCTCTGCAGCCACCCCGATCCCCGCAAGGTGAGTCATGCCTGGTCCCCTCTGTGGGGTCTCCCCAGGCCCGCAGACCGGCCCCCGTGTTCCTGCCGCCATCGCTTTGGGCACAGCCACGCTCCATGCTTGACAGAGCACCCCAGGCACCCCCGTGGCTCCTGTCCCAGCACCGGGGCAGGAGGAGCCCGGAGGGCTGCGGGGTTTCAACCCGTGCTCTTTAGGCCATGCTGCAAAAGTTCCCCGCAAGCCGACCCCGCTGACGGCCGCTTCTCTGCCCTCTTCTCTCCCAGGTGCTGATCATCGGCGGCGGCGACGGGGGAGTGCTGCGAGAGGTGGTCAAACACCCGACCGTGGAGTCCGTGGTGCAGTGCGAGATCGATGAGGTGCGTTGGGCTCCCGGCCGCCTGGAAATGCCCCAGGGCTTCGGTCAGACCCGGCAAAAAGCAGCCGTGCTTCACAGCATCCACGGGAGCTGCTGCTTCACCTGCTGTCCCTTGTCAGCAGCGAGAGCGTTTGCTGCCGGTTCTGCTAGCGTGACACTGACAGCGCCACCTCTTTGCCTTACGAGTCATCTACGTGGCAGCTGGCCGCTTCTTTCATGTGATTTCTTTCACACACGTACAGTAGAGGCCCTTCCAGGCCAGCGTGGGATCTGGAGAAAGGCAGCTCTGGCGCTGGGAAGGTGCCGTTTTCCCCTCTCCCCCGGTACAGAACAGAGCGCTGCCCCTGCAGCAGGATGGTCGCTTTGTTAAGCCGTCTCCTGTGGGTGTAGGCAGGAAATAAGCGGGGGGTATTTGTTTCCGTGATAGGTGGGCTGATCCTCCTCCTCTCGGTCAGTGTGTTCTGATATTTTACTTTCTGAGAAAGTTTTGCTGTGTCCCCAGAGCAGAGCTGTATTAGGGATGGGACATGCTGCCATATGAGGCCGTGTGCGCTGTCTGCCAGTCTAAGGAGCCATATGTGCCTGGTTTTGAACAGGCTCTGCCTGACACCAGGATATCTTGTTCTCTGCCAGCTGTGAGAAGCTGGTAGTGTTCAGTACAACTGTGGGCCTAGGGCAGTGAGTGGCTGTCTAACCCTTCTAGAGAAAAAACTATATGTTATGGGGGGATTGATATAATGACTATAGAGCAGAGGTGGGGATATTTCTTATATCCAGAAACCTGCTGGCATGGTTTTATTGAGGAAGAAAAAAGCCTTGAGAGTGATGTCTCCAGGGAAAAGGAGCACAGAGCAGTCAGATCTGTAAATGTGTTCTCTTAGTTCCTCAGGGAGCTTTTGAAGCTCCGAGTTCTTCTTGTAGAGTTTGGCAAGGACAGACCGACAGTGTCACTGAACCCTGAGGCCGCAGGAAAGGGCTGAGCGTGGCTCGTTGGCTGGAGATGCTGACAGCTCTCGAGGATCTCACTAGCGAGGATTTGTGTTGAAGGCATGGAAGGAAATGACTCACTGTGCTGTCCTTGCAGCTGCACAGTAGCCTGAGAAGCAGCTCCTTGTAGCCCCCGCTGACTCACTTGTGCTCTCTGTGTTGCAGGATGTGATCCAGGTATCTAAGAAATACCTCCCAGGGATGGCAGTGGGGTATTCCAGTGCTAAGCTGACCTTGCACGTGGGAGATGGTTTTGAGTTCATGAAACAAAATCAAGAAGCCTTTGATGTGATTATCACAGACTCGTCTGACCCTGTGGGTAAGGATTCTGCCCATAAAAGGCTATTGCTTTCCAGCCGCCTCCTTTTCTCTTCTGCTTACCTCCTGGAAGTAAAGCCAGCCTGCCCAGGCTCCTTTTCAAGTGAAAAGACTGTCCCTGACTCGATTCTTTTGGTAGAGAATTGGAAAGATGAAGACTAGAAAATATATTAGGAGGCTTCGAGCCAGCTGTCACATTTCTCTCCTCAAAATTCAACTCAGCGGCTATTGCTGCTGGCAGAGAGTTGATCCTTGTGTCCAGCAATCCCATGGGGGATGCAGCGCTGTGCTGGCACAGGCAGCTCTGCACGTGTGCCCGCTAACGAGGCAGCGGCTCACGCGCGGTTGGTGGAGCTGCCTAACCTAGAGATGGCTGCAGTCAGCTTGCTGTCTTTCTGAAAAGGAAAACTGGGGTAGAGAGGGACCAAATGTCATTATAGTGCCTTGTTTTAGGGAACTAATTGTGAGTGCCCAAATCACCTTCGCTCTTGCTATAGTCAACACAGAGAGGAGCATCTCTAAAAGGCAGTTTGGAGCAGGAGTTCAGTTTAAAAAATGCTCACTGCAGCAAGAGGCAGCTGCCAGGACTTTCTTTGATAAAGTTCCTAAACTTGCTCTTGAGCAAAGCTGAAATCCTGATGGTCCTGTTGTGCAGGCTGGGGTTCACCCCGGGTCAAAACTTTTTGCTTTCAGATGATCTATAATTCTTGTGATCACAGCAAAGCCGTTTGAAATGTCTCTTTTCAGTGTAGTCCCTGTGCAGCCAAAAAGCTCTGAGAAGCCTACGGTCTCAGTCTCTCTCTAGACATATCGCTTTGCTCATTTTTCTCCCAGGTCCTGCAGAAAGCTTATTCAAAGAATCTTACTACCAGCTGATGAAGACAGCCCTGCGAGAAGATGGGATTCTCTGCTGCCAAGGTGAGGGTGCTGTCTCTGGGCAGAGGCGGGTGCCAGATCGTTAAATGCAGCATGCGAGGCACACAGGGGACTCTGCTTGGGGAGACGTGACGCAGGCACTGAAATCCGCTTTGGCTCCCAGGTACAGGAGCATTTTTCATCTGCGTATGTCAACTCGTTAACTGCTGGACTGCGCTTAGTAAAACTGGCGTAAGGGTCTTATCTTGCCTTTGGAACCACACGAGCTGTGCAGAGTAGAGCAGGTTTGGGCTTGGAACCACAGTTAACCTGGCACAGGCCTGTGCAGAGGAGAGGGGCAGCTCTCACCTTGCGTCTTCCTTTCTCCCTGTAGGTGAGTGCCAGTGGCTGCACCTGGATCTCATTAAGGAGATGCGTCAGTTCTGCAAGTCTCTGTTCCCTGTTGTGGAATACGCCTATTGCACCATCCCCACATATCCCAGCGGGCAGATTGGCTTCATGCTCTGCAGCAAGAACCCGGTGAGTCTCAGGCACCTGAAGTGCCCTTTTCCACTCCCCGAACGCAGCGCGGAGCCTGGCTCGGGCTGTCCCATACGGAGCGGGAGCTGTGGCACTGAGCTCTCCCAGCTTGGGGGCCTCTAGACTCGTGCTGGGCTCTGGACCCGCCAGCCCAGGGCCTCAGAGCTGCAACGCAGCTTGCTCAGTGCTGAATGAACTCAGTAATGGAACCAGTTGCCTTAGAAAAAGACACGATTTTCTCTGTAGTGCAACAAACTTGGAAGGGAGGAAGCTGTAGCAATTTCCAGAGCCTGTTAAGGCTTTGGCTTATTGATGCTGGCTGTTATAAAGTGGGCATCTGCTCGATAAGAATCAGTTTGTGATTGGTAATCTGCTTGTACAAAGGCCTCCAAGTGAGAGTCCGTGTTAGGATGTAGGCTGGTTGCTCTTATCAGACCGCTGAGGTCTGTCTGCTCTCTTCCCAATCTGCTGCGCTACAGCCAGCCCGTAACGCAACCTTCGCGTTGGTTTAGGGAGCCAGCAGCACTTGTGCAGCTGCATTTGATTTATGTGGGGCACTGGCAGCGTGCGCCGTGCCTGACTTAGCGCAGACGTAGATTGTGCTCTGAAGAGCAGCAGCCTTGCTGCTGAGACGCTCGGGCACAATCTGACGGCATCGTCTGGCACGTGGCTCACGAGCAGCCTGACCTCATGCGCTGACATCTGTGAACAAGGGCTTGTCACACGAGCTACGGAGTGTAAACCCGTGGGGCTGGAGCTGTGCGTAACCTTTGGCTTACACTAGAACAGAAAGTCATCTGTTTTCCTGCGAGTCTTCTTGCTTCTCTGCCGTGAGTCGGGGTGCCTGTCATGCAGCCTTTTCCTCGTTACCCAAACGCTACAGAGCTATGTGTTTTCTTTATTGCAGAACACAAATTTCCGGGAGCCCGTGCAGCAGCTCTCGCAGCAACAAGTAGAGGAGAGGAGTCTGAAATACTACAACTCGGACATTCATCGGGCAGCTTTCGTTCTGCCGGAGTTTGCACGGAAGGTAAGCGAGGCTGTGCTGCTCCTCTGTCAAGGACGAGCTGTGGCTTTTCCTTGGCAGGAGAGGGAGTATCCAGGACTGAGGATTTCCTGCAGCCCTAGAGGGTTCTGTGGGCAAGTCGGAGCAGGACAGCATTTTGTGTGACATAGCAGAGTGTGAGTCAATCTGGGAAGACCGGAGTTCGGTTTGGAACTGTTCTGTGGGTGGATGTCCCGTGCCCTGGTGGTGGATCACTCCTACATAGCAAAATAAGTCCGAGTGCCTGCTGAACGATTCTTTCCCATTGAAAAGCTCCAAACGTCTTAGATAAAATGTGGTTGTGGTTTCTAGTGCAAACCAGAGGCTAAAGAGAGAATGCTGTAGCACAGTCTGACTTCATGAAGGATACTCGCTGTTTCTCTGTCATTCAGTTATATCCTAAGACAGTTGAAACTGCATGTTCCAGAACAAACCTCAGAGTGTCCAAGGGATGAAGGCAAAGCCACGGTGGTGTTTCAGAGCCCTGTTTCTGTTGGGGACGGTAGAGCTGCAGCAGGTCCATCCTGACACATCTTTGTCTTTGTCTCCAGGCCCTGAGCGATGTGTGAGACTGAGAAGCTGCTTCCTTCCTTCACGTTGGACCCTGAGATCATCAGTGATGTGGTGGGGACCTTCCCAGCAGACTGCAGATTTGCTCTACACTGTGTGGGATTGTTTAACCCTTTGCCAGCCAACATTCCCTTTGATGATGTGTTAAAGATGATGGGGCATAAGCCAGATAAGACTATTGAAAAGGTCCAGTGACTTATTGCTTGAGGTCAAAACTGTTTTTTCCAGTGCTGGAAACGTAAGATGTATTTTTTCCTTTCTCTCCTCCCTGCACCCATTCTAAATTCTCCCCTCCCTGTGCCTACCTCCACCCCCCACAACTGACATGATATATTTATAACTGACATGTATTTCTGTCTGGTGATCTTCTGAAACCTGGGAAGAGTCCAGAAGGATCACTGACTCAGCCTTAAGCACAGAGGGCGAGAGCTTTGTGCGCAGAGTTCGCTTGCCCTCTGCTCACAGGAGCTCCCTGCTGCTCAGAGGTTTGGCCGCTAACAGCTCCGAGCCTCGTGTCCCACTGCCCTCCCGCGACACCTGCGCTGTGCGGTCGGAGGAGTCACAGCGCAAACTGTTGCCATTCCCAATAGGTCTCCCTCCAACCCTGACGGAGTAGCAGTATTAAACACCAGCCAGGCAGGCTGGCAGCAGAGTCTTGTGGCTTTTTATTTTTCAATTGGTTGGAAACAAGTGCTGAGGTACGAACAGGCTGACTCCTGTTCTTACCTCTGCTGTCAGAGTGGTTCCAAAGAATGTTTATTGATATGGTGATAGGCGCTTTATATATATAAATATAAATATATATATATAAAAAACAAACCTTAGATCCATTGCCTGCTGTTAAGTACTGATGTTGGGGAGTCAGTTGTGCTGACAAATCTCCCATCTCAGTCGTGCTGAGATGCCTCAGGCCTGGGTATTTGCTAGTCCTTAGGAGGCATCGTTATTTCTAATGCTGCCCCCAGAATCCCCAGATGCGTAAGTTGTTTTTCGTTGTATTCTGTTGTGAGATGGATCTGCCTCCACTTCTTTTGTTTTGAAGACTCCATACCACCGCTGTGCAGTGGGTATCTTCCCAGCACAACCACTGCGCGGTTGTCACTCCCTTGCAATCAATTAAACACTCGGCTCTGGTTAAGGTGACATCAGTGTGGGTCGGTGTGCTTCTTTGGGGAGAGCGTGGGGGTGGAAACAGAGATCCTGAAGGTGCTGTGCTTGTCAGGACACATCCAGGACCGTTCTGTAGTTGCTCTGACTTCCTCTCTTCCTTGTCTGTAGGGATGACAAGTTATCATCAAAAATAAGCTCTGAAGATGCACGTTTTTGTAACCTGACTGCGTAGTAGCTCCAACTTCTCTCATCCTCTGTGCTGCACAAGTCAGTACCTCCTGTCCAAGCTATTCTGTAGTCCCAATGCTGCCTCTGGCGCAGCTTTCCAAGCTGTTTTCTAGTTGCCCGTCTCCCTGTTAGCATCAATCGCTGGCCGCACTCAGTTGCACCATCGTTTCCTCTGCAGAAACTGTTAGCTTAGTGGCTCCAAAGGCCTCAACGAAGTTCTGAGCTCAAGCTGAACAGGCTGGGAACAGTCACTAGGTGGCATCAGGAGAAGACAAAACAGCTCCTTCTAAGGGAGGCTTTTTGACTTGGTAAGAGAAGACTAGAAGGAGCAGACCTTTGCAAAGGTTGGGGTTGAGCTTTACTGTAATTGTGACCCTACAAACAGCACCACCGTGTGCTACTATCAGTATCAGTGCAGCTTTTGGGTTTTTTTTGCTAAGCTGCAGAGCCAAATCTGGATGTCCTTTATATTCTTGTGTTGAGAAGATTACACCAGTTTGTCTCTTAATTGTCTGGGTAACTGTTTCCTTTCTCCCACAGCTACTGAGAAGTTAGGGCTATCGAGGCATTATCATTGCTCAGCTCTTGTGTTTTCATTATAAAGATCAGCCCAGTAGTGGAGGCTGGTTCTAGCTACTCCTGTTTAAATTGCTGTGGGACCTGGACCCCATTCAGCCCTTCATCCTGGAAAGAAAACACCGCTGGCACTTTTCTCCCCTGGAATGCGAATCAAGAGCAGGACTGTAGTCCAGGAAGGCCTTAGAGCAGCTGCCAAGTAGTAACAGGTTCAAGCTTTCCACCCACCCTTGGTGAGTACAACAATGCCCAGGAGGGAAAGAGTTTCCTCAAACCTATTACCAGCCTCCACGCAGCTAATTATTCCTTCTGCTTCTCTGAGCTCCCTCCAAATTCGTAATTTCAGTGAGTGGCCAGTGATGGGAGCAGGAACATGAGGCTGTTTGCCATCCAAGTCGCACAATCTCTGTCCGTAGGGCCCTATGTGTAGTTTCTGTTCCATTCCACCGTTCTTTACAGGCAAATATTTCATCGCCTTGCAATAGGTGAGGACAGAGATCAGTTATTAATACAAGTCACCCCTGTGCTGAGCTGCCGTGCGGTTTACATGGCGCTCGAGCTGCTAGAATGGCATTTGGCACAGCAGCCACCTGTCAGGCGGTTGTGTCTGCAGATTGATTATCCAGTCCGCAAACGTACAAGGTCTGAGCAGTTCTGCTGTGGCCAAGGACGCTGGGGATTGAAAAAGAGATTGGCAATGTGTGCAATGCCCAACAGAACAAAACTACCTGGGCCTTGTGTAGAACTGAACACTCCAAAGCATCTTTGCAGCATCTGCAGGTGGGCAACTAAAAGACTTGAGTAACTTTTTGGAAGTTTTAGCTGGCTTTTGCCCAAAGCTGGTCGAGCAAGGCTGTTCATAAGCGAAGATCGACGAAGATGTCTGTCTAGACATGCTGCAGTCGTGTTCCAGCATCTTATTAAGCTGGGAGCCCATGAGCAGGGATCGGCTCTGTCCCAAGTAACGTACAATGGAATATCGGTCAGAACAGGTGGAGACAAGCGGGGGAACAGCCTGATGGGCTTCAGCACAGCAATTGCTTAAGGCTCTTGGCGCCTTTCGAACGGTGTCAGACTCTGCTCTGTGCTCTACTCGGTGAACTAACTCAATTTTTCAAAGTTCAGAAAAGAGCTTAAAAAAAATGAAGAGAAATCTCTTGTCTGTATCTCTTGAGGCCTTTCAGGCAGTTAATTGGCATGAGTGTTGTGTTCATCCAGAGCTAATGTTATCGAGGCCTGGCTGAATTATTGATGGAGCTTGGCTGGAGGAAGAGACTGCCGAAGTACTGTAAGAATGACAATTCGTCTTTCATCGGAGAACAGCAGCCTCCGTGAGCAAACGGTCAGAAAAAGTAATGACAACTTCCACCAAGTTCAGGGAGAGGAAAGCTCCTTTGATAAAATGGTGGGGGAAGAAGAGGGAAAAGTGTGGACAAAAGCGTGAAACAGGAGCTCAGATTTAGCTGAAGAGTCAGACAAAATGTTGTTAAAAAGTAAAATGAGAAATTTAACCATGTTAAATACTGAGAAGTCTAGGTGTTGCTCCTTCCTGGTTGTGTATAGGATGGAGTTAAGTGCTTTAAAAGTATGCAGAAGGTGGGAAATTAGGGCCAGGGTATCTCGATAGCACAGTGGCGTGTGAAGCAGATAAAGTGGGGAGGATTATTCAGAACGCTGGGGATCTCAGCAGCTCCGTGCTGACGGGGTTTGCAGTGCTGTGTCCCCCCCTTGGCACTGACCAGCTGCAGCCCATGCCGGGCATCTCCGGGAACGAGTTTGCTCAACAAAGCTAATTCTGTGTGCCGGGAATAAAGGCAAAATGATGTATGTCATGACCCCACGTGTTTCACCCCCCTTTGGCTGTAGGAGAGGAGTAACCACAACCCCAGGCTACCTGGAGCGTGTGAATTCCTGTTTAAAGCTCTCACAGCTGAGCGGTTCCTTCTGCGGCGCCGGCAGGCTCGCGGTCCCGCGTGTCGGCGTCCCCGGTGAGCTCCATCCGGCTGAATTCCCACAAGGCGTAGTGTGTACATAACCCCCCAGAAAATCCAAATGGTGAAGAAACATTTCCACCCAAGTCTTGTCCAGGCAATCTCGCCGCCAGCGGGATGAGTCTGATGTAAGAGGTCAGTTTATACATCAGTGGGTGTAACCCCAAGCATCCTCAGCCTGCTTTGCATCCAGAAATGCCTCCTACCTGGAGCCAGGCAAAACATTTTCAGTGGAAAATGGAGATATGTTGAAATATAAGTGTTTCATAGCAAGTAGTTATTTTTCAGGAAGACTTTTGGTGGAATAACCGATATGTTTTAACTTTGCGTTTTGAAATAACAGGAGGTTTTGAGCATACCGCTGAAGCGCTGTGCCCACCCTCCCTCCATCCTCCTGCAGCCCCTCTGGGGTCCACAGACAGTGAAGGCAGCGCAGCTCCCCCCGCTCCCCTCCCTCGGGAGCTGTAACAGGCTCGTAGTCGTGCGTGCTCTGACAGCAGCGTCCCTGCGGCTCTCCCCGCCGCCTCCTCCTCCTGCACCTGCTCTGCAGCTCCTCTCCGAGATGCGCGGGAGGGTCGGCTCCAGCCCACGCTCACGCGGTCCCGTCCTCGGGTTTGTGAGATCAGTGCCGATGAAAGGCCCTGGCTGGAACAGCCACCTGCACGCTGCTCGCGGGTCCCTGGGGAGCGCAGAGCGAGGGAATTCTGCAAAGCCTGGCCTGATAAATGAGCTGTGATTTCAGGCCCATGAACAAATTGGTTTCCCCTTCCAGGAAGGCTCACAACTGTCAGCTGACTGTCGCTTGCTTTATTACATTGGCCTTTGCAACTAGGGACAACTGCAGAGAGAAGGGGTTCCAGTGACAGGAAAGCGGACACATTCGAACCCTTCCTTCAGCTGCAGCTGAGCGCCTCACCTTTGGGAACCAGACTTTGTTCTGGGAGCCTGACACGATTCTGCTACGTGCTTCAAGGCATGGTGATCTGAACCCAGACCAGGCAACAAACGGGCAGAAGACGGCAAATATCCAGGTCATACAGGAAAGCAATTGAGAAATTATCTCATTCCTTAATGTGGCATTTGGTGCCAGACATAGTCTTAGCTTTTGTATTCCAGCAATGCCCAGTCTTTGCCACTGTACAGACTCACTGAGATGTCAGGGACCTCTTTCCTGATAGATGAAATGTCTCCCATTGCATGTTGCTTGTGTACCCTTAATCACAAAAAGATGGATGTTGTCTTAGGTGATTGTGTAATCATGTTCTGCCTTTCTTCTGAACCTGCTCTGCGTCCCTGCTGAAGCTGTGAGCCAAAATCCCTGGAAAGCCGGACCATTTCAAGTTGCTATGTGCCGAACTTCCTTCTGGAGCATCCCCACAGGCGTGCTGATACCAGACAGATCAACCTCGCTCTGAAGTGGTAAAAACCCGCTCGGACCACGTGCAGCTCCGGAGAGTAGAGAGAATAAAGGAAGATGACTTCTCAAGGGGCGAGTCAGATAGCAGAGAGAAAGTGGTAAGAGGACTCAAAGAAAGAATTGTCAGAAATGTTTATTACTCCAAGGGAAGACCTTTAACCTTTCCTCTACAGAGTGATAAGCATTTTATTACTGCCCTTTAATTCCAGGATTGCAGCAGCCCGGTCACTGTTTACATCCCTATGGACTTCCCCACAAGCTGAGCTCTGGCTCAGTGCATCATCCCTTTTTTAACAGAAGAGCATTGACATACTTGTGACCCCATTCGCTCAATGAAACATCATAGAAAACAGCCCTTTCAGAAGGCAAAGCCCCAAACAAAACCATACTTATTAGAACAAGCACTTTGGTTATACCGGATGGCCTCTAGCATGGAGACCTGGCTAATAGGTCCACAAGGTTTAGTCCTGGCTCATAACCACCAGCACAGGATTTACCTTCTGCCTGTTAACCCCGGGCACATCTCACACTCACAGGTACCTGCAGTTCCTTCTTCTCAAGCAACAAACTGTGCTTTCTCCATTTGCTGTTCTCCCACTTTTACCTCTCCAGGAGCAAATCCACTGCGGGCCATTGGGCAAGTGCCTGTGGTTTATCTGCTTGCTGGAGCCTGGTGCTTCACCGCCGTCTCCAGCCCCAGACTGGCTGGGAAGTGTTTGACAGAATCCATTACCAAGGGCTAACACAGCAATTCTGATAAACTAGCAAGGTCAGTTTAAAATGAAACAGATAATGTTTCATCTGAAACTGGTGCATGGATCCGGCTCTCACGGGGAGGGCATAAGAAACAATGAAGTTACAAAGTTTTCTGAGGAAAATTTATTTCTAGAAATGTACACCTTTCCCCACAAGTCTGTGTGACTCAGAAAAGGGTTTTTTTTTTTCCCTTTGTATCTTTCAGTGAAGGAATCCAACATTTCTTTTCAAACATGCATGGAAGTGATGGCATCTTTTCCCTCAAGAGCATCCAGGGTGCTGTAACTGGCACTGGGAGCCGGATTATTTGCAGGCAGTGCTTCATCATGCTGTTTCCACAAGCAGCAATGCTGGTAAGCAGCAGAAGTGGGGAACAGGTGTTTCTGCTGTCTTAGTTCTGTCACAGCACCCCCTTGGCCAACCCACCTCCCTGTGGGGATATTTTAATGTGCTTAATTAGGATAACAATTTACCTTTTGGCTGCTGTTAGGGTCAGAAGAGGCTTTGCCCTGAGGCAAGTGCACATTGCCATTCCACAGTGAGATGCATCACTGGACGCAGTGGACACAGATCCAAATATCTCTGGAGTCTGGAGCTGAGGGTCCAAGCCCATATCTAAGCACCTGTGACCAGGCGTTTTACCTCTTCCCTCTGAATCATCCAGCACTGGCCAGAGGTTTGTGCAAGCTGGTGGCCTATTCCATCCAACGTTACATTGCCAAGCAGAATTCAGCCAACTCGGAGAGGCACAGGTAGTGCCGACAGTTTCTCAGGGTGAAGAAACAGTGTGTTACTGGAGAGTCCCAGACCTTCGCTTCCCCGCTCTCTGCAGGTCTGGCACATGGAAAGCCCAGAGGCACTGAAGTATCCCACTCAAGCAGCCAAGTGTTAACAACCTCTCCAAAGTCTAATTTGCCTTTGATATAGACTTAATTGTTTGCGTCACCCACCGGGCTAGGGGGAGGGCTATAAAAGGGGCTGCAGCCATTGTCTGAGGCAGAAGAGAGCCCAGAAACAGCTCCCTCTCCCAGTCTTCCTCATTCAGCACAGAAGTCACAGCCTGTGCATCATGCAGCTGGTGGCCAGCCTGGTGTCCGTTCTGCTGCTGGTGTGGAGCGTGAGAGCCACCGCGCTGCCCGGAGAAGAGAGACTGGCGCTACAGAACACGAGGGTGAGTCCAGCGCACCCCGAGCAGGGGCTGGGTGAGGTGGGAGCACACAGGAGCCTGGGGAGCACTAAGAAGGACAATCAGGCTTTACCTGATGCAAACAACTCTTCCATCCCTCTTTATTCCAAGGCACTACAGCTTCATGTGCTGCTGAAGCATGGGCTGTTAGTACAGCTTACTAGCCAGTTTGTTTAGGAAAGGTACCAGGGTAGATGCCAGAGAGCTGCAAAAGTGAAGTCTGAGCTAAGCAAAAACACAAAAAGAAACAAGCAGAGAGGAGAGGGGAAAGGAGAAAATAGTATTGCTGAAAGAGTGCAGCATGAGAGAATAGCAGAGTACTAGGGAGGGAGAGAAAAGATACATAATTGGTAAAATGATCAAGGGACATGATATTTTAAATAGGACTCAGGGGAAGGACAAATGTTTAAAAGATGGGTTCAGTAGGAAAGTAACAGAGGAATAATAAATGAAGTAATTATATCAGAATAAAATTGCTTTTTCCAGAGTAGTATTCACAAGGGGAGTTATACTGACATAGTTCTGCTAGAATAATTACACTCTGAACCAGCACAGCTCTATGCAGTGGCAGAACTTATTATAGCAATATAATTATCCTACCAACTGGCAAAACTCTAATATTATAATGGCTGTAGCACTATAATAACTTTGTTTTGCTGGACTATTTCCCCGAGAGGCCGCAGAGGTAGGAAGCAATAGCATAAGACAATCACAAACAAGCGCTGTGTTCTGCTTGCCCTCACCTGCATGTTCCTCGTCACCCCTGCGGACCCTCGGTTGATCACCCCGCTCTCTGCCGCTCCGGTTCGGAGCTGCAGCCGCGACGCTGCCGTCATCTCAGCCCTGCAGACGAGCTACCCAGAGAAGCGCAGGATCCGCTTGGTTTGAAAGGCACTAACTTCTCCTTTGTGCGTATCCACGTAGGGGTTTTTTCTGTCTTAGCGCTGGCTCCAGCTCATCCATCAGTGTCTTGCTGCTTCAGGAGCGGGCTCGCATCCCATTAACAACAAAACTGGCTGTGAGAAAGAAACGTATAGAGTGTGAGGTGCTAGGGCTCGCGTTCTGTTAGAGATCGGGGCTTCTGCAGCTGGCTGGGATTAACCCTGCTGGGGAGAACTGCAAACTTTCAGCTGGACATTCTTACAATAACAGATCCAGTACTTCAAAAGTAAACTTGTTCTGCTGCAAATGCCAGTTGCAGGGGAAAAAATAAACAAGTTGTAGGGCATAAATCAGTAAATAAGGTTTTGGTAAAAATGGATTCAAGTGTAATGACTCTTCTACATGCTGTTGCTTACAAAATAACAATATCATTATAACTGATATAATTATCCTCTTCAGAGCATTCTACAAACTGAAAAATTGTTAGATACTGATGAACCAATCCCTACAGTCACCACTACTATAACTCAGACAGATGTTTTTAAGTATAAAGAATGTTGTTATTTTAGATATAAACCACCATAAGATGCACAACAATGCAAAAGAAAGATGTGCACATTCTGACTGGCTGGTGGACCTAGTACAGGGAACTGAGCACCCCAAAGCTGTGCACGACCCACCCCTGCTGAGCTCCCTGCTGAACCGTCTGGATCTCTGGCAGCTCAGGAGCAGCTACACACAGAAAGGATGTTTGCAATGGGAAGGAGCTGCCCGGTTTCACCAACAGCCACGGCTGATCGTGCGTAAGGAATAGCCCTTAAGAGCAGGCTGAGCTTTGCCTTCCCCAGCCGAGTCTGAAGCTGCTGGCTCTGCTCGGAGCAGGTTATTTCAGAACATAGCACTTAGAGCTAGGGAAGAGAATTATGGGGGAGACAGGACCCAGGAAACATGCTGAGCTGAGCTCCCCAGTCCACCTCCCTGAGGGTCCAGACGTTTCTGTTCTTGCAGTGCAGGAGTAGGGATCAGGATGTGCACAAATTAGTTTTTATCTTCTGCTGCAGACATAGCATGTAATTTTTCTGTGCCTCAGTTTCTCTTTGTGGAAGCAAGGTTAGTGAGCTAGAAGATCTAGAGCTAAGAAAGTGACTAAAAAGATCCACAGACATCCTGTAACGTAAACTCAAAATATTTGCTGCTGTTTGTATTTATCCATCCTTGTTTTGCTCACCAAGTGGTCCGTAGTGAATGCTGGCGCTGACAGAGCCAGCGACAGACGCAGCAGCGCCAGCAGTAAACACGGCATTTGTGAAAAGCGATGTGGAAACGTCCTTCCAAGATTCCCATCCGCACGGGAAACGGGATCTGCTCCTGTCAAACCGTCTATCCCAGCTGGTCCTGTACCAGCTGTTTCTGTCACAGAGATGAGGAACACTCAGGCAAGAAGTGATTCCTCAGATTTGCTGGATATGAAGAGGAACAAGATAAGATAACTCACAGCTTGTTACCGATGGAAATCCCTTAGTCCCAAACCTCAGGCTGTGCGGATGGAGCTCAGCAACTCTTCTCATTCTGCCTTCCCCGGAGGTCAGGCTATTGAAATACAGGTTCTTGTTCTTGAAATACAAGCTGTTTGTCCCCGCTGATTAAGTACTTTTCTCCAGATACTCAGTGCGTCTCTCTCCCCACCAACCCAGCCCTTCCCTTCGTTACATTTATTTCTCAGCATTTTACAGTGGGTTGCAGCCCCTGGTGCGCTTAATTTAATATCGCTCAGACCTCGATTCCTCTTCCCACAGCACAGGCAGAGCAGTGAAGGGAGCAACAGGCTTCACTAGGAGAGAAGGCAGCTTGGCATTCACCGAAATTTAATTAGCGCAGGCTGCGAGGGGACTTTACAGCCAATTCATGCCCACTTGTTAGCAGCTCTTTTCCGGTTGTAACGCAGCACGTGTGTGGCTCGGTGTTCAGCTGGCCGAGCTGGATGGGGGACAGGAGAACAAGGAGTGACCTACAGCCAGATTCCTCAGCTCTGCGATGGGAAACGCGTCTGCTGAGGACAGGGAGGCAGGGAGATGCAAAGGGACCCCATGGGGGACGTTCACACCCTCCCACAACCCCCTGCCTCGGTGGCTGTGGGGGACAGAGCCTCTGCCCGTCACTTTCCCCACTCTCTGTCCGCAGGAACAGAGCACGGCCCGCAAAGACGCCATCCTGAAGATGCTGGCGGGGCTGCTGGATGGCGTGGACGCCGGGCGTGAGGCGGCATCCCCGGAGCTGGACGAGGACAACAAGCTGGAGGAGGAGCGGGCAGCACTGGGGCGGCTGGCCCAGCTCTCACAGCGGGACCGCAAGGCTCCCTGCAAGAACTTCTTCTGGAAAACCTTCACCTCCTGCTAGTGCCGCCCGGCTGGGCCCCGTCGGGCTGCCTGCCCGCCAACACCCTCCCCTCCGCCGCTCCATCCCCTGAGCTCCCGCCCTTGTCCTCCCCACCCCTGAGAATAAAGCATGGCGCCTCGGGGGACTTGTCTTTGGTTCTCTGCGCCCTGCCGGGCAGGGCTGGGGTGGAGCGGGGCCGCTGGTAGGGATGGGATGGACGGGTCAGGGGGGCTGTCGGGAGCCATCAGGGTGGCAGCCATCTTGTGGGGCGGCCATGGTGGGCGGCGGCCATTTTGAGGTTGTGTCCTGTGGAGAGGACGCTGTGTGGCAGCCTCTGGCCGGGGAAGGTGCCGTCTGGGGAGGATGCTGTGGTCATGGGCGTGTGGGAGAGCTCCTTTCCACACTGGTGGGGTGGCTGGGTGAAGCAGGAGGGGACGCAGGGGCCATGTCTGGGTTGTGGGAGAGACACGTAGGAAACAATCGTCTTGCCAATATACTAGGCCCAGGCAGGATCTCTCAGCAAAGCGTATTTTATTAACGATTTTGCAAGACTGGGTGTTGCAACTAAAGGTAGGCCACATAATAAGGCAAAAAGCCCCTGTTTACATCCTCCCCAAATCCCAGCCGCAAATTCCCTCCCGTGTTCCCCGTTGGTTGGTACTGCAGGGTTTACAGACCACCCGACCCTGCCTCAGTTTACATATTCATCTAATTCTAACAATACCCTTCCCCTTATCAGTCTATATAAAATATGGATTCCTGGCCCTTTGCCTACCCTACCCCCTAGATTGTCTTCTGTAAATACAGGTATCAATATGCATTCTGGAAAGAGACTTTGTTTTACATTAAGGATTCATAGTCTGATGTCTCTCAGTCCTTCCCCCCATGCTGGGGTCAGGCATCAGGTCCCCAGTTTTGTAAAGACAACGTTCCTTTGTTAAATGTTCCTTACAGACACAGGCCCAGAGCCTGGCCCGCTTCTGGTTTGACAGCAGGTGTTCAGAATTCAACACCTGGATGTGTCCGTGTGCGGGCTGCTCCAGGTGAGCCTGCTCCAGCAGGTGGGTGGGACTGGGTCATCTCCAGAGGTGCCTCCAGCCCCAGCCATGTGTGATCTCCAGGGCGGTTCCCCGGGTGCTTTGTGCATCTGGAACACTGAGCGCTGCATCTCAAACCGATTGAAATAATCCAGCTGTGATCCCGGGGCCAACAGCTCTAGCTCTGCTCTGGTTCTCTCCTGGTTTCTTGGTGTCTTGTCATCTTGTTTAAAAAAAACAAACCAAGCCCCCCAGCACCAACAAAACCAACCCCAAACACACCACAAAACGCCTGATTTCCTTTACTCGTCTCCTAGGGTGCTATTTGCTGTCTAGAGAGTGGAAAGGCCTGTTTTATTTCTTTTCACTTGCTGAGGAGCTTTTTGAACCTTTGTTTTAGAACTGCGGTAGCACAGAGATAGGAAACACAGACGTATTTTGAGTTCAGGACAGGTATTTGTCTCCAAAGGTGAAAGCTGAGGCCTTGGTCTCATGTGCTGGCAAAGAAAAAGGTGCGAAATTTAGTTGCTCTATTTGCTTCAGTTCTCAGTATTAACGAGTTTTGGAGCTGTATAACATTGCTGGGAATGACCACACAAAGACATCAGCTTACATTACCCAGCCTGTCCCCAGGGCCTGACTGGCCACTGGTAAGAACCAGACAGTATTTATTTGCAGTGGTTTGCTTTTGAACCTTTACATTTTCTTCTTGGAGGCCAGTGACCATGAGGTCTCTCATCTCAACAGCAGCATGTTGGATTAATCAGCAGCCAGCCTGTGCTCTTGCAGTTGAAGTAACGCTTCCAACTCCCCCGCTCTCCCTGGATAATGAGGGGTACGACTGCACCGGCACCCGGACGGGCTGGCTTGCTGCTGCTGCTTTGCTCAGTGTCAGGCTGTGTTTTCACTGCATCATTTGCCATAGAAATTTCTGGCTGTGTGTCTCTGGCTTGCAGGAGGAGTTAGAGCCCTGTGGCTTGTTTTATTTTTCACTCTATAATGAAAAATAAGATCCTTGCTGGGGGAACTCAGCGACTCAGTATATGGGTAATGGGATATGGAGCTTTCCAGCTGCGTTGCCTGGAGCACCCAGCTAGGACGTGGGAGACCTGGTTTTGTGCCTTGGTTTGCTGCTGGCATTTTGATTTTATCATTACCTCCCTTTCAATACCTCAGTTTCCCTGTCTGTAAAATGGGGCATTAGCTCTTGTCACTTCTTATAATTTTTCTTAAGATATGTGGGTGGCAAATGCTGTATAAAAGCTGATTGTAGCCGTTATTGTTACTAAGACCTGTGTTAGCAGCGTAAGACCAACCAGGATGCTGATACCTTACAAGTGTTGTCATAAGACTTGCCTTATTATTCACCATTAAATCTTGTCTGTGACAATAACATTCAAGACAACGTGCAGTGAAAATGAGAGACCCCACAGCACATGGACGGAGACGTTGCCCCCAATAGGGACTCAGCAGACTGTGTATCCTGCATTATTTAGCAGTTCCTGCAGGAGAGAGGAGTGCAGCTACTCTCAAGGTTGCAAGTAGATTTGGGAGTTGAGTCTGCTCTCGTCCCTACAGATGGTCGGTGGTGGCGGAGGCTGCGGCCAGCGCACGTGCTGTGGAGCGGGGCCAGCGCGGTGCGGGCAGCTGCTTTCATCAGCGCTGGATTTCGTTTTGCGGTTGCCGTGGTAAGTCAGCGTGCTGAGGCTGGAGCGGTGTGAGATCCTGCCTAATGACGGCGTTTAATATTAGGGAGTGTGGCACAATAAATCGGATCCAGTGGGAGGGGCTTAGTGAAGGGTTATAAATAACGTGTCGTATATGGGTATTTGTTGTTTAAATTTTCACAAAAGAATTGTGGGTCTTGCAGTGGTGTATGTCAAGTAGAGGGGATCGAGAGTATGTTATTTCTTTTCTAGATGCAATAGCCAATGCTTTTAAAACCTTATCACAGCTCAGAATAATTTTGTGTATGCATGAGCAAGTGGATAATACCTATGAGCCATTTCCAGACTTTTAAAAAAGTGAAAAAGGCACATTAAAAAGTAAAATAAAAGCCAGAAGGCAAACTTTTAAAGTCAGCTAGCATACGCATTGCTGACCTTACTTAATTCAATGCATGGTCCAGTGGCATTCACTGTACATATATATTATTTTTTTTAACCTCAAGCTAGTTCAGGCTTATGATGAAGCTGCAGGCAAGTAAAGAAATCACAGGGACAAGCTCAGCTGTGAACCTACAGCGTATTCAGTTCCTGGAGTAAATCTGGATATGCATATCCCATCCCTTGATAAATGTGAAGTAGTCCAAGGGAGCTTATTCCTGGATGAAAACAGGGTAAATCTCATTTACTCTGAGATCAAAGCTTGTGCTTATGTGGACAGATACGACAGAGGAACTAGGGAGGTATTCATTTGAAATTTAGTACCCTGCATGCTGACTCATTTGTACCTGCTTTTAGTAGTGAAGATCTTGTTTTATTATACACTGCCAGGTAGGCTGGCAGGGAATCAGTACTTGACGGAGTGCGTATTCAGCCTCGGACAAAGGAGAGAGCTGCCATCTGACCGGAGTTCACAAGAGACTCTGTCTGTCTGCAGGTGGCTGGCAACAGGAGTTAAATTTAGTGGGAACAGAACAGTACTGCCTGGTCTGGTGGTCGTATGTCTGTCATTCTGAAACAGCACGTGGCCTGGGAGGCACCTTTAGCATTGATTGCAGCTACAGAAAATTAAGCTTACGTCTGCGATTGCAGGGAGAATGGAGTATAAGGTTGCACAGGGTGTCTTACGTTGTTATCGTATTTGGCTCTGCTCAGAAGCACTAAACGTGTGTTTGAAAAGCAGCGAGTCTATTCAATTTTTAAAAAAGAATGTGTTTTGAGGTTGCTGGCATGTAAGCAGTCAGATGTGTTATAAATAGATACCAACTGGGATAAGAGTAACAGGGTTTGCACTAATGGGGAGTGTTTTCTCCACTGAGTGAATTCTGCTGTTGCTCTAGGTCATAGATTAATGTAGTGGCTCACAAAACGTGTTCTGATGGGATGCTTGGTTTTGACAATGTTCGTCTGATAAGTTGTTGGTTTAGATAGCAACAAATGACAACATCCCTGTGACACAGAAGCACTGCTTTTATTAATCTTTCTTGGCAGTATGGGCTAGGAACTTTGCCTTATGCCTTGGGCTGGGTGGTGGGAGATACTGATCCGAGAGAAATTGCTCTGCTTGTTGTTCTAACCGTGATCCGCACGTACCTCTGCCTGTGGCTCTGCTGGCTCTCCTGCCACACTGAATTTTGTTGAATGGAGGAACAACACAGGTCAGCTAGGGCATTTGTTCACTCTCTATTTGTTACTCACTGTAAATAGTTTGTTCAGTGACCTTGTTCTCTGAGCTCTGAAAGCCTCTCTTGCGAAGTGGGCTTTGAAGATTTAACTTCAGTTACTTCTCTGAGCTCCTATATTCACAAAACCCTCAGCAACAGGCTGTAAATGCATTTTATGTTCCATGGAGACTGCTCAGTGAAAGAAGCTGTCACCCCAACCATTCAGAATGTACAGGAGCTTCATGTAAGACACGTGCAACAGGAAATCCTGAGTACAAGTGACCTCTTGGCGAATGGGGAGGATGTCTTACATGGTGGGTTTTTCCTGTCTTTGCTGAACCCTTACAGAACCTACAGGGAATGGAGAACAGGATACCAGGGAGTGAGGGGGAGTTGCCAGAGCTCTCTAGTATTTTAGAGTAGGTCAGAAGGACAGGCTGTGTTAATGGGTTGTGCTTTTTGAGGAAACCACAGCGTGAAGGTCTGCATGCTGTAAATACCTAAGAGATGGGAAATCAGGAGGTGCTCTCTGCTGTTCCAACAAGGATTCAAGAGATGGAGCTTTTCTTCCAAGATTCATAAGGAGGTAGAGTTACCACTAAGGCAGTAGACGATGAAGTGCAGGTAGGTAAAAATCAGTTATCCAGAGACACAGCAAACTGGGACTTGGCAGCATAGGGGGAACTTGCAGAATGAAGATTCTACAGAGCGTTACTGGAGAATATCTGTTGCGGTTAAAATTGGTTTTTATTTCATAATAATCACTGAGCCTTTAAAGCAGGAAATACTTGGGAGTCAAAGGGCCTGTGTCACGTAGGCGAGACAGGAGCTAATGGAGAACAGCCACGCTGCTCTTCATCAGCTTGTGTGAATAAGCTTTTGCAGAAGCCTGGGAGTACAATCTGTGTGTTCCTCTGTGCTGACTCCAGCACCTTTGGAGCTGACTGAACTCTCGCTCTTAGATTTGTACCTCCTTTGGCAGCCTTGGGAGGGAAGTACTAGATGATAGAAAGCCAGCATTTCAGTCCCTTAAGATGGGAGCTTTGGAGAGAGCTCTTTGAATCTACGTTCAAACCTTCCAGTGTGTCTGCTTCCCACTTGTTAAAATTATGTAGGGTTCATAGAAAGTCTCAGAGGAAGCATTTGGGAAGTGGAGGAAATCTCAACAATTCAAATCCGTGTCTTCCACCTTCCCAGAGAATGTCTTAGTCTCACGCGTCAGGCGGGGCTGGCCAGGGGCTGTGGTCTGGCAGGAGCATGGGGCACAAGGGAATAAGTAGCTGTGCCAGAGCAGAGAGAGAAGCGTTCCCTGGGCTCGGGGCGTTCAGCTGGGAATGAGCAATTTCTGTTCTAGCAGTACCTTGGGGACCTGGAGGACTCTCATTTAAAACCAATTAATGTTTAGTCTAATAAATAATTACATTATAAGCAATCTTTTATAGCTGGGACCTTGCTGAATTTGGCTTGAGCTCAAGCCTACTTCCTGTTGTAAGATTGTTTGCTGGTGTGGTAAGTTTGATATTAAAAATGTCTTCAGTTTCACTGGGCTGTGCTTGGCTGGTGTATTTTAATCTCTTGACAGAGAGGGAGAAGCCACGGATTTATGGCTGTGGAAAGCTGCCCACTCCTGCCTTGTACCTTCCAGAAATTGTCCAGACTTCTGGTCCCTTAGACAATGGTTTTGGAGTCCATCATTTTAGACACATTCTAGCTTCTGTCTCTGTTGCACACGAGGAGTCTTTGAGTTGAGTTGATTTCTCTGTGACTTTATGTATTTGAACAAGAGCAGATTGTCTGCGTAGCACTGGGTGTATTGCTCTGCATTAGCTAGTGAACCTAGCACAGGCTGCAGCTTAATTAATAAGAGAAAGGAAAAAGATAACATTTTATACAGAGCTTTAAACTCTTCCAGTTGGGACGAGACGCTGTGCAGGGAGTCCCCTGCCCAGAAGGAAATGGAGAGGTCAGGACATGTCTCGTCACAAGCCTGTTTTGCTCTGAGAGCTCTGCCTCTGTCCTTGTGCTGCTGATCTGGTCAGAGGTAAATCAGTCCCATGGTGAGAGGTTCCCTGCCAGAAGCTTGGGTGCAGGTGTACAGAGAGGGAGCTGCAGCTGCCTCAAAAGCCGTGGATTTGTACTTCAGGAGCCCAGAACCATGGGGAGCAAGCAGCAGTCTTTGTGCTCTGAAGTACTGGCTTGCAAACAATGCTCATCCTCATCTGCGAACTGATTAATTTACCCACTGCTGGGAGCCAGCAGGCTGGAAAGTGCCTTGTGATTGCTCTTCCGAAAACGATAACTGAACCCCGTTCAGTGCTGGAAGGCAGCTTGTCATGCGATGGTACGGAGTGGGCTAGGAGCAGAATAGCTGAGAAGAAATGCCACTGGTGGCCTTTTGCTCCATTCCAGAACAAAAATGGGAATGTCTTCATACTGCAGAGCTGTCTTAATAGTGCATGACTCAGAAGCTGTGCGAGAGGGTACGGAAACCCAGTAGAGTGAGGTACGGGAATGTTCTCCCTCCCTTTAACCAGTTAGTCACAGGCAGGCCTGCATTTTGTCAGTCATGTTATTACTGTGGCTTGCTATAAAATATGAAATTACTGAGTGTCATTGCTGCAAGGAGAAAGTGGCTGTGCGTGTGTGTATGTGCACATTCTTCTTCTCAGATAAGTAGTCGCTTCCATTTTCATTTAACTAGGAGTTTCCATGAAGTCTTCATGAAGTGATCCGCCTCTGCCAACATTCTCGTGCATCACACAAGAATGATCGTTCCTTTTTAACAGGAGACAAACTGAAGGCCCAGCCAATGTCCCAAGGATCCTGCAGGAAGGCAGCAGGAGGGTGGGGACTGCAGTCCCGGAATTCTCTTTCTTGGGGCACAAGATAGGTCTATGTGCGAATTACTGCATCTGGGCCATCTCCACGCCCATTCTGGGTGTCTCCACCTTTGTACAGTCACAGCCCCAAGCCATGCTCTGGGTGGAAGTGATGTGCCAAGAACAGCCCATCTTTGTCAGCTCCTCTATCAGTTGCCAGATCAAGGCAGGCAAAGAGACAGGTTAATATGTTTCCTGCTTCTGTCAGCCCTGCTCTGTCAGCTGGTCAGCTCTGGCTGCAGGCCAGCGTAGCCTCTGAATGGCAGACCATAAATCAGAGCTGGCACTTAAAAGAAGAATTGTAATGAAGGCTGGGAGGTTTGAGGAGAATTGCTTTTGTGAGCGCCATCCCATTTTCACACGTGCACTTACAGACACTTGCCCTGTCCCTCAGAAACATTTAACTAGGCTTCACTTCTCTGCGAAGATTGACTGCCTTGTAAACGAGATGTCATGGGCAAACACTGCTGTAGCATTAAGGGGATTATTTCCAAATTATTTGAAAAGACTTAGCACGAGGAAACCATAAATAACAAGGAAGGAGCACTTTGGAAAGTTGGAGACAGCCTCGTGAGCCCTTAGAAACTTCCTTGTGCAGAGTACAGATGCAGAACACGAGGGAACTCCATCTCCCAGAGAGTGTCCCACAGGACAAGTGGGTCACCAGGGCGGTCAGCAGAGGTGACTTCATTCTCTGGGGCTTCCCAGACGGCTGTTGCTGTGCAGGCTGCAACTGAGTCCTGTCTGGTCTGCTTGGAATGGAGTATGAGATGCCCCAGGCTGGCCACCAAGAGCAAGTTAGCGTAAGAGGTGTGTGAAATGCTGTTTGCAAAACACTTCAGGGCTATAGGTTTGCAACTTCTGGCACAGGATGCTTGGCCCAAGATACTGATGGCTCCCATCTTGCAGCAGATGTTTGCCTGCTGCGTACCTCAACTCTGCACATTTGTTGGTGGGCGTGTGGTACCGCGCTGGTGTTATCTAAAAGATGAGCTTTGTTTTCCCACAAATTACATGGAAGTGTTTGACTCTCCTCTGGCATTTGGATTTTCCTTGTGCCATTTGTTCTTTGAATACAAATATGAACAAGAAGGATAGCTTAATGAACAAGGAATCCTGCTGGGAGATGACCCTTGATTGCCATGCCATTGCTTGTGTTCTCATTTGTGGCTGTGAAGCTCCTTTTGGTATGTCTGCACAAGGTTTTCACCATAGTAAAACAGTTGTTTAATTCGTCATTACTACCGGTATTGCGGGAGGCAGTACAGTCCCTCAACTGAGACTGATTAAACAGCCTGTCAGGCCTTCTTTTAACAGAAGGTCTGCCACAAAAAATGCTGCTGCTTATGCTGAAGGTCTTTCAGTGTGAGTAGAAGAGGTGAGATAGGAGGAAAGTGAGAGAACATGTAAAAGACTGTCACACAGAATCAGAGAATGTTAGGGATTGGAAGGGACCTTGAAAGATCATCCAGTCCAATCCCCCTGCCGGAGCAGGAACACCCAAGGCCACCAGGAGAACAGCAGGACTAGGATCGAACATTGGTCTGTAGACTTCCAGATCCAGTTAAACTGAAAGTTCACGACTTTGAATTCCTCACCTGTCTGAAGATTGCAGTGTGTTAGGGGGGAGTATTACAGTGATACAAGAATAAAAACCTCACCGTCTTTGGAGACTATCTTATATGAAAATATGTTTCAAAGCAAAAAACCATTTGGTCCATCTGTGTCCCATTACTAAGCTGGGGCCATCATCCATTTTCATTAGACAGGGCCTGAACGTGTGGGTGGGGACAGAGGCCCAGGCAGCTGCCCTGGACATCAGGCTAAAAAGCACCATATGGAAAAGCCTAATGTATGTTAACAGGCATCAGAGAGCAAAATTGAAAGAGTAATGGCCCATCCACATGCGGTAGCCTCAATGAGACAAACTCTCAGCACCAATCTGTCAGCTGCAATTTTGGGTCATTACAGTGCTGCTAAGCAGAGGCTAACAGGCGAGTTAGAGTAATCTGACTTCAGCAAGAATAATTCTTCCAGCTGCGCTAGCGCCCTGGCTCAGTTTCCTCCTTGATAACATACATCAAACAAAATACCTTCCTTTCCTCAGAGATTCTCCCTCCCGGGCTTCAGGAGATCCCAGCCAAACATTTAAATTAAATGCAATGATCTTTTAATTTGCCGGCTGCTTGTGGCTCTGTATTACTCTTACCACTTCAGATAAACACATGCTTATGGCAAGACTGTTTCCCTTCTGCCTGCCCCACAGAAGTGTACCCAAAGAGCTTCTTCCTTTAGTTTTAATTGTTAACTAAGGAGGCTCAGAGCTTGGCTAAAACCCTTAAGGACTCTGTGCTGTAAGTGCCTTGGCATTCAGGTTGGAATCCAGGTTAGATCCAGTATCCTTGTACCAAATTAATTCTGCCTGTAGCCAAGTTATTTGGTTTGCTTTTCGAGTAGAGCTGAGCTCTTGCAATTGTTTGGTGGCCAGCAGAAGTGACTGGCAGATATTATGGTCAGGGCAATTTAGGATATACTTTCATAGACTCTATGGCTAATTTTAAATTAGAGGGCTATAGCATCTGCCCGATGTCCCTTCACTTAACAGCAGGGCTAATCTAGTGCCTCCAGGGTGTGTCAACAATTTCTAGTGGGCTTTTTTTTGCGTGCAGCTGGGAAACTCAACAAGTGATGGACCTGCTGTTAGTAGGTAACAACAGGTGGCAATATGGCCAGCAGGTGTGAAAAAGTCACATATGTAATCACTTATGCTCAGCAGTGTGGTAACCTCTTAATCCAAGGAGTGTTTGAGTACCAACACCTAAGCATTTGTTTTTCCACAGCCAGGTAATATCTCTACCTATCTCTGAAATGCAGATTTTTCTGACACAGAATACAGTGCTGTGTTGGAATGAGCTCACTCTTCCTTGTTAGTGCTTCAGTTTAATTGTGTTTCGTTGAAAACTATTTAAATGCCGTTATTTTCTTTCTGCAGATGCCCTCTATTGTTCAAGCCTTAGTCTTGACTCCTGCAGAAACTTCAGTGTTATGGATTTCACTGTGTTGAACAATAGCAATCTCACCCCAAACCCAAGTGTTAGACGTTACCCAAAACAAAAGCACACAGGAGCAAAGGATGTTTGCTGGTTATCGCTTTGTGAAGATTTCTGTGAGAGGAGCAAAGAAGCTGAGGAGTAAAATGTCTGTTCAGCACAGAAGTCTTGCCCTGCATTTTGGTGAGCTTGTTTGTGTGTGTTTGTTTGATTCCCTGAGGCAAGAAACAAGAGCTTTAGGGTGGAATTCTGGCAAATAAAGAGCTTAGATTTAGACTGAAATTCACTGTTCAGTTCATTTGGGCAGAAACAGATTCGACATTCCTGCTTTAAAACTAAGATAGATAAGGCCAGTCTTTGTAAAAGGCAATGCATCTAGAGGGTACCTCGCTTATCCTGAATTTCTCCTCCAAAGAGAGGAAAACAATCAGGGATCCGAGACTTCTTTGAAAGGGCATTGATTTGAAATAGTTGGGAAAGGCACATTAATCCACTGAGGTGGTAAGCAAACGTTTAGCACAGCTGGTCGCTTGGTAGGCTTGTTTTGGGTTTTGTTTTGTTTTCTTTTTCCCCAGAGTGCTACAGGCATTTTAATATACGGGTTCTGATTGATGCGACTGTTGGCTCTGACATGGCCTTCAATCTATTTTCTCCAAGGCAGGAATGAGGTTGTGTGTATTCAGAGAGGGATTTAGCCGGAGGGAAGGTTTGTCCATTTCAGTGTATCGTGCTAACTCTTTAATGTCTGAGCAGTAGCTCTTATTTTGGGAGTGCTTTGGGTGGCTTTACTCTTTATTTAGATTAGTGGGGTAATAACCTCTTTGTTAGGAAAAAAACAAGGTTATGGACAATTGCGGAGGAGGAGAAATGGTGAAAAATGTCTTTGAGTTGAACAGGGGTGAGTAGAAAATGCATTTGGATGCCTGTATGGACAAAGGAGCGTGTCGCAAGTGTGTTTAATGAATTTGTCAGTCCTCATGCTGTTGAAACCTATTCTTCAGCACATTTCTCACTTTCTCCCTCCTCCTGATAGGGCAGGGAACCTCGGGAATTTACTGTCTCCTCCAGTTTCAGCAAGTTATACGTGTGGGAGGTGAATTCAGTTCCTCACAGTGTTAATTATTGCGTGTAGAGGAAGAGCAGTCATGAAAGATGAAGTAATGAATGAAAGGAGATAGAAATAGAGAGAAGCAGCCAAGCCCTGACTTCCAAAGTCAGACCTGGTGCTCACAGCTGAGAGCAACTTGTCTGCCGTGGTTTCGATGTGAAAGATGAAGTCTGGATTCCCCTTCTTTGAAAAACAAGAGCTTCATCCCAAACTTAATGGTGGTTGTGGTTGCTTTATTCTTCAAAGTCTGGTTTTGCAGATAGGAAAGGGTTTAAGCTTTGTTTAAGAAAGGATGTGACAGTGGGGGTTTATATGGAAAGGAGATGGGTATGGTTCTTCTGCCAAGGTTGCTTTTCAGTTCTCCCTTGACAGAGAGTGATTTTGGAGAGGAGCTCAAGTGCATGGTTTTGCCGGAGGGAACAGCACATGCTGATGGCCTTTCCGAAGCTGGCGAGTGACTGTACAGGCCTTCCAGTCATCGTGGCAGGTGTGTAACCCTAAGCTACTCTCTCTAAATGAGATTTTTCAGCTCTCAGAACAGCACCCAGGAATGACAATCTCCTAATTACTTTGATAGGCCAAGCTGCTTGCTGAATGAGGCTGTGGTAGGTTCAAGGGAGGCTTTTGATTAGCCTCACTCTGATGGGCTCATCCTTGGTTGGTCTTTGTGTCCTTTACTATAGAGACTTGTCATATTTTTCTTGCTTTTCTTTGTTGTTGCCCTTTCCTGCTTTGAGACTTCAGTTGGACCAGAGATCCATGTTAGACGTGTGTTATTCACCTACCCCCTTCATTCCTCTTGGCTGTTGGAGACAGGCTTACCCAAGGAAAATGTGCTAGCTCTGCCTGGAACGTGCACAGCATCATTGCTTGGAGAGAAGACAGCACCGTATTTCATAGCTTTGGCTCTAGCTGTATCTGAATTGTAACCAAACTCTCTTCCCAGCTGCTCCAGTGAAGTCACAGAGTTGGAGCCAGCCCAGCAGACATGCTGCAACTACCAAGGATGTGGGCGGGAGCGAGACGGTAGCTTTGTGAGCTAGTTCAGTTTTTGAGAGCCAGGCTAATGAGTCTGGGAAGAGAGGCGAGGGGAAAAGGGAATCTGGCTTACGCAATTCTTACGCTGTCTTCTCCATGGCAGAGTTCAGAGTTCCAGGAGAAGGCAGCGTAATATGACCAGCATCTTTTAGTTGTGTGCCGTCATATTCTCTCCCCAAGGGGATGAGTGTGCACAGTGCAGGGCTTTGCCCTGGAATTTGTATAGTCATGTGCATAAATATGTGCACATACATCTGTGCAGTGGTTGAATGGGCTAGCATACGTGAAGATAACGTCCTGTTGGATTCTGCAGCTTTGTAGCTGAACAGAAGTTAAACAGGTATTTGCACATTATCATTTTGATTGTGTACACATACATGAGGTATAAATTGCCTTGCATGGTCTCTAACGTGTGTGTTTGCGTGCAAACACACACAGACGCACGTGCTCGGAGATACGTGCTTTGCTCTCTGAGCTTTGTGGTGCTCCTGGAGAGGTTGTGTTTCACAACTGGGGACCAGCCCTACACAGATGACGACTGTCTTTGTTTTTATGAGCTCTGTTCATGCCAGAGGAGCAAAGCTGTCGACCAGTATCTTTACCCTAGAGCTTTTTGTACATCTTCTTAGACAATTCAAGCTTAGATCCAAGTGCTTTCAGATGAGGACGACACTGTAGAATTGCATTGACTGTCCTTTGGAAGTCAGTCAGTGCAGAGTAGAGAGAACACTTCCAGTGGTTTTTTTTGCTGCTGGAGAAATGTGCCTTAGCGCTCTGTAGCAGCTGGAGTCCGTCTTTTGCAAAAAGAGCGTAAAACAGTCAGGTAGCAGTAGACAGCGTGGGAAGGAGAAAAGCGTGCCCTAGCTAAAGAGGGAATGTATCTTGTCCCATTACAAGAGCTTTCTCTGCCAGCTATTTTCACCCTGGCAAGATGATATTTTTTCCTGTTTCACAGCAGCCAGGCTCTTCCCCCTGCCCCACTCTATGCTCTGCTTGCTCTGTCTGCGTGCTTGTCTTTTGATGTCAGTCACGCTATTTGATTCGCAATGAGGAATCAGAACGTCTTTTCCTCTGCTGCATCCTCCCCCCAGTCCCCTGAACCTCTCAGTGCAGAGCGATTGGATTTAACCACGGAACAGCAAGCATCCAAGAAATCTCTTAGGGCTCTGCAGAGGCAGCTGGCGTTTGAGAACAAGGGGCAGTGGGGAGCAGTGTCTTCGGGGATCACAGCAGACAGCTCTTGGTTCATTTGCTTTCCTGGTGTGTGACACAGGGACAGTCACTGCCATGGTAGATGTCTGCACTGTCTCATCTTGGAAGCTGGGAAGGCCTGTGCATGCTTTTCCTCCATTTATTAACCAGCCACTTGCTTTGGCACTTTACCTGTGTTTTGGATCTAGAGGCATGTTCACGTGCTCATTGTCCTTATTACACCTGAAGCATCTGGTGCTATGATCAGTCGTTGCAGTGCTTTTCACGGAACTGCTGTCAGAACGCAAGAGCTGCCTTTCAAAGGCCCCGAGATGTTTTTTCCCCCCAGCACAAGATGGTTTTCTGAGGCAGTGTGTGGTTTTGCACGGTCCATTTGAGAACAGAGCTGTCTGGGACTTTTTTGATTAAGTGGATGTGAGGCTGTATTGACTTCATTTTTACAGGATCTGAGTTTGTCACAGCTGAAGCTCTTTCGGTAGGAACACAGCTTTGGCAGAATTTACCTCAGGTAACATTTTCCTAGTTTTGAAACTTGGAGTCAGATGGAAATCTGAACTGAAGAGCTACCCCAGGACTTAGTGTGGATCTCACACAACTTTGATGAAGGCCCTGGCTGCACAGCTCGGTTTCCAGCCTTCTCATCTTTTAATCTTGGTTTCTGCTGCTGTCTGGCTTTGCAGGGAAAGTGGAGATCAGACCTCTGGATTTTAGTGGCACTGGCCTGAGGACACAGCAGTCTCGTCTCTGCACAGACCTTGTAGAGGAAAACCAATATGGGCACCAAACATGCAGTTTCTCAGTTTCCAGGATTACAGTTATTAAGTCAGCTTTTTCATTTCAGTGCTAGGTGGCAACCAGCAGCTTCAGGACTTAATAAATTGTAGTCCTGGAGACTGAGAAACTGCACATTTGGTGCGTGTATTGGCTTTCCTGTGACACACGCTGGGCTTCCTGCTCGGTTGAGTAGCAGAGGCACGGAAAGTCAGTTCTGCTCTTAGGGCTGACAAGTTTCTCACAGCCCCATTATTTTGTTTTCAACACCTTCCCGCTCTGACAATGGAAGAAACTGCACTTCCAGCAACGTGCTGTTTGCACTAATAGTCGTTGCGGATGAGTTGGTTAGAGGGAAGGCGCGTTGCCCAGCTCCGCGCACTCCCCCATGCAGACACTGTTGGAGCCGCTCTGTACATCCTCCCACCACCTGCCTTCCCGCAGAGCTGCGCTACTATAGCTCCCTCCAAGAGCCTGCAGCGTTCCTGATCCGTCCACGCCATCCCTGCCTGCCTCTCCCTGCGCGGATGGAGGCCTCGTGTGCTGAACACAAGCCTGGTTTTTAGTGATTACTGTTCCCAGAACTCAGCAGGCTGAAGGGGGTGGAAGGGAGATAAATGTCAGAGTTCAACATCCAGACAAACACAGCAGAGCACACACAATAAATACATCCGCCCCCAAATGCAAATACACCAGAAGAGGTTCCTTCCCTGGGGCTCGGAGCAGGCTCAGGCAGGAGAGCAGCGCGATGAGGTGAGTGTGGTCACAGGGACCTCCCCAGCTTTTCTGGCCGCTTGGTTTGTGCAGGCCTTAGAAGCCCAGAGCGTGACTCTCATCTTGTTTAGCTGTTACTACAGCACAATTCCACTGGTACCTCCAGATTTCTCCCATTGCCAAGTGAGCAGGGCTTTGGGCATGGTGATTTCATCTAGTACTGAGATACCTCTGGTTTGGTACCAGGATGGCAACTTGGATGTGTGGCTTTTGGGGAATGATCTGAGCTGATGCTTGCTCTTTCTGCAATAATCTGTGTTCCTTTGACACAGGCTGTTTGTCTTGCTTGCTACGCTCTACAGTGGGCTAAGCAGCAGCCTTGTGCTGCAGAAAATGTATGGAAGGATCACGTCCCCCAGCTTCCCAAATGTCTACCCAAATAACAAGGAGAGGATCTGGAATATCACTGTCCCTGAGGGATATTCTGTCCGCATCTACTTCACCCATTTCAACCTGGAGCTGTCCTACCTGTGTGAATACGATTATGTGAAGGTACGTGTAGGGCAGGGCGATGTGTAGCAGGCTGAGTTGTTAAAAACCATGTATATGTGATCCTGGACATGGGCAGGACCAACATAGCTGTTGTAAGCACTTTATAGAGCTGGAACTGTAATAAGTGCATCATAGAGCAAGCAAGTCACTAATTTAGAGACACCTTTTACTATGCATTTGAATCTGTCAGTGTATGAAACATTTTTACCCCAGTTGTTGCTGGCTTTACCAAGATCTTACTGTCTCTGAGAGTGCAAAGTTAACAAGAGCATTATAAACAAAGTGTGGTGCTGATAACCCAGGCTGGCATCACAGCTTTTTGTGGGCCTCTGAAAGGAAAAGGGGAGACAAAATTATGGGTGTCAGTCACAGAGAACAGGGGAAATCTTCTCTTATCTGTCCCTGGATCTAGATTGACCTCTGGAAGCGTATTTTGAGAGCATCCAAGCTTGCTTTCTCACACCATTCAACACATTTGCCAAGCTGTGGCAGCAGTTTGGGAAGAGCAAAGCTCCGTGCTTGTCTGGTAGATGTGTCTGTCCGTTTTGCAGCTGAGCTCTGGTGGGAGGACCTTGGCTACACTGTGTGGGAAGGACAGTACAGACACTGAGGAGGCTCCGGGCAACAAGACCTACATCTCCATCGACAACAACCTCATGATGGTGTTTCGGTCTGACTACTCTAATGAGAAACCATTCACAGGCTTTGAGGCCTTTTATGCTGCTGAAGGTGAGAGACCAGCCGCTCTTGTAGGTGAAGGAGACCCAGCCGTGGTGGGGTCGGTGCTTCCCTGTGCTCTGCTGGGCTGTGAGTCACATCGTACAGAGGCAGATACAGAAGGGCACTGCAAACAAGCCAACCTCACAGAACACAGAGGGGCTCAGACCAAGAAAAAAGTGTCATCAGAGGGTGTTGGTTTCCTAATTCTATGCTTCACCTGTTAGATATTGATGAGTGCAAACAGCGGTTTGATGGTGAACCCCTCTGCAATCATCACTGTCACAACTACGTGGGGGGCTACTATTGCAGCTGTCGGGTTGGCTACACACTGCACGAAAACAAGAGGACGTGCACAGGTGAGCTCTTGCTAGATCAGGAGACATTTCCCTGCTTCTCTATTACAAACTCTCTCTGGCCATGGCTGCCTGGGTCTGATTCAAGATTCAAACTCCTCATATCTCCAGTTTCTTGGAACAGACCTATTCATTCATCCTCCCCTTCCTGAAGTGATGGCTTTTAGCACAAGTGTATGGATTTTCTTATGCTATAAAGCATGTGCCAGGGCTTAATGTGAAGGTGCAAAATGAATAGGTGTGAATTAGCAGACTAGGGGCTTTGCGTTGTCCGTTCATGTGTGCACACCTATGCCGCCTCCTTGAACATAATGCGAGCAGAGGGAGCTTGTCAGCACTATTGAAGGGCTGGGCTAACCCTGATGGGTGGAGATGTGCGCATTGGGAATTCCTGTGGTGCAGCTGATGTGCTGGATCCTGTTCACGCTTCAGAGGCCTTTAGCTGCAAGCGCTGAAGCTGCTCCAGTTACTGGGCTGCAGAGCAAAGGTCTCTGTGGATTGCCTTCATGAGAGGAGGGAAAAGCTCCCCCTTTGATTTTGGGCTTCTGTCTGAGCAGGCTGATATTAATGGGCTCTTTTTTCTCCTTTATTTTCCAGCGTGAGATAATTAAGCTTCTCCTCGCTTAGGCAGAGATGGAGACAGTTGTGCTGGGAAGAGCTGGTTTGCGCTCCCTCCCGAGCTGCCTGTTGCGTTCCACCCAAGGCCTGCAGCTTTCTCGTGCTCAGTGACTTGGGTGTCTTGGTTCGTTCCCTTTCAGACCTTCCCCCTGCACACAATAAAGAGGCTGTTCCTTGTTGAAAGCTGGTGGCAGCCTCTGGGACATTCTTTTTCTTGTATTTCCCATGTGTCATTAGGGAAAAAAGGTAGATAAAGCAGGAGCTGGGAAGAGAGAAGCTGCCTGAAGACTCTTGAATTTCTTGTCCAGCTCTTGTTGCTTGATCTTCCATAGTTCTTAAACTTCAACAAGACCAGAACCACACATTTGTTCCCTAAAGTTCCTTTTAGATATGCTCTTGTCTGCACTCAGACTCGTAGATTGAAACTATTTATATTTAGATCCCATTCACTCTTTGGAAAGTGTGAATATCTCTCATTGGGAACCTAGGCTTATGGCTGGAGTGGGTTCTGGTGAGCAACTTGATTATTGCAAGAGGTTAATGAGTCAGAGCTGAGCAGCTGTAGGTGAACTGCTGAAGATAAAACAAGGCCTTGTTTAAAAAGCTCGAGGGATAAAGGAGCATTAGTTAATGAGCATTTCCTTATTTCTGCAATTTAACAAGGTAGCTATTAATTGTAATTTATGAGTCTCAGTTTCTCCAGCCCCATCTCTACTCTTTAGTGCTGGGAGTAAACGTGACAGGAACCCTTTTCCAAGTGGGCATGGGAAGGACAGAGAGTCTTTTAGGTGGGACACTTGAGTCATTGCAGGTCACTGCATTTGCAGACTTCTGTGTTACCTTGGACAAGTCACTTGATACCAGCTTTGAACACCCATCTGCAAAATGAGAGGTGACATTGCTGCCTGGACCTACTGGGAAGATGTTCGGTAAGAGTCACAGAGGTAGATGCTGCAGGGAATGGTTTGGGGACAGAGTGACTGGGCGAAGTTCTGCTGGATTTCATCTCATTCAGAAGCTGTTTCCATGATTGCAGTGAATTGTGATCAAAGCACCTTGAAATTTTGTCATGGCTTGGTGATAAAATTTATGACCCACCTTTCATTGAGGACCTAATGAGCCAGTGACAATGGACTTGGAAGTTTTGAGGGGCTCATTTTTCAGAGTTCAAGCCCCTGGCAAACAGCTCCCTGTGATTCTAATAAAAATATGGCCTAAGCATAATTGAGCACTCTCTGGACAGCTCTAAAGCTTGAACTGAGAAGTGAACGGACGGCATTTCTGCTGGCAGATGTTAAAAAATTATTTGATCTTTTTTGTGCTGGCCAGTTTATGACTTTCTTACTTGCAGAGTTATGGAAAAAAATACTGCCCTGACAAAGAGAACTCTCAGTGGCCACATCCAGGAGATATTAGGAGAAACGTAAGGTCCAGTCTAAGCCTTTTTATCTTCATGCTGTGAATTCCCTTGGACCAGCAGAGTATCTTCTGGTGGGTCAGCTAGTTCTGGCTACTCACATGAGCACAAATCAAGAGAGTAAGTTAGGAAACGGGGTCTAAAGGAGACTGATGTAATGAAGCATGAAGAACTATTAGTCTCTTAATGTTTCTCCTGTTTTTCAGTCCTTCAAAACAAGGTGAAGGCTGGTTTTCTGAATTAATGGGGCATTGATCCTATTTGTACTAGGGCGGCGTGCGGGGATCCCAGCTCTGCGTGGAGGCGTGGTGCTATTTTTTGCTACGTGAACACAGAGCAAGAAGACCCTCGCAACCAGCACCTGGGCAGCTCCAAGCAGTTCTGGAAGATGCATTACTTGAGTGCATCTGGGCTAAGGATCCCTCGAGCCCAATCTCCTGCCTTTGGTACTGCCCAGCATCTCACGCTTCGGTGGAAGACACAGTTCAGTAAGTGATTTTTAAAAGTTTACTGCCGTACAGAAGCGTAATCGCATGCAATACATCCAGTGTTGTCTGTATGCTACTTAGCTTCAGCTGAACTTACAGCACTAGTGTATAAAAGCTTGGTTTAAATTTCATAGGACAGCACATTGCACAGATTAATTATATGCTATTTCTTAGTGCTGGTTTTGTATCAGGTTTGTGGTTTTCAGCCTTCAGTTTCATCATGTGTCCATTTGCCATTGTACTACTAGAGAAAGTCAACAGCCCTCAGGAGCTGCAGTGCTTGGTTATGTGCAGTGTTTTTCTGTCTCTGCGTGTGTATCTATGTGCGGTCTTTCCTCCACCATTTCCCTCTTACATATTTTTATGCTGAGCTTTACTAATACTCCTTTAAACATACTTTAAGGAAGGAAAATGACATGATCATTATGGTAAATAGAAGACAAGGTGTTGCCCCCTTCTAGCTCTGAGGTTCTTGTAAGAGATAATTTAACGTTACCAACGTGAGTATTCCTTCTTTACCCAGCAGATCCCGTGCCTGGGGAAAAATGGGTTTGGAGATAATAGGAAAAGATTCTGATGCAGAACTAGCAGAAGATTTGAGATTCTGACTTTCTAATGATTTCAGTAGGGAGTCAGGGGTGCAAAGATAGTCCTCATTATATTGCAGCTTGGATGGTGAGGGTTAGACTTCACACTGAGGCTTTTTTCACACCCAAGGAGCTCGTGTTTTCGTTCCTATCTCTTCCTGTAATTGCCTCCAGACTGCTCCTGCAGGGGCTGTAGAGCAGGGACAGAGATTAGCATGAGGAAACTTCGGTTGTTAAGAGAAGCAGATTTCTTTGCGCTTCCATGGCTGTGAGCAGCATCTTGCTAAAGCTGCGTATCAAGTAGTTTTTGGGGTGTTTCCTACCCTGGGGTTGCAGGAGGTGGAAGGGAGCATTACAGTGGGACCGTAAAGTGAACACTGTGTCACTGGCAATATTTTAAATGGCACCTGCAGCAGCTGGGATGAGTGTGCTGGAAAACATGCTTTATTCTTATACAGCCATTGAATGCTTCTGTAATTTGAGGCACAATCAGTGGAATTACAGAAATGTGCATTTAGTTGGGAAGAATGAGGTAATAACAATTAAGGAAAAAACCCACTTGCTGATAATCCTCTACAAGTGCAGCATGAAAGGAAGAGCTGTAATTCCCATTGTAGCTCAGCAGATTTGTGCTGGTGCTCAGCACTGAGCTCCCGGGCTGGGTTCAGAGGCAGCCAGGCCCTCCAGGTGAGTCAGTCAAGCTTTCCCTGCTGCTTTGGGCCAAGAGAGGTATTTCAAAGAGGATTTAAGAATCAGGAGAAGGCTCAGTTTTAACAGAATAGGCATTTCTAGGTATTTATTAACTTTTTGTGCTCTGTGTATTTGTCAGCTGTGTTTGAAAACCTCGGATAGTGAATTGGGAGTAGAGCACAGGGAGCTGCTCAGGCACTGCAGCCATGGTTTGTGTCAAATAAAAGTGGCTGCCCCACACGTTTTGGGAAGATGGACAGGGACAGATTGGTCTGAATTTACAGACACGCTTGGTACCCAAGTGCATCATTACTTGTGTTGTGGTATTGTAGTTGTGCCAGGAGCCACACAAACGTAAAAGATGATCCTTTTACTCATTCCTGCTTTCCTTTCCAAGCCAATGCTTGTGTCCGAATACATCCTGTCACAGCACGTAGGGCTGTTAAACAGGTATAGGGTGGAAGCAAGTTTCATTCTCTGAAGTAAAAGGAACTTAGAAACTTGGCTAACTAATCCGTGATTAGTTAAGGGACAATAATGTTCATTTTCTCATTCACAGCTTTGTCTCCTTCCATTAAAATGGCAACCTTCAACTGTATGGTCTGTTTTAGGTGATAATCCGTAATTAGTGACTGGGAAATGGCATTTTTGTCGGTAGAGGTTAGCATGGTCTGTTTGAGCATACAATTCAAAGTCAAACGATTTCCCTCTTACAATTAATTCAGTGTCACAGTGGTGCAAAAATATGCCGGTGTTATCAGCGGGTCCAGCATTCCTCGTCAACTAAAGGATTGCTCATCCAGCTTAGCAGCACATCATAAAGCCTTTGTTCCCAGCTGATCAAAGCACCACTTCACAGCCATCAGATGCTGTCAACAAGCAGAGATCCTCGGGGCACTTGTGGATGTTCCTTCTTGCTTCTCTTCAGCAGGGAGCATTTGTGGCTCCAATTGTGTCGGCAAGAGGCACAGCTGGTTTTGCTCAGAGAATACAATTACATTTCTAAATGTCTGGCAACAAAGGCATTAAAAAGAAAGAGCTGCATTCACAGGCTTCTGGAATTGAGGAGCTGATAGCTGCCCTACCACTCTGCAGCCGCTGGTGCAGCAGACAACCTGCAAATTTAACACCTCGCAATGTTTCTGCCGAGCTTCCCGCTGTCACACTGATTTGTGACCTCCAGCGCTGTGGCGGTGTGAAGTGGTGCTTGCCCCGTGTGCTCTGAAACCTCCTCCAATGGATAAACTAGTGTAGAAAAAGGTCCACTACCTGTGTCCCATACGGCTGAACTGAGTTAGTACAACTATGATCATCATATTCTGTCGGTTTGCTTGGGTGTGTGGTTTTTAGTTCCTGGGGTTTTGTGGTTTGTTTTTTGGGGGTGGTGTGTTTTGATTTGGTTTGGTTTTTTCCTGGCCCACTGTCAGAGTCAGGTTTTTACTGAAAGAATTGGAGGAATCACCAGCCCTGACTATCCAACACTACCTATCAACACTGATTATCTATCATGCCCCCCCAGTTCCTGCCGCTGCCATACACAGGTGGGAGACACTTCCTGATCCCACTGGAACTGATGGAGACCTTTCATGTGCAGACACCCCAGGAGCGCTGTGCCCCATGATGTCCTTAAGATAAGGTGAGGCTTAGTGCATTTCATCACAGCTTTTGTGAGACAGGCCCAGTCCTTCTACTGCATCTTTTGTCTGGGGTTCACCATGTTAATTTACAGGTTCGCCTCCCTGTATCTCTCCTCATTCGTTTTCTCTTGTCCCTTCAGTTAGTTTGATTGTTTGTGGTTTTTGTTTGGTTGGTTTTGTTTTGTTTTTCTTTCAGCAGCTTCCTCTTTCCAGCAATTCCCCAAAACCAAAGGCGGGCACACATCTGAGTGATGACCTGATAGATTTCATCACAGCCTCTGCCCTTATCGCAGACCAGTGACGCCAGGGGAATCAGGTAAATCTTTTCCATTCAGTTTGCTTGTCTATAAAACAGACCCAGCTCTCACTTTCCAGGAATTTTGTAGCACTTTGGGTGCTTGGAGAAAAGGCGCAAGGGGGCTACTGGAGCGATGAGCCACCACTGACCACCTGCCCGGCTTTTTAACCTTAGCAAGAAAGGACCATTGAAGTTCAGGGCCTCATTGTATTAATATCAGTTCGTTCTTCCTTAAGCCTTATGTGGGAAGCAGTAAAGACAGTTTGTTTGCAGGTTCCTTCTGAAGTGAGGTTTTAGAGAACTCCAGAACTCCAGCTGATCTGCAGTTCAGCTCTGGTCCAGGAACATGATTTTATTTTAGGGAGCAATTTTCACAGCTTGTCAGGAGCGTGTGTTCAGGCAGCAGGCATTCCAGACTGGTCCTGTCAGCACGCCTGGCTCTGCACAGGTCACCACACACCTTTGATATGAGAGCATCAGTCAGTTTTTCCTTTTATTCTCAGGAGTTGTGGGTTTGTGTCCATGCCCATGAGACAGCACAGAGAAAGGGCAGAGAAAAGGTGAGGTCTCCCCTCAGAGCCTTTAGCAGTAAGTAACAAATTCTTGGCTCTTCAGGGGAATACTCTGTTCTCTGATGCGCTGCAGGTTCGCATGTCCCGGTCCTGAAGCACCACCCCATGGTCACAGCGCAGCACAGCTGGGTGGCTGCTGGGCCATTAAACGTGTAGGTGCCATTTCTCGTTAACAATTTCTGTTGCTCACATACTGTAATTACGAGGTGTATTCAGTACACTGAATTTGTTAATAATTGTCCCTTCTTTGATATCCTCCCCAAAGAATCACATTTCTGGGGATGTCTGTGTGTACACCCATGCTGCTCCTCTTTGAATGCTGCTGCTTGTGATTATGTTGGAAGAAAAGAATGATTTTATGTAAGATTTCACAAAATCAGTGTAGCAAGAATTTGTAACGTTCTTTCGTTACTGTGTCTCTCTGGGGAAGTTAAAACGGGAATACTTGGTCATTCCTGCTCAATGCAGCATTTCAGACTTGGTGCTTAATAACGTCCTGCTTCCTAGCCGGATAACATCCTGCTTCCTAGCCGGCAGTTTCGGGAGATCATCTAGATGTTACCGCAAGAGTTTAAAATCACCATTAGGTGATTGTGGTTTTGGAAGGCACAGACTTATCTCAGCTGTTATTGTATAGTCTGATTTGATAGCTCCACACTTCCAGTGTTCACTGTTGACTAGAACCCCAGAAACTAAAAATGTGGCTGCACAGTGTGACTGGCACTCCCTGGAGTTATTAATGTTGACCTTATATTTCTCTGTTAAATGTACCTTTTTAACACACCTTGGTCTTGCCCAGGGCTCCCTGTTGCTGTTTAGTGTCTCAGGTTAATGCCAGAAACTCGGTTTCCCTTGAAGAGAGTAAAAAGCTGAACCCTCGTTTATTCCAGCTCTCATTCGGAGAGCGCAGTTTCTTAAATGACTAAATTGTTGTTGCTTTTAAATCGCTTGGCATTTTTTAACAGGAAAATGGAACCACACTGCAGAACGAGCCACTGAACGTCCTTATTGCAGAGTGCTTGGCTGAGGCTTCTTTCTTTTTTAATGCTTGAACTGCTAAATTAGCTACTCCGTCAAATTACTCAAGATTCAAGACTGAGTTTTGGGAGAAACATTTCACAGTGTAAAAGCGTAATTGTTCCTCTTCTAGATTAGAATATCCATATATTCCAATTATCTTAATTTACATTCAGAACAAATACACTTCTCGATGCCCAAATTCCTTAGCAAAACTGTCTCTCTTGATTACAGAACTTTTCCAAAGGATTTGCGTAATACTGACTAATGAAAATGGTGCTCTTAAATCAAATATTCATTTGCAAGCAATTTTACCGCTCCAAAACAATCTAGGAATTACATTTAGAATCATTAACTTAATTCAATCCATACAAGCATAAAAATTCAGTGTCCAAATCTTAGAGTGTGTAACGTTTATTGCTGTGTTGTTTTGCAGTTTGTGGAGCACAGAGAAGCGGGAACCGTGGGGCGCAGATCCGGGGGGTGAGGAGGCGGCTGAGTGACAACAGGGCTCCCACAGCTGCTGCTCGTGGAGGTGAGCAAGGAAACCCCTCAGCTTTAAGGAGTAAAGGGGATTTTGGACAAATGCTCATTTTGCTGTGAAGATGCCTGGGCAGAAAAAAATGACACTCATGGTTACGAAAATGATCTTGTTAACTTTGATAATGATATTGTGTTGGTTAGACTGGAGCTAAAGCCTTACTTAGTACCAGTATCACAGCTGGGTGTTCCCCAGGAAAAGCAGATTCCTGAAAACAAACCCGGGGTGGCTGCAGCACCTGCCCCAGAAGGCTCCTCCGGACTGAGTCGATGTGTTTTCTTTTAGCGCTGTGGATTGCTGCGAGGCTGCAGCTGTCGAACGAACACCCACCCGCTGAGAGCACCAAGTTCCTGCTGGCAGCTGCTAAAACGCTTTCTGAACAGAGTTCTACAAAGAACAAGCTTTCCCATTCAGATTGATAATTTCAGTACATGTTCAGCTGATGAGAAATTCCCGGAACTAATCAGTTCTGCCTACAATATGTATCCCCTTACAATTACCTAAACTTCCTCGTTCTTCCAGTTCACATTCTATCACTAGTGTATTTTACTTTCTAGAAAACTGAAATCTTTTCAAAGAAGACTCCAAACACTTCAGTCTGTTTTCAATAGTATTTTATTCACTCATTCATAAACACTAGAGTACGCAAAGCAGTTAGAAAATACTAATGAAATTATTCTAAAATTGTCAGGGCTTTTGTTTGAGGGTGAAGAAAGGCTGAAATAATTAGCAAAGACAACTCAGCGCTGCCAGCCAGCCTGTTAAAACCTACGCCTGGACAATTTAAACAAAATTAAAACCATGCTAATTACAAAAACTTACCACGCAGTTCCTTGCAGGGATCACCGTTAGTCTTTGCAGGTCCAAGAAAACCATTTTAAGTGTTACTCAGCAGAAGTAGCTGGTAATAGTGCAAGTGCTAAAATGCAAAATTCACAGATGGTACAGTTTGGAGATTATTCCGACTTAGGTGCAGAAAAAAAAATCTCAGCAAGTTTTTGCAGCGGGATATGAACAGCAAGTAAGTGTGGGATTACTTTTCAGCCTGGGTGTTTAGAACCCCTCTTTAAACCCATCAAGATGTATATTGAGACCCAGCTGATTTTTTAGTACTGCAGATGGAAAACTAAAGCTAGTGCAGTTTTATCCACTGTTTAAATGGTCTTCTCTTCATGTGCCTCAGTGTAATACGTGCTAATGAAGATTTAACTTGAAAAGTTCAGTAGGTTAAAAACTGTAAATATCCGTATTCAGAATGTTCAGAGCTACAGTGCAGTATTGGGTATAAAAAAAATACCCATAGACCTTCAGGGGGTTTTGAGCGCAAGTAAATTTACCAATTCCTCAACTGCCTGCCAGGGGAAACAATCCTCACCAGTTTCTGCCAAAACATCCTGCTCTTTGTCAAAGCCTGTGTCCACTCCCTGATGCTTTATTCAGCTGGAAAGTCTCCTGGGATTGAGTTTCTAGCTCTCTCCTGGGCTGAGTGTGTTGCAGAACCCTACTTGGACTAGTGGACTGGTCTAAAAACAAGTTAAAAACCTACGTCCCCCAAGGAGATGCTGTGGGCAGAAACACATCTTGACAGTGTTTGTGTGTCTTCCCCACCCCACTTCCCAGGAACTGCTCAAAGAACATGTGAGGAACGTTCCCTGGTACAGATACAATCTGGAGGGAAGCGCTTACCCTTCTAGGTATGGACACCCCAACGGGGGGAACTGGATTTTAGCTACATACAGCTCACTGAACAGTGCAAAAATAGAGTGGAGTAAAGGTGGGGGTCAGGTATCGGTACATGACGAGCGGTGGCTCCGTTTGAGCTGCCAACCTTTAGAGCGTGCTTATCTGAAACAAACCGAATTACTGCAAAAGAGCTTTACAGAAGTTCATCTCAAAAGTGTAAAATTAATTAACTGCTATGAATTCTTTGCATTCAGGGCTGCAAAACAAAGACACATATTACTTAAATCAGTTTTATTTAAGAATTTCCTACAGTGACAAATCTTATAAAAAGCATCCAAACACAAAACTGCAGCAAACAGCATTCTTATGGGTATCTTACAGACAGAGGAACTTCCACCCGAGGCACACTGAGCTCGCTGTGCTCTCTGCTGCAGCAGCTACCGCAAAGCTCACCACAAGCTCAATGTTCTCCTCACAACCCCCACCAGCGGCAATTCACGTTACCACACTTACAGATCATTAACAGAAAAAAAAAACAACACACACCATACAGCATTCACAGCAGTTGACATAAGGGAAAAAAAATACAGATATTCATTTCACATAACACATTCAACTAATCAATTAACCAGGGATAAAACCCACTTAAAGTCTTCCACGTATGGATGTCCTTTGAATGCAAGAAACACTCGTACTTTATTTGCCATCATTGCTCTCCGCACACTCTCTCACCAAAGCCACAGGATTGAGAGACATCTCGCCAAGTAAAATAAAATCCATAATGCACCACCAGGTCTCCGCACGCGCTCTCTCCTGTACCTCGCACATACCAGCCCTCTCATGCCTCGGCACCACCATCAATCCCACACAAGGTTTCAAAAGTTCAAACAGCCTTCTGGTTCCATCTCACAGCCTTGCGTTCATAGCGTTGATACGACTCCATGAAATAAAGAGTAGCGGATAAAAATGGAACACCCACCGTCTAAGACGCAGCATGTGCGGTGTGATGAAGTATTCTTGGATGAGAAAGCATGTAGACAGAAGTATTCCTAAGGCAGAATATTTACAGCACTGCTTTCAATGAAGTGCTTCTTCCATAGACATTTGAAATGAGATGAACTGCGGAGATTAAATGAAGCCTTCATATCGTACTTTAGTATGGAGGGGAGACAGTGTTAAAAAAAAAATAGAACACAAAACAAGAGCGACACCGTGTTCTCCAACTGGGGCGCTTGGAGAGTCTTATGGTGGGATCAAATTAAAAACAAGAGGGAGAGAATGCTGTTTCTGACCAATGGTTTCCATTTTGAACATGCAAAGAATTCAGGTAGCCAGGAAACAAGGGACAGAGTATTACAGGAGAATCCTTTCCTATCGATTGTAGTGTTAGTTCACCTATGGGGCAAAGAGCAGTCCACTTCCAAACATTCCGTATTCCAACAAGATATGTAACAAAACTTAGAAAATTCTTTTTACCTTTTTCTTTTTTTTTTTCTTTTTTTTTTTAAAAAAAGAAAAATGTCAAAAATACTGCTGAATATACTGCACACTGAACAAAGTGATTCGGAAAACTTTAGTATATATGTAATTTACAGTATACTTACCATGTGTTAGAAAAATTTGATTTCCCACCATAGAGTCAGTATCAGAGCCCACTGCGTCTACATTCCCCATCCTGACGATTTGGAATCCATGCTTGAACCAAAGCCTCCGTTAAACCCGCTGCTGGAGCCCGCGTTCGAGGCCGAGCCCCAGCCTATGGCCGCCCCCGAGTTGGACCCGCCGTAGGAGTTATTTCCTGAACTAAAGCCCTGGTTCTGCTCCCGCTGCATGTTGCCCTGCGGCTGGTTGTTTCCCGAGGGCCCCGACTGGTTCTGCTGGCTGGCCAGCATGCCCATCATCCCCCAGCTGCTCTGCAGCGCTGCCTGCGCTGCTGCCATCATGGCGGGGTTGATGCTAAAGGCTCCGAAGTTCATTCCTCCACCCATGTTGCTGCCCTGGTTGTTGCCCAGGCCTCCCCCACCTCCTCGGCTGTTGCCAAACCCCCCCTGGTTCCCAAAGCCGCCCGGGTTACCACCAAATCTTCCACCTCGCTCTAACTGCCTATTGCTATTGTGCTTAGGTTCAGCATTGGATATATGTACGCTGATTCCTTTAATGATCAAGTCCTCTCCACAAAGAGACTGGGCAACCTATAAGAAATAAGGGATTGATTAAATGTATGTTGGACTTCTTTTTGTTCAATGTTAGTAGTACAAGACAAAAATATCCCACATGATTCTGAGCAGATATTTAACCTGCAAAGGAAGCATATGCATATACTTAATCCAATTTGAAGTGTTTTATCTTCATATTTACTACACTGACTGCAGTATAAAAACCCGTCTGTACAACGGCATCTGGAAAGTGTCACCTCAGACAACTTAATAAATCAAATCAAGCTAATACCACTGGGATTGTCATGATTGTGGACCAAGTGTTCCACGTGTAGTTCCAGAAATAATGCTTCATCAAGTCACTGTAACCTAGGCTGTCTAAATATGAAGTTTAAATATTTTAAGATGTACCTGATCATCTGCAAATGTAACAAAAGCAAAAGCTCGGAAGGGTTTAGGAATGAAGACATCTACCACTTCTCCATACTGGGCAAAGAACTGTTGAAGCTCATCTGCCGTCATGTCCTCAGTGCAGCGCCCAACAAACACTTTTCTGCTACGCAAAGGTTCGTCGGGACTTTGCTGGAGAGAATTTAAGAGAAAGGAAAAAAAACAAAATTAAAAAAATATATATATTAAAAAAAAAATCACAACTATCCTTGAGAACTGAGCTACATTTTGCTAAAGGCCCCTTTTAATTAATCTAGCCTGTTCTGAGGACTGAAGATCAAGAAAGCTTGAGATTGTGAGTTAAAGACTTAAAAAAGGTCTGTTCAGAACACATGTGCACCTTGGTACAGATGGAGAAGAGTCACAAGAAAATGAACACAGGAGCAATACAGAAGAACAGTGACAAGGCTTCAGGTTCTGTTTGAATTCAAGGACCCTGATCTCCCCTAGGTTAGTTATTCCACCCGCTCTATTCTCCATGCAGCAGACAAGTTAGGCAGGTACTGCTGGACATGAGAACACATTATTTTCAGATTTCCATCTCTACTTAATTCCCCACAAGACGAGCTATTTTCCCAACACTTCTTGTTCACTTCCTGCTCACCCACCTCCTTGTTTTCCTCCCTTGCTCTCACTTGTCCATTCACAGACTGAAAAGCCACATCCAAAAATGGATTATTAATGGACTGCTCACCTAACACAGCTGCTAAAAAAGTGCACTTTGGAGTGTTTGGTAAAACTAGTAGTAAATACAGAAGTACCTTAGAATTGGGAAGTTTACAGTCACACCATCTTCCATCTATCATGTGCCGCTGAGACATCACTTTCACCTGCGTTTCATAATCCGTAAACCGAACAAACCCAAATCCTTTTGAGTGGCCAGTTTTAATATCCTTCTTCACCTAAGTAAAAAAACCAAAACCAGACTTTTAAAAAGATCACAGAAACAGTGCATGCTTGTATTTGTGACTTAATCACATGCCATTTACCAGTCATCTGCATTAACTTTGATATTAAGATCACCAGAAAAAGTATACAAGAAGTTTTTATTATCTCCCTGTATTTGCTGATCTCTTCTTACAAAAATTACTATAATATGATATAGTCAAAGCAGGGGCTTATGACACCTACAAATTAAAATGAGCCTGCCTTGAGCCCAGGCACAACCTGTGCGGCAGGTGCGGCACGACACGCATGTCAAACAGGCGGGCGCAAGCAGGGACAGAAGCGTGGTGTTACTGGATTCATTTCGTTAAGTTCTGTTGGAGAGTTCAGCACCTTGTAAACGCTCCCATCACAGCAATCTCTAACTCCTTAGCGCACACATATTCAGCTACAACAAGTAACAGCAGTAATATAAATTAAAAAGTGCTTGAAAACACTGTACCCATTAAGCTGATCTGTGTGAGTTGCCACTCCCAAACATCCCTGGCCACCTGTACCTGCACGAGCTACAAAGCTTGCAACGAAATGCAACCGAGGAAAACACACACAAGCTTCAGATCTTCTGTGAGTTACGCGGCTCTGTTTGTTTCTACTGGCTTTGTCAGAAGACTCATTTCTACTTGAGCTGCAAAGATTTTACCTGCACCATCAGAACTTCTCCAAATGTACTGAAATATTCCTTTAAGTCTTGTTCCGTGGTTTTCCAGGGAAGACCCAAAACTATTAAATCTGAAGTCTTCTGTACTGCTCGTTTCACTTTCACAGCTGATGATGCATCTGTTTCATCCATTTTTCTCTTATTATCTGAATATAGAGGAATACATTAGACATCAACCTTGACTCTGCAAATTGTGTCCACTGATTATGAACTGTATGGTATAAAATCATAATTATAAAAATTACAGATTACAAAAGACACATGCTAGCTTTTGGGAGCTTATTATTATAATCCATATCTACCTGTCCACAAGGAGAGAAGAAAGAATAGTCTACGTTTAAGTCCTCCTCCAAGATGCAATTTGACTGAGTTAATTTACTAAAGTATTATCCAGTAACAATCACAGTCCTATAAGCATGTGGAGAAAACAGGAATTTTAAAGATGAACGCTTCATTAGCAATTTACTTTCTTCCCTTCTTTTTTTGGGAGGGGGACAGGCTGGTCAGGCTCCTCTTTTCCTGATCATTTGTTTTAAATGGTACCTCTGACCAAACCATGGCTTGAAGAGAAGCATTTGTGAGTACAGAGATCCCATTACACCACAGTCTTAGAAGGTCTACATAGGGCTGTGAACCTTCCAAGGATAATGCAAGACTATAATTAAAGTGCTTATATGGGTAGAGAGTTAAAGACATCACTACACATCTGAAAACTCAGTGGGGTTGAATACATGAATAAAATTGCTGAACTTCTGTAAATCAGAGGGTTCAACGGTAACACTGGAGCCATGTGAAACAAGCAGCGACTCGCAGGGGCCTCTCGACTGGAAAGAGCTGCAGAACGCAGACAAACCTTTGGGGTAGTTGACCACGTAGACCAGGTTTCCCCAGCCGGCCTCGGGCGCGTGCAGGATGCCCTCCACCAGCCGCACGCCCCGCATGCACTGCGACACCGGGTTGCGGTAGCGCAGCCCGCAGGCCCCGGGGAACTGTGCCGTGACGGTGGAGAGCAGCACGGTGCCGTCATCCTCCGACGGGATCTCGATGGGCTCGTCGTTCTCGTCCTCCGTCACCCGGATATACTCCGACATCTTCGTTGGGAGTCACTAAAGTACAGGACAGGGGGGGTAAAGCAGGCGTGAGCCATCACCTGGTTGCCCTTGACTTGGTTTTCCTCTTTCCAGCCTCAATGCGGGAACCATCTGTGTTTATTACACAACCGGGTGCAGCGAAATGCGTTATTCGCTGTCGGTAAAGCCTCGGGCCCTGCCGTGCCCACAGACACCGAAACAACACCTCGGCTCGGCCCAGCCCAGAGCCCACGGAGGGACCGGCAGCAACGGTGGGATCTCCCAGCACTACCGCGGCCTCCGCCAGCGGGGCCGTGACCGGCGACGGGCGGGGGAGAACGGCCCCCTCGGCCGCACCGCTTGCCAGGGCCTGCCCACACCTATAACCTCCACGCCCGCCACCGCCGGCGGCCCCGGCCCTAGTGGGCCCTAGTGGACCCCGAGCGCGCCCGCCGCGCCCCGCTCACCGGCCAGGGAAGGGAGCAGCGTGTCCCGGAGACCCTCACCGGCTCCGCCGCACACCGTCCGCTGCCCCGCGATGCCGCACAAAATGGCGGCCGCGGCTTCCCCTCAGAGGCCGGGCCGGGCCGCGGGGCGAACCATTCCATGGGGTGGGGAGGAGTTGCCGCGGAACGCGCTCGGCCGCGGGAACGCGGTGAGTCCCGGCCGCACTGCGGCCACGCATTGCCCGTGCCCAGCCGGAGCCGCAGCCCGTGTTCTCGGGATAGGACAGTGGCAGCAGCCGGTGAAGGGACCACTCCCTGCTCCGCTCCCCCCCCCCCAGCGCCGGTGGTACGGCCCTCCCTGCGCCTGCGCGAAGCGAGCGCGGGGGCTGCCGGGAAAGGGCGGTGCTGAGGCGGCCACGGCGCCCGCGGGGCTGCCGGTCGGGGGTGGGATCCCCACAGACACCCCTGGGGACGGGCGGTCCCATCCGGCCCAGAGCCCCGGAACGCTGCGGGGCGGAGGCGGCTGTTCCAGGTCAATGATGACGGTAATGGCGGAGCCCCAAGCCCGCAGTGCGGCGGGTCGGCAGCGCCAGGCCGCGGGAAGGACCCGCTGTCCCGGTAGTGGCTGTCGCTCAAGGTTAAAAACCAACCAACCAACCAAACACCGCCAAGACCCCCACACTCTTTCCAACGAGACCTAAGCAACGGAGCAGCTTATTGAGCTAACGTGAGGGGTCTATATCGCTAGGGAGAACTCTGCTGGAAATGGTTTTGGGTGCATCAAGAGCTTCCAGTTGGGCTTGAGACCCCATATGCACTTTTAGATCATTTTTTTCACAGAACGTGGTGACAAAATTAGAGATGGTGAGTATGGCGATCATTGCGGTATCTCAACATCAACCTTAAAATGCAGGTATTTCCAGGCTATAAGCCTCTTGCCAGAGGACACAATGAGCGATGCTGGCTGAGACGTGTGAAGGCTGGAATCGCATTGTTTTGGCTGGGTAGCAAGGTTGATCCCACGCCTCCACCTGCAGATCTCCCGCAGGCGTTCCCCGAGGGCCTGGGAAGAACTAGATTAACCAGGATGACTAGTGCAGGCAGCTTACGGCAGCTCAGTTCTGTATCTCATATTTAGTGCGTTTGTCTGACACCCTCCCGTCCTTCCCCAACTATCGGTGCATCGCTCAGAACCAATGTCTTCATTAATTCTTCAAGATGTTTGGAGACTTTTTGCCTCTCCATCCACTGCCCTCCTCTGACCTTGTATAAAATAATTGTGTAGGATTGCTAGAAGTTAAAAAAAGCTAGTAGTTCTAGCCCTGTCCTTTAATACCTGGTAAGCGTTTACCATAACACAGCTTAATCCTCTCTAGGCCCTGTTTCCCCTTACTTAATGGAAAGACTTAATGGTTAAATCTCATTATACAATATTATGAATTTCTGAACTCCAAAGCCATTATGGCTAAGGGACACTCATATTCTTGCTGCCACTTCTCTGACTCAAGAAGTATGCAGCAGAGCCTGTCTACATAAGGTTTTCCTAAGCTGCAGCCCCAGGAAGGGCCACTCACTGGGCTGCTGTGCTGAGCCCTCTCTGCTCACATAACTCACACAAGTCACTGTGCATAAGAATCACACAGAAGAGGAAAACAACAGTGGCAGCAACATGGTATTTTCCACCTGGCCTGGTTCCTTTTACAAGGTTAATCATCTGCTTTCAGTAGCATAACCCTCTAGATAAACACTCGCTTTTTATTTTGCAGTGATAATGCTATAAATTAGTAGCTGTTAATCAATCATTTGTATCTGGACAATTGCCATTCCACATCTCAGAGTTATTTTATTCTGCTACTTTAATAATAAGCTTATCTGGTCCATCAGTCACATTAGTTGCAAGTTGCACCAGAGGCATCTCTAACAGTTTTCATTACAAGATCTATATGAACAGGAGCCCACCCAGGGATGTCATCAGCAGAGCTGTGGAGCCCTGCAGCGCACTGCAGAGCTCGCTCTAACCAGCTCCGTTCTGTGACTCAACCAGTGTGCTGTACCACGCTTTTAGAAGGAAAATAATTCTCCCACCTTCTTCCTTCTCTTTTCTCCTCACCTGTTCTTCTGTGACACTCATCCAGTCCACACGTGCTCTGTGTTCCCAGTGCCCATCCAGCTTGACTTCCCTGGCACCCGTCTCCTAAAAAGAAATAAAAATAAGTAAGGAAAGGTGACCCTACTGCTAGCAAAGGCCAATCCAGTCCCTTGCATTAATGTATCCTACTGTGTATCTAAGACTCCCGCTTAAGATTTCCTTAGTTGCAAAAGTTGGCACCCAGCACCACTGAAATGCAGCCCATCAGTGCCCAGGTAACTTCAGACTCAGACTTATCATTTAATTACCATTTTTCAACAGAGTTCTGAGAGGACCTGACTAGACACAGGCTGACAAGATAAGCTAATGCTCCGTGTAGGCGTTCTCCTGAAATTCCTACATTTTCTAGTCATCCACAATAGACATCCCAAACCCAGTTCTGATGTTGCCAAGTCAGTGCTGAGGTAGTCAGTGTTGTTTGAACACGCTGTGAGGACTGAGCAGTAATTGCAGCGTGTCAAAATTACCTACTGCACGGTTTGGAGTCAAAGCTATAGTTAAGCAATCATGCTATTTGAAGAGGTTGTCATGGCATTCAGCCAGAGTGACCTCTATCTAACAAAGCATCTGGTGGTAATTTCGCTAATGAGCAGAGAAAGCATCAACCCCGAACTAGATTTCATGCAGGTAAAAGCTTGGAGAGAGCAATGAGCTTGCTGGCTGTAAAACAGGGAAAGAAGGGCAATTATTCACAACAGAGGCTTCTGCCCCAAGAGCTTGTTCCTCAGTTTTGGCAACAAACAAGCTTAGAAGTAAACAAACATCACTATCCATTTTCTGTAAGAACTGGGATTCTTGCCGCGCTTGCTTTCTGCTCCTTTGCATTATGATTAGATGCAAGTTAAGCAATTAACAGTAGTATTGCTCTTGAAGTAACGACACCAGTGGGCATACAGCTAGTTAATTCACCGGTTCCCTCCCACTGGCAATTTGGGGTGCCCACGGGTGCAGACAAATGCAATACCATGGTACTTGCCATTGCGTACACTGACTTAAGTGTGCCCACAGGCACAAAACAAAATGCAATACAATAACTGTTTGCTGCTCTGGGTTAACTGTCCTCATGGGTACAAGCAAACTCAGTGTAATGATCATCCGTTCACCCTCCCAAAAGTGCTCGGGATGAAAAACGACATCAATGGGCATCTAAATATAACCCCTTGACAAAAAACCCCACACATCTGTGGGTATTGAAAAGCATGGAGTGCTGGAGCCTGTTTCGAATGCTAGTTAGAGCAGTAAAAAGCAGGAGGATTTAACAAATGGTGACACGTCCATGTAGTCAGGATCTGGCCTGACTTTGCCAATAATTAGTAAGCTGTGTCTCTCACCCTTACTCAGTGGAAGTATTTCCCCCCCGCCAATCAAGTCTTTCCTGCTTTATTCTGAGCATAAGGAAGATGATCACGGTTTTCTCTCTCGGGACATGAAACAAGTGTTCTCTGCAGAAAAGTGAGCAATGTAGACGCATTAGATCCTGTGTGTTGGTTCTCATTCTAAAAACATTTAGCAAGAGAACAAACAAACAAAGCCTGTTATCACCATATCCCTAGGACTGTGCCCTGAAGTAGTCCGCATTCTTTCCATCAGCCTTATCCTACTCTTTCATACCTAAGCACAATTTGCTCTACCACATGCATCCAATAGAGCCCACCTTGAAAGCATTGCCTGAAGGAGCAGGACACCCTTCAGTTTGTTTATTTCTTCTTGTAATTTAAAGCCATATAGCCAGACGCTATATCATAGAAAAAGATACGCTGTTCCCTTGAAGAAACAAGATTAGTAGTATTTTTTTTCCTAGCTACATTCGCACACACTAAAAGTAGTGCTTTACAATACTTACATTTTCCCTTTTTAGGAGCTTTCACCACAACCATGGGGACATTTGCAATAATTACTTCTTCCCCTTCCCAGAATTACCTACTATAAATAGAGCTAACAAGCAAGTTATCAACATAAAAATTTACTAATACCTAAAGCCTAGGAACAGCCTACTAGAGAAAAGCTTCCTTCAAACAAAATAAGCAGCTTCCACACATGTAAAGTACCTGGAAGGATCACTTAATCCATGGTTCTCACAGTAACACTCCTAATCCCCTGACTTGAAACAGCATCTACAACTTCATTATAGCACCTGAAATATCTCAGGCAATTTTCCCATGCTCCTATAAAGCCACGATTTCAATTATTCCATTTTTTATCCACCTGAGATGGTTTAGTCCTGGTTCTTAAAGGGGCAGAGTTTCTACGTTCATTTCAGTTCATGTCCTTATTTACTCTTCCAAAACTGATCAGGTGATGTGTTTTTTAATCTCTCAGCAAACACAATCAAACTAAGATGATTTTTTTACATGTTTGTCTCTTCTAAAGACCCAGAAGGACTTGGTGCCCATCAGTCTGGGTCCTTTCAGCCCTAGTAGCTATTTGGAAAAAAACCTTTGGCCACATTTCCCTAAGTGACACACCACAAAAAGTTGCTGCTGCTACTTGTTTTACCACCAGACAGATGCTGAGTGTTAGTGGGACAAGAAAAATCAGAACAGGCAATTAAGTTATCTGCGAGTGAGGCTGATTGGTTTGCATGTCTTTGAAGCAGTCATCCAGGTGTGGGGCTCCGCAAATCCAGCCCCATCGGACAAATGGGGCTGGGTTGGAGCTCTGTTAGGAACTAAAAATGTGATGTAGTAATTAGAAACCCAAGAATGGTGGCCAAAGGCCCCTCTGAGCTCTGTAGATGCTGCTGGCAGCTGGTTCTTGCCGCTACCTTTGTTCCTAAGCTGTGAACCACAGTTCAAAGCGTAACAGTGTGGAGTATCTGATATCTCCACCCTGTCGTTTGATTGGTACCTGTGGGAACTGTCGAAGGTTTGCATCTTGTACACAGAGAATGCAAAACTACCTTCATTCTGTTTTGTTTGGCAGAGTCACATCAAACCATCTGGAAGTCGCCTCCCTTGCCTTTCTGGACCATCCACAGCAGAGCCTGGGAAGATTTCTGCCCGTGATTCTCAGAGGTATCTCGTCCGTTCCCAGAGCTCAGTTCCCGGTGAAGATGTGCCAGGCATCTTCCAAAGGAATTTGTTGCCTCTTACACTGCATTGGAGCTGAGATTCAGAGACTGGTTTTTTAATTTGCTAGATTGTGTAATAACTCCCAGCGTAGAAGAGTGTGAACTTCCATCAGCACAGATTGTCATAAACCAAAGGACAAAATCCATCGAGTGGGGAGCTGGGAACTGTGCTGGGCTGGCTTCAAGTGTGTAAAATTGTGTCAGTGTGTGACAGATTCTAAATACCAAACACAGACATTGGTATTTACACTGGAGGTTGGAAAGAGACTCCTTCAAAGGCAAAGCCACAGGTGGCTTGGGTAAGATGTAGCAACTATTCCTCTAAGCCCTGGAATAGTGTGCAGGACAAATTTGGCAGGATCTGGTCCAAAGCTGTTTTGTCCAAGTTTTCCTTCTCTCTCTTTTCCTTTCAGGGGGTGGGAAGACAGTCCGAGGTAGTTTTTTGCTGGGTTTGAATGATGCACACTGAAGCAGGAACTCAAGTATAAGACAAAGACTGTTTTAAAAATGGCTAGGTTTTACTGCCTGGTGATATTTTTTCAAAGTACATTTACTGAAGATTTATGTAAAATCTATCTTTTGTCTACTTAAAATATGTCAAATGGATGTACAGGGCAAAATTTAATGCATATGGGTTTTCATTATTTTAAATCATTTGCAATATAAATGATTTACTATGACATCAGACATTTGTTCTTTGGCTGTCCACCATAAATTGAGGCCCACCCAAATTTCCAGTCTTAGCTATCTTTCTGCATTCCCTCCCCCAGTATCTATAATCTCAGTTCTGTGATTCTTCATGTAAATGGCTTTCAACAAGGAAAGGAAGAGAACACATAATTTGCCTTAATACAGGTAATTTTGAAAGAGGAGCAAGACCTTTACATGAGAAATAGTTGACAGCCACGGAAAGGGGAGAACTAACGCTTGTAGAACAGAAAGTCGTTCTTGATGAGAGTGGCGAGAGCTACTGATCAACCAGATGTGACTAAATGGACTTTTGTGCAGTTGTAGCTGCCAGAGGTGATAGACTTCTATCTTTCTCTTTCTGCGTTTTCTCATGTCTTTTTAGTGCCCTTACATTTATAACGCAATCAATCCAACACGGGCCAGTTAATGTTGTATGTAGACAACCGTTTGGAAACCTGAGGGACTGAGGTAAGCCAGTTTTCCTCAAGGTCATTCTGAAAGCCCATGGTGAAAAACTGGTGACACCTGACACCCAGAATTGTGCTTTCACGACAGATTTTCTCCTAACAGCTACAAAAATCTTGACACAATCAGACTTTTGGAAAGACCTTGTGGAAAACCACATTCGTTATTGTTTTTGCTGGTTGTCTTATGACGGTTAATGGAACACAGACATTTGGAGCCATCAATAACCTTTATCTGAACACTTTCCAGCTCAGTAGTTACTGAAAATTGTTGCTACCCAAAAGCTCTTCAGTGGCCTGCGCTACAAGAACTAAACACCTGAACTCAGCCCAGTTTCTCATCCATGGGTGTCACCTCAAAACCCACCAGGTCAACTGACTCTGCTGAGACTCTGGTTTCTACTAATGAAATGGAAAGACAGTTATGTCTGAACCAAACACTCTATTTTTGCAAACTTCCCTCACCCACACCACCTATCTCAGTCTTTGCACAACTCCCTTCCTGCTCTGTCAAAAGATTTCACTATTTTTACGATTTCATGCATTATTGCTCAGGTATGTACTTTTAAGACTACATCCCAAATCTGATTTGTAGCAATTCTGAGCGATATCATAAACTAAGGAACATCCTAAGGGGAATCTTACTTCTGACATCCTGGCTATCTGCCCAGTCCTAGAGCTACAAGTGTGCCTGACAATGTCCTTTATCTCTGTTCGCTGCCTTTCCCACAGTGCTCGTCCTCCACCAAACAACAGCGCTGCCAACAAGCTTCATCCAGAAAGCAGAGCGGTGGTGCCTGCACGCGTCTGCCGTCGTTCCAGCTTCCAGTGGCTCTGCCATGGCGAGATCCAATTGAGAAAATCTCAGTGTAGCTCTGATTTATGTGCAGAAGTGTAGAGGAGAGCAAAAGCTTTTAGTATGTTGGAAGCAGTTAGGAATTAAGGCCAAAGAAAGGACAGTCACGTCAATTGCATCCTAAAAAAAGAAAACTTAAGTGAAAGTCCTGGCTCCTGAACTGTTTCTGGGCTGGCAGATGTTCGCACTTCTGTTGGCAGATACTGTGGAAAGCTAATGGGCCCATTTTGATCCTCTCCCTTACACAATGGCATCAGTTTTACAATTTGGAGGGAGGCCTGGTGGGACTGTGACATTTCAGCATTTTTCCTGAAATGAAATTAAGGAATACATTTAATATTTTAAGTTCTCTGATGATGTCTTGTCAGGAACCTCCACTGGACCCAGCACATGACTCCAGATGTGGCCGAGGGAAGAAAATCTCCTGCAAAGTGCAAGGCTGACACCTGGAGGGAACTGCTGCGATGCAGCTGGGGAGTCCCCAGGAGTTAGGCGGGGATTCTGCAACACAGCTTGGCTTAGGAAAGCTCAGAGGGGGTGACACGATCCCAGGTTTGGGAAGGGTTTCTTTTTCTAGTGCAGGAATGCTTTAGATATTCTCCCTTTTCCAACAATAAAGAAAAAGCCTCATTTCTATTTCAGATTTTGTATGTCTTTTTCGAGGAGTGGAGAAGAACATGGAAATGAACTCTGTGTCATCTGATTATTCACTTCTCCCATGTTCAGGAATATTCGGATCCAAACTTATCTTGCTCAATAAGCTGCTACAAATAATGCAACACTATTGTTTCAGCTGGTTATTCGAATATGTTTGAATTGCTGCATATCAGACTTCCCACTGCTTTACATTTGTGTCTCTCTGTGCTGTGAGTTTCTGGAGTACAGACTCACAGGGCAATTCCGCCTGTCAAAGCTGCAGCTGGAAGATTTGGCATTAGGTAGAGCTTGTTCTTTTCACGTCTGGCTCTGCCAGCACCCACCGTGAGGATTTTCTTGATGCTGATCCTAATCAAGGAATGCAAGGCAGCTTCTGGGACAAAGTCTTCGTGCTTTGGGAAGTTTGCTTTCAGCCTGGCAATCACCCATTCGTAGCAGTTACTCAAACCTTTTCAGTAATCTCTCCTCTGCCAGGAATTGTCTCAGTATTTGTGAATGCTGTTTTTGCTTGATCTAATTTTAGGATATGTTAATAACAGAGTTATTTACTGTGCTGGTATTACCGTACACTTAGTATCTCAGGAACCCAAAGATTTTATGTCTGTTACATCTCCTTAATTCCCTTTGTCATGGCCAGTGCAGTTCCAATCATCATAAGCTTTGCTTAGCAGTGAATAGTTGTTTATGGAAATTTAAAAAACAAAAACAAAAACAAAAACAAAAAACTAACACAGCAGTTATTTTAATAACTCTAATATGCAATTCTGCTAATCCACTGAGGGTACACCTCCCCGAGTCTCCATATGTCTTCTCTGGTGTATCTCAATCCTGATTGACTGCATATCTTTCCCTTCTAGCCTTCAGACTCCTAAAATATCACCGATATTCAGTTCATCCTGATGAGCAGCCTGAACTACTCCATACATTTCCTGCCCAGACCAGCTTAATGGGTGAGCCATTAAAATACTTGCTCCGATCTGGGAAGTAGAAGAGAGGCATGTTGCCAACTTCAGTAGCCAAACAAGACATCTGGTGTGCTGGAGGTGCTGCTTTTCAGCCCAGAGACCTGGGAAATTCCATGCCATCTCTGTGGCTACTATTTCTTCAGCATGACTCTAAAAAAGTAGGAACACCTTTCCCCTGCCTCCACCCAACCTTTCACCTCCTTCCACCCAACAATATTGTTGACGCTGGCTTGTCAGTTGTGCTGAATTATACTGGTTCGCTTGTGGTTATTCAATGGTGTAGACAAATACCAATTCAAGATCAAGGGTGAACCCTGGCCACTAAACTTGTTTCACTTGTGACTCATTCCAGACTTAAAACCTGGCTCTTGCTGACATTTTATTAACCCAATTTGTCATTCTCCTAACCCCCATTATCCGACCCAGGCAGATTATTTACTTTGAAAAGATGTGTGGATGGCTTCCATGCGAATCGTAAGTAGATCCAGGTGCCATAGCCAGATTCCAGAGGGAGCTATAGGCCTGAGATACACGTGCTGGTAAAATAACTTCTGTCCTAGATACTTTCAAACCCAGTAACATTCTCCCTGTTCAGACATTTTCTGGGCTCTCATTCCTGCAGCCTGGCACCAATATGATAAAATGCTTACAACGTACCTTCGGGCCTGTGCATGGTCCCAAAGAGATGAGCAAAGGTAAATTTAAGCATATACTGGAAGTTATGTACATGCTGAAATATACTCTTGCTTTGGAGTCAGAATCAGCAACTACCACCTCCTAAGCAATCCTTTGAATCTTTGCATTTATCCCAAAATAAAGCATTCAGGTCAAAAATTAGCTCACTGCCTTCCAGAGAATTCGTCATTTCCAGTCTGCAAGCTTGAGCAGAGAAATCCAGGAAGCATCAATAAATCCACTTTGACAGCAGCGTAAAGAGCTGCAAAAGGAGTAACCTGTCAGGGTAATGTGACTTAATTTCTCAGAGAAAGATCCTTTTTATAGATGAAATAAAAACGCCAGCGAAGTCAAATAGTAGGAAGTGTCACACTTAGTTGTCTCTCGGTAGGACAAAAAATAAATACAAAGAAGGCAAGGTAAATGACGTGGTCTTACATTTAGCAAGGGAAGTAATAACATAAACTGAGAAGAAAAACATACACTGAGACTCTATGCCCAGCAACCTGAGTATGACAATGGTATGTGTTCCCACATAAACTTGAATTTAATCTACACATTTTTACTTGGACAAAACGAAGGTTGTGTGCCAGGGAGTTTAAAGATTGGTGAGATTCTCAGATTGGACATGCGGGGGCAGTCTTACCTGCAGTTTATTACGGCAAAACTCCGCTGTGCAATGTCGAAGCAGGGTCATTACAAGCTGTTTGGTTTGGCCTCCCAAGTTACAACGTGAAGATCTGGAGCTTTGCCCCTTTCAAACAAGGGACCCATCTGGGTGTTCAGATTTCCATATTCCAAGGGTGAGCACTGTCCCTTTAATAAGTGCAGAGATCTCAGTCCAAATGGGGAATGAAGCCCCGGCTACCAACAGTTATGAAACCTCCCTTTTAGAGCTTGCAGGCTTAGGGGCCGCTGCTACACTCCGAGGTTAATAATCAGTTTTAATATTCACTTAGGGGGCTGTAAAAAAAGAATGAAAATTTCCTAATTTGAAAATGGACTTGATTGGCAGCTTTATTATCTCTGTAAGGTGCGTGGCATTCCACACAATCAAGTCGTTTTTTAAAATAATCTCACTGCTTAAGTCATACACGCTGCTAATTGCATTTTAATAAGTCTCTTTAAAATCTTTCCATATTTTTTAATATCCTAATATTAGATAAGTGATTGCTGGGGACACTGGAGGGCACTGAAGTTTATAGAAAGAGGAACACCATAATGAAGCTTTATTGGGATGGCATCACCAAACAATTGCTGTGATAGCAACACTCCCAAGCTTGGAAAAGCGCCAGACATTCCCCCCTGGAACTGACTCAGACACTCGCCTCTCTGGCTCAGGACTGACGCAGAAAATGGATGCTTTCTGCCTCATAAAATGGCCTCTTTCCGCCTTGGAAATGACTGAGGCACTGTCCACTTTTGACTTGGAAAGGGCTCGGGAACTGGCCTTTCTCCATTGAACAGCGACTTCAAAACGTATCTTTTTGGTTTTATTTGCTTGATTCTGGCTTGAAAGTATAAAAGCATTGTTGTTGTTGTTGTTGTTTTTAAATTTGGCCAGGACTAGACAGAAAGAAGATTTTTTTTTTACCAGCTTTACACAATAGCAGAGGTTGTGAAAGGCTTCAATGGGAATTGGACAACCAGGGCTACAAGTAGAATAGATGAACTTTCCATCTCGAACATCAAACCCAGTTAAGGTGAGAGTATTTAGAAAAAAAACATATATATAGGGTAAACATATATATGGTGCAGGGTTATTGGGTGTCTATATCTCACGCAGGGGACACTGAGCATCACCCAAGAATATCAACAGCAATCAACACTCAATCATTCTAAAATTAAACAAACAAACACACCAAAAAACTCAAACACCAGTGGGACTGAACTGACAAACTCCAGATTCAAGCACCCCAAAGTACAGAGAATTTCAAACCCAGATTTGCGCTGGATCTTGCCTGTGCAGCTATTGCAGCAGTTACAGGCCAGTGGTGCAAGAAGGTGCCCCACAACATTGCATGTGCAGAGTCCAACATTTGCTGGGGGAAATGCAATCTGCTTTCAGATTCAGTGCTGTGCTCCCTGCATATTGCAGTTGTGTTTCTCCAAATTATGACTGTTGGGAAACTTTCAGTGTAATTTAACAGGATCATCCATGTGGGGGGAAAAAAAAAACAACTATAATCCCAAATTAGTATGTATCTGGCTTCTAGAGAACTTGACCAGTATAAAGGGACTTTCTTTTCTTTCTAAAACAGAACGGCAATGCCAAATTTTACATTAAATTGCATTTTGGCCTCTGCAATTCATGTATTTGGACTTGAGATCAGAAAGATTATTTTATGAACAATAGGTCTTTAATGTGTTGCCTGCTCTTATGTGTTTCTTTCCCCTAAGTGTCATCTTCTGACTTCACACTATAATAAATCACAATGTCAGCTTTGGTTGGAAAAAAATCAAGCTTCCAGGAGTTTACTATTAGTAAAGAAAACCCGAAAAAATGTTATATCTTCTTAGAGATTAAAAAATCTAGGAAACAAATGCAGAGAATCCATAACTGGTTTATATTTTCCTTTCAAATCTCATAATATTTAAGTAAAGTTATTTTTTTGGAACCCAACTAAGAGTTTTAATACTTGGAATGGGCAACGCCGATACAAACATCTTGCATTCGTTTGTTTGAAAGTGAGCCATTTTCTGACTAACTGAAGATCTGTTTGTCTACCCATGTGTTTCTTCTGCACATCATCAGAGAATCCCTGGACTTGGTCCATCGTATCTTGAGGTCTGATCTTATTCCCACTGAAATTCAAAGGAGTTCTGCCACCGACTCCCAGTTACAAATGGATCAAGCCCAATTTTACCATATAGTATGAATAAGAATAGTTTTCCTAGTAATACCGAGTTTCTTATTACTAGTTGTGTACCTCTCTGATTTTAAGGTGTATGAGGCACCTCTGTAAAGGAACTAATGTATCAGACATCAGCCATGAGATAGAAAAGAGTTGTCAGTTTACAAAATTTCCTGTCTTCGTCTCTTCTTCTCCTATTTTTTTTTTCCTTCCTTCTGAAAATAGGAGCAGAAGGTCTTGTTTCACACTGACAGGCTGGGAGGCACATGTTCCGCGAACTTCTGCACAGGAAGTAAATGTCCAGGTCATATTTATCCCTTTTCATGTGGTTCTTTTAATCCCCCAGATTGGGTTTCAGAAGAGTTTTACAGTTTCAGTTTTACAAAGCAAACCTTCCTTTAATGTTGGCATTTTAAAGAAAAAGCTTCAGTCAAAACATGTGTGTTTTACATCAGCCAGATGTGACATTTGGGGGAACAGGCCACAATGTGGCAGCCAGCTCCGCTGCGAGAGATGGCTGGGCTGGTGTTGGCCATCGAATGGGAGCTACTGGTCCCAGGTTGGGGATCAGCCTCCTGGCTCTCTCATCCAGTGCAAAAAATTATGAAAATAGAAATCATTTTTTTAAAGTCCACGAGCACATTAAAGATCAGAGCACGGCCAGCAGCGCCGTGACTTGCACCCCAGTAGCCCACGTGGCCACGGTAGAGAGCACAGCTCTGCTATGTACAGACCCGTACTCCCAAAAATATGTTGTCACCTAAAAAAGGTTAAGTTAAAGGGAAGTAAGAGGAGTTGAAGGCAGCAGAGACACCATGCCCAGCACCGCATCAGCAGCTACTCCGAAAACAAAACCTGTTGCTGTATAACATCCACTGAACATCCTTGCAACCTGTTTCTAGGACCTCATTTTTGTCACTTTAATTAAAAAACCAACCAACCAACCAATGAAACACATGTAGAAATGTGTTCTTTTTCTCCAGAACTTACTATGCCAGGTGGGGCAAGCCCTGTTTTCAGCTGTCCTCTCTAAACTGGGGCCACCTGTGACAGGGTGGGGGCTCTTCTTCTGCCTTCAAAAGCTCTTGCTGGTGGCGTTGCCTCAGGTATGGCTGGAGTTTGTACCAGAGAGGTGGTTTTTCTGCAGTTTGTGCTGGGTTGGAGTCTTCTCAGAGCCTGGGGTTGTGTGAGGCTGAGATGAAGCTGCCTGGTGAGGGCAGCCACCATTTCCCTCCATTTCAGCCAGTCCAGCGGGCAGCTGTGAGTGCCGCAGCACGAAGAAGCGATGGTTTCTGCCATGGGTGCCTCTCCTCACCGGCCACGCAGACTGCCCGGCCCTGTCGCGTTCCCGGTGCCGCCGGTACCTCAGTGACGGGCCTGGGCGCGTGCTCCCCGGCCGCCATTTTGTGACTGGCAGAGCCCTGTAGGTGGCGCCCCCGCGTTTGCTGCTGCTCCGGGCTGGGGCAGAAACTGGCAAAGTTAAGGCAAAACTGGAAAATCCGAGGCCTGAAAATTCTCCTCATCAGTGTGTTTGGCCTCCAAAGCCCGTCGGACAGTGGGTGTTTCGCCTCCACTGTGCTGCTTCCTCATAGATCTCCTCCTCAGCTTTCTTTGGGTGCGGGCCCCCTGAGCGAGAAGCTTCTGGAGCAGCTGTGGAGAGCTCAACACAGCGCTGCCGTGGGACAGCCCGAGGAGAGGCTCCTTCCAGAATCACTGTTGCTGGTGTCCCACCACACCTGGTGACATCAGGGACAGGCTCGGGGAGGTTTGGCCGCTGCGAAGGCCGTGTCTGCCTGGCCCCGGCAGCCCCTGAGGTGTCCTGGGGAAGCAGCTCTGTGCTCCTGCACCAGCAACAGGTGAGTGTTTGCTCAGTTTCCAAAAAATGCGTTCCCACTCAAGCACCTTTTCTTGATCAGTCAACTGGAGAGATACTTTTGGAATCCTCTGAAATAACAGCTGTGGTCTCTGGAGTTGACACCATTAATTTTTTCCGTTAAGTTTTGTGTCAATCCAAGGTCACTGGCCTCCCAGGCCTGGGCTCTCCATTGATCTCCTTGAGCGATATAAATAGGTTTTCAACAGAGTGGCCTGCTTTCCTGACTGTAGCTACGTATAGATTTTGTCTTTACTGTGGCTAAACGGTATGGTCAGTTGGCTTGCAGTAAATTTGGCAGGAGGTTAATTTAATGTCCAGGAGTCTGTGAGATTGGATGAAGTTGGGCCTGAGAATGTTGTTTCTTGGGGGTGAATTTAAGTAGATATGTATTATAAGCTACCCTGTACAATATATCTCCTTATAATATGCTTGAGAAGAGCCTATAAAACTAGTTTATCCCTTTGTGAGGGGCTGGGTTGAGCAGGATGGTGTTTGGGCATTGGGATTACTGGATCGTGCACAGGGCTGGAACAACTGGCGGCCTCTTTTCCTGGGAGCATGTGAAATACCACGAAGGAAACCTGAGTATATGATGTGACTGGATCAGTATTCATTTTTCAGAATGACTGTGCCGAGGCTGAAGTGTCTTTTAAAGGGTTTAGCGGGTACTTTATTTGGTGAAATCAGATTTTGCTCTCAGAGTTGGTTAAATTTGTGTAAGTGTGCTACAATTTTTCACTCAACCTGTGTGCCCTTATTTCTCTGTGGCTGGTAAATGTCTTCGTAGATAACACAAAAAAATAAATACAAACATATGTGGTTGTGTGTTTTCTTTTGAAGTGTGTGAGTATCGAGAACCTGATTGTTATTTATCCATGGCTGATCCTCTTATCCCTGCTCTAGGTTTTCAGGTTTTTCCATCTTGTTAATTGATGTTGTTACTATTAGGTGCTGTCTAGTATTTTATAAGGCTGTCTGACAGAAGTTAACTTGAACTAAGTGGCAGGACTTTGTGAAGCTATGTTTTGAAAGTGCCAATTACCAGCAGTTTCCTCTGATATCACTTGTATGTGTTGCTCTTTACCATCTCTGTAAATTGGTCCTGAAAATAAGGAACAGCAGGCTGAACTTTTTTTCCTGACATCATCCTGTTAGAGCCGGAGCATTCACTGTGGATAACTGGATTAACACCTGACCAAGTTCTTGACTGGAAACAACTCTGTCAGGTGAAATACACAAATGTTATGATAGGAAATAGCCTAATGCACAACAAACACTGACTCCCTTTTCAGACTACTTGCTCTTTATGCAGTAGGAAGGTGGCCACAGTGTGACTGACCAAGGTAGGAAGAACAGAAGGTGTTTTTCCCTCATGCCTTCAGATCACAAAATTCATATGACCAGGAGGAAAGTCTAACAGATTTGGCAGAAATTTAGGAAGTAAAGGATTAGTCTTGACTTTGCCATGTATTCTTTATGTGACTGGGTCCATTTCATTCAATTCGCAATTTGCCTTGCTTTCCTGTGCAACAACACTATGATGCAGAGAGGTAATAGAAAAAAAATCCATCAGTAGCTGTGAGGCACTTGGCTGCTGTGGTCAGATAAGTACCACAGTGAAGGAAACTCCTCTAAGTATCTATTAAGGACAGCACTTCACAGGGCTATTGCCCCTGCTATCCAAGGTGCATGGAGCATTCCATCAATGCTACTCGTACTCCTTCAATACCCCTGAGAAGCAACGCATTATAAATCCCATTTTACAGATGGGCGAACTGACTTTTCCCCAAGTCCCGGAGTGGTTCAGTGACAGAACTGGGAATTGAACCATTAGACATTTTCCTCTTCATGACAGCTCTGTACAATCCCAGGACTCATTTATTTTCCCTATTAAAAAAGAAGTAAACAAGTATTTTCTTTCTGAGACCCACTGAGGACGGGGGATTGGGGAAAAAATGGAAGTAAAATTAAAAATAAAATGACATAAGTCCCCACTGGCCCAGAGTTGTCCAGTCTCCTTTACATTCACACTTCTCTTTGTTATGTTTCCTTGAAGTTGAACCTCCCTAGAGAAGGGAACCTCGGAGTTTCTGGTGCTGGGGAAGAAATGCTTCAAGAAAAAGAAAAATAATCGCAGCTGCAATGTTAAAAATAAGAAGCTAATCAAAGGCAGCCCATGTGGGCGCCACTTTCATCTCTCATCTTCAAAGAGGTGCAAACAAACATTGTTGGCGTGCCAAGCAGCAGCCTCGGCGGCTGATGATCCCATTACTCCTCCAGCGTCCACCCTCCCCTTCCATGCTGCGGAGCCTGTAGGCATGGGACTCCAGGATCACTGCCAAGGTGGGAACCTCTAGTCCCCAGAGGGGAAGCCACATATGGAATTCCTCTGTGGATCCAAATTATTTCATAACAAACATACTTGCGTCCTATAGATCATTCCTTGTACTATTGCCTTTAGAGCTTTTCTAGTAACAATGATAGCATCTCTCATTCCTTAAGGTGCTGAAAAGCTTCTAGATCAGAGGTTTTGTTCTGGTGTTGTGGATGGTTTTGTTTTCCAAAGATTTGGTTATTTTTTAAAATAAAATCCAGGCTCTGATGAGATCCAGATGTACTTGGTGCAGTAGGAGGCTGTGGGTTAGTAGTTAAAGTGGTGGCGCTTGGGGAGCTTGCAGTACTGGTTCTTCTCCCAACACTCTTGAGAACTTGTCCTGATGTCAATGCAGCTGATGTATTTGTGCCTCAGTTTGCCTGACTTTACTTGCCTTGGCATAAGCCTGGCTGTACCTGCACGCTCTCATGCAGTCTACATATAATAAACTAACTCGGAACGAGCCAGTCGAAGTACCAAAACCAACATATAGTCTGGTGCTCTGCCTAGGCTAATACGACTTCATGGAAGTCATCTGAAGTGTCAATACTGCTGTGTTGTTTCTCCTTCCAGAGCAAGAACATTCGCAGAAAACCTGGCTCTCTGTGTATGTGTTGTGTGGTGCAACGTAGGGTGATCTATTCTTGGATTAAGAGGCCAAAGGATAAATAATACTGAGATTTTTTTTTTTTTCAGTGGGAGAGTGAAAAAAGGTAATTTGTTCTGTTTGTGTTGTCCCACCTTGTTCAGAGCATGAGCAAAACATTGCTCATGGATACTGCTCTCCTACAGAGAGAAAGTGTCACTGCATGGGTAATGCATGGGATGAGGATGAAAGAGACCCACCAATCCCTGAGCTCTGCCACTGCTTTTGTGACAACTCTTAGGCTACTTCATCAGCTCCAAAGCCTTGATTTTTTTTTTAGATAAATGACTTTGAAAGCCATAGATTAGAAGAACTAGGTATTACTTCTCAAAACTAAACTGCATCTTAATGCTGCCAGAATCTTGGTAGAGACGATGTCTTTTCCACCTTGTACCTGTCTGGGGCTTTCCTGCTCTGTTAACCTCATGAGCAGCATTGCAGTAGCTGCAAGAAGAGTTCACTGGTGCGGTCATCCACCCACAGAAGCTCTGTGGGGCCTGTCCTGTGTTCACAAGGAAAGACTGGGAGATGGAAGGGGGAGAGTAGAATTGGATCCAGCTCATCCTAATGAGGAAAGCCTGTCCCAGCCAGGGAAGGATTCAATTAGGAGGCCGGAGGAATATGGGTGATACAGGGAGGGCACCAGGACATCTGGGGCTGCCATCGCTAGCAAGAATAAAGGTGCTTTGCGTAAGAACAGGATGCAATCATAAGGGAAGACGAATCTGCTCCCAAGTACCACTGATTCCCCCTCCCCTCTACAGTGCACAACAAGGTACAGATTAGACCATTACACCCAGGGGAAGCCACAGAGTCACACTCTCTTTTTCATGGACAGTAGCAGGAAATCGGTGGATTGGAACCAAATGAGAAGCCTGACTCAAACCAGATGTGACCCCAGGGAGATCAGAAATGGAGAGATGTTTTTGCTTTGACATATCCGCCAGTGTTGAGGGTGGGGGAAGGCAGAGGGTGGCAGCAGCCGATTAGATGCTGCTGGATTATATCAAACTGGTAAAAGGCCGTCTGTGTTTCAACACAAAAAATTATAGGAGACCATTCTACTGCTACATTAGTCAAAACTATGAATGTATCTCAAATTTTGGCTGGCTCATCACCTGCCTCAGCAAACAAGGCTTTGATGTGGGGCCTTCACAGCCACGCTTCTTGAGTTAATCACATCTGTAGGCTACAGCCTCTCTTGTGATCAAGCACTGCTGACAAAAGGTACCTTCCATTTCCATTCAACCTACATCATAAAATAATTTGAGTCTGTTTGGGTGGGCAAACAGAGGAAAACTGAAGCATAGGACTATGGTGACATGTGCTGTGATGTCCATTTTAAGTGCCAACACCAAAAACACTGCTCTATGCGGGTGACTTTTAGCTTAGCTTTTCTCTGCCTAATTCTGACCCCTTGCTTAATGGTAGTTTATTTTCAAACCTCAGGAGATGGTGATGAGTATAGAATTGAACTGGGTGGACATCTTGCTTAAAGATGCAGCTATGGAGTCCTCTGATTAGGTGAGATTTTCTTATTCTTATTTGCATGAGTCAAAGGCAAGTTCTGGCATCAATAGTCTCCAAAAGCAGTCTGAAATTCTATCACTGTAAAGGCTCTGAAGTCGTCAGTACAAAGTAATCCAATGTCTTCATTCATTTTCAGATCTCATGATTATAAAAGCCTGATGCGTGAGTTTTTTGCTTATTTGATTCTGGTAATAATGAAATGAAATGACGGGAAATCTGTTTCTCCCCTGGCGCTCTCACTCCCTTCGTGCTCTCTGTCTAAACCAGGAGTTCAGAATTAACTTCAGTTAGCATTAAATTCTTGCAGAGGCCTTGAAGACAGTGATCAGTGTGTCCTTTATTTTGTGCCAGGCCACAGGACACTTGTAACAGAAAGGCAAAATCCCTTTTCCAGCTGTTTCCTTCCCTGCTGCTGCATTAGATGGAACAGTGAGTTGGTGAATTACCCTGGCTGAGGAAGAGCTTGCAGAAGATCAGTGTGTTTCACAGGGAACCACCAAGTCATGGAGACCCTCTCTTGGTCCAGTACCAGCACAGACTGTTGCTCCTTAGCGGACTACCTACCCTCATGCAAATACTATTGTCAGATTTCATCTGTTAATTATGAATATTTCTGCTGCTGAAGCTGTTGCTCTTCTACTACTTTTACAGAGCTTGCACCTAGTCAGTGACCACTGAAATCCATCACTGTTTTTCTGCTGACATTTGTAGATTTTGGGACAGGAGGTTTCTGCTTAGCCCAGCAAATAATTCTGCCCTGTTACAGCTGCTCCACCAGCTGGAGGGGCTGGCAAGTGAAAAAGGGCTTCTCAGTAAGAAGCCAAATACTTTCTTGCTGTGCACCATCTAAACATCAGGCATCAGAAGGACAAATGCTCTGCTGTTTTGACTGGGCAGAGTTTTGCACTCTCTTAGCACCTCTGTAATTGTGAAGTTTATGGGGAGGAATTGAACAGATTGGAACTGGATGAACTGGGCAGAAGCCTGTGTCTGCCTGCCGAATGTCTCTGGCATCAGAATGAACCCAGGCATTACCCAGGAGGAGTCTGAGATGCAGTGAATATGGACCTAATGATACAACAGGAGCATGTTGCTGGAGACCCTGTCAGCACTCTCATGCTTTACAACTCTATCTGACCCCTCCCGGGGATGGAGGGTGAGTTTCTGGTTTACATTAGCCCAGATGAGATGTAGCGTTGACAGGACTCGGCAAGGTTTGCACTGGAGTTTTGTTAGCTGGCCACCCCAGGCAGCAACACAGCCACGCATGGGAGAGCATTGCCAACTGGGTACCTTATAAAGCAGACGGAGGGTTCAGCTTCTTGAATGGTGGAGCGGAACCTCCTCCTCCCCCTTTCCCAGACACTTCAATGATTGTAGCCCACAAAACCAAAATAGCTGTCAAAGAAAAAGCTGGGTTTCATTTTGCCGGTGGTGGTGTTTCAGAACAAATGGCTCTGTGCTTCCCAGCAGTCATTCCAGGCATGGATTTTAGAGTGGAATGGGTTAACGCAGGGATTCACAACTGTTTTTGACAGGCAGCCAGTGTGCTGGGATAATGGTGTCAAAAAGCAAGCTGAATTGGGATGCTCCTTGAAATAGGCAGACCTGGCATCCTTGGGGAAGGGTTGATGATGGGGTCAGATAATTCACTCGTGATGTTAATTCTCTTTGGAGCCAAAGAACAAGTCTGTTAATGTTTGCCCAATACTTTGGGGCCAGCAGTTATAATTACGCTTATTCTAATACATATCCATACACTTGGTGACTCACTGATGCAAATCTGTTTGACTGCTTGCAAAGGGGTTTGCAGCAGAGGGTGGCAGAGGAGGAGACAATCTCATCTCTGGGTTTGAGCCCAAGGGCAAGATTTCTACTCCTTTACATACCCTTGCAACTGTGATGGACTTCAGTGGGGAGCTGGGATTTTGCTTTTGGTTCAGCTGCAGCTCTTCAGCAAGACCTGACCGAAGTTCTTCACTGAGACAATGTAATTGGGACATAAGTGAATTCCAGTCAGTTCGGGAAACGCGTCCTTTCAGTTCCTGAAAACATGCTATTATTAATTAACGAGCGCAAATACTAAGGGGGCCGCACGCCTTTCGTTGGTTGGTCTCAGACTTATGTCTCTCCATTCGTCTCTTCTTGCTAAATTTTTCAGTGTTTTTAACATCAGACTGATGTTACGTATAATTACCAACTTTGCACCAAAATTATATTTGACATGGCTTGTGTGGGAAATTAGAGCATTTCAGAGACTACAAATTCACCTGGGAAGATGAGCCAGGCAAGACAAGGCAGCGCAGAGTGGAAGTAATTTGAATATTACATGTGCCCTCCTGAAAATGCCAAAATCATTTAAATTGCTAGAAAGGATATTTTCCCTAATTAGCTGTGTGTGCTGGAGGGTTCATAATAATGCACTGGATGTGGAAGAATGGACTGGCAGAATAGAGGCTGCTTGTGCACCACAGGGGCAGTGAAGAACTGGTGGTAGGAAGAGACTGCCCCTTCCCTATCTGAAAGCATAAAGATACTTATCATTCATGTAGCTGTTTATAATGATACCTCTCTTTTCAAATGCATAGAGAGTGTGTCCAGTTACCTGGTCATCTGTGGTGTTAGCTACTGAGGGAAACCAGAGTGCTAGCTGTGAGATGTGCTCCACACCCAGATCCTTTGCTGTTGGCTGTTCCAGGAGGATCTAACTGCTTTAGCTCTGCTCCACCCTCAGGCATCACTGTGCTGCTCTCTGACACTTCTTCAGCTTCACAGGGTCCCACAAATATGGGCTGCATTCCCTTCACTTTGCTCTTTACTCCCTGGGGCCTTGCTGGTATGTTCTCACTTCCTTCCATAATTACAGTGATAGCCCCAGTTAGGCCAAGCCAAGTCTGTCTTTTTTTTTTTCCCTCTCTAAATTGCCCTGATGACTGTAGACGTTCTGGGGAGATGTATGCAGGGAGAGCAAGAGGCGGACACTCTCTCACGGATCTTCTCTCTTCCTGACATCGATTGTTTAAGCACTAAACCATTCGCTGACTCTTGTGACTCTAAATGATGTGGGGCTTTTTCGAGGTTTTCCTCCCCACAGCTCTAGAAACCGCACTGGAGCACTAGTCTCTCTAATGCGAGGGTTTCCACCTGTGACTGTGGAGCGAGGCTGCTTCTGGTTCCATCTCCTTTTCTGCCATCACTGTTCCTGTGGTTTCTGCTTAGTTACATATTCATTTTTATAATGCAATTATCATCTTGTGGGATAAAGGAGGGGAAGACACCCTAATTAGCTACTTAAAGCACTTTAAAACTGCATGTGTCTGTGTCTTTAAAGGAGAAAGGGCTTCAGAATGGATGTTGTTGCACAGTGCTGCATGTTTCCAGAGAGGAGCATTGCAGGGTTGTACCTGCATTTTCTGATTCACTGCCATGGCAGTGATTTCCCATTTAACTGTCACAAGGTCTGGATCCCTATTGCTTCCTTGCACCACAAGGTATCATTTGTACCCTAGCAAAGTGAATGTAAATCATTACCCTGTTGTGCAAGCAGGGAATTTTGGCTTGGGAGCTTTTCAGAACTGTTTTATATGGAATGAACAGTAACATGAATTTCAAGACAGGGTGGAAATGGGCTTTAGACTCTCCCACACCCATTTGCCTGTCAGGGATCCTAAAGTGCTGTAGCCCAGGTTCAGAGATAAAGAGAGATCTTATTCCCAATGAAACTGGAATTAGGCGCCTACATTCCCCTGGGGATCTGGCTCTTAACTGCATGGAAAGGATGCTTTGTAACAGCAAGGAGGAATGTAAATATTGGCCAAGGATGCCAAAGCTAGCACCTGCTTTTTGGGAAACTGCCCTGGCATCTTTAGTGTCCACAGAGTGGCTGGGGCCTGTGGTTGAGGTTTCAGCATGGTCCTTGGCTTGCTTCCCTTAGAAAGATGAAGAGCTGAGTTGATTTGAGAACATTACTCCTGGATAGTTCATTGATTCCTTCAGTTGCTTTCTGAGGACTGCAGGCAGGAGTGATGGTTGTAGTTTTCCAAAGCACACACGTCCCTATTTGTCAACATCACAAGCCAGTAGCCTTTTCCAGGCGGTAACTTTGGAGGTTCAGTTCTAGGGCTCCGTATCATTGCAGTTCCATGTGCCTGGTGGTGATGAGGGTGTTCAGGAACGAGGAAAGGTGGTGTACCTGGACAGGAAGGGAGGTGGCTCCAGGAAAACTTGAAAAACAAGAAGTATTGTTTTGTTTTAAATGCTGATTGGTTTGTGTGACTTGAGCAACTGTTTACTATTCTTGCTCTGCAGGAGAGGAGGGAAGTGGATGAGTAATGCACCTTGATGAATGACTTTCCTTTGCTCATGAAGTGATAGTTACACTCTGTCAAATCCATTTTCATACAGTCTGTGGCCTTGGTATTACCTTGTGTCATCTTCCATATTCCTTTAATGCAACAGCTTCATTTGCAGCTCAGGGTTTCAGGATTCCTTGGGTTCCATGTGCTCTGGAAGCCATCACTGGCCATCCCACTGCTGTCTGCAGGACAGTAGGGAGGGCACATATCATTGGCATGTATGGCCTACCTGGAGTACCCAAGCTGCCACTAAGAACAGCAGGTAATACCCTCCAGGTAGATTCTGTAACACCTTACCTATATAACGTAGTGTTTCTTCTAGCTTGTTTGCTACAAGAAAGAATCTGCTGTACATAGAACATTTGGAGGTGGCAAGCATTCACTTCAGCCTCTTTGTGCTAGCAAAGCTGCCCCTACTGCTGAGGCAGATTCTCCAAGTTTCTCCTCTCCAGCACGGTTTCCGTAGTCTCTCTTCTTGGCACTAGATGGTGCCAAGAACCCTCGTGCAGTTGCAACGAGTATGAGGCCTTGACTTTCTTTGTACCTCAGTGAGAAGATGCCTCTGGCGTGGTACGCAGGCTTTTCAGGAACTGTTTCCCCCAGGGGCTGTTTCCCAGATCTGCCTCTCAATCAAGGAAGAGTTTTATGAAGTGGAAAGATGTCACAGAGATGAGCTGGCATGAAGGGATGGAGGGCAAGATTATCTTCTGGATTGTGGGCATAGTTTTCACAAGCTCTGCAATTCATGATTTCTTCTGTGGCATTTCCTTCTTTTCTGTTTTTCTTTAAACAGTGTAATTTTTACTGAGAGGAAGGAGACGGCAAGGGCTCTCCAAACGGGCACAATGAGCTCTCCTTTGCACAGCTCTCTGCCCTTCAGACCTGACCTGAAACAGCTTCTCATAAAGCAGTCCTGTCCACTGACAGGGCTGTTTACCCAGTTCCATCAGTGTATCTTTCTCTGCTTTACCACCCACAATTGTCTCTCAAGCAGAGGATTCTAGCCTGCGTGCAATTATTTTCATTTTAGGAGCTAGTATCCACTTATACAGAATTTTATGATTTTAGGTAGTCTAACTGTTTGTATAGAAGATAAGCACACTGCTGAGTCCCACTGATGCTTGTCATCTCCAGAGTCCTCATTTTAAGAGTGATATCCTTATTTATTTTGGTGAAGCCATTAAGCATTGTAGCTAATTTCAGGTGCTGAGAAATGAAGCAAGTAACATAGCTGGGGATGAAACCCAGTTTAGATGTGAACTCCTCTCCAATTCTCAAGAGCAAGTCCTCCAAAACTGCAGAACTTCTTAATTCATCAATTTCTGATGCACATCACCTCCATAAGGGTCTTCTAAACTTCGATTCCAAATAATTCCTGCCTCCTGGAGCAGACCTTTGTTTTTCAGATCATTTGAAATGAACAAATACAGCAAGTTGGGTTTTTTTTAACATCCTATCAGCAAACTGTGGCTGTGCCATGTCAGTGTGCATATGTTGTAACAAAAGCAGTACAACCAGATAGGGAAACAGGGGAATCAGTACCCCCTGGAGACCTTCAGAGAATCACAGGGAATGAGAGGGTAAAGCTGTGTGGCTTTTTTTTTTTTAACAGAAGAGGATCCAGCTGTTCTTAGGGGGTGTTAGACCCAGCTGTCAGCTGAAATATTTAAAGGGAATATTTTGTGTATTTAAAATCTCCTTCATTCCCCTTGCAATGATGCTTCATTGCATCTTGCCTGAACTTTCCACTGTTACTCACATGGTGTTCTTTGCATTTCTGACTTTAGTGGCTGCTCGAAGAAGCAGGTGTGGCTCTAGAAACTGAAAAGGAGTCCCCTCTTCCTGGTAAACAGTGTTGGAACTGGGCAGTTTGCATGTAGGAGGAGAAGGGGACCGGGCAGTGGCAGGACTGAGCCCCTCAGTGCATCTGAGAGTCTGGGAAGCAGCACAGCAACAGAGCGTAGGAAAGCAACCCCTTGAATTTGGGACAGTCTCTGCTGGAAGCTGACTCGAAGGTACAAGCCCTGTGAGTAGACAGATACCTGGAGAAAACAGTAGGACTGATTCAGATACTCAATATGCAGGAAAGTGGAGTCTGTGGAAGGGAAGGTCCTTGCTGCCACAGGACCCCTCCTTCTGCCTCGTAGTCCCATCAGGCAAGACAGATGGCACAGGCATTGCTTAATTCTGTGCCAGGCTGTTATTATAAAACTTATTTATGTTATGGCACTGACAAAAGATGCTGAATTGAGACTCTGAGGTTTAGGTGTGTTAGAGAGCCAACTCTAAAAAAGCAGGTCAACGTAGATAAGACAAACGCAACAGAAAGGTAATGGTTGAAAAGGGCTGGCTGGAAAACATAAGTGACTCCTTATTTCTACATCTTTCTTCTCTCTCTGTACCCTTTCACTCCTTCAGAAGTGCATGCAAATGTACAAAACCCATTTTCTCTACTGGTCATTCAAAAGTATGGAGTTTATTTCCCTAAATATCATCTCATCTTTAGAGTTGGAGTGAATTCCCACCCAACCTAAAAACTGACCCCATGATTCCTTTGAACGAGCTTCCACAGCCACCTTGTAATGAGAACAGTGGTAAACTGCTGAGGAGTCCTTTGTGGTACCCTCTTCCATCAGCTGCTCTAATACCTTTTTGATTATCTCAGTGGACACAGATATAAATGCTGCGCCTTGGATCCCTCACTTGCAAGCTATCTCCATATTTTTTTTGCATTTTCTTTTTAAAATAAAAATGACTGCTGATGTTTATGCCCCTGTAATACATTATGTATTATTTTGTTTTAAGCGCTGCCTTTTGCATCCTGACAGTAACAATAAAATGTGAGTATGGGATTCCTAATACAGACAGACTAATGTTTCTACTGCTAGCCTTCCCTATCTCTTCTTTTTTCTTTCTGCTCTCTAAGCACTTTTCTAAAGGCTCCTTTTATATTCCTAATAAAATTAGAGCAAAATACATCGATTTACTGGAAAAGAGGGTTTGTTTTTTTTTTCCTTGGTGATAGCACTTTCTTTACCCCCCCCTTAAAAATGCTGGTGAATGTTCCATGTCAAAGACCTCAAATTTCTTCTTGGGGTTTTCTTATCAGTTCCCTGATTATTATTTTTTTTCCTTTTTTTTTTTTTCCTCTGCTTGTTGCCCCCACTACAGACCATTTTGTCTATGCTGATCTTCTGAGGTAATTATCTTTCATTAATGCATTTTAGTCATATCTCCCAATACCAGTAAATGGCTGGTCTACACATATTGGGAACTGATCTGGATGGGACCTTTTTACTCCTTTTCCATCTATAGATTGTACAATCCATATCCTGGTGTCTGGCTTCCATTTTAGTGTAATGGATCCCCCCTTGCCCTTCTCCTTCTGTTGCCTTTTAAACAGTGTTTAGCCAGCTGTAAATTATCAGATCAAACTTGGTGATGGCGTTACACCGATGTAGATAATATTACTTGAGAAATTAGTCCTATTATGCTCATGCTGCTGAATCTTGTGGTTGTAAGTTGTGCATTGGGTTCTTTATCTCCTATACAGATTTGGGTTGATCACTTATTTTTTTAGCTCTGTCACAGCAGCCTGCATGTGGTTACAATAAGGGGTGGGAACGATCGAAGCCCATCGAGTTTGTTCATGCTCTGCACCACTGGAAAGCTTTCAGAACCCGTCACTGTGCTTTGGGGATTTTAAATTTCCGAGATATTCACTTAGTTATGGAATAGGCTAAAATCTGTCATGCTGATTTAATGAGAGAGTAGGGGAGGGAGGAGACACAGGCACACAAAAAAAAGCAATTTTCCTTGTAACAGTTGTGTTAAAATATTGATACAGATGCATAGTGGAAAAACTTAACGAGTTGTTAGTGTTAGAAATAATGCCAGCATTAGACATCTCTTGTGTGCAGAGTTTCCAAGATGGTGTTCAGCATTTCTGGGAAGGAGATCTCATGAGAAATGTGGATTTGCTGTACCTGGGTCAGACCAGTGACACTTCACTCTGGTGCCCTCTCCCAAGGCATCTGAACTGTCCTTAACCACAGAAGGTAGCACTGATGGAAGCCATAGAGTGGTTAAGACCTGACTGTTTTTACCAAAAGCTTAGAGTAATGTTGGGTGCTGAATGTTCCTTAGTGCCCTTTATACTGCATCTCTTACCAAGCTCTTCCAACACTGTCCTCTAGTACTGGGCTCTTCCCCTCATTCCTACTCCTGGAAGAGTCAGTGAAACAATCCATTCTGCAGAGCATAAACCAAGTCAAACTGGGTATGCTGGGCTCTGTTAATGCAGACCTCTATCCATCAGAGACTCAGCTGAGACCACTAAATCTGAGCATTCCTTTTAAGATGAAAATGAGAAAGGAATTAATTTTAATGAGTGATGTTTTTGCTGCCGCTTGCCCTGTCGTGTGTGGCCTCTGCGTATGCAGTGTGATCTGCCATCATGTCAGCGCTCCATGATCAAACCCCTTCCAAGAGGGGATACTTTACATGGGTTTCTGTGTCAATCCAGTCCCTGAAGAACCTTGCCAATCCATTAAGAGCCTGGCAGGCTGTACTGGGAAATGCCAGCATGAGCAGAGAAAAGAGAGGCAAGCCTGAGAATAAGGAGGAAGGAAAGATTAATCTGAGCAGAAAATCTGTGTCTGAAAAAGACTTCCAGGGATGTATTGTCTTCAGCTGGTACTTTGCAGAATGTTGTTCACCTTGCTGAAGGGCTGACCAAGGAGACTTCCTAGCAGAAGAGATTTCCCTTAGTGCAGCACCATTCCTGTACTGCTTGGCATTCCTGGCTCTCACTTGCCAACACCTGCTATTTTAGAGACCTGAGGAAACTATGAGTATGTTGGGCTGTGAGCTTTGACAACTTGCTTCAAATAAAATGCTTGAGCCCTCTTAAGTACTTGCCCTTTGAATATCTGGCTCTTGGTATTACTGAAGGCAGTATGGCTTTTCATTGGATTCAGTGTTGGTTCCTGTTCATGGTCAGAAATTAAAGACAAAAATGATGTTTCTCTTTGATCAGACTGTTTTTCTTTCTATATCAGTCTTTACAGAGAGCAAAGACCAGGAGATGCCTGCTCCCGTGGTATCTATTGCTGCCTCTTGTGGGCTTCTGACTGGACCGCGAGCTCCCAAAATTGTTTTCTTATTTTAACTTAAGTGGTCTGACATTTGTAGGTATATGGCTCCCAGGCAGAAAGGAGAGGCCTGTCCATTGGGAGTGGTGCCAGGATAAGGAGTGGTTTATGCTAAAGAAGGAAAGTGGGGTGTGTGTCTCCTCCTATGGGCTGCGTAGTACTTTGAACCTAGGCTGGACTCAAAGGACAATGCACAATAGAGTACGTGGAGGGCTCAGTCCAGATCCCTGTCAATAGCAAATAAATCTTCAAAACTCTTCTCACATTTGAAATTAATTGGTGGGGGAGGAAGAACAGTAGCTTTTAATATACATCACTTATCTGTAGATGGATCTGTACAAACCCCTCCTCTCTGTCCCCTTGTATCGAGGCTTTAGTCTGAATTGTCTTTGCCTCCCCATTACCAAAAAGGCCTCTATCTTCCACAGCTGAAATCTCTGATTGCTTAAGCAGGATGGAGTGATAGCTCCATCAAAAACCCAGCAGATCCCCACAGGTGGCAATGGAGACAGAGCAGCAATGTCTGAATTGCAAGGACAAGGAGTCAGGGAAGGAGGGCCTTGCTGCAGCTCTGCCATTGCGTGATCATGAGTAAGTGAGCAGAACCAAGTACCAAGCTTTCAAAAGCTTTGTCTTTCCTGGGGAAGTTCAACTTGATTACCAAGTGTCCTGCTTGAGATACTAACACCTTAAAAAGGAAGCATGCAAAAGATAGGAAGCTTTTTTGTTTTTAGAAGAAAAAGGAGGATGACTTCTAGCCAGTTTCCCCATCTTTCCATCATTTTGAGTGAAAACTGCTGAAGGTACCTGCCCGATTGCACATTGCTTATGAATAGATACCCCCAACCTGTTTCCATTCTCTTTGCTGGCATTACATTCATGAAAGAAAGTGGGGCTTCCTTTTCTACCAGACCTACTAGCTGATCCGAGCACAACTTACCACCAGATGTTTTTAATGAGACTAGTTCTGACTGGTGTTGCTTTTGGGATTGCGGTGTGACTGACCCGGCACTGCTGAGTAGGACAGGAGCTGTGGGTTCTTAGTACAGACTGATCTATTTGGTTCCTTTCTGGCGGGGACCTTGGCTACACCCTGGGCTTGTGGGCTGTTGTTTTGCCAGCTTCCCCTTGAGCACAAAGTGCCCCCACAAACCACATGCCCAGAACACTCCATTCACGTTTGTCTGTCTTCAAATCCCAGTTTGCTTGGTCCCTGGACCGGGCGCGGAGAGCAATCAAAGCCACTGCAGTGCAATTTCCGACAGAGAATTTCCTTCCTATTTCTGAGTGTGTGTGTATTTACGTGTTTAAAAAAAAAAAAAAGAAAAAAAACATTTTGGTTTTGTGCACTAAGCACTTTTGAGGGCGATATGGGGCCCTGTAATACGGAGGTTTATAACCTCCTCAGCTAATGCTCTCTGACACTCTGTTTTGATATCATTACTACATTATACTCACAATTTTTGAGTGAAAAAATACAGTACTTAGAAAGTCGAAATTCATAAATAAATTCATGTCAAACCGCACTTAATATTGATTTTGTTAGTGTTCAGATTCAATAATAAGGTACTGCGTGCATGAATATTTAAATATAATCATCATTTCTGCATCTCCTAATGGCCTCTGCTCTTCTACACTCAATTTAAACACAATTTAAAAACTATAATGTATTGAAAAATACTAGGATTTAGCAATAAATCACCATTGGGATACTCCAAGCCTTTTATAGGATGGCTCAATATCTGCTTCTCAAGGGACGGCACAATTAGATTCATGTTTTTAAACTTCTCAATTATCCATATACCATAATTTTATGTGAAAGTTTGTTTCTCTTCCTCCCCCCTCCACCCCTGCTCCCCCTCCTCGCCCCCCACCAGATACGCTCCCAGTAGGAAGCGGAGAAATCGCTAAGTGTTCTCTTAGCTGGGTTAGTATAGTAAAAAGGAGTCAAAGGTCACAGTCCTCAAACTGAATTAAATCCAGAGGCTGTCAGGGAAAGCAGAACGCTGACTCACTTAATCACATTATTTGGGGAAAAATCTAGGGGGAGGAAAGAGATAAAATGACTCAAAATGAACTCACCAAGGAGGAAGCGGAGTTTTTATATTTATTTAAAAAGCAATATTCGTCTTTATCAAATAGACGCAGGATGGTTCGATGAGGATGGAGCTGGCTGGACATTTGCGCAGTCGCAGGCGGGAGAGCTCTGGCAAGCAGTTTTCTCCTTAGCAGGATCAGTGAGGGGCGGATGCGGTGCCCTCGGTTCCTTCAGTGCCAGGCGGGGGTATTTATTGGTAGGGGGTGTTTCTGTAGTGCTGGTCGCTAACCCGTCTGAAAACCACACCCTCTGAGGTAGGTCATTATCATTATCCTCATTTTACAGATGGGGAAACTGAGGCACTGGTGGGTGAAGATGTTATGACAGAGCCACAATAGCAGAGCTGGGAGCTGGTCCTTGGGTTTCTGATGCTGGAGCCTCTGCCCAAGCTATATGGCCATTTTCTCTCCCACCAGCATCCTCAGAGCCTGCGATGGAGAGGATCTAGCATCGGAATCTCAAATTGTAGCGTTAACACCTTATGAGGGCAATAGATCTCGATGGCATTGCTGTGGTATTGACTCTACTGGTGCTGTGAGGGGCCCACTGTTTTTGTTGAATGTGTTACTATCAGGTGTGAGGAAAAGGTCAACAAACTAGGAGAGGAGTGGCAGTCTGGTATCTAATGGAGACGACAATGCCGTGTCACTGGGTGATGCTGGTGGTGTCACACAACGCTGTATAAACCGCTGTGTGGGGATGGGAGGTGCAGTTGGCTGGGAACCAGATCCTGGCAGGATTGATGGGGAAGGCCCTGATGGTGGAGGGAGGGCAGGGGTTTGCAGACACGAGCAGAGACTGACTGACCTTTATGATTCCTCTACAAGTGTCCACCACTCCTTCAGACCACACTGTATCTGACTGGGTTTTGCTTATATTCTATATTTCACCTAAATAAATCAGAACTGTTTTCTAAAGAAATTTACCTTGTTGCATCAGAACTAGTTTTTAATCTTGTTCATCTGGCAAGGTGTCAGCTCCTATGACCTTGGGGTCACAAACAAAGCTGTGAAGTCCTGTGAGCAGAGAAACCAGAAGTAATTAATGGTAGAAAAGTCTAACTAGGATGTGTTGTAGCCATTCTGTGTGCCAGGCCATTGTGATCTGAAGGGCTGTTCATTCATGTCTTTGTCAGAGGAAGACAGACATTCCTTCCCTTACCAGGCGGGAGCCACTTTCACCTCTAACAGTTCTAGAGCTCACTTTTTTGGCTCTTACATTGGTGTGCAGAACAAGTTTGTAATCCTGATACCAAATATTGCCCATTTTCTATTTAATAGCAAGGAAAGGAAGGGATAGAAGCAGAGAGAAAAGGCAAGACTATTGTATCAATTAAGTGGGTGCTTCTGGAGTTTTAAAGTTGTTGGTTGTTTTTCTTCTATAAATGTCTGTGAGGTTCTTCAAAGTGTCTAAGAGTAGAAACAATCTCATCTGATGGGACCAGTGTGCGTGTGTGTGGCAAACGAAGTTCATCACATGGATTTTCCTCTTTTTCCCCTGAGGATTCCTTCTTCAAATGTATAGAAACAGTTAGGAAGCACATTGGTTCTATTTTCAGGACCATCGTCCTGTTGCAGTTGGTCGAGGGGGGAAAGTTTAGCGCTCAGCTTTTTGTTCTTCCAAACCAGCGGCCGGTCGGGTGGGTCCCCCGGCGTGGCAGCTGCCCTGGGAACGGCTGCTCGGGCACCGGAGGCCGGGCCTCTTGAACGGGGCTGATTGGGATCCTGGAGCGGGGCCGGCAGGGCGCGGATCCCGGATCCGGAGCGGATCGCCCGCCGCCTGCAGGTGGCGCCCCGGCGCTGCGGGGGCTGCACCGCCCGGCGCGGGGTCGCCCGGTCCCGCGGTCGCCGCCGAGCGCTGCTCCCAACACGTGCGAGCCGCGACAAGCCGCTGGTGTCTGTGGAGCGTCCCGACAGAGGTCACCGCCGGATCTGTACCGATTGCCGAGGTCGGTGCCTTGGCGGTGGTGGAGGCAGATGGCACGTTGCCGATAAGCAGCGGGCACTGCCGACAGGATAGTGAGGAGTGCTTGGAGCGGTAGGATGGGGGAGTGGCACAATGCCATGGGCAAGTGAGAGGCATCTTTGTCCTCTCTGCATTCATTCCTCTTTTCTGGCTGTATGAAGTCTAAACTTCATCATAGTGAGTGTAACAAGGCAGAGCCAGGCTCTTCTCTGTGACAACCAATGATAGGACAAGGGGCAGTGGCTACAAACTGGAACACAGGAGGTTCCACTTAAATTTGAGAAGAAACTTCTTCCTGGTGAGGGTGCCAGAGCCTGGCCCAGGCTGCCCAGGGAGGTTGTGGAGTCTCCTCCTCTGCAGACATTCAAACCCGCCTGGACACCTTCCTGTGGAACCTCAGCTGGGTGTTCCTGCTCCGGCGGGGGGATTGCACTGGATGATCTCTCAGGGTCCCTTCCAATCCCTGACATTCTGTGATTCTCCCCGAACCTTTGCTTTTCTTCTCGTTTCCTGTGCTAGCCCCATTCTCTTGTCTCATTTCTATCTGCTGCTTCTACTTTTTTTTTTTTTTTAATCTGGTGCTCATGCTCTTGCCTGGAATGTTTTTGGCTACTGGTATCATCACCTTTATGTTTCTACCTCACTGGATGGTGTTGGTAGGAGAGGGAATGAAGACTAAGGCCATTGCTGCTGGCTGTTATGGGAGAGAGTGGGGGGTTACACTGGGCTTGAGAAAAGGGCTATGGATTACCTCGGATAAACATCTTGGATTCCAAACGTGGTGACAGAGACTCATCACTAGTGAGCAGATTGGGTTTTTCAATGTTATCAGACTGTTCCTTCAGTTATCAGAACATACAGCACTACTGTACAGAGACTTACATGGACCAACGTATGAACTGCAGTCGTAGTGAGCACGTGCATCCAAGCACATAAACACTTTAGCTCTAAGGAGTACTGTGTGCATTAGTGAGTGCTTATATGCACTAGGAATTCTACCTATACATCAGGAACACTCAAGAATGGCTACTCATCTCCTAGCTTTCCACAATCAGGTACACTTGAATTAATCAAACGTTTATTATTATAGGTATATGTGTATAAATATTTTTTTTACAATCTGTCACGTGGCAACTCAGGTGCCACAGTAGGCTGTGAAATATCCAGGTTTTTGATGGCAAGTGACTGGAGAGTGTGGCTAAACCAAGGAGACATTCTGGCATGGTTGCTTTGCTGGTTATTAATATTTTTGTTGTTGCTTGTAGAAGTGGCTGCATATCCAGGTGCCAGACTACATTGTGCCAAAATTCCTCTTACAAAAGAAGATTCCTTTCCTGTTCCTTGCAAAAAGTGACTCAAGCTCAGCACCTTGACTTTATTTAGTGATGTCACATGTTACAAGACACCATCCTCAGCAGTGCAGAACCTGGAATTACATCATTTAACCCTGTGCCCAGTGCTGGAGACCACTGTTATAGCCCCTGGTGATACTGCTGCCATTTTTCTTGTTGATCTGTCTAAATTAAATTTGATGATCAGGAGAGACATAGCCAAAGAAATACACTGAAGTGTGAAGGGTACGTCCCTCGGACTTTCAGATGTGATCTAATATTTTTTTCTACTATTTAAAGGTAATGAACAGTTGTGAGTTCTCTTTCCTGTGAAAAGGGCTTTTCACTTTTACCTATACTGCAGGTCTCCTTGTTGTGATTTCTGGATTAGGGAAATGGCTTGATTCTCCTTCAGAGTCTGATGGTCGTAGCCAAAAATCTGGGCTGAGGTGCAGCTCCAGGGAATCTGTTTGCGAAGTGGAGAAACCCCAAGTGTCTGTAGAAGCCAGCTCTGCATTTGCCCTGAAAGCTTCTATTTCCCAAAAAAGGAAAGGGCAAAAAAGCCTTGAACACTGATTCTTTGAAAGCTGTGAAACTTAGAACAGGTGTGAGCAGAGGCAGCTGCCGGGGCACTGTGTGCAGATATTCCTGCTAATTCCTCTTTAGAACTTAATCTCTGAAACCATCTGCTGATGGGGAGCACATGTCCCGGGGGAGGGGGGCAAGAAGCGAATCCAGCAGCCCTGCATCTTTTTTAACTGTAGCCTGAGTAAGAATTTTGAATAGCAGAATAAGCTGGAGTTGTGCGTCAAGAAACCTTATTCTCAGCTTTTATGAAGCAGGAAAACTCCAGTGTCAGTTCCCCAACTTCAGGGTGGTTACTGTTGAGTCTCAGAGATCAAGATCTGGCTCATGACCACCTGAACAAAAACAACACACACGACAGGATTTGGAACTGCCATCAGCAGAAAACCTTTTGTCCCTACAAATACATGGGATCCATTTTTTTTTTTTACTCAGCGTCTCAGTCTGAACAAGATGAGCTGAAACCTCCAGCAGAATGCCTGACTTGCATTACTCTGGTTTTCCAGTCTGAAGTCACTAGGAAGTTGAGTAAGTCCTTTAGGTTGTCACCTGTAGTGCTGCTATCCTGATAATCTCCAATAGACCCTCCAACAGTTATCTCCGAGTAGATCAGTTCTCTTCCTCATGCCTTTCTTTCTTCTCCCATTTCTTTGCTTTTTGACTTTGGGAGAGAGAGCCCTTGCTCCAGGGTCTCTGATTATTCAGCATAATGTATCTGAGGATCATAGGTGTTACTGTGCTAATAAATGAATTGAACCCACCCACTGCTGCTTTTTACCTGCAGACACTTGTTTGCAGAAGCAGAATTGCTCTGAGCTGCTGACCTATCAATGAAAAGCTAGTTTATCAACTTTGGCAAAAGAAGCATAACAGTATTAGCCATTGTTGCCCTGTGGCTGCCAGAAGCAGCATGGTGACAGGAATGGGTCATGCTTCAGGCTGTGACTGAAGGGTCCCCAGCTTCAGAGAGACATTGAGGGACTTCCCCTGCATTTGGTGCTGGCCATAAAAAATTGATCATCCTTTGTTACAGCTTCACTTCTGTCACTTTCCATCCCAGAGTCTGTTTTTTACAGAAAACAAGCTACATTCATCAAAAATGACAGAACACAGACTTAATGTAATCATGTATGGGAACATGAATTGCAAATGCAGAACACAAGCACTAAAATGTATTTTCCATTACCGCCACAAAATGAAATAATCATGAACATTTTCCCCAAGAATGAGAACACATGTAGAGTACACTGACACCTCAAAATCTGCTGCTGTGTCCTGGCCTCAGGTGCAGGTAGGCTTTGTGTCTACCAGTAGAGATCTGCTAGTATCAGAAGAGGTGGCTATCTTATAATCCTCACCATGGAAACTTGTGTTGGTTATCGGTTACAACAGCTTCTGCGGGCTCATTTGGATGACCTTCTGGTCATCTCTGGTTGTTAAAGATCTCATGGTACTCTTAAGCATAATTGAGTAGGTGCGCTGGAAAACTAGACAATGCTGTGTTGCTCCTTAATTCTAGATTCTACTTTTAACTACTGTTGGATCACTTGCTGATAACCTCAAACAAGTCCTCTCACCCCTGCCCAGCTTTCATACATTGAGCTGCAAAAATAGAGATATACCTATTTAAAACAAACAAAAACACACTTGTAAACTGGTTTAGAACTGGTACAGAACTATGAATCAAATTCTTCCTTTCCCTTGCAGGTGCACTGGACCACAGTTTTGCCATGCTCTGCTAAACATCTGCTGCACAGCACTCCAGATGTGACTCCATTTCACAGACTGGTAAGGTTATACCCACCTTTATATCTGATTCTTTTGTTTGTTTGTAACTTACTATGGTGTCAGAAATGTGACCAGATTACCTCTGATCAGGGTGTCAGGAGAGGCAATGAAAAAGGGTAATAGAATTGGGAATAACTAATCTGTAAACTAAATCCAGTACTTGCTCAGTTATTTAAATTGTATTAAACATATGCAAGTTCTCATCCAGCCTGTACTTGCCACAATTCTGCAAATACAAAGCCACTAATAAGGGGTGTTGGAGCCTGCCCTGCTGAAGGATAGTTGGATATGGATCATGATGATGTCTGGAAGGGAAACTACTAGTTTGATCAAAGCCTTGTACTTAGACAGCGCTGAGTGCTGATGGAATGATATAGAGAGAATAAGGCAGAAAGGCAGTGGCTGGTTTACATCTCATCCAACAGATGCTGTTATGAGGGACTTATTGATCTCTGATTCAGCCACAGGCCGTGGGTTAAATGATGTGATATATTTGAGAGGCACTGGTGTAACTGCACCCAACAGGAGGTGCTGAAGAGAACAGCATGCTGCGCTGGGCCTGACTTTTTCCCCGCAAAGATGATATGACTGTGTCATAAAGGGAAGAGGGAGAGATTTTGTTCTAAACGAATTAAAATTATGTCTTTGCATGAGAGCAATTCAGATTATAAAAAATACATAAAACAAATAGGCTCAGCAGCTGTAGAATCCAAGAGAAAATCTGGATTTGGAAGAGATTCTTAACTTTTTTGTACTGTGACAGTAAGAAAAAACATTTGGTCTTACGCATCTTTCCAGCTGTTTGCACATAGTCTGTGTCCTCTCTGACAAGGTTGCTTAAAGACCTTCATAGGCATGTTCATACGGTCATATAAATGCAATCTCCTTGTAAACGTATGCACATATTTCCACATTCTTATACATTAGACACACTTTATGTGCATGTGCATCATCTCATAGAAATGAACTTCCTCTTTGAATTAATCTGCTTGCATGCATATACATCAGTATGTCCCAAGGTGCATATATGTATCTTTGTTCATATTCCCATACATGCATGAGGTGATCAGCATAGTCAAATTGAAAAACTAAGTTATTCCAAATCTGTGTTATTTCTCATTTCATTCCCGGGGGTATATGGACCCATTCCAAATGAAAGGTAATCTTGGGACCTGAAGTTTTATGTTTCAGTGTATAGTGTGGTTTTAACACTCTGTACCATTTGACTGTAAACTCTTTAGGGTAGTTAGTAGATTCCCTTCTGTGTTTATGCAACAAAGGCCATGTCAGATTGTTTAAGACTTTAGGTGCTAGGGTAGAGAAAATAACAACAGTGGTCAGATTTTGTGGAAAGATGAGCTGGGCAGGAAGGGACCCCAAAGAACCTGCAGAGCTGTCCATGTTAAGCTTTTGCAGAGGGTTTGTCGCTTCTTTCAAACTTGGTTGGAATACCTGTAACTTTGAACACATGCTCATTTCAGTGTTGTCCTAGTGTGGCTTGAAGTCTAGCACATGTGGACATTACCTGCTCTTCTCTAGAGCTAATATACATGTGCATCTCTAGTAGAAAAGCCCAGACTTTCTGAAACAACTCATAAATATTTAAGTAATATGTCAAACATATCATCATCACAGGTAACCACCTATGTACAGCCTGTGCATGGCATTTGGAAGATGCGTCATATGTACATAAGTCTGTGTAAACCTGTATAGATTTTGTGCTTGAGTGGATGTACATGTATTCATCCAAGCAGTGACCCAGGCAGTTCAGTACAGATAATTTAACGTGTCTGCGGCTCCCAGAAGAGGGCACCTGTCTCCCAGTGCAGGCAGTCTGTCTGAACCAATGGCCCCCAGCCTCTCGCACCTGGGCACTTGCGTCTTGCTTGCCAATTTGAGGTTAACAGTGCCAGCACAGAGTGAAATATTAAGGCAGCCGCTTGAAATTCAAAGTGTTTCTTTTAATTAATGGGTGGATGCCACAAGTTGATCCAATCCAGCTCTTAAATTAATCTTAATTACATGGATTTTGTAACTTTGGCATTAGCCAGCCACACAAAATATGTATTTCATAATCCTAGAAACGGGTGAAAAAGACTGTTGCTGAGCTGAGAAGTCAGCTGATGATGTTATCAGCTGCTGTGGGTGTAAGTGGCATTGAGGTGTGTCTGAGATCTTATCGGGAATACCAAATTAATTCACTCCTGCAAATATCAAAACAAGATTTTTGCCGGCAAGTAGGGAATAGGCAAGAGATTTCTGAGCTGCTATATTTGGAGTTTCTATGCCATCCAGTGCCATACAATAAAGAATACAAGCATCAGGGAAGGGAAGTCGGTGATCTGTCCTGTTTGGTAATGAGGATATACCCACAGAGTGCTGCTCAGGCCTTTAACTGTTCACATTGTATATGTTGATTTGGCTGGGCGGTCAGGAATTCTGCCTTTGCAGCTCTGCCCTGGGCTTGCTGCACATGATGGGTCAAGGGGAGGGGAACTTTCTATCCCTGTGCTTTTGGTTTCCTTCTCTGCATATCTGTTCATTTGGACTTCTTTTTCTGGATATGAGCTACCTCTTAGTGTGTGTCCATTTGGGATTATATGGCATCTAGGTGCTACTCTGCTACACACAGTGATAATGGATAAATGGAATTATCTCGGGAGAATTGATACTGGTACTGTCTATTAGGGATGAGCATCTAGGATCTCTCTGAGCATCCATCATGCCAACTTTAAATAGAAAACAGAGCTGGGAATAGATGTTTAGGGATATTCAAAGGAAATGCAGAACATGCAGTTTGCCTAACCAGTCAGTGCATATTCTTTAAACAGGAAGCAGAGCCTTGGCTGTCCCCTGGGACTGGTATTCCCTTGGGATTAACGTTGATGCTCACTGCATTACACTCCTGCTTCTGCAGATGAGACTTGAAAAATGATAGATAAACAGGCAGTAAGCACAATTGCAAGCTATTCTTTAGCTGTCTTGCTATAAATCTAAGTCAGGATGAGAGCAGAATCTGTATGTAGCCCAGAATTACTAGTTGTGAAGTAGTAAAGTGCATTTGTGAGCCTCTTCTGTTGCTACCGCAAACCTGGGGGGTGAGAGGAGCGTAAGGAGAAAGATCAGAAGATCTGCATGTGTGTAAGGACATCCGCCTGTACACAGGTGTATATACATGCACATGTGTGCACATCTGTACCGTTTATTTGTGCCTCTATAAGCATCCTTGTTTCAATTACTCTATGATATAGGCACCTGAAATCTTCATAGAAATAATTTTTCTCTACAATGGGCTTATGAATGCTAATGTTATGTCTGACCTGTGGGTTCGCTCAGTGCCTCTCTGTGTGAAATACTTTGTTTGAAGACAGTCCCTCCTTATTCTTACAAACTTTTTTGTATTTGGCTGATCTACTGCTGATAGGCTTCTGTCTTTCTGGTTAACAATTTTGCCCTCTAAAGCTGTTCCTGAAGTTGCTTTACAGGGCAAGGTTAGTTTGGATATCAATTTGAGGGGTGGTTTTCATAGTAATTCCGGAAACGTAAGTGGGAAAATGTTAAACCTCCTGTCAATTTGCCTAATTGATGGGAAACTTGATTGTGGCCAGGTAGGAGTGAATTTTCCTACTTTAGTCTAATGAATAATTTGCTCATTTGAAAACAGAGAAAATCCAGTAAATCCTGACAACTGTCTTTCCAGGCTGAGATTCTCCCAAAATACAGATTAAAAACAGGGAAATTATGTGCTGAACTCCCATGGGACACTTTGTAATGCTGAACCTGTGTATTTTATTAGTTTTGGTTGGAGGTGGTACAGTCTTCTGTGGAGTCAAACTGTTTAGACTCCAATTGTGTCAGGCTTCCTGTGCTTTTTTCCAAAATACATGTTTCTCAAGTAATGGTAATGAAATCTGGATTAGGCTGCTCCTGAAATACTGCGTAATTTGTGTTCTCGAGATACTAGAACATGTTCATTTTTGCAGTTTTAATCTCCAGGGCTTGCTGGAGTTGGTGTGACTTGGATAGGAATGATGCAGAATTACCTGAGTTTTCAAATTTGCAAACCTTTCGATGTCTGAACTCATCCAGCAATGGGGAGGACGCCAGCAGGCAAATGGAGAAACCTTTCCAGCTTTCAGTGTAGGTAGGAAACACAATGAGTTAATGTTGGCCCAAAGGGCCACAATAAATAATGAGAGCTCTTCCAAGTATATCAGGGGAAAGAAATACAAGAGAGAAGGTAAGCCCATTAATAAATTAGGAGAGAGCTGGAATCAATGGTGATTCTAAAATGGCTGAGCTACTTAACTTTTTTTTAATTGGTCTTTAAGAAGAAAAATATAGAAATGGAATATGGACCATTAGGAAGTAATGAGCATCTTGGCACCCTAGCTGTTGATGTAAAGCAGATAAGGGAACACTTGAAAGAATGGATAGCAACAAATCAGCAAGTCCAGCTGATGAGCATCCTGGGATGTTTGGCTGCTGAATGCACTGAACTGCTGGCAGGCATTTTGAAAAGTTGTGGATTAAACAGGCAGGTCCTTCATGGTAGGTCCATATCAGTAGTTGTGGAACAAAGAGCAGCCTTCAGAGCTATTGGGAGCGATCCCTGCAGTTACCACTTCACACAGCCAATCGTGTGCTCAGTTTGAACAGGTGCTGGTAAGCAGAGAGTAATGAGTGGTCTTGCTGGGTAGTATTCTGATGACAAAAGGACTTCCCCTGTAAAAATGTCTATGAAAGTGTGGCACTTGCCAGCAGGGAGGAATTGGCACTCTAAATACAGTGATGGCTTGTGGAAAGCAGTGTGCGAGCACTTCTGGAGATGGAAGAACTTGCTGAACTGCTGTGTGAGATGGACCATCTTGCGGGCTGGTACTCTCCTCAGCCTAGAACTAGCTTGGTGTGTGTTTGTTTTCTAATTAACAGAAATAAATATGAAGGAGAATATGAACCACTTACACAAATAATTTACTTAAGGTTTTATTAATGCCTTTCTCTGAAGTTTACTGAGTAAACCATCCAGCAATACAGAACTTCCCCAGATGATATTGTTTCAGGTGAATAAACTTGTTTCCCACATTTTCTTAACAATTGAGGTAATTTACAGGCTTTTGCCTAAAGTTATCTTTGCAGGTTAAAAAAGTAGAGCTGTATTTTTATCCTGTAGTAAGACCTGTTCCCTCTCTAATTTTCCTCCGAAGGAACTCATTCTGATTTGGTATGTGGCTTTAGAGAATTCTGAGTTAGCCTTGTGAGCCCTGTCTAACAGTGCAGCTGCAGTCTGGGGTTCGTTGTGAGCTCACAATGCACCCACCCTCTCTTCAGTCCTGACATGGGCAGGGACAGTGCACTGTGTGCTGTGTCCTTCGGAGTGTGCAGCGGTGACATGCGGTGGAGGAGAACTCTCCCCAGGTATGTGATACTTTGATTGTGTAGAGTCTTTTCCATTTGCAAATAATGTATGGAATACATTAGCACAGAAGCTGAGATTCTCCAGCAGTTACATCCCAATTGTCTGTCTGTCTTTCTAATTTCTCCTCCTACGCACCTTCTTTATACCCCCCAGTGATATAGAAAGCTTAGACTCAAATGATTTCAGTGGGTGAGAGGCAGGAGGTGGGTAAGGAACTAATATGAAAATTACTTTAATTTAACAGTCTGTCACTCACACTGGCCCAAAGGAGCTCTAAGACCATTATCAGTGACCCTACCAGACATCCTGCTTCTCCTTTCCTCAAGCATAAACCTGAACTATTATACGCGCTTATGGGTGAGAGCATATTTTTGTGTCTGCATGTTAAGAGGTAAAATAGGGAAATGTTTGGAGGCTGAGGACACTCACACAGTAAGTGCTTGATAGCATTAGTGAAGTCCATCCTTAGTTTACATTTAAAGCAGGGGTCCCTGAGGAAAAAATGATCCTTGTTTGTGGTCACTGAGGAAACAGTTCTGGGCTATCATTATTTATTAATATATCTCTTGTGACGCTGCCCAGGGACCCAAACACTGGTGTATTAGAAGGCTCTGTGGCAGAGGTTGGACAGGGACACTCAGCTGTCTCTTTTCTTCAGTAATGGAGCCCTTGTTCAAGGGTAAGGCTCCCAGATCCCACAGTAATGAATGTAATTAGTTCTAATAATGGGTGAGGTGTTACTGTCAAATAAGAGACACAGTGGGTTCAGTTGGGTTCTTGTCTATGCAAAGGTCCGCTGCAAAGAGGCCTGAAAATGAAGTGAGAATGAGGAGGCTGCCCCGTGGGTCTGTAACATCCACCTCTGCTCATTGACAGCTGGAGGGGATCAAATACCAAGGAAATACAGTGGGCTAAAATCTCCGCTGGTGTAAATCAGTGTCACTCCTTTGACTGCAGTGAAGCTATGCTGATCAAGGCCAGCTGAGGACTTGATCCAGGCATTAAATGATTTTTGCCCTTAGTCTGTATGTCCAAAGTCAAGTCCTTTGCATGTTGTGTCCCATTCAGTGCTAGAGAAGGTCATATTTCGCCTCCTTCTCTCTACCTGGGCTGTCCCCTCTCCTCTGGATAAACAGTATTTCTCCATTGCATTCCCAGTCCCTCACGCTTCACCAGAATTAAATTCATCATTCATTTTTTATGGTTTATACATAGCAGTAATTTATGTTTTCAAATATATTGAGGTCACACTTTAGCAGAAAAAGAGTGTTTCACATTTAAATTGAAGGCATGTTCGTTCCATTAAATGGAGATGTTTTGGATAATTTTAAAAGGCTAAAAGTAGTAGAAAGTAACATTAAAATAAAATTTGAGAGATGTAATTACACCTAATCGTACCATAAAATAATCAATACTGCATTACATTATTTCTGACTTCCCTAGTTATAGCCTTTTTTTGTTAAGCTTTTGAATATTGATGAGGTCAGTGGGGTCGCAGTCGACTCTCTGAGGTCTAATGGAGGTGGAATTAAGGTGATGTCCTCTCCTATTATATCAGCGTGGGGAGGTGAGCTCTATACTTTCTCAAGCTGGGAAGATAACATGGCATCAGAAGCCAGTGCCTCAGCGACATTTCTTGAGCTGAGCTGAGGCTGTCGGTAACTGACTGGGGGGCTGGCAGGGCTGCCCCCCCAGCACAGACCCACTCAATTATATACGTGCCAGGACGCAGAGGAAATGATGTTCACATCAGAGATCATTAGCAGCTGGAGACCAGTGTGTGTGAGGTGATGAGAACCATTTCCTTCCAGTTCAGAATGGGCTTCTGTATTGTCTCTGTTCTCTGTGGGAGACTGGGAAGGGATTTTGTTGTGGCTGTTTGCTTCCCTTCTCTGCCCCTTCAGTTGTACTCCTGCACCTGGGATATACCTGTTAAAGCAACAGCCCCTCTGACCAGATTGCAAAACATTCACCCTTCACCAGCCTTTGTGTGTGGACATGCAACACACCAGAAAAAGCTGGGCTGTTCTGGGCTTCTGTACACCTGCTTGGTGGGACCTGATTTCCACCTGTTTGTCCCCAAGGTACAGGTCTGACTGCATCCAAGTGAATGTGTCTATTGGTGGGAAAGGGATCTGCTTTTGTCCTGCTCAGTACTGTTGTTTATTAGGGGTCTTGGAGCCACCCATGGGTTTATGTTTGGAAATTCCTTCCTGGGTAAAGAAAACCAAAAATTACCTGCTGGGAGAGAATACTCTGTATTTTCCCTTGGTTCAGCGCATACCCCTCTGACTGCTTTCATACTTTGGGCTAGGGCAGCCTTTGGCATTTAAAGCAAGAGACTGAGTACTGGGTGACCCATGTTCTGCACCCAAACTTCTGATAATGTTTTGTGCTTTCCTGCAAATAGCTTAGAATTTAGCCTGGGGAAGGGATGGGATCTGAAGAGACATTCAGCAGTTGTCTTAGGATTGGTATTTTGGCTTCTGTGCCTCTTTCTCCATCCATACAATGAGTATAATGTTCCTCTTATTGAATTCTGTTTTGCACAATGGAGGCAAGAAAAAGGTTTCTTTGCTTTTGATAAACCCCTTGAAAAAGCCAACACAATGTCAGCTTTCTGGGTTCTGATCATAAATATCAAGAAGGACAGAATTTTAAAACAGAACCAAATTGAGCAGTACTGCTGCATTATCCATTTCACATTGCCACAGCATCCTCAGATTACAGCGCTCATAACAAAAGGCAAGATAACGAGCAGGCCCCTATCATTACCATAAATAATAAAAATGATATAATGTATTTTTAAAACTTTTCTTAATGCAACACCAGCCCAGTCATCCCAACATTTGAATTATCACATCTTCCCAAATACATATATAAATACATAGATGAAAGTGTCAACAGGGGAACGTGCAAAATACAGTTTGGATGCTGTGTTTTTCCAGAGGGGCTGGTTCTCTCCCCCTGCCCTTTCCACACAGGACCAGCCACCTCCAGGCTTAGGGCTGCCTGGGCAGTGATTCCTTCCCTTTTGCCCGTGGTGTCCGTGGGCTGTGCCTGTGTGTGTCCCCCACCCTCAACAATCCTGCTGTGCCAACTGCACAGGTATTTTTCTGGTACCTATTCCCATGTGCACCAAACTCTCTACTCTTCCCTCCTTCTCCCCCTGCTTCCTTTTACCCCACACACCTCATTTTGTTCCTGCTCTGAAATCCAATTTTTAAAACTCGTGGTAGAAGGTGGATATTTGCCCAAAAGCAAACTAACAGCGGCCCTCCCTCTATTGCAGACACAAGGCAGCCCCGCTCTTCTGATTAGACTGAATTGCTTTCAATTGACTAACATAACAAGCTGCTGCTGCTTTTTTTTTTAAATTTGAAAATGGAAGGGACACTATTAGGAAATTTACATTTGCGAATATGATATTTAATTAGCAATATTAATAAATTAATAGAAGTAAAGAACCTTGTCGAGACTCCAGATTAATAAAACATGCTCTAGCTGAGTAAATGAGGTGAGCCAGGGCTGTGATGCCTGTAGAGGATGCAGGGGAAATCTCACTCTCTATATACCCCTTAAGCTAAGGATGAGGGGCAACAGTGAACTGGGGCAAAGCTTTTTCTGTCTTGCAGTACCTCTCACACTTAGAAATTAGCCCTTTCCCTGTCCTACCACAATACTTATACAGGAAATTAAGTACAGCTTTTCTGCCCACCTTCTCCTTTATGCTGCCAAGAAGCTGGATGAGCCAAGGGTGAGTAGTGAAGGAGAACCAGTGCTTGCAGGTGTAAAGTAACTGAAGGGGCAGTGTGGAGCAAATGCTTAGAAATGTTTGTTCAGATCATAGGAAGTGATAAAGAAGACTTAAAACATTTTCTGATCTGATCCTCTGCTGAACACGAAGCACAGACTCTCACTTAGCTCTGGCTGTCCAGCTTGGTCTCTCCAGGGCACTTGAAGGGTTTTGTCTCATAGGGGCCATCAGTCTGTGGCATAGAGAGCAGGCCCATTCAGGGGGTGATGTGTCAGTGCAGAATCGAGGAGGGAAGCGGTACAGTAATGTCAGCGTGGGCTCAGCTGAGAAGAATGACCACATTAGGCAAAGGTCTGACACAGCATGAGATAAACTGCTGTGAGGTTCACAGGGGTCAGTCCCAGCTAGCTGTCCTAGTCCTAATGTGCATCTGTCACTGCTTTGAATCTTGGGTGCAAACCCAAGCTGGGGGCCAGTCCTCTGCCTCTTGCTGATCCACTGGTCTGCAAGGCACTTCATATGCTTCAATTTGCCACCAGATCAGGTATGCCCAGTGTTTCTGCGCCTCATCTGTACTGGAAAAAACTCCTTTCTTTCCTTGACTCAGCAGGAATTCTGTGCTGAATGCAGAAGAATGTGGTACAGTCCTTTCCCATACTGCGGTGTTAGTGCAGGCAATGGCTCAGAGGAGACTGGGGTATCAGGACTCCAGGGATCCAGTCAAGCAGGAGGCTGCAGTGCCATGTGAATCTGTGACTTCATCTGTCACGAAGTCTGGGACAGAAAAGGGAGAATGTGGCTCTCTGTGACCTCTACATATGTGTGGAGAAGACTTTGCAGTGTGATGGTAGAGAAGCATCAGCTGTATGGCGATATCTTAGCTGGTGAAGTACTTTTGTGTCTGTGAGTACCGACCAGTACCGCTTCTCTCCTTGATGATTGGCTTGGGAGGGAGAGCGAAGGAGAAGTAGGACCCTTGGGAACTGAGCTAGCAGTCAAAGCAGTAGCTCTCCTAGGGCCTGTGTGACATTCGCACACATCACTGTGAAGTCACGCTCTCCTGCAGAGCATGGGAGAGGTGATTATTTATTGATGTACTGAGCGCTGTCCCCATGCATCACTCTGCCTTGCTCTGCTGCAGCCTCAGCAGTGAAACACTGGGACACCACAGACCTGTGGCTCTCCCTGAGCACACCAAGGGAACGTGTCTCAGCACCTAGGGGGGGACCTCAGAGATGCTGGCGGAGGAGAGGGCAAACACATGAATTGTCTGGCATAATGTTGAGTTTTTTGTAATGCTTTCTGCGTGCTTAGCTCTCATGGATCAGCACAACTCACAACCAGAAAGCATGATGCTCCCTGTGCCTGTCCCAGGAGCCCAGGGTGCTTTTCAGCTCTGATATTAACACTTAGTGGGCAAATCTCTGTCTCAGTGTTTTCCTCTATGTATTGGGGACAGTAGCATGTATAGGACACTGATGATTCATCCTACACTGTAATTTCTCCCTTCAGTGCAAGGTGTGTGGAAACACTCCCAATGTAGGCCCTCACTCCAGGAGAAGGGGAAGCATTTTTCTCTGATGTGAAGAACGAGGCAGGCAGACAGGGTGTAACCAGTTTCTTTCTAAAATTGAACAAAAAGGATAACGAGAGGCATAGGAGTACCTTACCTGATCCTACAGAGGCTCAGCTGCTCTACTCCCTTTTCCAGGGGTGGCTTGTCTCCCCTATGTGTTTTGTGTTATGCTCCTGGTGCTGACACCTCCACTGATTGTGGGAAAGTTTGCTACTGAAATGGCATGTACACAGGCCTTCTGGGAGAGGTGGAGTTCCAGGAACAATGAGGAAATAGCAGAAAGACTTGGGGACTCTAGCTGGTAATGCCACTCTTAGTATAGTGACAAGTATATGGTAGGTGTGGCAGAAGAAGAAAAAGGAGAGAAGTTGGCTTGGGTGGGGTGCATGGAGCAGAGATGGGCGAGGAAGGCATGAGCTCATAAATGCGGGTAGGAATGGAGCTCGGCAGCATGCGGATGTGAAATATGCGTTGGGATCATCTTGGGATAAAGGAGAAGTCCTAGTGTGGGCAGTCATTACTCTTGGAGATGTGGGCCATGATGAGGCACTGAAGCTTAGCCCCAAGGTGGGGCTGTCTTTGGCAGCAAGCATATCCCCAGGTTTTGGGGCTGTGCCTCCAGCGAGTGAGGGGAGCTGCCTGGGAACAGTCTCCTGGCTCACCCAGGGCGGTGGGCACTTGCTGGGCCTTCCAGGGACTTTGGCTCAGGATAGGAAGGCTGCCTCGCTAAGAGTCTGCAAGGTCAATTATGTGGTCTGCAGGGGGAAGGATGGTGCTGCAGAAAAGCTTCCAGACCCACGTTTTTTTGTTTGTTACTACTGGCCATTTTTTATCCATGGATTGCAGGTTCATAGTCCTTGGGTCCTGAGCTATGGACACCCAAGACCTTTGTAAAATGTTCCCTATCTCCAATGGTCAGTCTTGCTTTTCTTCCCTATGGCTGATGAAGCAGTAGCAATATTCAGCAGCAAATTTGAAATACCTGGACTGGGACTTTGTGTTCAGAGTTCATTTCTGTGCCTGGTTAGAATCCTGAGAAACAAATCCTGAGCGCTGCATGCTGCCCCAGGCACTGCTGCTTATCACCCTCTTTGTGGGCCTGATGCATCCCAGAAGCTGGTGTGCACCATCTAAGCTCCCACAGACATGCTGCTCTGCCACTGCCTCTCCCTCCTGACCTGCTATTCCTGTCCTGGCTCCTTCTTTAGCTCAACTTGCCAAACAGGGTGCCAGTTGCCTGCCCTCAACATAAGGATTTGCAAGGTAGCAGGGGCAGGCCAGCTGCAGGAATTAATTTCTCCCATTCCAGACACTATCCGAACTCTGAATCCAGCAAGCGAAGTCAAACTGGGGATGCTGCAGCTTTGGAGGAAGTGTTGGGTGTGATATGGCTGGGGCGTCCTTAGACCTGCAGGTTTGTGGGCAGGAAAGGCTGTATTGTGCACATTCAGTCCTTAAACGAGTGGTGAATTCTCTACTGAACTGTTTTGGCCATTGTAACTTTTCACATACCTGCATGGGGGCTGACTTATCGAGGCTGATGCACTCCCCACTGAAATCGTGCAGTATCCTCTCCTCTGTACAAGGACTTCAGATTCTGGTGGGCTTAATTAAATCATCTCTTTACTAATTACTCTTTTAAACGATCCCTCCCTCCATCTCGCGCTTAGCCCAGGCTGGGCAGCACGGCCGGGCCAGACCCCAACACAAACCCGCACCCGGTCCCGCTTCTCGCCCGTCGTGCTCCGGAGAGCCCCGCTCGGCCCAGCAGCCCCGCGGGCGCTCCCGGGGCCCGGGCCCGGCGGGCAGCAGGGGGCGCCCGGGGCACACCGGAGCCGCCGGCTCCGTTCGGCGCGGCCGCCGCTGCCCGCGGGCTGCCAAGCAGCGCCGGCACCAGCCGTCACAATATTTTGGCAGCTCGGCGGAGTGGCAGGTTAAGCGAACGCGGAGGGTGTTGGGCTGAGGGGGGAGGTGCGCGCAAAGGGTGGCTCTGTCGCTCCGCGGGGGCTGCGGGATCCCCCGGCCCCGGGCTCGTCCCGCTTCGCGGCGGGCAGGCTGCACCATGCTGCAGGTACCGGAGCTGCTACTCCTGCCCCCGAGGTTTCTACAAAGCCCGGTTATATAAAGTTTAATTATAATACTTGGCTCTCGCGTAATGCTTTCTATCTGCAAATCTCAAAGTGCTTTCTAAGCATTAAACAAGCCTCACAATGCCCTCTCCTGTCTTCATGTGGGAGGGTTTGCTACACCCTTTCTTTATTTATTTTAAATGCTGTCAGGAGAAACTGAGGTGCAGAGATGGGAAAAGGCTTGCCCAAGATCATCCAGCAGCTCGGTGGCAGAGCTGAATGCAGAACTGAGAAGTCTCCTTGATTTGTTCCCGTCTTTAATTCCCTGGGAATGCTGCCTTCCTCTGGGAACAGCTGTGCAGGGAATCAGCTGGGTTTGGGGATCTGACTGGCCTCTGTGCTGATCTGCAGTGAAATGCCTCAGTGACCTACACACAGTTCACAGCAGGGCTGTTCTGCTTTTGGGAGCTATTTCCCCCATCCCACTGAGAAAGTTTGGGTCCAAGCCTACCCACTATCCACGGTGGCTTTTCTTGACTTGATTTTATGAACTGCTGGTGAGGAAGGACTGGGACCTCGGCTCAAGGTCTCACTGTCAGAGGCTGGGGAGCCAATTTGGCTGTAGTGCGTTTGTACCTCAGAAGGGACCATTCCCTGGCATCTCCTTTTCCTTCCCCATCCACCCTTATGAAAGGTCAAGGAAATGAATGGGACAGCGAGATGTGCAAGCCTGTAAATATTTAGCAAGCCACTCGCTTTTACATTGCAGATTTTGCTCTATGGGCAGGGCCGTTAATATCAGTGAGACATTAGCTCCGAAAAGCACCCGTCACACTGTTAACGCTAAAAGTGCTCCGTCAAAGCAGCTGGCTGTGAATTACGGGACTCGAGCTTGCTTTATTAGCCTAGAGTTTGTACAGCAGAAACGTCAACATCAGACCCACGGCAGAGGGAAAAAAGCTCTAGTAGCAAATTAAAAGGAAAGAGCTTTACCTGCAAAAGCGATAATACCACTGAGGGCTGGGGCAGAGAGCAACCTTTATCTTACGTGGGGAGCTCTTGCTCTGACAGAGCAGCCCTGATCTGTTCCACCTTTATCAGAACTGTGTTATATGAAGGAGTGACTGGGGGGAGCAGGAGTGTTTCCTTAGGCTCTGTGTTTGCGGAGATTTTTTTGGTCTCAGGGTAGGGATGGTGAATTTTTGGTGCTGGGGGAACCTCTTGTCCCCAGCCCCCCGGTTGCAGCCAATCTGCGGTTATACGTTGGACTCAGGGTCACAATTTGACTCAGATTTCGTTTCATTTGCACAAAGACTCATTGACGCCCGGGCCTAATGAACATCAATATTCTTAATGACAAGGAAAAGATCTGTTTTATGGGACTCCAGACAGGCAGCGTCTCCGTGCTCCTTCTGCAGAATCACAGGAAAATAGCCCCGCTCCCAGCCACATTTGGGTCGCCACCGTTCCCAGGTTCAACCCCAACCTCAGAGGAGGCTCCCCAGATAAGCGCATCTTTCTTGGAAACCTCGGTCAAAGTTTTGCAGAATTAAGTGCCGTGCTGTCTTCTCAGCCTGGCTTCTGTGTTTCCAATAAGCAATCCAATTACACACATTCTTTCTTTCGAGTTGTGATGATACTGTTGGTTTTCCTGCCAAAAGATTCATAAAAACATGATGGGAATTTTTGTTGTTTTCTGTTGTGTTTTTTTTTTTTTTTTTTTTTTTTAATTTTTTTTATTCCCTGAAACTAAAAATTGCAAGAGAAGTATTCTGGAAAAAAAAATCTGCAACCGAAACCTGAGATGGAATGAGTTGCATTTGTCAGCTTCACGGGCACTTCTGGTTTGTTTTGGGGGTTCAGTTATGGGGTTTTTTCCGTATAATTTTGCATTTCTACCCTCAGCCTTTTGCATCTTTGGCTACCAGATGTGTCCCACATTGAAGAATTATTTCTCCTCCCTAGAGTGAAATAAATGCAATCAATATGAGTATTGCTCTCAGGGCCTTGAAATATTACATTAATGTTCCATGTGGTGACATTTTAGCTGGAATTTTCAAATACATTATGATGGTTCAAATTAATATTTATCAGATCAGCTTTTATATTTTGCAAAAGAGAGAGAGGGAGAGAGAGAGAGTAAGCATTATTAAAATACAAAATGCAGATGAATTCCAAAATCGATGGTCCATTTTACCAGCACTTTCAAGGGGCTGTGTTTTGCTTTCTGGTTTTGTTTTTAAATTTATTAGTTTTACAGGCAAATCTATTTATCTTCCTTCATTTATTTTTTTCAGCCATTCAGGGTTTTTCGCTTGTTTCTTTCCTTCACTCTTCTTTATTATCCCAAAATGTAAATTATGACGTTAGCCGGGTTTTTTCTTTTTTTCTTTTCAGTGATTAAATCTGCTACATGACATCTTTGTCCTTTCTATAAATTAAATCATCTTTGCTTTCCACCTTTAGCCACTGCCAGCAGCAATACTCTGATTGCCAGCAATAAAAGTCCTCACTTTACGGTCTTTATTTCCTACACAAAGCAAACCCCCCCTCCTTCTTTCCCTGGTGCTTATGGTGCCTTTTTATTTTTCCAAAGGGGGTGGTGGGACTAACTCCTGTTTTCCATGTTTCTCCATAAACACAGAATTTGCAGACAGAGAATGCAGAGGGGAAAAAAAAAAATCTAAACCACATTCCACTTTATTTCAGTCATTCCTAAACAGATTGTTCCATGAGGTGGAAAATCCAGGCAGATTAATGGTGTCATTTGTTTTGCTTTTTTTATATTTCCGTCTCCCCCCTCTGACTTTGGTTTGGTGAAAATGGTTGAAAAGTACCTTTTTAAGACTAAATACAGCTTGAAAGATTTGGGGATTATTAGATGAATTAATTTAGTTGAAACAATGCTGCTTGCAGCAAACCCCTTCTATCCCCCACATGGAGAACTGTAGGAACCGTCTGGGATCTGACAGCATTTCCTTAAAAGCTTTTGCAGTTCCTAGAGGAGAATTTTGGAAGGGTTAATATATTCTGATTTAGAACCAAACTGTACTTCCAAACTTTTCCCACTTCCCAGCTTTTTTTCCTATCTTTGCAATAGGTTTACTGTCAGAACATCTGATGGGTTTGTGTCATACAGGTAGCCACAGGAAAAAACATGTATGTATGCGTGTGCACGTGTGTATGTGTATGTATAATAACATCTTTCTGTGTGCTCACATACGCACACTCGCGTGCTCTCTCTTTCTGTCTCCGGGTGTATAGATGTACATACTCCAGGCTGCCCTTCCTATTTTCCTTCAATGCTGATCTGGGCAAAAGAACGACAGGAAACTTAAAAAAGAAAAGGAGGAGGAATCGATTGTTCGACCCGCACTTGAACTCTCCTGAAAGAGATAAAGCAGAATTTTCAATAGGTCCCCTGCCCTTTTCACCAGGAGGGAAAGAGGAGAAGAAAAACAAGAGATATTTATATGACAGCAGCTGCTGAAAATAGCATTTCAGAGCAATAAAAAAAAAGGCAAAAGAGATTCAATGGTAAAAAAAAAAAAAGGCAAACCAAAACCCACACCAAGAGAGAAACTCTTTCTCTTGTGCTCCCCAACAGGCACATGAGCGGCTCGTCCTGGAAATGCATGCATGCCTCCTATAGATCTGTTTGAAATTATAGTTGTCATTGAGAGTGAATTTATGCTTCTATTGATCTGCAAAAGGAAAATATTAAATGGTTTGGTTTTGATCTTTAGCTGACCTCAGGGTCAAGGGTAGCCTAAGATTAGTATTCATAGAATTCATCACCAAATTGTAGTCTGCATCTACTTTATGCAAACATAGGGAAAACATCGCAAGATAAATACAAAGCAAAATGACAAACAATTTCACCACCACCCACCTCATCAAAAAACCAACCCCCAGACAATAAAACCAGGGAGATACATACATGCACAAACCCAGGTAACTGCACACAGCATAGATGGGGAAATGGAAAGCAAGTACAGTGAAGCACACAGACAGAGCCACTGAATTACACACACGGGAAAAGCCACACGACTCGGAACAAATATCAATGCACAACTACACTGAAATGTGCCCGCATGAGCACTCCAACACAGTGCTAGGGAACAGATGAGCCAAACAAATATGAAAAGGACACTTCTTATACATATATATATATATATATATACACACACACCTACTCAGGAAAAAAGGGGCACTTCTGGGGTGAGAAAGAAAGGAAAAGAATACGTTGACAGATTCTCACAGACAGGCAAAAAAAGGCACAAGCACAAATACAGTTAAACAAGTGCACATATTGATACATGCTGACAAACACAGTGATACACAATTGTAAACATGGCATGACACACGGACAAATGCAGACACATCTTGCATCAGGCAGTGCGGGCCCCTCTTCTCGGTACACACGGCACAAAGTTAGTGGAATAATAGAGAAAGAAATATACTCAGTTATGAGTAAAACATGCCTGAGAGAGTCCTCCACTAAGTCAGCCCAGTCGTTCAGAGATTCAGGGCAGAGTAAGAGCAGCAAGGCGATTTCCCTTACAGACTGACATTCAAAGGCACAGGGAGATCTCTTTACTCACAAGGAGAGTGAAGTCTGGTCACAAGTATTAGCAGCCCAGGCTGTAGCAAAAACACTCCTGCGTGAACATAAGTGCCATTTGCACAAAGGAAGCAAACTCAAAGAGCAGAAGGCGGCATCCCAAAGAATAAAACGTCTGTAACAGCGTAGATGAGGCCACAACCACAGGGGAACTCAACTGGGCACCACAGGACGCTCACCAGCACCCTGAGAAACTTAAGTAAAAGAAAGTTGGTACTTTCCAGGCAGATACAGCAAATGCTCAAATAGACGAGAAAGGTAGAATGTGGTTTCTTAGCTGTTTCCAAGACTCTATCCTGTGTAGTCTGGCAGCTGATAGTCAACATAGCTGGTCTGCTCTGAGTCTCTGCTTCTGTAGTCTCAGTGTCACCGAATATGTGCAAGAAAGTATGGAGTATTTGTAAGTGGGCAAAAATGTGTGGTGCAGAACAAAAGAGTCGATATTTATAAAAATATAATTAGTTTTCCCCCAAAATGCAGCGTTTTTGACTAAAGCAAGTCTTGTTAAAAAAATCTTATTTAAAAACATTTGGTTTCCTTTTGGTGTACAAAACTGCAACCTGAGCATTCACCAGAAGTATAACCATATTTCATGTTTGTTGGTTTGTTTATTTTCCCTGCTGTAATGAAGATTCATAGTTAGTACGAAAGGCTCAACCAGCTCTAAGGCCCACCATGCTTCGTTCTATATAATTGCATTGCTAGAAACAGTCCTTGTCCCAAAGAGCTTGCGTTGCAGGTAGAGGAGCAGAAAAAGGAAGCAGGAGTATCTCTCATTTACCACGAGGCCCCGAGGAAGCGACTTGTCCAGGCTGACAGAGTCTTGGCAGAGCTGGATCTCCTGATTCACAGGCCATTGCTTCAGAAATGAGATCAACCTCCCGTCCTGATTTAAATATACCTTCGGACATGCTGCTATTCATTTAGTATTTGTGTGATCCAGCGATGAGACCCAGTGGAAACAGTACTAAGTATGAGCAGCTTTAGAGCTAAACGTGTGATGGCAGAGCAGGGGAAGGCACAGTAAGGACAGCAGGATGTTCTTCACGACAGCTGCAGGACAGAGCTGGCCCCTCGCTTGCTCTGTTGAGTGGGTCACTATCTCCTCAGGGTGGTGAGGAAACTATATGTTGCAATGGCAGCATTTCCAAAAATCCTCCTCATGGTGGGAAAAGACTTCTGTACAGGTTTGGTGTACAAAAATGGTCCATCCTTTCCTGACCCTGCCTCACTAGCAGTACATTTGTCAGGGATACTGGCTATTCTGATGCTGCGGGTAGGCAGCTCGGAGTGTAGAGAAGATGAACACATTTTTCCCTGTTTCTTCAGTGCCCAGAAGTTTCTAGGCTGTACTGTAATAGTAGTCTTGATTCATCTACTGTATTGAAATAAATATATGTACTAGGCGGCTGCTTTTCCCCAGGCTGTGTCACAATCATGTTTTCATCCTTTTGGCAGATAGAGGAGGAGAAAGAGTGCAAAAGAGGGAAGGAGCGAGGCACAGAGGTGGAGGCAGCAAGAGAAACTGCTGTTGTCGTTTCTGTTTCATTGTTTACTGTCTGTGACTTTGTACAGCTCTTAACTCCACTGTTTGGCAAGAGAGCAGCTGGCACCCCTTGCCTTCTTTGGAGTGTGTGTGCTGCCTGGAGAAAGACAGCCCAGGTTAGCTAATGTGGGAGAGATGGGATCTCCTCCCAGTGAGAACGTGGGCTTGGAGCTTCAGATAGTGTTGAAAGCTTCCCAGGTCTGAACCACCCCTCTTTTCCTTGGCTTTCTCATCCACTTGCCATTCTGCTCCTTTTCCCTCTGTGCAGGTTTATTTCAAACAAAATCCTCTAACTATGTTCCCCATTAAAACACCATATAACCATTTATTCATCTCCTTTTGTGTCTTCCCTTTTACCACCCATGGAGAGGCCAGTAGTTCCCTCTCCTCTCTGCATTAATGCTGAACCACTTTCCCCAGCTCATGTGCTGTTGGCAGTGCTGCTTTTTGAATGGTGTTGAAAACTGGGTCCTTCCCATCTGTCATTGTTAGATCTCCATAGCACTTTCTCCCTGTGTAACAGCTCTAGCCCGGGTGTATTGACTGAATCCTAAATGGCTGATGGCCAAAAACTCTCAGTAATTTCAGTGGGACTTGATACTCTTCATTTCTGGTCATAACTTGATCATATAATTTGGCTGTGTACTCTTAAAGAGCTGCTGTTGCTGGTAGAGTCATTCTTATATCCATAACAGTTTGTAAAGCACTTAAGGGTACCTATGGATGAAAAGCACTAAATAAATGTTCAGCAAGCTGATGTTATTTATCCATGTAATCGCCTGTCACTTCCACCCAATTTTTGTTCCTCCCTGTCCCATCCAATCGGCCATATTATATGCTCATGCATATGGTCATGCACTCATCAATCCACCTTTATCCATATGCAGAGACACTCAAGTGTTATGAGAGCTACATGGAAAGACAGATGCATGCATCTAATCCTTCCCTGCTCATCTGTCCTCATCCAGCTTGTGCAGACACATAGCAACGGTTTTTAAGCACTTAAGTGACTTAGGATCCCAAGTTTCATTTCTGAGAGGGGCTCAGGAGTTTAAATGCCCCTGAAAGTCAGCGAGATGTGTTCTCCAGATTACAATTCCTCAAGTCCATAAGTGTCATATTTTCAAAGTGCTCTCTTTATCTAAAGATTCAGATAGGCACCTTGTAGATTATCAAAACTGTTTAAGATAGGCACATAAATCCAAATGATTTTAATGTAGCCTGCCTTGAAAATTTTAAGACGCCTCTGGGCACTTATCTTTCAAAGGCATCTAAATCCTTTTGAAAAATTGGTACCAAGAGCCCCTGAGATCCTTTAAAAAACAGCTCTTAAGTTACTCGCCCATAGCCAAACACCAGAAAAGTGAGTGCAGGCTTAGGTAAATCCGTGCTTTAATGATGCAGTTTATGAAAAAGGTTACTCTGGCATCTGCTTTAATTAATGAAATACAGCATTTGGTGATCCCATGACCATGCAAAGATACAGCATGAGAACCTCCTGTCAGCTCGGGCAGCAGGAACGCACCCGTGCGGGTCCTGCCCGCGTTTCCTGGGCTCTCCCTGGTTCCCGGCAGGATGAGCCAGCGGTGGGGAGAGCTCTGCTCCCTCAGTCTGGGTGCTGGGGACAGGATCGTGGTGGGGTTGGGATGCCTGTGCTGGATGCGAAGGTTATGTACAACCCTATTTGTTACAACCACTGAGAGACTTCATCACTAACAGGCGAACTGTCTGAACCCCCTGGTTGGCAGCATCGCTTGGTGGGATCCTGGCTGAGGAGAGGGTTTGTGAAGAGGGGTTGGTGGCTCTGGCATTTGGACAAATTCAGAGGACAGTTACTGGTGCTGGTTCTGGCATCCCACCTCTTTACACAGGATTCTGTAGAAAAATCCCATAAACCAAGCAAGCTTTCCAGGAAAGAAAATGAAGCTGCAAATCCTGCCCCTCTTATAAATTATGTCCAAGTAGGCTGAGCTGGCAAGAACGCCTTGAAGTGTGAAGTTCTTTCCATTTTATGGCTGTGAGTTCCCAAGAGACCATCTTCTTCTTCTTAGGGTTTTTTTTCTCCTGGAGATTTTTTTCCCGGGGTGGAGGGCAGATACCATGTGCATTTGGCTGGTGGGGGCAAGAATCTGGCAGCAGAAAAAGGGCCGTCAGCAAGAGAAAGTGAGCTGCAAATTGTCCATTTCTAAACTGCTTGTTCATCTGACACTTGCAAACTCCGAAGCCACCTGTTCAGCCATCAGTCACCAAGTGAAAATGAAGCTTTCCTTAAACCCAGATTCTGACATATAGAGAAAACTAAAAAGGGAAAAAAAAGCGGAGAAAAGGAAATTCTTCTGAATTTGCTCTACTGTGAAACGAGAATAGAAACTGAAGCTAAAACTCAAGGGAAGGGTTTTTTCCCCCTTCTCTCCAAACTGTAATATTACAAGTGCTTTTTCAAACAGTGACACAAACAATCAAAAAAATCCAACTTCTTTCACGCAGCATTTTTGCAGAACTCCAGAAGCGTTCCTGAAGGCAGAAGTTGCCACCTCTCCCCCCAGCAGCGGCAGATTTTTGGGGTGTGACTGGCTCCTTGCTAAAAGAACACTGCATGTTAACAAGTGGTGTAGCTCTTTGAAGTTGCGAAACTAAAGAGCAGATTAGCTGTGATACCAAGTTCAGAGTAGGCTTTCCCCTTTCCATGCAAGGTCAAATTAAGACTGGACCAGCCAGCAACCCAAAAGTAGACCATACTAAGCAGCTGATTATTTTCTGCCCTCTTCGGGTGCAATGCATTCGCCTCTCTGAAGGAGAATTTCAGGGCAGCAGCCAGCAGGGTAGACTCTTACGTGCGAGGTTTTTCTGGCTGACCACAGAGCACATAGCCCATGCGCCTGATCAAATAGCTTATTAATTTCATCATTTCAGACTTTTATGGTTTTTCCAGTTGCTGCTGCTTTTATAAACAAGCATTTCAGTGACCTTCCCCTCCGGACATCAGCGCATTCAGCTCTGCAAGAATCCCAAGCTCTGAAAGTTTATAAATAAGCCTTCTATCAAGTTCCACAACAGGTGTGACCTCCCCCCCTGTCCTAAAACTGAACAGTTTCAACAAGCAAATAAAGACTGCACAGTCCTGTCTTAAAGGGGAAGCACTCTGGAGAGTAGTATATAGGCCCAGATACTCTCAACAGAAGGCCTGGCCCATCTGCAAAAAGGGATCGTGTGGCCACAGCCTGGGGACTCCTGTCTCTTGTAGGTGACCCTTTAAGCAAGAGTGAGGGACAGAGACTGGAACCGTGCTCACCGTGACCTACATCAGCATGGCAATCCCGGGCTGTCCACACACTGATTCAGTTCCCACCGCAATTGATTCTGGTAGGTTCTGGGTGCTGGGTCTGCCTGACTGAGACATGAGATTTGTAGGAGGCGTTTGTCATAAGCAGAAGATGCACAACCCGAATCTCTTCACTTTCAGTGGGGTTCCTGCCGGTATGTCAATGGTACGTTGGCAACACTGAGTGGAAAAGGAAAGGACCAGGTCCTGTTGGGAGCTGCAGAGTGGCCAGTCTCATACTCATCTGATTTTGCTTAAAAGGAGACTGTTCTCCTAATTTCTGGTATACTGCATGCATTATGTTTACTGCTCCTTTCAAAATGTTAGAGGGAAACCAGGGTTTTGAAGAGAGGAAACTGAAATCTGAGATTGCAGTTGTGGATGAGCACCTCAAAGGCTGAGATTGAGGCAAAGATGAGGCTTCCATCTTCGTAGGAGGATCCTACTGGCACTTTGTCCCTCCATTTAGCTGCAATATAATCTAAGCAGAAATTGTGAAATAGGGTCAAGAGGGGAATTCACCTGCAGGAAATAGTATTTCTCTCTCTGTTCTGTGAAACTGTGTGGTGGTGTCTGTTTTTTACATGTGTAAGTTTGAAAGGAAACCAAATGGTTTGAAGTGTCTAAGTGGGCTTCTTGGTATAGACTATTATATAAACTAGCAGTATGGTGCGCAGTGGAAAGATGCTGTGAAATCATTGAGACAGCAGGACATAGGGGACACTTTGCTTCGAAATAATCAGTGATAACTGAGTCTCAGTATCACTGTGAAAGAGATTGGTCATAACCATTAAGGCAGGAAAATACCCATATGATTAGTACAGCTGGGGAAGCCACCATAGCAAATGAGACAGGAAGGCCCAATATGCTCAGTGCAGTGAATGGAATCGGTTCAGTCGGCGTGATGGAGAATAGCTGGTACAATCAATACATGCTACAGAGTTTGGAAGCTATTGTGATGGTGTACTATGGGGCAAACAGAATAATTCCACAACCAAGAGATTTAATACGGTCAAAAGATATCAGGAATCCAGTGTGATTGACTGGGCAAGGGACTGAATGTTATCAGTGGGAGTGGGAACAACGATGATGATACAATCAATGGGACATCAGGTCTTTTGGCTTTCAAGCCTCATGCTGTCCATTCTTGTCACTGAAAATTGCTTTAAAGAATATTTGCTATTATGTATATGGCACACAGTTTACAGAAGCGTGAACACATTGCTGTGGTGTAGAAAGTCTCGGGTTGCTCCACCACGAGGAATTGCGCTTGTCCGCGTAGGCAGGTAAGTGGGTGAGTGGAGCATGTGCAAGCACTAGAATGGGTGTATTTTATCAGAGGTAGGAAATCGGTGGTGCTGCAGGTCTCATGCTGCAGTCCCTTTTCTGCAGCATTATGGAAGGATTTGGTTCTAGGAACATCCTAAGTACCCTGCGGAGAACAATAAGAGCAGCCATTTGGCTCATGGTGAGCCTCGTCCCTTCTAATGCACTTGCAGTCCCCCAGGGCCACCTCTAATTACTGCTCAAACACAGGAGTTGCAATGATGCATCATGCCAAAACCATCCAGAATAAGCTTCACACAGTGGGATTTGTTGTCAGTCTTGCCTTTTTTAAAAAAAATTTCTTTTTTTACACAGTACTGGTAAGAAAACTTTTTAACCCCCTTGACTAGGGATTCGGGGTTCTGCAGCACCTGCAGCTGACTGGCATCTGTCAACCCCCCCGAGATCCTACAGAGAAGGCGACTCCTGAGCTCCGGGAGGATCTCTGGATATTTTCTGCTGTGGTGAAGACAAAGTTGCTTCCCGGGAAGTCTCTGCACACTGAGGCTTTTGCTAGAAATCCAAGTCCAGTCCTCCCCTTCAAGTCAAGCCAGCCCCTGGACTGAAGTTACCTCCCTTTAACAGGAAGGGACAAGCTCTCTCCTGTGAGAGTGTCTTTGAGACGTCCAACCATAGATACAAGCTCCCATTTAAGAGCAAACTCATATTTCTGTTTGCTGCTACAAGAGCTGACCTTAACCTTTGCTCTACCTGAACCCTCCTTCTGACGCTATAAACTCTGGTTGTCATCCTCCCCCCGGTGTAATTTTACCTTCAAAAATTATCATCATTTCACAGGGATTAGGGTGTGGCCACTTACAGAAACACAGATAATGTCAAGCTTGCATGCAGGTATATGGCTAAAAGGACACACATGAAAGCCTGCCTGTACACATGTATGCTTCCATATATGCAGGAATGGATAGCTATGCATTATTTGTACATATATAGGAAGGGAAATCGATCTATACAAACTCAGCCTATGGTAGTTTGAATAGTTTCAAACATAATGTATATCCTGGTGGGAGGAGTCTCACTGGTGTCGATACAAAGAGTTCTGCAAAAGCCTGAAGAAAAAGTGTGTAACTTCTATTTATGTGGAATCTAAGGGCTGGTGAGAGTGAAGGATGGCTCACATCTGGGTTTCGAGTCCTATCCGCAGTGCTGTGGGGAACTTCATGTTGCATTACAAATGGAGAGATGTGCAGGTGTGTGAATGCAAAACCAGGAAATTTAAGATGTCTCTGTTCAGTGAACTTTCCGTGGTCCTCACCGGTGTGAATGTCAGTTAGAAGAGTGCAATGTGAAGAAAATACACCCACAAAACAGATGCTCTAGAACAGCTCTGTAATATGGCCAGAAAGCCATGAGTGTCCAGGAGGTAAGCCTAGATTCAGGACCCAGTGTTCTGAAATCTCTGGTTACTAGCAAAAGTATTTGAAAATAAATATAGACACAAATTAAAATGATACCATTTTTGACAAAGTAGACAGTAGTTGAAATATAATGAGGCCCTGTAGAAAAATGCCCCTCCACCAAGCGAGCACTTGCTGGGCGGATTAGCCAGCATTCCTTCTCCTCCATTGAGTGGTGTCACAAGCTAATAAATATTTCAGAATTGGCTGTATTCAATCCAGCCCTTGTCCCGGTTGACGTCTGTTCTCTCAGTTTTCAGAAGGAGACAGGTGCAGAAGGATGAAAAGGGATTTAATTACTAAACATCCCCTACTCCCAGAATCCAAACACATGCTGTACTGTACATATGCACCACACCTACTGTACTCACAAGCACATATAATACCCATGCACACACAGTCACACCTACTACACTCTGCAACACACGCTTATTTAATCCATGTTGCACACAGATTGTGTTTTGGAAGTAGAGGATTCACATTGCGTTGCACCAACATGTTTTGGCCGTGGAAGGTCCGTGTGTGCACTGCAGTTATAGCACGTTCTCCTCCTCCAGAGCCACACACCCAGTCACAGAAATGGAAAAGTCAGAAATGGCTTTTTTGTCCCTTCCTCATGGCCAGTCTGTAAAAGAATAAGAATTTGCTACAGCTGCTCGCCAGCAGATATAAACTTCTTTTTTTCTTCTTGTGCTGAATATCCCATGTTCAGCCCCGGCCTCTTTTCAGTTAGGGCAGCAATACAAAGAATCACGCTGTACAGCTCTGTACCCACACTGCAGTCACCACATCCTCCCTCACCTGCAGAGAGTACCTTACATACACATGACTTATTTACTGTATTCATAGCTTCTGTTTACACACTTTGCTCTGATACAAGTGTACAAAGGCCCTAACCATAACCCTTAAAACCTCTGCTCTTATAGGGCTAGATTTTCAAATACTCTGCACCCACGATGGAGCTCCATTCAGACACCACCCAATGAGCCAAGGAGATGGTGCTGCTCCTTCATGTGGGATCTGGATCACTGCTGAGGGGTCTTTCCTTCCAAAGACTCTCCTGCTGTTCGACAGGGAAGATCTAGTAGCACTGCTCACAATAATAATAGTCTTAGTCTGGGAGTTGTGGGCAAATTTCAGTGTGAGAAGCTGCATTCATTCTCATTAAAATTTCCTGGCACTTTCAGCTACAAAGAGGTTACTCCTTCGATTCCTATTCCAGGCCTAACTGTCGGTGTGGTTGCTGAGCACACTTGTGCTCAGGCACAGACAGCTGCCTGGCAGCGGGGCCAAGCTGCTGGAGCCTCGCTGGGGCTTTGCCTTGGTTCTGGCTGTCACCCGTTGGAAGAAGTCAGGTCATTTTATGTCAGTTGCCTCAGCTTCATCGTCTGTAAAATGAGGCTAGTAACATGAACTTCTTTTGGAAAGTGATTTGAGATTTACTGAGCTAGCAAATACTTGTCTGGGTAGTCTATTAGAGTGCTTTGAGATCTTTGAGGGACTCCTGAGTGTATCAGGGTGATATATTGCTGTTACCAGCTACTTTAGACAGCAAAGAAAAATAAAGGACTAGAGTTGAAGAAAGGGAGAGTTGGATGCTCCTCCAGTCCACTGGAACAGTGATGTTGACTCCAGTCTCTGCTGGATCAGGAGCTGGAAGCTCAAGTGATAGGTGGTGACAAACACCAAGAAAATCGGAAGTGATGGATGGTGAAAGCAAATGGTTCTGTGTCTGGGCTAGAAGGGGTTTCCAGATAATGTATCACTTAGGTCAAATACGGAACACCATTGGCTTTAGAGCCAGGTAATTAGTGTATCAGAAAATTGGGGGAAATTATGTATGTTTTTAAGATGGGCTATTAAAGCAAGCCGTGAATTATTGAGAAGGGAAACTGCTCTCTTTGTTTTATTTAAGTTAACCTTGGAGAGCAGAGAAAGAACATCAGGATGATTTTTTCTGGGACACATGTTCTATATAAGAGCACATGTGGTTGCAATGATATCAAGGCCCCCACTGCATCTCACACACTGCAAACACATGCTTGTGTGCACATATGTGCAGTCATTCATGCACACACACCAGGGGCTGTAAATATCCTTGCTACATGTGCCCAGTACCTGCATGCTTGCTGTCTTTTATATACAAAGCTCCGTACACACTCAGAAAAAGAGCAGTCAGACCTGGTATGTATCACACAAATAGCTGGAATAGTACACTTAAATGTTGCACATGGAGTAACATGGGATAAATATAGTCTGTTCCCACCGTGCTTACACTACTCAAAATACTTCTGCAGGCTCATTTATAGGTGCACGAATATTTTATTAAAGTAATCTCGGTTTCACATGGATCCCCAAATTGTAATCAAAAGTTCGTACTGTTTTTACACAAATATTTGTGCAAATTTTACATACTGAGCAGAATTCCCGTATGACCCCGTGTTGAGACCTACAGTAACTTGCAAATTCTTAGCTTACAAACTTTTCCTGTGTATCTGCACATACCTGCATGCACTGTGTGTGTTTGCATATATTCTGTTGATGCCCTGTGTCCACTCAGTGCAGAATCCAGTTTTATAGCAATCTATAGAAGGATTCAAAGGCTGAATTAGACCTCGTTCTCCTTTCAACTGGAGGGTTTGAGGAAAATTTCTGTGGAACTCCATTTCCATTAAAGTCTGGAGTGTTTTTCTGGAGGAGATGTGCTGCTCAGTTAAAAACAGGAGCACTAATTAAGTTGATTCTACTGTAACTCTCATGGTTGGTTGACTCTACTGTCTCCGTGACCATAAGAGTGCTAATTTGATTTCATGTCTAAAGTGTGTTTGTTTCCCCAAACTGGTCTCTGATTCTTCACATACTTAGAGACAGGCTTGAGTTCTGGCTCAGGAAGACCCTGTGGAGTGATCGGTTTGGTTTCCTCTCCACCTCAGAAGGGACTGGATGGCCCTCCTGTTTCTGCGTACAATGGATTGACCTTTATCAGGATGGAATTAGGAAATGTTAAATTATGAAAACTTTGAGACTTGTGCAGAAATGTTCTTATGTAAAGAACGAAGCCTAGGAAGTAGGAATTAAATTGCAAGAAATAATGGGCTTAAATTGCAGCAAGAAAGATTTAGGTTAGCTATTAGGAAAAACTTTCTTATGATAAGGACAGTTAAACACTGGAATAGATTGTCTAGGTAGGTTGTACAACCTCCATCCAAGGCAGATTTTGAGAACAGGCCAGGCAAACAAGAATGATGTAGCTATAGATGGTCCTGCATAGAAGTGGCCAGAATAAGTGACCTCTAGAGCTCCCTTCTAATCCTATATTCCTATGATATTAAGAGGCTAAGATTTAGCATTGCTTGGGTTATAGCTAATACAGCAATGTGTGCAGTGGGATGGATGGATAGCTGGATGTTGAGGACAGATATATCCTTTCTCACATTAACACTAGTCATGGTTATGGTCCATCTAAATTCCAGTGCATTGCTTAGAAAAATGTGCCCTTTAATTTCCTAATAAAACAGCTGGGTAAATTCTTCTACTTGCAGCTAAAGAAAAGAAAGGGGAAAAAAAAAGAACACTTGAAATGAATTTTTAATACAGATTTGAGTGGGATTGCAGCAGGCGCTTCTGATCTGATAATTGCACTGGATCAGCCACAGTCGTCATCTTTTTTCCCCTCAGAAATTTTTTGTGAGAGTTTAGAGTTGGGGAACGTTCCCAGCCGAGGGAACTTGGGAGGTCTCCAGGTAACCAGTGAGCGCGGAGCCGGGCCAGCAGTGTGGACAGGACACGCAAGGTCATGGGCAGCCACCAGCTGCCGATTCTCATCCCTTTGCAATAGAAGCAAGGTCAGGAACATCCTCGCTGTTTATTTAGTCAATGGCCCCTGCCGAAATTGCCAAAAGAGCTGTAGCACCTACAGCATGGAGCACAGCCAGCTAATAGGAACTAATGTCCAACCCCTCTCCACTAAACTGCGACTCAGATGGCTGAATCCAAAGGACCAAGCAAGAAAAAGACATACGTATGTTGTGTAGAACACAGACACTTTTTTCCTTTGTATTTCGCTTTCAAAAGTATAAGTATTGTAGAAGCTGCTGCTTGGGGAGTCGCTTTACAGCACAAGTGAGTCTTTGAAAGGTTCTTCCCTCTGTGTGCAGTCTATACGGGGACTGCTGGCAGGGTTGTCTGCAGCCTCTGGAGGTTCATTTCCCTGTTCCCTGTGCAAACTGGGAACACCCCTTGAAAGGGTATTGGAATAATACTCGAAATGCATTCCCCTTCCTTTCTTTAAGACTGTCCCAGACTCATTACACCATCTTACTCTCTTTCTAATTGACACTAGAACATGTTGGCTGGCATTGCTGTCAGTGCATCCTACTAGTGAGACAGAGCTTGGATCAGCCAAAGAGTGCTTTTGTTGGCTTGGCATGGCTTAAATTAGTTTCTTGAGGGAAATCAGCTATCTTGGTAAAAGCACTTTGGTTCCTGTATCACTGCAGCTACACTACAGCTTTTCGCAGTGTAGAAACACAGTTAAAAAATCATGGCCCTAATTGACATTACCATAAATAATTTCTAGCATAGACCTGGCTCAGAGTGAATGGGGAAGGATAGCAAGAAAAGCCTCTGTGTCCTATTACCAGCTGCCCTAAGCCAAGTCTTGTCTTGAGATCCTCCAGCTTTGCTCCTATGGCTTGCAAAGCAGACCTGGTGCAATCCCCAACAGTTGGGAATGCGGTGGCAAACAGAGGAGGGAAATTTAGGCTGAAACCCCTGGCAAACCTCTGTTGACTTCCCCATGAGCACTTGGTTTTTTCCCTCAGCCTGCCACTGTTTCCAATGAGACCGTTGTGCTCCGAGATGAAAGGGCAGAGATTCTCTGTGCCTCACTCCCTGCTTTTTTCCTTCTTTTTTTTCTTTTTTTTCGGTGCCGTTCTGGAGAGCCATTGGCTGCTGCCTCAGATATCCTGAGAGATGCGGCAATTAATTTTCTTTTAATCAAGGTCGGATGAAGTAAATTGGTGCGGCTCTGCAGCCCCTCATTTTCTGTTTTTGCAGTGATGCAAAACAAATATGATCAAATTATGCTCCTTCTCACCTTATTGAATTAGGAAGCGTGACTGATCCGGGAGAGCTGAGATGTTATATACTGTACCAATCCTCACCATCCCCCTCCCTGACAAAGCCATCGGGAATCTTTTTGCAGGTTTTTTATTTCAAGTTCGGAGGGAAGTGTGGGAGTGGGTGTGGGTGGTGGGGAGAGAGTCCCATTTATTTTTCTTAGTTGGTGGGGTGATGCTGTGGATTTCACCTCACAGTGATGTGTGAGTAATCACGATAATCAGGTCCATCTGGGCTCAGGGATAAAATCTGTCAAGAGGACAAAGAAGTTAAAGAGCAGGCCTGCAAAGAGAAGGACCTTTCGGCTGTTTCAACAGAAGGTCTTACCCGCACGTCTGTCTGTCTGCTGGGTGCATGGCTGGATGAGCGTGGGCTTTGAGGGACCGGTTTGGGAGTGGAGTCCAGTATGACTGGTGGGCTTTGGCTTACTGGTCTGGGAATAGCGGGTCGTGGGGGGCAATTTCCAGCTCTGCCACTCACTTCTGTATCCTTTGGCGTACCGCCTTGGCCCTCCGTGCCCAGCTACCCTGCCTGTGCAATATGGGTAATGAAGTTTGCCATGAGATTCGCAAATGAAAAGCATTACTTGAGAGCTAAGTGTTATTTGCACTTTGTTAGCTCTTAAGGACTATTTTGTGTTAATTTCCTTGCCAGCATGCCAGAGGAAGGAGGAAGAACAAGAAAGATACATGCTCACACGCAGAGCAGTCTCATGGAGATTTTGCTTATAGTCGGTTTGTTCATGTAATCTGAAATATATGTTAGTCTGACTGACAGCATCCGTTTGCTCTTTGTATATAGAGAAACATTACAAATGCTGTGATCAATACCACTATGGACATACAAATTGCACAATATATATAGTCCTGTAACCCACGGCTGGGAGGTCTCGGCAGCCAGCAGACTCGGGCTGCTACGCTGCTGTTTATATCAGAAGGTTTCTGTGTGGGTAGTAGGCTCCTATGGTCAAAACTTGTAATACCCGTGAGGGAATAAAACATGGAGATGCAGCAGGAAAAATGCATAATGAGTGGGCTAATGTGTACACTATTCTTCTCTGAAAGAAACTCAAGGTGGTTTTGAGCTTGACCTAAGGGGATCCTTTCCAGCGTGACAATCATAGAAATGGACAGTCTCCTGGGAGGGAGGAAAATATATAGTCCATCCTCTACCCTGAGGCAAAATCAAGTGAAAGGAGCTGACCCAAGAGAGGGTGGGTCAGCAACAACAGGACTTCAGATCCCGCTGACCTGGGCACTAGTCCTCTGCACACAGCATGGTGATCTCCGCACAGCTAATCTGGGTTGATTACATGATCTCGTTGATCCCTTTTGGTTTCAGAATTTACACTTCTCTTAGTGAGTACCCAGTAGATACTAAGGTTGGGATTTAGAAAAAAGCAGGGTAGGCTGAGAAAGGCAGTCAGCTTTGGTCTGTGTGAAAACTGTTCCTGTTCTCTGTGCTGAGAGAGGGAGATACTTCTTGGTAGATCGGCCTAGTTCAGGATCCATCCAGCACGGCGTGAACAGAAACAGCCCTGAAGAGGAGTGTCCTGTGCAAGCAGAGATCGGAGCGGCTCAGTGAGAGATTGGACAGACAGGATTAACTACCTCCTCCTGTCCCTGGCCCTCCGGGCTTGCTGTCTGCCTTAAGACCCGGAATATCCCCTTTATGTCTTTTCTACGTGTACCACTTCACAATATCAGTTGCTAACATCCACCAGTGACCCAGATGTCTACTGACCTACTGATTCAAACCACTGTGGTTTCCTCCTGCAGTGTTCGGTGCAGCTCTCTACTCCCGTTACCTCCATGTCTTTCAGCGTCTCTAATCTTTCCCTCTCTCTCAGATTTTCCTCTCGTTCCCTCATTTTTTCAGCTTCCCCCTGTAGCAGATAAATCCAGTTCTGTTGGGGGGATGGGGGTCATGGAACACAACCCACAATGCATGAACCCACCAGCTCAGCAGATTTTACTTGGTACTGTTTTGGCATCCAATCCTACCCATATTTCTGTGAATCATTGTGCCATTCGTGATCAGAGCTCCAAATGAAACTCACCAGGAATTTTTATTACTCCAAGAACAGTGAAATAATAGTCGGAACTACCGATCGCTGTAGCTGGTGAGATGGGGCTCCCAGGGGAGCACAGGGCAGCACAGCTTTAATTGTCCTTTTTTTTCCCCTTTCCCTGACAGTAGGAAAGGAACCCCAGCTGCCTTACAACTCTCCCACCCTATATTTTCTTCTGAATACTCAGATTCTATAATACCCATTTCCTGTGAAAAGCATTCTGAAGTTGTGGAATAGCGCTGTTTTTGCGGCTGAAAATAGTTGCTGAATTGCTTGCTGAGAGCCTGATTGTTACAAATCATTAATAACATCCTCTACTTGGATTAGCTAGTAATAACACCTTGTTGTTGTTCTCCCTAGATCTCAAAGCTTTGTGTGAAGCAGGTCAGGATGATTATTTTCATTTCACAATGATTATTATTTTCACAGAGGCACTAAGAGGTGGGATGTTGTGCCTAGGGGCAAAGCCCAGGTTTCAGGAGCCTCATTTCTTAGGACCACACTCCTCATCACAAAAGATGGCAAAGAGTCTTCCCAACCCTTCTAGACCCCGGTTTTACCAGGAGTTATAGACTGACGTAGCAGAGGGCATTGGTGAAGCTTTGGTATAAGGAACAATGGAGAAATGCTGGTTTAACAACCACGCTGGTGCAGATGCCACAAGGAGCTCTGGTTGTGTGCAAAGCTCATAGCTGGTGCAGGCTGGGGCTCAGCCTCTTCCAGGTGAGAAATGGACTGAGGAGGGATGTAGAGCTGAGAAGCAAAGATCTGCTGTGTGCCAGCCACAGGTCTTGGTGAGGAGCACACAGCTCATCTCACCTCATCTCACCTCTGCTAGAGCCAAAGCTTGCAGGGTTACAATGGAGCTCTGCTACTCTGCAGGGCGAGATGAAATAACTCAGTAGGAGAGATTCCCAAATAGAAAATGAAAGAGTTAATGAAACATCTAACCACTTCAGGCAGACCCTTTCTGCTGAACTCCAGAGCTTAACTTGACCCACCTTGCTTTGTTGCCGTTGTTGCTGTGACTGGGACAGGAAGGCTGCAGGGGGAAGGAGAGCTGGGAAGGAGCAGGTTCCCCTCCACATTTTTAGCAGTGATTCCAGCTTGGTTTGGTGGCGATAGCAGGAGAACGTCCGTCTGGTTGAGTGCTGTGTCAGGAAAAAGAAGACCGTTTGGAGAGTTGGGATAGGATATTTGTGGAAGCTGCTGAGGGAGAGGCCCAGGACAAGGTGCTGCTTTTTGGGTGACTTTCACCATGGCACAGAGGCCCGCCCTGTTCTGGCAGCCGCTCTGGCTGGCGCGTTCCACAGCCAGCATGTCTGCCTTAGGAGATGGAGACAGTGTCTGATGCTCCTGCCGTGCTGCGGGTCTGGCTTCCCCTCCCAAGAGGAATGCCCTTCACTCTGCACACAGGGTTTTCTCTCGTCCCATTGAGAGTGGGCTCTCTGCCACTTTATACTTTGGAGGATCATTAGCAGAAATCATTAGCTATAATACAACCTCCCCCATAAATCTCTCCTGCACCTGGATCATTTGTCCATGCCTAATTTCCATCTCCCTAATTTTATGATTTGTCCCTCATTTGATGAGAGTTCCTTCCATTAACTGTGTAGTAAGTGCTTCCAGATAAAGGGCTGAGGAGTTGACCCCATCTTGGAAAGACATGGTTTGGGCTTTTTTCCTGAAGGATAGAGGCCCTCTGAAATATTCTTGCTTCCCTTTCAGAGGGCATCACTCCAGATCTTAAAGGCACCACAGCAGCTTCCCATAGGGAAAACGCCTCTTTCAGATAAATCCTGTTCACTGGAGGCGCTGCAAGGCAGATGAAAGCAGCAAAGCTCAAGTCCAAGGTGTCCTCTGCCAGAGTTAGAAAAGTCTTGTGGGCATTATCTGTGCAGTTCAGTTCAGACCAAGGAATAAACCTCTGCTTTTTCCCCCTGGGCCCCTCCTAATTATCATACTTAGCTACCCAAAAGCAATTCTGTACCCTCCCACAAAAATCTCCTCTGCTGAACTATTTCATGGGATGTTAGGCTGCAACAGGGATCCTGAGCCCATGTGATAATGGGCAGGGAGGGACGTGATCGAGTCGGTGGAAGAAGGGACTCAGCATCAGGCCTGCAGAGCTGTTTTCCAGCTTTTCTGCAGACCTTCTGGGTGGTCCAGAATAAGGCAGCTCTTTCTCAGTGCCTCTGTTGCCATCTAAATAAGATGGTGATGCTAGCAGTAGGGTGCCATGAGAGTTTAATTAATTAATTTGCAAACGCTGTGAGATCCTCTGATGAAATTCACTGCATCAGCACAAAGTCGTATTTAATCTATATTACATATGGAGATCCCAATAGCAGGAGCATCCCAAATGCATAGGAAAACTGAACCAAAAAGAGGTGCAGCCTGACTTTCTGAGGACATCACTGAATAGTTTAGGTCTCTGGCAAACAGGAAAATTTTTCCAAATCAAAGCATTTGCCCTTGAACTTCTCACTATGCAAGAGTGTGAGGCAGCTGAAATGGCTCACGCTGGGACTAACACAACCCACTGGAGCTCTCTCAGAGCTGAGTTTGACACAGTGGATCTGCTCTGCTACGCTGATGGTGTGTTATTTCTCCCAGCCCCATCTCCCCCATCTGTTCTCATACCTGCCCCATATTTGACATGGATGTTAGAAAATCCACCAAGATAAAGCTTGATCCAAAACTCAATCAGAGAGTGAAAAAGCTTCCCTGGAACCACCGAGGTTGTACATGGTGCAGGAGGCAAAACTCTCAGATTCTCAGCACCTCTCTCACTGACTGTTGCCTTTAACTGTTGATTTATCTTGAGGGTCCGTCTGTGACATTCTTGTCTGATGCTCTTTTCTCCTGATTTCTGTCCACCGCAGGGGTAGTACAGATTCAGAAGGGCGTAGGAGAGGAGGGAGGCGCAGCGCAAGAAGCAGCTTGCACATTTTACAGTTAACATTATCTTTTATTGGCATCCTAAAAAGAATGTCAGGCACTAGAGTGTATTTTTTTTTTTAAATTTCTGCTTCACTGCCATTCCGCTGCAAGATTTTTATCACATCCATGATGCCAGCACAGGCAGGCAGTGCTCAGTGACACAACCGGCCATTCACAAGATTTCTGGAGACCTTTTGTCACATCCTCCGGAGCAAACTGTGAAGATCTCAACATCATTTCTGTTCTAAAGCTGGAAATACTCTGAGCCTGAGCAAGGCACAGGCCTTTCCAGCTGCCTGTCCAGCCAGAAGGGGCTCACTGCTCACTCAGGAGAGAGGTCTTCCCATTGTTTTACAAGTTGAAACAACCTTAGCAGTAGTTAACCAGGACAGGTATTTCTAGCAGTTGTCCAGGCTGTGGAGTGTTCTTGCTCCCTCTCAAAGTCAGTAAAGACGTTTCTATTGAAGTCTGGGCCAGCAGGAACATTTTCACTGGCCAGGCATTGCTTTCTGACCCAAAGAGCTTCCCAAAGTCCAGGCAGTTCTTCTCATGTGACAGTTGACATTGCTTCTCGTTTTCGCAGCATCTCAGTTCTCTCTGGTCAAAGTTTAAGGTAAGATACAACCTTTAGACCAGTTGCAGAAACTCTGACACCAGCAGGCGGGCCTTGCAGTCTGTTTTCTCTTTCCTTCCAAGCTCCTGCTTTTCCTAACTGCTCCCTTTGCAGTGGGCAATAAAAATACAAAAAGCAGGATTGCTCTCATTGCCAAACCCACTGAAGAGTGGGTAAATGTGTTCTGCAAGGACAGTTGTACTGTTGCCACAGAAAGCAGGAGTAAGAAAGATTTTTACCAGGTTTTGTGTGGCTTGGCCGGTTTGAGTTGTAAACTGGAGAACACACGGCGTTGTGACCACCAGAAAGAGCACGGTGCTGGAGCACGGTCATCCCGGCTCTCCAGGACAGCAAGGGCAGTTTAAAACCTGGGCCTTAGAGCCCCTGTGGATTCGCAGAGCCCTGCGTGACAGAGCAGGACCACTTTGGTGGCTGTCACTGCCGTGGCTGCCGCCCCAGCCCCGAGCCAGCCTGTGCGGTAAGCGCTCCACAAACAGATTTTTGCTCTGTGACTCCTCAGAGCCTCAGCAGCAGCTGCGGGGGCTCAGCAGCTGAGGTTTCTGGGTGTGTGTGGGGGCAGATGGGACTGGGCTGTGGGTTTGCATCCCGAGTTTTGCAGTTGCTGTCTGACCCTGCAAAGGCCTTTCCCTTCTTCTTGCAGAAGGCAGCAGAACAAGCAGTTGAGCACCTGATCCTGCCCTTTGTTCTCTCTGCCTTGCAAACCGTCCCCTTTTGCATGGAGCCATGCAATAAATTCTGACACGTCCCCTCTGCTAAATGCAGTGGCATGAGAAAGAATCTTTGCTGTGGCCACAGTAGCACCTCATGCCTTTCAAATTCAAGCAGGAATTTTCCCAGATGTCAATGACTGCAGGCGGAGAGGCAGCTGGATCGCTCTCAGACTCACAAATGCCTTTTATTTTTACCAGACAAACCTCAAAAAGACACACGAGACGAGGGATCTTAGCAGGACATCAACTCCAGTGCTTCTCCTCCTTGGTGCGGTTCTGAGAACTGTGGCCCTACACTGAATTCATTTCCTAGATTTCCTTTGCCAGAATGAGGCCACTTTTACTAGCTGATGCAAAATTTTTACTAAATGCCCCCCAAATTCACAAACACTGAATTTTGGGCCTTGTGACAATAGGTAAAATGTAGAGTAATTGTACTGGCTTCACTGCATTTTCACAGAGAATAACGCAGATCAGAGTTAAACCACAAAAAGGAAGAGTTCAGCCTGGGTGTTATTCAGTCTTTTGCAATTAAGCTGAGTGAGTTCCAGGTGAGATACGCGGTGGCACACCTGATTTTGCAGCAGAAGCACATGCGAAGGCAGCTATACCTCTGCCTTCCGCCCAACTCGCTGTCTAAGGAAAGGATGAAATCATTTCTTTCCCTAGCAAGGAGGGACACTGGATATTATCTAATGGTTATAGCAGGATCTAGGAAGCAGGATTTCTGAGTTCCTCACCCTGCTGTGCCGCTGCTTTGCTGCGCGGTTGGCGGGTCTCCTCAGACAGGCGTGCACCTCTCTGAAAGTGATGTTAGGATCTGCTGCTGATCCAGACTGCCTAGAAAGCTGGATTTGAAGGGACAGGAAACTGCAAAATAAGGGCTTTTATTTTTTAGGTAGTCTGATTTTTAACTATGTAAATTCATGGGATTATATTCTGATGATCCTAACATTCTGGGTATGGAACAAACACTGGAATTCCTTTCCAAAGTAAATTCTAACACACTCAGCATTGAGAGGTCTGATCTTTATTCTGCAGTTATCATACTGTGTTTGCATATTATGTGCTCTGCGTGTGTGTGCTCATGAGAGTGCTTTTGCAAGTGCAGAAAAACACGTGGAAACGTGAGCGTAGGCAAGTGCCTGTGTATGAGAATATGCGCAAAAGACTATTTCTGTGTATATGAAAGAGGCCATATGCATGTCTACAGACTTGTGTTTATGTGGGAGTATATACGTGTGGGAACATGTGCATGTATGTAATTTTGTGCTTGTGTGGGAGAGAGGAAGGGAAAGCATGGTAAAGTTATTTGAACCTGTTTGAAGGTCGGGTCTCCCCAAGGTTATCTGCTTTTTTTCCGTCGAATCTGTAAAGTAATGGTATTCACACTCACTACTTGAGAAGTGTTTCTTTTTATAGCTCTTCCAGATGACAAATAATGCCTGTTTTTGAAGTCCTTTTTAAGTCATTGTTCCCTGGACGCAGATACCATGTTTGGGTGCAGGAGAGGAACAGAGCGCAGAGCTATTTCCCCTTTCTGTCTGCAGGGAGCTTTACTGGGACTAGTGAAATTCCAGCCAGGATCATCCAAGGGGCTGCAGACTCGCAGCATATGAGCTAAGAGGACACCCTCTCCTTCAGGCCCCGTGACACAGCCAGAGAGGAGCAGACACCCACCACAGTCCCTGCAAAGCTGCTCAGCTCTGGGCCGTGGGGGCTGGCAAACCCAGCCAAAATCAGTGGCGGATCTCCTGCCCTAAGCCTCTCCAAGTTGGCCCATGGAGAATAAGCCAAATTCAGCCTTGGTGAGTGGACAGGTGTCTGGATTGGAGCCACCTCTTGTTGGGGGCTGGGGTTGATTAAATTTTGCCCATCTTCAAATATTTTGAGTACCGTTGCCCGCTGTGGGCAGTATGGCTGTGTGGGCAGCACAGACGGAGTTTTGTCCACTTCTCAGAGAAGTCTGTCCAGGCTGTTTCCCAGCTGTCCTCCCAGCAGGGCAGCACTTGATGATACTGTTCTCCCACCACAGCGACACCCTTTGCTTTTTAAAACTACTCCCTTCTTCCTTGCCTTCCCCTATTCCTCCATGGTTTGGCTAACATCTCTGGTAGCAGCAACAGCCGCTCCCTGCCCAGGAATTGTTCTGTAGGAGCACAGGAGTGGAGCAGGAAACATTTTGTCCTTCTTTGCCCAGGGACAGACAACTCGTGCCCACCACAGAGCACTCGTGTTCCTCGCTGGGGTAGTGGAGACTTAGTGCGTGCGTCACCAGTGGACAGTGAGCTTATCTCCATCTCCAGAGTTTGGCCGCTCGTTTACTCCTCTCCGTGCAGATGGGATAACTGAGCTTTATCTGCTGGTCACATCCTGAGATGTGCTGGAATCTCAGTGTTCCCAATGGCTATGATAGAAATTTCCTGGAATATAAACTGAATGGGTCTCTCAGGATTTGGGCCAGAGGGAACTGCAGATACTCATAAAGGTATTCAGCTTCATATTGGAAAAACCTCAGGGAAAATGGCTTGTGGGAAAAATAAGGAGCAAGTTGGAAAACAGGGAACAGAAAAGGGGCAAAAAGATTCAAGAAGTAATCCAGAAGAGGACAGGGAGAATGGATAAACGGCCTGTGAGCAGGAAACGATATCTGACTTAATGTATTAGTCAGACAGAAAAATTAGATGGTGTAAACTGATCCTTCCTGCAAGGGGTGCTGAACTTTTTTGGTGACTTTAGAAGGCCGTGTTTACAGTAACTTCAGCTCGTGATCAGGCTATAAAGGCTCTTTGGAGCAGGGAGGAAGGAGCTTTTCATGAACACGCGCACCTGCCTTCATGGGCAACCCAGCCTTGCACTTACTGGGCTGGTTTTTTTTTATTGTAAGATTGTACTTTGCTTTTTAACATAGAAATATAAAATATGCATGTATCCAGCTTATCAAAGATGATAACATTCACAGGAAAGGGAACATAAGTCCACTTTATAGCAATAAATTATCTTCCCCACCCTTTTGGACTGATAGCAGCCGTGTCTCACCTGAGCTTTCTAGAGTTTTCCTTTTAATTTTTCACCTGAATTGTTTTCTCCATTTTAGCTGCACTCAGAGAGGGTGTTTTTGTAAAAGTGCCTACAGGGATTTCCAATCACTTTTCCCACTGAACTCCTGAAATTACACAGGCAGTTTTGAGACGCTCGCCCTACATGTTGATTATCAGAGTTTAATTTTAATAACGAGAGGCAAAGGCTACCTTAGTCTGTGCTAGATTTCCATTCACCTGTAGAAAGTTACCCCAGCTTGCTCTGGTTTGCACATTCATTGACTAAGCGTGGTTTAACTCTTAAGGAGAGTGAGGTTTAACATTTAGAGCTGTTCAACTAAAGGCAAGATTTTAAAACCTGGCTATATGAATGGGTGCAAGTCTGCTGAGGACAGTTTGATATGCACCATTATATAATCTGGTTTATCATTATAAACTATTGAAACGGATAAACTGTTTCAATCCATGGAATGGCAGTGAATCTCCAACAGCACCAAGCCTAATTTACCGGTATTAGGGTATGATTCAAGTCAAACCTCAGCTTAATAGGTTACCAGCAAAGTTGCTACGGTAATTTTCCGTGCAGTTCAGAGTAAAATTTGTCTGGTTGAACCATGTTGGCATTTATGTTGGTTCAGAAAAATATATTTACTTTACCATTGCAGCCGATGAGGAGGATGGGCAGGTACTGCATCTCAGCTGGGGAGAGTGGGACACTGAGCTGTAATCATTCAGTCATTTCAGATCATTTGTCCATACCCTCAGTGTACAGGCAGTCCCCAAATTTTCTGACAAATGTTCACGACATACCTACAGTATCTACTTTTCCAAATGCATGAACCGATTGTGGACATTCAGATTACTTTGTAATGGTCTCAGAGAGAAACAATTTAATAACAGAACAGGTAAGCAAAACCAAAACTCATAGTTTTCCCCTAAATCCGCTGAAGGGAATGGTTGTATTTGTGAGTCATGAGCCAGGACTTGAGAACGTAAGATACACTCCCGAAAGTAGCTGCTTCAATAGTTGCTCAAAACTCTTTGATATCCCTTGGGACCTTTCCAGTAGTTCTGGTTAAGCAAGTGCTCAGCTGCTCTTCTGGTCTGTGGCTGCCATGTGTGTTAGAGTCACGTAAAACATAAAGGTGTCAGACACTTAAATATTTTGTCTGGTTTTGGCTGTATTAATGGCCCAGCCATTTTACATCCAGGGTCTGTACCCCGATTGCCTTGCCTGGGTTTTGTACAAATTCAACTTCAGCTCTTTCCCTGATACCTGAATTAGAGCAAGGGCTTTGGGACTGGGCCTGAGACCATTTGTGAGGCTTTTATAGTAACTGTTCCAGCACATGGAGGGAGCAGGGCTGAGCTGGGGTTACCTGGGACTCTGCTTTCAGGACTGAAGGCACCACATGGAGATCACACCCAAGCAGGTCCTCGTGTGTGCCGAGCTTGAGAACAAGCTCTGGCAAACGCTCGCACACAGCAGTGCAGTGACCTTTGTATTTCCATAGGTGTCTCAGGTACAGCATGTCTGCGCTGTTGGAACAGGAAGGAGAGTGACCTGGCACCAGACCAAAGCAAAGCCAGGGAGAGCCTGCGCAGCTCTGAGCACCCCGAGCTGCTCGCACAGAGCTGCTCGGCTTTTCTCCCCACGCTCACAAATGACCTGTAGCTCCAAATACCAACCAGAGCCTGTGGTCCAGCATTACTCTCTCTGCTAGATTGTTTCCTGCTGTCTTCAGAGGCGCCTTTCACAAGGAAACGCAACTTTTAATGCCAACAGAGCCAGATTCCGCTGGCAGATCCGGGTGGCAGGAATGTGTGACAAAGTCAGAAGTCTGGGTCTGGGAACAAGAGTGGGAGGGTGGGACATGAGTTTTTCTGAAGGATCATTTTCTGAAGGTGAGGAGGCTCTGCTGGTATTGGTATCATAGTAGAGGACAAATGTTCCTTCCCTTTGATCTGTAGCCTGTTTCACCCTGTAGGATTTTCACAAGAGGATTTATCAGCCTGTATGTTTGTTAAGTTGAAGCCGGAAAGGGAAAATAGTCCCTTCAGTCTTTGCTAGTGGAAATTGCTCTGTATGGAAACCCAGAACACAATGAGAAACAAATAAATTGAAACCCAGAGCTGAGAAATAAACAATCCCTGTGGGAATAGTGTGATCACAGGAAAATAAGAACAATAAATTGCCCTTCTCTGAGGTTTCAGGGCTCTTAAAAACATCAGAAAAGTCTCATATCTCCTTCTGCATGTGGTAGTGATCTTTCCTCCCATTTTACAGATGACAGTGCTGAGGTACAGAGTGACAAAACAGCAGCAGCACCAGTTGCAGTATTTGGTGTATACATCCACAGCACAGTGCCTTTTAGAGACACCTGAGCTCGCTTGATATCACAAGAGTACAGCTCTATTAGTACACTGATCTGTCTGGTATAATTTTCCACTGCTTGCTGTACTTATTCAGCTGTAGCTTGGGTATCTTTAACCAGCATTGTACTGTGCAGTGCCGTCATACCTTGTAATCGGATTCATATATTCCTGGGATCAGTGTGATTTGCTGTCTGACTGCTTTCATACCATGGGCTGAACAATCGCCCTGGCCTCTGTTCTTGACACCGGTCAGCACACTGCAGAACACAGTCCTGCCCTGGTTTTGGCTAATGAATCCAGGTGGGACTTGGGTTTCCCATCTCTTCACTTTTAGGTTCTACGTTCGTTGTTCTGGAGGAAACATTCTGGACTCATTCTCCAATCTAGCTTCTGACTGATGCTTTTTGGCTTTACCGTGCTACCTAAAACCAAACATGGTCTGTATTTCATGAGAGTTGAGACTCAATGATCTTAAGGGTCTCTTCCAACCAGAGTTATTCTATGATTCTATGAAATGAGGGGCTGCCAGCTGAAGGCAGAGGGAGGGTGTTTGCCCCTGTTCCTGGGGTCTGGCCTCTGGGGGTCACTAAAACTGAGGGGAAATGGGTTGGTGGTGCATTAACCAGGCAGCAAGGAAAGCCAGGCCTAAAGGTAATGTCTCCGTGAGGCGGTTCTGGTCTGGACTGAGCAGTTAGACTGAATCCTTGTGTGCACGAAGGTCACCGTCCTCAACCAAGTTACCAACCGAGTCTTTCTCTTTCTGAAATGCAGACTTTTACTGTTGAGGCAAGCAAGTATCTCCCGCGGTTGCAGAAGAAGGCTCTAAGCTTCTTAGAGGGCAGTGGTTTATAAGCAAAATAGCCATAAATACATCAACCAATGGATTAGTAACTTGTGTGGGTGGGTGTAGTACTTGTGCATACATATACATACCGACATGCATATACATGCATTTCTTTTGCTGCCAAGCTTATGCTAAGTGGTATCATCGAAATAAACTGCCATCAGAGCTAAGATCTTTGGGTGAAAGTGTATAGGTTTGAAAATATAGCAATAACAACATTTCCTTTGAACAGACCACTGTGTAAAGATATAATTCCATTGCAGAGGCTCACCAGAGAGTGGCTTGAATCAATCTGTGTGCTGAATCTGGTGAAACAAGTCTACAAACCAGCAGTTGTTGGTGAACTGGTGGTAATTACATTGCAACTGAAGGTTGCTTGCAGACTCAAGGCTAAACTAAGAAACCTGAAGCATATTAATTATCGTTACCTGCTGCAAAGCCCCTTTCACTATGAATTGGTTTCACACTGCTCTGGGAAGGGGGGAAGAGGTAAATTTGGAGGCACAGAGGGATAAAGTGTGTTGACTAAGAAGCAGCATTTTAGGCTCCCTTGCTACTTGGGAGTGGTGGCTTCCATTTTTGAACTCAGATTACACAGAAATGCTGTTCTCACAGAAAATTTCCACACATTTCAAAGGGAGAGGAAGATCCTGTGTGTGCTAGGGAGGAGTAGCAGGCAAAGATGTAAGGCAGAGATACAATATTTAAAAAGGGAAGAGTAGGGAACATCTATGGGCTTGATCCAAATGCCTACTGAAACTATTACACTCCTTCCCGAGACTTCAATAGGATCGGGCCCTTGATATTTTATAAACACAGATATATATTTAAAATTATTTAAGAAAGTTAAGATGGTAGAGAGATTGTCAAGTTCCAGCAGTGGTGGTTAGATAGTGTAACACCAACCTCCTAAGAGATGCTACATCAAGATGATCAGGGAATTATGTGCATAAAATAAATCCTCAGGCTTCAAGATAAGAACACACTGCAGTTTCTTGCCATATGCTTCAGACTAAAATTTCTTGCTAGCCCAGCTTAGATTCTCTTCCTTCTCCTTCCTGATATGTTCGAGCTGAGCTCAGCTATTCCTGAGCTGGTTCTAAGCATATTAAGAAAAATGTATGTCAGTGCCCAGTGTAGTTTCTTTTCGGTAATCTGAGCTACACGGGCAAGCCCTTGTGCTGCTGTTCTGCTCTGCTGGGGTCTCTGTTGGTCCTGGGGCTGCCCAGGGGCAGGAAAGAGCAGAAGAGGGACCTGGGTCTGCTCTCTGCAGGGCACTTTTGCGAAAGCTTAACCTCAGCCTAACTGTGCCCCACTGGAGTCAGGCAGAGCTTTGCTGTGTGGGACATTTAATGTTGACTTCAGCAGGGAGCAGAACGCTGGAAAAATCTCACAGGAAACAGCTGATTAGAGAAAAGTGGTAGTTTAGGCCAAAGTGAAGCGGAATCTTCTCATTCAGTTAGGACAGACAATTTTGATGAATTTTTGCAGTGGCCGGTGTGCTGTGTCTGTTTTACGTGAGCGAGGGAGAATGAGGCAAGGGGGGAGTGTGGGAAGAGAAAGAGAAAGCAGTTGATTTGACTGAATAAAGATAAAAGAATGCAAGCGCCACTGAGTTTGCTGTTTATCTGGACATTGTGTAATGTTGCGGAATCAGATGTGGCTCTCTGGCTTTTGCACAGAAATGCCCAGGGAGAAATCCAGCCTTAGTGCTAGCAGGAATGAGAGGGTTTTGGAGGAGCCTTCCTGATCTCCTCTGCTCCAAAAAGACAGTGTGAATTCATCCAAAGTTAACCTAGTCCGTTTTGGTTGGGATGGAGAACTCTATGTGTTTAATTTAGAAACAAAGAAGGGAGGGAAGGCTGCAGAGGTTGTAAGGAAGAGCAAAGCCCTGGGATTGCAGAAGGTCTGTGAGGTCCCGCCAGGTCTGGATTGATTAGTATTCAGTATTTATAATATCTCCATAATGGTAAAACAAAAGAAAACAAGCCCAGAGAATGCATTTTTAATCATCAATCATTGCTCTTTGTTTGTCGTGAATGAGCGGCGAGGGGAAATAGTCTCCCATAATCACCTCCCTTCACATCTCCTGCCACACAGGCCTCGCTGGGTGTGCTAAAAGGGAAATAAATAAACAAGCGGCAGATCTCAAAATAAATCCCAGAGACATGGGTGCTACGTGGGTTATCACACCCGCACACAGGGGTCTTGCTGGAGATACAAAGTGGGGGAAGGACGTTTAAAAAGCAGGAGACAAAGACAAAGCATAGATAGGGCATTAAACACGAGAAGAAAAGGAGAGCTGGAGTTACAGAGGGGCAGCAGGTGAAGGAAGAAGCAGCTTTTGGGGAATGATCAGTGGTGAAATAATCAGTGAGCAAAAGCATGTCAGAATAGGGACTTCTCATGGACCACAGGACACTGAGATGGAAAGCTTGAAAAGCCATTCAATCCAAAAGAATTTCAAACTTTTCAATATCCGAGGATCACATAACTTTAGGATTTCAATGTGATTGTTTTTTCAAGGATAGCATTCATACTAGAAAATATATTGAAAAGCCCATAGTTTCTATTAGGAGCCCCCAAAACGGTATCTTATCAGGAACAGCACTATGCTGAACTTCTCCGATGGGATCCCTGCTTTGATCTTGCAGCAGTTCTCACAAGGCCTTTATTGTAGTCCCAAATGCCTCTTGGGAGGAAGGGAAACATTATAATTCTCCCTTAATAAGTGAGATAACAGGCTGCTGGGAGGGTAAGGCCCAAATTTTCTAAAGCAGGGCTGGTGACTCCACACCCACTCAGAGCGTTTCGCTGAGTGTTCTCGGAGAGACGGGAGCCCGGAGCCATCAGGCCAGCCTGTAAGGAACAGACACGCTACATCTGAACCCTATTGAAAAATAATAAAAAGGTAATGACTTTGTCATTACTGGACATGGGTTTGTCTGTTGGCGAGGGGGGAGGAAGGGGAGGTTTTCTGCATTCAGGCTATAAATAACGTTTCCCATTATCCCGTGCCGTTCTCGTGCATTCCTTACGCAGCCCTTGGTTTGCTTCCATGTCGCTTGGGCAGCCCGTGAAGCCCCTTGTGCCGTCCCGTCCGGCTGCCACAAGCTGCTGGAAGAAATGAGAGGGCCAAGCAGCTCCATGTGCCCATGTCCAGGGCCAGCATGGCCACCGACACCAAGCAGGGCAGAGATAACACAGCGACCGCCTCCTGCACGGGATGCGGCTGCGGGGAGACCGAAAGGGAGCAACTGTCAGCCCAGGACACATGTTGGAAGGGATCAGATTTCAGAGAAGTCTGTAGATAAATGGGCCTCGATAATAGTGTTCTGTGATACCTGGGAGATGGAGCGTAGAAGGGTTATCGTCTTTTAGGTAACTCAGCTTTGCACACTTAGCACAGAGGAGCTCTGCTGCTTAGTAGCAGCTCCTTAAGCAATTGAAACTTGGTTGCAAAGCCTGGCTTTGAACAAGTTTAAACCATTTATTAAAAGGCTAAACTAAATTGCAGTAACTCTGTCTAACCAAAATCAGGGCACTCGCCAATGTTTGCGCTGTTTAGTGAAAGACACTCAAAATTGCACATCTCAGTTCAGTAGATGAGGTTTCCTGGTGAAATGCAGATGGGAGGGACCCAAAGAGCTGTTGTGACTTGGGACCTATCTGGAAAATAGCAGCATTTAAACTAAAGGTGTGTTTTTAAGTCAATGGCCTGAAATGTAGATGCCTACAAGGATATTTTTAAAACTGCATTTATATAACTAGCTTGATATAATTAAGAACTGATTTAAGCTCAAACAAAATAACTCCCTCTTGCACCCAAATTGGAGTCTCCACACTGAGAATTGCATCTGTTGAACTAAATTAGTCAGAAAATCAGGGCAGCTTTATGCTGTAAACAGACTGAGAGCTGTGGAGGATATTCCAGTTCTGTGTCCGGCTCTGCCACTGATTCACTGTGTCCCTAGGCAAGACTCTTAAGTTTTCCATCTATAAAGTGTAATAAAACCTACGTAGGTGCCAGGTGATGTAGTGCTTAATTAATTAGTAAATTAATATAATGAACTCTAACTTGAAGGTCTGTATCAGCACAAATGAATTGTTAATATAAATTTTTATTATTTATTGCTATTTAGTTGATTATTTTCTAACGCGGGCAGGCTATTACAAACATACAACTTCGCACTTGAATTCCAGTTTTGTTATTGTTGTTGCTTATTTATTATTTTCTTCTGCATTGATCTGTTGCCTTTAGTAGCCTCCTTTGGGCTAAGCCCCGGAGTACTGGATATTACCCAGACACACAGAGTAGTCAAGGAAAGTTTGGGCCAGAACTGGGCTTAAATGCCAGATATTCCTTACTAAATGCCCAATCTTTTGCTTGAACCTTTATAGTTTTAAGGCAAACAAAACAGATAAGAACAGATTCCGAGCTGAGTAAATTCTTGTCTGCCCTCATTTCTACCAGCCGAACATCAGTATCAGTCCGTACACCTATAATTTGTCCCACACAGTTTCAATATTTGTATTACGTACTTATACACTGATATTCATTATACATATTTCTAAACAAAAGTTGGACGTTTCAAAACACAGGGCCTGATCCTCTTCAATACAAACAAGGTTGCCCCACCGCTGCCGGTGAAGCAACGCTGCTCTGCTTGCAGGATTTGGACCAGGGGATCCATTACATTTCTTTGTTTTCTGAAGTGTGCATATGCAGAGAAGTGGTTGACTGTGAGAAAATGGCACTTGACAAACACTGACCACATGATATTCTCTAATTACTTGTGCCACTCCTATAAAAAATGAGAACAGATAATATTAAACTAGCAACTGAAAAAAATACCTCCTCCTTCTTTGCAAGTCTCATTTTCCATTACGAAACTAAGTAAATCCGTCGGATTTTTCTAGTGCAAGACTGAGTGATTTCTTCATTCATGTAGTGAGTTGTGAAGCCAGATGAGAGGTCCTGGGCAGGCCCTTGGTCTGCGCTGGGCTTGGTAAAAGTCACTCACACGCCATGGCCACTGGGCGGTCTGTATGAAATAGAGAACCTTTTTGGTCCAGTTTGGTGAGCTGGTCAGCCCGGACCTCAGCCTTCTTCTCACTTACAAGAGATTCAGTGCCTCTTTGGGGAATTAATGTGGCTTGTAGGCCTGTGTACAGCGATCAAGAACAAGGCGTCTAAACCTGATTCCCTATCACCACGTGCCTCAGAGCAACAGGAACCCCTTTCGTAGCCCTTCGTCTTCCCTTCTGAAAATGCAATGGCCAGGTCACAGCAGGGTGAGCTGAGGACAGAGTCAGAGCCCTCGTCATGTGTTTCTGTGCTTTTGTCGTTTTAATCCAGACCCTTCTCGTGTTGTTTTAGCATCATTTTTCTTGTGTGAGTAATTTTTTAAGGGTACATACAGTTTGCTCAGGCTGCACTTGCACGGCTTAGCCAGAGGGAGTGTGTTCTGGGGTATGTACTGGGTGTGAATAAAACACATTAATGTCTAGTCTACAGGAAAGGTGTAGCCTATACGCTTTACCAACAGCTGTCCTGTCATCACTCTAAATATTCTGTTCACTTGTGTATGGCTTGTAGTACCTCATCATGCTCATCTCTCGCTCCTGCCCAGCAGCGCAGGAAGGAATGTGATAGATATTTGCTCTCTGTGTCCTTGCACCACACGGATAATTGCAGCTTGCCTACACAAGCTGCACTCACACCACCCCAGTGTGGAAATCAGAGGACCCTGAGCAAAGGGAGGAACCATTCACAAAGTTGGGTATAAGAGATAAATTTCTGGATCTAACCAAGAGTTGTGAACAGCAGACATAGAGGATGGCCTAATAATGAGTTTGGATGCTGTTATTGCTAATTGCTGAATGATAAATAGCATGAAAGGTGTCCTACAATTTCAGTCCGTGGAAATTTATTTGAAATATGTAGCTCAATACAACCAATGTCTTATGGGCTTGCAGCGAGCAGGATGTCCTCTCCCCAAGGGCAGCAGCTAATGGTGTAGCTACATGGTACGGCAGCTGAAGAGAGACTGGGAACAGATGAAACCTGTTCGGTGATGGAGGTACGCACGGATCTGAGCTGCCAGGGATCTTGTGCAACGGGGCTGTTGGTTTCTTAAATGTTCAGGCGAGCAGGAAATGGTGAAGATAGGAACTAGAACTGTGTAAGGTCTCACTGGTTTTAGTAAATGCTGATAAAGAAAACCATAAAGGGAAAAGGCAATGATAGTGATGTCTGAGACTGCTTTTGGATTTTTTCCGCTGTTGTATTATATATATATATAAAAGAAAAGAGAAAAAAAACCCAAAGTGACATTTTGGTTAGAGGTCTTTGGTTAAAGGTATTTAATCCCAAGGAGAGAGAGGTGGTCTGGTTCAAGTCAAATCCTGAGCAGTGGGCAGGGAACCCCCACAGGCAAGAAGAAAACTGACTGTACGGAACCGTCCTGCTCCCCGGGTACATCTCGCTCTGCTGCTGTTAGACAAGGTTAGTGTTGAATTTGCCAGTGCTGTCAAACCGTAGCACAGATTTTTTGAGAGAGCAAATAGTATTTTAGAGGAAATCAGAATGAAATTGGATATGTATAGGATTAGTAAAAGGCTCCTGAGATTCCTCCGCCAATGGCCATGTTGCTCCTTTCTTAGTCTTTCTGTGTTTCAGACCCACTTTTATGATAGATGCAGATGCCAGCACTTATGGTTTGGGGGCAGTATTGACACAAGAACACAAAGGACTTGTGAGGGTGGTGCCTTATTACAACACTAAATTAGCTGGAGAGAGATTACTGTACCACTTAAAAGGAACTCCCGCAATGGTTAAATCTATACAGCATTTTCATCCACTGTTCAACACGGAAGTAAAATTGCTTTGGGTTGATGACAGGAAGATGCTGCATAAATAGTTAAGTATGCATCATTTGCAATTTGCTAAATTATTTTCTTTCTATCTGGAACGGGCTGTGTAAGGTGTCATTACCTCGTGTTCTGTCTGACTGCGGCGCTGTGCGCACCGGGGCCTTTCCTGGGAGCTGGTGTCGCAACCATCAGATGGGCCGAATGGGGCTTTGCACCGGCAAACTTCAGGAATTAAGAACTAAGAGGTCAAAAGCCACAGATTAAGCATGTGGAGTGGGGCTCTAAAACACACGCAAAGAGGTGTTGGGCAAGGTGTGGTTTGGAAGGAGGCTTGAAGCTGTTGTCAGCGGGACAGTCTGTAGGGTGTCTGAGCCTCCCGCCGCGTGCAGGGGAGCACAGACATGAGAGCTCTTGGGCGATAAACGCGGCCGCCTCTGGAACACTTGACTGTCCCCAAGTTCTCCTCCTAACTAGGACAACTCCGCAGCACTCCAAAATTAGCCGACTTCCAAGCAGAAGGAAGACCATTCAGTCTGCGTTCAGCACCCCAGATGAGAGAAATGCAAAAAAGTGAACAAGAGAAAATAATAAGTAAATGCAATTAAAAGTAACGATGCAGATTTAATTAAAGAGCCCTGTTCTCCCAACCCTTCATTCTTCAGGGATGCCTCATAAGCAAGAATGCATTGCTTAGGACATGCTCTTTTATGCTTTTATACCAGAAGTTGAGACGTTTACTTTTAGAAACACATGGTTTTTAACCTGACAGTGTCTCTCCAGCATACAAATTCAAGAAGTTTGGTCGTTTTATTTTCAGCAATTTATAAATACTTGCCACAGTTATTATAACAGTCTCACACAGTCATATTTACTTTAATTATCCCATTCTCATCCCCATTTTCCTGCTTTCTTATTGTGAGCAGGGGAAAATAACTAACTACAGAATGACAAATACCAAACAATATTCAAATAAACAAAAGCCCAGATTCCGTAAAGATGCAGACACTTTAAACACTATGAGTATTTCCACAGAAATACATCTCGCTACTGTAAATTCAGCCTGGTTGCTAAAGTCTGGTCTTTACAGGGACCTAAATATTTAACTCAATAGATGTACATTGCTAAACTTGTCTGTTTAAAATTCATGAGTCAGACTCCCCCCTTCCCTGAGCTGCCAAATTACAGGATTTTCTCAAAAGCTATTAAAAATCCATTTCTTTGGAAGTTTCTTATTTGTCCTCTGGCTTTTGGGAGCACTAGGCCACATTTCCAAGCTTCCTTGTGTAAACACAAGTGCTAGAAACATGTCATTCCAGGAGCTGGGGATCAAAGGAGAACACCAAATATTGGAAGACTCACAATAAAAGCTCAAGAGCTGGCAGCAGTCCTGCAGGCACTCATGGACGTGAGTCACTTTTACTCACATGAGTAGTCACATCGAAATCAGAGGAATTAGTCTATTATTATTAATTATTGTTATTATTTACATGTGTGGCAATAGCACGTAGGAGCCGTGATCATGGAGCAGGGCCCCATTGTGCAAGGCACTGACAAATCCAGAGCAAAACCGTGGTTTCTGCCCCAAAGACCTTACAGTGTAAGCATCGGACAAGAGGCAACAGGTGGAGACAGACACAGACAGGGAAGCACACGGGGAGCGCGAGACGCTCCTGCAAGGGGTTCTGTGTGGGTGTGCTGATGCAGAGCTCCCTGCTCCCAATGAGTTAGTTATTCGGGAGTTTACAGGTTCGCACAGCTTGGGCCTAGAGCCCAAATCCTGCGAGCCCTGGGATGGAGGCAGGTACGTTCACCTGCACACGGTCCTGCAGACTGAATTCGGGCAGAGACGGGCAGGCAGGTGTAGTGTACAACTCCACGCCCTGACACAGAGGGCTGGGGTGCCCGTGAGCCGAGGCTCTTGGTTCCCGGAGAGGAAACAAGGGGATGAAGGAAAGGGGCTTGGATTATTATGCAGAACCACCATGACAGAATGTGCACAGATACCTGTAATGTATACTAACTGCCTCAGGAAGAAGATAGAGCTGAGGAAGAAAAGTTAAAGTTGGAGAGAGTTGTTTCTTAACATAAAAATGTGCTGCCTGCCTGTTGGAATTTCAGTGCAAATGTAGGGGAACCCTTGGCTCTGATCCTGCAGAGACATCCCCTGAAACCAGCCCAGGCTGCCCGTGGCTTGCATGTCTGTTCCTTGACTTTTTCTGCAAAAGCGAGTCCTGTGCATAAATGCCAGCAAAGCGAGACTGCAGACCACCAAACCCAGAAATAGGACAGTTGTAGATGCAATGAGACAGTGGTTAGTTCTAAACTTGAGTGTAATCCAGACTAAGAACATAAGCAAAAGAGAAGTGCCGAAGTTTAGAAGTTTGTGAAATAGCAACTGAATATTATGCCTAGGAAAACCAGATGGAGAATAAAGAAATAGACACAGCCTAGTTATTCGTGATCTCCATGGAGTTGGGTCTTAGGGAACTAAGAAGATCGCTAGGCTGCAAACTAGAAAATTTTAGAAAACTTCTAGTGCCTCGCTGGGGAGGAGGACGAATTGGGTAGAGGAACCGCCTGGTGCGGGGACAGGGCAGGAGATGAGGGAAATGGGGACGCTTTCTCGTCTTTTCGCTTGCCAGGGGAGGGCGGTCCGGTCCGGGTTTTGCAGGCGCCGCTCCCTTGCCTGCCTGCCCTGCCTGCCTGCCTGGAGACCGAGTCCGCTCCGTGCCCGCTCCCTCCCCGCCGCTCCCCCCTTCCCCTCCCCGGGCGGGCCGGGGCAGGCGGCGGCGGGCTCCAGGCCGGGTTTTGCGCGCCGCCCGCCCTCCTGTTAGAAATAGGAAAATTCAATAATCAAAGCAAAGGGGAGCGCGAGGAGGAAAAATCCGGGATCAGGGCAAGTTTGATGGCGCATGCGCGCTGCAGCCTCCATCCCAAACACACACACATTTCCCTTGACTTGGAAAGTCACCCAAAGCAGCCCCAAGTGCAGGTAAGCCCGTCCGCTCCCGCCCGGCACCGGCCACGGCCCCGCCGCCGGCAGCCCCGGCTCGGTGGCGCCGGGGCCGGGACGCTGCGCGGGCGGGCGGCCGGCGGCGCTGCCCGGCAGGTGGGCACCGCGCCGCGCTCCGCGTCCGGCTCCCGCGGGGCAGCGCCCAGGCTCCGCGGGCACCGGCCGCCAGCGGGAACGGCGGCGGCTGCCCGGCTCCCCGGGAGGCGGGCATCGGCGGGGGTGCCGCGGCGGCGGGGGCCGGCGGCGGCGACGGGGCAGCGCCGTGCCCGCTCGGCGGCGGAGCCGGGGCCGCGGCGGCGCCCGTCAATTTCCAGGACTTTGGCAGGAGCCCGGGCAGGGACGGGGGAACACGTGTTCCCGCTCCGCGCCGGGCGCAGGTAACCGCAGCCGCGCCGCCCGGGGGTCCCGGCGCGGCCGGGCACAGGCACCGGGTGGGGGGACGGCGGCAGCGGCGGCAGCAAAGTTGGACGAGCGACGGCGGGAGCGCTCGGCGGGCAAGGGCCGGTTGCCGGCGGGGCGAACCGTGCCGGGGAACTTTCTGCAAAGTGGCCGGGCTGAGTGCCGGCAGCGCTTCGCCCGGTGCCCGCAGCGGGCCGGCCGCAGCCCCCCGGCGGGGATGGGGCGGGCAGGGGCTGCGGCGGTGGGGAGCGCGGCTCGGGGCAGCCGGTGCCCGGCCCCCCGGGCGAAGCAGCAGGTTATTTTTACCCGGTGGCATTTGCAGAATGCGCAGCTGATTTGCCATCCGGAGCCAGGAAGTTTCCCCCCTCCGCCTCCTTCCCCTTCTCGCCCCCTTTCCCCCTTTCCCCCATACGCGGCGGGGCAGCGGGGGGCGGCCCCCCGGGGCCGGGGCTGTGGCGGGCGGGGGCGCGGGCCGGGGCTCTCGGGGGAGCCGCTGCCCGCATCGGAGGCTCTGGGGACGGGGAACAGGTGTCCGAGCCGTCACTCAGAGTCGGGCCGGCGGGGGGGCCGCGGGCCGCGGACGGAGAAGGCGAGGAGCGGTCCCGGGCCGGGACCTCGAGCGCCGGTGGCGGCGGGGGGCAGAGGAGGAACGGGGCTCGGCGGGCCGGCCAGCCAGCTGTCAAGAGGCTCGGGCGGGCGTGGGGCTGGCGCGGCCGTTCTCCCCGTTGCCAGCGCCGCCACCAGCGCCGGGGCCGCTCGGTTTCGCGGCGGGCAACTTCTTCGGCAAACTTTTAAGGGTGGGTCGCCGCCGGAGGCTGCTCTGAATCACGACGGGTTTGATCGATCGACCCGAACCCTCCTGCCCTTTGGGGCTGGAAAGGTGAAACTTTGAGGAGCTGCTCGTCCACCTTCCGTGTGCCCCCTCCTGTCCGCCCGGCGCTGCACAGCGGGGCCGGTCCCTGCTACACCAGCTGCCTCTCCCAAAACTTCATTGATGAATTTATTTCCTCTATTGATTTGCTGACTCTTAGCGTAAAATAATTTCTTGCGAAGGTTTTGCACTTCTTGTTTTCACAAGTCCTGCCCGCTTCCCACCTACCCTTTATTAACGTGTCGTTGCCACCTCGTTAGCTACCCTAAAGGTGGTTTGGAAGAGTTTATGGGGGAATATTGTTGAACTTCAGTAATCAAGTTTCCAGATCTTATGCCTCCTGTTTAATTTATTAGACTAGTTATTTATTCTGTTGATGATAATCTGTTGCTGGTTTCTATGGAGATGTTAAACTGATCTCTTTCAGAAATCAAACTCCATATGCACTAAAACGTTTAAAGGAGCAGCGTCCCCTTTTGTTTTCAGACTTTGTACCTTTTCAGTGCTTTTATTGGGCTCCTGTATATTTTATATATTAAAGCCTGAAGTTGAAGCTTTGTGCAAGACACAGCCTATTATGGCTAACAGAAAGTCAGGGCTTTGATCCTTTTTTTTGCATCATCATTTAAAACAGATCATTTTTCCCCCCTCATCACACAAGATAGCAGAACCCTTTCAAGATCAAAGAGTCCAGCTAAAAACTATTTAAAAAAAATAGAAAAAGAGCCAGTTAAATTGTGGGGATGTTTCCTTAATCTGCTTATTTTGTTCTAAAGAGATATTTTTTTTTAGCAGTGAAAACAACAACAACAACAGAAACTTGTGGCAACTATATTGTTATTTTTATACCTCCCAAGTCTTTTTAATGTTAAAATAAGTTCAAAGTCAAATATCTCTCAAGATAAAGTGCTTGTTAGGGTGTTTTTATTACTTGGTTTCTAAATGTGGAAGGTCAGGATCCAGAAAGCTACCGCATTAGTGAAGGTTTTAATAGTCTTTGTCTCATCTTAATGAGAGAGAAATCTAAAAAACATTTTCCCCGCAACATTTAGAAATTATTTCAAATAAATCTCTCTGCATGTAACTCAGTTTTCATTATTTCTTAACTTATCCATTGCGTTATCGCGTGTGATTCAGTGTAATATCACTTTATAAAAAGTAATTGAGGTGAGAGAACGTTTTTAGTGCTTAAACCAGGAGCAGTGGTGGTGAGCTGGGTGGATGAGGCTGGCGCGCCGTGCTCACCAGTTGTGGCTTTTTGCTCATCTGCTGCAAAAAAGTTAAAGGGTTTGCAAAGAAAACCCCAGCAGCACAAAGCATGTTCAGCACAGTCAGATACCTCCTGTACTTTCTCTCAGTGTCTCTCCAAAATGTTCCCGCTCCCTGGAATAGAGACATTTTTCCTCTCGCTTTGCTTCTGTATCATCTTAAAAATAAAATAATAACCTCGGAGGAAATAGTGCATGTAAACCTTACAACTCATATACGTTTGTGTGTCTGTGTACATTTATATTTCGCATATATATACCCATGCCTGTGGAAAACACCCAGGTGGTTTATGATCTGTCCATACTGGCCCTTTTTCTTTTTTCCTTGTCAATTTTTCTCTCCTTTTTGTTTTGTGGTTTTTTTTTTTTGGTGATTTATAGTGTGGTGGCTAATTTAACATTTTTTGCTAAATATTCTGTTTATTTGTTTGATTTGAATTGCAAACAGAATTGACTCTGCCAAGTAAAAAGAGGAGGGGGGGGAAAAAAAGGCAACACTATGGCTTTAAACTCAGGAGTTTGCATATTCTCCTTGTATCTTTCCCCTTTGCTAATTATTGTGTTGTTTTCAGAGCAAATATGTCATATCCATGGCGACCAGGCAGGTTTATTGTCTTTCAGAAGCAATAGCTCACATAAGTAATTAATGACTTCTTTTTTTTTCCTCTGGCTTAGGTTAAACAGATCATTCAAGGAAAGTCATATCTCTCGCTCCCTCTCTCTCTTCTTTTTTTTTTTTTAGCCCAGTGACATAAGAACATGAGTTAGAACAAGAAAATACTTTAACCGAGAAGTCAACAGCTTATTTTTCCCCATTTCTTTTTAAAAGCTCCAAGTGTCAGCTTTCCACACACATGACGTTGTCATTCTCGCGGTTCCGAGCGCAGCCCTCGGTGCAGGGAAAAGCCACCGAAAGCTGGAGTTCAGTCGGTGGTTGTGCAGCTGAGCAAAGTGTGTGCGTGTGCCCATGGCGGGGGGTTTGTTCTTGCTTAAGGGGTTTGCTGTGTACTGGGAAAAAAAACCCAACAACATTTCCCTCGCTGTTCCCCCCCCCACTTCTGTCTGTATTAAAATCAGTGTTAAAATAAAGGTGTGTTTTTGTATCTTACAGATTGTAATTCAAACAGTTTCCAGGAAAGAATTAGTAATTCATTATTATATACAGCATATACACACACGCTGGAGCTCCACCCAAAACAATCAAGCTAGCTGGAGAAAAAAAAACTTATTTCCTTTTTCTTCTCAAACCCAAGCAAACTTGCGCAGGGACTTTGAGCAGCTTATTCAGAATAGCCCCCCATTTTTGCAAGGAGTTTGCTGCAGGTATGAATCTCATCCTTTCCCTTTCCAACTCTGTGCCCATTAGAGCTGAATTTGCTATCTGTCCAAGCCAGGGGCTGCCTCTCCGCTCTGATTTACTGAGGTGGGGATTTTCTCACCCCCCCCCCAGCACCTTCACCCCTGTTTTGGTTTTGCTAATTTCATTTTCAGAAGGATTTATATACAGTCCAGCTATATAAATTTCTTGGGAGATAAAAGCATTGCAGACTTCCATAAACAAAAGCTTTTACTTGCATCCTGTCTTCCTTTTTTTTCTTAAAATAAAAAGAGAAAAAAACCCCAACCCTAAAAACAAAACCCCAAGCCATCTGATTGAAGGTATTGTAAATGTATGCTCGTAATGATTCTGTATTCCACAATGCTGCTACTTTAACTTTTAAAATCTGTTTCCTTTCTGGTTTGTAACATTAATCAAAGAGCCGCTTCCTTCCAATTTTTCCACAGACTGGGGCTAATTAGAACCACTCGAATCATATTTTGTAAATTCCATGTGGATGTTACTTTAGGTTTCAAGATCGCAAACGCTTCGGGTTCAGTCTGGCTGGGCACTCTCAGGGTTATTTTTATTAATGTTTCTGTCTCCCAAAGCAATTCACGGTTTCTCTCCGTTTACCCCACATAGATTTGTGGGTTCGGGCACAGGGGTGTGTCGGAAATAGACGGAACAAGTGAGGAAACAGAAAAGCCGAGGACGAAGGAGATTTTGTGGTGTAGTTTCCAAAGAGCGGCAGAGAACCCCCTAAGTAACGTGAAGCTGAGGATTCAACCGACTCGCTAATTGAGCCCTTAACCTCCTGATGTCTATATCAGAAAAACAGGATCTAGCAGAGGGAGACAAAGCATAAAGCAAATACTGGGTGGGAGGAAGCTGGGGTGGCAACTGCAATATTGAAGGATAGTTCAGGATATGTGTAAATCTGTATATCACATTTCCTTGGGTTCAGTTTTTCCCTCTGGTGAAATGTAGCTGGTTTAAAGGTGGCTTGGGGAGAGCCTGATGTTTCTAATGCAGCCGAGAGCCTGGGATTTCTGTGGCGTGAGCAGATGCAACTTGGAGAGACTTCGCTTGGAATTGGTGTTTATGTTTCCCTGTTTCCTTTTGGTTTTGAAGGTCTGACTGGTGATTTTTACTTTATTTTTTTAAAATCTTTATGGGAAGTTAACGCCAGAAGTTGGGAGTTTTCAGGTTGTGATTATTAGGCTGTGCTAAAGGGATTCGCATCGAACCAGTTTGAGCACCCGGCCAGGCGGCTGCTTCCATGCTCTGCTACCGCATTTCTCTCCTATCTATTTATTTACCTAGATAGGGCACCCAAGAATTCAGGGGGCAGTGGGCTCACAAGAGAGATCTTAAAGTTAACTTGCTTTTGGTATATAAGACTGCAGCTTCAAAGAAAAGCAAGAGCGCATCGTAAATTTTGCTAAAATTAATCAACCGTTTAAGAGCTCCACATTAACGAGGTTTTCCAGGCAAGCAGCTTTCTTCTCCTCTTCTTCTTCTTCTTTCTCATTCAAAGTCCGAGAGGGTTGGCATAGAGGGGGGAGAATATGAGTAAGAAGAAGAAGGGGTGGAATTTGAGTAGAAATAATAAAAACAAAAAAGGCTGGATTTGTAGAATATAAATCCTCATGTGTCCTTGATCCATATTGTCAGGGTTTTTTTTTTTTGGTCGGATTTGTCCTGTGTGCCTTTGACGGAAAAGGCACGTAGAGAGAGAGAGAGAGCGAGCGCGACAGAGGGGGAGAGAGAGAGACGTGTCACTGCTTTGGAGCTCATTATCATTCTTAATAAGTCTTAAGGAATAAAGAGGAGCATTGAGTGTAAATGCTGGGTAATCCTAACACTCCTCAAGGTGAGAGGAGTCTCGAGGACACAGAGGAAGAGAGCGAGGAGGGGGCTACTGCAGGGGCAGGAGAGGAGATGTGGATGAAAGTGGTTTTTGAGGGAGTGGGCATGGGCCGGTAGGGCTTGTGGCTCCAGGGCACTTTGGTTTTGTTCCACAGGCCCGTGCCAGGGAAAGTTGGCTCCAAGTTTGCATCCCAAAGATGGTAAGCAGCCCAGCTGGACCCTGGGGCTGAAATATTAGCCTCTAACGGTGGCTCCTCTGACAGTCTTGGGTTTGAGGACCAAGTCTGCTGTCCTCCCTTCTTCCACCCATGCTGAAGGGTCTTGCACCCCGAGGACACTTCCCCTCCCTTTGGCACCTGCTTCCTCGCTCACTTCTCAACCTGCACACCCTGTCCTTGGTTCCTTTCCGTTTGAGTCTCGTTGGATGGCACATCTGCTGCTCTTTGCCTGAATTCCTGAAAGCGGCTGCCTCCTTGCTCCCTCCTGCCATGGGCACAAGGGGATGGGAGCAGGGGGCGGCTGCCCAGGCGTCCTTAGCTCCTTCTGGTGGGCTCCGTTGTTCAAACTTCAGGCTGACAGCAAAACATGGAGGTATCTTTGAATTCCTTGTAGGTTCCAGGCTACCTCCTTGGCAGCGTGTTTGCAGTTGCGTTGGAGGATTTGAGCCTGTGTAGCAGTAAGAAAGAGGACACTGATGGAGTGAATTCAGGGGCTGGGCTGCTTGCTCTGATGATAAGGAGTCAGGAACCTGCATGCGTCGCTGGGTCCTTCCCTCTTCAGACAGATTTCACCATACTCATTTGAAAGGGTGTGCGTGTTCCTTTTGGAAACAAACATGCCAGGGTTGGCAGAGCCCTTCTTGCTGTGCTCATGTATAATGGAAGATGCTGAGCCCTCTGTGGTGCCCACTGGCCTTTCTTTCTGGTCTCTTACCTCAAGTCCAGTTGCAGCCAGGAGGTACCGCTGTAATTGGGAATTTGCCTAATGCATCCAAAGCCTAAACAGGAAGGCAGAATAGCACTTGATTTTTTTTTTCCTCCTGCAGTCTGTGTTGTCTCTCTGATTCAGCCCATAGCTTCTGGCTGAAGTAGAAGCTTTACCACTTTTTAGATGACTCCGTGTACCTTGGAGTAGGTGGGAAGGAGTTGTGGATGCTGAGTTTTGATCGGTTGGCAGGAGAAACCAAATCCAATGAGATGGAAGTCTTACTAAATGCTGACTTTTCTGGGTCCAGGTGCTTGGCTTCAAGGTGAAGTGTTACATTGGTAATATTATTAGGTATTAAGATATTAGTAATGGAACTGTGGGGCTTGCCTGTACTTGGCAGAGAACCGCTAAGAAACCATTAGGGCTGAGTTCATCCTGGTTTCTCTGGTGGTGTCCTTCCAGCATGCCTCAGCCCTGAGCTGGAGGGAGCAGGAGAAAACACGAACGCAGTTTCTGTGCATCATCTGTCTTTTGAACTCTTTCCTGAGACAACTAATGAGTTGTAGCAAGGAGTACGGGCTCTCGTACCGAGGGATCTGCCTGCAACCCCTCCCGCTCATTCTGTCCAGTGTTGAGGTGTCAGCTAATACCTTTCACGCGTGATTGAGCTGCTCTAGAATAGGACCCGGAGGTACAAGAGTCTGTTCTCCTGGGGCGAGCTCCAGAGCCCTCCAGCTGCCAAGGCCTCGTGTGGAATAAGTGCTGCAGGAAAGGGGCTGTGTTTGCAGAACTGTCAGTTGTTTGGGGCCTTTGGCTCCTTGCCTGCCCTGGCATTTTGGGGTAGTTTTCTCTCCAGAAGGTATCCTAGTTTTGTTCTGCCACCAGTGATGCTGTTTTGAAACAAAATAGGTTGTTTCCAAATTCTGAGCCATAGGGCTTGTCATGTCAATGACAATACAACAAGTCACCTCAGAGCTGGTCTCTGAGGCTGGTCCTGATCCTTCTGTGTGCAGAGTCAGCTGGCGCGCTGGTCCCAGTGCTGGGAGGGCAGCACAGCATCGCCTGGACCAGCATCCGTCAGACTGGGGAGGAAGGAGTGAGATGAACTCTATGCATTTTTTCAGGGGCTTTTTAGTTTTGGATACTAGCATTTGAAAGGAAAGCTTAGAAAGAGAATCCTGACACCCCCTTGATGGGGAAGGATTATTTGGAGCCAGGAAAAAGGGGTCTTATTTCAGTTATGTACTAAAATCCATTGTGTAACATCACTCAGGAGAGGCCTGCGCTGGTCCTTGTGGAACAGGCGTTCAGAGTGTGACCCTGGGACAAGTTTGTCTGGTGGCCTGGGAGAAAAGTTGACTGGGCAATGTTTCCTGAAAGTACAAAACAGTCTGGTTCTGGTTCCAACTTCGACTTGAAGATAGGGATGCCAGTTGACTCTTGCTCATAAACTGTTCATTTTCATTCCTGGCTTTGCTTCTGCTTCCAATAGCAAAGGGACCGGGGCTTTTTATTTGTGAGCAGTATGACTCCCAGCCCTGCACCTTTCCCAGTGTGGCGAGGTAGAGCCCTCTAAATAACAAGACATGAGTGTAGGTGTCACAAATGCAAACTGAGCTTTGTGGTTGCAGCCTGTGGCTTTGAGGTATCTCCCTCTTCTTCAAGGTATCCCCCTCCTGCCTCGCTCGGTCCATCCCCATCCCTGTGGGAGTGAGGGCTGCACAGAATCCTGCTGGTCTGCGTGTTGCGTGATGAGGCTGGCAAAACAGCTCGGGGCTGGCAAACAGCTCCTGGCCTGGCTGTGTCCCCACTGTGGCCGTGTCTGGGGAGCATCCTCTCCGCAGGGCTGCTGGTGACCAGCCCCTCCCGCCACCAGTGCCTGGGGCTGGCCCAGCTTTGTGCCCGGCGAGCAGTGTCCTTTCACACTGGTGAGCCAGCAAAATCTCTCCCAGGGGTTATTGTAACCTCTCAGCAGCGATTTGCAAACAGGCATTCAGAGATAAAGTCTTGGTGCCGAGCGAAGGGCCAGTAGGGCAGATATGAAACGCGGCAGGTTTATGAAAGGGAAGGTGTATGAAATGCAGCCTGCATCTCCCATTTCACTGCTCTATGCCAAAACACACAGTTTCTTATTTCAGTCACTGTGATCTTTCAAGGAGGTTAATTTCCATGACGAACTCCGGGCCACGTGCTTGGAGGATTTATCTAATTAGACTGACACTTTTCTTTTTTAAAAAAGAAAATTAAGCTGCACCTTGGAGGACTTAAGTATTTTAAACTGGGAGCGGCAGCAGGCGATGTGATCCCTGCTCACAGAGCAGGCAGGGAGCAAATTTCCCCTTCTTCAGTCTCCTGTTTAAGACTTCTCCAAAGCTCCGCGTTTACTTAATTTTCTTACGTGGTGTCTGGATGCTAAAGAGTATTTTATCCTGCCTGAGCGAGTCCCTAAAGCCTCAGCTGGCTCTCTAACTCATGTAAAGTATTGATGTTCTTGGCTGTAACGTCTTCGGAACGGAAACGGGGAGTGAAGGGGAGACCTGTCAATGCTCCTTAGGCATGTCCTAGGAAAACTGCATCCTCACAGGGCAGGGAAGGGGGTGCCTGCAGCTGGGTGACGACCGAGGTAGGTGCATGTCCCTCTCATGAGTGTGTGCATCCTTGAGACTGGACTGTCCTGGTCTTGTCTGTGGTCATACAGAGAAGAGAGTCCCAGGGGAGCCCCCGTGCTCTTCGTGTTTCCTGCTGAAAATGCCTTTCAGATAAGGACTGGGACCATGCTGTAATAAAAATAGAGGATTTTAGGCTGAGGCTGCTACATGCAGGCAAGCCCTGTGCTTTCCTCGGACTGGAGAGATTTCACACTTGCAGGCACAGCGAATGATGCTGATTTTGTTCCCGTCAGAGGGCTCCTGGAGTCCTGTTTTACACTCGCTGCCTGCTGCCTGCCCGTTACTTGGCAGACGCCTTGTGTTGCTGTTTGTGAAGCCAGGTTCAGATCACTTCAGGTCTGATACCGCTCCAGCTGTTTATCCTTGCAAAGGAGATGGAAAGAAGGTCTTTGCAGGGCACTGTATTTGCTGCACCAAGTTCAGACCACGTTTTCTTGCAGCCCAGGCTGGAGCAGAGTAGCATTTGTGGGGTCTGGTACGAATGGGAAGGGAAGTGTCCACGCGAAAAGGGCCAGCGTGAGAGCAGCATCACTATCTGGTGATACATAATATATTGAATCCTGTGGAGCTGTTCATGTTGCAAGACTCTGCACAGTGAGAAAAATACGGCAGCCTGTCCAAGTAGATGGTCACTGGGTGTGCTACAGTCCCCAGCTGATACGCTGAGGAATCCATGGTGAAGTGGACCTGAGATTTCATTTCAGTTTGTCTGAAGGGAACAAAAATAGATGTTTCCGTTCCTACCCCCCACCAATATGAAAGAAAAAGAGAAAGAAAAATAATAAAATCTACCAGGCGCTCAGAGGTCTAACCAATAAGAGCCCTGTTGGCTGGGGAGCAATCGTTCTGGCTTGGTCAGCCATCCCTAACAAGTTACGGGTTGTATAAACTCCCAGCTTACAGCTGTAAATTTACTCAATTTTGAATACAGCCACAAGCTGGCTCAGCAGGATCTGAAACCGTCTGCTCCAGTAGTCGTGGTATGCTTGAAATTCATAACTTCTGGGGGCCTGGGCTTTGGACACATGTAACTGGGGAGGGCCAGATCCTGGACCACGCCACGCATGGCCCTTCTGTGCCCCTTGTTTTAAGGGATCTCACCAACAGAAGGTGCCGTGTTAATTTATCCTTAATTTATCCTTTTAGCTTCCCTGCCCTGGGTGAGTGAAGCTTCATCTCCATAGCAGCCGGTCCACTGCCCGTGTTTCTGTGCCTCACCTCAAGACCAGGAGCTTGTCTGGGGGTGACTCATTTGCAGAAAGCTTCCACAATGCCACTTGTCGCGGCAGTGCCACCTCTGCTGGGTTGTGTGGCAGGTGGGCAGGATTCGGTCCCTTTGCAGTCTGGGGCCCTTTGTGCTGTGTCTGCCCAGTCCCGTGCCGAGGTGGAGTCAGTGGGTGTTTGCTTGAGCGACTGAGAGCAAAAGCAAAGTTCTGACCTCGGGGTTTGTTGCAGCGGAAAGGACCGATCTCTCTGAACACCTGTAGTGTTGCAATGTTTGGTACTCCTAGAAAGTTGAGCTTTTGGCTTGTCAGCACTGAATCCTGCTGCAAATAGGAGGGTGTTATTTGCATCGAAAGGGAATTTAGCCCAAGTACGCGATTAAATTTTGATCCCCTCTTAGATGTTCAGAAATGGGACAGTTCGCAGTGGCCAGGCAGAGGGACATATCTGCCTGATCCTGACCCCAGCTCTTCCTTACAGTTCCTTGTGTTTCTGATGGGAAAACATTTTGTCTGAGACAAATCCTTCTATCGTGGAATAAAGCATGGAGTATTGCCGCCTTCCTCTCATTGGCACCTTAGCTTTCAGCAAAACTGATGTGCTGTTTTCTGTTTGCTGGAATGAACTTGGAAGGTAGAAATGGCTTGAGGGGATGGTCAGCCCCGGAGCTCCTCACCCTGCACAGGCGTCCTCTGCCCTGGGCTGCTCTTCCGTCTCCGAACCAGCTCCTGGCCATCTGCACTGATTCAGGCTGCTCCAGGTATAAGAATAGCAAGGGCAGAGGATGTGGGGATAATACAGCTCCAACCACGGCGAGCGTTCACTCCTGAATTCAACTTCCTACAAACAAATGAAAGCGGGTGGATGCAAATGAAAGATTTGGGAGAGGTTTCTGCTCCCATCGTCTTCCTCTCCCCTGGGGAGTTGTGCCTGCTCTGGCTCCCAAAGGGTTAAGGTGACTCATGCCCCTCTCACCAGATCTGCTGCAGGAACGCTTCATCCCAGCCTCTAATTGGTGATGTTTGCTCTGCACTTTCTCGCTCTGGTTTTGATGAAAACATTTAACCAGGAGCTTAGCGTGCAGAGGCTCCCAGCTGACAGCCGCTGCGTTGTCCTTGCTGTGTAAATTCAGCAGCCTGGCTTAGGGGTGGCGGGGAGGGCAAACGTACACACGTCGCAGCCCCCGGCCCCTTCGCTCTGCTCCGCAGGCTGCTCTGACCCACAGCAATCTGTAGGGTCCAGGCCCACGTCTGCTGTAGTCCGCAGGTGCCTTTCTGTCCCGTGGGGCTTGGTCTCACCCAGGAGCAGCGGGATGGCTCAGCAGGGCTTGGCAGATCTGTTCCCAGACCATCCGGCTGCAATCCCGGGGGATTCTACCCCAGGGAGCAGGCTCAGGCAGGCCCTGTGCCATGGAAGAGAGGTGAAGCTGCTGATTCTGGTACATGGAGACAACCTACTCATTCCTTCCTATACCATTTGGGAGCTTGTGCAGGATTTTCCCAACACAATCTTTCATTGCAGCTGTTTCAAGTAATAACCTGCTCATCTATTGGCTCTTCTAATGGGCTTCACCTCAGCCGATTTTAATTTTTGCCATGCAAGTGGCAGAGAAGTTACCATGGCCGTATGGAGACAGTCTTGAGAGCGGGCATGTCCAGGCTCAGTTCCTGCGTTACAGAACCCTCAGGCAGCAGCAGAACCGAAACAGCCCCTGGGGGAGATGCCAGTTTATCTGTGTTGCTTCTGGAAAACACATTCAAATTTCTGCCCAAACAGGAGACTGTGACATGCAAGAAATTCATCTGAGCCCGTCGGGGCTGCCACTACTCTGATAGTTCTTTTCTTTCCTTATCTCTGGTGATCTACCCTATGAACAGCAAAACAAATCCAGATGGGAAAATTTATAAACCAGAAAATCTGGATTCCCCGTTCCTGGAAAAGCATGATTGTGTGTTCTCAGCCACCTCCGTGTGTCATGGGGTCTGCCGTGAAAAGATGCCAGAGCTGTTGAAAGAGGCCAGGCCCATGTCTACGTTAAAGAAACTTAGCGGCCGTGTAACGCCCGGCTGAACGCGAGTTCCAAAAGGAGAAGGGGGAAGCAGGGTTTGCCCTAGGGAGGCTTGATCAACAAAGGTGTTTGTCCTCTACATCCATTTGAGGACCTTGCTCCACATCGTTCTGCTGAACTGATTATGCCTGTTGAGGGATATTTTCTGCCTCTTCCCTGAGCCCGGGTATTGATAGTCTGGAACCAAATACATGTGTCTCATTAAAAACGAAAATATCCAGGCCAGGCCCCCACTCTGCACAACGTACTGTCTGTTATCAGGCCAGAGAAAGGGGAGCGAACAGGTGTAGGATAACAGTGCAACTGAGAGAGACCAAAGTGCATCATAAAATAAACAGGCAGTGCTCCAGCTCCCCCAAATGCACCATTTTGTTGCAGGGTCCACAGTGTGCTTTTGAATGTGCTCCGAGCAAGTGCCCGCTTGGGGCACCGTTTAATTTGCAGCCAGAAATGGGTTGGTGATTAGCTGACAGGACCTGGAAGCCCCTGCCCGTTCGGTTGTGTGAAGGGCTGCAAGAGCCATGGGAGCTTCCAGTTGGGGCAAAGAGGCTGCCCAGCGGTGGCTCTGAATGGTGTCAGGAAAGCAAACCCAGTAGACCTAGATGGAGAGCTGAAGAGGGCATCTCAGTCTTCCTTTACCCTACATAAGGATCATAACTGTATTTATTACGACCTTTACAAGCTTTACAGTCTTCAGGGAGGAGCCCGTCCAGCCTCTGCTGTGTGACAGCCTTTCCTCCTGGAGTTCTTTATGTGAAGATATTTGGACCAGGATTTTATTTCTTTGCACCTTTTCTTACTATGAGGATCTTCTCTTGCCCCTTGTGCTGTGGGGCTGGCGGAGCTCGCGGTGGTGCTGCTGGCGTTTTCATTGCATTTAGCGAGGCAGCAGCTTGGCTTGCTGAACCCCAGCAGCAGCCAGCGCTTTAGTGTCTTAGTGTGACTCAGCCGCTGGAATTATGCTTACCCAACAATACCTTTTGTCCTTTGCCCAAAACTTCTGGCCAAGAAAAAGGGAAAAAAAGGAGGAGGAAGAAAAGAAAGAAAAGATAAAATTCTGCATTTAGTTGTCCTTTCATCACAGGTGGTGCCAGTTGGTTTTTGCTTTATTTGTACAGGGTGGGGAGAAGAGAAAAAGAAAACAAGGTGGAACTCAGACAAGGCCCAGGAAATGTTTGAGCCTGACAACAAACTTCCTTTTGTTCAGGGGAGCAGGGGAAAGACAACAGAAAAAAGGGGCAGAAGACCAGCTCAAACCAACCTCAGCCCGTGCTCTTGGTCAGGTTTCTTCTTCCTCTTCTTTATTGTTTGGGGTTTTTTGTTTTGCTCAGGTGTCTCATGATAGTTTTGTTTGCACTAGGGCCTCTGTGTGCTGCCTTCTAGAAGGTGGACATATGAAAAGTTTCCTGGGGACACATTTGTTATTTGGATGGAGAGGATTTATCATTTATTCTAGGGGTGTCTTATAGGCTGCTGCTTTGTTCATTGGTGCTTTCTCTAGGCCTGACCAGAGCCATGCAGTGTCCTGTGCTGCCTGGAGCCTGGGTAGAGCAGGTAGAAGCGTTTTCCCATCCAAACACTCAAGGGCTCTGTTTCTCAGGAGATGCTCTTCCCTAGGATGCTGGCTGGTACCTTCCCAAATCACCCTTAGCTGTTGACTCTGTTCAGTGCTGCAGTTGGTCCCGTAACATTGGAATAGCTGGGCAGTGAGCAGGCTGGGATGAAAGGCTATTGAGTCTTTTCTTGGCCAGGCTAGAAAGATAGTACACAGTGCTTAATTAATCTCTGTTATCTCATTTGGGTATCACAAAGTGTTGTACCAAATGAGTGAACGAAGTTGTGGATATCACCTGTAAGGCAGGTGCTGGCCATGCTCTCCAAAGAAAGGTTAAATGTTCTGACGTGGTGTGTAAGAGGGGAGGCGTCCAACGTTCAGCCCATGAAAAGGAAGAAAGAAGAGCAGAGAATCTAAGTCACTGCATGGAGCTGGACATTCCTGTGGTGTCTTATCGAGAGCTTGCCGTTCTTCTGATAATGGCCAAACTCACTGACATGCCCAGTGTATTAAAAGAAAGCATCCAAAGAAGCTGCCAGTTAAAACTTTTCCCCCGGCACTGTGAAAGTGGATTCCCTGTATTGCGTTTACTGGGACCTGTATCTTTAGCATCCTTTCTTTTTAGTGCAGGTTCTCCCTGGGACCCCTGGGTTGCAGGACACAATCCCAGTTAAATAACTAGAGAGCAGAGTCTGAATTCAGGGAATCCCAGGCAAAAGCTGGAATACTTCCACTAGAAAATACAGCAATCCAGATTTACACTGGGAGCTGCCGCATTCAGACTTTGGTCCTCAGTCTTTGCCTTAGTTTTTGACTCTGTACAATGGAGATAATAAAACTTGCCTGCGACACGGCTTGTTGCTGAGAATTAAGGAACGGTTTCCAGAGCCAGATGGAAGGCAGCTGTGGAACATGGGCTCTATTTTTGCTGCTAGCGCATTTGTCTGGAGTTTAGAAATTAAGGTCTGAGAGAGGAAGGTGGATGCACTCAGTGCTGAGGCTTTTTGGAGAAGCTCTGGGGAAACTGGCGAGGGGGTCTCAAGGGAAGATGCTCGCACCGAGGTGCTGGCAGCGGGAGCCCTGGTGGTGAGCGAACGGCGTTCCTGCCGTCCATTCCAAACGCAGGAATCACTGTGGGGAATGATTTCAAAGCCACCACTATGGAGATTAAGGGGATGAGAATGTAAATCTCAAGTAAAAAGGTAATTGAATGTAATAGCAAACACTGCTCGGTCTATGTTAATTTTAGCTCTTCCCCTGGATACAAGGCGCTGTATTAGTGTTTTATTACCATTTTGTTTGCACTAATAAAATAGTAAAATTTATTTCAAGGAAGTTGAAGGATGGTTTTACAATGCAAATTTGAAGAAATTGGACTTTTCATTTACGCTACTGCTATTTTAAACCCTGAAGGGTGTAAATTAGCCTCCTGTGCCTGGGTGAAATCCACTGCTTCCACAAGCAGGGGGAGGATTTGATGTGGGGGAGAAGAGAACAAAACCATATCATCTGAATATTTCAGAGAGATGGAGATATCTGATGAGAGAGAAAGCACTGCCTGCCCAGGCCACTGAGAGAAGGGCTGGAGCCCAGCGGGGAGAGCCGCAGGTTTCGGCTGCTGAGCTGCTTCAAGAAGGGGCAGAAAGGACAGATGTGCCAGCGGGCTCGGTGCCTTGTGCCCCGTGCTGGCTGTACAGCTCCTGCCGGTGAAGGACGCACCAATAATTGGGGCTCAGCTGATTAACAGGTTCTGACAATGATAGAGAGTTCCTAAAAGTGTGGAAGCTTTGGGCAGGTTTTACTTTCTGGTCCAGTGGAACCCACTTCCCATGTTGCTTGTACTTCTCTCTCGCTTTGCCATCTCCATCCTCCTGCCGGAGCGCGGCCCCTCCAGCAGCCGGGGACGGTGCCTCTGATTCACCACTGAGTCACGGTGCTGCCAGCAAAGGTGCCTCCAGCCCAAGAGGCTGGTTCAGCGACCTCCTCCTTCACTCGGGACTCCTCTTCAACATGAAATGGAAAAGGGATGGGCTGATTATCTGGTCCCTTTCACCTCTGTAAAGTTGTTTGTAACAGCGCTGTTCTGGTCATGCTTTTGCCACTGCTTGGCCTTGACATAAATGATGCTGTAAAGGCTGAGCGGCACAGAATCGGGTCCATAGAGCCATGTTTAGTTCCAAAGGTCCCGCGCTGAGTTGGCCACGTGCCTCTTGCAGGCAGGTGTCTCAGGGTGCAGAAGCATCTGAAGCTTTGCAGCTTTCTTGGACATTTCTGAGTTTCTGCAGCAGATCTGGCAGTCTCAGAGGGTAACTCTGAGGGCTTTGTTCCCCTTGTACAAGTGGAAATGTGGAACAGGAGATGTAACGTCACTTTTTTCAAGTCCCGGAGGTCACATTCCTTTGCTGGGGAAGGCTTTGAGTTGCTGTTTTCTACTCATGTCCACCTTGCACATACTTCGGTCTTCAAGCAATACTAGCACGAAGGGAACCATGCTGAAATTCTCCTATATGGGAGAATTAATTTTTATTTCTGAATCTTGAGTGAAATTGCACCATCGTTTGTTGTCCTGAGCTGCTTTTTTGGAGCAAGTCTATGTATTACATGCCTCCCAACCCACATAGGTGTTGGTGCAGTGACTGAGGTGCTGGTTTGGCTGTGAGGTCCTCAGAGAACCCTTTTCCTTCTGATACGCAGCCGACTAATGGGCACCTGAAACATTGCTCATTCCTAGGCAGTTTCTGTCCACAAGTGTTAGTGATTTTGCTGCTGGCCCAGTCACGCTGCTGGCTTGTAATTGCTAATGTACTCGTTTGGTGTCTGGCCTACTGGTCTAGCTCTTGCCCTGCATTCTTGGCCAAGTGCTACAGAGTGAGCTGGAGAGGAAAAACCAGCTCCAGCGATCTGATTTGACAGAGAGGTGGATCTCCCAGCTCTCCTTTGGATTATGAATATCATCTGTTTTATCCTCAAGAGGTCTTTCAGGACAGAAACCACCGTTTACCCCATGCGAAGGCAGGACAAAGCTTCGGCTTGTTACTATTTCTGGTTCAGATAGCAGCAAATCCGGTGGGGAGGTGTAGCCCAAGCTCCAGGTCCTGTGTTTGTGCTGCCGTGCAGCCTCTCCTACCATCTGTGTATTCCAGAAAGCCTCAAAAGTTTTTAGACCCTGTTTCAGGTTGGACTTTGAGCACCAAGCCACTAGCCCACGGGTGGGATCAGGCAGCCCTGTGAAACTGCCAGCCCTTCTCCTTCGGTGGGTGTAGCAGAGGCTGAGCCAAGACCGAGGGCGTTACCAAAGAAAGCAAAGACTTATTTTTGGCATTGAAATGGTTTCCTATTCCAGGCGAGTCTGGGGAGCAGCGTGGTTGTGTACCCAAGGATTTAAGCAGTGCATTAAGCAGAGGGGTTACACTCCGTGTGGATTTCAATCAAAAACTATAATTACATCAAATAGCAAACGGAAATGGAAAAAGAGGATTACTAACCCGACCCTGAACGCCGTTGGCTGCTGAACCTGCTCCATTATTCACACCCCCTCTATTGCCCGAGGTGGGGTGTGTGTATGTGTGTGTAGGCAGTAAGGCCCCCCTCCTTTTTCCATTTCCTTCATCCATCTGATGAAGTTAGAGTCCCTGTGTTGGTATCAGCGCTTGGAGGAAGGCTGGAATTTGCATGACTTGGATTTGGGACTTTGCAGGACAGGTTTGATCTCCATGTGCAACTCTTCCTGGCTCCAGGCAGGAAAAACTGCTCAGCTAAGGCAGTCGTGGGAACCCCCAGGCCCACGAGCTTTCTCTCTTTTTCATTATCAGACTGGTGTTTTGGACTCATTGCTGTTCATCCTCAAAGAAGAGCTCTGGACCACAAACAGGAAATGCTTTCTAACCTGGAGAGCTGGGTTAGTGTTTCAAGCAGGCTGTGTTTGGGCTCTGAAAGAGGCTGTTTTGCTTGGTACCACTCACAGCCGGCCCTTCCCGGGCTCCCCGCACACCTACCCCCAGAGTTTGCTCTCCCAGCTTTGCTCTCTGGTTCAAGGTGGAAGGTGGCTTCTTGCAGTACTTGGAGATACTTTGGTGATTACAATTTGCCGCTCTGCTGTACCCGTCACCTCCTGGTCTTTGTCTGCCTCGTTCGACTGTCCTGCTCTCCCAGTCCCTCCTGTGTGGCCCTGTCGTGGCAGGTTGTGTCTCTCTGCGCCTGTCGCACACCCGAGGCTGGGAGGATGCGTGGTGAGCCCGCTGAGATGGCTGCGAGTGTTCACCAGGGAGGGTAAGGTGTTCAGTCCCTCGCTGCCTTCCCAAGCCTGCTTTCTCAGATGGTTTTCCAGATGTCTAATCCCAGATTTCATAGCCCAGCCCAGCTGCTGTTTGATGGGATCTCTTCTTCTCTGTTCATGTCGAATGGGTGAGATGACGTATCGGAGCTTCATTTAAGCTGCAGAATTGCCCTCCTCGGTGCTTTGCCGTCATGGCAATCTGCTGCACCCTGACCAAATTTGTTGCCTGTTTTTTGCCTGTGACAGGTTTGAAGCTGGGAGGCACAATCTGATGCATAGAAGAGAAACCCAAATCCATTTGGTGCTGTGAGGGAGGCAAGGAGTTCTTGTGTGCTCTGGAGGGAGAACAGGGAAAGAACAGTTGTCTTTCCAGGCCCTGGATAGCGGCGACTCTGTCAGGTTCCAGCTTCTGGATCAAAAACGTTTGAAAAGGCAGGATCTGTATGATTTTGCTCTGTGTAACACAGTACAGCGAACTGTAAAAAAAAAAAAAAACCATCCAAATGTAGGTTTTGCTGAAAATCATTTAAATACGTGAAGGAAAATCAACCTTAGTTAAAAACTGAAATCCCTTTTAACAGGTATGAGGAGGAATAATGTTAGTGAATAGAGCAAACTTTTCTTTATTACGAAAACAGGGAGAAAATTCTTAAAGACAAAAATATGACCAAGACACTTCCCCAATTTGTTTTTGTTCTTTTGCATTTTACTGACTTTAATTTTAAATTTATTTCAGGCTCCCTCTGCAGTATCTGTAGAGTCCAGATATCATGATTTAGTGGGCTAGATCAAGAAAACCAAAGCCTTAAACAAACTGGTTATGTCACTGTCCAAAAGAGCTACAGTGGAAAAAATAAATGGTGAGAAATAAATTACGTCAAGCATTCTAAAATCTATCTTAATTTCCGATTTGGTTTTGTTACACTCTGTAGAAAATACAAAAATCCATCCATTAGGGGAAAATTGTAACAGGTACAGGAAGGCTGAAGTTACTCTGTTTTGTATGAGCCTGAATTTACTTCTCACCGTGCTGAGTCCTGTTTGTGCAGCCGTGAATGAACTGGAGGCAGTGGAGCTGCTCAGGGGTTGGGGAGCCTGTGTCTGCGTCTCTTCCAGTCCAGGGCCTTCGTGGTGTTCATGGTCCAACTGGGACCTTTCTGCTCCCTTCTTGCCTTTCCGAGCAGTATTTTGGAAACGCCAACCCCTTTCTGTTCTCCTGTCCTCGTGTAAACCACGGTTACCTTTCATCAAATGATACAATCTCAGCAGAGGTGAAATGAAAGGTTTGATTTTAAAGGGATATAGCATTTGCAGGTGTGGAAAAATAAAAGCTGAGGAGGAGGTTGAAAACGAGGAGCAGAACATGGAGGTTCAGGCACCCGTTTTGCAGAGGTGTTTAAGGCTTACAGCTGGAGCCTTCCAGAGCTGCAGGTGCTTACAGATTTGGAAGAACTGGGGCTGTATTTTTGAAGAGGAATGTGCGTGTCCGTGGAGATTTCGGTTTTCTGTTACTCCTGGCTGGCCCAGCTCTCACGTTCCGGTACCGAAGGTCCCGCTGGCTCCGTGGGGCTGGCTCGGGGAGGAGCGGGAACGCTGGCAAGAGGCGTCTCACCTCGGGGACGTGATCTTCATGGGTTACTAGTTTTATCAGCACCACATCCTTTTATGCAGGGAGAAGGAAGAGAGGAGAGAAATTCCATCCGACTCTGCTGATTCAGTGGAGTAAAGAGGTGGAATTCATTAGGAAAAGCATTGTTTACGGCACAGCCGTAGTCAGGGGTTCTTCCATTTTAACGTCCTGCTTTTTTGTGATAGATTGTTTGAAAGACAAAGCAAGCACTAGGGCCTGCTTGGTGTTTTTGTTTTTATTTTTTCATTAAAGTTTAATTGCGTGACTTGTTATGTGATGTAACTTCTGGAAATGCCTGTTGTAGTTGCTTGCAAAATGATTTTTGGTTTGTTATGTTTGAATCTTAGGTGCAGGAGTGTTAAACCTCCAAGAGGTATTCAGACATGCATATATGGAGAAAACATATATATATATATATATATAGGATGGGTTTTGATTAATGAAAGAAAAGAACTGAAACTGCTGCGAGAGAAGAATCTCCTTTATTTGAAAGCTCTTCTGCTACATCACTAGGACAGAGACTAAGGGCCCGAAAATTAGTGTAATTATAATTTATATCCACCTTAAGGACACTCTTTGCCTCCTGATCAGTAATGGAGCTTTAAATATAAATGGATCCTCATCTTGTAAACACTCAAGTATGTTCTTTACGAACTGAGGTGTCGAAGGAAGGGTTTCTATAAGGAAAATACGACATTTGCATAAGTACGCACGGCATCAAACAACAGAGAATTTGTATTGCATAAACAACAACAATCACATTAAAATCATACTGCTTTAATAGTTGAGAAAAAATATAACAAAAACATTGAAACTGTAAGAGATGTTGCTGTCTGGATTGGTATCGGTTTCATCATTTGCGTTGCCTTAATCTTGGGTGGGTGAAGATTAAGAGTCTCCGTGTAGGGGAATGTGTGCGCAATGAGTGGGGAACATCTTAAGGAGCTTTCCTGTGCCTGGAGATGACGATTTGAGGGCAGAAAGTTTCCCCTGTAAGCCCTTGGCTTTGAAAAACAAAAGGATATCTCTATAAATAAAAATCTTGAAAGGAAAACATCCATTGAACAGTGAACTGAGAGAGAAGGCCCTTACTTAAATCAGCTTTTCCAAACTTCATGTGCATTGTAGACACGACACCAAAGAAACCTCCAAGCGCACACGTGAAGCCGCCTTTTCCCCACTGTCCGAGACATCAATTCCCAAAGAAAACCTGGAACGTAAGTGCTGAAAAATGAGAGAAGTTAGAAGATGCGCTCGTATTATATAATCTAAAGCCTTTTATGTATAAAACATTTATACCTGCTGAACTTGAGATGTGGTAGTTAAACTGATAGCCTGCGTGGAAACAATTATTTTGGCTCAGTTCTAATTAATTAGTAACAAATTTCTACAAAGTCCAAATAAAAATAAGAATGTGACGCTACATTGAGCCAGTACAAGTTTGTGTGAGGTAGCTTTTTGTATATATTTTAAAAAATCCACATTTTTGAAATACAATTAATCAAATACAAAAACCAAAATATAGGGAAATTCCCTCTGTAGAATTAGGTTAACACGTTCATAAAATGATGCTAAAAATGAGCAATGGTCACCTTTGGCTGTGGTTCTTTGGAAGCAGAGCTGAGCTTCATCAAACTCCAGTTAACTCAGAGTTGGGAAAAGGAGCCTCACCTCAGGTTTTCCCAGCAAACAGTGGGGCCCAGCTGCTTTTCCCTAGAAAGAAGTGGGGATTTCTTGCTTCGCAGTGGGTGTCAGCTCAAGGATTGGTTTGCACAGGAGCCGTGTGAGGAGCGCGTCCTGGTTTGTGCTGCTGCACCCACACGTGCAGGTCCTCCTGCTACAGGTAAGTCCAGGTCTCTGACCAGACAGACACTTTCTGCCTCTGCTGATCTTCCCTGAAAGGTTTGTCCCTCCAATTTTATCTGGGATTCTTCGCAGATTTGGTTACCATACATAATTTATACATTTGTATTGTCTGTAAATTGTTCTGGACTGTAATGACTTTCCAGGCCGTGCACCAAGAGCAGGTGGGTCTAGGGCTGGACTTTGGGCGTCTGAACTTGCAGGGATGTGTTTGAGGGCGTGGGAGATTCAGACTTACTTTGCTATTTCAGGATGCAAAAAACTTTTGCTGTGCTTACTGGCCATCTTTTGGTGAATCTTTGAACCAGGTAATAATCTGAGTGTGGTCCTGAACAGATCCTCTGCTGAGCAACTTCCCTGTGTAGGTGTCATCTTTAAAGAACTGAATAAAATGGAGAAAAACCCACCCAAACCAGCAGGAATTTCCAAAAACACAAGCCGAAATACCAGCCTTTAAGTGGAAGTAGCAGCCTCCCCTTAGACTGAGAAGTTTATGTAGCAAAGAAGGGGATAACCGAGTGGTTAGAGCACAGACAGAAATCTTATATTCTCCTAGCTCTGACCAAATTGCTGTTCGAGTTTGGTCAGGTTACTTTAACTCCTTGTTTTCCCATCTTCGCTGTGAAGTGAGGAATTCCCCTGTGGCGTGTCATGCAGTAAAGCTGCAAGTTTGGCTGTTTGGACAGCAAATATACCTGCGTGCGTGACGATTTTACGTTGGAAATCTGAGGATCTCTCTCAGTTCCCACGCGCTTGCTCATTTTTTCAGTGAAATAACTCTGGCTTTTAAAACTAGCAAAAGCAATTAGTTCACTCCGGGGACCAATAGGTGGAAACATGTCATTTTAAAAAATGGATTTGGTTGTGGGGATCTCTGAGGCTTTATATTAGAGTAGAATATTTCTCCTGCAGTGATGTCTGTGGACTCTGGGTATGCTCTGGGCTCGGAGGGAGCTGGAGCTGCTTCAGCCCCACGATGCTCGTGCAGTTGCTCCGATGGTGTAATAACGGTCTTAAAGTGCTGCACATCGCTCCAGCATAAGCATATGTATGAAATGGACCTATAATGCATAATTGTAACAAGTAACTAGAATACTGCGTATGCACTTCTAAAATTGGCTGGGTTAATAAAATGTGCTGATTGCTCCCTGAGGATATCAAGGGACTGGATGAAATTAGTAAGGGTCACCAGTTCAAATCTGGGGCAAGTTAGTGACTGCAGCAGCCCTGGTACGTCCCCGCACGCTTTCCCTAAGTTTCTGGTAGACAGGTATCTGCATCGGTACAGAGCTGGGTTAAAAGGGGGTGGCTCTGTGTGGCGCTGACACGGGGCTTTGGGGACCGCAGCACTTTCCCGGGTCTGCTTGGGATTTCGGTCCCCTTTCCTGTGTAAGGCACAAAGCTGCTCACCCACGTCCTCTGGCTTCACAGTCATCTGTCACACATCTTGCAAATCTGTCACTATTTTTACGTCTGCGAAGCAACAATTAATCTGAATGTTGTATTTTTTAAACAAAGCTGGTTTATTGCTGAGTTTCCAAGAGAAAAGAAACGTGGAAATATTTGGCTGTTGCTCTTGCTGACCACTGGTTACGGGGTCCAGGCTGCCAGCCCAGGACAGAGAGTGTTTTCTAGCTTCCCTTGGGAGGCAGAGCATCACCAGTATACCTGCACAGTGCTGCTACAGGGGTTTTGTAAAGGAAAGGCACTGGTGTCAAGCAATAAGATAACATGAGATCACCACCTGCACCTCTGGGTGAGCAGAGGCTTCCTGGCTTTGCAGCGTGCACCTCAGGGCTGAGCGCTGTTCCGCGGGGGTCTCGGGCGGGTGTCGCTACACTCGTGTCTGTAGAAAATTGGTGGTTTCTGGCTGTGCTCTCTGCAACTCCCGCCCCTCCAAGACACACGGGAAGCTGAGCAACATGACTTGCTGAGCAGAAGGGCAGCTTCTGGTCAGGCACTTGTATTTTTGCTGCCTTAGCTGCTGTTATAAATTCCTCACTCTGGCCTTTCACTTCTGATATTTTTCCCTCGGCCAAATCAAAAGACGGTTTTGTTACCTCCGGCTCCCTGCGGACGCGGCAGCTTCAGGCAATGAAATATGCTCCAGCCTTTCGGAGGGAGGACAAGAGACCCGTTGCTGGGAATCTGAGGTGGAGAAGGGTTCCGGGAACAGGACTGAGGCTTTTGCCTTCGGTTCAGCCCCGGCTGCATCCCCGTGCATGTGGAAAAACAACAAACCTGCTAGTTGAGTGCCAGGAGAATAGATGGAGGTGCTTGAAAGTGCTGTGGGATTTATAAGGTGGAATGAAAAACACACAGCAGCATGTGGAGGCTGGCACCGAGACGGGCTCGCTCCTCCTTGCCGCTACCCACCTGGGGAAGGAAGGTCAGCACAGCTCCAAAATTAATGAGTACTGGAGTAAAATGGATGAATTGGGGAACAGTTGTAATATTCGTGCCTAACGGGAGTAAAGAGAGGTAGGTGGGATTGCCTGAGGTTCCCCTTGGAGAAGACATGGAGGAGCACAGTGCTAGTGACTGCACACGGATATTTAAGCTGGAAATGAGAATGTGCTTTAGGTTCCTGGAGCTTTTTTTCCCCCTTGGTTTTCCAGTGCTGCCAAACACAATTGGGATTCCAGATCCCTGTTTTCAAGCTGTTCAAAAGGTAGCTGTAGGACTAATACTGAGACCCAGCTGACAGTCCCAGGTGCACAGGAGGGAGATGAGCGTTTTGTTGGAGTCTGAGTTGGAGCTATGGACATTTCTCCTATGACTACTAATGTTCAGTGTTTGGAAATGGAGAGTACTGAGCCCACCTGGGAGCCCAAAAGTGCTTCTTTGGTCTCTGCTGTCAGTGACAGGAGCCCTGAAGGGCTCTCGAGTGGTGCAGTTCCTGGGGAAGCCCTCTTCTTCCCCCATCAACGCCTGCCCGTGCTCTTCCATGGTATTTGGGAGGAGTGTGAAGCCCAGCTCAAATGAGAGGCAGTGCCAAGGATTAGGGAATTACTGTACGGGGTAGAAATAACTCTTCAGATCCTGCAACATGATCATTGTATTTCCCCCGGGGTCTGGTTGAGGGTCACAGGATTTGTTTGAGAGCTGAGAAGTTGAGGGATGCTCGGGAGGTTCTCCGAGGCGGCTGGGTCAGGGCTCTTCGCACTCTATAGGAACTTTGCTTTTCCCTACACGTGTGTCTTCAACTGTGGCTCCAGCAGCTGCTGTTTGAAGTAGGAGGTAAGGGCAGGAGCTTCTCCTGGAGGGGCTGCCCCCGTCAGCAGTCTCGGGCGGCTGGAGGGGGGAACGTGGCCAGCGAGCAGGCGAGCGCACACAGAAATGATGCTGGAAGCCAAGGCTAGTCCTGCTGATGTGGCCCTTTCTCCTGCAGCGGATCATAAAATATGGCTCAAATTTTCATTACGGCCTCTATTGATTATCTTTTGGGACAGATGAATTATAGGGAACATTAAATTAAAAAAAAAAAAAAAAAAGGGAAATATTTGAATGAGTTTGGGAGGTCGATGCCAGAAAGGCTGACGCACCAAGCCTTACCGGCACTTGCCTGCTTTGTGGGCCCTTCCCGTGGTCCCCGTTGGGGGAGCTCCCCTGGTCCCTGCCAGCCAGCCCTGGGGAGCAGCGGGCTCTGCAGTGGCCGTGGGTCACCCCAGGGACAGCCCTGGCACAGAGCTGGCGGCTGGAGCACCAAGGGGCTGTTCCCAAGCCCTGCCTGGTGCCACATGCTCTGCCTGGTGCCACATGCTCTGCCGTCGCTGGGAGGTGGCCCTGGGGACCTTGTAGTTCAACAGTACTCAGCGGTGTCTGGCTGGCACCAACCTGGAGATTTTCTAATGAAAGGGGAAAACAAGGGGCCGTGAATGGGAAAATGCCACGTCATTGCATTCGGAGACGCGTTCGGATCTGGTGTAAGTACATGCGTGAAAGCCAAGAGTGAATCATAAAAGTAGTGATGGGCTTTAAAGGTTTCCCTCCTTCCCTGCATCCAGGGAAATGTCGCTGCTCTCATCTCTCCTACACTGAGGGGTCTGTACTCCTCCCTGCAGGGTTCATTGAGTGCAGGAGCTGATTCTTGATGTGGTTTGTGGTCAGGGACCTTTGACTCCAGGTAAGAGAAGTGCCAGGATCAAATCATCCTGTTAATGTGGCAGACTGGAGTCAAACCAGAGGGAGGGAGGTCTGGCTTCTTGCTGGCTCTGACCAGCTCTGGTCTTGAGGCTGATCCTGGAACTTTGTTGCTGTGAACTCTCCGTGTTCATTCAGCTTTTCCAGGTTGTCGTGTGTGCTGCACGTGCCCGGTGCTCATCCGCAGGAGATGGCCTGGTAAAGCTTCATCCTCTGCTCCCTTCTCTGACTGTATTCCAGAGTGGGTGAAATCCTGTAACCTGAAATGTCATCAGCACGCTTTCAGCAGCTGAACGTGGGGAATAATTGATGTTATGTCTTTCAAAAGAGCTGCAGTTCAGAGCGCTCTTCGCTTTCCTGGTGGTATCAGGATAGTCCTGGAGTGGACACTCAAGAGGAGCTGGGTGAATTTAAAATCCCTTCTCTGTGCTTTGTGCCTGGGTTGTTTTCTGTCGGTGAGGCCAGCAGCCAGTGCTCCTGAGGAATTCTGTGTTTTCTTTTCTGAGATTGAGAAGAATGCAGTCAGGGTCCCTCTCCAGCCACCCGCCTTCACATGCCAGCTCGCAAGACAAACATCCTCCCCAAAAATTCACCGGCGTCATCCGCACCCGCTGCGGTGCCCTCTCTCCGCTCACCATCCCCCTGCCTCCCACCACCACCAGCTTCCCTTCTGCAGGTTGGAATGAGCACCCAAGGCGTGATCTCTGCTTTTGAGACACTGGGTGGTGGTTTTGGTGGTGCCTTTTATTCGCACATGCGCGCAGGTCCCTGTTTGTCTGGTCACGCAGCCGTTCGGCCGGAATTTCGCCAGCCTGTGTGTCTTGCAGGGGCAGAACTATCTCTGCCCGAAATTCCAACCTGGAGGAGCACAGGCTGTGTACAGAACACCTCCTGCATTCCCCGGTGTGTTTGTGTGCCCTTTTGAATAAAAACGGCCTTGCCAAAGTGTGAGCGATCACCCTTGCTCGTGAGAGATTTTGGTGTCGTTGGACGGGGCCGCCTTTCTGGGTGCTTAATGCACAACTTCATGTACACGTTTCACTTCCTTGCAGATCTCTGCTGATTTCACAAGCCATCCACAAAGCTTTGGCGTCACCTGGGCAAATGCAAAAGGTGGTGGTTTCCATGGCTCCGCGGCCTCTCTCGAGCGACACACCCTTTTTGTGTAAGCTGGCTCCCTGGAGTCGATTGTTTTTTGGCAAACAGCTTCATAAACTCCTCCAACAATTAAACTGAAAAAACAAAACAAAACAAAACAAAACCACCCAAACAAAAACACAACAAACCCCATGCGTTATGGAGCGAGGCAGCAGACAGGTTGGAGCAGCTCCCCCCGCCAGCGCGGTCCCTGGCGGCTGCGGTGCCGGCCCCGAGCCCCCGTGCCCGCCGGGGCCGCCGGAGCCCTGGCTGCACTTGCTGGACTTGGTTTTGGGAGGTGCCTGGGCTGCTCCAACCCACCGAGCTCAGCGAGCTAGCAAACATGAAGGAAAAGGTCATGTTATTCACTTTTCTTTTTTCAAAGCTGCAAACATCCCTCTCTCTGGGAGGGGAGGCTGCACAGATGCCAGCTCTGATTAATTTAAATATTTACCAATCCCATTTTTTTTTAATTGTGTATGTTTGCGCTCTGTTTGTGTCCCATAAAATACCTGGTGTTTTGGGCGTACCCCGTTTGCAGGGTGCGTGAGATCACACTGAAAAAATGCAGTGAAAAACATTTTCATGCCACGACACATCAAATAGGATTTTGAATTAAGATGAAGATTTTCCCCCTTTTTTTATCGCTGAAGTTTGGGTGAAAGGGTTTTTCTATTTCTTTTTTAAATTCTTTTATTTAACTAGGAAGAAAAATCGCCACAGAAATTCCTTTAGAAGTTACTTCTGCCTCATCTCATGGTGTCAGGTAGTGAAGGCAGCTGTTTGTGCCGATCGAAGCACCCAGCAGTGTGTGTTCCTGTGCTGTTGTCTGGCGGGTGTTTGTTCCAGGGGCAGGGGAACAGTCCTGAGGCTGAACGTGGTGCCAGCTCAGAGCTCCGGGTGAGCGGTGGCAGCTCCCTCTGTCCCTGCGCTCCCGTCCGTCTGTCAGAGCCGCTCTGAGCCAAGCGCTGTCTGTGCGTCCCTGGCACGGGGGTCTCGTCTCATTTGGAGCTGCCAGGGTGCTGTTGTAGGGCTCACAGGCGGCTTGCGTGTCGTGCTTTCTGGCGAGGCAGCTGAGATGAATGAGGGACCCTTTGGTGGGCTTCTTGGTCACCTTTGCGATGGGATTTTCTGTGTGCTTTTGGCTGTAGGGGCTTACACTTCTCTGGGAGGGAAGTTCTATTTGCACGTTCAAGCAATGAAAGCACTGCTGACATTCACCCCACCTCCTTTTAATTGTTTTCCATGCCCATTGGGTCATCGTCTGATCCCAGCTACATCTGACAAAGTCCAGAGCTGTTCCTTGGAAAAATGGAGCGTCTGGGATCAGGACCCAGCCACTTCCCATGTGCCACGTTGCGAGCAAGTCAGGCAGAATTTGTCCCAAAGCACAGGTCTTTTTCAAGGCTTTTCGTTGTACTGCACCTCCGAAGGACCGTAGCTCAAACCTCGCTGCTATGGACAACAGGTCTTGAAGCTCCATGTCAGGGCAGGCTCTGGGGACAGGGGGACAGCGGTGACACTCCTGGAAGGGGCTCACAGACAACGGGACAGTGGCCCACGAGCTGCTTGTCAGCTCTGGGATGCTGTGGGCACGACTGCCTTGTTAGGAGCCTTAGAGCTGTGATTGGGGCAGGGGAGGATGAACATCTCTGTGTCTGCTGGAGCGGGGATTTGCACAGCCGGAATCCTCTGTTCCCGCTCAGCTGTGGGGAAAGGAAAAGAGAAGGGGAAAAATCAGGGTGGGTGCGCAGGGTGAGCAGCAGTTGTCTCATCTGAGCCATTAGCCAGAATTTGAAATTGGACCTGTTACTTTTGAGGAATGTAGGGCAGTGGAGGAGAGATGTGTGAATGTGCACACCACACTCTTGATTCAGTGTCCTAGGAAAATGTCAGAGCGTAGGATGGCAAGGAGTAGTAATTACCCCACAGCTTCAGCTCCACCACTGCACTCTTTGATCACTTATTACTTTTCTATTCCTTCTGCTTCTTGCTGTAATTGTTACAAAATCTCTCTGCTTTGGGAGGGGTCCAGGACTCCAGGGCCCAATTGCATCTGCCCTGATTCAGAAAGTGGGTCATGCTGCTTGGTCTGGGAAGAAGATACTCATCTTGCTTAGCGTGATATTTATTAGGAGATAGGGAAGGGAATGCAACCGCGCTGTTGCCTAGAAAATTGCTCTGGGGGGATAGCGAAGGACTTGTGAGGGCAGAGCACAGAAAGTTCTTGCACACCCGGTGCCTGCTGAAGCTGTGCCACGTTCCCTGCGCCCGTGTTGCTGCTTCGCTCGGTGAAATGTGGTGTGGATGGACGGCAGGACCGCGGTGGGACTGGGGACATGGAAGGGATTTGTAGCTGCTCGCTCCGCGGCTGCCTGGCAGCGATGGGCTCTTTGCCTTCCTTGCCATAGAGGCTGGTGGGAGTGGAGGGAGGAGAAGACCAGGCTGGGTTTGTTCATAAAGACGTGCACAATAGCAAGTGAAAACCTTAACCCGGTTGGGTTTTGCTGCTGGACAAGTGACCAGCTCTGCTCCTGCACCCCCTCCCAACACATGGCAAACCAGGGTACTCCCCTGCGAAGAGCGATTAGAAAACCTGGATCCAAAGCCTGGAGTAATTTACTCCGTGCTGCATCTCTCTCTCATGAGAAGGAAGCTCTGTAGAGGCACAGATGATGATACACCCCGTGTTGCTCCAGCGGGGTCTCACATTAGGGACTCTGCCGCAGAGCGCCCTGCTTGTGGGGGGTAGAAAAGCGCAGCTGATCCTGCCAGTCTGGCTGGGCCTGTGCTGCTGCTTGCTGTGAAATCACCCTCAGGATTATCCGAGGAACTGGCAACCCCAGTAACTTGGTGGGCCGGATCCTCAACTCGTTTAAATTGGCATGGCTTCACTGGAGCCGCTGGAACTGCGCTGATTTTATACCAGGTGAGGAGCTGGTCCAGAATCTTCTAAAAGAAGAAGACAAAGAGGGCAGGAAATAGAGGTGTGGTAGAGCCCATGTACGAGCATGGGGACTCCTGAGCTGTCCAGAGTGGAGAGCGGGTCAGCAGATCATTTCCTCACGTCTTGATCGGCTTTGAAGGACTCTGAATTCTTGTGGCTATGGGGAATGCCAGTGCCTGGCTCCCTCGGGAGGATGGGGGGACCTGCATTTTGGAATGTGTGTTGGCTGGGTTTGGTGAGAGCATCCAGTGTTACCCTGCCAGCATTCCCTGCTCCTGGATTTTTAGTGGCAGCGTGGTGAGAGGGGTTGTGTCTCCACAGTGAAGACCCTCACCTTTTGAGCTGGCCTGTCGTGAGCCCTGCTAGGCTTGTTCTCGTGGACACGCTAAGCCTGGCTCATCTTCTCCCGTCCATTCAACACCACTGGGATCCCTTGTGGTGTTGGCTGAGGCAGACTGGTGGCTGTGGCTTTAGCCTCACACCACTGCCACCGCTAGTTTTAATTTCTCTGAGCCTGCGAGATGATGGGAGGGGAGTTTCCACGTCAAGGAAGGAGAGTGCCCAGTGTCCACGTCCCAGATAACGGCTCCGTTGGGCAGCGTTAAGCATGTGCCTCCAGAAATGGTTCATTCCCAGTGTGGCCGGCCAGTTTTGTTTTTGCAGCTCTACCCCTCATTGTCAAGTGGGGGTATTATGGGATGTTTGTTGTTGTGTGTTTCTAGAGGAGGCTCTTTGCTGTAGCACCTGGCTCTTGTGACCGGCAGGGATGCGCAGGATTCCTCCAGCCCCCGGCACGCACTCGCATCCGGGGTGGATCTGGACTGAGTTTTAGCAACTCCCAGCACGACAACTCAGGGCCGGAAGTGAAGAAGGGATAAAATATCCAGCTGAAACTCCTGTAGGATGTAATTACCTGAGCTGGAAGCCGGCCAGGACAGCAGGTATCGTGCATCATCTGCTGGTGGTATCAGAAGCACCCGGCCTTGCGGGAGCAGCGGTCAGGACCGAGGAGTGACGATGTTCCTGCGAGGACAGGACCGCTCCCTCGGGGCTGCCTCTGTGGGCATTCAGCGTAACGGCTTTTGAAGTCACTTGCTGTTTGTTTCCATGGTTGTTCTGTGCACGTACCATGGTGCCTATAAAATGCTCTTGGGAAACTACAGCCCATAGATGGATGGCTCTGTCCTGATGCTCATTCAAATGCTCCTACTTTTCCATTTAAAAGAGGAAAAAAGTTTAAACAAAACAAAACAAAAAAAAAACAAGGAAAAAGAAAAACGCAAAGGAAATTGACTTCCCAAAAATTACACTAAGCTAACATTTGAGGCCTGGCACAAATCCACCACAGCCAGGAAACTCAGAATTAACCAGTGCGCTCCCATGGCTGCCGGGAGGGGCTGCGCTCCAAAGCTTTAAAAGTCGGGGGCTTGAGGATGAAAGTTCTCTGAAGCGCAGCAGAAGGTGTTCCCATGCACCTCCACACGTGCAAAAAAAGCAGCATTAGATGCAGGGGGAGAGGGTTCACACCAGGTCCTGGTGCTCAGACCCAACAGCTGATGCCAACACCTGAACAGGGTGCGTCCACCAGGGCTTCCCCTTGGAGCAGGGACAGACGGACACAGCCGATACCTGCCGGCTGCTGCTGGGGGAGCTTGAGAATTTACACCCTGGCCCAGGTTGCAAGTGAGGACAAAGTTGACTTTTCTTTGTTCCCACTTGCACATGACGCAGCACGACATAAATCATTGTGACGGACAGGTTCAGTTTGGGTCAGAGGGGAAGGAGAAGAGCGCAGGCCAGGCCGGGGGCAGCGTGGGGCTGTGCCAGCCCCGTGTGGATCGCAGGACGAGGCTCCGAGCAGAACCGGTGGCCCGGGCGATGGGTCAGAGGTGACCTGAGCTGACTGGGATGGTCGGAGTCTGCAAACACCTGCTCCTCGCCTTGGGCTGGTGCTGTTGGCACTGTGTGTTGGCGAGGACTCGTTTCACTCATCGGTTTTGAAAAAGAAAGGAGCAGGCGGCTCCCGTACCTGCTGCTGCAGAGAGGCTGGCGCTGAGCTGCGAGCGGGACAAAGGTCCGGCCGTGCATCTGCCGTCCCCAGCCGCGCTGGGTTGCCACCCTGCTTTTGGCGTGAATTTTCACAGCTTTGGGTACTGCAGACAGAGGGCTTCATGTCAGAGCTTTGATAGCATCTCATTTCAGAGGCTGGGGGAGGTCGGGATGTGTTAAGGCTGAAAATATTTACAGGTTTTGAAGTTGAAACGCAAACAGGAAAAGCCCTTTAAAAAGTGAGTGTAGTGGATATTCAAAACAGGGATTGCCATGGAAACGCCACAATATTTGCTTAAATTGACACAAAGGTTGCTGGTTGCAGGGTTCTGACTTATTTGGCTCCATTTTCTTTGGCCCGGCACCTATCACAAATTGATCTCGACAACCTCTTTTGTTTTGCTTCTTTTATTTTTGTCTGATGGAAATAAAAAAAAACACCACCACCAAAACCCTCCAGTCCACAAATCCCACCTCACAGAAGAGCCTGAAGCTTCTGAGCTTCTGTCAAATATTGGAGCTAGGACACTTTTAAATTTTGTAAGTAAGGTAAAAGTTCTTCTTCTTTTAATCTGTGTATTTATCCATTTCCTCCAATGCAGGAAATGGAAGGGAATTGTCTCAACTGCCTAGGGAGAGCGGGGAGGAGGGTGAAGGGTGCTGCAGAGGTGGCAGCCTGCATCCCGGGGGCACAGCGAGCCATGAGGGACCTTTGCCGTCCAGCTCTTGGACCGAAATTTGAGAGATTTAGTTTTGATTCCCAATTCTGCCGCAGATTTGCCAAGTGACCTTTGGCAAGTGACTTAATTACTGTGTGCCTCACTAAACTGGAAATAATAACTCTTCCTTTGTCTTGTCTGGTTGTGTTTGTAACGTCTTTGGGGCTATGGGGTTACATTTGAGGGGGGGTGTACATGACTGGTAAAGCTGCGTTCTGCTGGTAGTTGTGAGGTGAACACAAGCAACAGATTCCCCCGCAAAGGAGAGACGGCATCACGATCTCACGTGTGCACTGACGCTCAGCTGCCTATGGGTGGAAGCTCTTTAGTCCTGTAGGCTGCTTCTGCAACTGATTGACCTGGATTTTTGCTGGTGAAATCTGAAGTGCGTGGCCCACCGGCTGGTCACCCCGGCGGTTGGTACCTTCACTTTTGAGTCGCTGTCACCACACGTGGCAGAGAGGGAGTTTGGGATGCGATGCATTTGGCGAGGTGTGAAATGCCTTGCCGTGCTGTGCTGCTGTGTGACCAAGGGCTGAGATCTGTGGGTGGCTGTGGCATTTGAGGCCGGCGTCATTGCTGGTGCTTGTGATTCACCTGAGCTCTTGTTCTGCTCAGTAGGGAATATTCATTTCCTTCTGAAACTCTCCTCAGGGCAAAGAGACTTCACCAAGTGAAGGGAGGCCATCAAATTCGCACTGTCTTCACCTGAGACCACCTCCAAAACAAAGAACCTGACTTCTCTCCTGGCTTTGTACACTGGAATGGACCTTGAAGCCTGTGACTTCTCAATGCAAGGTACTGCCTTTTGTTCTGTGATCAAACGGTCTGCTCTGAAGTAGGACTGGAATGAGTGATTTTGGCTCTCCAGAGCCTCCATTCTACTTCCTGGGGAATCTCTAGCCTATAGTGTTTGGAAGAGCTGCTGAAAGTCATTGGTTTGAGTGGTTAAATGCATGGTGGGGTGTTGATTTGTCTTGGGCTGGCTTACAAGTAGGACTGGGTTTATCCGGGACATCGCTGCCCAATTCTGCACAGACACAGGCACCCAGCTGACACAGAAAAGCGCTGTTTGAGCAGCTCCCTGCATTAGCCTCCTTCTTCCTGATGAGCTGGTGTGCAGTATTCACAAGTAGCTAAGTAATATGCCAGAGCAAGCTAGCATGGGAGTCCCCTGGGTAAGTATTGTGTGGGACAGTTTCTGATTGAGTTGCTTCACAAAAGAAGAGGAGTTTGAAGATGTCTGTGGTCACGGTGGGAAACTCAGAAAGGTTGCGAGGGTGTGGGGCAGTTTCTAAAAGCCATTTTACTTTCTTCACTGCTTGGCTCCCGTCACAGCTTCTCTACAAAGAAAGGTGTGGCACAACATGGCCTCGAAGAAAGCAGCTGTAGGATAACAACAGTGGGATAATATATTTCTCCTTAATGGTTTGGGGATTTGGGAGGTACCTGGTGGCACTGCAATACTGCTGCAGATAGAAGGGGCTGAGGATTCGTGCTGTGTCTGGGCTTTGTGTGACGTTATGTCTGCTCTGTAGGGCGTAGAGGCTTTGTCAAGGGGTATCTCCATGCTGTGTTGTCACCATTAAATGACAATGCTTGAATGAAGATCAGCAACCTGAAGAACCTGTGGGCATTGTGTATCACCACGTTCCTCTGCCTTTTGCTGCTGTACCAGAGGTGATACCTGGGCAGAGCGGTGTATCCAAAGCTGTTGTGAATCACAGGTCCAGCTGAGACCTGAAGCAGAAGGATCAGGCTGGAGGGACCGTATTGGCTTAGCAAGAGGGAAAATGGTCAAAGCCACAGGGCTAAGATGTTGGGCTGGGGCTCCAGTTATCCCTGTCCATCCCTGGCTGCATGTGGCCCTCCCTTAAAGAGCAACAGCCGTGATCCTCTAAGGCTCAGCAGGGCTTAGCGCTTGCCACGTGTTTGGAGCCCACAGACCTGAGTGCTTTCAGTAAACCTGCCAGTAAATACAGCATGCTTCAGGATGGGATAGGGGTGAGCTGTGCCTTCCCACACCTTCCTAGTGCTGAAACTCCTCCAGGGTCTGGCATGCTTTATTTGGAAAGCTTGGTTTTGAACTGTTAATGTAGGGAACTCTGGCCTTTATCCCTGCATGAGCTGCTCCGGTGCCTGTGTCCCATTTTAGAACAGTGGCACATGCCTTCCCAGGCCTCCGGAGGCAAGAGAGCTTCCCAAATGGGAGCTCTGCCTGAGGAAATGGCTTAGTGCAACATGAAGGGCCTTGAGGTTTTACCAAATAAGATACAAATTCTCAGGTTTGACTGCAGCAGGTGAATTTTCCGCCAAACATCCTTATGTGCCTCTCTAGAGAGGCCAAACATCCAGGGGGAAAATCTCTGCGGAGGAAGCTGCTGTGTAAGTTCTGGGTCCATTTTTCCATCAGAGGGAGCTTTTCCTGTGAGCCCTCACAGGTATCTGCTGCTGGCACTGAAAGCCCTGCATGTCCATCCGACATGGACCTGGAATGAGCAGGACCTCTTGAGACAAGAAGGCAAGAGGGGGAGACTTGAGGAGGAGTTCCTTCAGTGCTCTAGTGAACCTTAAGGTTCTGGTTCTTGCAGATCAGTAACTCATTTCGATGTTTGCCTTCTCCTCCTAGTACCTACTGGGCGTGTTGCCTGTACAAAGCTGAGTGTCCTTCAGGGGCTATTTTCTGAGGGACAGAAGCTCATTAGAGACAATAGAAATATTTCCCTGGACTCCAGCCGTTTTCTGAGATCCCCCTAGTTCTACAAGCATCACTTCAGTGAAGGAAATGCATTTCGCCTTTCAGGCGTGTGGCTGTGTGATTGCTCATGCTCTGGACTAGAAATCCCTGTGTTCCAGTCTTCAGCCCTGGAGCAAGTTGTATGGCTTCTACTTTCAAAACAAGCTCAATTTACTTTGGGCTACAGAGGCTATTTGCACGTTCTCCAGAGCCCATCCCCAGGCTGTGATTGCTGGTTTACTCTCTGTTTATAAGCACAAGCTGGCTGTTTAGTCCTAGAGCTCCTAGGGTTGGAGGCAGTTTTCTTGTTCAGTGGATGTTTCCCCTGCCTTTAGTGCAGGGGAAAAAAGCTAAAAAAAAGATGGGAAAAAGATTAGAAACACCTGCTTTGCCTGTGTGTGAATTTGCAGAATATTTCCCCTTGCTTCAGTCCTAAAGTAAACCTGAATTTGGGGGTTAACCTGGGCTGCCTGTGTTATTTTTGCGGGGATCCTCGGGATCGCGGCGCAGGCACCGGGGCCGCAGGAGCGAGGTGGGAACTCTGCCTTCCGCAGAAGCACAGCCGGCCCAGCCCAGCCGGCCCTGACGGCTCCGATCCGAGCTGGGGAATATGAAACAGCCTTGCAAAATCCTTGTGGAAATTTACCCGCCTGTGTATGAAATCAACTCGCCTGCCTTTGCCAGGAGGAGTTTAACTTGCCCATTAAAATATACATCTATTTATGTATTACTTGTTCTGTGAGAGAAAATTTTCCCAGGCGGTTACAAAACTCAGTCTAGACTGCAACGTGTGGCATCTGGTGGTAACATGCCATATACATATATCTGAATACACTATCTACTGTATCACCCTGCTTGGGAGTTAATAGCACGTATCTGGATTATAGCGAGGTCTTTCCGTTTACAGAACACTCTCCCCGGATAAAAGTTTGGCCCGGTTCCTGCCTGCACTGGTCTGAATGGGGCTCTGCCCTGCCTGCTGCCATCCTGGCAAAGCAAGGCAGGCGTTTCCATGCTGCCTGTTCTGACCTGTGGCCCCGTGGTCCACCTGGGCTGCCGGCAGGAGTTCTCGGGCAGAGCTGCTCCGCAATGGCTGAGTTGAGGAGAGGGAAGACGTTAAAAGCCTGTCTGGGATAAGAGCAGGGTTGTCACATCCATCTGCTCAGGCCCTGACGAGCAGCTGATCCATATTGTTAACATATTGCCTGCCATATGGGCTAGCTCAGCTCTCCAGGAACGCTTGGGAGACCTGACCTCTAGTGTGACAAGATGTGAGCATGAAGGACGGGTTGACAACAGCCCTTGGGTCTCGGAGTGTGAAACCATGTTTCAGCCCCTTCCGCTGCCTTCCCCTGCGCTCACTCGCGTGCTGCCTCTGCCTTTCTCCCTCTCTTCTCTTCTCTCTCGGAGGGTTTTTCCCTCCCTCCCCTGTTTTCCGCATCCCTGGTCTGCACTAGATCAATGACCTTCACTCATAACCAGACTGGACAGTTCTGACTCCCTCCCCCAGGCCTTCGATCAGATGTTTGGTTGGCGGCTGTGGAAAGCTGAATGGGGGGAAGTCAAAGGAGGGGAAAGAGGATCATGTGCTCGACAGGCCTGGTAGCTGTCCTTGCCAGGCCTTGCCTGGGAGTGGGACTGGAGCCTGATCCGCTAAGGTCCTTAGCACCTCTTGCTCGCTGGGATAACAGCACACGCTGATGCAGCCTCTTGATGGACGGCCAGGTCCAGCAATGGGATCTAAGCAGGATGAAAAGGCTCCGAGGTTCAGGGAAGGACCATGGTGCCAGTGTTTGAGGAGGGAACACTTAAAGGCCCCTGAGAGACACAGAATTATTTCATTTCAAAACCTTTTCAGAAGCCCTGCTCTGCCCAGCAACCAGTGATTGTCACCTACAGCTGTCCACGTGACGGGGAATAGTTGTCCAAGGTGCAAAAGCCAAAGAGGTTTTCCAGCAATGGGGAAGTCGGCTGGGCAGGATCCCTCCCGGGTATAGAAGGAGCTCTGAGTACAGAGCCTGTGGTGCAGTGTGGTGCAAGCACAGAGCTCACATGTATGAATACGGGGGGCAGCGTAGCCCTAAAGAAGCCCAGTGCTTAAACTAAGGCCAAGAGTTGCCAGTCACACAGGAGACCAGCCTGCCCCAAAAACTCAGATGGAAAAGGATGTTCAGTACTGGAGGAGACAGGACGGGCCAGGCCTTCGTGCGTTCAGACCTTGCTTGCCGCGCCACCTGCCATTGTTCTCCTGAGTTCAAGGTGTTCTCAGTCTCCTGAAGAACATGACTGTCTCTTTCCTAAGGCTCCTGTCTTCACACTTGAACTTTATGGAGGTTAAATCCTGATGCTATTAAGGCAAGCACGAGTTCTGCTGTAAACCTCAGTGGAATCAGGATTTCAGCCTTGACTCCTCAGAAGAGGATCGGGGTGTTTCCCAACCTTTCTTACCAACAGCTCTGCCAGACCTTTAGACATGACTTATTTGTCTTTTAGTCTTCCCAAGCAAGGATTGCCTTCTTTAAAAAATGCCTGTCCTGTGGAAGTCAATATCCTCAAAAAGGCTGTGATTTCACCCTACTGCTCTTCGTAAAGGTTTTGGATAGTTTAGGTACTTGTATCGCTCTCCTTGCCCATATACCTGCAATTGCAATGAGCATTAAGGGTGTTTATTTGTAGAGAGGAGCCCACTGAGGTATTGCAAAATAAAACACAGCGATGAGTTGTGGTTTATTTACTCAAGCTTCACTGATGTAACCAACCTGATTTTATGCTAATAATGACTCAGAAGCAGAATTGGGAGGAGAAGCCAGATCTCCTGATTCCTTCAACCCTCTGACAGTATTCCTTGCTGTCCTTACGAGATCCAGTGGTGGTTCTCTCAGCTGGGGTACAGGCAGCAATACTGCAGCCAGTTTGCAGGGGTACACTAAATATGTAGGGACACATTCAGCTCTGGTAGGAGCTGAATGTGGGGCTGTCTGTCCGTCTGTCCGGTGGCTGTCCAGTGGGGACCAACAGGGACTATGACCCACCGGAGTTCCTCAAGGAAAACCATCTGGAAAGCACTTGGAACAATCAGTGCAAAGTATGCACATGAGTGTTCAAGGAAACACATGTTCAAAATGGAGTTCTTAGAAATCTGTTGATAAAACACAAAAAATGTGAAAAATGAACAAATACTGTAAAGTGAATGTGATCTGTTCTCTGATGTCTTCTACCAGGGGCTCATTCCAGACTGGTGCTCAGCCCATGGGGCAGCACTGGAGTTGAGGCTTATCTCGCTACTTGAGCTGAATATGGAAAGACTGTTGTAGCACATTGCCTCTGACAAATTATATATTAATGCTGGGGCTTTTTTTGTTATTACTGTAGTTATATATTAACCATTAAGAGCCACAGGTAAGCCATCTGCTTATGTAAAGCAGCAGAGCTGCATTTTCAGCGAGCAGAACGATCCTGATTTTTGCCAGGGCAGTTTATGATCTGTCCCAGTGTCTTTCTTGTGATTCTTGCTGAGTTTGTCTTAGCTGTACATTAATAGAACATACAAGAGAAAAGAGGAGAGGACAAACTAAGGTGAGTTTGAAAGTAAAATGAGCAAACAATATTGCTAACCTTGTCCTTTCAGAAGTCAAAAGCTACTCCCCTCCTCCCCCCAATTATAAGACTTAATAATACCGAGGTTTCTATGTGTTTAGGATGCACACAGATCACATTTCAGGTTGCTGTGCCCTGCCAGTGGGAGAGCAGAGGGAGGGATAGCACTGTACATACATTGCTGTACAAAACAAAAATCTTATGTAACGTGCAAGATCTCAGGCTTTAAGAAAAACATGAAGCATTGCGGGGTTGACAAGAGTTGGCACATGGGAGCAATTCCTGCTTGATTACCACGTCCCTGGAGTGTGCTGACCTAGAGAACAGCCTACTCAGGAACCTGGTTGCCATCCTCCCTCGCCAGGGCTAGTTACAACAGGAGCTGAAGTCAGTTGCCCCCAAGGCCAGCAATGTGTTAATAGACTTGTTTTGCCTGGGGCTGTTTGGCTGTGGAGCAGAGCAGATCCTACCCGAGCTGGTCAGAGATGGTGTGGGGCGGAGGGGGGTTGTCCTCTCTGACACCCCCTCTTTGAGGAGCTCGTAGGTAGCTGGACATCCTCAATCCCTGAAACAGGGGTGAAGATAGAGAGCTGACCTGGGGATGGGGTGAGCAGAGCTTCTGGGGATGGAGTGAGTGGAGTTGGCGATGGGGTGAGCAGAGCTTCTGGGGACTGAGCAAGCAGAGCTTCTTGGCATCTTCTACCTGGGCAGCCCAGCACCGCTGCCCGTTCTTCTCTCCTGAGGCAGCCGGGCTTTTGGCTCCTGGCTACCCAAGCAGGGCGTGAAGAAGGAACAGGGACCATTCCAGGTGCCTGCTGAGAGCACTGAGCCCCCAACTTTTGGCCCAAACTTTGAAAATCCACACAATATTCCCTTGGCTGCCTCTTGCCCGTTTCCCAGCCGCAGAGACAGGACCCCACCACATCAGTCACCTACCAACTTCTGAGCTTGCTCTTTATCCTTGCCACGCTAGCTATTATCCCTTTATCCTCTTCTCTTCTACCCATTTCTTGCTTATTCCCCTGTGCCACTTTTTATGGGTTTGCCAGAAAGGAGAGGAGATTTTTCTTTCCCTTGTTTGCTTCACTCCATTACTCCCATCTGTTCATCCAGGCCCTTCGTCCCTTTGTTTTTCAGAGTCGTGTGGATTTGGGCTCTCCGTTTGCTTTCTGGGATGCTCTTCTGGACCAGGCTGGGAAGGAGGTCTGGTTCACAGGCCAGCGCGAGGGGTGGGGGAAATGTGCCTCTTCAGATTAATCAGAATTTTCTCCTCCAGAAATGCTAATGGGGGAAAAGCAATTAAAGCAGCCTGTTTTTTATTAAGTAATCTGTGTTAAGAGCTTGTAATGAAGTTTAGTGCCGTTGTGACTCGATATTTCAGCTTCATCGGTTTGAGTCAAAACAATCCAAAGTGGGAAGGGAGCGAGGAGGTGAGCTGCTCCCCAGCATCGCTCGCGCTCTCGCTCTTCCAGGCTTTCCAGTATAACGCATATGAGGCCACTCACTCTTTATCCTGCCCAGGAGGGCTGCACTGCATAAGAAGGAGGCTTTAAAACCTGCACACGCAAGCTGGATGGCTGCTTCTGGTTTCAAACACCCATTCTCCAAGTGGAGATGGCCACAGCTTCTTGGAGCAGCCTTTTCCTTATCTCTTAGGGTAGCTGCAAATGCTGAGTTTTCCACAGTGAGTGGTGAGTTGACAAGGGGCAGCAGAGGAGCGGTGAGACCCTCCAGCATCTGAGCAGGGTCCTGGAGCTTTTCCAACATCTGGAAGACTTTTGGCTGCCACAGGTCGAGGGTGCGATGGTGCCTGCGGTTCCGGTCCTTTGCACCTCCAGGCCGGTGCTCTCTCCCCTCTGAGCAGCTGTGACCAGCTGTGGAAGCCGCCCATCTCCTCCTCCTCTCCTTCCTCCCACCCCAGGAGGAGGCAAGAGGAAAAGGGGACGATATCCCTTTAAACAACTACACGCCAAGCCTCTGCCGTCCTGTTTTATCTGAAGTCCAACCGCATGTTGTTCCAGGGCCGATCCGCTTTAGCTAATTAATAATCTGACAGGAGCCACCCAAGGGATTAGCTGCTGAGACGAGCTAGACCAAACCCCCAGCAAATGAGCCCCGCGCTCCCTGGGGACTCGGAGGTGACTTTGGGGGGCAGGGGGCTGCACCGCATAGAGAAGGGTGTCGAGGCCCTGAAGGGGATTTATGGCATCTGGGAGGCTGAAGGGGGAGGCGAGGGGTTACAATTTATGAGATGTAAACTAATAAATCAGTTAGTTGAGGAGGGGAAAGGGGGAGCACCAAATTAAAAGATAACGTCTTAAAGGAACAGTGGAAATTGATGGTGCTCCTTGTGGCAGGGGACACCAGGAGACTTCCCAGTGCAGACCAGTTGTAGCTTCTTCTGCACTGACTGCCTGGGAGAGAGGAAGAGGGAGAGGGCAAAGCAGAAGGAAAAAGGATGTTGATGGGGATTGAGAGGAAGAGGAGATGCATCTTTGTGCAGTTTGTGTAAACATGATGGGTTGGCTTTTGTGGCAGAGACACGAGGCCACCTCATTTGGTGACAGAAGACAGGGACTCTGGGCCTGGGGATTGGTGGGTAAGGGGGTGCACAGTCATCCTCTGCACTTAGTCCCCCCGTATGATTCCAGTCTTGTAGAGAACTCTTTGGTTGCCTTTATGTTAAATGAGATTAGTAGAGTGGGTCAACTTGAAGCAAGACAAGTTACTATTAGCAGAGCTGTCTGAAGACAGAGTGGGATATATTTTCTTTTCCAAATTTGCCTCTTCAGTGACTGTTCAGGCCGTGACAGCGTTTGGAGTTTGGTCCTGGGACAAGTATTTGATTTTACTCCAGAGGCTTGCAGAGGTCTGAAACTTGCTGGTGGTGGAGGTCCGTTTCAGGTCCTCTTCTGATTTCGGGAGCTGTGTGCCTGCTGGGTAGGCTGGTAGCCTTGGGTGTAGGTTTTCCCCACCTCTTCCACTGACCAGTCCCAAAGCTGTTCTGCCTGTTGTATTTCCATACCAGTGTCTTCTGGTGCCTTCAAACCTCGCTCACGCTGAGGTTCTCTCTCAGAACATGCGCAGGCCTCAGCTCTCTCTAGAGGCTGCACTAATGCAAATGGTAATGCAAGATGGGATTTCCAAAAGCCTTCTTAGGGAGATTTGTAATCCCTGCCCCATGACAGTGCTAGACACAAGCTAATGGAGAGGGACCTGTGCGCACTCTCTGCAGACCCAGAGCAAACCTCTGAACCCTTGCCAAAGGCCAAGATTTTGACGTTGTTCCCTGCAAGGGCGGAGGCTCCTTTATTTTCTCCATCCCCAGGCACCCTGCAGCAGACCCTGGCAGCACGGCCCCTTCCCTGGCCGGGGCTGGAGACCCAGGGGGTGGCTGTGGAGTGTTGGGTGGCCCCGGGAGCCAGGTGAGCTCCTCCGGCCCCACCCCACCCTGCAGCACCCAATGGCCTGAGGCCACCCCAGCCCCACGGCCACCCTGAGCGAGCCACCAGCAGCTCCGAGGGGGTTTTTGGGGAACGCCTCTGCTGAAGGGGTCTTGGGCTCCTGTGGGAGCTGCCCTGGGGAGCTCAGCACAGAGCCTGCAGATCGCTCTTCCAGTGGGGCAACTGCATTAAGCAAACAACACTCATCTGACTTCTTGTGCTGCATATTTCCATCTAGAGAGCTCCCTCACAGCTTGCAGGGTCCCCAATACAGACATATTGGGCCAGGGTGACTTCTTGTGATCTCAAAAGGCAGGGAGCTGAGGAAGAGCCATCCTGTGCCTTGCTGGAGCTGAACTGTGATGCTGAGCCACCTTCCTCTCTGGGCAAACTGGTGGGCACTAGCTAAGAGACTGGGTTGCCGGAGTGGGCAGCCTCACTCTGCCCTCCTGCCAGCACTGCACCATGCCAACCCCATCCCAATCCCAGTCCCAGTCCCATCCCAATCCCATCCCCATCCCACCCCATCCCTCCCCATCCCACCTCATCCCTCCCCATCCCACCTCGTCCCTCCTGGTCCCGCTGTGCTCACCAGTCTGGCGGTGGGAGTGTGTGGGGAGGTTTATCCGGAGGCTGGGCTGGCAGTCGTGCCGTCGTAGCCTCTCATGCACACAGCCGCGGTTTGGCCTCCCTCCTGCAAAGCTGCCAGTGGCCCACGCTGCCTCCTGACCAACATCATTAGTGCGGGTATTTATATTTCATTAACAACATTAAGCCAAAATGGTATTAAAAGCAACACCAATGATAAATAGCTTATTAATAAACAGGGAACCGGCTGCACCACGCGCAAATTCAATCCCTTCCTAAACGTGTCTCTGCCACTAAAACCAGGCGTTTAACTCCTGCTGTACTGGAGGAAGTTGGAAGATGCTTTGGGGAGGATGGGAATCAGATAAACGCAGGGGGTGGGGGGACACAGTGCCATGCAGTTTGGCTCTTGCTAAGGCAGCCTGGGGTGGGGAGAAGGTGCAGATCTGTCAGCGTGCCACTGCATTTCCACTGCTGGGTGGGACTCCTTTGGTTCTGTGTTTCTAGGTAATTTTGATTGTGTTAAAACAGAGAGCATGAAACAAGAAAGCGGAGATATTTAGGATCCCAGTGAGTGTGTCTACCTTTGATTTTACCATCTGCCCTGTTTGCCCCACACGCTTTCACACAGCTCTCCCTGGCTTGGGCAGCACCATCCACAGCAGCCACCAGCACAGAATCTCTTGCCCGCACCCAGTCGCCCCCGGTGATCTCTGAGGACACCAGCCTTGTCCTCGTTCCTCCCTGTGTGTTTATTCTAGGGATTAAGAATGTTAAAAATGTGGCTTTTCTTGTAAGCTTCTCGATCAGTTTATTATTTTAATTTTTTGTTTTTGTTTGCCCCCAACTCCTTATTCTCTCAAATGACTTCCCATGCTCCTGCCCCACCCTAAGTACAAAGGCTCTTTTATTGCTCTTCCTGCTCGTTCTTTCAGCAGTAAATTAATTGCCTCAGAAACTTGGATGACTTTGGAGTCGGAGGCCGCCCCTCAAACCACCTCTGGGTTTCTCAGAGGAGAGGTTCCCCTCTCCAAACACAGCTCGGGCACTTTCCCAGCTCGGACTGCATGCACCTTGCTGGCTTAGGGTGCAGCGATCGCAGGTATAAGGCAGCAACTTTGTGGTCTCCCTGCTGCAGATTGGTTTTCTCACCTTTCAGTTCGCATCGTGCAAGGGCTTTACGTGAAGAACCAGACCTCTTCCCCAGCCCGACCGTGCCTGAGTGTCAGATCTCACTTGTGAACTGTGCAGCGTTAAGCACAATTTTCCACACTTCTGTTCCTAAGCACAGTAGTGGTCCTGAATTTAGGATCTAAAGTGCAGCTGGAATCTTTGTGCCTCCTCTCCTAGGCCTTAGGTCCTTCTGTGACAGGCTGGGCACAGGCAGGAGGGGAAGGGAGCACAAGGAGGTTGCAGAGCTGGACTCAGCCCATAAGCTGTGTCTTGCACGTGATGGAGAGAACTCAGCCAGAAAGGGTGTTTTACTATTTGTTTGCATGCCAGTGCGGGCAGTATCATGGGTCGCATGTCTCCTGATGAGCTGAGCTGTGAGTTGGTGTGTGCTGACAGAGTCCTGAAAGAGAGGAAACTCATCAGAATCTGCCTCTTCCAGACCCAGCTTCACTCGCATGAGCCTTAAGATACTCAGATATTCAGAGCAGGGAGGGGAGGAGGAGAGAAGGGAGAGAAACCAGGCATCAAGATAATAATGATTTCCCCAGAGCCGTGTAGGGAGCTCAGAGTCTGATATCCAGCAGCATCTCTTCCGTCTTGCTCCTGCCACAGCATCGAGGATAAACAAAATATCGTGGTGTTGTGGGGGGAGCTGATCCGATCCATGCTCATCTCCCAAACCATTGCGCATGGCACCCACCCCTAGCAATTCTGCAGACTCCACGAGCTGCCTGTTCCATTGCAACTCTTTCTATGGAGCGTCTTCCCTGGAAAGGAATTTAATCAAACTTGACTGAGGAGTGCTGAAAAACATGAGGAAGTAATTAGAAATGTGAATTTACAGCCTGCTGGAGAACCTCCCTCTCTTTCTCTGTCTCTGCGTAACGCCTGTGCTCACCCCTGTTTCCTACCGTTACCAGTCTCATTCTTCAAGCCCTCCTCCACTTCACCACCTTTGTCCAAACCCGGTGTGTCAGATTTGTGACCCTCAGTGCTGCCTTAGAGAGAAGAGGCAGAGCCAGTTCCTGGGAAGACCGTGGCCCTCACTTTCCTGCTCGAGGCAGTAAGGAGCCAGCGGGAGGACAGTCCCAGGAGGAAGTTGCAGGTTCCCTGAAGGAAATTGGCTGGAACAGCCTCCCTGATTGTCTGTGATTTCCCAGCTAGATAGGCCCCAGGGGAGGGGGTAGGCTGGAGCAGGGTGGAATCAGCCTGGAAGTTAGGATGGGCTGGATGCTTCCTCCATAGGGTGTTATTTTCTAGTTTATGCCGTTCTTAAAGTCTTCTTTTTTTTTTTGGTTTTCATGCATAAAACCATTATTCTGGGAAGGCTCTGAGCTTGGATGGCTGGAGGATCCATAACCAGCTCCTGGGAATGGTCACACACACCAGTGCCATTCACAGGTCACATAGTCCAGTGCCATTGGCTCTTGCTCCCTGATTCCAGCCTGTGTGTCCTTCTCCTTCCATCCTGTGAGCGCACACGGTGAGTCTGCGTTGCCTGGCTGGAATGGAGAGCTCTGAGCTGCCTGCTCAGTGTACACCAGAGATTTTACACCCGATGCAGAAAGGAGATTGAGCAGAACTGTGTGGGTGAGACTCCAAACCCAATCCAGTTGCCTTGGGCAGGAATTAAGGGGCAAGGTGTGAACTGTGGCGGGGGGTGGGGAGCAGAAGAGCCAAAACACTCAGGTACTTCTCTCATCTTCACTTTGCTTTGTTCTTAAGGCGGCAGAAGAAATGGCTGGCAAGGTGCTGGGCACTTGGGAACGTGGCTGTTTAGACAGTTGCCAACCTGTGTGGGATTAGGAAAAGCTCTGAATTTGTTGGTGGAATTTAGCAGAAATGGGTACGTTTGTCTGGCTGATCCTTCAGTGCATTAGAGAACAAGCCACTTCTAACCTGTAGCTTTATTTTTCTGTTTTTTGAGAGTTAGATCCTAGGGGCAATTTATTTTCCTTGGCCCTAAAGGGGCCAGAGCGCCAGCTGGCTCTGTATGGACAGGGGAAGGCGTTCCCTGCGTGTCTGTCTCCAGCAGGTGTGGGCTGGGGTGGAATGGAAGGGTCTGAAGCCCCCGTGGTTACTCAGTGCCTGATTCAAACCTGAGTTTCTCTGGCTGGGGCTCTCATGTTCTGGACAGCAACAAGAAACCACCCCCAAATGCTTTTCCCAAATCTGCTGTCAAAGGGGCTGCTACCGTGGCCTTACCCTGGGCTATTTGGTGATGAAGGAGAGAAGGGGGAGTAGTGTAAGTACTCCCTCGGGATCCCCTCTTACACTCTCATTTTCCTGTAACCACTTTGTTTTTTTGGCTAATTAAAGACTGAGCAGTTTTCAGCCTGTGGGGTTTCTTTTATTTGGTTCCTCGGCAATTAACGTTTTTACTGAACAAAGTTTTGATTGAGCTGGGTAGGATGTGGGCCCCATGTCTTGGTTTAAACTTTGAGATCCTTTCTTCGTAGTCCTGTGAATCCATGCCCTTTCCTATCCTTTCAGTGGCCCAGCACCAACTTCTTTCTTACCCTCTACTGATACTGTTATTCCTCTCAGTGCTGTCCACTGCCTTCGTGCTTTCTTCTCTGCCTTCACTCCCGCCAAGCTCCTTCTTCTGCACAGAAAAGGTGGACCCAGGAGCCTTTTTGCCCTATCAGGTTAGTGCTGGGTTGCAGAGGCTTCCCTCTGCTCAGTGGTTCTCCCATGGCATAGTCCCACCGGGCTGAGGAGAACCGGAGCTGCAGGACAAGCCTGTCTGTGAGCAGCTGTGCCTGTTCTCCGGGGTCTCCGGATGTTCGTGGGCTTTCCCTCCTTGCCTGGTGCCTCAGCATTTTCCTCACCACCTCTCTTTCTTTCCTCACGTTGAGAAGGGCCCTGGGCTCCTCTTTTCCCCTGTGGTCCCTGGGGCTGACGATGCACAGGCAGAGAGGTCCATGTGCCTGGACCAGCTGGCCCAGGTCCCAACTGCACTAGGGGCCCCACGACTTCCCTGTGTTCTAATAGCTGAGAGCCCCTGCTCTGCCCTTAGAGCTGCTGCTTGTCCTCACCTGTCAGGGGCTCCTCTTTGGATGACAAAGGTCATAAACCTCCACACACAGCTGGAGGCATCAGCCTCCCCTCCTGAAGGGCCTGATCCCACCTCGAGCTCTTTACTGACTGTCTGGGCACATCTGGAAGCACCTGACTTGCTCCAGCTCTGCACCGGCTCCTCCGTCCCCTTCCCCATGGAGTGGAAGGGTGACCTTCTCCCACTCAGCTTTGAAACCCTTTGCCCAACTGTTTTGGAGTCCTGCAACCCGCTGAGCTCCTGCCAGACATTTGCACAAGGCAACAAGTGTTGGAGGTATTTGTTGTTCTGAGGGTTGGGGCTTTTTTTGTTGTTGTTTTCCCCCAGAGCTGTTTCCTTTGCAGTTGTTTGGCGGTGCAGGCAGCTGTCCCTTTCAATAAAGAGCGTCGGCACCAAAGTGCCGCCCCGTCCTCGGGCTGGTTTCACCTTCCCTCGCCCCCCAGCCCGTTCGCGGTGGTGCGTGTGCCCACGCCGCTGCGGCGTGCCAGCGGGCGTGCACCGGCTCCGGCTCGCCGGGGAGCGCACCTGCAGCGCGGCACACACACACGCAGGTGCTGGCGGGGTGTGCCGGCACCGCCGAGCACCTTCCCCTCGGCACCGACCGCGCCGTGGGCGTGCGTGCCGCTGTGCTTCCCGTCCGTCCGTCCTCTCCCGTCCGTCACGTCTGTGCGCACACGTGCTCGTGTGCCTGCGCGAGGCTCTGAGCCTGCACGGCCAGCAGCAGCTCTTCGACAAGCAGGAGTCTCTACAAACTTTGGTTTTTTAAATGACAGCTGTTTGCTCCCCCTCCCCCCCAAAAAAGGCAAACGAAACACAAATTAAACCCCCAACTGACCCTGTGTGCATGCACCAAACTTTCCGTCATCTGTAGCAAATACGCAGCCTCATCCCCAAAGCTGCATGTCTGAGACAGTTGGAGTGCAGGAGGGAGAAAAAACGTGGTTTCCAAGGACTGATTAGATGGCATGCCAAGTGTATTAAATTTTGCAGACATTTTAACAGCAATATGCTAGATAGTTGGGTGTCCCCTGAGGCTGCTGGATTTTTTATATCCTTCACAGAAGGTCAAAGCCCTCTTCTGCCTGCCCCCCTCCCTCTCTCTCTGCTGTCTCTCTCTTTCATTCCATGTCCCTTTCTCTCTCTGTCACCATCCCTCTTTCCCCCCCTCTCTCTTTTTTTTGGAGCACTTTCTCCTTCTCTTTTGCTATGTGCGTATAAAATAAAAGATCAGTCATTTGTGAGTTCCCCAGCGAGTGGAAACTCTCGCACTCCCTGTGGTCTCCTCGCACAGAGATGGATAGGCTGGGGCTTTCCCCTCTCTTTTCTGCACTTTGTTTTGGGGAAAATATGTTTTCCTCCCATCACTCCCAAAACATCAGTGCTCTCCCCCCCCACTTTTTTTTTTTTATTTTTGTAGCAAAAAGAAAAAAAAAGGGCAGGAAAAGACTCCATCTGGCATATGAATAATTGAAATGGCTCAACTCTGTTCCTGTTGCTGTTGTTTGCTCTCAGTTCTTCCTCCCCCGCCCCAACCACAGCATCCCCCCCGGGGTATGGGAGTCGGAGGTAGGGACGTATGGATGGGAGGAGATACGGGGGGGTCAGCACACAGCTCGCACCGTTCCCCCAGTTTTGTCCTGGGGACAATGTGTGGTTGGAGGGGCGCTGGTCGCTCTCCTGGTGTCCTGTGCCGCTTTTCCTGCCTGGCCGTGGGATCCATTCCCCACGGGACCTGCAGCATTTGCCCCACGGTGCAACCGGGCTCTCGTGCAGGCTCCGGCTGCCGGAACGTGCCCCTCGTAAGCAGTGACAGGTTCTGCTCTCCCCACAGCATCTTCCTCTCCGCCTGCTTGCTCCTGCGCCTCGAAGCCTTCCCGTCCCACCCCCTCCGTGGTAGAGCCGCGTGAGCACTGGGAGCCAGTTCACAGGTTCAGCCTTTCAGGACATGCGTGGCAGTCTACAAAAAATACCTCCCTCCTTCCAACTTGGTCCAGATTCTCCAGCACACGCACAGGTTCTCCAGCTTGGCCCCAAAATGCCAAACCCGCTGCCCTCTCTGTTTCAGGAGCCTGAGCCGCCCAGGTACCTGTGCGCCTGGCAGCCAGAGCGCAGCTTTTGCTGTCTCTTTAAAACCATTTAGAGTAAAAACAAAGAACTTTAGTGCATTAATTGTGGATGAAGATGGGTCTCCAGATGACAGCCTGATCCATATTCTTCCCCACAAGGCAACTTCCATTTTTCTCCTCCCTATCGCCTCCTGCCCAGTCTCTCCTTCCCCTCTCTGTCCTTCTGTCTGTCATTTTCCCCACTCTTTAGAGATGAAAAACTGACATAAGGTGTTGAACCTTTAAATATCCACATTGAGCTCCTTTTTTCTGCAGTCAGTAGGCTGCCTCTGATGAGTTGTGTGTTTTGAAGAAGGTATTTGCTGTGTGTATTTGTGATTATACTTGGCAGGCGTTCGGGTGCGTGGTGTGTTTTTGGGGGATGTTTGTGTATTGTTGGGGAGGAGTTTATATTTAGACTCTGTTTTTTGTGGTTTGGGAAGGTAATGTATGTATGGGTGAGATGTGTGTGTTTATCAAGCTGCTTGTGTGTGTTTTTATTCTGTCTTGGTGTTTGTTGTGTGGGCAAATGCCTATGTAGTGTGTATGTATGTAGGTTTGTGTATGTTTTCCCTTGTGTGGGGCCAGTGTAGGAGTTTGGGCTTGAGTCATAAGGATTTTTTGTGTGTTTTCAGATACATACTCTGTGTATTACGTATGAGTTTTGTATGTATTCTTTGTGATGTTTAGCAATTTTATTAACTGGTGTTTGGAAGGATGGGCTCTGCTGAGTCTTGAGTGTGTTTCGAATGTGTTTTTCATGAATGTGCATTTACAAAATAACAAGAACAGTGCAGAAAATATGTTAGAAAAGCGATGGAGGGGGAGAGCCGGCTGGAAAATTCAGAGGTGCAAACGTCTCATTAACAACGTTACTGGAGCAGTCGGTGTTCAAAGCCACGAACATTCCTGTAAACGGAGAGAGAATTTCTTCTTCTGCTTCTGCTTCTTTTTTGAAATCTTTATTTGAAAAATCTAGGGAAAAGGAGAAGAAGCAAGAACATTTCAGTTGGCATTCAAATCAGGTTCGTTTATATATATGCAGATACCTAAGTCTTTATATATAAACACTCCTACACATGATATAAAAGTTGCATGTAAAATCTTGGTAACCCAGCACTTGATACAAATAATTAGATATTTATATCTAATAAAACTGGTTTGATGGGGAAATCACTCTCTTCTCTGCAGATTTCCATTTGAAGACAAGTTTCGGTGCTTGTGTTTGTTTTTTCTGACAGCAAACCCTAGGGTTTGGCACCGACAAAACATACTCCTTGTAAATATCTAAATATCTGTTCTCTGCCATAAACATTCAGAGATGTGCCCAATCATGTCAGAGGAGCCTATTTACCCACTTTGTGCTTTCATGTTACTTACAGTGCGCTCGTGGAGAGGAGAAACACACAGCAAAACGTGCCAATGGGACGGTGACTGTCCCAGGGACAAAGCAGCAGCGTTCAAGGCTGGTGGGGCTTTAGGGGCCACCCGTACTCAGTGAGTCCTGCAACATGTGGGCAAACGCTGAGGACGGGCAGAGAGCCGGGGATGCACCAGGGCTGGTACCCTGCACCGACACATCCAGCATCCCCGCATCCAGCCTTGTCAGCCGCTTCACTGCGGCTCCTGGAGGCCACGGGTGGCCAGTTGGCTCGTTGCTGTGTAGGTTAGGTAAAGAACTATCGTATTTCAGGTGAGCTGCCACCTCGGCACGGCAGCGGGAGGGGATGGCGGGACGTGTTCGGCAGCGGGGTCCCCGTCGGCACAGCCGCCCAGCTGGCACAGCGAGAGATGGAGCAACCGGGTTGGTTTTCCCTGGTCTCATCCAGGAAGAACTGTGTCATGCAGCCCGTTGCTTGCTCTGCCTATCGATCATTGTTAACACAGTTTTCACTTGAAAACGCTGCGCTCCGGGCAGTTGGAAGGACGTTCAGCGAGGAACCGAAGGGTAGAGGGGCTCCCACTCTGTGTGGGGACGGGATTCTCATCCTCGCCCAAGCTGTGTAAATCCCTGAGTAACAGTCCCATTATCCTGGGGGGGAGGCTTTGATCTTGATTTACTCTTGTGTTGCTGCAAAAAGAAAAAGAGTCTGGCCCACTGCCTTGTGGAGGAGGTAAAATTACCACAGATAAAACCCAGTCAGCAGAGTGGAGTCTGGCGGCTTTTGTTCTGCGAACAGGCCCGTGGCACGAGCGGCGGAGCTGGGGGAAGGGGCCGTGCGCAGGTACGGCGGCGAGGAGCAATTTCCTGCTTCTCAATTAAAATACGCGTGTATTAAAGGCGTTTAAAGTTGCTTTGGGTTAAACGGAGGCAACCGTTTAGATTTTGCACAGTTCCAAACCTCGTATTTTAAAATGAAACAGAATGGCGGTTGTAGCTGAAAAGTTGGTAAGCGCAGAGACTTTTCATTTAGAAAACAGCCAAATGAAATACTTGAAGAAAAATGGCATTTCTTTCTGTAAATGGACAACTGTGTGCAATTACTTTGGATCTGTGCAAAGTTTGACCTTCATTTACAGTTTTCATCTCAAAAAGTTTGGGTAAAAATCATTATTCTGCTTGAGTGGAAAGATTTGCTTTTAACATATTTTTTTAAAGATGAGTCATAGTTTATTTTCCTGTAGACTTTGACAGCGTTGCTAACATAATGTAGCATTACATCTGTTGGGTTTTGGAGGTTTTTTGCCCATTTAACTAAGCTAAGCATATTTTGCAAAGGCTGGGAAGACCAAGCTGGGGTTGGAGATGTGTCAGGTAAAGGAGCCCTGGGGAAGACCGGGCTTTAGTTACAGCTCAGGACCTGACCCTCCTGTCCAGTCTGCATTAGGGGTGCATCGGTCCCTGGTGCTTTTCCACACCTGTCCTGTAGGAAAGCGAGCGTAACCAACAGGCGGTAACATCTACCTGGACGTCGGGCTTCGTTCCATGCTGGGTTTATACAGTTTGAGGTGCGGGGGGACTATGTGTGAGAACAGGGTAGCTGTATCATCAGTTTAATAGCTCCTTTTAAAAAATAGAAGGAATTAATTCACAGTCCTCCCAGAAGAAGAACAGGATCTTAGTAATTGGCACCTGGCAATGTCAGTCAGGTTTCCCCTCCTTGTCGCCAGCACTTGGACGGTGCGTTTGCTGCTGGATCCGACTTTAACAAAAAGTTAAACAAATTAAGAAAGAAATAAAATAAATTTAAAAAAGCCCTTCCTTCATGCATATGGAGTTTTTGGGGAAAAAAAAAAAAGGTATTTTAATGCTTTCTATTAAATTGGGACTAAAAGTGGTGTCTTAATTTGCATTCATTAGCATATTTGCATATAGATCGCTGAAATGGTGGAAGAGGAGAAGAGCCTATAAATGAAAATTCTTTTAAAGGCGCAGGCATCCTTTTATTTATTTTCAGTCTTCCTCTCCTTTGCAAACCTCTGCAGTTATTCTTGTTAATCATTTCCCCGTTGTATTTCCCTGTGACATGAGGTACAACTCCCTGCTCTCACACTGCAGTTCTTGTCTTGTGTGCTGTCTGGCTATTGTAAAAAGTAGTTTGTGTGGTTCCCAAGTGGTTGTTCCAGCTGCAGATCTTTGTTAAGTTGCCCTATAGATGGACCAGCTAATTGGAGATAAAGACTGCAGTGAAGATAGATAAATCAATAATGAGAAACTCCTTCCTATAGAGTTGGAAACCGGGATGGAAAGGGGGACTGGAAACGCTTGGGGGTGTGATGTGGCGTGCTCAAGGTGTGTAACAGGTCGGATGTCGAGCACAGAAAAGCTCTTCCCAGGGCAGTGGGGCCAGGCCTGATGTTCCAGTCAGATTCCCAAGCATCGAGGAGAAACTGAGGCAGAGAGAGGACAGCGCACTGAGCTAAAAATGGAAATTCAGGCCGCAGTTTACACTGACCCAAGCTGTTCTTAGCAGCTGTGGTTTGATCCTGGCTACAAAGCCCACTTAATAAGATTCCTGGCCATGTCGCAGGAGGTAATTCGGCTGGGAAACTGGCCAGACATGCTCCCCCTCTCCCACCAACGTGTATCAGATGCAACAGGGTGAAGATGATGGAGTTAAACTGTGATGGAGTAACAGAGCACGGGGGCAGTTTGGTCCATCCCGTTGCCCAGCGCTGGCATTCAGGCCGTGCCTTTGGCTTAGTTGCGTTTTTGGGGAAGGGAAGGAGATGGTGGTGCGAGAGCACACAGGGGTGTCCAGACCCTGGGGGCTGTGCTCCGTCCCCACCACTGCTCCTGTCGCCTCTTGCCAGCTCCCTTGGGCAGAGCAGAACGCACTCAGCTGCTGGCAGGAGGGGAAGGCTGAGCGCTGCGCTCTCCTTTAGGCTCGAGGAGATTTTCCCTGGGCTGGGCAGCCCCAGCATCCCAGGGCGTTGTGCTCGGGAAGCCCATTGGCACAGCAGGGGAGGGCAGTGGGGAGAGGCTCCCGCAACGGGGCAGGGAACCGCCGGCCGCCACGAGGAGGTGAATGGGATCGGTGTGGGGAGCGCTGGGGGCCGGGGGAGCCGGCGCTTCACCGCTAATGAAAATCGGAAACCGATTGAACAGCACAAGGTGCCCAGGCAGCAGGTTGTGGAAATGAGGAAGGGAAGGGGGGGGTGTAGGGGGGCTAATGGAAGCTTCTGCGAAGCGGATGTCGTATTGATTGCTGTGTGTCTATATTTATATATTATCAAGTATATAAACTTCAGCAGATGTATGGCGCATAGATAAATAAAATGCATGCTGAAAAATTAATGAAATGTACATGCAAATCCACCGCCATCGATCATGCCGGCTGCCAGGACCAGAGGGCTTTTTACTTTTAGGCTCTTCCCTTCCTTTCTTTCATATGTTCTCCCTCCTTCCCCTCTACATAAAAAAACCCAACAGACCCCGAATTCCCACACTTGAGAAATTCCTCATCCTGGGCCCGGATGAAATGTGGCAGGATTTGGTGAGAATCTCAGTATTTCTTCTGAGTGCTGCCTGCGCATTGTGTGGGCAGGAGACGGGGCAGGACGGTGACAGAGGTGACAAGGTAGCTGGGAGGGCACCAGAGAGGTGGCAAAGCGGTGTTTACCATGAGCAGCAGGTCTGGGTGAGCGTAAAGGAGTCTGGGCAGATGCAGGCTAAGTGAAAAACATTTTTAAAGTGGGAGGGAACAGTTATTTTAGGGCAGTCCCCCAGAGCCTTACGCCTCCCGTCGCTCTTGGGGTTGTGACTGGCAGGGGGTTGTTCCAGGCACGGTTAGCGGGACTGGGATGGGAAGACAAACCTGCAGCATAAGGTTTTGGGCTCAGAGTAGCCCCTGGGAGGTTTGTCACGGAGTTCTGCAAGAGTGGCTCAGTGAGAAAGGTTCCTGGATGCTTTTTCTTCAGGGATGGTAGATGTGTGAGGAGTTAAACATGGGAATCTCCCTTTGCGCCGGGGACTGCGAGTCCTGCAGGGCTTTGCGAGGCCTTGCTGGCGCACAGAGCTGGGAGAGCAGCTCACCCGGCTCCTTCCAACGCTGATCCTTGTCTGCCTGTGCTGCAGGTCTGTCCCTCTGCCCTTTGCTGACTTTCTCTTGAGGTTTTCCTCTTTAACATCATTCCTGGCTTGGGGCAGGGACACTTGGCAGCCAGACTGCACAATCGAAATCACTTTACATCCCCACAGTGGACTGAGTGGTTCAGGCTGTGACTGTCTTCTCTGAGCCCTGGGGAAGCCAAGAGACCGGCCTGGGGACGAGCGGCTGGAGCTCCCGCAGGCACCCAGCTCCCAGGGGCTGCCGGGCTGCACAGGGTATTTTTAGACACTCTTTCTGTACTTGTTTGTTGTTAGCTGTGTCCCATTGTGAGTGGCAATGCTCCGCGCTCGCCGAGGGTCACCAAGAGTTTAATAGAGCAACCACGCAGCTCCTGGGTGGTGCAGCTGGCGACCCGCTCCCAGCTTTGCTGCAGCATCCCCCGGTCCCCGTCCCCTGCCCCAGAGCTGAGCTGCTGCTCCTGCCCCGAGTGTGTGTGGGCAGAGCCAGGGCTGGGACCCGGGCACCCCGGGGCTTTACTCTGCTGTTTTGAGACATCTGAACTGGGCACTAATCCCCTCCATTTACCTGCTGTTATTTCTTCGCAGTATCGCGTGCTTTCTCTTGCTCCCTCCAGCCTTTGCTTTCAGCGCTCGGTTTGACCTGCTTTTTGGGCTGTGCTCTGAACTGAAACCCGTGGGAGCCCGTCAGAGATCACCTTCCTCTCCCCATCCTGTGTCAGGTCAGTCTGTGCCGCACCTCCAGCCAGAGACTCTGCCAAGAATGAATCTCTTCAGTTCGACAGACCACATTTCATGCTGGTGCTGTGAACCAGGCAAGAAATTAGAGGTTAGGGATGTGTTAGGGCCCGGAGAGCTGCAGCGTGACTCCAGAGGGGTAAGATGGCATGTGGGGACCTGCACCGAGGCAGCCAGGCTGGCCGCGAGGCTGCTTTCCTGGCCACAAAGCTCACGAGCAGTTGGGCTGTGAGCTGGCCCCTCATTTCGTCCCATGAGGAGCCCCGGGAGGACCGGAGGGCAGGCAGCCCAGCTCCGTTCCCCGGTTGAGAGCCGTGGAGCTGGGCCGGGACAGGGAGCTGCAGCACGGGGTCTTGGCTCCTTTGCCCCTGTCCTCCAAAACCCATGAGGGGAAACTGAGGGAGAGTTCAGGCGGCAGTGAAAAAGCCAAAGAAAACCCCACAGAAGATGAGCAGCGAGGCAGCGTGGTTTTTTCTTTGACACTTTTTCATTCCCCCCCTACTCCGTCTTCCTCCCAGTGTTTCCAGGAGACTCTCTCGTCGGCTCAGAAAGCTGCGTAGGCCCATGGCGGCTCAACCTTTCCCTCTCCCCGAGCCCCGGTCTAATCAACCCCTATAATTTATGCAGAAAATATGATTTATATTTAATTTCACCACACTTGCATTGTTAATTTGAGATGTAATTAACCCGTCGCTATGACAACTAATTTCGTGATGCCGTAAATTACCGCCGTCTTTTCATCAAAATTCAGTTACTTTGGCTCCTGTGTGCAATGTACTGATGCAATTAGGTTGCTAAGGGCAACCCAAAAGTGTTCAATTTCTTTTGTGTATCTGCAGTGGGGTAGAAGCTCTGGTGTGTTATCCCAAAGTCCTGTTTTCTTTGGGAAGGAGCAGGGCAGACGAGTCCGTGGAGGAATGTGCGTGAGGGAGACGGAGCGGAAGAGTGTCCTGCGCTGGGGTTTCCCTGCGCCAGCCTCTCCTCCTCTCCCTGCCTTTATTTCTCTAATGGGTTTGAAAAAGCCGGGCTTCTGGTCGCGCATGACCCTGTTCGGCTTAAGCCAGCGCTCTCTGTCTTCTCCCTTCCCCTCTCCCAAGCTTTCCTCCTCGACGCTTTGGGAAGAAACTGGGCAATGCGGGAAAGCGTTCACTGCCGCTTTCATTCCGAACACCAGCGACGCGCCTCAGTCCTTCCCTAAGAGTTTGTGTCCCTCTGAATTTGTGTGTGTGTGCAGAGAGAACTTGTTTATATAGATCTCCCCCCCTTCTTTATTTAAAACAAAAACCCTCTGTGTTGCTTTTGTCACGTTAATTCCCATTTTGCCAACACCAGGGGCCCAGGCAGACGAGTTACCAAGGAACACAAAATTTTAATTAGTGTATTTTAATCATTCAGGCTTTCCGAGCTAATCCACATACCCTAGAGAATTCCCGAGATGCAGCACTGCTCTGCTTTACCATTTATTGTTGAGTCTATTATAATTACTGTTAGCAGGTGGGGACTGGGAGATGTTTATTATGAGTTTTTCATCTTTAGTATAATTACCGAAAAAAAACAAAATAAAAAGATGTCGGTGCATTTTGTTTTCCTAGAGGTTTTTTTTTTTGGAGGGGGGGTATTTTTCCCATTCCTTGCAGGCAGGTGCTCACCAATTACTGCCTTTTTTCTCATTTTTTTTCAATGTATTTTGTTGATCACTGACTCACCTTTACTTTTTCAGGGTGGAAGGGTAGAAGGCAGTGGCTCCTGGATGGGGCGAGTTTACCTAATTTAAGGCAAGAGATGAAGCTGGCACAGAACTAGACACGCTCAGGATCCCAGCCTCTGTGGGTGGGTAGAGTGTGCTAAGGAGGGACGTCTCTGTTTGGGGCGAGTTGTTTGTGTTTTGCTGTCTTGCTGCTGTTTCTTAAGTGGTGGAGTTTCATCAGCATGAGCGATAGGAGTCGGGAGCAGGTAGGAAAGAGCGTGCACAACCGTGTGCAAGAGCGGAGGCGTGCGCCTTTGTGTTTCTCCAAGGATGCAATCGCGATTGCAGGGGTATTCAGAACCCTTCAGCGAGCAGAGGTGCTAAACCTTTGGTGTGCAGGGAGGGGAGGAGGGCGATTCCCTGAGCTCTGAAGTATGGTACTTCCATCAGGTGAGCCTTTTATTCATCCTGGCTACCATAGAAAAATACCGCTGCTGCCTTTTGAAGCCAAACTTTTCTGTGTGATCCTCGCAACAAAGTTCTGGCCTCTTGTTTTGCAGCTGTAGCGTGTAGCAGGGTGTGGAGTGTCTGTGTCTGTGCTCCCAGACCCGCTCCTGGGCAGGCAGGTGCCTTCCGCAAGTACAGATGCCAGGGAAAGGAGTGACGGGGCGCGCAGGCTGCAGGCAGCGCTGTGCCATCTTTATCTGTCGCGGCCTGGTTAAACTTGTGAAAGGTGAGTCTGTCTGAGGGCGTTAGTTTCCCATTGTATGCCATGACTTTAGCTGTTTCGTAAATTTTACAATCTATGCACTTCTGCAGGGTTCATCTCAGTTTGAAGTTCAAAAATACTTTCACATCTCTTAGCAAAACCCCTTCAGAGAGGCCGAGTGTCCGTCTCTGCCTGGTGACTTCTGCCTCGTTTGATGTTTCTTCCTGTGTCATTTGAGGAATAAGCTTCTTTTAGACCATCCAAATGCTAACCAGGCACCCCCACCTCTGTACCAGTGGCTCCTCAGGTTGAGTACTGGACTGCGATGGCTTAATCGAGAGCTCAGATGGAGTTTACATCTGTGCGTGTGTTTAAACGTCTCTTTATTCATATCCAAGTCTCAGTTGCGAATCCCCAAACCAAATTTTCCATGTTCAGAGGCTTCTCTGGGAAAATGCCGTGCAGATTCAGGACAGCTCTGGTCAGGGACACCCCAGAGCCTCTCCCCACCTCACCGCTGAATCAGAGAAATGCGCCTGTTCCTCCACCTTACATGCTAAAGGCTGAACGCAAACATTTTCTTCTCCTCGATGACGATTTTCAAGTTTTCCTGGAAAATTCCACATGTCTGCATGAGGCCAGGGCCCTAGGTGGGGTGACACCAAGCAGGATTAATTAATAAAGCTCAGTAGCTTACACAAGAACCCTGTAATATAATTATAACTTCTGTAAGAAAAGGCCCTGGAGTCAGAGGAGTCTGTGAGAATCTCACGGCTTTGGGAAGAGTTCCCGTTCGACCCCGCACGCTTCCCCGCACCCCTGGCCTGTTCTCCCCTTGCTTTCCAGTGCAGAAGAAGCTTCTGCGCCCCACAGTGCCCTCGTGCTCTTTTCTACCGAGCCGATCTTTGCTGCTGGCTGTTTGTGCTGCCCAGCCTGCACCCCAAAACTGCTCCTGGGGCTCTTCACATCTGCTCCCAAGCTGGAACCTGCAGGCTTTGGGGACCCTGCTGTATTCTGGCTTTGGCACAGCCCCGACTGGCGGCAGGGACAGCTCCTGGGAGGTGCGAGGATCATTCCCTTCTCCTCTGTTTTCTCCCTTCCATCTCTTTGAGCTGGCTTCCTCTTGCTCCAAAGCAGCCCCAGCTCTGGGGAAAACCCTTTGTATCCCCTCCTGCACCTTTCTGCATCTTCCCCAGATCCAGCCGTCCTGCTCTGCCGAGCAGCACTGGTTCTGGGTGAGACAGTGAAATGCCCAGAGCGTCACTGAGATGGCCAGGGCCAGCTGGGGATGGATCTGTCCCCGTGAGAGACAGCGCTGGGAGCCCGGGCCGCAGGGGGAGGCTTTTCTTCTGATTTCTCCAAACTTTCCCACCCCGGCCGCGGCTCTACAAAGAGGCCCTGGCCCCGTGCACGAGGCCTTCCACATGGAGGGGTCTCGCCAGCTCCTCTTTATTGAGTCTTCAAGCACTGGCAGGACACTCCATTAAAAAGCCATTCGCTTTTGTGTCCCCAGGCCCCCAGCCGACTCCCGCTCATGTGACACTGGCCACAGTTGTAAAACAACACCACAAATAGTTGGCAACTACTGAGGGTTTTTTCAAACCAGGGTCGTCATAGCAACTTTCCCCAGTCAATCACTGGAGGCAGCTGCCGAGGGGTGCTCTGAGTGGCAGGGCGCTCTCAGGGATCCCCGTCACGGAGACTCACCAGCCTGCTCTTGTGCTTTTTGCCTCCTACATTAGTGAAACGCAGCTGCCTTTGCTGCGCAGAGCTGGCACGGGAAGGGGACAAGTCTGGTCCTTGATCCCAGAGCTTCCGTGAGCTTGGACCTGGGCGGCAGGGTCCCCATTCCCACTGGCAGGGAGCCACGGGGAGATTCCCTCAGCACCCGGCACCGTGCCAAAGGGGGCATCCAACACCCCTCCCCAGTTTGGCACAGTGCCACGGGGGGCATCTGAATCCCCCCCACGCTTGGCACGGTGCCGGGGGGGCATCTGAGTCCCTCTGCCCGTGGCACTGTGCCCGGTGGGTCAGAACGTGGCACGCTGTCCTCGCGTGTGGCTCCACGCCAGGTTTGATCGGCAGTGTCACCGCCACCATCGCGTCTTGCAGGATGTAGGACCAGGAGACGACTTGGCGCTCCCCTGAACTCCTCGATGTACAGGAAGGTGCGCGAATCCCACAGGTTCTTGCATGAACGGTCTGCAGGACCGAACAGGTATCAGCGCCTCTCCTGTCATCTCTTCTGGTCTTTGGAGCACCTCAATGCTTCTGGGCTTTTAAGACTTCACTTCTATGACTTCGTGGCCTTTTCCTGTATGTCCCAAACACTTCCCAAGCCTTGTGAGACACCAGCTGGGTACGTGACTTAACCCAGAGCCTGGAGCTGGGCTCTCTTGGCCGGATTGCTCCCGCAGTGCAGGTGGCTACCACGACCTGTGCTCCAGAAGACGTCTCTTGCTGTCACTTCTGTCCCGTGGCAGGGTTTCTAAGCAGAGCAAACCTCGGGCTGCTGTTGTTTTCTTCACGTCTCTCTGCTTGAGGTTCCCTGGCTGCCTCGAGTGACTCCTGGAGGGGAGGAATGTTAAAAATCCGCTCTTGTAGTAAGTTGGCACCATATCCAGCCACCGTCTGCTCGGTGCCAGAGCTTAGTAAAATGTTGGCGAGGGCTGCGGCTCCGTACTCGGCCCCCCCTTCCCCTTTTGTCTCGGTTGGTTTGGCAATTGCATGGTGGTAACACAGCTCAGGGTGGCACAGGAGCTTTGCTGCCCATATGCAGCTGGAAAGCGGAAAGGGATTTCCAGACAGCACAAATGATGAAGAGAAAATGGGATGTGAGGGTCTGTGGCAGCAAGCCAGGGTCACACCAGGCGTTTTGCTAATCCTGGCACCTTTTGCGGTGGCTGGAGAGAGGCTGAGGATGGATGTGGCCCGTATGGCCCCGGGGGAAGGTGCCGGGGTGTGCTGCACCAGGGTCCCCGGGCCGTGCAGGGACTGGGAGGAGGGCAGGGCCGCTGCCAGGCTGCGGGTGCCGCAAATCCGATTTGTTGGCACTGTGGTTACACGCACGGGAGCTGGTGGCCTGGCCGGGGGAGGAATGATGCCGACTCCTTCACTTTGTTGCTTTGCATTTTTGTCACTCTGTCTCAGTTCTCTCATTCATTTGTTCTTAATTATTTGTTAATTTCCTCCCCTTCTTCCTCAATTTGTTCTCTCAGTCGTTTGCTCTCTCATTTGCTTTTTCTTTCTTTTGCTGCTGGTGTTTGCCATTTAATTTCCTTCTTTCATTCCTTTCCCTCTTAGTTGTTCTTTCTCTCATTCCTTCTGCTTTCTTCTCTCCTTCCCTCTCCCCTCCCCTGGGCATTTTCAGTATCTGTGGCTTTTTTCTTCTGTTGTTTCTAATCCCAGGTGTGTCGCTTTCCATCAGACACCTCGCTTTGCCACGCAGAACTAGGGCTGCTCCTCCTTGGCACAGTGTCCCTCACTGACTCTGAGCTTCCAGGGTGGCCCCGGTGAGTGAACACCTGGTGAAGGCTGACGTGGGGAAGGGAAGGAGGGGACAGCAGTCGCATCCTGCGCCCGAGTGGGGTCTGGTGACCAGGGAGCGCTGGTGGCACCTGGCAGAGGACAGAGGACGCAGTGGCAGGGCCGGGAGTGTGACCTGCGCCTGGGCGATGTGTACATACCTCCCACACATGCCGGGGCGGTCACCGGCAGCCGGCACACCTGCACGTGTCGCGTGCTCACCTGTGCCGGCGCCGCGGTGCCAACACCTGCCTCCCACCCGCTTCCCTTCGGCTCCATGTCCCCGGACGCTGCTCTCTCAGCCGCAGGTTCGCGTCCCCGCGCTGCTGTCGCCCGCGTGGAGGTGCCACTTGTGCGCGTCCCGCTCCTGCGCCAGCTCCCACACGCGTTTGCCACCCTTGGCGCACGTTGGGTGACACACGTGCCCGTGCGTATCTGTGCTCCCGTGTCGCCGCCGACGCGCACCGGGGCGGCCTCCCCACGCACACCCCGCCGTGTGCTTTCCCAGGCGCTCAGGCTCACACGCTGCCATGCAGTAAATTACCTCCCCCCTTCACCCCACCGCAGCCCCCCTCAATAATACCCAGGCCAACTAAAGTGCTGTAACATAGTAGCTGCCTGAACTCCGATTCAAAGGTTAATATCAAAATCTGGAGCGGATTACCTAAAAATTACTTACAACACCATTAAAATTCTGAACTCTTTTTGTTGTGGCTGTAAATTAATTTAAAATGTCAGTTTTTTTGAGAAATCCAATAAGAAATTGAGCCAACGGAGCAATCTGTAAACTGTCTGGCACAGAGGAAAGTGTGTCTTTTCAATCGACAAGAAAAAATATGGGGCTTAACTGGAACCATATGGCAGCGCACTTGAGAGAAATCTGCTGAAGAGGAGGGAGGGGAGGGGGAGCCCGTGCGGGCGGGAGCGGCGGGAGCGCTGGCGGCTCGTGTGGGAGCGCAGCCGGGCCGCCCGGCGCGGGGACCCGGCAGACAGGTGCACGGAGGTGGCCGTGCCCAGCAGCGCGGGCCCTGGGAGCGGGAGAGCTCTCAGCTCTATGGGAACCCCCATGCAACGGGGCATCCCGTGCACTGGAGGTGTTCCCAAGATCCCTGCGGGCTGGTGCTGGTGTGAAGGGGCATCTTGTTTGGGGACAGGGCTCTAGCGGCTGTGTAGGGGAGACTGAAGGTCTGAGTACTTAGGGCAAGTGGGAAGTGAGGTGTTAAAGTGGATTTTCTTTGGCGTCTGTGCCCCTTGCTGTCCCACCAGCATCCTGCCGCCTGGGTCCTTCAGCAGCGGCCCTTCCGACCTCCCGTGGCTGTGGATGCCATGGCCAAGTGGTGGCTTCTCAGCTGCGACCCAAAGGCAAGGTGGGTTTGGGAGGCTGGTGGGGAAGGGCTGCGAGACCCCAGCCCCTGCCCCAGCCCCCTCTCCGTTGGCTCACATCCCCACAGCATTCCTCGTGCTGGTGAGAAACCCTGCTTCCCCTCTGTGTCTCCTGCCTGCCGACATGTGTTACCCATTAGGCCTTAATTTCAGAAGATTTACAACACATTAAGTAATTTGTAGGTTATTTCAACTTTAATCTGCTGAAGTCGAGAAAATCAAAATTAAATTCAAAACACACGGATCTTCAAAGTACTGGGATTGGGGACGGGAGGGGGTTGTTTACCAGCCCTCGCTTGTCTCTTCTCCCATGCTGCTGCCGCTGTGTCTCCTGCCCCCTCCCAAGGCGCTGCCCTTCCTGCCACCTTTGCTGGTAGCAGGGATGATGGGGGCTGGACAGATGGCATTCGGGGACCTCCTGGTCCTGGTTGAAGGGTGACAGTGATGGTAGGATGATGTCCTCAGCCTGCTTCACCACCTCCACGGCACAGGAAGGCAAGCACCAGGCCTGGCAGTTTCTGTGCGCTTGGTGATCACGTCTTGTCATTAGCTCGAGTGGCAGATGCACCAGCGCTCCCTGGGCTCTGGTGACAATGATTTTGCCTCTCTGTGCCCCACTTCCCTGCCTCTGTGTTGGGAGCAGTATCGCGTCTTGTGAGACTGGGTGTACTGAAGCTGCAAGGCACGTATTCCACGGCTGTCAGCCAAAAGGAGCTAAAACAGAGGTGGGGACTTGGAGACAACTGTTGTTACAGGTTTTCCTGTTGCTCTTCTACATCCACAAGGGCATTTGTGTGACTCCGTCCCTCTCAGGACTAATCCTCTTCCTGAACAGGGACTGCCATGATCCTCTTCACCTATTCTTCTTCCATCTGCAAGTAAGATCACAGGAATGCTGTCCACGCTGTGGGTCTGTGATGGGAGATGTCCCCGTGGGGTTTATCCAGTGTTGCCATCAGAGTACTGAGGATACCTCCCACCCGTAGCAGGATCAGATCATTGACAGCTTTCAGAACTGGTCTGAAACTGGTTTAATTGTTCATTTTAATGATTAGAAAAGCCAGAACTGAGATATTCCTTAAACTCTTGGGGTGGGATAATGAATTAGTTGAATCACAAAACTGGGAGTCTTTTCTGATGAACAGAGGCTGTTCAAGGCATTATCTTGGGGCTCGGGAGATCTGAGATTTGTCTCAGCTCTCTGCTGTGCCAAGTTTTGTGTTGATCTAAAGCAAATCACTTGCCCTGTTTGTGCCTCAGTTCCCCGCCTGTGTAGTTGAGATAACACACTTAGAGGGGAGTTGTGAGGGTGGATGTGACGGGTGTTAAACCTGGCGGTACTGAGAGGCTGGGCCTTGCGTGGCTCCTGGGCTGGGGTCCCCAGGTGGTCTCAGTGCCTCAGTTCCCCCATGTGCGCAGGGAAAGGAACAGGTTTTTTTCTGTCTCCAGAGTTTGATGAATGGGAAGTGTGTGTGTCACAGCTCTGCTATTTCGCACTGATCCCTCCACCCACATCCCAGACGGTTTCCGGGTTCCCAGCCCACCAGATCCCTCAGGCATCTCTTGAGGGGCCCTTTCCTCTTCCAGTTGAGTGCCGCCTTCTCCCAGAGCTGGGTGGCGGGGTGCAGCAGACGTCCCACTTGGGAGCAATCCAGAACCGCTGAAAGGACGAGCGTGCTGACGAGTTGGTTTTTGTGCGTCCCTGCATTGCAAGGGTGCTCAGCCCAGAGCTGACTCCAGTGCCTTGACTGTCTGTGAGCCAGATCCCCTGGAAGTTGACTTTATCAGGGAATGTGTCATTGAGTTACACTTGGGGATACAAGCACTTTTGAGGGCGATGTCCCCAGTTCTGCTCCAGCAAGGAATCTGGAGGTGCAGGAAGTTTTAAGCATGTTACGCTTCATCTACATCTGTAGGTTTTCCTGCTTCAGGCCTGAATACCTGGCTCTGTCCATCTCATATTCTTGCCTGTGCTGGGAAATTTTTATCAGTACCATCACAGATTTGTATTTTCTCTAAGATTATTTCACACGCCTTACACAGCTGCTCTGACCTGTTTAAGGGGGTAGATGTGGAGTACAACTCTGTTTTATACAGACCGCTGGGCAGCCATCAGAGTAGTAACTTCCAGTCCCTTTTGGCCTGGGTTGGTTTTAAACCAGATGTCAAAGCATTTGTGGTTTAAAACAGAAATTGTTTTCCTAGTCTCTGCAGAGTTCATCTCCTGGGTCTTCTCTTTGCAAGGAAGAAAGAAAAGGATTTGTGTAGAGCAGTTGTTTGCTAACCCTTATGAAAAGTCTTGTGTAGAAAAGGTAAAAATTAATTTTATATGTATTAGCTGGTCAAGGGAAACCCTAGAGAGAACCTCAGATTCACACTAATAAGCTAAAACATGTTAAAGCTACAACCTGCCTGATCCACACGAAGTGTGTCTCTGTTGAAGTGGATGGGAAAACTCCTGGTGACTTCGTTAAGATCCAGGTTTCACTTGAGTTTTAATGGTGTCTTTTATGGTCCTTAGGACCCTGAAAGTTCAATTAAATACTTCTGCCCACCACTCACTCAGGTATAGGAGGTGGTGTGAGTCTCTGTTTGTTTTTCGGTAGGGACTGCTGGACTTGGAAGGATCCGGAGAGCTCTCCTCCAGCACAGGACCACGGTTTAGCAGTTAGGCCGGACTCTGGGGCTGTGACTACCCAGCCCTTTCAGCCTTCTCTCACTGCCTGCCCATGAGTGTATAGGATTATAACAGCCCCTGCCTCGCGAGGGTTGGTGTGCTGAGTTACTGGAGATTTGCACAAGATTGCAGGATGCTGTGGTGGAAGGCGGTGTAGTGGAACAGAGCGCACACTCTGACAACCCTGATGCTGTTTAGTTCCTATCTGGTGCCCTTGATCCTCTTGTGAAGATCAGTGAAAGTTCAGATTTTAGGCAAGGCAAAGGAACATTATTGCCCTCTTAAGCAAAGAGGAAATCAAGTCACAGGAAAAGCTAAATGAATAATTTACAGGTGTTCATGAGCCTGTGGCAGAGCAGGGAGTGGTGCTTGAGCACCCGCCTCTCAGTCCTGGGCTCCGACTTCTAGATCAAACGTTCCCAGACTCCTCTCACTGGATGGGAGGCAGCTGAATAGAGAGTTGGCCTGATTGATGCCCTTTCTGTACATAATCACAGAATCTCCCTGTGGCAATTCCAGCAATTGCTTACGTGGGAGGTAATGGCAGGAAAATACTCACAGTAGGATTTGTATGTGCTTTGTGTTTGCCTAAACCTGATCTCCTTGAAGTCCCAGAAGTTTGACTAGCCACTTCAATGCCAGCAGAATTGACCCTAGTGCTGGGCATTTTTGCAAATCTGTGCTTTCTCAATGGCTTTGAAAGCAGGTAGGTAGCTGGGGAAAGGAGGAGGAACCATCCAGATGTGAGGAGTCAGCTCCACATCACATGATTTTCTAGGCCAAGTATCAAGATAAACACCCAGCAGCTGGGAGCCTCTGCCTTTAAACCCAGCTGCCTTTGGGATACGCCATCCCTCGCGTCCTTATGCGTGTTGTGCTCTAAAATATGGTAATCCTTGGGTCTTCTGCTCACCAGTCGTTTGGTTTAGTGTCTTTGGACCGAAACTACTTTTTGGTTGAACTGTTGAATTACAATGAGTTATCGAAGGGGAGAATGCGACCTAAAAATGCTGGTGGTGAGATCCCAGTTGGGTGCATCTTCTGTGGGCACCTCTCCTTGAAAGTGCGAGACGGCGCCATGCTTCCCAAGCACAGTTTGTGACAGCGCGAAGAGGAGACTGATAGCAACTCCTGAGGCTTTTGGGGGGTAACGGAGCGTCTTGCCCAGAAAGCACAGAAGGGGTCGTGAAAAGCTGCTTCTGGTTGACTCCACCAGTTGGGCTGGGGGGGAACACGAGCTGGGGGGGTTGGCGTGCGGCGGGAAGGAGGCCCCGGCTCATCCGAGCGTGCCAGGCAGGTAGCGGGTTGCCCTGTTTCTCCTTGGTGTCTGCTAGTCTCCGAGTCCTGGTTCACAGCTCCCTGCAAGCCAGGGATGGAGGAGATCCTATGAAAATGATGATATGTGACAATCAGTCACAGCAATTAGTGTTTTGGTTAACAGGCCTTTTTTGTTTTCTCTCACCCAGACAGAATGTCACAAATAAATCCTCGCCTGCATTTGCATATTAATTGGATCGGAGACGTCAAGCATCTTTCATTAAAGAAAATGATCTGCATATTTGGAGACATAAAATAGTTATTTTGATGGGTTTTTTTCATAAGATCAGGGGGTGGGGGAGGAAGGTGATGGGAGCAGTGGAAATTGAGGTAGAGCGAAGGCAGAGAAAGCAGCTTTTGTGGTTAACCCCTTGTGGCCCAGAACTAGCTGGTGCCCGGAGCAAAAATAGCCATATAAATAAATAAATGATAGGGCTTGGAGCAGCTTGTGGACCACTGCGTCATTCTCTCCAGAGCTCTGGTCTTGGGGCCATGGTGGGTAGCCACAAATACACTTCCAGAATGTCTTCCCCTGCCAGCTCTGTCCAGCCCGTGAGATGTCACAGGGTCTTTCTTGTCACCTCTCTTTTGTGAAAAAACCTTGGCCACCCTGTTGGGCTCCATTTCTGGCACAGCAGCAGCAGGATGGCAGGGCTGTGGGTCCGCGTGTGCCCTCGGTGCCTGCAGCAAGTGTGCACAATACACAGCACGGTTCACTCTTCAGCTCCTGGATTTCTATCTCTACGCCAGACTTAGAGTAATTTTTTCCTTGGTGTTGGCAGCAGCGCTGCCCAGCAGCCCAGGGCGGGATGTAAGGAACCTGACCCTCTACTTTTGAAATTGTCTGGGGAATTTCTGTAGGCAGCATGCAGTGGCTTGAGATGGATTTTGGCCAGGACACTGAGGTTAACACTGCAATGGGATCCAAGGGTACATTCGCATGAATGTAAATGATCACGTTATGGCAGATTAGCAAGTTACCGCTTGTTAGCTGTGCTGTGGTATGGGACCGCGAACACGCTCCTTGCCTGTTCGAATTCCAGGTAAAATGTATTAACCTGAAACCACTGCAAACAGGGGTCTGAGTGACTGTGTTTTCCTTTGTGGCATCGATGGGTCCCCTTGCCCCACAGGTAGCACCCGCTCACACAGAGACCTCCCTTCCTTGAGCCTGTTCCTGTCCTCCCGTGCTGCTCTGGCGACATGGACCAAGACCCTCTCCAAGCTCCTTTCACCGAGCTGTCCCCAAAGAGCAACTGGTGTGGCAACAGCTCTGGTTTTGCAGGTTCCCGATGCCTCTCCCTCCCGAGCTGCCCTCAGGAGTCTCAGCTGAGCATTGCAGAGCAACACAAGCCTGGGACGCTCTGCCCAGCGCTGGGGTGACAGGAGCTGGCAGCCTTGGTGGGGACAGCAGAAAGTGGCCTCCAGCCCCAGGGGTGCTTGGAGAGGAGCCCATGGGGGGTCCCTGTGGCCCCTGAGCAGCAGCTTGGTTGTCACAGCTTTAACTCCTCCTGGGTTTTCCGCTCTCCACAGGAATGCTGCCTGGGGATGGGTCAGGGAGAGGGTGGCAAGAGTGACGTGTTTGCAGTCATGGCACATCATCCGCGGCACGTTTTTGCTTGATTCTTCTTTTTAAAGCTAATCCAAGCTAGAAAGACCCCAGAGGACATCTGCTGGGGTCGGTCTTGAGGACTTGCCATTCTTGTGCTTTAAAAAACAGATTTGGTTCAGAAAGCCCACCTGCCTTTTGGGCAGAGCACTGGGCTCGCCCTGGGACCGCCTGGCATGAGCAGACCTCTCCAGGCCGGGTTTCCCCACATGCCACACACAACTCAGTCCTGAAGCTGAGAAAATGGCAAAGCAGAGGCTCTGGTTAGACAAGTACGCCGGAGTTGTCAGTGATGGGAGTATGCAGTGTGGGGGCTGCTGGGGTAGGCTTAAGGAAATCAGTTGGGAATAGATGAGAGATAATTTGCCTTATCAGAGCACAAGCAGGTCTCTCTGGGCGTCTGAAATGACTGCCAGGAGGTGGAGAACATGGTACAACCCAGAGCATGTGAGTGCTGCTCTGAGGACCCAGCTTTCTTGGCTCTGCCACGACCCGTCTAACCTTAAACAAATTATCAAGAGATGAAATCACCTCTCTCAGCCTCAATTTCCCTTCACCTGCCCCTTGTATTTTAGCCCAACCGCCTCATCCTCAGCATTTACCTGGTGCATGAGTGGTCAGACCTCTTGAAGTGGCTGTAATGGGGGGTGTAGGGTGCTTGGAATTGGAGCAGGAAAGGCTTTGGCACATAATAAAATCTTCAAGGCACTCTCCTCAGCAGAAAGGTTTGGCTCCCAGCTCCAGAGAGCTCCATCCTAGACGAAGGGACTGTGTTTCACAACCCCGTACTGCCTCGTTTCGCAGAAAAGCCTGCAATTAGCCATGGTTCCTCTCTTCACCCCACACACCAAGGCACATTGCTGGTTTTTTTTCAGCATCCTGATCCTAGAAAGCCATCAGTATCCAGGGAACTTTATCACACACACTCGAAATAACCCAGAAAGCTGCCAGCCCCATATTAGGGAATGAATCCCCATCGGAAAGTAAAGTGAATGCAAAATTTATTGACAGGCTACTGTGACTGCAGGCAGTTTGTGACCCAGCCCCCTCCTTTACCTCCACCCCTACCCATGAACAACAACCCACAAACCCTCTTCAGTCCAGCAGCCTTTATATTTAGCACGTCTGGGTCCCTTGTCTCAGCCCCCAGCGTTTGCAGTGTGTGCGGGAGCCTTCCCAGGGGAACGAAATACAAGCTGCGGGCAAGGAGGTCTGCACAGCGTCCTCCCCATCTGCCCTGCATCCAGTAGCGTAACGGAAAAAACAAACCAAACAACAAACACCCAACACCTATCAGCCTAAAAATCCTTTTCCTGAGCTCAAAGCGTGGCAGAATTTCGCTGTCCTCATCACTCCAGCGCAAGGCAGGACGAGCGGGTGGTTGGAGCAGGAGGTGTGCAGGGGCGAGCTCCTCAGCTCTGCCAAGGACGGTGCTATCTGAGTCCATCACGTTAATCTTCAGTGACTAAGTTTCCCCATTTGTAAATCTCTACCATCGCTGCAGCCTCCAAACACCTTTCATGTCTGCTGGGGAGTTTCCTGGAGAGGTTCACGGAGCTTCTGGGGCTTCTGTTTAAGTGTAAAATCCTGCTTGAAACCGGCATTTGGGATACTTGGTCGTGACTTTTAACGAAAGGATTTGTTTATGAATTTTGTTCTGCTCTTCCTTATGAGGAGAGATAGGCATTCCAGAATATCTTCTGTGAGATAGCATGGGCTGGGGCGTGAGTTGCTGTAGAGATGTGAAACGTCGCTGTACTAAATATGTATTAGATTCTAGAGAAAAGAAGCGAAGTGTGGGATGTGTGTTAAGCGCTTGCATTGCACATGGTGATTTTTTCCCTTGCAATTCTCATGAGAGGCAGGTAACTCAGGATTGTGCTGCAACGAAGCACAGAAAGGTTCAGCGTCAGGCTGTGGCCACCGAGAGCCTCTGCGACCTGCGTTGCGCCGTTCCTGCTCGCCAGGCTGCCGCGCTGCTCTGGGGACACGGGGATGGCTCAGGTCTGGGGCCGGGGTGTCTGGGGAAAGCCACATCTCTCCGAGCAGTTTTCTAGCAGAAGAGGGTTTTGTGGTTTGTGGTGCGTTCAGCTCAGCGGACGGGAACTACAAATTGTCTCTTTTCATCACCTGCTGTCCTTTAGCAGTCGGCCGGCACCATCAATCACACCCAGACACCATCAGGAAATGATTCCCAATCAATTATAATTGCTCTTCACCTACTTCCTGTATAAATCACTGATGTTTTACTGCAAATGCCAATGAAACAGGGGAGCAAGAGTCTCTGCCCTCAACTTTCTGTGTGTGTCTCAGGCCCACCCACCAAGTTCCTTGGGATGGCTCTGCCAGGCTGAGAAACAGCAGGTGATTGAGATTTAAAAGCACCGGTGTGTTCTATTGCTCCTGGAAGCAGGGGACATAGAGGAGGAGCGTGCTGTGCGCTCTCCATGTCTCTGGGATCCGTCTGCAGGTGGGGAGAGGGGCCGAGGCAGAGCCCACACCTTCGGCATTCAGGTGCTCGCAGAGGTTTTGTGTGCAGGAGGTGGAAGCAGAAGTCTCATTAACACTGGATTAGGTGCTAAAACAGCCTTTCCCAATGGGATCTGGGGTGGAGTTTACCAGAACGCAGGTGTTCTCACTTCTTTATTCATTCTTTTTCTCCTTCCTCTCATTCCTTGTTTCTTCTTCTTCATCTCCTCCAGGCTTGATGCTTTGCTTGGCACGGAGAGGTGCAGAGCTGGATTTGAAGCAGGGTACAAGACCTGGGCAAGGCAGTAGAGACCTAATGCTGTTTGATTTTTATGGTGTCAAAACACGATGAGCTCATCTGTTGAAATCTCAGCAGTGCGTAAGATGGGATGAAAACACCTTTTGGGAAGGGGAGGTCAGAGTCTGAAACATCCTTCTGGAGAAGGGCAGAAAGCCAAGCTGGAAGGACGAGCAGCAGAGGCTGTGGAGGGGGAAGAAGAGGAGGGTGAGGAGTCCAGGTGTGAGTGGGGCTGTCAGGAGGGAATTTCAGGTGCTGATGGAGCTGTGCGTGGACGTGGGAGTGTGGATGTGGGGCAGGAGCAGCGAGGGGCGTGCGTGGGCGTGGGGAGGTGGCGATGGGGCAGCCCGGCCGGGCAAGAGCGAGAAGGGGCAGGCGCGGGCGGGCGGCTGCAGCGACTTCCAGGAGGATGATTATTTTATGGAGTCCTCACAAGTCCAAAGTTATGTGTGTTTGTTAAGCGCCGTAACGCTGAGTTTATTTAATGTGGTTTTAACTGCCGCACGCTTTTATAAATCAAAATAATTAAAAATAATAAATTTGAAGGTTAAACAACAGCCTGCGCTGTGGCGAAGTGGAGAGAGAATGTCTGCGGGCTGTGTTTGCGGGGAGGGAAGCGGGGTTCCCGGCGGCTGTCACATCGCTCGGGGGACGGGGCAGATTTCAGGCTGGTGTAGCAAGGGAACGGCAGTGCCAAAGTCCAGACCGCGGCACGGCCGTATCTTTTCACACCCTGTCAAGACCATCATGAGGAAAAGGGGCAATGGCAGCCCCAGTTGTGTCTTCGTGACAGCCCAAGATCTCTGGTTCTTTTCTCCTGATTTAAAAGCACCTACAGACACTTGGGTTTGCCATCCTCCTCATAGGATTTTCCGGCTATCGATATTCTTCTTGTTGCAGGGCATTTCTATTGATGCCACATCTCAGCTTGCATTATTTACACAGAGCTATCGAATCTGTCCCAGTATTCAGGACAGCCTGACAGAACCCAGCCTCCCTCTCTAAAGGTTAAACAGGCCGGGTCCCCTCGAAACATGGGTTTGGTGCTTGGAAAACTCAGGGCTCCAGCAGCCGCCTCCCCCCGCTCCCCCCATTTCCATTTTAGCTCAGAAAGGTTACCCGGAGGCGCCTGGGATTGGGACGTGAAGGGTGCTGGAGAGCGTGTGTGTCTCTTTAAATGCTCTTTGTGTCAGCATGATAAGGAATTTGATGGCTTTATCAGAAATACCAAAGCTTTATTTAGCAGGGTGAGGCGAGCGCCACTCGGCTCCACACAATCTGCTGATAAATTGGAAAAGAAAAAAAAAGAGGCGGTGGGGGGAGGAAAGTCTGAACTTTCCCTGGTCACATTTGGGCATGTCCCGGCTCCGGGGGACGGAGCTGGGCACACTCCCTGCCCACCGCAGCCACTGCGGGTGGTGAGGACAGGTGTGCATCACTGTCCGTGCTGCAGACCAAAACTCTTTTGAAGCACAGAACCGACTCAGTTTTATCCCATCTCATCTTTTGGTGTCCCCGCTGCTCATCTAGTCCGTTAAACACTCCCTTCTCTTGTCCTCAGTTTGCTGCATGTCTCACCTTCCCTTTCATTTCTGCCCATGGTACTTGAGCATTTTTGGCCAACATCTGGCATATGATACATGCCTTTGGATATAAAGGCCTTAGTCTTCTTTCTCCATCCCTCAGGCTGTGGATCTCAACACGGGGTTTGGGTTTGGCTGGTCCCTGGGTCTCATCTCCTTTACCTGGAGTTTTCCAAAGGACGCACATTGCCTGGCTCCACCAGACTGAAACGAGCTGGCCCCATGTTCCTGTAGCTCTTTGAGATCCGAGTTGGGAGGATCTAGACACAGACCCAGTATTTCTCCTGATCTGCGTTTATCATTAACACATGACATTGATTATATATTGTTACCATGTTTTGTTGTTCATCGCGTGCCTGCAAGCAGGCCACACACATTGTGACAGTTCTGGTCCCTTCCTGATCTCGTGCCTCCACACCTTTTCTTTCCATCCTTCTGTTCATTCTTAACTCCTCCTCTTTCCTTTTACTCTTTCTTTTGATTTTTTCCTCTCTCCTCTGCTTGCACGCACACACACACTCAAACCCATACAGAGCCCTTTCACAGTTGGATCATCTGTTCTTGGCTCTCGCCCACATCTCTTTTTGATGTGGTTTCTAGAGGGTTTGGGCCAAGTCCCCCATCTCTCTCTCTGTCATCAGGAAGCCTGCTGCAGCCTCTGATTCCAGCCGGATCTCGTTAAGTCTCTCTTAGGAAACCTTGCCACCTACCAGAGTAAGACTGGTGCTGTAAGCCTGGCCGGAAAGGAGAAGGAGGACTCGAGCTGCTCTAAGTTGCAGCCCAACAGTTACTCATGATTTACACTGGTGTCCCTGAGCACAGAGCAGCGGTGGAGCTGCTCCTTTAGAAGATGTGTTTCCCATGGCGGGGTTGCATGGTGCTTCTCCTCCACAAAGCCGGCTGTTGAGGGGCAGCACCCCAAGCTCTAGGCAGGGCTGGGGCTCTCAGCTCTCTTTTTGGGACTTCTCATGAGGATGGAAAGCACATTTGATCTTGTTCTCAGCCTGTGGCTTGCTCAAAGCCCTGTCCAGTGCATTGCTGTCCCTCTAGCTACTGTTCACATTAAGCACCACGTTGGAGAGGACTGTGGTCTCTGAGAAATGCAGCTTTCACTCCTACAGGCAATTCATCCTTCTTCGGAAGGCAGCGTAAAGATGGTGTAATTGTGCATGTGAGAGGGTGAGTAGACAAGTTTAGAAGCAGCTTAACAGCAATTAGGTTTAAGTGACCCCTCTTCTCTGGAAGGTTTCACAGATCCCAGATCACTTTTGGGAAGAGGAGCTTTCCCGAGTGCCCCTTGCCTGATTTCTCTCCGTGCGGCAGCGGCTGCATCGCAGCTGCCTGCACTCAGAAGTGCGTTGGAGTCCCCTGGGGGCTGCTGTTAATAGTTGTGCTTTCAGCACAGAGCGGGTGGGTTGGACAAGAGGACAGAGGCAGGGGACACAGCACCGTGCTTGTGACCTGCCTGCCCAAGCTGCTCTCATGGCTTGACTCAAATCCTGTTAAGGCACCAGCAAAACTTTCACCAGCCTCAGTCCATGAGCCAGTAAAGAGCAAACAGTTGCAGTCAGGTCAGTTTCAGGACCAGGGATGGGTTTAGGAAGGAAGTACCTGAGGGTTCGCTTGAATAAAACGGGGAGGGAAGCACGAGTAGATTGCTTTGGGCATGGGTAATGGGGCATGGAGACCTCGCTGACTCAGCCAGCGCTGCGAACTCTGTCCTGGTCACTCAAGCTGTGGCCGCTTGTCCTCTTGTCTAAAATGAGCCCATCATCTCAGCCTGCTACCCAGCAGGCTCGTGTCCCCTGCCACAAGGCATCTTTCCATGTGGCACTAACCAGCCCTTGCTGGCGGTACCAGCCCAGAGCCGGAGGGACTGTGGGGCCTGGACCCCTTGGCTTCTCTTGCAGCTCCGTGACAAGGTGGGGAGGGTTGGCCCCCATAGCTGCCTGATGTGCACACAGCCCACACGCAAACTTTGTGTTTGCCTCAGTCCTGGACTAAATTTATTCATTTCTAAAAGGAAAATTTGAATAGAACAGGCTAAAAAGCCTTGGGCTTCCCCAGAGTGGGCCTGGGGTGCTGGGACAGCGTAGCTCCTCCCTGAAGCTGGCTAATAGAAATCAGTCCTGATTAGGATTAGTCCAGCCAGCACTGAGCTGGCAGGCTGATAATCTAATAAAAATTCCCAGGATTGGTTTACTCTGGGGAGGATTTGCGCTGGACGCGGGAGGAGCGGGATTAGCCCAGCTGTGTTAGGGAAGGGAGGGTGGGCAGGAGGCTGCCGAGAGGGTGGGGGGAGCGAGACAGACAGCAAGAGTAAGTGGAAGTGACAGGGTCAGACCGGGCCTTTGTCCTACAGCCTGATTAGAGAGTCTGCCCCCAGTTTCTTACACTTTGGGATGTTGTCGGACAAACTGGAGCTTAAATCTGTCAGAGCGCAGTAGAGATTGGAGTTGACGTCCCGGGAACATATTCCTTGCTGTGCAGAAATCCAGCCCTGCTGGGAAAATGTAAAATGCCCATCCCAGCCCCCTCGGAGCTGGAGGAGATGTGAGCTCAACTTCTGCCTTGGGCGATGATGGGTGGTTGAGGCTGAGCAGCAGAGAGGCTGGTCCTGAAGCAGGTGTCTGCCATGGGAGGTCCGTGTCCAGGGCCAGACTGGTCTCTTCAGCTTCGTACCCTGATGCAGAGGAAGGTCTGGAAGCCAGATTGTTGCTCTCCAGCTGAAATCACCGGGCATGGTGGGAAAGGCACCCACCATGTGTGAGTGAGAACTCAGTAGGAGATCCCCGTTTCTCCAGGGAATCTCAGGGTGGGCAGAAAAGCTCCTTTGTAGGCAGCACGAAGGGCTGAGGCTGCAGGGAGTGACTCCTCAGACTGGAGGTGCCAAGGGCTTCTTTGGCCAATGTTACTGAGAAAGACCCTTAGGAGGGGAGGCAGAGCAGGAAGGTTTTTGCAGGCAGTGTTAGCCAGACCCCAGCTGTGCAGGCACTGAGGAGCAGCAGTTCTGTTCCTTGCCTGACAAGTGCATCACAAAATCCCAGACTCTTTAAATGCATCTTATCCCTCTGGGGACGCTGCAGAGAGACCCTTCAGAGCAGTGAGTGGGGAGTCCTGCCTGGAGCAGAAGAACCAGGACAGCCGCTCCAGATGTTCATGGACACACAGCAGCAGCTGTATAGGATGCAAACCCCCTCGTGGAGTCTGAGCTCCGCAGAGAAATGCCCACACAGCTCCAGAGCTTGCAGGTTGTGTGAGGGTGTTTTTCCCCTTTAACAGCTGCAGCTACTGGAGCATTTCCCAGCTGAGTGCATCTGTCTGTGGACCAGCATCCTCAGAGCTCTGGGGTCTGGCATTTCTTTGGGAAGCACCCCCTAACCATCAACCCCCACCCCAAAAAGACAGAAAGAAAAACCCTCTAAGATGAAACCAAGATAACTAAATAACGAGAGCACTGTCCTCTCCAGGCTCGGGTAGCTGCATATATGATTGTCAACTTGATGAAATCCCCCCGGATGTAATGAGCTGATTTTCTGCTGTTAATATTGCATCTGCTGATGAAGGATTCGTTAGGATAATGGAACGAAGCTAAAATATAAATGACTCGCTGTCAAGAAGCAGCTTTTGCTTGTGTTCTCCTGACAGTTCCTCGGCCGCGGCGCGGGAGTTTTCTGTGCTCCGCACACGTTTGCGAGGTGCGTGCGGTTATTTGGCCCTGCGTGTGCGGGGACACACGTGTCGGAGTGTGTTCCCTGCCAGCCGATGGCCCTGTGGCCTGGAAGCCCGCGACACGTGCCCGTGCAACCTTCCACCGGTGCTTCTGGCTGCGGCTCGTGGGGACCGATGGGTGCTGCCGGAGCAGCGCTCAGAAAGCTGCTCCTTTGCTCTGAGGCTGCCGGGGAAGGTTCGCTGCTAGAAAAGTGTTTGTGTTTTTACTCCAGGTCTGGTTTTTCTATCGGGCATATTCCTTTCTTCATTCTGTTTTGTTGCCAAAGTTGCTGGGTTTTCTTTTCAAACAAGAGAAATCACTTGAAGCACGTTAGAAAGCGAAACCGATCTTTGCTCGCGAAGCTTGTTGAAATACGGAGTATTATTTCCATTGAAAAATGCAAACAAGATTTTGATAGAAGTCGTCTTATTATTACTGAGTAGTAATCTTACATCTGTGCTTAAAATCGCAAGGTTCCGCTGTCTCTTTTGAGAGATGGGGGGTTTTCCTTGCGAAAAGTGAAATGGAACCGGCTCCGTCATTGAGAGGATTTCAACTTCAATACCATTTCACACACGTGTCCCCCACATCAGTTTGCTCAGCCCGTGTGCGCACATCTGAGCGTGTTAAACCTTCATTATCAGATGTGCAGGGAGGAAAAACTAAGAATATGTTTACAAGTATCTTTGGTATCTAAGACTTTCTGTACATATCGTAACAGCATTAACCAAAATATTGCGTTACCAACTCCTCATTTTACCCTGTGCCTAAGGACATTTGCTGTTTTCACTTAAAATCCGTGTTTCTGGACACAGGGGACTGAATGAGAATATCAGCTTTCATTATTTGTTTGGTTTTTTTAGGTTTTAATCACATTTCTTGCTCTTCTGATTACCGAGGAGGGAAAAAAAAAGAATGAAAACATGGACTGTAATGGCTCAAAAATGAAATTAAAAAAGGCCTTGCTTTCTATTATTATTTTTCAAATCACATTTTTCAGCCAGCGATGTCGGGGACCGGAGCGGTGGTTTTTTTGTTAACGAACCGGAGCTGGCTCTGTGCTGTTTCTCCAGGGTGTGAGGCAGGGCCGTCCCAGCCTCTCCAACCCGCACAGCTTCGGGTGTTCAGACTCCTCTCCCCGTCCAGCAAAGCTCCGCCTGGCCCGGCTCTGTTTTTGGGGAGTCCCTCTCACTGCTTGGACTCCTCTTCTAGTGAGGAACGTGGGGGGTTTAATTGAATCATTCTTTACAAAAGACCGTGAATATAAATGATGGGGGAGGGAGAAGACACATGAATATGATGCTAGAAATTTTGCATTGAAATGTATTTGATGGAAAACAGCCTTGTGACGAAGTGAAATTTAGCATGCGCGCCTGTGTGCGTGTATATATAAGCTTATACGTATCACTTTTTCAGCCGTTTTTGTGGAAACGTTTCTTTGCTCTTCCTCACGATAAACAGTGAAGTTTTCAGCTTAAAAACTGCTTTCCCCAAAGTATTTGGCAGGAAGGTCCGTGTCGGGACTCTGGTGTGCCAGGACACTTGCCAGGGGATCCGAGCTACTCCCAGTGGGAAGATGGTACAGAAAAGCTGGGAAGTCTTTTATCTCCAGTGCTTTCTGTTGCACAAGCTTTAAAGTCCTGGACTCACAGAGGAAGAAGCTGGTGAACAATTTGCAGTTTCTTTGCTGCCTCTTGGCGATAGTAATGTAGCCAGTCGCAGGCAACCGAAAGTCATAAGCTGGGCTCCAAAAATGTGAGATCATCTTAGAGGTTTGGAGATGGAGTAAGTAGATGCCGAAGGGTATGACATTCTTGGACGTGCTTTCTGAATCCTTCAGCCTTTCTGGGCTTTTCTCTGCAGAATTAGCCTTGGCACGGGAGAGGAGATGGGCAGGGAGGTCTGACCAGCATCCTTCCCTCTTGGCATCTCTGAGGCTTTTTTATACCAGTTGCTTAAAGGCAAAGAGCCAGATCCCAAGCCAGCATAAACCAGCACAGCTCCGTCGGTGTCAGCGGGGCCTCTGTGATTCACACCCACTCGGTCTCTCCTCCCGGCGTCGGGGAAACTCTTTTGAGGAATTCGCTTGTGAATTCAAGCGCTGCTTGGCTGGGACAGCGTGTCCGTGAGACGGGAGGGACTCCTTGGCCCGGGGGCTCCTGGCCTTGGGCAGGCTGGACCTACAGCAACCAGCCTGGGGGAAATCGCAGACCCCTCTCCCCAAACCCTCCACTTTGGCTTTTCCTCTGTCTCCATACCTGTCCAGGTACCCCAGGGCCCAGCGAGCCCCGTCACCTCTTCCCACGTACCAGGTCTCTTGCACCATCACTTGGAGCGTATATGTGTGTTTCTATGTGTCACACTTTTTCTTTTCCTGGGGTCCCCTGCTTCATCATTATCTTAATCACCGTTGTGTTAAGTTTCATGCTTCCTTTGACCTTTATTTTCGGCCTGGTTATGCTGTTTATCTGCCTCTGACACTTGTCCCCTGGTGCTATTGCCAGGGAAACCCAGCACAGAGGCCTTTCCCTTTTCTCCCACCCCCTTGTCCCTTTCTGTTTATTTTTTTTCTTTCCTCCTTTTTTTTTTTTCTTTTTTTTTTTTTTGTCTTTTAACATGGTTTTCCTAAAAAGTTTTTTAATCAATCAAATTTGAGGCAGAAAATAGGCTTGGTCACGCCTGGTCCTTGGGTCGTGTGACACTCACTCAGGGTCCTGACAGCTCCTCAAAAGGGGCACCCGGGACGAGGAGGGGGGGCCAGCAGCGCGTTTCCCCAGGAAAGGACCTGTTTCCATGGCACTGCCCCCACTTCTCCGCCATCCGCCAGCCCGACGTGGGCCCGAGGCTCTTCAAAAGGGGCGTTGGGAAGCGTGCGTGTGTGCGGGTCCGGGGAACAAAACGCAGGCGCGGGGGCGGCGGGGGTGCGCTGCCTGCGCTGACAGCTGCCGGGGTTCTCTGCCACCGGGGCTCGTCGGGAGCCAGCGGGAGCGACAGCGATTGAGCCAGGGCCCCCGCCAAATCCGCATAATCAGGGGCTTTTCATAAATGCCCCATTTTTCATCCCTATCTAAGGCATTTGCTCCGAGAGAGACAGTAGCCCTGACGCGGAGGCACGGCGCTCCCGAGTCCTGGTGCGCACCCTCTTCGCTTGCTCTGCTTCCCTTGCACCCTCCTCTTCCTCTGCCCTTTGCCAGTGCTGAGCTGCAGCTCATCAGCTTGTGCCCCTCTGGTTCTGGGCCGGTGAGGGAGCGCGGAGCCAGGCTCAGGGCTGTGTCCATGCTGCTGGCTCCCGCCATGGCAGGACCTGGTTGCTACACACGCCTCTCCATCCTTGGCACTGTCCATTTTCCCTCTGGTCCGCCTGTTTCCCTCACCTCTGCCCCTCGCCACCCTGCCCTGGGAGACCATTTGTCCTAACGCTGCCTTCACCCAGGGCTCTGTGCTGGGGATGCTGAAGCTTTTTTCCCACCCTGCCCCTCTCTCGAGCTCTTTGCTTTCACTCTGCTCCCTCCTGTCCTTCTTTTCCCCGTTTTCCCCGTGCCCTTTCCAGTTCTCCATTTGTGCAGGGTCTTTTCCTCTCTCTCTTTTTTATAATTAATGATTAGTTTTAATTGGTTTGCTTAGGCAGCCTGACAGCAAATTAGCAGGAGCCAGCCCAGGGCTGCCAAATGCCAAGTTTGGGGACTGCTGTGCTTTACAGATGTCGGGGTGGGAGGTGAGGTGAGCTCCTCGGGATCTTCCCTTGGCACCCCCGTCCCGCTGTGCCGCGAGGTGGGGGTCCGGGGCCTTTCCTGCCCCTGGGTATTGTCAGTACTTGGAAGCTGGGGCCAGCCGTGAACTGGGACCAGCAGGGCTACTGGCTGCTGTCCGTCTGTCCCACGCCTGGCTCCAGGGGTGGCCGACGGGCACTGAACTGCAGGGTTACCTCCAAGGTCCCCCTGTCCCTTTTCTACTGCCCAGCACTGCTTCTCCTCTGCATTTTTGCATCACCTTTGTGGAGCTGGACTGGGCTCTGCTCAACAGGTTTGAGTGGAGGGGAAAGGGTGAGCGGCAGGGCAGGGTTTCCCTGGGGAGCGCGGTGCCGGGGAGTCCTTGGGAGCGATGAAACAGGCGGCTCTACCCAGTGGTAAAAGGCAGGTAATGGGGAAGGGGGGCTTTGCTCTTTTCTTCCTTCACAGTGATTTCCCTTTGCTTTGCTTTTCTTTTCTTTGCCTTTTTTATAGCTCCCATTTTTCTTTTTTATGAGAGAGAAACTGCAGGGTTCTCCCAGGGCTGGGAAGAGCGCTTGGTCCCAGGCTGCTCCCAGCCAGATGGAGGGGAAGAGAAGGGGGGCAGTGAGCCCGTAATCCTGGGGGGAGAGTTCTGCTGGTTAGAGTGTTGGCGATGGAGTCTGGGGCGGTTCAGCGTGTTGGTTTAGGGAGAAGGGGCAGACCATGACCTATTTGGGATGCTTGTTACCCTCATTTTCAGAACAAAACTTTGCTGAGAGCATTGACAGCCGCGTAGCCGTAACAATTGGGGATGTGGCTCGTTTGTATTGCGCTACTGGTATTGCCTTGTAATGGCAGCCAAGAGAGGGGGAAACGGGAGATAACAGGAGATCCCCCTCCTTCAGCCCATGCGTGCAGGGACCGGGATCGCAGAGGAAAGGGCTGGGGTTTGTGTCTGCCCTTTGTTCTGAAACATCTACTCAGCAGATGACAAAGTGGAACTGCATGTACAGAGCAACCAGGGTATTCCAGCCCTTCTGCAGAACCCAGAAGGCTGGTGACGGTAGCGGGTGTTTCTTGTCCTCAGCAGTCCTGGACCTTCTCAGTTGTCCTTGCTTCAGGTGTTAATGGGTGCTTCTGTCCTTTCTGGACGCCAGTGCAACCCCCCAGCTGAGTGCTGATATCTACATCTGCCTTTTGATGGGACTCAGAGCACATGTGAAACTGAAATCAGAGGGATCTGGTGTCTTCCTGGGATTTCTGTCATGCAGGAGCAGCCTTTTCATCAGTCAGAAAGGTCCCCGCTGTATTCCAGATTCGTGGAAGATGGAAGCCGGCACAAACGCATCTGCCAGCAGATCCGTGTGTTGTTCGGCTGCGAGTGTGCCGGCAAACACCACGCTGTGATACCTCGCGGCAGCCCGGCCCCTTCCCCAAATGCCCGTACGTTTAGAGCTCACTCAGGTGAAAATATTGATAACGCACGTAGAGACTGCTGCTGCGCAGGCGTCCCCTGAGGCCTGGGGGTTTGGTCACAGTGCTCGCTCCTCTGCCCTGTTCAGGACATGCACACAGCTCAAGTGTCACTCCCCAGTCCTGATGTGACCCTCAAAAGGGAGTCCCTCATGTGGCTTTGCCAGTGTTTTGAACCTAAGTTGAGGTTTTGGGCCACTGCAGAGCAAGGCTAGGGATGAGTCCTCCTTTCCTGGGGAGGGAGGCAGAGGAATGAGGGAGAAGTGTGGAAAAATAGCTGGTAGAAAAGGCATGGAGACCTCCCAGCTCATTGCACTTCTGTGTGATCTTGGCTTATGCCCACAGCTGCTGTCCATCCAGCAGCAGAAAGTGCAGTTTGAACTACTGCAAAGCTTCCACGTTCTGCTCGCTTGGGAAATCCTCTTTTCACACACATGCTTCCTCTGAGGAGGTGTTTGAAGACCCTTTGCACTTTCTTGTAGGCTCTTTACATTTCACTGCGCTTCAGTGAGCCAGAAGGGGCTCAAGGAATTGACCATACACTGAACATCCTTGTGCCAACGAGACTGGGACAGATCCAGCTGAGCCTGGTTGTGACCCAGGCGGTGTCACCTGTTTGCCAGTCCCACGGTGACCAGCGCTGAGGAAGAAATCGTGCTCAGACTTTTTGTGACGTGTCACCCTGTGCCCAAACCCTGTGCCACAGCTCTTGCCAGTGAGGCACTTGTGGCATTCAGCAAAGAGTTCGGGGACTGGCAGCGCTGGTGGCTTTATTCCCACCCATAGGAACAAGCTCAGCACCTGGGGCACATGTTTTTGTGGCTTAATGAGTCTATTGCTGATACCAGACTGATCGGGAACAGTGTACAAAGTTAGAGGAAGGCACAACCCCTTCCCCAGGAGAACCGCCATCCCGCTCCCTGCTGTCAGAGCTGTCCCTTCACTTCTCCTTTTAGCAACGTGGGTGCCAGTATTTGACGTCTCTCTTTGCAGTGTAGGGGACTCTGTCATAATTGTGTAGTTCCTGACAGTTGAATAGCAGCTGAGGATCACCAGCTGTTTCACCGTGGAGCTACAGGAGGGAAACTGAGGCACAGAGCTGAAGGCACCTAAAGACGCCCTTAGTTCCCAGAGTGATTATCCTACCTGGGGTCCTACACATCCAACACAACCCATCATTGCGAATGAAACGGAGGGGAGCGGAAAGCAGTGATGCCTCCCGCCCTGTGTTGGTTTGGCTTGCCACCCTTCCTCTCCCCTTCCTCTCCCCTTCCTCGCCAGCGTCCCTCGCCACCAGCACGTGCCCTCGGTCCTGGAGCCGGCTCCTTTAAGGCAGGAGCGCCGGGGGATTGTGTGCGGTGCCAGCCTTGGCTGCCAGCGCCTCTCCCGCTTCCCCCTCGGAAAGTTTCCTGCCCAATTGTTATGTGCGATCCGATCTGAAAGTTGCTCTCTAAGCTTCTTGTCACATTTTGACTTAATGAAGTGCAACTGGAGTGGGAATTGGGGTTCATCACGCCAGTCTCACTGCGCTCCCTTGTTGTCAGAAAACAGGGGCGGTTGGGGACCGTAATGCAACGCTGCAAGTCGTTATCATTCCGGTCAGTCTGTTTAACACAAAATTAAACAAAGAACTAATTAGTGCCTCATGAATTAATAAATGCGCAGTTGCCGGGTAGGAAGGGGAGGAAGGAAAAAAGGTTGTTGAAGGAAAGATACTGAAAAAGTCGAATTAGGATGTTGTGTCAAGGGGAAAAAAAAAAGTCTGAGTCCACTTTGGCGAAGAGTTTGGATCCATTGGTTTCCTTGGAAGAAGCTCCCCTCCTCCTCCCACGTCCTGCTTGTCTGCTCTAGAGCAGATGTACGGGCAGGCACGGGCAAGAGGGAGGTCTGGATTTCTTCACCATGTTCCCTAGAAGCTGGAGCTGGGATCCACAGGCCAGTAGCCAGGTATAAATATTTATCCAAAGAGCTTTATGCCCAGATGTGGGAGCCGAGAGGTACGGGGTGGAAGCCCTTCCTTGGAAAGGAGGGAGGCTTCCAAGATGGTCAAGGCAAGCAAGTCTCCTCAGTTTGTCCAAACACTTTGGAGCTTTGTACTTTCTGGTGAGGGGCGTTGTGTCGTGGTTGGGACCTATCCCCAAAAGGTTCGTGTCCCCTTAACCCAGGGGAAGAAACCCAGCCTGGTGTCTTAAAGCAGAGAAGGAGGCTGGAGCAAGAAAGGTGGAGGCAGGAGGAGGACGAGGTTGGCAGTGGCGTAAGCAGGAAGAGGAGCAGGGTGAGGTGGCACCCATGGCTTCAGAGCTGGCAACATCGCTCATTTTTCTGGTGAAGCCAAGATCATCCCAGCAACAGCGTGTAATCTCAGATTACCCATGTCCCAGCAGCGCTCCCCTGCCCCTGCTCCTCGCTCTGTCCGTGCTGGCCGGCCCTGCTCCCCGCACGGTGCCGCCAGCAAACGGGCTCCGCTCTGGCGCATTGTCAGGCAGGGAAGCAGGCAGAGCTGGGGGAGGGAAGAGTCCATCCTTAAGAGGACATGTCAAGTACAATTAGCGTTATCTGTCTAAATATGTACTGGGAACACAGAATACAAGAGGAGGCCTGGCTGGCTTTAATGGAGACATATGCAAGGTCATATTGCCTCATACAATCCCCCAATCTGATTTGGGGATTACACATTCTAAGTAAATTGGCGTTATTCCTCTTGCATCATTGATAAGCTGCGGCCGAAAGGAGTAAAAAAAAAAAAGGGGGGGGGAGAGAAAAAACCACAAACAAACAAAAAAAACAATTAAAAACTCAAACCCAAGAACTGACCGTGCACAGGGGTGAGGGAGTGAAGCCAGGAAGGCAGAGAGAGTTACAGGCAGAGAGCTCAGGAAAGAGGGAGAGAACAAAAGGGAGGGAGAGAAAAAAAGAGCGTGACAGAATGGCAGAGAAAGCGATGGAAAGAGCAAGGAAGAAAGGGAGAACAAAGGGAAGAAGAAGGTGAGAGAGCCAGAAGGACAGAGGGTGCCAGGGCAGGAGAAGGACCTCAGGTGGGGGAGCTGCTCCTTCAGCCGCGTCCTCAGCCTTGGGAACAGCAGGATTTGAGTGGGAGAGCAAGGAGCCAGGCTGGTTCTGCATCCTCCTCACCCCAGGGGCTCCCTGTGCTCCATGTCCGTCCGTCCATCTGGGATATCTCACCAGCTCCTTCCCGCTCTGGGTCCCAGCCAACTCCGGGCATCTATCTTTGGCTCAGTGCACGGGCAGTGCCGGAGTGTGAGTGATGGGAGGAGGCCCAAAAACACAGGGGTGAGCCGCAGAACAGACCCGCAGAGCCAAGTCCACTCAGTTTTGCTCGCCGAGGGGGCCAACGCGAGGTCCCTACCAGGGGCTGAGTTGCGGCACACGCTGCTGTGCCCTGGAGAGGGAGACACGCTCTGCGCCGGTGCTTGGCGCAGGCGATGGGGCTCCCGGATTCAACCCCCAACTCACTGCGTGACCGGTTTCTCACATCACTGCCACGGCTCGGGCGGTTGTGATAGCTGTTTTGTCACAGTTGCAAAACAGAGGCTGCAGGAATGGGCCAAGCACCCTCGCCACGGTGCACGAAGCCACCCGGTGTTCCCTGCCACCTCCCGGCTGCGGGAGAGGGAAGTCCCTGGCTGGCTGTGGATTCGTCCTCCCCCCGCGCGCTCTCCTCCCTCCCGCCTGTGCAGGATAACCCCCTCCGGAAGTCTCACGGCACGGCTTTTATGCTCTGTCACATTTTTGGAACATATGGTTTTAAATAATTCAATTTACTTTTCATGTGTTTTGCTGTGACTTTTTTCCCCTGCCCCCTTTCTCTTTCCTTCTTGCTCTCTGCACAGATGCACAGATGAGTGGATAAGGGGGTTTGGTGCCTTGGGACCTCGTCCTGCACCCCGTTGTCTTGTGCCCCATTGGTGTGCAAGGGAGGCCTCAGCATTAGCACACTGGTGAACCTCTGGGAAAGAGAGGACAACAGAGGAAATGGGGACATTGGAATGATTTGCTGTGGAGCAGAAGGCGCCCTTAGATGTGTAGGCAAAGCCGGGTGCAGACCAGCATGAGGTCTGTGTGCGGTAGCTGGGGAGCAGGCTTTGGGCCAGCAATAGCTGCTCTTGCCATGCTAAATTATTCCCAGCCCTCGTTGGGAGTCTCGTGCGCAGTGAAGGGCAGGAGTGCTGTGTGTCCCGTGGTGTGCGTGGCACCACATGGTGCAGCCAGGAGCGGGACAGCATTTGTTCCCGTGCAAAGTCTGAATGTCCCATGTCAGCCCCGTCACCCATTCTCACCCAGCTTTTGTGAGCATTTGTGCCTTGGATCTTGCCCTGCATATTAACTGGATCCTTTCTCTTCCCTCCCCAGGATGAAGTGAATTTAGAACTAAAAACGAGGCAAGAAACCAGGCCTTGAAATCTCCGAAAGGTAGGAGAGACTTCAGACTGCAATGGGTATGTCACTACGCCCTCCTGGGTTCTCTTTTCCTCTGTGTGTCTCTCACAGCCTGCTCGCTGTGGCCATGTCTGCACTAGAACTTCTGGGATTGGACCATTGTTAGTTATAGAGATGAAAACAGAAGAAGATCTAATGCAGACATGGCCTCTGCGTGTCCTAATCCTGTCTTTGTCTTTGTACACCAGTTGTTCTGGGCACCTGCTTTTGTCACTGTGGGTTTTGTTCAATATCTTCTCTACTGCCTCTGTCCTAAAGATAAAAAAGTGTGCAAGGGCTTTGATGAGGAAGGTACCACTTTATCTTCGTCCATGTGGGCTGGTGGGAGATGGATAAAGTCCTTTCACTGAATAGGATGCAGTCTCCATCTACTGTGAAGTTTTGCTGAGCTCAGTTCACATAATTTAAGATAGTCATGTGCATGCTCTCCTCCTCCTCCTCCGGCACATTGTTATCCATTCAGACTGCAGCACCATGCTGGTAGGATGGAAGCAGCTCCGTGTCTCCAGCAGGATCCTGACTTTTCTGGGTTTTCCCTTTAACTAGACCCTTATGGTCTGTGTTACTCCAAAAAAACCTAAAAAACTGAAAATTTTGTGGTTTCCTAGAGCTGCCTGATCACTTAGTCCATGCCTGATAAGAGTTAGAGGCCTGGAGCCCAAGGAAATGAAAAGCGATCGCTTCTCTTAGAAGCCTTATCTCCATGTGCTGGGTCAGAGTCCCTGTGCCAGCTCAGGTGATGATCACCGAGAAGTCCCTGCCACGCTGAGGCAGTTCCTGCCATCCTCGCCTCTTCCTCATGGCCTCAGGGGACCACGGGGCTCCCTTGTGTGTCACCCATGGAGTTCCCACTCTGTTCCCTGCGTCTCTGTGCGGTGCCACCGGGTCGGGGAGCTCATCGTGCAAGTCCGAGCGGTATCAGAGGGGCCCCAAGCCGGGCTGGGCAGTGTCAGAGGTGACCGGTGGAAGGCCAGTGTTATGTAAATACCGCTGCTGTAACATGGCAGGCCTGAATGGCCCTGTGCGTCCATCCATCATTGCTGGGGAACAGAAGCCTCCCTGGGAGCACGGGGGGCCGGCAGCGCGGGGCACGCAGACACAGGCAGCATGTGCCCTACTCATAAACTGTTTGTTTTCTTTTTGTCTCTCTCGTTTCGGGGCACCCCGCCGTGAGCAACTCTCTGTTTTGTCCATGCAACCTCTCCCCCAACCTTCCCCCCACCACTTCAGCCCTTCCTTTTCCTCCCTCCTTCCCCTCGCCCTGAAAAAAATGTTGGGGGGAGAGAAAAAAAAAAAGTCCCCAGTTCACATTGCGGCTTCTTTCTCTGACTTCAAAGGCTCCCCATCATTGTTTGGGATCGGCAGGCAGTGGCCCTGAAAACGTGATCACAGCCGGGCACAGTGTAGGTCAGCACCGAGCGCCATGCTCCGAGCGCTGAAAGGAACAGGCAGATTCTTCCCTTTTCATGCTCCACAACCCTGGTTACAGCGCTCTGCCTCGCCCGCGTGCTCCTCGCTGCGTGGCTATTCTTGCTCTTTTCTCCTCCTTTTTCTCCCGCCCTCCCTCTCCCTCTCTGTCTCCCAGGTCCTTCATTTCTGTGTCCGTTTGCTCTCGTCCTGTCCTCCTCTGTGCCCAGCATCACCCACTTTTCACACTTTGTTCTCTTTCTTCTTGCCATTACTTTTCTTCCTCGCTCTCTCCTGCCTGGTACGGCACTGGTGCCTCTTCTCTGTCTCTCCTCTCTTTGGTGCTCTGTTACATGAACCACTGTGTTCTTTCTCCCTTTTCTCTCTCCTACGGATCAGGCTGAGGCTGATTTCCTCCTGCTCACCGTTCCTGTTCAGTAGCAGCCTTCCTCTGACATTTGCCCGCGTTTCTGTCTTCCCCTGTGATATCTCACTCACTGTGCCCTAAATTGCAGAGGTTCTGTAATCTCTGGATTAGCCCCAGACAGCCTGTTCTCCCTGCAAGGTGCAAGCCGGCTGCTTTCATGTGCAACGGGCTCACTCCCCCGGAGCTGAGCGCAGCCGGCCGTGGGGAGGCAGCGCACAGCGCCTGCCAACAGCATCGCCTTCCAAACTTGCTCTCTGGTTTCGCTGGTTAGAACCTGCAAGGAGCCCGACCAGCAGGATTAGTGGTGAGGATGAATTTGTGAAGCCAGGCGCTGACTTCACGTGTCACAGGGAAACAGAGAAAATATCTGAGTGTTGTAGATCTCATGTGGAACGTGGCACCGAGGGTTTCGTTTTGCTTGCAGACCAGCACAGAGTCTGCTCCCCTCAGCACCCAGCTGGTGCAGCCGCCCCGTCCTCCACCCCCAGAGCGGAGATCACGGTGCTTGTGCCTCTGGTGATTTGTGAGGTTGTTTTAATGCCGAGGAGCCCACCAGGACTTGTCTCTTGCTAAATAGGCATATTAAGGGACATTGCGGCAGGGGTTATAGAGTAATAATTTGTCCTAATGAGCTGGTGTCACGTTCTCCTAGGCCGAGCTGTGCGCGAGCAGGAGCCGCGGTGGAAGGGGCTGCACTCGCTGACCTGTCAGCCCAGGTTAATGAAGTGCTGTGCGGCTTGCGGGGTCAGAGAGCGGGAGCTCAGCCAGCCGCTGCGGCTCAGGGGGCCGGAGGGGAGGACGGGGCTGTCCCCTGAGCGGAATGCCCCGGGGAGAGGCTGGTGAGCTGCGGGACAGGCCGCAGGACGCAGGTTGTGACGCGGGGGACTCTGCTGTGCTGGCAGGCTGAGTGCCACTGCATCCCCATCAAACTGGCGCTGCAGACAGAGGTGCCTGCTGGGGTTTGGCTGGGGTTTGGTTTGTATGGTGACTCTAAACACAGGCAGTTGCTTCCATCCCTGCTGGGTAGCTGGGCAGCAAAGGCACGGGGAGAGTTCTGCCAGTCACCCCAGTGAAGGGCATTTGTTCTGGGCAGGAGAAGCCGAGAAGGGGGAGTAGTGGCCCTCCTGCTGCCTTGGGGACCCATGGCACTGTCCTTGTGGGGCCATCATGGGACCATCCTGTCCATGCTGGGGCTGGACAGTGCCCCTGGCCACACCAGCACCCTGTGGTCTACAACACAAGCCCTCTTTGCCACCTTCCTCCTCCTCCCACTCGTCTTTCTTTGCTCCTTCCCCCTCCGCTTCTCTTTGCTTTTCTCCATCTCCATCTCTCTCTCCCTTTCATCCACTCGGAAGGCTTTACTCTACTTCCTTGTCACCCTAATTGATTGCATTAACCTTTCAGCGTATTGGATTTCCCCAGCACCGTGCAGAGAGCACTGTGCAATATGCTTATAATCTGGGCTGTAATGGACAGGGAGCAGTCAGCGAGCCCCTGCTCCAACAGGTCCTGCTGACAACTCCGTCTCGGGGAGGGGGAGCGGGAACGCGCCGGTGGGACCTGCGTGGCACAGCTGTCCTCAGCGAGCAGGGTGACACTGTCAGCTGGAGAGAACAGGGCCCTTTGAAAAGGATCCAGCTTGGGAAGCAGGGGAGAGATGTCGTGTTTGACCCCATTCCTGAAATTTTAACTTGTGTCTGAGCCCCCCTCTCCTCTGCCTGCTCTGTGTACAGTTTTGTTCCATCTGTTCAATGCTAAATTACTGTACGCTTTACATTCAGGCACTTGTTGCTAGTGGCAGGGTGAGAAGACAATATCATGGAATCTGCATGTTTCCACATCATGCTTGGCTTTGCTTTTTCCTTTCATTTTGGTGAATAAGGATGTGAGGGAGGTTGGACACTCTTCCTGGGGTTTCAAAGACAAAAGCACAGGAATATCATGCTCATGAGGAAGAGACAGCACCAGGGTGCAGAGAGATCAGGAGACAGAAGCCCTGAATTATATCCTTCCACTCCCTGGTACCTCATTTCCCCCGCTCGGATGGCGGAGCTGTGATTTCAGCGCCCTGTGATGTGCTGCAGAGCCCACAGGAGGCTTCTGATTGCTTCTTAGGTCTTTAACTCGAGAGTTACATCGTCTTTTTAAAAGCAGAGCTGCTCCTGCTACTTTAGAAGGTGCCCAGCTCTGCCCTGGGCATGTTTAGAAACTTTGCAAGTTCCTGGGCACACCAGGAGGAGGGGACAGGGCTGTACCTTGAAGGGTAAAGGTAAATCCCCAGTCTCTTTGTTTTTCCAGGAAGAAAGGAGAAATGCCATGAATCAGAGAGAGGAAAAAACTATTCCAGGTGATCATTCCGAAAAGTGGGAGGCTCCTTACAAGCCAGGAGGTAGTTGGTGGGAAGGACTTTATTTTAGGTTAAATAGAGAAGGAATAGGAGCAGGAAGCAAAGGATGAGAAATTTAAAACAAGCAAGAGAGAAAGAGAGCGAGCGAGAGCAGCACCTCCTAAATGGAAGAGTAAACAGGCACTCCGAGGCATTAACTTAATTGATTGTTCTGCAACAGGCTGAACGCTGTGTTATTCTGTCGCCGTGGCAACAACCCAAAAAAATTGTCAGCCTGTTTGGATGAAGTGAAGCGAAACATTCTCTAATTTGCGGTGATCCGGGTGTTTGTTTTCCTTCCGAAGAGGCGGGGGCTCTATTGATCTATTGTTTGCACAGAGCTCTTTTTTTAATGGCGATCCGGGGGATCGGGAGGCTGGGGTGTGCACCCCGGGCAGGTGAGGCCAAGGGGGGGTCTCTGCCGTGGTTCCCCACATCTGCCTTTGCAGGGTGGCTGTGCAAATCCACCTGAAACTCCAGCGGTAGGAATTGTCCCAAGGAGGCTTTAGGACAGGGGAAAGTGTTTGGCCGTGATGAGCTTGTGCCAGAGCTGCTGCTTCGGTCCCTCCTGCTCTCGTCCCCGTGGGTTCTTGCCGTCTCTGGTGGTAGGTGGGACAGCTACAGCTGCCTCAGGGACAAGAGCAGCTCTGTCCCCCCAAGCTCCCTTCCCAGGCCCATGCTATTCCATTCCATGTGTGCAGACCTGTGCCCACCCTATGCTTGTGGGGACGGATAGTTGCACAGTCAGTGGAGGAGTCACGTTTGAGTTTTATCCCAGGACCACAGCAGTGGTAAGATAACAAAGCACCACTTTGAGCTCTGCATTACAGCAGCACATGGATGAAATTCCTGGGCCAAAGGATGGGGGGTTTTGTCCCCTGGGATAGGGGGCAAAGCTGCTGCAAGGGGCCATGCAGGATGGGAGGTGGGGATGGCCACGGTGGGATGGGTGGGAAGGATGGAATTGCTCCAAGAGGTGCCCCAAGTTGTGCAGTGGCTTGTGCACCTCGTCAGCTGTGTCTGGCCGTGCACAGCCCTGGGGACCAGGAGGCAGGTCCTGGAGATGCCGCTGGCCCCAGCACACGCTTGGTTTCCGAGTGAAATGTCGCTGCAGCACTGGCTGCAGCTGAGAAATGTTCAGTCAGAATGGGAAAGCCCAAGAGAGCAGGGAGCAAACACACGTGGCCAGGGGTGAGCTGTAAGGCCTTGGGCCAAAAACATGATGCCAAGAGACGGGCGCTGTGGCAGTGGAGGGGAAAGCTGGCAAAAAGGTGCCTTACAGGTCTGCAGTGGGGGAATGGGCAGAGGTGGCTCCGAGCCAGCAGGAGGGTAAGTGGCAGAGGTGGCTCTGGGCCAGTGAAGGAAAGAGAAAGGGTTTCCTCGTGACAGAGGTTTGGTAAGAGGGACAGGCTGCCGACCTTCCTTGTGCATGGCCCTGCGTGGAGGTTTCACCCTCTTGTTTGGGGTTTTCTGCACTCCAACGGCCTTGGGGAGCCCCATGTTTCCCATCTGGGCAGATCGTCCTCGTTACTCCTTGGCAGTGTCCCAGCCCACACACAGCTCAGTCCAGCAGCTGCACAGGGACTGTCTAGCTGATCCTTCAGATTTCGGGGAGAGCCATAGGATACGTTAGTGTCAAGCGCTGGAGAGTGTTGGTTTGTGGGGTGTGCAGGGGCAAAAAACCACGTCTCTGCGCTCTCGCTGCCTCCCTCCCCACTCCCTTCTCCGTTGAACTGGTTTTGCTTTATCACCCTCTTTCTGTCTCCTTCTCCTCTATTTCACTCTCCTCATCTGTTTTTTAACTCTTCTGCTCTGTTGCTTTTTCTCAGTGTAGATGTGGGTGGGGATGAGGCTGTCGCTGGCGGATGAGCCGTGTCCCCAAGCACCGTGTCCTGCTCGGGGACCCGTCCCCCGTGCTCCCGGTGGGTTTGCGTGGGTGGGGGCACCGTGGGCAGGTGAGAGGAGCTCTGCGTGTCTCCTGGGAGAAAGCTGAGCTGCCAGTGAAAGTTTGGTGGTTATTGGCGTCAGGAGAAGCTAAATAACCCTGTAACTGGTATGAAGGTGAATTCACGGTCTAGTGAGCACTGAAAATACGAGAGGACTCTGAGACAGGCAAAGTGCGGAGAGGGGAATACGGCTCGCCCCTGGCTCAGGGCAGCGCCGTGTCTGCAGAGCAGTGCAGGGATGTGTGCTGGTGCCATCGCCTTCTGGGGGGCCGGCCGGGGCCAGGCCGGTGCTCAGTGCTGCAAGTTTGGTGACAAATGAGGCATGCACACATTGACACGGCAAGAACGCCCGCAGAGAAAGGCTGCGTGCCTCTGGCTGTGGGCAGCCGCGCCATGTCTGACTGCACAGCCCTGTACACACGGGTGGCCGCCTGCCCGCACGGTGCCACGGAGCTGAGCACATACATGTGCATATACATGTACGCATACGTGTGCACATACACGTGCGCCAACATGCAGACAGCCGTACCCACACGGGATCTCGCGGGTTCACATCTCTACACATCCTCATGTGTGTAGATGCACCCAGAGCTATGTGAACATAGGGGTGCAGGCGCACACACGCTACAAATACAGTCCTGTGCCGTCTGCATCGGCCCGCAGTCAAGTCCGATTCCTCTCTGGTGTAAGTACGATCTAGTCAGGCAGCACACGCAGATTTATCCCAGCATATCTTGAACGTCTGTGCAGTTACCTGCTGCGAGCGGGAGAAGAGTTGCAGGAAATCTCTTCTCCTTCCAGCTGGGAGAGGCTGATGCCTTGGAGTACCAGGAGATGCGCAGAGAGGAAACCCCCTTCAGCTTTTCACCTGGAGCTGGTAATCTCCTTGTGCCGAATCCCGGGAACAGGGGAATTGCATTTGAAGCTCAGCCAGTGGTGATTTAGTGTTAGACGTTCGCAGAAGAGACTTTGATTAATTCGTAGTAAAATCAGGGAACACTTGGGTGCCAGCACCACATTCCAGGGTGAGCCGGCGACCGAGGTGCGCGCTGGGCGGGCTGCCAGGTGCCTGAGCAATCCCCGCGGAGGTGGCAGCGCCATCCAACCCGCAGCCTCTCCCTGCTTGGGCTTCTTAATTATTAATTTATTTTTCTCCCTTCCTTGGCAAAAAAATAGTATTTGGTAACGACCTCAAATTGCAAAATGCTGATGATTTGGAGAATGTGTCACAGAAGCTCCAGGGTGATAAAGGGGAGACGAATCCCAGCCAACAATCCGGCTCAGCCAGTTTGCCTATTTATTAAAGAAAAAGCCCAGATCATTAACTTTTTTGTTGTTGTTCTGTTTGTGGGCAACTCCCTGCTGGCAACTTTCGGGCGCCCAGTAAATTAAACCGAGTATCGGCCTGGTTCGGGGCAGCCTGAGCAGCTACTTAAAGCTGTGAAATGTGTTAGAAACTGGCTTCGTTTATGTTAGCGCATGAATAAACCCTTTAGGGTACCAAGCAGAAGTGCTCTCTGGCATAAAAGTGGTGCCGGAAAATCCTCACTCGCTGCCTTGTGGAGGGTCAGGTATTGTAAGTGTTGAGCGGAGCTTCACTTCTCCTCCCGCCGCTCGTTCACGCAGTTAATTGCCCCTCGACAGGTTGCTGTGCCGTGTTGGTCCCCGGAGAAGCGGGGCTGGAAGAGAGCATCTGTAGGCACAGGCGTTTTTTGGTTCCCCGTTTGCCTGCTTGGTTTGGTTGTTGAATAAAGAACAGTTTAGGGATGGGCTTGACTGCCTAGTGCCTCTGTGAACTCAGAGCGTTCCCTGCGCTATCAGGGAAGGGTGATCGCGTCCCCCTCCTCTGGAGCATCCCACGTGCTCGCTGAAGTAGCGCTTCAAGCTAAATCAGTTTGCTGAGGGCTCCAGCTTCCCTTAATTCAGCGTCAGGACCGGGCTTGCATGGCTATTATTCAAGAAGCTTTATCAGAAGCACAAAGCTAGCATCTGCCCTCCTGCTTCCCTCTGGGCATCACCGGCTCTCCTGCCCTGCGTTTGGCACAGCGAGACTCGAGGGACGGCCTCGCAGAGCCCGTTTGCAGGCAAAACTCGTTCCAGCTCCTCGAGAGTGACACTGGCTCCGGGAGCGCGGTGGCTTCCCAGCGGAGCGGCGCGGAGGGGCCGAGGACCCGCTGGGACCGGGGAGCTCGAGCGGGAAACGGGAGCAAAAATACTGCGGACAGCACGAGCCTCTCCTCTTTCCTCTTTCAACCCGAGCTGTAATTAGGGCTGGACTTTAGGTTTTAATCTTCAGCTGATGTCCAATCTCTTTCCCTCAGAGGCAGCCACCTTCTTCCCTAGGCCTGGCTCGTGTCCCTCACAAGGATCTCTCCGGTGCAGCCTGCCCAGGCCCATGCTCACGTGGGAGCTGATGGGAGGAGAAGGGTATTTTTCAAGGTTTCTGCTAGGTTTTTTTCTTCTGAAACACAAGGATGTGCAATTTTTTTAGTTTCAATTTAGCATTGGAGAATTTTATAATTTAGTAATTAAAATCTCTGATAGGCTTTAGAAATTGCAGCTAATTGAATTTAATGGGAAGATGATTTTCAATTTTATTTGATTACCCGGACCCCTGGCATTGGTATTTATGGGAAAAAAATGGGAAATGTGCTGTGTGGGCTAAGATGGCATAATTGAATTAGGGCTAATCGGATTTCTTCGTCATGAATTTCACTATAATTTTCCTATAATTTTCCATTAGATATCTAGTTTACAAATATTCACAAAGAAATGAAGCTCTTTCGGAATGGAGATTGCTGGCTAACAGGATTACGGGGACGATAGCTCGGCACTGCCAGCCCGGGCTCCTTCAGTAATGCAATCGCTGCGTCTGCCTCACACTTACCGCCCGCCGCTGCTCCCCGCACCCTCCGGCCCGCGGCCAGGGCTCCTCGGGCTCTGCCGCCTGTCCGCAGCGGTGTCCCTGTGCCGCTGCGTGCACGCGTGGCCTCGTGCACGGACACACACGTCCCCACCGGTGCCCATGCACACGGGCGTGCTCAGAGTCACCGGGGCCACGCGCCGGCGATGCTCGGCAGCCTCGTCGCACAAGCAGGGCCATCCTGCAGACACACGCGTGCTGCATCACGGGCATCTGTGCACACACTTGGTGCTGTGTCTCACACACGAGGGGACGCTTTGCCGTCCCTCCCTGTTGCTGTGGTGGGGATGCTGCTGTCACGTCCCAGCGGAGGGGTTGCAGTGAGTCCCCACTGCGTGCAGCCTGGAGTCTCCTTTCTCTGCTCTTGCTGCCCATTCCTTAGCTCCTCCATCATCTTCCCTCACTTCTCTGCTGTCACTTCTAACAAACGAGCGTCCATCCTGCCTGTTCCGTTGAGGACAGTCCCCCACGTGCCTCTGTACCCACCCCAGTGCCCTGCACAGAAGCAGGGCTGACACAGCCCCCACCTGCGATGGGGCAGGTAGAGCAGAGTAGGTGATGTGCCCGGCTCCCTCTGCCTTCCCTCCTTTCTGCCTCTCGCTCCAGCCCAAGCCAGATCAGATTCAGAATGAATTTATGGAGACCATCCCTACCCCTCAGCATCAGAGTCCTGTAAAATCCAGCCTGTCTCTCTGCCTGTCCCATCTCTGTTGCTTGCTGACCATATTTTGAAAGCCTTTCCCCATCTGCTCGTACCTCCAGAGGCCACCCCAGTGCCTGGTGAGCCCAGCTGGGGCTTGGGGACTTCATGGGGGCAGCTCTGGGCTGGCTCAGGGGGGCATTTGCTGGTCTTGCAGGCAGAGCTCCTGCTCTTGAGTCCCGGATGCCTTCCCCGTTGGACATGGTGCCTGGGTAGGACTATCCCCTTGCGTCCTCACCCTAAAATCCCCAGGCTGCACTTTTAATCACTGTAGTAAATTGTAACTAATTGTTAGCACATTCAAACCCCTGCCACTCCTTCCCCCTAAGTCTTGTGGGCCCCTGTGGAGCATGAGGACGCGCAGTGTGTGTTCAATGCCGTGTGGCCCGCTCCTGGTACGGTCATTCCTTCAGGGCAGTGGTCAAGAGATGAGCAGCATTTGGCTTCCAGTGGATGCTGGAAGCTGTGGAGTGTCTGGAAGAGCAGCAGCCACATGGTGGGGAGCTGGTGTCAAACTGTTGGAGTGACACCAAGGGATGGTAAATGGCAGAAGTGATCCCGGCAGAGCCCCACCCGGCACACTGAGAGTCAGCACAGCCGCTTTGGCAATGTTTTCTGGGTGCCATGTGCCAATAATGTGATTGAAACTGAATTGAGAAGGAAGGAGCGAAAGAGAAGGAAAGGGAAAGAAAGCACGGATTGTCTGCTCCTGCCGCCCAGGCCCCGAGGCCTCCGGGCGCCTCCCTTGACGAAACAGAAATCAAACAAAATTACAGAAATAGGGCAAGAGCATTTGCCTAATAGACTCCCCAAGCAGGAGGAGGAGCGCAGCGCTGCCAGATCTCCAACCTGCAATCTGCGAGCCAGCGCCCTGAGCCCACATGAATCCAGAGCACGGCCCCAGGCCCCAGGGTCAGCTCCAGCGAAGGAGGGAGAAACTGCCAAGAAAATGGGCTAAGCATAAAAAAACAAAGGTAGAAGAGACACAGAAAGGGGGATGTCCCACATATCAGCATGACTCACCCCCTGCTCAGCCCTGGCACACTGTCTGCGGGGAAAGCATTAAACTGTAATAATAATAATAAATTAATCATCCTTCCCCCTCCCATTGCACTTTTCATCTGAGGATCTCTGAGCACCTGGCAAACATTAATTACCGAGAGTTCCCGACGCCCCTGGGAGGGTGGGAAGGGACAAGGAGAGATCTCTTCACCTGCCGTGAAAGGGCAGGGGTGGCTGGGGTGGCTCTGGCCATGGCACGGGGCACAGTTCAATGCAGGTTGATGCGCTGCCTTCCCTCCAGTGCAGTCCAGGAGCTGCCTCCTGCCTGGGCATGGTTGGAGGCAGCTTTGTCCCTGAGAAGATCCCCATGTCCTGGAGGGATGGGGGAAGAAGGGGAGATGCTGCCCTAGTGGGGGGCGCAGGGGTACCCAAAAGAGCAGAAAGCTCCACAGCCCCTGAGAAAAAACAAACTTTTCTTGGGTAAGAGGCAAAGGAGGGAGGATGGGGAAATAAAACCTGATCCTGTGACTGGAGATCGCTGAGATAGGAAATCAGGCCTTTCCGTTGCGTCAGCTGCAGGGCGTGGACTTCACCTGAAAAAACACCTTGGCAAGTTGTTCCTGCAAGGGGGAGTGGGAGGCACAGTGGGAAGTGTGCGGAGGGGATGCTCCGGGTGTGTTTAGGTCGTGTAGGGGGGTTCGTGTGTGTCATGGTGTGTGGATATGTGTGTATTTGAATGGGAGTGAGCACAGAGTATCATTTTCTCTGTTGGGAGTGCATATGCATGTTGTGTGTGCACGCTGGGATGGGAAGGGTGGGGAACATTTGTATACGGATGTGTGAACGTGCTCAGCTCGGTGCATGTAGGGGAACAGGTATGTTTGGAGGGGCCTTGCGGCTGTGTGTGTGCAGTGACACATCCGTGTTAGAGCGTGTTCTCCCTTGAGAGGAGTCGGAGATGCAGCTGGTGCTGCTCTCAGGGAACAGCGGCAGTGAGCAGAACTCCCGCTGCTTAAATATTAGTTTCATAGGAGAAGTGAAAATGGAGAAATCTGGGTGATGTGAGGTGCGGTGAACTTATGGGACCCGTCAGCATCCTCACACCTGAAAGAAAGCATTGAGTGCAAACCGAGCTATTTAAAGCCAGAGATTAAGCAGCACAAACATTTCTGGCACTGTCCATCGCATCCCCGGGGTAGGATATTCCCTGGCAGGTGCTGTAGCATCTGACTGTAGTGTAAGGACCATTACAGGCTCTGACGAGGATTGTGGGTGGTGTTGTTTGGGCTGGTGTCTCTGTTGGGGCCAAGTGAAACGCAGACAGACAGATTTTAAAGGCAGCACCGGGCAACAGTGCTGGTCAGAGCTGATGACATGGTTAGAAACCAGCCTGGGAAGTCGAGGCGATGCTGATAATGGTTTGCCCATCTCTCTCAAAGCAGTAGCCTGGCTGCACCAGGTGGGAAGGGCAGCCCCATGGCTCGGTTAGGGAGCTGCTTGGCCCGGGCAGGGCACGCTCGCCTCCTGCCTGACACCGCTGTCCCCACCCTGCTTCCTGCCCCGGAGGGTCCCTGGGTGGCTCCGTTTCGCTAGACTTTGTTTAGATTTTTTTCCGGGAGAAGCCAGAATACTTGTGGTTTTCACAAATGACTCCCCCTCTCCTCTTCCTTCTCCCTGCCCTCTGGCCCGGTGCGCCGCTGTAGGATTTCACGCATGCAAATGCAGCGCTTGCTGACGGCCGGGTTAGTTAGGTGATGAGTTGCAGTGGCACTGTTGGGTCTCTGGACACTCTCTGGGTGCAGCGTGTCCTGGTGCGCGGAGCCAAACAGAGCTGGGCTACTTCCAGCCCTGTGACTAACCTGTCTGGCCACTTTTGGCGAGTCACTTCCCTTGCTAGTGCCTCAGTTTCCCCACCTGTGCAGTGGGGTAATGATGCTGGCCTCCTTTTGAAAAGCACATTAAATTCTGCTTATAAAAAGGATTTAAGAGCTGGTGAGTTCATGGGCTGCTCCCCAGCCCTGGTGAAGAGCCCTGCTCTGCCAAATGGAGCCAAATGTGGTGTGTTCACAAAAACAGCCTACAACCTGCTCAAAATACCTATTTAATCAGGTAAATAATCTGCTCGTTTGTTTTAAAGAAAGAGGCTTATATCTATGTTTACCCAACACGCCTCTTAGAACCTCCCTCGCATTCTTTGCTACTTAGAAAAATAAAGCAACAAAAAATGAGGAAATTCACTGCAAAAGAAAAAAACCGCCCCTCCTGTGGGCCAAGTGCCCCCGCGGCAGAGCAGCCCTGGCTTCCTGCGACACATTGGGCAAGATGCTTTAACGTCCAGGATTGTGACACCGGCCACCCCGGGCCCGTTTGTCGGGTCCTCCACGGGCTCCAGCCCTCCCCGGTGACTTGTCCTGTATTGCACGGCCGAGCCCGGACACGCGTGGGACGGCTGTGCCCGGGGCAACCCGCCCTGCCCTTACTCGAGGGCTGCGGGTCCTGCCGGGCCCGCTCCCCGGGGCACCGGCACAGCTCGTCCGCAGCCCCCCGCGGTTTGCCCCGCACCGGCGGCTCCTTCCCTGCCTGCTCCGGGGCTCCCGCGGCCGTGCGTGGGTCCCGCGCTTCCCGCCGGCGGAGCCAGCGCCGCCCGCCCGCTCCCGCGGGGCAGTTGGCGGCGGGAACCGGCGGCGATGGGAGCGGGGGCACCGCGGCCGCCTCGGCCGGGCCGGTCCCGGAGGGCCCAGCGTGCCCGCGCCCCGAGTGCGGGGCTTCCCCCGCGCTCCTTCCCCAGCCGGGCCGGCTGCCGGGGCCGCCCGAGGTGACCCCGCCGCCGCGCCCCGGTCCGGCCCGTAGCGGCCCCAGCCCCGCACCTGCCCCCGGCGGCGGGCCCGGCGCGGGGGCGTGTCCGCCGGCTGCCAGTCACCGCCCCCCGCGGCCGCCGCGCCCGCCCCCGGCCCCGCTGCCAAAGTGACTCGGGGAGGACCGGCACGGCAATGACATCAGTGCTTTAAACAACTTGTTATTCGGGAGCAATCAGCTGCAATTAGGTATTAATTAAGTATTATGAAAGTTGATTATTTAAGTGAATTCGGCTTTCGTCTCTCCGACTATGGTAAGTACAGCACAATTGTCCTTTTCCTGCCCGTGGCCCCTCGCCCGCCGGAGTCCCCGGTCGGTGCGGCTGCCGGTGCCCCCCGCGCTGAGCGGTGCGGAGCGGAGCGCTCCGGGCCCCGGCCGCTCCTCCGCGCCGCTCGGCCCCTCCGCCGCCGCGGGGCCGGGCGCTGCGGGCAGCTTCTCCGGGACCCGGTGCCGGGGGCCGCCGCTGCGCCGAAACTTTTCCCGGGGCCGAGGCGGGTGCGCGGGTGCGGGGCGGCGCAAGGGGCTCCCGGGCCGAGCGGGGTGCGGGGGCGGCACCAGGTGCTGCCAGGGGCTCGCAGCCTCTTTCACTTTTCTTTCACTTGTTTTACGGAAGTTGGGCTTCCTCTCCTGCCGCCGCTCCGGCCCCGCTCTCCCCGGTCCCGCCGAGGCGGGCGGCGAGGTGAGCGGGTGGCTCCGCTCCGCCCGGTCCTTCCCGGCAGCGCGGCCCCCGCGGGCCGGGGCGGCGGGCGGGCGGCGGGGCCGGGAGAGGATGCGGAGGGGAAGTTTATGGGGGTTTTGAAATGATTCTGCGTTTATATTTGTTGTAAGTTGTGTGGGTTGTTTTCTCTTTCATTTTGTTCCCCTTCGGAGCTCCGGCGTCTCGTTGGTAAAGGTTGCCTGTCAGGTTCCTGTGCTGTCTAAATGAAAAGGAATTTAATTTATTTGGGACAAGGCAGTGTCAGATGAAGAGGCTGCTTATTACATTTAATGACTATTTCTTTTTTTTTTTCAACCTGGGCATATCTGGGATGGGTTTGTTTTTGTCCTTCCATGTGAGGTATATGAGACCTCCCCCACCCCTTCACATCTCACAGGGAGGAGATGTGGCCAGACTGGGGTGATGTTTTGGTTTTAGATTACAGGCCCCAGTATTTGGGCTGGGCGTGTTTTTGATTGTAGCTTTTTTGTGGCACGTCCACTGGTTTTCGATCAGGTATGGGGCCGGGGAGCAGGGTCTGGCGGGGCGGTGGGCTGGGGGTGTTGGTGGACAGGGCTCCGTCAGCCTGGGGTGTGATTGCAGCCGAGGGCTCGCTGTGCTGGTGGGTTTTCCAGCCCTGGGCCGGCTGGGGCAGGGTTTCGTTTAGATTTCACAAAGTGAGCAGATTTGGAGTTCGGTAAGAATCCCTTGGGCCATGTTACCTCCCTCTTTGGGACCTGGTCCCACCACTTTGGCCCCATACCTACTAACACAGCCACATCTCCTCCTCCAAAATGGTGTAAACCATTCTTTCCTGTGTAAAAACTAAATGGCAGTGATGGGCCAAACAGGCCTGCGCTGGCAATCCGCCACAGTCCACGTAATTATTGCTGGAGCGTATGTGTATGTGCGCGTGTGTTGGTTTTTTTTAATAAAGAGTAAGGTGGCAATAAACTGGTTGATGATTGACTGGGCCTGAACTATGTACTCCGATATTTTGATTGAGAGGATAATTTTGTCGTCGTTAATTTCGTTTATTTATTTATTTTGATCGTTGGTATCAGGAACCGAGCGGCTCAGGAACCGCTTCCACCCGCGAGCGCGACGCGCCGGCTCTGGTCGGGTCCGGCCGTGGGCGTGCGGCTGCCTCCTTTCTAGATCAAGGAGCTGGGAGGCTGCGTGGGCAGCCCAGGAGTTAAGGATGTGGTGAAACTGCAGGAGGGCAAATGCTTTAGAGAGTAATAAACAGTGATTTAGCCCTGATCTCCATCTCCAGAGCAGCGATGGGATCTGCAGGGGCGGGCAGGGCCCCGGGGATGCAGCGCCCCCTGCCGGCCAGAGCACTGCCCGCTGGCCAATGGGCCCCTGCGCCCGGCCCCCTGCCCGCCCACCCGCCCCACTCCCCAAAAAAGGGGCCGTGAAACCAACACCTTCCCCCCAACAGGGACCCTCCTTCTCGGAAGCGTGGTGGGCGCTCGGCCCTCCTGCCGCTGCGCCCAGGTAACCCGGGGGTTTCGGTGCCTGGGCATGGGAACCTGGGCGCAGCAAGCCATGGAAATGAGGATCTGGGAGATCTGTTTAAGTCAGCATTACGGTCTGTGTGTGGGTGAACCCGTCTTGTCATGATCTCGGGGCAAAGACCTGCCCCATAATCACCACCTCTAACCCTTATCTGCTAGGGCCAGCTTATCTCCCTCAGTCGCTGCCTCTTGAATTCTCTCCAAGCCCTGGGGCTGCGGCTCCCCAGGGGCAGAGCCCGAGGGCTGCTCACACGAGCTGCCAGCTGGCACAGCCAACTCTGGAGGGGTTTCTTTCCCAGAGGGACTCGCTACGTGGGGTCTGACAGTCTGCTCTTGCTGAGGGCTTTCTCAGCACAGCCAGTCCTTGCGTGGACCTTCTAGAGCCAGAAGCGTTTGTCGCGGTTAGGGGCTAGAAAGAATTCATGGACTGAGTCCGTCCACCCAGGATCGTGGCAAGATGTTCCCTACATGTGACTTTTCTGCTAGTCTGGTTGTAAATATCTTGAGTGACTGGGCACCTGTCATTTCCTTTGGGAAGCTGTTCCCCAGCCTAATTATACTTGGTATGAGATTACAGGAACTGATCTCAGAATGAGAACCAAGAAACCTGTGGTAAATGGGTGGAGAAACACCTAATTTTGCACTGAAAGGGTTGTTTTTTAACTTTGTTTTGTCAAATCACTGCTGTTGTTTGAAACACCCAGTGGATAGAACACCTTCTCGGGGCTGGTGCCAACTTATTTGTTTTGACAGTACAGGTTTTTGGAGAGACGTTGGCTCAGGCAGGGTTGGTATCGTTCCTGTGCTGAGCTCATGGTCTGCAGAAGGTTCACAGGCGGTTCGTTTGGGTGTTCAGATCTCTTTCCAGTAATCCCATGAGATGCTTGTTGGGTACAAAGCATTGAAGTGCTTCAGCCTACCTGGTGAACACTCTTCCTTGGGAGAAGCGTTTACCCAGGCAGGGATTAACCTTCTTGTCGGGGTGTTAAGCAGGGCCCAGCTATTACTTGAAGAATGTGCTGCAAGGTGGTTGAAGGAATGTTTCTACTGGTTTGGCGCTATAGAGTGGTAACTCGCAGAAAGACCAGAAAATTGATCCCTGAGATAATAAACTTCTGTTTCCCCTCCTGCACCCTGTCTGCTGGGTCCTGTTCCTTCTAAACTAGGTGTGTTACTGACAGAGTGGGGTCTGCTAATGTGTGCAGCATCCTTCTGCTGTGAAACACCGTGTCCGAGGGTGGGAGGGGCAGCGTGTACCGAAACCGACTGTGAATGATGCAGATACCTTGGCTGGAAGGGGTCAAATATTTAATATGTAGCTGCCATATAATCCGTGTCTCTGTCTCTTTTCCCGCTTCCATTCTGAGTCTTCTTTGCCCCTATCAGAGAGGACTATCTGAGCTGGGAATTTATTTCAGAGCTCTTGCCTGTGCAGCCTTGTCTGTCCCGATTCTCGCGCTGCCAGAGCACTCGGCTGCCCTCACATCGAGAGCCTTTTGCGGCCACTTTGACTCTCCCATCGACATCAAATCATACCCTTAGGCTGCTGTGCAGCCTGCAATTTAGGTTACCCTCTGAAAAGTTGGTTGAAAGTATCTGGAAAGTAATGAAAAGTCCTGTGGGAGGTGAAGACAACCTCTGCCTGTGCTGCATCTCCCACCTCCGCCTGGGTCCTTCCCTCCCTCCCAGGGCTGGAAGACGCAGCCGTTCCCAGGGTTTGAGAGCTCAGGTGCCACCCAGGGCTCAGCTCCCAAAGTGCTGACAGTGCAGAGGCCACGCTGGCCCATCCAGCCGGGCTTTGGGAGAACCGATGTCCTCGTCCTCAGCTGCACTTTGCAAAAGCGAAGGGGGCAGAGGAAGCTTGGCTGGAAGCAGGGGAGGGGCAGAACCCACAGCCAAAAGTCCCACGCGGCCCCGTCTCCTCCCCTCCGGTTCAATGCGGACTGGATCAGTTTGGACGTCTTCAGCAATAAAAAATGCCGATGTCGTCCTAATTCACCAGGCCCCGAGATGACAGCAAATTTACATTTTTTAATTAAACTAGCAGCCAGTTTTTATGAGAGGGGGCTGGGTTATGCAAATCAAATGGTTGTGTACGAAAGATTAGGAGAGTTTGGGAATAAATTCCACAAATGCTAATAAAAAAAAAAAAGAAAATGAGAGGGGGGAGAGAGAGGGACATTGTTCCATTAGCCCCTTTTAGACTGATTTCCCTAGGGACAAAGCAATGGGGGGGTGAGAGATGGAGGCAGCTTTCAGAGACAGGTAAAATCCATTTTGAGGATTGAGAGCCCCTTGGACCAGGACCTTGTTGCTCCCTGTTTCCACTCGCAGGGGAAATGGAGGCAGACATCAGTAGCGAAAGAAAAACTTGCTAGCTTCTAATCCCCGTTCCTGCTTGACCAGGCTGGGGAGCTGTGGCCATGGAGGGTACAAAGTGCTCAGCCAAAGGGACACAGGTGGGTCAAGGGCCAGGCCAGGTCACCGTGGTGCTGCAGAAGGGTGGACCTGGTGGGGTGACAGAACAGTCCCTGCGTGGGCAAAGCCCAGACTCTGGCCGCAAGTGAGTTACTGAAGGGGCTACATGGAGCTGCTCCGATGGGGACCACCCGCGGGCTGACGGATGGGACACAGAGCGGGGTCGGTACGCTGGGGCTTCCCTCTCTCTTTGGTGCAGCTTTTGCTCCTGGTCCCTGGATGGAGCTTGCTACTTAGGCACCCAGCAATACCCATCGCAGTTGTGGGGCCAGGCTGCTGTTCCACGTGAGCACAGGCTTTGTCTGTGCAGGCAAGTGTGTTTTGGAGAGGGATGATGATGCTTTTCCCTCTTGAAAACTGTAGCCCACCTTGTTGTCCATCCAAAGGGCTTTCAGAGCCTGAGTGCAGCTGCTAACTTCTCTTCCCAGTGCGTTAACCTGGCACCAGCCTGCTCCCCTCTTTCTCGAGAGACTTCCAATCTTTCCTCATGTGGTGATTCCAGAAAGTAAAACAGTTTTGTCAAGCCTTTTTGAGAACAAATAGTTACAGTGAACCAAAACCATGCACTTCACTCGTGTAAAATATGTTCTTGTTTAAATTTCCCAAAGAATTCTGAGTTCTCATTGCGTTTGGGAGTTAGGTGTGGTGGCCAGGTACCGAAGCAATTGTTTGCTCTGCCATGGAGAAACACAACCAGAAAATTTCTGGAGGCTGGGAAACTGCTTAAAGCTTCCAGTCCTAAGGCAGTTTCATGCTCAGAATAAAAGCTGAACAACCCGTATAGGTTGGCAAGAGGGAGCAAGGGGTGGAGAGAACAAGATACAAGAAAAAAGGATGGGAAGACTGAAGTCACTGGGTGCACTTCATGGCAATCCCCTGAGGATTTGGTGCCTCACTGGAGAATTTTGCCACCCATTCCTGGTTTTGGGGTGTGAAATGATGATTCACCTACATGCACATGTTTTGCTTTGGAGAGGTGACATTTTAGCAAAGCCTCTTGTGAAATCAGTAAAAACACCGAGCTCCACCGGAGCGTTTCTGGAGGTGTTCCCCACACCCAACACCTACGTCCCCGTCACCCTGTCCTGCACATGCACATCTGCCCCAGACACTCGTCCACCTCCACGCTCCCGGTCACTCACGTGCCCTGGGTTGATGTTGTGCTGAACTTTGTGTTCTCCAAGTTGCTCCCTCAACACATCGCCTTCCTCTGCGCCGCGGCTCTGCGTGCTTGCATCATCATGGTGACGAGTGGATCTTTCTCAGCAGCGGGAGAAGATCAGTGTGGTCTGTGCCCTTGTGTGTTCGGTGTCCCTAACACGCCGCTGTAGTGCGTCACCCACCGTTCCTGCTGCTGGGGGGGACGATGGCCTTGGCAGCGGGCTTGGTCTGCAGGCAGGCAGGCGGCTGTGCAGGGGATTTTTGCAACGCGAGTTTCTGAGCTGAATTAAGGCCAAGATCAGCCCAAATCTAACAAAGAGAGCTCCAGAACAGGTCTGTGAGACATGGCAGAGGCTGAGGATTTGGTGTGGGATGCATAACTCCTAATCTATAAAGTGGGCATAATGATACTCCCCTGTGCAGCCCAGAGCCAGGGCTGGGCGCTTCGGTGATGGAGATAAGTGCAGGAGGCCTGGCTGCTGTCCATGGACGGGTGCGGGGGTCGGGCAGGAGCCTCCCTGCAGCTAGGGTGTGGTGGTTGGGCTGTGGGAGAGCTGAGCCCGCTGCTTCCTGCGAGCTCCTGCACCCGCTTCCCGGGGGCTCCTGTGCCCACCAGACCGGCGGCACCCTCGGTGTCCCGGCAGCACTGTGAACACCCCTGGGTCCAGGATGGGTGGTCGTGGGCGCACAAGGGAGGCTCTCCAGGACCTGGGCAGGGGCTGCAGAGCTCCAGCTGGGATTCTCTGTTGCAAAGGTGCCGCGGTGTCAGCCCCTCTCCCAGTGCTGGCTAGGCCAGGGCAGAGCAGAGGAAGAACCAGGAACTTTTAGCTTCCATACATGGGAAACTATCAAAAGCCAGGTAGCAACACCAGCTTTTGTCTGGTATTTCCAGAAAAACCCGGCGGGACCTGGCATCCCAGGGCATAATTTATTATGGAAAAATAAAATAATAAAGTCCCAATCCCTTTGAGGCCTGAGTCATAGAAGCATCTTCTCATTAAAGCAACTCCACCTCTCCGCATGGTGTTTGCCAGCACCGTGCCCGTATGAATCCACTCCCTGGGCCGGCCCGCCCAGGGCAGCCTTCCTCCTCCTCCACCTCCTCCTCCTCCTCCTCCTCGTGCACGCGCTCCCCCTGCACACCTCACCCCAGCGCCCCTTCCCCTCTCTGGAGGAGCACGAGCAGTCCCACATGTCAAGCCAACTTCTCCCCTTCTTGGAGCCTGGGGCATGTTTGGTTGCCATGTTTTGTAGACAAACCTCTTCATCTTTTCACCCACCTCCTACCCCCCGTGCTATCAAGTTCCCTGGGCACAGCCCTGGCTCCCACGTCCCCTCTGCTGCCGTGCGGTGTGGAGGCGTGTGTGGGATCTCTCGGTGGCTTGGAGCTCTCTGCCAAGTGGCCTCTGCGAGCAGGGAAAGGAGAGGAAGCTGCTCCTGGAGTAATTACCATGTGCATGTCCCGAAGGCAGGCAGCAGATGTTGGCAGAGGAGGACCGGACTGGAAGAGGGTGAGGGAACCAGGGGAGAGAGGGTCTGTTTTTCCTTCTTGCTTGCACAGGAATATTTTCAACAGAAGCTCAGTAGGACAAGAATCGCAGTTTTGCAAAGTTGATCCAGGCGCTTGGAAACTTTCAGAAAGCTCCTTTGCTCGCTCTTGCTGCGTTTTCAGTCATTCACTCTTGCTTTTCTCAGCCCTTTTCTATGCTGCGCTATTTAACTTTTCTTGCTAAATAGCTTTCCTTTATGTCCTCCCTCCTTTCCTTATTCCCACAGACCTGTCACTCTTTGTCACCCTCCTGGACATCCCATTCTGCCTCTGACTCTGTCTTGGTTTTCCTTTCCTTTTTTCCCCCCCCTCCACCTCCCTTCCATTATCTTTCTTTCTTTATTTTTCATTTTCCCATTTGTCTGTGGGCTGATATTCAGATGAGCAAACTTCTTCCAGTTAAAGGAGGTCATGAATATTAGGATTTTTCTGTCAAACAATGAAATATGGCTCAAATTACTCTAAAGAATAGGGCCCTTTTCATAAACCACCTGCTGGTTTTTTTGAAAGCAAGCACAACCCCTCGCCTGTGCGCTTCATGCAGTTGTCTCTCATCTCCACCTCGCCAAGCTTTGCCGTTCCGATTTTTGTCTCCTGAATTCGTTGCTCTTGCTGGAGTAAGTCTGCTCTTCCCAGACTGCCAGCACCCAATGAGTCTGGATTCGGACAGGTTGGGACAGGATGGTGATCCTGGCAGGATCCTCACTGCTTTGAATGATGGTTTGTGATTGTGCTTTTTTGATTGCTTGTTTTGAGTTTTTGTTTTCAACAACATTTTGGTCTGAAACTCACGACCTCTCAGCTTGCCTTGAGAAGGGATCTCATTGCAGATGTCAGCCCCCAGCAGGGTGTGGAGACGCACAGGCACCCCTGTCTCCTCCTGGTCTCGCTGCTGTGGACCAGCCTTCTCCCCTGGTCACAAGGAGGGCTGTGGTGTCCTGCTCAGGTCTGGGGCTGTGGCTGTACCCCCCCAGCTTTCATGGGAAGCCCGTGTGTGTGCTGGGGCTGAGCTGACCTCTCATTCCTAACTGATCTGTCAGACTGGATTTACTAGAACCCAGCTCACCACTGAGCGTGGCAGTAGAATGTGGCTGTTCCCAGCTTGGTGAGGGTATCTGCAGCACCCCAAGGAGGAAGTTAGGTTGGATCTGAGCTGGAGGCGAGTCCCTGAGCCAGGCAGGTCCCCTCCACGCTGCTGTCCCCTTCCTCCCAGCCACACGGCTTTGGAGAAGGAGCCGTGCTCGGCCGGATGGAGCCCTGCCTTTGCCAGCACCGGTGCAGCTTGGCCGTAAGCCCATTAGCAGCAACGAGGAGAGCGCTGGAGCTGCAGAAGTGCCGGCAGAAGGGTCTCTGTGCTCCCTTGGGAGCTGCTGCGTGGCCAGCGCCAGAGATGGGGACAACAGAGGACACCAACTTGTCTCAGACTTGTGCTTTGTTTTCAGTCCAGCCTATTTATATTCATCAGAGTTGCTATTTTTTCCCCAGTTACTTGGATGTGTCTTGTCCTCTCTGTCATCCATTTTCCCTGAGCAAACCTTGCCGTTGTCCACATGTCTGTCCGGGGAGGTGCACAGCATCGTCCCCGTGGGCAGAGGCCGCTCTTCTCCGGGGGGGCAGCTCTCGGTGATCTGCCCCTCGCAGGAGCCCAGCCCGGCCCCGCGGTTCCCTGGGCAGAAACCGCACACACAGCCTGCGCCGTGTGAACACGGAGTTTGTTTTGCCAGGGTGACCTGTTTAATCATCTCATTTTCTGGTGGCCGTTTATTCCTCGTTTCCACGGTTACAGCCCCATTAAGAGGAGAAGCAATAAGGCAGCGAGTCAAACAGGTAATAAAAACATTAAAGCCATGTGCGCGTTGGGAGGGAGGGAGGGCGAGCAGCACTCAGTGAGACGAGACGGGCCGTGCCAGGGAGACAGAAGGGTCGCAGGGAGCCTGTGCACAGTGTGGTGACACCCGGGCTCATTCCCAACCTCCGCAGGGTGCTGGTGCCAACATGGCATCCTACAGCGTGTGCTGCCACTCGGGACGGTGTCACCACCCTCGGCGTGCTGCTCTCCCATCGCTCTGCTGCTCACACAGTCACGAGTGGCCAAAAGCACCTGAAATCAGAGTATTTTTGCAACAGTATTTTATTTCAGGGCTGTGAGTGCCTGGCAAAACTTGTGACTTGCTGTTTAGTTGCTGTGATGCTGGTGGACTCAAACATTTGCCCCTGTAATAGCTCAGCCATGGTTCCTGTCAAGGTCCCTGCTGTCACTGATAGCCGGTACCCGGAGGAGCGCGGCTCTGCCAAGTTGGGCTTCCGTGCAGTTCCTAAAGTACTAAACTGTTCAAAATACTACCTGGATGTATTTGCAGCTAGCTGCCTACACCAGCACAACCTAGAGTATCACGACAGTGCTTTGAGGCTGTGAATTGCCTCTCTCCTGCTGGGAGGAATCCCCAGATCTCTGTTATTCCATCGTGAGCTCATAAAAGGAAAGTAGCAATGCTAAGCAACCTGAAGCAGTTCCTCTAGAGCGAGGAGAAGGCAGAGGGCCCTGCTGTCTCAAGAGAAAGAAGGGGGTTGCTTTCAGAGCAGCTCGCTTTCCTCCAGTGTTCCTCGGGGCTCTGGGCAGGTGGGTGCCTTTTGTTGCTGTATGCACATTATCCCAAACCTGACCTTGTTAGCAAGGAGATTTTGGCCATTCTCCCTTGGGAAATTGTGGGCTAGATGTACTCTTGGGCATAAAACCATGACCTGATGACAAAAGCCAGCAGAGTTACTTTTCCTTGCATGGCCAAGTGGTGTTGGATCTCAGAGGAAGAGATGGTAGCCAGTCAATTGACATTTTTAATACTTTATCTTTCATGTGAGGGCAGGGCCAGTCTCTGATGGTTGAATGGAGATAGAAATGATGTCACTATAACCTAATTTTAAAACTTCCTTGGACACTGCAAGTCTGAGGCTTGGATTTTCAAAGTCATGCTGCATTGGCCAGATTTTGTTTCTTTGGAGTTGGAGGTTTATCAAAAGTGCCACATCTCAGAGCAGCGAGGAAGGCTGGGCTCTGCAGGCCTGCCCTGGACAGTAGAGACTTGTGAGGCTGCTCTTCATTTCACAAAGTAGGATGGATCTGTGAGCTGACTTGGTAATTAAGTACAAAACAGATTCTCCAGGACCCACTCCCTCTTACCACACTGGTGCAAAGGGCCCCATCCATTCCTGAGAGCGGGCAGTGGGGCTTGACCTTATTTGTGGGATCTCTGGCTATTCTGTGTTGTGCATGACCCCGGGTACGTACAAACCCTGATGCTTTATGCAAGCTGCTTACAAGTAATGGGCTTAGTCAAAATGAGCAAACTGTAGCTGAAAACTCCCCTGCTCTGGATGGGCTTGAGCTGCAGGGTCGTTGTCATGAAGGAGCAGGTGCCCACGGGCTGGATGGGGTCTGGTTTTGAACAAGGGTGAGTGTTGCTGTGGGTGAATAAGTTAAATAGAACAGTCTCCCTCGTACAGGTGGCACAGCCCTAACAGCAGCACAAAAATATTCAGAAAAGCAAACAAGAAAAGAAGGCAAGAAAATAATCAGGGAAACACAGGGAAATGGAGTGAACTAATCCCAAGGGTTTTTTACCTGCTCGCTGTCTCTATTGAAATATTTTACCCCATTACAGCCCCACTTGGCACTGTTGGGATTTTCGTAAAATTTATTTCTGACGTTGTGGTGGGTTTTATAGTTTCTTTTCTCCGGACTTTATCAGAAAGCATATTTGTGGTGAGCGCCCGTGAAAGGACCCGGCTTGCTGAGTAAATATTCAACGTGGAAATGAGCCGCATGACCTTGAGGGGGAGAGGGAGGAAAGCGGAGAGAAATTCATGAAAAGCTGAAAAATAAAAGAACAAGGAGAAGGGAGGGGAGGGGAAAAAAAAGGAGATAAAAGGCCTGGCCAGACCGGAAGAAGTCACGCAGGAGAGAAATATTGGTCTTTCTTGTTAAAGCGGTGGTCGGACACGTAGTATTAAACATCTTAAAGAGACCCGATTCTCAGCTGTGCTGAGCACCGACACTTGGAAAAATAGGCCCATTTAAGGTGACTGGAGTTGGGCAACAGAAGTCAGTAGTCACTTTAGATCATCTTGGCCTGCGTTCAGAAGGGTGAATTTTATCCTTGGCGAAAGGCCAGCGGGAGGCCTTTCTGTGTACTGTTCCCGTTCCCAGAATAGGACTTGGGGTGGCTCCTGCACCTCGTGCTGGGGCACAAACTGCTGTCCCCGGGTCCTGGACTCGCGTGTCGCAACCACCTTGTTCTCGGGTGTGAAAATTGGGTCTGAATTTATTTGGGGGGGCTGTGGGTGTCAGCAGAAGCCCCTGTCCCCAGCGCGGGGCAGCGGCAGTGCCCGTGTCCCCATTGCCCACGGGGTCTCTCCACTGTGTGACATCGAGTTGTAGATATTTGTTTTTAGAAACTAGCGAGCATCTCAATAGAAAAAGACCATGAAAACACCGTTGTGAGGAAAACATACAAGAAAATGTGGGTAGAAACATACCTGCTAGTTTTTTGTTGTTTGAACGAATGCATGAAAAAAAAATGGATGCATTTAGGACCCCCTTACAACTCGTCATATCATCATTTCTTCGGCTCCCCAAATTCTCTTCGTTTTCAAGACGTAAAGTCGTAACTTCCCTGGCATCAGCACTTCGCAAGCGCTGCGCACTGACACAAGCGTTTCAGCGCGAGGAGCAAGGACGGTGCCCGAGCCGAGCCCTCGTGTGTGTCGAAACAGTGCTGGTGACCGTACCTCGGTTACAGCAAAATAGCTCCGCTAATGCTCTTTGCATACACATCTTTCATTTTTTCTTCACTTAGGTGGGGGGATGATTTATTTCTTTCCCTCGGCCTGAAAACTGTAGAGTTAGAATTTCATTGCTCGTATGGGAGACCCTACTATTTGGAGGAGAGATTTTGTTTTATTTCTTTCCAGTTGGAGTGCGTGAAATAGGAGGGAAAAGTCTTGTCTAGTGATGACCTCAGAATGATTTCTGTAGCAGCGCAACGTGATGTCAGACAGACAGAATGCGGCTGGGGGGAATGCGGGCGGTGGGCACGGGTGCCTGACACAGGAAAATGGGATCAATAAAAAACACTGGTCTGAGGCTTTGCGAGGAACTGGAGCAAAGTCACCAGTGCAGATGCCAGGGCAAGGAGCTGTAAGTGTACGTTTAATAGCTTTGGAAGTTTGCTTTTAGGTGACAGTTGCTGTTCAAGCAAACAGATTGGAGAATCCAGGCTTGCACGGATTTCGGGGATTTCGTTTCTGTGACAGGCACAGGACACGAGCAGGGTGGGAGCGCAGGGGGTGTGCGGGTGCCCACTCCTCCCTGCCCTTGCTTTACCAGCCCGTGCACCTTGATTTACCCACGCGTGTTCGATCGCTGAGCCTTCCCCTCTCACTCCTGCCTCCTTTCCCTGCCCTGAAGTCGTTCTCCCCACAAACTCGTCTCGCTCACCTGCTCCCGGCCTTGTCCTGAGCTCCCAGGAGCATCCCCTGTCCTAGGGGCGCCGAAAGGCAGAGACACGTATGCGCAGTTTATTCTCCAAAAGGAAAGCCTGCAAGGGGTGAGGGGCAGACTCCTTGCAGCGAAGGTGTTAACAAATAGCAGGTGATTAAACATGACAAGCAGTGACATTTCTGTGTGGGGTTCTCAGTACCAGCAATGCCAAGAATGAAGCTATAAACCCTGACATTTTGTGTTATGCACTGAGGTTTTTAATAGACATCTTTCTCTCCCTCCCCCCTGTTTATTTCTTTTACTCCTTTTTTCTCTTGTCCCCTTCTCCCTTTCCCTGTCCTCTCTCCCTGACACTGCTCTGTCCCGAGTGCCCCCCACCTCTTCCCATACCTCCCTCCCTGTGCTTATCTTTGCTCCCTTGCTTCACAGACTCATTTGTTTGATGGCCTTCACTTTTTCTTTTGTTCCTCTCTTCCTCCCTATTTTCCTGCTACACTTTTCCAAGCTTTATTTTTTTTGCTTTTCATGGTGTCATCCACCCTTCCTTACTCTTCTCTTCCTCCTCCCAACTCGAGTCCCTGCCATATGCACACACTCTCGCAGTCTTTCTCGCGCATAGGCGCTCCCACACTTTATTGCACACACATCGCCACTTTCCGCACACTTCTCTGCTCTCGCTCTCTCCTGCGCCGTCTCTCACATGCGCTCGCACTTGCTCTTTTCTTTCCGTGCTTCCCCTGTCTTGCTCTTCTTTGTCTCTGTTGCTCCCTTCTGCTGTCATCCTCCCTCTGTCTGTTCTTTTCCACTCTCTCCCCTTCTCCCTCCCTTTCCTTTCTCTTTTTGGGGCCTGATGTAATACGCTAACCATGGGCAGCCAGGCCAGTTGCTTGTCAGGGAGCAGGTGTCCCACCCCTGAGTGATGTTTTTGTTAATAACATTTTTGCCCTGACTCAGAAGCCGGCGTTTTGGAGATCGGTTGTTGGGTTTTTTTTAAGGACGGGAGCTGAGGAGGTTGTGCTTTTGGGAACAGTTGCTGGGTTTGTGCTAAAAGGACTGCAACAGTTGTTCTGCTGAGCAAGAAGCGTTGGAACAACTGCAGATTCTCTCCCCCCCTCGCCTCTCTCCATATCTATCCAAAGGGCATTTGGAGGTGACACCCAATGCACCGTCCCCCTTGCAGCCAGCTCTAATTGGAGCTGATGGGCTCCCGCCGGCTCTTGGCTTTGGGAACGGGGCACTCGGGCTGCTGGAGCTGGCTTGACCGAAAAATTAGGAAAATGCCAGGGTGACCAGAGCATTCGGACACAGAGCTTTCCTCCATATCAGCAGGTTGTCTGGTCTCCAGGGCTCGGTAGCGGTGGCCTGGCTGCATGGTCTGAACATCAGCAAGTGTTCTCCAGGCACACAAAGACAGGAGGATTCAGTGGTGGTCATCTGCTCCCCAGTGCATGACTTGCTTGGCTCACTGCATCTTATCAGGCTGTGGTCCCCTTTGTGGAGAGGCCAGGGGGCAATGCGTGATGCTTTCCACTCGGCCGGATGGAAATTGCGTGGGCCGGCCCGTCAGAGCCTGTCTTCTCTACCACATCAGCCTGGCTATCAGCACCAGGGTCTGAACCTTCCCCGTCTGGCTGGCCCTGCTGACAGTCACACTGGAAAAGCCATTGGACTTGAGGCATCTTCAGAGGCTGTTTGAGCTGCACAGCTGAGAGCTTCCCGGGTGGGCGAGAGGCTCTGGTGGGCGGACAGCGAGGACAGGGCCAGGGCAGCTCCCACGTGCAAGACATCACGGGGCCCCAGTGTAAAGGGCTCAGCAGGTATTTGAAATGAGTCCAAACTAAACTGCAGCTTCAGTCCCCGTATTTTCTCTTCCTTGACTCTGCAGGTGCTCTAAAAATCAAAATACATCCCCCTAAAGACCCCGCCTTCCCATAAAAGCGCCTCTCCCTCCCTGTCCGCCCAGGTCTTATTGATCCAGCACCACAGACGGTGGCTGCAGCTTGAGTTGCCAAGTAGGGCAGATCGATAGAGACTTGGTATGGGATTTTTGGCAGCTGGGACGTCCATTTGTCCCTCCGCCTCTCCCACCGTCCCTCCAGGAACCAGCCAGCGTCACAGTGAAAGCAGGTGGAGCAAAGCCCTGTCCTTCCTCGTTCCTCTCACCTTGTCCTTCCCTGTCCTCCCTCTGCAGCCGCTGCTCACCCTTTTGTATACTGGGGAAATCCCATGGGTCATTCCAGCATCCCCGAGAGCAGGATTTGGCCTTTATTGTTTGCACAGTTGTTTTATTTAACAGGAGCTTCTTCCCTGCCTGGATCCAGAGTAACTCCCCTCTGCCCTTCTTGGCCATTGGTGCTGCTGTCATCTTTCCGCAGACGAGGAAAGCACAGCACGGTGACGTGAAGTGACGTCCTGAAGGCCAGAGAGGGAGTCGGGTCTGGAGCCGGGGTTAGGGGCTGTGTTTCTGGCTGTTCTTTGCTCAGCCCTGTGGCCGTGGGCCTGGACAGTGCTTCACCCCGACTCGTGAGCTGCCCCATCTGTGGGGGTCCAAAAGTGATGGGCTGGGGAGCAGTGGGGAGGAGAGGGGTCGTGGTTGGCTCTGCCGTACAACGTCCTTAACCCTCGCCTGCCCTCCTGGCTGCCCAACCTCTGACAGGTGCTGAGCGCCACGCACAGTGAAGTTAATGAAATGAGTGTTTCGGGGAGAGGGGGAAGGAGGCTCTGTACTGCACCCTGGGGCCCTGGGTTTATTAATGGTGACCTGCCATTAAAGACTAAAGTGCTAACCTGGTCATATTTAGCAGCTTTCAATGGTATCCCAGTGGCCTCCGCCTGCAATATCAACTCCTGCCTTCCCCCAGCAGCCCCGGGCCGGCAGGAGCTGACTCCAGAGTTTCTCTGCTACGATGGGTCTGGTGGGCAGCACTAAGAAGTCTCCGTGCTGCTGCTGCCAGACAGATTTCCACCCCCTCCTGCTGCTCGGAGCAGCTTCCCCCTCTGACTGCCAGGGCTTGCCAGGGAGCACTTGGAAAAGAGGACCAGATCCTGGCATCATCATGATCTCCTTTGCTCAAACACAGCCCGGGGGTCACTAGGAGAGGGAGACGTGCCAGGGTGAAGCTCTCGCAGGATTTGGCCATGAAGGAGAGACGTACTCAGGCTCTGTGAAGCGCTTCCACAGAGCTCTCCGAGAAAGCGCTGGCAAATTATCCCTCCGAGGTGGCAGGCTGGGAGACGAGGCAGCAGCTCTGCCAGACCTGATTAAAACAGGGCTTGAGGCTAACAGCTTCGGGTCGGAGCAGGAGGGCTGCTCGTGCTGCTACTGTCCCTCTCGCTCCAGTCCAAGAGGAACTTGGAAAACCCAAGCATGGGGGAATGTCCCCTAGGGGATGACAGCAGTTGGATATTGCAGTGACAGGCACTTTAGAAAGATGCTGGGGGCTGCTGCTGGTCCAGGCAGGGATCAGTGTTAGCAGAAGGAAAAAAAAAAGCCCTAGAGTCTCCTTGTAGCTAATTCTGCTCTTGATGCCTCCCCAGAAGCAAGACCCTGCTGTGCTCTGTGTGCCAACTGAGATTATTGCCTTCCCTGATCACTTCTTCCTGGATTAAAAACTCAGCACTGAGCATTTTGCCATGTGTTACTCCAGGATACCCTCTGGAAGCTCCACATGGTGCAGAGCCTGGCTGAGGGAATCACAGGGCTGCTCCTGCTGCTCGGGACGGGAGGTGGGGATGCACCTGCCCCTCTCACCTCTGTTTTTCCTGGGGTCAAGGTATGAAGAGCGAGGCCGTGAGGGATTTTCCTCTGTCCAGCAAGCGCTGTAAGCCACAGATCCCTCGTCCTCACAACCCTGCCCTTTGTGTGGGCACATTCGTCACCGTGGGCTTCAGGCCATTCCCCGGCAGAGCCAGCGAGGGCAGGGGCCTTGTTCCAGCTCTCGCTCCAGCCCTCGCAGCCTCCCAACAGGATGAGTGCCGGTTTGGCAGCCAGGCTGGGGGCAACCCTCGCTCTCTCCTTTGGCTCTGTGCCCCAGCTGATCTGGAGCCAGGTTTTGCTGTAATCCCTACATCCTGTTGCAGGTCCTTAATCAGATGGAGCCAGCCTGGAAAAAAGAAAGAAAGAAAAAGAAAACCAACAAACCCAAAGTGTTGTGGTTAAAGCCCCCACTGCCGGGCGGCGGGGAGGAGTGTGCAGCAGCGCTCTGGGCACCGGGTGGGAGGCTGGGAGGGCTGGGAGAGATTGCAGCTCCCTTGCTAGGGATGGAAGCAGAGAAGAGGGTAAGTGTGTGTTTCTGCTGGGGTTCTCAGCAGGACCCACGCGTTCCCCTGCAGAGGGAATGGGGGACGGGTTTGAGACATTGATTCCTCCTGTTCTCGCACAGCCAGGGCTGCTGCCCCTTCAGCCCTCGCTGGGCAGGCTGGAAAACTCTCTGAGTTGTTGTTGAGTTGTTTTTTTTCCCTGTTTAATGCATAGAATAACACTGATGGGTCTGAACAGCTCCAGCCAGGCGACGAGGGGAAAGAATAACAAGCTCCTGAATGTCAGGCGAAATTATGGGCCATTGCTATTTAGGGTGAGTCTGGTGGATTTAGGGCCTCTCTGTTCTATTGTCCCAGCTGCTCTGAGCATTGGAGCAGGCGAGACACAAGTCGGGAATTTTATTGCAGAGCATGTGCAGGGGAAGGCTGGTTCTGAGCGTTTCCGGAGCTGAACAGCAGCGATGGGGGACAGGGGAGAGTTTCTGTTGGGAAGTTGGTGAGATGTGATACTGGGAGGAGGTAGGAGGCTGGAAGTCCTGGAGAAGTTGTCAATCAGCAAAGAGAGCTCCTTTCCTTCCTGCTTTTTGTCAGGATTCAGCTCCAGATGTTCACAAACTCTCCATCCATCGGACCTTCGCTGGGTGTCCAGCCGCCGCTCTTTGCAGGACCTTCCCTTGGCAGACCCTGCTGGTCTGTCTTCTGCACCTTGCCCCTCTTCTTCCTGCCTGTCTCTTGTGAAGCATTCAGGGAGGTGGTTTGTGTGAAAGACAGTGCATAAATGTATGTGTTCATTAGGGATTTTGGTGCCTTCTCCTGGGTTGTTTTTGGCTGGTGCTGGTCATGTAGCCAGGGCTGGCACCGTGCTCACACCCCTATTTGGGGGAAGAGCCCAGGTGAACAGCGTAAGAGCACAGAAAGGATGGAGAAAGTACTTTACAGCATAATAGAAGTGGGTCGTCCATGGGAAAGTGAAGTCTGCACGAGTCCTGAACAGGGTGTATCCTAAGCTTCCAGATTTTGGCAAATACATCATGTCCCATGCCAGGGTGGGGAGGAGTTGCAGAGAAGAAAGCCGTTCTTGCCCGGCTGTCTTCACAGGCTCGGCAGGGTGAATTCTTTGCTTCTTTGGGGCTCTTTTTATTTGACCGGATTAAAAAGCTTATTTGAGTTTCTTAAACCATTTAATCTAAAATCCCCAGGTAGATGCGCCATTGGATTCAGTTTTAAGCTTATAAACAAAATAGGTCTGTGTTTGTCTCTTCTTCGTGTTGCTGTAAAGAAGCAAGGGGTTGACCTGTCGTCCCTGGAGTCGGGTGGGGAGTTGGTCTTCTTATGAATCCCTTGAGCTTTCCAAAGGGTGGGAAGATGCGGAGACCGGGGTGCTGGTGAGACCTTCCTGCAGCTCCAGGTTAGCATGTGGCCTGGGTGGGAGGAGGGAGCAGGGACCAGGTTACATGGCTGAGTCGTTTGCCAGGGCTCAGGACCTACATGGAGTGCTGAACATCTGTAAAATCCCATTAAGACCATTGCTCTGTGAGTAGCATGGGGAGATGGGAAAGGAGGAGAGCATAGGAAACTGGAGAAACTGGGAGGAAGGGATGCTGCATTGTGATCCGCTTGGGCAGTCTGGGTAATTCTTGCCAGTTCCTGCAGTCCTTTGAGAGGAGCTGGTTCTTCTCTGCTCCCACTGTGTCCAGCTCCTTCCAGGGTTTCCTCTTGGATCCATCCTCTCCACCCACGTGGGGTTCTTGTCTCCTTTCCAGCTCTGTATGGCTTGATTGCTGTCACCCCCTGCACTTCTGAGGAGGTTTCATGGATGTGGGACCAGTTGGGACTGCTCTCAGATCAGCCCAAAATGGGACAGCTCACGATTTGTGTCCCCAGGAGAGAGGTGCTAATGATGCCTACAGGAGCTACAGGAATGTCGCAGCTCCGTGGGCCGCAGTGTCATGTTTCTGACAGCAGCCAGTGCCAGATGCTCCGAAGGAAGGTACCAAACCCCACAGCGAGCAGATGTAAACCGATCTGCCCCTGTGTCCCCTCCATGTCCTTTCCAGAGACCAGCTCGAGCTGGCGATGCCCACGTGCCTGTGTGGGATGACAGTGGCAGCGCCTGGTGCAGCCCTGGCAGGAGAAATGTCCCTTCCAGATGCCACCCCCAGCTCTGGTGGCAGCAGAACGGAGCCCGGCTGCCGTCCCAGTTCCTCCTGCAGCCCTGGAGATGCTGGTTCCAGCACAGCCGCAGGAAGGCCGTGAGGGCAGGCTGTCCTTCTCAACGTCTTTGCAGTGAGCAGAGGGGCCTCCCGTGTCCAGGGCTCTCGAGGAGATGCTCTATGCAAGGGGATGGTGGGAACGAGCCTGGATCCTTCTCTCCCCCTTCTCCCAGGGAACTGGAGACAGACAGAGGGACGGGCATCTGTCCGACCGCAGCCCGAATAGGAGGGAGCCCTGTTGGCTTTGCCGAGGGAGCCTCTTTCTATATGGAAATGAAGAATTTAGGCTAATGGAGCTCAACCATCTCTAATTTTGCGATGGCAGGAGGATTTTGATTGAAAGTAATTAAGCAAGCTAGCTGTAAAATTAATTAAAGCAAAAGGGGGGGATTTTTTTATTGGATTGGATAGCGATATAGCGGCTGTCAAATGGGGGACGGATGGGGGTGACCTGAATTCTCTGCCCTCCCTCCTCCCACTCGGGACGTTTATGTCACTTTAATCTCCTTACAGCGGCTGGTGTGCATTTGTTTGAAATAATCAAGGAAATATGGTCAGAAATTGTCAGCTTTCAGATCTAATTTACCTGACAGCCCTGCGCGGACCAGTAAGCCTCTGTGTGCGTGTGTGTGTGTGCTGTATGCGACAGTGTGGTCACGGAGGACTCCTTGTCTCCCTTCTCCCTCCTTTTTCTTCCTCCTGTCTTCTCTCAGTTCCTAGCAAAAATACTTCTGACACAGCCGGGACCACCCAGCACCTTGCAGGAAAAATAAAGAAGTTTGAGAATTTTCCTGCGGTCCCTTCTCCACCCCCACCTTCCCATCACTGCCTCCTCCCAACCTGCTGCCTCATCCTTGCACCATAACCAGCTTTAGGGTTTAGGCAATATAGGATTAGGGGAAGTGGCTGTAATTCTTTATTCCAGATGGCTGGCAACTGCTAAACCCACTGTCACAAGTACCGAGTTATAAAAATACTTAAATTAGGCCCTTTGTTTCAACCCGTGGCCCTGCCAAGCCTCTCGCAGTGTCCTGCTGGCCGCTCACCTTGCTCGGCACAGGGGAGGCACTGAGTCAAGGCTATAATGGTGCTGGGGGGAGACTCCTCTGGACTCAGACCTATCCGGAATTCCTTGCTCAACTCCGTCTCCTTCTTTTTGCCTTTTGCACTTAAAGATCCTGCGATAAGATGATTTGGGATATGTGTGTGCTCGCTTAGCAGGTGAAGGTCCTGATGCAGGGATGTACAAGCGCTGCAGCTGCCGTACATCATGCTGGGGGTGCAGACTCTTGCCAGAGATCTGGGTTCACCCCTCTGGACCCAAACCCGCCGGTGCCCTGAGCTAAACTGGGGAGGGAGGGCAACTGCTGTAGGTTCAGCGTTTCCTCCGAGCTGCCCTGGTGCCTCACATCTGTCTTGCTAGGTTGGCTCTTAGGGTTAGTATTTATTATTTATTATTGTTCATTAAGTGCTGACAGAGTTGGGGCTTTTGTTTGTTTTGTTTGGGTCTCCATTTAGAGGCCTTGGCTGAGGCAGACTTCAGTGCCAAGACCTCAGGCACTTTTACAATTACAGCCCGTGATCCTGTTGTATTGTTTGTGTAACGACTCTCAGTCCCAAGGGGTTCTGCAGCCTTTCTTAGACCCGAGCGCCCAGCACCTGGCAGGGAGAGCGCAGGGCGAGGGCTGGCCCCTGGTGCCGAGGAAAATCTCTGGGCTTTACGTGCTGGGGGATCATTAATACGTAGATGGATCAGGCTGGACCTTGCAGGGATCCACATGCAGGGGAGTTGATTAAGCAGCTTCAGAAGGAGGAGCGGATGATTCATCCCGCCATGGTCTGTTGTGGGGTGTCTTGGTGGCTCGGACCTGGCTGTTGGGTGGCTGCAGCCCGCCCAGTCTGTCTCCAGACCAGTCAGCTGAGTGCTGGTCATGGTGGGACAGCTTATGTGACCAGTCCTGAGCATCCCAGAGCACCCCAAGCCATCTCAGCACCGGGACCAGAACTTGTACCCTGTCGAGCAGATGTGCAGAGGGTACCTCGCCAGCTCTGTAACCTGCTGGACATGGGTAGGACATGGTCTAACCCATGACCAGCCGCGGGTGGCTGCGCTGAGGTGGGTGATGAGCTCATCACCATCATTCCTGGGTTTATTTCCAGCTTTGCCACTGATTCACTTTGTATCTGTAGCCATGAGAATGCATAGCTTTGTGCCAGTGCTTCCTCATCAGTATAATGGGTATAATTAGGCTTCCCTGATTGAAGATAGTGCTGAACGCTTAGTGTGCTGGCACATTTGTTTTCTTTTGTTTAAAAGTCCTTTCCAAAAAAAGGAGGTAAGACCCGATTTCTAGAGTGCTGGTTCCCATATCATATTTCAAGTGTATGTGGGTTAAAATCTCTGACAGTATCAAACCCTCTCCTTCTGGGACGGCTCTGCTGTGAAGCATTGGCTTCCCAGAAACCCAGGAGAAGCTGAGTTAGGTGAAGTCTAAGAGCTTCTAAGTGCACATTCTTCTCTGTATTCAGTGAAATAAGGGGATTGCAGGATGTGGCACTGCTGGTCTTCTGTGTTAATTACAAATATAACAGAATGTAATATCAAGAGTAGTCTAAATAATTTCATGGCCTGTTAACTGAAAGAGAGCTTCAGTTCTGGGACATGGACCAGGCTACCACTGATAATGGTATCTAAAGTCAGTGGTGTCTGGAAGAAGGGTCATACTGTGCTGGCTGCTCATATTTCCTTCTGTAAATTGCAAAACCAGATGATTAAAAGTGCATTAGATAATTTTCTAACATAACATTCCCTACAGGCAGTTACTGGCATTGCTGTAGAGGCATCCTGAACGGCGTGTTGGACAAGGAAGTGCCCAGGACAGACTTTCTGCATTGTGAGAGTGTTTGAGACCCCCGTGCAAAGCTGTGCTCTGTTCTGACTCCAAGTCTCCTCAGACATGGCCGAGGAAAATGCACGTGAGTGCTGGCCTGGGGGCACCTTCTGTTGTTCTTTTTCCACCTACTTGTACCTGTTCAACACATCTCCCCTCTCAAGCACTGCCAGTCTCACCACAAATGAGTCTGCAGACCCTGATCCCTCATCAGTATTCGTGGCTTTTTTCATGTTGGTGCATATTTGTCAGTGAGTGATGAGTGTTGAGCTGGATACCACTGAGCTGCTGGAGGTAGAATGAGACCTGTTGATTTGAGGAGCTTGAAATGTGTCTTTGCCTTGCAGTGCCAGTAAAGCAGCTGCAGAAACAAGCTGGTTAGTTCACCATTGAGAAAGCGAAAGACAAGAGTCTTTACTAGCAAGGGAACTGAAGAGAAGGAATCAGCTTTATGGACCGCTCTAAAGCCAAGCCTGTGGCATTTGGAGTACGTTTTCTTTGCAGGATGAGTTTGCAGGACCGGTGCATGGCAGGTTAGCTCCTGGAGATGTGAGCAGGCACACACGCGTGTCCTCACTTGGATGTCTTACTGGTGGGATACTGGGACTTCTGAGGGCATCTCCCGTGGTTGCAACAGAGCTGCCGCAGGCTCTGTCAGCAGCGGAATCTGGGAGGATTTCCCCGTCCTGCACCCCAGCTGTGGGCAGACTGGGAGGAACTGGTGCTGGATGGTCTCCACGTGTGTCCTCGCAGCGGTGGGGCAGCTCCACAGCCTGGTGAGAGCCACGCTGCTCCCCGGCCAGCCCGGGGTGCACAGTACCAGACTTTGTGGGCCAGGGCTCAGGGAAGCACTCCCCGAGCTCACTCTGCACGGGAGGTACTCCCTGACGGAGCTGTCTCTGTATTTGCAAACTGAGCAGTTGTACTGGAAGAGATTTAGCAAACATGGGACTGCACAATGCTGTGTGTACTGAGTCACACGTCAGGGCTAGAGCCAACTAGCACTGTGAGCTACTGAGGCAAACATTTGAGAATAGTTACAATAGGCACCAAAAATATCTTGAAATGAGATCTTTCTGCATTGCTGCATGTTGGGTAACAGCAAGGGCTGACAACCTAAGCTTAAACTCTACCCACATGCTCTGGGAGCTCATCCTGGGCAAGGCAGGCAATTGGGATGGGAACGAAACAGAGGAAAAGCAGTTTTGCTCCTGCAAAGGGAGCCCTGTAGCCAATTTCACATGGGTTGGAAAAGTTCTGCTCTGGTGGCAGACATGGGGTTGTGTCCTGCATAGCGAGTTAGGCGCTAGTGTTTGGCCCTGGCATCCTGGCGCTGACTTCATTTCAGGAGGGAATGAGCCCAAAATTACCAGCACTCTCTTAGATCTGCAGCTCAGAGCTCCCCGCACCCACACAGGGCCAGGGCAGGATCAGTCCCTACGAAATGTGTTCTCCTGACTGGCTTTAAAGCTCCCAAACAAGGCGGCTGCTCTTGGGGTCTCTGGTAAAAGCTCTCCCTGTTGCAAGATTCTCTCAGGGATTTACTCCGTGGTTGCTGTTTTCTCTCTGCCGCTTTCTTTTTAAGTAAAGGAGAAACACAATTCCCCAAAACCAGATTTTGGGGGCTTGTCCAGGCTGTGTCAGCAGAATCAGAGAGCAGTGGAGGCTCTTGGCGCTGCCTGGCACATACACAGCCTGAGCTGGTCATCAGCACCGAATCCAGCTCAGCCTCCTGCCGAGTGACCCCTCGGCATCCTTCTCCCGGTCCCCGTCCCCATGCCGTGTGTCCCGCTCTCTGCTGCTCCCCGCGCCCTCGTGCTGGAGCCGGGATCGCCCCCCGGCCCCCGCGGCCCCTTCCTCCCTTCCATCGCACCATCTCGCTCACCGGTTTTGCAGCTGTTTTTTTCTTCTGCCAGCGCAGGGCACTGAAAAGTGCTGGCACTGCCAAAAACCCTGTGTGCACTACGACTCCCCAAACATCCCTTTATTTTTATTGTTCTGTTAATTACTGTTTAAACTTTAATAAGTCACTTCGTCAGGAGGGGGGACCTGCAGTGAGGTTTCTGTGCAAACACTGGGCCCGGCAGTGACTCTAGTGTAACATAACCCTTTATACAATGTGGGAATGTTTAGACTGTAACAGAAACTTGTTATTTTAATGACAGTTAAAGGGGGAAAAAAAAGAAAGGAGGGAATGAAAAAGGGAAGCAAGTTTGTTGGGGAAATGGCTCATCTCAATCTCTCTGTCTGGCCTCTTTTCTCTTGGCTTTAATGATAGCGGGATGAGGAGGCTTTATGGCTTCTGTAGAAGCAAGTCTTGTTCCCAGAGACGCCCTACGCGAGGCAGTATGTGGTCCCCTCTGTTCTGCGGGGAAAGGCTAACAGCGGAGAGATGCTGATGGAAGCAGCATGGCTTGATTTTGCTGAGAGGCAGCAGCAGATGCCTAAAGCCAATTTGAGCTCAGTCTAATTATTCTGACCCACACAAGAGACTTTCCCCTTCTATTGAGAGCTTCTTCCACAGTTTGAGTTTTTCAGTAGCTATGCTGAAACAGATGCTGGCATGCCATAGATAAGAGGGTCCACATCCCATGGGAAAATGGACCTTCGAGCTAGAAAATTCTGCCTTATTTTGACTGGTCACCACTCAAAAGGAGGAACCATTATGGACACCTGAGAGAGGGAAAGCGGGGAGAGACAACCTGGCTCATGCTCTTGGCGGCGGGAGGACGGAGGATCCACAGGCACCCTTGATTTTGGATTGTGACAGTTGACATCTGTATTGCTTTGAGGTAGTGGAGGGTGCCTGTGCAGTGGCTGATGTCCCTGCATCACAACACTGAAGTCACCTCCAGGTTTGGCTTGGCTATATTTAGCACTCACTATAGACAAGACCATATAGAGTGATATATATGATCTGAAAACCTTCAACTCCTGCTGACCTCTCTGCTGCTACAGTGAAATCCCCAAAATCTGTACAGTCCGTGTGTGAGTGACACAGGACTGGGAGAAGGGGGAGTTTTCCCTGGCAGGTTTTGTGGTCCCTGGTCCCCTGGGCAGCACCGTGTTCTCTGCCAGCCGTGGGTGGTGGGACACAGGGACTGCGGGACGGGAGGTGTGAAGAGGGTACAGGGGTATGGATGGGGCACAAGGGGTTTGGCAGGAGATGCCAGGGAGGAGGCAGCTGGGATGGTGTTGGGAACTTTAGGAAAGGAGAGGGGAGAGGAGGAGCACGCTGGGGCTGGGTGGGGAGGGGGACACAGGAGGGCAGGAGGATGCGGGGTGTGAGGAGCGCTTGGGTGGAAGCAAAGCCTTCTGTGGCATCAAGAACCTTCCTCAGGTGCCAGCTCATTGCCAAGAATCCTGTTCCTCTGTGACTCTGCTGAATTTCTGACCAAAACAGGAGCCTGGGGGACTTGCACTCCGTAAAGCTTTTTGGTGAGGGTGACTGTAGAGGGGATGAAATCGTGGGCCTCCGGGGGCTGTGCTTTCCCAAGTGGGTGAGCACGCAGGGAGCAGGCCAGAACGGTTCACGCTCTCCTCGCCCACTGCCGGGGTTGTGATTGTTATTGATTGGGTTTGCTGTTCTCGGCACTTTGTGTTTTTCCAGCTGAGCATTGGCTTCCCCTTGATTTTATTTTATTTTATAATTATTACTTTTTTACTTCTGCTTTAGTTGAAATACCCACAAACATTGCACATGGGGCAGGTGTGTGGCCAGGGCGAGCCTGCACCGGGGCTGCGCACGGCTGGGACTGTGCAGGGTCTGTGTAAGGTACGAGTAACCTACAACCTGCTGTCAGTGGGGTTCAGTTCATAGGTCTGTGCTATCTCTGGAAGTGTGTCATACAGAACGGTGAAGAAATCTACTCCTGTAGAAAAAAAAGTCAAAGCTTCATGTTGAAGCAAATAATAGGAAAGTGCATGGGGACTTCCCATGCTTGGGCACGTGTATCTGGCTGGCGGGTAATAAGGTTCGACCTCAAGACAGAGGGCCAGTGGATCTGCCATCTGGAGAGAGAGTTGTGTCTCATGTCCAGCGTGTGGTTGTGATGCTCAGACCCCGCTGAGCCCCTCGTGTTGGGCTGTTCTCGCCCCAGCCCGGCGAGCTCCGGTCCCTCCTCCGCAGAGCCGTGCCCGGGGCCGGCGGCGGGAGCCGTCCCTTTAGGAATGGCATTTTCCAGGTTCCTGTGTGAGGCCGAACATGTCCCAGCTGCAAAAATAACCAGCCTATATACCCTGTGGAAACAGGAGCAGCAGCGACGCATCTGTCTGGTCTGGGCAGAGCCAGCTTGTAACTAATGCCCCAAAGGGGCACGGAGCGGCTGCGAGCTCCTTGTCAGTGTGCAGAACCCGAAATGAGAGCTTTGGGGAGCGCCGGCGGCCGGAGGGGTGAAGCTCTACAGCGGGCAGAGCAACAGATACCTCTGGGCCTCTTGTAGGACTGGTGGGTTCCAGCAAGACGTTAACATTGCCTGGCTGCTCCGGCCCAGCTGCAGGGCGTGTGGGCACCGCTGGGCACCCGCGGCCCCAAAAGCAGCACCGGCCTGTTCCCCGGCCCCCTCCTGCCTCCCCCGTGGCCGGTGGGGTCACTTTGGTTGGCAAGCACAAGCTGAGCTCAAGGATAGAGCCCCCTGGACGGAGCCAAGGAGCCGCTGTATAAAAAACGCTGAGGTTTTCCTTTTCTGTACAGCGCGTTTCCCTAAATTGCCTTTGACTGTGTGCATCGCTAATGAAAGTTTATGCCCTTGTTAGAAGGACAGGCAGGTCCGTTCCAGTTAGGGCTGGGTCTATCCTTCTGCCAACTGCCCTCCCCAGCACACACACACACACACACACTGTGCTCGCTCTCCCTGGTGAATAAGTGGAGGCTGTTATAAAAAAAAAAGGAGAGGAGGGGAAAAAAAATTTCCATATTTGTGTAAGTTGCTTTAAAAGCATTTTATCATGTCATAAAAAAAAAGGAAAGTACTCTCGGAAATTGATCCTGCACACGAGCCCATTGGACAGAAGGACGTCGGGATGTTAATGGCTATTTTGCTCCAGGGTGGCTTATTAAAAAATTTATACATAAATGCTTAAAATTGCATAAATTATTTAAAAAAAAAACATAGTAAGCAATTTGCAATCCTGATCCACTTTTCCTCTTTTTCTTTCCCTAGTCATCCTTTTCTTCCCTTCTTTTTTACAAGAAAAAGAAATTCCTAATTCCTTCCCTCTCTTCTCGCCCTTGTCCCCTCCCCGTCTGGAAATGCGATGCGTCCAAAATTGTGCTTGTATGTGTGTAAAAGAAATATAATCTTAAATGTGACCCGTCACTGGCCAGCGGAGCTACCTACGAGGGGGAAATAAATAAAAATTAAACAAAAAAGAGGAGAGAAGAAAAAAGAAAAGAAAGAAAGAAGTTTGGATATGATGAGTGTTTCTCGCAGGCGTGGAATGTCACCCACATATCCTGGAGATTGTACTGGGGAGGTTTATGATGGTTTCCCATTGATTTGTTTCCCCGACGCAGCTGCCGACCTCTATTGAGGGACAAACATAATCAGCACTGACGCAAATTAGATGGTTATTCGTTTTGAAAATTGACAGAAAAACAATAAAAAAGATGAAATGCTCCCAAATCAATAGATATAATGAAATTCAAATAATCCGAGAGATGAGGTCTCCATGGCAACTGATAATGTGGAAAAGAAAACAATTTAATAAAGGACAGACACACTTTGAAAACAGATTGGGCAAAGGGAAGGCGGGGGGGTGCGGGAGCGGGGGGGCCATGGGCTGGGGGGCGGTGGGAGGGGGCAGCGGGGGGACCCGGAGCCGCCTGCCTCTCCGGTTGGTTAGCGGTGCCGTGGTGAAGGATCACTGTCCATCCCAAGGACGCTTGCCATAATTAAGAGAGGCTTTCGGTCCAGAAAGTGCAGATTCAGGTTTTAATACACAAAATTATTTCAGGAGCACTGAATCGGAAAGTCGTTTGTTATGACCTTCCTGAGAGGCCTGGAGCAGGGCATGTTGGAGGCGCGGCGGCTGAGCCAGCTGAGTTATGGCATATTTGTGTTTTTATAGTGCGGAGGGGAGGGGGGAAGGGGGGAAGAAGGTTAAACAGTATTTACAGCTCAGTTGTTTTCAGAAAGGAAAGAGAAATAGAGTTCATGAAAAGATGCGAGTGGAAGAGAGAGAGGGAGCGGGAGAGATCCCCTGCCCGGCACACACACTCCGCCGGGACGCCGGCTCCATGCGACACTCACCGGTGCTCTTTTTGCCTTAAGGTGTGAGGTGCAGATGGGCTGGGGGCAAAGAGGGGCTCTGGTGGGATGGGGAGTGTGTCTGTCCCTGCTGCCGAGTCTGCGCAGCGTCCGGCTGGGAGCCCACTCTCCTCTCACTCCAAGCTGCAGAATAAACCTCTCCCGGCGTGCGGGCTCGTGCTGCGAGCGTGTGCGAGTGTGAGTGCGCGCAGGGCGCTCTGCGCTCGCACGGGCGGCCGCGTGTGCGGCTGCTGCTGGGCTGTGCATCCGTGGGCGCTCCCGGCGTGTGCGGGGCTGAGCAGAGCTGGGTGCGTGCGGGTGCGCGCCCCCGGGGGGGCGCAGAGGCTGCGTGTCTGTCTGTGCATTGCGGATGTAATGCTTGTGCGGTCGCAGGTCCATAGACGTTTGCGTGCGTTAGCGTGTGTTCTGCGTGCGCACCGTTTCACGAGCACACGCACGGGCATGCGGTTGCGTGTGTTTGCGTGCTGGGTCGTGTGTGTCTCTGCATGTGATAGTGCACCTGCACGGCCACGTTTTTGTACACGTGTGTGTTCCCACTGATGGGTGTTTGCAATTAGCGATAGTGCTAGCACATGGATGGGCTCATGAGGACAAGAGGGATAAGAAGATGAACCCTAATGACCAGCAGAAAGAGCAGCAAAAGGCAAGACAGAGAATTAGCGTCGGTGTGAGCGCTGGGAAGCGTGGGGTGAGTGCCCACCAGCTCAGCCGCTGCGGTTTGTGTCCCACGCTGCTCTGACAGGAGTGCTGAGTTAACAAGCTCGGGGATGACCCGCTGCTTTCACACCAGAGCTTGGCTCTCGTCTGGCCAGACCGTGAGCTGCTTCCACACAAACAGGATGCACACGCGTTTCTCCTAACCACGTTGCACAGCATTTGCGGGTGTTTGGTATCTCCGAGACCGAAGTGCCCCTGAACTCCCCGCGCTGCGTGCGATGGGTGCCTGCTCTGGGGCTTCACAAAGGACTCCCAGCCCCACTTGGGGATCATGAAAACCTTTAAGGGATCTGAGTTCCCCTTTTCATGCCAAGTCCAGAGCACGTTACCTGCTCGCATTCAGCTCAGGCAGCAACTGCGGACTGTGGGGCGGACATAACACAAGCAGGGAGACCAAGGTGCTCTAGTTTGCTGTCTCACATGCAGCTCTTGCTGAGGTCTCACCTCCTGCGGGCTAACACACTGAATTTCCTTTGCAGGACTAGAAAGACCACAATAATGAACTTTTTCTGGCCCTGTGTTTCTTAGTGATGCAACAAGCATTCATGGCTCCCAACTCCCATTTATGCTCCTGACTTCCCACTGCAATTAATTCGGAGCCCGCGTTCTTTGTTGGGTCTGAGCTTAATAGCGCTGAAAGGGATCGCTGCTCGCTCTTAAGCTGCGTAACAACTACCAGCAGGGTTTGGAGGGACCCTTTTTGAGGAGGTGGTTCACTTAACCCCTGCTCTTGCTTAGGAATGACTCTGAGCCCAGCCTGAAGCCAGGGAGCTGCTCTCCACTGATTTGGGCCACGGTGGGTTTGGATTCTCTGTGAAGTAACTCATTAAAGACAGTCACCAAGAGAGACGGATGAAACTTGGAGCAATTCCCTTCTGAATCTGCATCCTTCAAGAGATCTGTTTTCTTTCCCAGGTCCTTTCTATTCCCTCAGCGTCAGGTACTTGCAGCTAAGCCTGGTTCCCTCCCTCCCACCTCCATGTTTCACTGCACCCCCTGCCCTGCCTCTTTTGGCATTCACAAAGGGCTCTGTGCAGTGTTTCGAAGGGGCTCGCATCTTGATCTTTTCTTTGTTCCTTGGGAGCTGACTCCCGTACGGGCTGGCCAGCCCTGCTCCACAGGCTTCCCCAGCCCTCTGTGCTCTCCATGATCCCTTTCCTCCCAGCACACCTGGAGAGGTGAAGTTAGGCACCGTGTTTGCATTTAGTTGCCCTGACAACACATCTGGCTTCATAGGGAGTATTCCAAGGGCCACTGGGACCTGATGGTGGCGAGCTATTACTCTTCACTCTCCCTTTTGCGTCTTTCCCCTTCGTTTTCTTCACAACCTGTGGGGAGATTGATGGCGGGATTGTGATGTAGATGTTAGCAGTTCTGCTTGATTTATAGAGTTACTTAGGCTGAGTGAGGCCACTTAGGCTCTTCTGGATAGTAAACCTTTTAACTGGACTAAAAAATTAATAATAAATAAATAAATAAGGCAAGGAGGAGAAACTGGATCAGAAAAGCTGATCCTCTTGGCTCTATGTTATCTGAAAGAAAGACTCTGAAGACAGAAGGCTCCCAGGGAGCAGCTTCTCAGCCTGGGGAGCAGCGAGACCCTGCTCTCTGTGTTAGGCTGGAGCTCTGAGGCTGGCTTTTCATGGGACCAAGAGAAGGAAACTGTCAAAGACCCTGCACTGACAGATGAACTAGAAAGTCGGCGGCAGCACACAAGGGACTTTAGAGCTTCAAACTGTCCTGAATCAGTGCTTTTCCTCTGCTGTTAGTTAAACTGTAGTAGCTCCTAAAATTGCAGACAAGATACTGGGCCCGCTAAGCTAGGCAAGACATGGTTGCCCAGATGGCTGACCATCTGAAGGACCCAGCAGGCAAGGGCAGAAGAGTGAGCCTGCGTGATGTTACCTGCCCAAAGAGAATGAACAGATCAGTAGCAGAACAGGGAGCAGAACCAGAGTTCCTGACTCACTTTATTTGCTTTTTCCCACTCTTCTTTCCACTCTGCTCCTCCTGTTAATGCTGGAGATGCCCTGTGTTAGTTGTGTGCAGAAAGCTGGGCTTATTTGTTGTCCTTTGGAGGTTCAGGGTACCTGAGTGCAGAGCGAGGCGAAGGGAAGAGGCAGAGCAAGCAGCTTTGCCTCGGCACTCAGGGGAGCAGCAGAGCCTTGGTGGCTCTCAGAGTAAAGGAGGCTGGGGGTAGACAAGATCAAAGCACATTTAGGATCATTTTTGAGATCTGCTCAGGAAAAGGTTCAGACGTGCGTTACTAAAGAGCTGTGAAGAAGGATTAGTCCCGTCCTTGCTCACAGTCGAAGCACTTTCCCCACCAGCTGTGCCAAACCCCTGTGAAGAGCCGCTGGAGCGGCAGCGGAGCCGGTCAGCGGCAGGTGAGACGGCAGCGCTGCAGAGGACACCGGCGCCGTGCAGGGCGGTGGAGGCTGTCACAGCTCAGCCGTTCGGGGGAGAAGGTCCCCGAGTGGGTGAGGACGGGGTCCACGCCGGCCGGGGCGGGCAGTGCAGGTCTCTGCAGGGGGAGAGGCCGGTGCGGCAGGCGCAGGGCTCAGCGTTAGCAGGTGTCCGTGCTGCTCTGCTGCCCGCAGCCGGGGACTCTGCGGAGGACTCTGGAGGACTCTGAACAGCAGCCCATTGCACCATTGCAGCAGGAGCGGCTGTGCTTGGGCTGTGCTTGGGCCAGCTCACTCCTAGTGTGAGGTCTGTGCTGCCTTTCTCTCCCTGGCCAGTGATATATGGCATAAATTAGGCCTCTGAAGGGGGATACTGCATCCTTAAGAAGAAATATGTCCTCATTTTTCTTAAACACCGTTTGCACTGAGTGAAATGTTTAGAAGGGACGCTGAGGGATAACTTTATTTCTTACTAGGGAGTTCAGAGCCGTTCAGTTAAACCCATAAAACACTGGGAGTAGGGAAGCTGACAGCCTGCCCGTGCATTAGAAAAGCCATTACTCATCTAGGGGAAATTCACCCCATGCTGGAGCCTCACGTTACCAATGGGGTGGTCCAGGGTAGGACACAGGATCATCTCCCTTGGCCATCTATGGGGTCAGTAGGATGCTCAGAGGTGAAGACTCAGTAACAATCACCGCGGTGACAGAGTGCTGATACGGAGATCTCGACGCGCTGAGTAAATACAGCTGGGTTCAGCTGGGTGCATAATCATCCTCATTCCTCCTCCTCTGCATGGGGAAACTAAGGCACAGAAAGCCGAGGAAGCTGACAGTTACACCGTGATTGGAAACCAGGCTGGGAGCCAGCACTCCCGGCTTTTAACCCCCAGCTTAAATCACTAAAAGCAAATTCACTTCCAGAGCAAGGAGTGAAAGTCGGGAGCCCTGACCCCCTGCTCTGTTTCTGCTGCAAAGGTGGAGACGGGAGCCCCAGTGCCACCTTCATTGCTCCGACCTTCAGCCCTTTCTTCCCAATGGGATTTAGAAAATCCACTGGAAGGCGAAGACAAGGTCTTGTAGGTGGTAGTAATGGGAATTCCTGTCTTGGCTGATGGCTGGTGGTGCGGTGGGAAGCGTTACAGGTGTGGCTGGGTGGGCTTCTGCTCTGGCACAGGCACCGTGAGGCTGTCGCTGTCCCCCCATGGCTGGTTGTCCCAGGGGACGGGGTCACCGGCACCCAGCATCATGCCAGACAAGGCATCGGTCACCGCGAGGGTGGTGACTTTCTATTTGGTATTTTATTTTGGAGGCTTGACACCAAAAGATTAAATATTTGTTTGAAATGAGAAACAGTTCTCAAATGAATTTGGAGAGCCTGGGAATTAATGTCAGTCCCCCCCTCCCCTCCCTAAACACCCCTCCTCCCCGTCAGCTCAGCCCCCCCCTTTCAATTTCTGAAGCCTGCTGATTTGAATATTTATAAATATCAGTAAATTATTTATTGTAGCAATCTGCTGTGCCATTTCACCAATCGCCGTTAACACTTTAGGGCTCGCTCTTCAGGAGGACGCGACTGGAGAAAACGGGCACCTGGGGGCTGGGACCGTGTTCGGGGGGGCCTCCATGTCTGGGCAAAGCCTCTTCACGCAGTACAAGAAGAGCTGGGGCTGTCTGCAGGAGAGGATGGGGACCCTCTGTGCCCGGTACGAGGGGACACAGCAGGGGGACACTGGGGGAGGACATGGCTGGAAAGGGAGGGCTGCCTGGCGCACGGCGCCGTGTGCTGCATCACCCTTGCAGGCTTTGCCCTGCAGCGCAGGGACCTCGCTCAGGCTTTGAGCTCAGCATTAGCCCTCTGTGCTTGTAGTTTCTGTTCCCTGAAGGAGGAAAATTCCTCTCAGCTTCTCCGGTCCCATTCCCTCCCTTCATGATAACGTTTCTGCAGTGAGAATGCACACCATTCAGAGATGATGTGGCTATTCTCTGTTTGGGGAAAGGGATACTCATGAGCTCTTTTCCTGGAGAAACCCCAGCAGCAGCAGGACCAGAGAAGCCAAATGGGAAGCAGGAGCAACCCAGCTGACCAGCAGTCCCAGTTCAGGGCACCAGCATCTCCAGAGCCCCATTGCTCCCTGTTCCTCTCAGGGGTTCACTGCCCAGTGCTGATTTCTGTATGCTGAGGAAAGGGAAGCAGGACAGGCTCACTGGAGGGAACTGGTACTGATCTCTGCCCCTTTGGGCCAGGGTTGAACCAGGCTCCAGGAGCTGGAAATGAGGAGCAAAGTGGCCTCTTGTGCTGCTGGAGATGCTGGTGTGGCAGGCAGGTCAGGCAGTGCTGAATGCAGGCTGCGCTCTGACAAGCGCTGGCCACGGGGACCAGAGCGGAGTCCCCAGCTTTTCCTCTGCGGTTTATGGACGGGCTGTGCAGGGAGAGCCCTCGCGGCCCTGGGAAAGCAGGGAGTGTAGTTGGCAATGCTTCCGTAAGGACGCCCTGGCTACTCGCTCCGTCTCTCCTCCCACGTCTTTGATTCTCCTTCCCCTCCGTGCCCGGCGCTGAGCTGGAGCCTGTCAGGTCCAGCTCTCGCACCCAGGGCTTTCCCCGGCTTCACGCAGACGCACATGGGTCGGATCCATGCTCGCAGGGCAGAGGAGGTTGTTAAAGAGCCTTTGTGAACTCCCCAAGGTCAGCCAGAAGAGACAGCATCCACTAATCCAAGGTCATTTCCTGGGCTGAAAGCAATAAAATGTTTTATTGATAAACTGAAGAGGGGAAAATATACACACTAAATCCACTCTCACACGTTGTGGGCCATGCCTGGGCTCTTGCTGCCTTTGCCCTGGCCCTGCCTGGGATAATGCGCGAGTCATCGTGCTGGAGGGGAAATGTTTTCTGGAAGGGGCTGAGCGTTTGGCGGCTTTCCCTGCCTCCTCGGGGCGTGTGGCTGGGCACTGCCAGGGCATTGCTCCGGGGAAGCGTGTTCCCAGTGCCCCAGCGGCCTTCTGCTGCCAAGGTTTGGCTCCGTCTTAGGGACACCAGCTCACGTGTGAAGCATCCTCGCCCCCACCCCAGCAAGCCGTGCTGCCCGCTTCGCTCGGGGCTCCTGGGCAGGCTGGAGTCTCTCCAGTCAACCTTGCACCATAGTGGTTAAAAAAAGAAAAGGCCTGTGAAGCATGTCGGTCCTCCTTCCCTCCCCCTCCCCGCCCCAAATAATACTGTTAATAATTAATCGAATGAGAGCTTGCAGCTCCTGGAAAGCTGGCGCTGGGACCTCCCTCCTGAACGGAGCTGCTCAGCTGGGCTTAAAACTCTTCAATAGGAATACGAAAGCTCCATCTGTTCAACGTACCCATCCCTCTGAAGTGACAGCGTGCTGCCCCTCCCCAGCCAGCACCCCTGTCCCTCCCGCCCCCCTCCGCCCCTGCCCAGCCGGCGGGACCCCCGCTGCACCCCCAGCTCTTCTCACCACTTTTTCACAGCCAAATCCCTTTCTCCCCTCTACAAGGGTGCATTTCTCTGTTGACCCCAAGCCAAAACCAGACTTCAGCTCTCTTTCCGTTTCCCTGAGGTCCCAGACTTTCCCATCGCAGCCCAGTTTGCCTCTCAGCCAGGATGCCCGATTCGGTCCGCGCTGCAAAGCCCTTCGCTCCTGCACGCTGTGCCCCTTGTAGCCCCTCTTGTCCCTTGGGGGATGCAGAGCTAAGCTGCGCCCACCTTGGCAGCACCAAACTGTGGTTCAAGGGTGAGAAACTGTTGCTTTGGGGACTACGTGGAGGGACAGAGCCCAGAGCTGCACGCAGGGGGACCGGAGGAAAGTGCAGCAACCTGGTCTTGTCAGCAGCAAGTTCAAGGGGTGACAAGGCAGCAAAATGGTGCGGTGGGTTTTGTCCTCCTTGCAAGGCCTGGTTGCGGCAAGCTGTGCTTTTCCTTCAAAGGGAGGTTTGCTCTCGGGGCTCGGTGCGGAGCGGAGGGAGCCGGTGTCTCCTCGCAGGGTGTGGGGAGGGGGCAAGCGGAGTAAACTCCCGGTGGCATTGTTTTCAGAGGAAGTGTTCAGTGTAAATAGAGCATGTGGGAGAGTTTGTCCTGGGCAGAGATGAAAAGTCTGTGTGACAAGCTCAGGTTATAAACGGCTTCCTCAGATTGATGTGAAATCAAAACATTTCTATTTAGACGAAGAAAATGAAGGGGGATGTTTACTTAGTATGGAATCTTTAAACAGTGCGATGGAGACGCAGGGTGATTTGGGGTGGGGAGCTCGGCCTGGGGGGAGGGAGCCTCTGCCTGGCTTTGGGGGTCCCTCTGCCTGGTGATCCCGACTTGGGGCAGGCACGAGGGTCCCTCGCTTAGCAGCTCAATTCCTCTGCTGAGGATGCTCTGGTCCCCTGCAGTCTGATGCCCACCTTCTGTGCTTCTTTGGGAGAAGGGTGCCCTTCAACTTTCAAAGCTGACAGCCTGAAAAGGGGGAACAGAAATGTTGATATAGGTAATGCCCAACCCCTTCCATAGACAAGGAAATAAGTTAATGGAAAGATAAAATGATGTGTCCAGGTTTGCTCAGAGTTGATTGCAAAGCTGGCAGAAGACACGGGGAGTTCAGATTTCTTGTGGCCATACATGCACAGGATGGAGATACACAAGAGTCCTGATGCTGCAGGGCAGATCCCATCTCAGGAAGGTCTCTGGGAGGGTCAGGTTGATAGATCAGGGAAAAGGTACGTGCTCAGAACTTGCTTTGTTTTTAGCTTAAACTTTAGGAAAAGATTTTCGAAATGTTAAAGAGCAGCATTGCTCTGCTCAAGAAAATCCCAAACGCAAGGAGAAGGGACAGGAAAGATGCAGAGGGGAAGGGCAGGAGCTGGGGGGCAGAAGCTGGGGGGGCAGAAGGGTGAAGCTGGGGGGGCAGAAGGGCAAAGCCAGGGGGTGTGAGATGGCAGGGGGCAGGAGCAGGAGTGGAAGACAAGTTGCAGGCTCCCTGGATGGAGTTGCTGCGTACGCGGCAAGTGCAGCCTCGGAACGTCTGTTCTTCTCTTCCTTTGAATAAATATTTATATATTCATTTGCCGGCTGGTGCACGCACTTGGCTGTTCACCTCCAGACCAGAATAATGGGACCTGCCCTCGCTGCAGAAAGGGGGGAGGCCAGCGGGGGTTTGGGCTGCCGCGCGTCTGCCTCCCCGTTATCTCCAGCTGCGAGCCGTGCTGATCTCACCGGTTCAGCGGGGCTGGGGATCGTGAGAACGCGGACGGGGAATGACCAGGAGCAACCAGGCAGCGTTGGGGAGAGCGGCGCGGGTGATTCAGCGCTGACCCAGTGCCCCGGCCGCGGGCAGGCCCCGCGCGGCGCGGGAGGCACCGTCCCAAGCACCTGCGGCCGTCGGGGCTGGCCCTGCGCCGAGCGGGAGCCGTAGGTGTCCTGGCCAGGCTCCAGTTGAGCTCATGGCAGCCTCCCGAGATTCCCGCTCTGGTACCAGTTGTGCATAGGATTGGCCTTCACTTTCTGCCCTAAATAGAGTGGGAATGTGACTGGAAGGGAAGGTGCCAGCACACGGAGACTGCTGCAGCTTCATGGGCGTCTGTGCCCGTCTGTACGCGCGAGGACTGTGTGTGTGCGGTGGGGGAACGTGTGAAAGGGAGATGCGTGGGGAAGCGTACAGGAATGTGTTTTGGGGAGACGGGTCTTTTTAACCCGTATGTGTGTGACTGCATTTACGGAGCGTGCCAGCGCACACACAGCTCCTGAGCAGCTCTCCTTCCTAGATGGGGAGGTACGTGTTGGGGAGAAATGTGTGCTTTGCCTTCATGAAAGCGTAATTCCACAGAGGTGTTAGTGCTGGGGGGACGTGTGTTTGGAAAGTGGAGGGGTACATTTTGCCTCCATTTGTGTGTGGGGCTGATATATTTGTCATGGGGTTATTTTTCTTGCAGTCCTCGACAGGGAAGTGTCTGAAGCTGTCAGGAGTTTACGCTAAGCAGCCACTCTCTGGCTCTCGGACAGCAGGTCTAAAGTTTCAGTCTGTTTGTATTGGGCTGTCATGTTACAGGATTAGGGGCTGTCACGATGGCTTCTGGATGCATTGTAGGGGGTCTGATTAATCTCACCGTGCTTCTGTGGAGCAGCACCTCTGTGCTGGTGACAGGGAGGTGTGGGCTGAGCTGCCACCAGGGAGGAACCGTCCTCACCATTTGAGGTCTGGAGATGGTTTCAGTTTGCTCTCCATGTGACAGGCCCTGTTCAACATGACATAAAGTCCAAGATCACATTTTGGAGGGATCTCCAGCAATGTCCCCACAGTAACTGCGGTGGCACGTGTCCGGCAGCTGTTGTATCAGGTTATTTTCCCGAGCGCTGGAGCACAGAGCAGGGTCTCCGGGGGAAGAGCCAGGCTGGGGACAGGTTTCTTACCTTGGGACCTTGAAACCTTCTTAGTCTGGGTGTCTCTCAGAGGTATCATGAATAAAGAGGGAAATAAGACAATGCAGCTGCTTTAGAGTAATTTTTTTTGGTTTTATTTGTGATTGAATCTTGTTAATTTTTGGTGCGATAATTATGCAAGTGACTCTGATAGGGACTGTTGAAGATTCTCTGTGACCTTGAAGTTAAGACCTTACCTTCTTCCTTTCTCCCCCCACTTTCTCTTACCCCTCCTTTACTAGCTGTCACATATGAATAAACTACATTAAAATAACAAACCCACACTAATTAGTTGATTGTGCTGGGAAGTGTGAGAGCAGAATTTCCTGTGTGTGTGTGAGAGCGAGCGATCGAGCAGGCAAAGGGGCCTGATCAACTGATACCAACCCACGGCGATTTTCTCCCATACGACTGCCACACACCAGTCCAGGGCTCCTATCCCGTACTGGTTCTTCCTGGTGCCTACTGGTTCTCTTCTCTGAGGCTACGCATAAACCCCATCCAGTGACTTCCTCACCGTCCCTAGGCTTAGATTTAGGAAGCTGTTCTCCCTGCTACAGATGCTTGGGTGGTTTTGGCAGCCAACGCGTCTGGGATGGAGCTGGGGAGCTAAAAGCAGGTGGTGCTGCAGCCTGAAGGAGAGAGCAGGTCAGGCTTTAACAGACTTTGTGTCCCGCCTGAGCCAGGAGCAAAGGCTGGTCCGTACCTTCACCTGGCTGAGACGCTTGGGAGCCTTTGAGCCCCGTTCAGTCCCAGCATGAATACGGGCCTGTTTCTGGAGGCCAGCGGCATCCTTTGGTACCAGCGGGTTCAGAAGGTGCCCCTCTCCAGGCTCTCCTGATGTGGTGTCCACTGGGAGCTTAAAAACATGACAGTCCCACCTTGTAAAGGATGACACTGGCCATGGCCGAAGACCCCTTGGGTTGGGACCAGCTATTTGCTGTTTGGGTTCAAGTTGTCTGACCCCACTAATGCCCTTCCTTGCTTCTTTCCCCTCTCTTTTTCCAGCTGAAAGAACTATATGCACTGACGCAACCTCAGGAAAACCCACAATGGCTGCCAAGCGCAAAGGCGGCCTGAAGCTAAATGCAATCTGTGCCAAGCTGAGCCGTCAGGTCGTCTTCGACCACGGGGGAGCCGAACAGGCGCGAGCGGACAAGGGGCCGCAGCGGGACGGCAGCAACAAGGACCTGCCTCAGCCTGGGACCAAGGAGCTGGGGACAGAGTTTTCAGATGGACTCAGCCACGTGCAGAAGATTGAGGAGGACAAAAGGAGGGAGGTGATTGAGAAATGGGTGAACGGGGAATACAACGAGGAGCCCTTGCTGGGGCGAGTGGAGGGCAAGGAATGTAAGGGTGCTGAGAGCGCGGAGGTGCCCCCCGAAGGGGTTTACATGGTGCAGCCCAAGGGCTGCAGCGATGAGGAAGATAACGGGGACGAGGCGGACGCTCTGAGGGGCTCGCAGGATGGCAGCTTCTTGGACGACAGGGATTCGGATGGGACGGCCTCGAAGGACGATGCCTACCGGTCCTCCAGTGGCGAGACAGGCTCCAAGCTGGGGGGAGGAACCACCTCAGGTAAGCTCTCTGTCCCCTCCGCCTCCCTGCACGGGGCAGCTTCACAGTGGCATTTTCTGTGGGACAGTGTGTCCGTGCCAGCTGCTGTCGGGGGTGAAAGCCCCAGTCCCCTTGTAGAGGCCTCTCTGGCCGCTGGGTATTTTGCTCTTGTCACCATGCTGAGTTTTCCTCTGGCTCCCCAGAGGGCTGTGTGAGGGTGGATGTGGCTGCAGGGCTCTTTCCAGCCCGTAGATCCCTTGGTAGAGTAGATCTGCCCACTCAGGCTCCCTCACACCATTCAGATAGAGGTATCAGTGGTGTGTGTTGGTTTCCTGGTCATGTATTTATGCATGGGGGGCGGGGGAAGCAGAGTGCCCCTGTGTGTTTTGCAGGATATTCACGTGCGTGCTGTGCAGTGCACCGCAGGGCGTTGCATTGCGGTGCCGTGCATTGTACTGCGGGCAGGGTTGTGTGAGCGCGCCCATGGCCGCGCTTGGGGCCGCCCCTTCCCCGGTCCCGCCCGCTCCCCGCGGCGCTCCGGGCCGGCTGGGCGGCGGCAGCACGTGCGGCGCCCTTTGCTGAGGCGCCGCTCCGCGCTCCGCCCCGCCGGCCGGGGGAAGGTTCTGGAAGCCGCGGCGGGAGGCAGGAGGTAGGCGCCAGGTTTTCCTGGGGGAAGGGGCGGTGGGGAGGCCGAGCTGTGCCGGGGAGAGCCCGGGGTGGCGGCGCATCCCGTGAGGGGCGCCGGGCGCTGCCCTCTGGAGCTGGGGCCCGGGGCTGCCCGTCCTCGGCTGGCCCGCCGGGACAGCTGCCCCTCCTGGGTGTCACATCAGGGCCCGTAGCAGGGCTGTCCCCACACCGGTCCCTTGTTGCACCCCGAGTTTGGGCTCCAGCTGCTCAGTCTGTCGGTTCCAAACCTCTGTGTCCCCCACCGCTTCTGCCTGGGATGCCATGAGGTGTTTTCCCCCAGGTTGTGTGCACCTTTCTTATTTTCAGATAGTTTCTGCCTTATTTCCTGGTTTATTCAAAAGCTGAATTCAGCAAGAGGTATTGGGGAAAGCTACAGCTCGATTTCTTTATCATTTCTGATACCCAGGTTTGCCCCAGATTTAATTTGGGGGGTGTATGAGTGCTAAACCTTGGTAAAAGCTATGGGTAAATTGAATTCTCTCCATTAGGGCAAAGCAGCTCCCTCCCATAATTTGTCACTCAGCTGGATTGGTTCTGTAATTGAAAGATCTCCCCTAATCTGCTCCACCTGCACGCACCCCTCCCCTGATCTCAGCACTTTGTGAATCCATCAAACTTTCCTCCTTTTGTGTGCGCGCATGTTTTCCTCCGCCTGTTAATAATGCAGCTGAAACTCATCTCCGTCTGTCCGTTCCCCTTCTGGAGAGGCACATTCTCTAGTCTTCACGAGTTCAGTGGCAGCGCACATAATTATGCATATAAGATATAAACAGAGCTGTTTAATTATCCTTCGCCACATCAGTGACAGAGTAATTAACAAACATTGCAAGATCAATGAGGAAAAGTGTGACCTTCAGTTTCCTTTGATAGGAAAGCCCTTGTCGTTCCCAGACACAAGGTGATTGTGCCTGGACTCCGTTTTTAGTTTGTTTTAATTCCCTCCCTCCCTTTGCAGCTTTTATTTGCTATGAAAACTAAAAGGAGGGGAACTTAAATGTAAAAAATACGTTCCCAAACTGGGGATAATGAAAAATAACTGAGGTTTCTCACTGGAGGAGTCGTCAGTAAAATGCATTTGTAGGGCTGTATTGCCAAAGGACTAGGCAAAAATGTATAGCATTCATGGGGGGCTGAAGACTCGTTTATGCTTAAGGCAGGTGATGTCACATGGGGGTCCTGTTTACAAAAATCCCACCCCCTATTTGGCTTGCAAACAGAAGTGCTGCCAGGTCTGGAGTGTCTCTTTCGAGGTCCCTGTTGTAAATGTCGTTGCAGCATTTCCCTGGAAAGCACAAACTGAAACATGCCTTGCTTTGGAAAGGACAGGGTTCTTCTCTGTCTTTTTCTGTCCGTGTTCCAGAAGATGGATTTTAAGCTGTTCATCACTGAATCCTCTCAGACCTGGTGCTACTGGATGCAAGTTAATTTTATTCCAGTGAGATTTGGAGCTGCCTATACAAAAAGGAGGGGTTTTTTTCCCTTTGAGTTGGGGGTAGCAGAAGGCAGTCAGGTGAAAGGAGAGGAATACAGCTCTGCCCTCCCAGTCAGTGTGGCTTTTGGGGGAGGGATCGCGGGAACCTGCTTTTGAAGGTTCTGAGGACATGGAGGAGACAGAGCTGGCCGTGCTCAGCAGCATTTGAAATTGAGAAGCGTTCAGGACTCGCAGAGCTGGCGTCTGTCAGGAGATGGGTGTCAGAAGCTGATCTGGACATGCAGATAGGATTCTTCATTCATTCACGCACCCTGTCCTGCACACTGACCGACCCACACTTCTCTACACACATTTATATATAGCATTTAGATTTCCCAGTAGAGTCTCTGACAGAGATCCCTTTTCACAATCTCTCACTGACGCACACATACCCAGGGATATTTTCCTTTACAGTCCCATGTTCTTTACTCTGCCTGTTACTATAGTGGGGTAAAGTAGTCACCAGGAGCTTTCCCTTTACAAGCTTTCTCAAAGTTCTCCTTTCTTTTCTTAGCATGTTGGCTACGTCTCTTAGAATGGGAATATTGGCCTTGTTTTCAACAAGGGGGGTTTCTTTTCATAGTTTCCCAGGGAAACTCCACTTGGGGGAACATGCATGATGAGTGCTGGTTTCTTGCTCATTATCCTGTAGCCCCCAAGTCGACATGTGTTCCCTCCCAAGCAGAATAAAGGACAGAGCCCTGGCTGGGATGTCCCATCCCCCAGTATCAGACCTTGCACTCCATTTGGGCTGTTTTGCTTTTCCTTCCATATATAGTGTGCTGCTGCAGGCTATTTTTAGCCCCTTTTTTGTTAGCTTCGGATCCTTTGTGATACGATAGCTGCTCCGAGACAGACAGATCTCTGCTCTTTGGCAATGCCCACAAATGGAGAGCAGCAGCAAGGGAAGAGGGAGCCCTTTTATTATCACATAGAAAAGGAGAGGAAAATGCAGTGCAGGGGAGGGGAATGAAGACCCAGGGACAATGCCCCTTGTGCCTTCCAGGGCTGTGCACTTTTCACAGGGATTTGTTTTCCAGCCGCTGTCCTGCTTCACTTTTGTCTTTTTGAGGGTATGGGAAGGGTTTTCTACTCTTATGGTTAGGTACCTGTGCAAATAAATGAAGGTTGTCTTGGCTTTGGGGGCTTTGTTGGTGGAAAAGCAGAACGCAAGGTGTTTGGGGGGAGGTGAGGGGATTAAACCCAGGCTAGTGAAACCTGAACTCAAGCTCAGACTTTGCAAAGCTCAAAGAAAGGTCTGAAAACTCCCCCTTTCCTATGGTCTTGAGTTTTGCATCTCATTGTTTGCACAAATTGAGAGGTCTAGCTACATGGGTACCAAAGACCAGGTGTACAGATGAGAGACATTTAAAAAGGAGCTGGTCTCCTACAACATTTAATCTTCTCCAGTGTTAAAATACTGGGTTTTCTTGCATCTCTTATCTGGATTTGTGATGTCTGTGAGGCCTGAATCAAGCTGGAATTTGCAAAACTGATTGGAGATGTGAGATTGAAAAAGGGGGTCTCCCCTCTTTTTTGTGTGCTGCAGGTTAGGATAAAGAAGGAAAGGGGTTGGCTGGATTTCAGGGCAGCTGTTAAAGCTAGTAAAAATCACACTTAACAGTTTAATTTCCTATCAGATCCTATCTGTGGTATTCTTTCTCCCTTGCAGTTTGGCACAAGCTGGCTAGTGTTCTTCTGTGTAGTGCTTGGAGGTCAGGGCATTGTGAAGGAGGCTAGGGGATTGTTTTACAGGTCCGAAAAGAGAGAAAAAGCAGAACAGGGAAAGCAGATTTAACAGAAGAGGAAAGTGTTAGACCTGGTAGGGATTTCATGGGTTTAGTCTCTTCAGTTGAGTCATAGAGTTACACTGAAATGGAGGTAGAGAAGAGAGAAAAAGAGGTGAAAAGGGGAACTGCTTTAAAACAAGATGAAATTATTTAATACGTCTGTGTGTGAAAAATAAAGTTGATGGCTTTGGTAGGGTGTTGGAGGGGCCACAGGAGTGGGCCAAGTGCGGAAGCACAGATGAAATGATCCTGCCTCTGGGGATGGAGTAATTTCCTTCTGACAAGTCTTGTCATTGGACACTGTGGGGCATGACTGTGCGTTTCATGTCCTTTAAGATCAATACTGACCCATGGTGGAGCGTGAAGACAAAAAGCTACAACCTGAGCCAGACACGGCATTGTCTTTTACACATACCATGTACACAGGCAACTAGTGCAGCAACACTTGTGCTGCATGAACACAGCTCTACTGGGCAGTATTGAAACAGGAATGTGACTGTCACGGTCTTGCGCATGTTAGTGCCTGTTGCAGGCAGTCTGTTCCGTGCAGTCCTGTGGAAGCTGATGGCTCTTGAATTTGACTTTGCTCATTGATGGGGTCTTGTGTGTGCAGAAATACTCTCATGTATGTGCATACCTGTGCACATGGCATCATTGGCTGTCATCCGCCAAATCCTAGGGGTCCACTTTCAGGCTTTGGATCGGTTGACCCATGGCTGTGTTTTGGTGCCTTCCTTTTCCACTGTGTTTCAAGGCAGTGCTGATTTGGTTTGAGCTGGACCCAGTGCCCAGAACCTCCATTCTGCTGCCAGTGTACCTGCCTGTGCTGGCTCCTTGTGAACGAGTGTGCTTGCCCACGAGAGCTGGAGTGATTGGAAAAGATGACGAGGGAGGTTTGAAGGAATCCTGCACACCGTAAATCTTTACTCTGCAGGAGAAAGCAAGAGGGAGAGGAGGAGGAGCGCTGTGTCAGACTGAAGCCTAAATGACTCCAAGCTGGCACGTCAGAGCAATCTTTATTTCCTCCTTTACACTGATATTGGGTGACCTCCAGATGTGTGTTCTTCCCCTCCTGGTGGCCTGTGAAACTGCCTGAGGGAGGGGGGGAGGGAGAGACCCAAGGAAGGACAGTTTGTGCTTATTCTTCCTCCTTGTGATCAGGTAGATGAAGCCGTTCCTGCCCTTTCCCCAGCCCACATTGCGGAGAGCAGCCTTTCTGCCCTTCTCTGGATCCAACAGCAGGGCAACAGCTCTGTCTGTCCTCAGTCCAAATCCCGATGGAGAAAAGGCTGTTTCTTACCTGTTTTGCACCTGTATGGACTTTTCCCTTTCCTGGTCTCAGTGAAGCTGTTCCTGGCTGTTCAGAAAGCTCCCTGTGGGTTTCTGCAGCCTTCACTGAGCTGTGGCCCGTTTTCACGTGGAGAGTAGGAGCTCTCCAGTCATTGGGAAGGAAGGAAGTTGGGTGGAAAGAAACCTTACAAAATCTGCAGGGAAGGACTGCAACAGCTACGGGGCACTATCCTATCTTTGTCTTGCCTTCTGCAGTCCTCACCCCCACTCCTCACTGCTGAGCTTCTCATGCATATAGCCTTTGCGGCTCTTCCCTCACCTTCACCCATTGCTACCTCTGCAGCTTCTCTGCACGTCTCCGTTCTGCCCTCCTCCTGCTCCACCCCATACATCGTCTTGCGGTGTTTCCCTTCTCTGTTTTGCACCGTGCTGTCCACAGCACACACAGTGTATCTCACATGTTCCTGCCCCCCTTACACATGCAGACACGCTGCCTCTCTGCCCCTCCTGCCATTTACAGGCACACACAAGGACAGACCTGTACAAACCTCAGCATATTGGCGTTGGTCTCACTTCCAGTAAAATTACTTTTTCTTCATATTAGGCCAAGGCAAGAGTGCAGAGACATTTATGAAACTTTGTTTAATGTACTGAAAAGCCATCGGCTAGAACATTTAGGAAATTGATTTTCCTGGCATTGATGAACTCTTTTTATTTTACCCCAGTATTAATTACTTTTTTTTTTTAAACAAATTAATTTAAGAGTCGTAAAACCTAACAAGTGAGCCAAACGTCAGTAGATCATGTTCCCATCTCCCCTTACTCCCCCTCCCCGCTACTAGTGCTGGTATGGGAGGAGAAGAAATACCAGCGCCTTGCGTGACTCTCTCACTTTGATTCTCTGTAGGGGAAGCTTCATCGCTGCGAGATTATGCCGCCACCACCATGAATGAGTTCCTGGGCATGTTTGGCTACGATGATCAGAACATGCGGGATGAGCTGGCCCGCAAGATCAGCTTTGACAAGCTGAACGCTGCTACCTCAGAGGCCACTGCGGCTGCTGCCTCTCTCCCCGGCGAGGATGCCATGAGCAAACGAGCCCGCTTCTCCAAGTACGAGGAGTACATCCGCAAACTGAAAGCTGGAGAGCAGCTCTCTTGGCCCATGCACTTGGCCAAATCTGAGGAGCTGGGCTCCAAGCTCGGCAAAGAAAGTTCCTCAGTGCTGGCACAGCCCATTCGGGTGCCAGGTCCAGATGCCTCCATGCTGACGGAGACCAAAGCCACCATCCTGCCGCTGCCCTCTCCCAGCAGTTCCCAGATGCAAGGCCTGATGTCACGGACCTCCAAATACGACTTCTTCATTCAAAAGCTGAAGACGGGTGAGAGCATCAGGCCACAAAATGGCAACACTTATAAGAAGGCCTCCAAGTATGACCTAGAAAATGTCAAGTACTTGCACCTTTTCAAGCCTGGAGAAGGAAGCCCAGACATGGGAGGAGCCATCGCCTTCAAGACAGGCAAGGTAGGCCGGCCTTCCAAATATGATGTGAGGAACATTCAGAAGCTTACTCCAGTAAAAGCTCCAACACCCAGCCTGGCCCCTGCGCCCCTCGCCAGTACCCCCGGCAGCACTCCTGTGGCTGGGCCAGAGCAGTCCGTCTCATTGCCATTCAACACTCCTGAGTACCTGAAGTCAACTTTCTCCAAGACAGACTCCATCACAACTGGAACAGTCTCTACAGTAAAGTAAGTGTCCTTTCACTTATCTTTGTATTAGTTGGGGGATCGTACCTGAAGTGTGTGTGGATCAGTGGGCAATTCCAGTTTGTATGATGATAAATACTGCACTGTTCATGTGATGCTTTGGCTTTTGGTTTTTTTTTCTCTCTGTTGGAGTGTCTGATCCTCTGTTGCACCTTAAATCTCTTATCTTATTTGCACTAAGGATGTGGCCTGCCATCAGCAGTCACAACCATGAATCTAGAGCTCACCGGTTCCTGGGTTTGTATGTTAAAATGAAAGATGAGGGAATGTTGTACTGTTAGCACTCTAAGGTCAAGGTTGTAGCTACTTTACTTTCTCCTTCTTCTGGTTCCCTGGCATCCACCTGATTCTTGCTTCCATTTAGCTCAATGGCAAAACTCTGCTGACTTTACCATTAGCAAGACGGGGCTTTTTGTTTGTCCCAGAACTCAGAAGACATTTTGGTGCCTAATTCCCATCCATTTTCATAGGACTTAGTCATATACACACTCTGTGGGTCCAGGCCTGTGTCTTCTCAATTTGTGTGTTCCTTACACAAATAGAGGTGATTCAATTACCCCTTAGACTGGGCAAACTCATTAGCCCAATTACCACTAATAACCTCCTACACATATGTTGCTGGCAATCTCTGCAGTGATGCCATTGACTGAATGGAGATATCTGAAGGCCGTGCCAAGCCTTGGATTGCTTTTTAATGTGGCTTCCAGAGGTGGTAGCTGTAGAAAAGCTACATATGTATGTGAGGCTGCAAACAGGGAGTGAGGGACTTCTCTGCTTTCTTGTCATGGTTTGGATTTACTCATTTCTCACTCTGAATTTGGTGCTGTTGTGAGCTGTGAATCCCATGGGGTCATTTGTGGTAAGTCTAGGACCTCTGGCCTGCACTTCCATGTCAAATGCCATCACATCCATCCTACTGCCTTGCCCGCTGGTAAGGAAGAAGACTGGTTTATGTTTTAATAGTGGGCCTTGGAGGCCTTGGGCTGAATCCTCACTCAAGTGGTCTTTGCAGTCTCAAGCAGGTCTCATTCCCCACTCACCGTGTTTCCACACCTGGACGACAGAGCTCATGGTACCATCTTCATGTGAAACAGTCACCTCCCAGCTGCCTGAAGACAGATTTGGGAGCTCTATGGTTAAGGTGTATGGGAAAGGGCAGAGGATTATTAACATTTGCATCTAGCCTCTGCTCAGGATGAACTCTGTATGTGCTCCAGATGGCAGGCAGGCACTCCTATTAAAAAACACTGTGGTGTAAATATTCCTGTAGGCACAGTGCCTTGTTGTGATGGGTGACTTGGCCAGGGACTCTGTGCCTGAAGAGTCCACAGAACGCTTGGCTGCCTGGAGTTCAGTGTCCATCCTAGAGCTGTGCCTGGGGGCTGTGAGACTCTTCTGCTCTGCTTTGGTGTTGCGCTGGCATCCCAGTTTGATTTCCTTTCCTTTGCTCATTTCCTGCCACCTGCAGCTGTGGGTTTGCAGCACCCTGGTGATCCCTCCTCTGGCCACAGAACTTCCTTGACTGGGGCATCATGATGGGCTTGCAACAGGAATGGAGGTGGCCAGGGACTTAACTGACAGTTCTGTGTCGTCATCACACACTTGGGTACAAAGGAGGCTCTGGTCCCTTCTCCTTCAGGGTACTTACTAGATAACACACTTTTGTGACAAAAGACAGCAGCCTATTAATTGTGCTGGTGGAGGAAGTGCTAACTGTGGTGTCTGGGACCTGGCTTTCCCTTCACAGTTCCCACTGGGACCAAACAACCTGCCAGGAATACCCCTGACTCTCACACAGATGCGCTAGCCATGCATTTAAACTCTCTACCATCTAATGCTATTAACCTGCCCTGAACTAACCTACCCACTTCAAGTGAACTCTGTGGGAAAGTGTCCTTGTTTGAATCAGGGTACTGAGCTGTCTGGAGGTTGGTGGGGGGAAAACTGAGGAGGAAGACTGCATACAGCCTGTCTGGCATTGCTTTGCTATGCCACTGTCTCGTAGGTAACGTGGAGTCTGGCCCTGTATCTCTTTTTCCTCTTGCTGAATTCATAGAGGATGTAACTTTTGTCCGCTTCCTAATGAAGTAACCCAGGCTTACATGACAGTTGGGTCCAGTTGGGTTGATTTTCTCATTGATTAAAATACATAAATACTATTGCTGCCCTATCTGTCCATTGGAGTTGGGACATATGTGTCAAAAAGGAGGCCAGTAAAGCCCCATCTAGGGCACTGTAGCCACGTTGCCGGGACTGGGTAGCAGTAGGAAATGTGTAGTAGTTCACAGCATGGCTGACGCACAGAGTCTTTTCTCCCACAGTTGAGGCTTTCTGTGCACGTAAGGGCAGCGTTGCAAGGTGATCCAGGGATGCGTTTGTTTTCATGTGGCCATCACTTGTTTGTATATGGGTATTTAGTTTTTTCTGTGGAAAAAAAACAGGTTTTTGTGGTTGGTCATAGTGTCTCCAACAAACTGAACTAAGTACTGCAAAGAGGGAACGCTCAGTAGGGGTGATGGGTGGACTGTGTGGTTCCCTAGGAAAAGAAGGCACGCGATTTGGAGGGTATGGACGAGGGAGGTTAAACCCATGGGTGTCTTTCTGGGCCCTCTGTCCCGGTGTGTCAGTGGTGTGTGAGAGAAACAAGGAGCTTAGAGTGTGCCCTGTTCCTGCCTGCTAACCAACTCTGTCCTGTGTGTTTCTCATTAGGAACGGATTACCCACTGACAAACCAGCTGTCAGCGAAGATGTAAATATTTACCAGAAGTATATTGCCAGGTAGGCAAAACTCTCACTTTCTTGGGGAGACGGCTGGAAGTAAGAGGGTGGAGTGGTGGTGGGAGAGATGAGGTCTTGTCCATCTGGATCAAGTGTTTAAACCAGTCATTGGCACTTCCATTTCCCTCTGGCATCTGTACTTGCTCTGTTCCCCAGCTTGGGAGAGCAGTAGCTGTGAGAGGTGTACAAGCATGCCAAGAGCGTGCTCTGCTCCCCAGAGCTGTTAGACTTTGTGACAAATAGTGGAAAAATGTTTCACTGCAGAAGCCCAGGGTTTAAATGGAAGTGCTGTCTCTTGACTGTCATTCTTTCTGTCCATTGCTGTGCTGTCTTCAACCTCTCATGTCCAGTGCCTGCAGGATGCAAGCAGAGAACATCTCACCTCTGGGAATCTAGGCTGAAGGAATTCACTAGTGACTCAACTTAGGAAGGTCTCGGCGTCAATGTGGGGTGTTTTATCCTAGAAAATTTTGCAGCTCATTTATATGAGAAACCTTCACTGAATAAGGTGCAGACTAGGGCACCCTATCACAGCTCTGGGCAAGCTTAGGTCGGGAATGAGTGATGCTGAGAGGGAGCCCAAGGTGGTTGTGATCAGAGTAAGTAATGCCATGAGAGCCAGAGGGACAGAGGAGGTTATAGCATAAAACCTGCCTGGTTTATAGTTCATGGTGTAAAGGGTCCATCAGCCTTTGCCCCTGGCCTGTTGGATCCTCCATTTGTACAGTGAGGACACTCACTGCAAACACCGTTTGTACACAGAAGCAGCTGCTAGGAGGGTGTGAGGGAAGATCTTGGCACATCAGCAGGGGAAAAGGGTGGGAGCAGTGCCCTCCGTAGCTGGGGAGTGGAACGAGACATGATTTCCCATCCATCCCTTTTGCCCAAATCCCTGATGTAGGAGAGGGGGCAGAAGACCACATGGAACGGGGACGGTTGCAGCTCCTGAAGCAGCGATGCCTATAGTGCATGCGGCAACTCACTGCCTCCTGGGAGAGCAGAGGATTAAAGGCAGTGGGGTTTAAGCCCAGCTTTGCATGAGGCAGAAGGAACAGCGCCCTTTTTATTGCGGAGGCTGCAGGAATGGCCGGTGTTGCAGTGAGAGAGGAGATGTCACCCTTTGTGTCCCCAGTTCCCCTCCCAAGCAGAGAACGGTATAAACACTTCACCCACATCCACTGTGCAAGCCCCTTCCCCTGGGTCAGGCAGGTAACTGAGGGAGGCCTGTGAGATCACTAAGGGACACCACATCCTGCTCAAAAAGCTCCGCAAGCCACCCGTTGGCAGCACAGCCACTTCCCTTCAATTTACACACAATTTTAAAAACAGTTTAAAGCCTTAAAATCAAGGGGTGGGGGGAGAGAGGCACGACACTCTGTGTCTGTACTGCATAATTAGCTTAATGAGTTTGCCAAAGCCACTGCCAAAAGCTGCCCAGGGATAATCTATTATCTCACACAACAAAACAAAACCTCTTACTTAGCTAGTTTGGGTTGGGTTGTTTCCCCCACCCCCCGTATATTTATAATTAAAAAAAAAAGACCACAGAAAAAAATTATTATTATTATTATTATTATTAGTGCCTCAGCAGATGGTGCTTCTGGCAGCACTTGCTTAAATATTTATTTCTGTGTGGGTTTCCTCCCCCCTTGTAATTGGGGTGGGTTTTTTTCTTCCTTCTTTCATATCATCGTTACAGGGTAATGAGTCTGTAAACACTCTCTAAGCTTGCTGACTTCTTTATTTATTATTTTTATTATTATTTATTTATCTTGGTTTTTCTTTCGAACCCTTGCCAGATCAGGACTAGTTCTTTCTGGCCAAAAAGTGAAGCGATTAAAGTAAGGGGAGGGGGAGGGGGTTGTTCTGGTGAAAATGAAGCTGTGTGCCTGTGTGGACAGTTTAGGGGTTTGGATTTGCATATCAGTGTGAATAAATGGTCTGTGAGTTTCCTTGTTTCAGGTGTGTTTGTGTCTGATCACGTGCATGGAAATTGTGGGTACGCTCATGTAAATTAAGAGGGGTGTTGATGTACCTTAGAGTATGTGCATGTAAATGTGCACGTGTGTATGCGTGTAAGCAAGTGTGTGGGGTGTAAGCTTTCCTGTTATGAAAAAGCTAAACAGATGCTGTGCTTTAAAAATTCATAGCTTTGAACTGTTTCAAGTGTCAGAAAAAACACAGGATAAATATAACCCTTTAGGAGCCTAACCTTCCAGGCTGAGAGAGCAGAATTTCCCCGTTGTGCTGTGTTTGCTGCTCCCCTCCTTCCCCAAGCACAGGGTTTGGTGAACGCTTGCCTCTCCCTTCCTGCGCTGCAGACGCCACACACACCGTCCGCGGCACGTGGAAGGGAGGGCAGGAGTCTGAAGTGCTTGTTTGGCTCTTGATTTTAAACCCGAGCCCATGAGTTACTCCTGCTAGGAGCGAGTAACTCATCCCAAACAGTCAGATCTCTTCAGTGTCCGGCCCTTTTGTTGCAGTTAGCATCACTGGTCGTTCTGCATCCTCACTTTTGATAATATTTTGGACTGGTTTGTTTCAAAGATGTGTATTTGTCAGTGAGGTCTTTATCTTCCCCTGCTCCCTGCCTGGCCTACGCTCCACAGTTCTCCAGCCCTCTGCTCTCGCATTCCCCTTTCGGGGAGGAAACTTTCCACGGAGCAGTTTCTTTCCTTTAAAGCTGTTCATGTAAAGCCCCAGACTAGCAGGACCAGTTGGTTCGATTTGCTACCGAGCTGTGTGTACCTGGCTAATGCCACGGTGACTCAGTGCTGCCTGTGCCCTGTACGAGCCTCACAGTTGCCCAGGCGTTGAGCAGGAATTGCTTCCTCTGCTTTCAGCTCCACACCTTTGTTTGTGCAGCCAGCCTCGCTGTTTGCCTTGTGGTTTGTTTCTTCTCCGCTGCTGAGGTTTGTTCCAGTTTCTCAATCACCTGTTCTGACGTGATCCTGATTTCCTGCAGTATTTCTTCTCCTTCCCCAGGGAAAGGCATGTCTGCTCCTGGCATCTGTCCCTGTCTCCCTTTGTGAATGCTGAGGCAAAGAAGTCATTTAATTTTTTAGCAATGTCTATCTTTTCTGTCAATTAAGTCCCCTTTCCATCTCCTAGAGGCCCTGCTGTCTCCACAGTTGACCTCCTCTTCCTTACTGTGCTTCAGAAATGCCGTTTTTAGTACAGCTTTTCATCCTGACTTTTTCTGTCTTGTAGCTTAGTGTTACCTCACCTTATGACAATCCATAGTCTCCCCTGCTCCTGCCCCATTCCTTGATTGCCCCAGGACACTATCACTCCTCTCATTTTTCCTTCTTATCCATTGCCCTTCCTTGTTTCTCTCCCATGCCCTTTATCGTATGCACTCCTGCTGTGTTTAGCACTAAGTGACGTGAGGAACCTTTGAGGAACCTTTGAGCAGATGGTACTTTATCTTTGAATGTTTCCCCTCTGAGTCTCCTTCTCTCCACTGCTTTTTGCTTTCAAGCTCTTCAGCTCTTCCAGGGTCCTATAGAATATACATCAGAGAGTTCATTGCACTGATTAGCCTGTTACTGGATCATCCCATTTTGCCAATTACTGGTGTGTCTGTCTGTCAATACATTCTGTGCACTGTCTGTTTGTATGTAGATATTCTATGGCCTTTCTAGGGTTTTTATCCAGCCTGTATTTCAGGAGTCTCCAGATTTGCGGTGTGGAATGCTCAGTGGTGGCCTGCAGAAACAGATTAGGTGCATGTTATTGGCTGCTGCTTCTTGTGTCCTCTTAATTGCACTGAAGGCAGGCTGAAAACCCCGTTCTTTTGCATTGTACTGCTTTTTATTGTGAGCAAATACTGTATCCACGTGAAAACTAATGATTAGCAGGGCTGTCGTGCATGGCAGAAGATGCGGGGACGAGATGGGCAACCTGTAACGCTTCGTTCTGTTCTTGTTGATCCATCTCGCTTATCTTTCCATTGATCTGTCCATCTGATTGAAAGTTCCTATATAATCTTGCCGCGATCATCTTCTCTCTGTGTCGTTTACCATCTAATCCACTGGTTCGCAATCCTCTCTGTAGTGTGACACCATACTGTGATTAAAAAAACATCCTGAGACATAACTTGTACAAACAGATAAATGCCTGAGCTTTTCTGAGGTCCTACTAGATGGATGTATACCTAAAATTTAGAATCTGTATTTGGCCAATGCTTATTTGTCTCCTTCTGGCATAGGGGATTCTGAAACTCACTGCTGTGGTATCTAAACTCATACACAAGAATTTTAGAATTGTATGATACTTAATTCAAGGATCCCTCCTTTCTTACTCTTTCCCAAGTGAGCATCTTAGATAATGGTGATGAATTTCAAAGGGAAAGACAGATTAGGGCTGTACAAGACCTGAATGATCCTGCTCAAGAAGCACCTTTAAATAGTGACAAATAAGAAGAGGAGGGTGGGTGGATCACCATCCTTGGAGGAGATAAAGGAAATGGGGTTTAATGCCATAAACACGTGGAATGAAAGCAGGAATGGGACTTACATTTGTACCTTACTTGTAGGCACTAGTGTTGGGAGGCAGTTTCATTCATTCTTTCTGTCCTTCTCATGTTTGCAGGTTCTCTGGCAGTCAGCACTGTGGACATATACACTGTGCATACCAGTATCGAGAACATTACCACTGCCTTGACCCAGAGTGCAACTACCAGGTAAAAAGATAGTAAAAATTATTAGCACGGCTACCTGAATATTAAAGGAGTACAACCTAGGGGAAATGTCCTTCTGAGCTTTCCACCGCCGTGCACACACACTCCTCTTCACTTTTCCACTCTGAAAGAGGGCAAGATATATTTTGAACTAAGATCCTGTTTTGTTCCCATTTAATCCAATCCAACACCATTTAACCAAACCCAGACCACTGTAATGAAGAGCAGAATATAGATCAACTCAAGTCAGTGGGAACTACTCCAGTGAAACCAAGGGAATAAATTCTGCTGTGTTACAAATTGTGCCTGAAACGAGGGAATGCTGATCTGTTAGTCTGTCTCTTTCCCTCCTGCTGCCTGAGTGACATTGTAGCAGCAGTATCTGCAACAAAACACCCAATAAGACCAGCAGCAGGCTGGGATTTGTGGGGAGAGGTGGGGGCAGGAGCATGTGGGATGCTGTCATGACTGGGAGAACTGCCAGGGTAGCGACGTCAAGCCAGCCGAGTCCCGTGCTGTGTTTGTTTACCCTCTTCCCAGGTCTGAGTTTGACACTGCCGTTTCTGTGGTCAGGCTGCGTGTCTAAGTGGGAATCCCCGAGTTTGCCTCGACTGTGCATCAGTCACCACTTCAGCTCTACCCCAGGAGACCTTTGGGTCTCAGAGGAATGAGTCTGACCACAGCGTAGGAAGTTGATCTGGATCTGCTGAGCTTGACTGTGGGTTTCTATTGATCAAAGGACGGTTTGTCTGCATGTAGTGGTCCTCCTAGCCCAGCATTTGGTAATCGAGTTGAGTCTGTCCCAACTGTGACATGGATATCTCTGCACCAGAAAGAGAGAAACACAAAGGATGGAAAGACAGAAAAACCTATTAGTATGATTGGCCTCATGATTATTTCCTAAGGAGTCTAGAAGCTGCTTGCAAAGGAGCTGTCTGGTCTCACAGGGAATAAGGATTTAGGCTGCTTTTTAAAATGCAAATTATTTTATGGCTGAGATATATTTTAGAATAAGTAACGCTCTGTAATAAGTGGGCACAAATTAACGATGATTGGCAATAGCAATCCTGTATGTACGCCCTGGGAAATCATACCTCCAGCCTCCGAGGGATTCCTGTTGAAATCTATATCCATATATTCCCGTGCCAATACCAACGAGATTGATCAGGATTGATATTATAGGAGGAAAGAGTGGAAGCGATAATCATTTGTTTCCTGTGAGGGAGACTAGAAAAGTTGTTAAACATTAGAATACAGGCCTTTTCAATTACTCCTCAAAATAAATAGATATTGATTTATTTTTTAAAAAAATCAGATTTACTTTCCCACCTTCACTGTTAAATATTGATGTCTGTGGGAAATAGAAATGAAAACCTTCATTTTAAAGGCACTTAGCCTGCTCTGCCAGTGGGGTACCCCTTCATTACTTCAAGCACATAGATGAAAAGGATATTCTGGTCATACAGTTGTAGCTCTAAGCTCTAGTACTATCTTGTTCTGTGACTGAAAGAAAGCTCTGTGTCCCTGTTTTCCTAATTAAGTTGTCCTACCTTGTAGGGGAGGCAGATGACTTGCAACAGGAAAATACTATGAAAGAGCAGGGTGTCTTTCCCAGTTTCTAGTCTGACATGAATGTGGCAGCCAGTGTCTCGCAAACCACTACAGTGGGTGCTTTGGAAGCTTGCATTACTCTTGTAGGCTGTTTAGTTCACTGGTTTGCTTTCTAACTATAGTAGTTCTTGAGATAGTAGCAGCTAAAATTATGTTAGAAGAATTGCAGTCTTAAAGCTGCAGGGAACATATTCTGGACATCACCCCAGTGTCACGTTCACAACTTTTCACCTGTATATACTTTACCAAGAAGATACATGCACACAACTCCTCTTCAGCCTGACTCTCTTGGGGTGATTACTGCTGAACTCCTGGTACCATAAGTTTCTTAACAACAACAACTACCCCTGCCACCCACCCACTCCCATCACGTGTCTCACTGTCTGTCTCTGTATCTCTCCAGAGATTCACTAGTAAACAGGATGTGATTCGGCATTACAACATGCACAAGAAACGTGATAATTCCCTCCAGCACGGCTTCATGCGCTTCAGCCCCTTGGATGACTGCAGCGTGTACTATCACGGCTGCCACCTGAACGGGAAAAGCACACACTACCACTGCATGCAGGTAACCGCTGGACCGGGAACAGAGGGCAGGCCGCCAGGCAAAACAGGAGCCACTGTTTGAGCCGGGTCCTTTTTGGGGTGCACTGAAAGGATTCTTGAGTTCTGGGAGCCCAGCTTCTCATTAGAGAGCAAGGGGCTGCCCTGAGGCAAGGGGGTGACAATGTGCCGAAGTTAAAACACAACAATCAGGCAGCCCTTGGTGAAAGCTTTTCTGCCCTGAAAACTCAGATCTTCCTGCCCTATCCCAACAGTTTAAGACCCCAGTTAAAGTCACAAGGCCTTAATCACATGCTTAAATGCTTTGCTGGGATAGACTTCAGCATATGTTTAACTTGGAATCAGGTAAGCTTTCTGAAGTCAATGAGGCTTAAGCACATACTTAAATGTTAGGCATGCACTCAAGTACTGTCCTGAATAGGGGTTGGTTTAAGCATGTGCTTACAACATTTGATAAATTGGGAACTTCATGTGACTTTCTTTTGATGACTTTTTTTGTTATGCTTCTGTAATATTGATTGTTCACTTTCTTCAATTGAGCAGGATGGGCTTTGTTTAATTTTTTTAGAGTACAAGGAATGTTTCACAGCTTTAAGTCACTCTGAGTTTGAATAGAGACCCTCATTGACACAACTATATATGGATAATTCCATCCTCTGCCCACTGTCTTCCAGTAAAATAATGCCCATGTAAGCAGTGTCTTACAGGAAAGGTGTCTGAATATAAATTCCCAATTAAAGAAAATACTGCTTAAATGGCAGAATTTGTGCCATCCATCTCATGGGGTTTTTTTCTTTATGTCCATAATTGGTGTGGATAAAATTCAGTTAGTTGTTTATATAAACTGACATTTTTTTAGGCTTTAGCACCAAGAGCTGCATTGCAAATTATTCCTAAGGAGGTTTTTGTTTAATTCTTTTTTTTAATGCCATGCAGGGTCTGTCTTTTTTCAAGGTGTCAGTGTGGAAAGAGAGAGGCTCTTTTATATTGGAAATAGCTGGAGATCCTTTTTTTTTTCTGGGTATTTGTCATGGGTTTTGTTATTGCCTGTTTGAATCAACCTGGGCTGAATTAAGAGGCGGTGTTTTCGTTCTCTTCACTTCTGAGATGGTGCAGGCATTGGCACACGTTGTGCTAGAGAAGGAAAAAAATCCTCCCTCAGCGGGGCCGAGGACGTTTTCAGATTCCAGTGTTTTTTTACTCAATATGGCAAAGTTGCCCGCTTTGCCCAGAGGAAGGCAGGTTTTCAGCATTCCGGCCTCGTCACACCATTCCCATTTGCTGCACGAGTTTAAACTTATTGAAGCAGTAGTCTTGCACAGCAATGGGGAAAAAGAGTCACCACTTTGCTAAGATGAGCTGAACATAGGGGTTTATGCTTTGCTAGAATTAAGCCCTGATGTTAAAAGCTCGTAAGGTTGGCCTCATGTTGTACCACCCTGCCTTACCTCCTAGAAGGACTGAAGAGGTAAATAACTCATTCCCACTCAATTCTCTATTCCCCAGCTAGGTGAAGGTCCTACTTTGTTCCATGTTGCTCCAAAATAACAAGAAGTAATGTCAGTGTTGTTTTCTCTTTAAGAGCAGGAACCCTGCTTACTGCCTCCCTAAGCAGGCATGATTTTCTGTAGCTGGTCTTTTATCACTTTGCATCCTCCCCTTCTTTTCTTACTGTTTCATGCCCAGAGAGTTTTTTGGTGGGGTTTTTTTGAGTATTTTTCCCCACAACTGCTCCATCAGTCTCTATATTGGGGATTAAAGTGATGACTTAATACTCCCAGAAGAAGTGCACAAATGGAACTATTAAACGTATGTGTGCTGCACACGTGTTTGTTATTGCTGGTAATAACGATAGGCTGTTAAAACGCTGTGCTGATGACTGACTCCCTGTTTTGGCCTGGTGTAGGTGGGTTGTAACAAGGTCTATACAAGCACTTCTGACGTGATGACCCATGAGAACTTTCACAAGAAGAACACTCAGCTCATCAATGATGGTTTTCAGCGGTTCCGCGCCACGGAGGACTGCGGCACTGTGGAGTGCCAGTTCTACGGGCAGAAAACCACCCACTTTCACTGCAGGTGAGACAGCAGGGACGGGGAGGGATCCTAACCCAGAGCTGTGTGGTCTGTTTGCCTCCTACTGCCAAACTGTAAATTGAGGAGTACACACAGGGATTTGATTTTCCCTGCTGTGAACTTCTCAGTACTGCTCTTGAGAACGAACTCATGCTCCAGGGCAGATGTGATTTCCAGAATCTTGCCACAGACCACTCTGAAGGCAAGAGTGGCCTTTCTGTGATCTGAGGAAACTGTACTCACTAGAAAATACGTCCTGGAGTCATTTGGGAAAGAGATCACAGTGCTCTTCAGAGTCTGACTGAAGCAGGCCTTTAATATATTGTTAATGGCACTTCCATGCTAGAGTTCTCTCCAGCCAGCAGTCAGCCTGCTCATCCCTTTCAGGGCCAAACTCTGCCTTCTGTACACAAATGCTCTTCTATTGATTTCTGATGTTCTCAGGAAGAACAGAAAAGCACGGTTTGTACCTTAGTCCCCTTCAGCTTCTGTTTTGGTTGGAACTTTCAGTGGTGGGTGCCTGCATCCCCATGTTATTGTGGTCCTAGCCCACATAGCCAATCCCCCTCTCCTCCTTGATGCCCTTGCAGGCGACCTGGATGCACATTCACCTTCAAGAACAAGTGTGACATTGAGAAGCACAAGAGCTACCACATCAAAGATGATGCCTATGCCAAGGACGGCTTCAAGAAGTTCTACAAATATGAGGAATGCAAGTATGAGGGCTGTGTCTACAGCAAGGCCACCAACCACTTCCACTGCATAAGGGCAGGTTGTGGCTTCACATTCACCTCCACCAGCCAGATGACCTCCCATAAACGCAAACATGAGCGCCGGCACATCCGGAGCTCAGGAGTGCTGGGCCTGCCCACCTCTCTCTTGGGGTCCAAGGATAACGAGCAAGAGGAGTCCAGTAACGATGACCTTATTGACTTCTCCGCTATGAGCTCGAAGAACTCCAGCCTGAGTGCCTCCCCCACCAGTCAGCAGTCTTCCGTTTCTCTCATAGTCCCAGCTACACCCACGTCTGCTGCTGAGCTGGCTTCCTCGCAGGCCAGCAAGTCTGCCAACAGCATGACACCAGCCACCAAAATCTCGGGCCTGCTCTCCCAGGCTCTGCCCAGCAATATACCCCTGGCCCTGGCACTCTCCAACTCAGCACTTCCTGGAACACCTGGATCCTTCTTCCCCATCATCCCCAGCCGGGTCTCTGCACCGCTTTCTGCCAGCTCAGCTAATCTGATGACCGCTGGTTCTTCTGGCACCAATCCGACATCATCTGCTCCTACAGATTCCTCATCCCAGGCCATTTCAGGATCTGGTGACCCTGCAGCTACTTCTTCTCCAGCTCCAGCAGCATCTATAATGGAAAGGATCTCTGCTAGCAAGGGATTAATCTCTCCTATGATGGCCAGGCTGGCAGCAGCTGCACTCAAGCCCTCTGTGGCCCTTGAAGCAGGTGAGTTACCCTTGTCGGTTGTGCTAGTGGTGGGAGGAAGAGCAGGGCCTGCTGACCTGGAGAGGAGTCAGTGGGACCTCCCTTCATGGGACTGGAGGTGGGGAGGAGGTGGTAAAGGAACGTAAATGGGAGAATAAATGTTGTTGCGTCCAGTTAACCCTTGAAGAGGGCAGTCTTGGCAAGGTTTCCATGGAGACTGGCTATGCCCACATGGCCAGAACAGAGGCAGTAAACGCAGCTTTGCCCACAAATGGAGTAGGCTCCTACCAGATCTGAAGGAAGAGTGTTTCATGTGTTTTACCTAGTTTGCTGTGGGCTGGAGAGAGAGAGGCACTGTATTAAAAATGGAAATGAAGAAAAAGCTTGACCAGTAGTTGCAAGCTATACAGCAGCCTAAGCTCTCTTCTGTAGATGGTATCGAGTTTTGGCTGGGCCTAGTGGTGTTGATCCTGTAGCTCATTGCCAGTTGTTTTTCTGCTCTGGGGGGCTGGTTTTGTGGTCCAGCTCTTGTCCCCGCTGTGGTTCGGTGATAGTGTCGGTCCAGTCCACAAACTGGCCCGTCCTCCTGCTCCTCCAGGCACAGGACAGGACTGGAGCGCTGTCAGTGTCCCCTTCTCCCCGGGAGCAAGCGGGGAGTAAGACCAAGTGATCTGATTAAAGAGGGAGGGGAACTTTCACATACTTTTAAAATTATTATTTGAAAAATTGTTTCCTAAAGCAGAGAAAGGTCATTGAGGGAACTATTTTCCTTTATTTTTTAATAAAATGCCACTTGCTGTCTGAGAAGCAGCTCGCCGTCAGCTGTACTGCCGGAGGGTAAATTAATATTTCAGTCACTTGGGGATTGTGGAAAAAAGCTCTGCAGACATGTTCCTGTCAGCAACTTTTTTTCCCTCCTTTTTTCTTTGCTGTTCTGCCTAATTTTTTTCTTTAATTTGTTCTTCTGTTTTCCCCACTTCCCCCTTTTTTCCTTTCCTTTAATTAGTATTTTTATTTCATGGGCTCAGCACTAAACCTTCCCCCCCCAAAAAGAAGAATTCCCCCTTTTTGTGGGCCAGCGTGGTGGCGGTGGCAGGAGGTCGCGCGGTTCGAACCAGGCCCGTTGGCTGTCACCTTCGATAGCCCCGGCGGGGCAGATGCTCCTGCTGGGCAGGCGCAGTCCGGGCCATCGCTGTCGCTACGGCAACGCTGGGATTGGGGACGAGGAAGGGGGCTTGACTAGCAGTCGAAAGCTGCCACATTGCCTCAGCATTAACAGAGTCTTTAATAAACGCTTAAGAGGCAGCCCCGCAAATGAGTTATGACAGTTTGTGCAGAGAATCAGGTCTCCCCCACGCTCCTTCCGCCCTTCTCCTTTAAAGGGCCCACAGCCTGGACAACTTTGACATAATTTTGCAATAATTATCACTTGAAAAATTTCCACGCTGGAGTGGACGTCAGAACCCATCATGTCAGCTTGGCAATAAACGCTGACCAACAATCCCAGCACTTCCCTCCCCCCACACTTTTTCTTTGCTTTTTCCATTTATGCACTGGTGATAGCAATTTAACTTATTTATTTGCCATTGTAACCTCATTTTAGACCTACATTTTTCTTATTTTGTTTTTTCTCATTTAATTTCGATGTCTTTCCCAAGCAGGGAATGGACAACCAGCCGCTCCCGGACGGTTCCATCCAGTTCAGGTGAAGCAGGAACCTGCGGAGGCCATGGGATCGTCATCTGCCACCAGCCAGGACTCCCTGCAGGAGCACAGCCTGGACCTGAGCGTCAAGGATCACGGGTGAGAGAAGCACACTTGGCTCTTCCCAGCAAGAAGTTCCTGTATCTGTAATACAAGAGAACACAACATACTGATGACAGGCAATTCACAGGGGCTGAGCTGGACGCCCCCAAACTGAAGGCAGGGAGGCTCTCAATACTCCCCCTCAAGTGTGTGTTCTCCAGATTTTTGGGGGCTCATAAGCACCTACTGACTCTTTGCCAAGAGCCTCACTTATTGTGCTCTGCTCTAGAACAAGCCACTGGCAAAGCTCTGTCTTTCACTTAGATATTCCTGACGTTGTCATCAGGAGCTGATCAAAGCTGCTCCAGTGCCACACTTCACCACACATCACCGATGTCATAGGGCATTGAATCGGGTCTAAGAGAGGCACTTTCCCAAGGAATTGGGCACACAAAACAACTGGGTGTCGGGCTGACTGTGGTGTCGGTCTGGCATGTGCTCACCTATAGTTATGGTGATGAACCTTTGCGCCTGTGAGATGTAAATGCACCTGTCTCAAAGCGTGTCCCGCTTGTCCAGCATCTCCACTAAGAATAGGAGTGTTGGGGGATAGTTGGGTGTGGAAAAACTGCAGAGAAACTGATACTGGGGATAAGTGAGCCTGCTCCACTTTGACCTTTTTATACATCACTTTATTTAAACGAGCCTCAGCTCGGGACCCCAGCATTTGTAGTCAACTACAACTCTCACTGTATATGAAATAGCGAGGTTGCTGTTCGGCACACTTAGCTATGGCCATCAGGACTGTTGTGTGGCCTTCTCTGCTGCCGAGGGGATGTGTGCCCCTGCCAGGGGGGTCTTCTGTCAGCATCCCACTGGTTCTGTGGCATATTTTTGAAAAGTTCTAACAGGATGACAGAGTAGAACAGGGTGGGTTGTGAGTCAGGTAACCAAAGAGTGTGATGGTGTGGACCGTCACTGGAGGAGTAGGTCTGGACTTTTTAATAGCTGAAAGAACTAAATTCTGGAAACTCAGGACCTTCTTTCTCTCCATCTTGGCTATCACAAGGAAGAGTTTGGCCTGCCCAGGGGAGGGTGGGCATCATTCTCTTCCTCTGGATGTAGCAGGTGAGGAGCAAGGCAGCTTGAAGGGAGAAGGATTAATCTCGCTGCTCACAGTCCCTGTGCACATCTTAACTAAACCCTGTTGGTTTGTGTGTTCCAGTAATGAATCAAATGGCCACACAGTCTCAGCAAATTCATCTCTTTTATCCTCGCTTATGAATAAGGTAAGAGCCATCCATCAAACGCCTTTCATTCCCCCCACCAAGAGAAATTAAAGCTGCGATGGCGGGGAGGGGGGGGAAGAGATGCGTTTGTTTTTTAATGTTTTGCCTCTAATAAGATGAGTTTGTACCATTTAAATTTTGAGACCATTTTTCATCGGGTATAATTTCAGAGCCACTGCTTACGAATTAATTTAATGAACTGGCTGAAGAAATATATTGCAGCCTCTGACACCTTTTTTTTTATCCTTTCTAGACAGAGGAGGGCTCCTAAAGATGTTGTGGGGTTTTTTTTTCTCTCCATTTTTATTTCCAGAACCTGGCAACTTCTCTCTCTCTCTCTTTTTACAGTTACTCATTTCGTTTATTTACTTAAAAACATTTCACGGGGCGGGGGGAGGAGAATAATTTGTTTTTATGAAAGAGAAGAAGAAAAAAATTAGAAGTTTTGAGCCAAAATCATCAATTTCTGTCTTTCTGGTGTGAGTAATGGTGTCCAACAGAGCCCCCTTTACCATGTTCTAGAATATTTATTTTGGATAATACACGGTTTCTTTTTCCTTACTTTCTCCTTAAATTATACATCATCTCAAATATATATTTCCCTTTCACATGATAAATTCTACTGTACCAAGATTAATTTTGCTGTTGTATACAACTGCAGCAGAGCTCAGGGCAGCCTTTGAGCCATGCTTTACTATTGTGCTGTGATAGGTTTTACAGGCATAACTGTTGCCATCCCCTCGGCTCCGGGCGTTATATGCACCGAGGCCATATAACCCTCAAGAGAGGGCAAAGCGACTTTGCCTGATAATCTCTCGCTTCCTTTCTCTCCGATTTCATCACTTTTTTCTCTGTGGTGTTTAATTTCTGTGTTTATCTTTATGCCACTTTTCTCCTCTGTTGTCTCTCTGTTATACTGGGGTTTTAATGTTCCCTTTTAGATTTAATTTCTTCTTCGTTCCTACATATTGCCCCTTTAGTGATTGCAAACATGTAGCTTTTTCTCTAGTGAGTAGGTCTGTTTAGTAAGTCTGTGTCGGGGGTCCTGAGTCATTCTGACGGCCCCAGCTCAAAATGCTGTTTCAGTAGATACTTCACTTGAAAATCTCCAGAATATGAGATTTAAGCATATGCTTAGAAATAAGCATTTGTTTGTGTGCAGCCCTGCATAAGATTCATTCTGTTGTGCAAAATAAGTGTAGTACAAAATATGGGTTCATCAGGTTTGTTTCATTTTTAAAGAAAGAATGGGATTAACTGATACAAACCAGCACAGAACAGAGCCCACTGATTTGAAGGAGCCTCTTCCAAAACCAAGGATTGCAGAATCAGGCTCGGTGTGCACAGAACACATCGCGCTTGTTTCTTCCTCTGTTTGTGGAGGAATCCTTCATTATTTGTCTAGCAAAAAGAACCCTTTACAGAAATTGAATGCCCAACAAATACCAGTGCAAAGAGACGACCTGAATTTCTGACTCCAGCTGTAAAGAGCTGCAGTCTCCACATAGCAGCAGGGGCTTTACCTTCGGGGGCATTAAGAGAGCCTCAAATAACCAGGGCTCCTGTAGCGTAGTGCAGTTTATTTGGGGGGGCTGTCAGGCTTAATTAACTGATATTTATAAAGGGCTTCAAGATCCTCAAGTGGGTGGAGTTTATAATGCAAGTATTGGGCCCAATCCTGCATGTTATTCATGCTGTGAATTTCACTGCTGTTACTGGAGGTAACTGAGAGCACAACAAAGCAAGAAATGGTCTGGGAAATGGTGTATTTATTCTAAAAGAAAATGTTTTCTGTAAGCACTCTTGAGTAATTTCTTTTTTCTGTCCTGCATGTCATACACCTGGACCTCCAGACTGTCACTGTGTAGAATCTATTGGAAGCCTTTCACACAAGCAGTTTTTTTAGTCCAAGGATGTGAAGGAAATGTCCATTTAGCAGAGAAAGTGACATCATTTCTTTGTTGAAGTTAGTAAGAATTTTCCAGGAGCTTAAGTGGAGCCAGAATTTTTCCCCACTTGAATAAGATTTCCCTCCTTCCACCACACTTTGGGATAGCTGGGCGGAGGATGCAGAAGAGTGAGTGTTACTAAGTTTTGCTGATGCAGTTGAGGCAGCCTCTGCAGACTTCTTGTCTTCTCTCTTAATCTTTGAAGACGCAGCTTTGCTTGGGACAGTCCTGAGGGCACCCGGACTGGCAGTGTCCACAGCTGCGTGCTGGGCTTGATGCAGCATCTGTCTTCTTGTTCCAGATGTCCAAGTCCAGCGCCGGCCTTGGCAACCTGCTGAATGTTAAGACAGAAGGAGATGGCAGCCAAGCTGGGGCTGGAGAGCCGACACAGCACTTGGGCAAGGCAGTGAAGGCGCTGGTCCAGGAGAAGCTCTCTGAGCCGTGGAAGATGTACCTGCGCAGGTAAGGAGAGCACGGAACCGGGAATAGAGGAGAATTATATCCTCTGCAAAGTGTCTGGCTCATTAGTTCACACTTGAATGCAGATTTCTCTTGAATTTAAAGACTTAATTCTGTGGAATGCATGTAGTCCTCGGTCCTGGCTGGCTGCAGTAGGTGTTAATGTCCTGTATCTGCCCACATAGAATTATTTTGCAAAAGGATCTTGAGAGCCACATATGAGCACAGATCTTCACATAGTACTGTTACCCTAGACTTCATCTTAGGCTCCTCTTTATGTCCCCAGTCTGCAAGTCCAGGGCTTTTGTAGCACTGAGAAGACCTGTTGGACCAGGTTTAGTTATTATGCACAGGTCACAAATGCTTTAATATATTTGCTGTGGCATTTCCTCTGATCATAGGAATAGGCCACTGAAACAAAATAAGAAGTACAAGGGATATGGGAACTGGGATGGTTTCTGCTGTTTTGTTGTAGACAAGGAGGCTTGAAAGGAAAATGGAACAGGTACAAAACTCGCCCACACACACACGCACATGCATGCCCGGACAGACACACGCTCTGAGCATACAGATACACCCAGGCAGACACACATGGGTTGTGCATTGACAGATAGTTGCCTACAAATGCCTGTGGACACTTCAGTGGAGAAGAGTAGAAAGTCTTTGGTCCATCTGCCTCTGGCCAGGATAAGATCCTTCCCTGCGATCTATTTGCATTTTGTCCAGCCTAGTTTTAATTATGCCAAGCAGTGTGGCTGTTTGCTTGTGTCTGGGAGCATTATTCTACCACCTAATGTGTTTCACTGGTATGCTGCCTGAATTTCCCTTTTTGTAATTTTGTTCCGCTTCTCCTGGTTATATCCTTTTGAACCACAGCAGATAATTCCTCTCCACAACTGGCATTCACCCCCTTCAGATAGTCAGAGCCTTTTAGCACACCGTTTAACCAAGCTTATTTACTTGTTTTGATCTGACTTTGTAAATGAGTCCCTTCAACCTGCTGATCGTGTTGTTCCTGCTGTTCCCCGAGCGGGTGCAGAATTGGGCTGTGTCACCACCCCAGACACCAGCAGCTTCCTGCCCCCATAGGGCAGCTCTCAGTTGTGGTACCTTGTTTGCATCTATACTGCAGAATGTATACGTATCATGTTTACCATCCCCTGTTACACAGGATTGCTTTTAATGTTGCTCTCGTGAGTCCCCTATGTATAAAAATACCCTCCACCCCCAGGTGTGTTAGCTGTGAGTTTCCAAATACGCCTCTCGTGCTCTGAACCATCTCCCTTGTCTTGCAGGGCCTCTCTGTGTTATTTTTCTCCTCCTCACTGGTGTTGCCAACTCCTCCCAGTTTAGTATCTTCTGTGAATTTCATTAACACGCTGTTTATTCCTTCTCCTAGATTACTAATGAAGATGTTAAATAAGCTCAGACCTAACCAAAGTCATCCTTGCAGCACTCACAAGATACCTCCTCCCAGCTCAATATGTTGCTGTTTGTCATTAGCCTTTGTTTACGGTCCTTCAGCCAGTTTTCAATCCATGAGGTAGCATTCACATCCAGGCCAATTTGAATTAATTCTAAGCATATGTGAGACTGCATCAAAATGCTTTACTAAAATCCAAATGTATTGCGTCCCTTCATCCACTAATTTTGTAATTCTATCAAAAAAAGCAATTAAATTTGTCTGGCAAGATTTATTCTTTATAATCCTGATGCTGTTTATTGCTCATGGATCCTTTATCCTCTAGATGTTTAATGATTTTCTCCTCCCTCTTAATATTTGTTCCATTACTTTACTAGCAGGAGAAGTTAAGACTAGAGGTATGATAATTGCCAAAGATCACTTGTCTTTTTTTCCCTAAAAGAATCAGTACCTAGACTTTTAATTTTATTTTTTTTCCAATTTCCTAGAACCTCCCTCTTCTCTGTGGCTTCAAACCCAGCAAATAGTCATGCAATCAGTTTGTGAGTTAATTTCCGTTGCGCTTCAGGACATACATCATCCAGCCTGGCTGATTTGTGCATATTTATATTTTCCAACCAGTTCCTTTATTTGCTCTCCAGAAGGTCTTTATCCCTAATCGTCCTTTTTGTCTTTAGCTTCCCTATCCAAGGCAAATTTTATAAGGCAGCCATTTTTTTAAACATCACATCCCATTTTTATCAGAGCTTCTTTCTAAATGCAATACCCTTTGTCCCTGGTAAAACAACCCCTCTAGCTTGCACTAAATTGGTCTCTTACCACTTTCCTCTATCTTCTCCCTGCAAGCCTGCACTGGCTGTGTGTTCTACACCCACTGACCTTCTTCTCCAGTACGAGATTGTTTGCTGTTTCTCTTTACCCTCAAATAGTGAGGAGGTCCCTCCTGGGACCACACAGGCTGCTGTTTGTTTCTTGCTTTCCTGCTCATCAGAGCAATTGTAGTTTGTTGTATCTTAATTATGCAAGATTCCCCTGTTAAGTTTCAGATCCTTCCTGCCAGTGATTTTTCCTTTATTCCCTGTGATTCTGGAGTTTCCTGAAATCACATGTGCTACTCTTAATAAGTCCGGCTCAGCAGTGAAACCATGCTTAGATCTTTTTGTCCTCTTGACCATTTCCTCCGAGATGACAGGAGGCATATCCTAGATGATGGGTTTTGCACTGCAGCGTTGTTCCTTCTGTGCTTTTCACTAGTTATGCATACAAGGCTGTAATTGCTATGTAGGCAACACTGTGTATCACCACCTGTGTGATACCCTGTTGTTTCAAGGCAAGGGGTGGGCAGATTCTGGATCTGCATTCCCTTGAAGCACAGTTGGTTTTTCCCTTTTGCTGCCCCCAGTAAATTCAAAAGAGAAAAAAAAAGAAACAAACCAACCTGTAATATTTCGGCAGTGTCCTCTTGGTCTGGATTTCCCTTAATTTACTAACCTTTGGTCGTTCCTCAGAGCTTTGGCTTTTGTACGTACACACTCAGGAACACTAATGGTTTTCATCTTTTGTTTCAGAGTAGTTCTGTATTTTGCTCTCACTAAAAGTGAATGGGAGTTTCTCAGTCAAGTTCTGTTGGAGGGAAATCAGGTTCTTGTTCTGCATGTTCAGATCTATATAACAGGCAATAACTAACAATGCCAGCAGCGTTGTTTGTGCAACAGGGACAGTCACATTAGAAAACAGAATGGTAGTAGGGTTGAACAGCAAGGAAAATAGGTCTGTTCCAACACCACTTGTCTTTTGGGGCCTTCCCTAAGATGCCTGCTTGTCTGCTTTGGCCAGGTTTGGTACCAAGGATTTCTGCGATGCACAGTGCGACTTCCTCCACAAGGTGCATTTCCACTGTGTGGTGGAGGAATGCGGTGCCCTCTTCAGCACCCTGGATGGAGCCATCAAACACGCCAAGTGAGTACCGGTGCAGCACACGCGCTGCAGGACGAGAGACGCGTTACTCAGTGACCCGGTGTGGGCAGCCACATGCTTCCTGTGCAAATGCGCTCAGCCAGAATTTGTGCAGAACGCTGTCCTCTTTAATCATTATCACAGCAAATGTGTTCAACTTGTGAACAAGGTGTTTCTCACAGTGTTGGCAAGGCTCAGAACTGGACATTTGTGTGTTGCCATAGTCCAGCTGACAGATAATGTGTTCAAGGAGCAGCACACAAATACATCATACAAACAAATAAGAAAGTATGGGAGAGGATCCTGTAAACCCAACTGTTGTCACCGGATATGGACTTTTTATGGACTAGACAGCTCCCCATCACTGCAGTCATGATAAATCTCTTTTAACAGGACCCCCTAGCACTTAGATTGGATTGTTCTGTTTAAGAGGTTCACATCATGTGGACAAGGATCTCGAAGTGAAGCAGTCAAACCGTCCAGCCCAGCAGCGATCTCCTCCTTCCCTTGCCATTTCTCATCATTCTGGAAAGCAGCAGACAGCCCAGTGTTTGGTAGCCAGAACTGCATGACAGAGGTTGTAAAACATCCTCAAATCTCTAGATGACTCCTGGGTGGGGATATTTAAGATATACTCCTACTGTTATAGTGAGAGGACTAGCAAAGGAAGGGTGGGATACTGGAAATTCTCCCTGTTGCAGATTTCTACAGAGCATAATCTGCAGTTCAAAACCACGCCAAGTTCCTTTTAAAGGCAATGGAAGGTTTGCCCAAGTAAAGAATGAACATGGCCTTCAGCAGCTGGCCGCGGGACTGGGCATGAAGGGGTTTAAAGAGAAGGAGGCATTGCAAATTTTAAGATGGAAAGATGTGTTAGGACAGTTGGTCTCTGGCATTGGGTAGTTCCTTGTGGTTCACTCCTGCAAACTACTGGCTTCTGACAGCAGCCATGGGAAGCTGCCCTCAGGGGCATATCGATCTTACCGACTGCAGCGATTCTTGCATCTCCCTGATGTCAACATGTTATTGCACCTTTCTGTCTCCACCCCTCTTAATTAATTCCCTTCTCTTTACAGACAGGAGGCCCCTAAATCTTTCCACAACGTTTGCAGAGCCCCTTTTAGGATTTAACCTCAGCTAATTTGTTTGCAGACTCCTGCCAGATTCTTGTTGATGTTTAATCAAGTTATGTGCGACGGTCAAGAATTTATGTCCTAATTACAGTGTCTTTTTTCAGTTTTCACTTCCGAACTGAGGGTGGAACTGTGAAAAGTAACTCTGAGTCTCCCTTCTCAACTGCTACTGAGAATAAGGCTTCGCTGGCCCCTTCATCGCCATCTGCCACTTCTGTCACCATGGGAAGCGCTCCTGCTCTCGACGTGCCCACTCCGAGTCCGGCCGCCGTGCCCTCTGCCCCCACACTGCTCGCTTGGAAGCAGTTGGCTTCAACCATACCCCAGATGCCTCAGATCCCAGCATCAGTGCCTAACCTGGCAACTTCACCCTTGGCAACGACTTCCCTGGAGAACGCCAAGCCTCAGGTCAAACCCGGGTTTCTCCAGTTCCAGGAGAAGTAAGTCGTAGATGCTGCTTGTCTTTTGTCCTCCCCAGCCTTGCAATCCCCTCTTTAATGCTTTTCAGAGCTGTAGTACTACATCTGTGTTCACCCACCGAGAGGCCTTCTGTCTAGAAAGTACTCTGGGCTTTACCTCACAGAAAATATACTTCAGTCTAGAAAATACCTTCAGTTATCCTAGGAAACAAACAGGATTTTCAGGTATATCTGGGAGCACTTTTAGGTATGAGTTTAGAGGAGAAATAAACTTGCTGACTTACCACTGAATCCTCTTTTTATACCTCATGAGAGGTGTACAGAAATACATGTGTCTTTGCAGTATTTTTGATGCTGAAGGCTACAGAGGTAGGATAGCATCTCTAAAGTCTTCAGCGTGACACCTGACCAGCCCACGTCCAGATCTCGCTGCAAGTCTGGACTCACCACTGGACAAAAAACAGGGCACCAGTGTGCTCAGTCACACAAAGGGGAGGTGTTACTGCAGTAGAGTACACACAGCTAAGAGTAGATGTTTATAGATTGCTGAAAAGGAAGCTTGCTGGATTTCTCCCGGCTCTGTGGCCTTCTCCTAGGAATGCCGTCTGTAACTCAGTACAATACAGCTGCATTAGTTTTTTTTCAGTGAAGAAGACTGGGGGTCAGATAGTGGAGAGAGGGCACAAGTGCTTTGACTCTGCTAGATCTTGAGAGAGCTTTAAATGGGAAGTGTGGCCCCCAAAGACTACAGAACCCACCATGCATTGCTGTATTTTCAGCATCTTAATCAAGAAAGTGCACTAGCTTGGTGGAATTGCAGTAGTGGTGCCAGCAGCAGTGTTACTAAAGAGGAAGGTGGCTGTGGGAAATCTGTAGGCCATGTTTGGAACAGAGGCTTCAGCTGGGCTCCCCTTGAAGTAAATTTTGGCAAAGAAACAAATGTGTGGAATGAGTGAAGGTGATGATTGGGTTTTGGATCTGTTCCAGCGATCCCTGCCTGGCAACGGACTGCAAGTACGCCAACAAATTCCACTTCCACTGTCTCTTTGGGAACTGCAAGTATGTGTGCAAAACCTCTGGCAAAGCAGAATCCCACTGCCTGGACCACATCAACCCCAACAATAATTTGGTGAATGTGCGAGACCAGTTTGCTTACTATTCGCTGCAGTGTCTCTGTCCAAACCAGGTAAGAGCAATTCCAGAGCCGTGTTCCAGCCTGAGTGTGTGCAGGGGAGAAGAATGGGAAAGAGCAAGCAGACTGCTCAGTAGGAAGTGAGGCTGTTTCATTCCTGGTTTAACTAGAGAACCATGGAAGGGTCGTAATTAGTGGTCTAGCAAAATGGTTGATTTCCATCAAATTTCAAATTGCACTGTTTCTTTGATACAGGTGGAGTGGAAAAGGCAACTAGAATGATCAAAGAGACATGAGATGAAATAAAATACAAATCTGTGATGAATACCAGGGAAAGCCAGGAGTTAGATTTGGGATATTTCAACACAGAATAGCGCAATACAGAATACACAACAGCAACACAAACTACACGACAGGGAACAAGGTTGCATTGCAGCTTGTGGAAAAGAAATGTGATCTAGAGTATCAGTTCAGGCCCCTCTCGTGTCTCAGAGGAGCAGCGTTAGTAGCAGGCAGACGAGAGTGTGTTTGTTGTAGATATGCTTAAAACAACCTGTGTCTTTTCTCCTCTGTAGCACTGTGAATTCAGGATGCGAGGGCATTACCACTGTCTGCGTCCTGGCTGCTACTTTGTGACTAACATCACCACCAAGCTGCCCTGGCACGTGAAAAAACACGAGAAGGCAGAGAGGAGGGCAGCCAACGGCTTCAAGTATTTCACCAAGCGAGAGGAGTGTGGCAGACTAGGTGAGTTTTGTTCTCCTCCCATCACCTCATATGGTCTGTCCCGTGTCCAGATAAGAATGCCATGAATTAGAGCCTGCGAGTTAAGCTTAAGATGTATTTGGGCATTAGATCACTAAACGAGAAATATAACAAAACAGCGGTTCCTGATCTGCCCAAGTTTCAGCATGTTTTCCAAAACAGACCCAAGTTAAATGGATATAAACTGTAATATAGAGGATTATATATCTATATCTGTCTGGAGATACAGCTTCCCCTTTGTTTTTGCTTTTTATCTAATTGTGAAGGCCTTTTTTGTCTATTTGATTGGTTTTTGTACTTCGTAGTCTTTTGGGCCTAATGCTTGTCTTGGGTGGAGTTTAAGGGTTCAGTAGTTACTGAATCTAAGTGCCTCTAGTGTAGAGCTGGTAAAACAAAAGTACAACAGAAAACTGAATGCATTCCCAGGGAGGTTTCTAGAACAGAGCTGAAACCCAGGGCTCTGAACTGGGGGGCAATCCCTAAAGACAGCTCCAGCAGAGCTCCGTCCTGAGCTGCCTGAGGTTCACTTAACCTCTAGTTGTGCCTTGGCTCAACAGTGTCACAGACACAGCCTTCCCTATCACTCCTGTTGGAAAAAGGCTGGAACAAAACAGGGTTCACAATAACAGTCCCACGTGCTGTTCTCCCGCATTGTAGGGCAACAGCCACAATCACCACAACCAAACTTTTTAGCTTTCAAGAATTTATACCAAATGGTAGCTTGTTTGTGGTAACCAGGGTAATGAGTGCAAACACGCCACAGCCAGTACTTACCTAAGGCTCATTTACACGTGTCAGCAGATGCAGCAGTTGCTGTTATTTACTCAACTTTAGGTGTTTCAGGTGATAGCAGGGGCTAGACAAAGCAGGACAATGATATATGACACCCAGCCTCCATGGGTGCCCTGGCAACAGGCGAGCCTTCACCTGCCCGCTGCTGATACGGTTTCAGTCCTGCCAGCACTGTTTGTTCTCCAGCCCAGCGCTGGGGGGGCACAGGAGGTGGGGCTGTGGGGAGCGCGGTACCTCAACAAACACACTTGGCACGGACATAAAACACGATCTGGGAACTGAAGATGGGCTGGGCTATTCAGGAGCTGTTTGGCAGCGAGGTATCGACAGGCTGGGCATGTGTCAGCACTGTTTATTTTTGGGAGTGATGGGGTACATGCATTCAGCAGTATGTACATATGACTATAGCTTGGGCTTGCCGAGCAGTATTGAGCCAGGACGCTGCATTTGCCTACGTAGATACAGGCAGCATGATGGGCTGGTGTAGCTGGATGTGTTTAGGCAGGTGTGTAGCGTTATACCAACATGTAATTGCATGTCTGCTTCTCTGTATAGCTCTCTGCTTCTACATTGTGTGTGTATATATATATATATACACACACACACACTTTTATATATACATAGCAGGTGCAGAAAGCACTGGCTTACTTTAAGGGTTGTGACTGTTTCTGAACAAACACACTATAGATTTTATTTATGTGTGTGTTTGTATAAATACATGCACACATGTATGGGTGGAGAGGGAGAGAGTTGAAAAATATGCACATATGTAAGTAAAGGTGGATGGGTATAGGTGATTAGAGAGATAGAGGACAAATAAAACTGAGCTTGTCTAGAGGTCTGTACCTCTCTGTGTATTCGGGTATGGCCAAGGGATGATGGAGAAGAGGCAGACCGTGATGATCACAGCTGTGTTTTAACTGCAACAAGCCATTATTTATCAGCCATAGAATGTAGCTGTTCAGGATTGTCTGTTACTGAGGTACACAGACTCCCAGCATCCATGGCACTATCCAGGAGGAGCAAATGTGTCAAGTGCTGTATGCCAGAACCCATATAAATTGCTTGTTGTTCAGTAGCTGCCCCTGTTACAGAACAAATTTGGAGTGGCAATAAACACCTCCTGGCTCATTTCTATCTGACCAGAGAGCATACACTGTCCAGAGCCAGAGCTTTTAGGAGACTGCTTTTCTGAGAGCTCAAAGAAAAAAAGCAAACAAAAACTTTTCATTTTTAATCTAATTATTAGTGTGTATTTTCGATTTTAACTTCTATGATAGCATTAAATGTCTTGGTTTTGTTCTCTTTGTAAAGGAAAAGGTGCTAGCTAAGACTGGAGAGCATTAGGCACTACTGTATGTAATGGGTAATATTCCTTTATAACAAAATGAAGAGGGATGGGACTAGTCTGCTGTTCATGCTCACTTCTTAAATGTACCCTGTAATCTGTAATATACAATGGTTTTGTGTCTGTAGGTTGCAAATACAACCAGGTGAACAGCCACTTCCACTGTATTCGAGAGGGCTGCCAGTTCTCCTTCCTGCTCAAGCACCAAATGACATCCCACGCCAGAAAGCACATGAGAAGGATGCTGGGGAAGAACTTTGATCGTGTTCCTACTCAGGTGACTCACTGGTTATTTAAGCTGTAGATCCCACGTAGTGTTGGTCCCTTGGGTTTCTCACTGCAGAACTGCTATAGTGCCAAGACACTTGTACCCAAACACACCTTAGGATATGTGTCTGCATTGGGAGTGCAACTGGGGTGGGTTCACCCAGGCTTCACTTGGTTGGACTTCTTTAACAACACGAGGTATAATGATGAAGCATAGACATCAAATCATTACTTAGTATAAACAGTTTTTCCCTTGTGATTGATGGGGAAAAAAAATTGAGAAGGATATTGCTAAAATACTCATATTTACAACTTGTGTGCCCCCCCTGCTCGATAGACACCAATTGGCTTGTTAAAATTAAAGTGCTTAGGATGTGGAAGAATTGAACGTGCTGGTTAAAGCAAACATTTCCTGTTGCACATAAAGAATTATTTGCCGCTTCTGTCTAGGATGGGAGAAATACCAGTCTCAATTTCAATTCCCTTATTGATTTGGAGTTAGTTTGGGGCACTCTTTGGCCTCTCTCAGGAAGTAGCAGAGCAATGCAGTTCCTTCTTTTCTGACACATAACTGAGAGCAACTGGCAGGTCAGGTTTGTGTTTCGTGAACAAATTGAAGAGTTTCCGCTGCAGCCCTGAGCTCAGAATTGCAGCCATCCTGCAACCTCCTGCTTGTTCTTATTCCTTAGTTGCTATAACATCCATTGACTTGGTAGATGAAACAAGCCAGCTTTATTTAAGGACCTACACTAAGGAAGTAATGCCAAGATTAACACCTCCTGGTTTTGAATGCATCAGAATCCACACACCGGGATACTGGTGCCAAGATTAACACTCCCGGCCTCTGAGAGCATCACAATCCACATACCAGGATACGTGTGCCAGGTTTAGTGCCCTGAGCTCCCAGTGAAGGAAGACTCGCACTTGTAGCCCCAGTGCCATGGGTTGCACTCAGGAGCATGTTCCAGCCGTCCCTCATGAACTGTGGCAGAGAGAAATACATGTGCAGACAGATGGTTTTGGTCTTGGCATCTTGCTTTTGGTGTGAAAGCCCCCGTTCTGTTTTCTTGCTGCAGGTTATTGGCCACACTCCAAGAAATGAAAATCTCCCCCAGGTTGGCAGCATGGCACCCAGCCCAGCCTCTTCAGGAACCCCAGCTTCCTTTCAGGGACCCCCAAGCATGATGGACACGGAAACGGATGAGTACATGGACTACACTGGCTGTAGCCCTGGGGGTATCTCCTCTGAATCTTCCAATATGGACCGCAGCTGCTCCAGCACTCCAGTGGGCAATGAAAGTACATCAGCAGGTAAGAGGCAAGGGGGGTATGAAATGGATCATCAGTTGCCTGCTCTTTTGGGAGATACACACATGGGGAGAGGCCAAAGGACAACTGCACCTTAAAATAGAAACTGTACCAGCTTCACTGTAGTGCCTCGTACTAACCTGGCTCTCTCCGTCCTTTGTGAGAGGAGATCCATCAAAATGTGCACCTCAAGCATCTATGAACTAAAAATATATCTTTCCCCTGAAGAGGAATTTTTATCCTGTGTCTTGAAGTTGGATGTATTTTAATATTAGATTTAAAAAAACCCAAAAAGTTGTGGGCCTGTTCTGTACTTGGCATTTCCCCGATATCCTTTTGTATTTCCTTGTGCAGCATCTAAGTCAGACACTTTCCTATACTGTTGAGGTACAGAAAAGGCTGTACAATAGCAAATATTATATAGGCAGGGGGAAAAAAACAACACCCTACCACATCTTCAGAAATGAACACACAAAAGCAGCTCACTGGGCTCCCTTCCTCATGCAAAAACTCTTGTTCCTTTGTGCAGTGTTGCACAGAGGGCACCTCCATCATCCCCTCTTTTTGGATGTGAGTTTCTGCCATTGTTTCCTGTTTGCCAGGATAATGTGTAGCGATTCTCCCCCCCCGACCCCCGTATTACAGAGTTACCTTTTCAGTAGTCAGGTATCTTTTATGAATTCTCTTATCATCTAGTGGTGATCCAGGGATCTCTGAGCTGTCCTTCCAGGGTTAAGTGTAGCATTCTAGATAGGCTGCCTCATTGAGTTTAATTTTGTACACATTTTCCTACTTTTCTTGCCCACACCAGTTAGAAGATTATCATACAGCACATCCAACCGTATGTTACATGAACACCGACATTAAAGCTCCTCCAGAGAGTTCTGGTGGATGGTGGTACTGGCACTCTCTCCTTTGTCATTAGGCTGTGGGGCCCAAGTCACACTTCCTAGGGAACACCCCCTGCCACCCAGGTAGTGAGCAACTCCACCCACCCAAAACACAAGAGCACCCTCCCAGCAATGAGCTGCTACAAGCTGGCACTACATAGATAAATAAGGACCAAAGCAGCAGGAATCTGTGGGACAGCCTGTGGCACTTCCCCTGTGCCACAAGAGCCGCTTTCCCTTCCACAGACACCCTCCTCTTCCTGATGCTGTCAGTTCCTCACCTTCTGTTTCTTCTCTGTTATAGTTCTGTTTCATGCATTTGTGACTGTATTTTTCCATTTTCACCATATTGCTTCTGCTCTTGGGTTCTCATTTCAGTTCTTTTGTTTTGTTTTTGTTGTTCTGTTTTGTTTTCCTTTTTTTTTTCTGCTTTTTTTCTTTCCACATTCTCCAGGCTGCCTGGTTCCTTCTACTGCTGCTGCCGATGATGCAACCCACAATGCACCACAACCTCAACCACCATCTCTGCCTCCATCTTTCTCACAAGCCCTGCTTAAGTCTCCCCTCCCCACCCTCCCCTATCTCTTCTCTCCATCTTGTCTCTCATACTCTCTGCTCAGTGCCACTCTTGGATCCAGCAGAGGCATTGTCATGCCTGCCGCCAGCACCGCTGGGTTCTCGCCCATCATTGCCACTCCAGCTCCAGTAAAAAGTGACGTTCCCTTAGTTCAGGACGCAGCAGGTAACACTTTGCTTTCTCTCTAGTGTCCTGTGCCCATCTGCTTCCCCACTCACCCTGCCCACAGTTTTTTTCTTTGCACCTTTGGGTCAATAAGGATACATCACCCCATGTCTTATTTAATTGTATCCAAGGGCCCATCCCTGCCTGCTCCTTTTGTCTGCTGACACGGTAACCAAAACCCAGCGACTCATTGACAGACATGCAGATACCTGGGAGCAATTACCACCAATTCCAAACTATGAGAAAAATCTGACAAAACCCATAGTTAAATTGCACTTTCAGCCTCTTGATAACAGCAGGGTGGTCACAAAGCAAACTTCCGCTCATGCAGCATTAATGGGACTTGGAATTTTTGATTAGATCTTCCAGACCACCCACACATCTCAGCAGGTAAATGTCTCACAAGGTACCCAGTTCCCCTGTTTTTATAGATCTTGTAAGCTTCACTGCTTCCTATTCATACACAAAGCCACAAAATTCAGGGCTGCTTCCGCCAGCACCAGTGACAGAGTGAAGTTCAGTGTCACCACGATGGCGTCATCAGACAGCTCAGGCTGTTTCTCACACACTGTTAGTTACATCTGCTCTTAACAGCTGCAGAAAAGACATCAAGATTTTTAGTTTTACGCTGCCGTGTTTCCCATGTGTGACTGAGATCAGAGATGTCTCAGGCTGCGGCTTCTCATTCCATCTGGGAATGTTTTTTTAGGGTGTGTCTCAGTTTTGGCTTCTTTTCCCAACTCCCAGCTCTTTTCTAGTTAATTAAAGGCATATTTGTGCTTAAAGTTCACACTTAAGAGGATTCTGGCAGCCTACAAATGTCCCAGTCATTCTTCCTGCCACTTTCAGTAATGTGCAAATCCAAGGTAAATGGTTGGGAGTGTGGCTGGGGTACCAGCTCCACTGGAAGCTCACAGGTTCTTCTCACAGGACTCGGCAGGAGAAGGATCCTTTGCCTTGTCCGGAGGAGCGTGTTCTGATGAACAAAATACACAGGAACTATACATTTTGCCTTTTTTTTTTTTTTTTTTGCATGCAACCTGAAACATATTAACCTTGTGCTGTGCTTTCCTCTAATTATATATTTGTAAGTTTTTCTTTTTACCTTTGTATAATTCTGTGAGTGTTTGCATCACTTGCAGTTGAAAAGCCAAGCACATGGCACGCACTCACCGCTGGGATGACATCTGTTGAGGCTCGGTGCTCTCCGCTTGGGTGCTAGGGCCTGAATGGTGTCTGGAGTGTACCGGGTTATCACCTCTTCTTCACAGCCTTGCTCTGAAATGAGAAAACAAAATGGGTTTAACTAAAGTTTTAAACACATCTATTAGAACTGTTGTAAAAGCTGAGCAGATAGATACATTAAGTTTAAAACTGGTACAATTAAAATTCTACTTACTTCCCAATTTCCCATCCACAGTCTTTCCCCTAAGATGGTGTATCCCATATTCCCGTCCCAAGATGAGCATTAATACTAATGATAAACAACTTGATGGTTTGGCTGCTTTTTTTTTTTAAGAAAAAGAAGGGGTGAGGAGTTGGTCTGGACAGCAGTGATCTGTGCAGGGAGCAACGCGCTGCCACCGGTCGCCTGAAAGCAGAGAATGAGATTTTACAACACCAGATGTTGGGGGCGAGAGGGAGCAGAGAGTAATTGGTCACAGATTCTCTAGCTAAGACCTTGCTAATCGAAAATCTGCAGTGACTGGAAGTTATTCTTTCACTGGTAGCTGGTTATATTGGTCTTAATGTGCAGTTTCCACCAGCTTCATGTCACTAAGATGGTCTCACCATGGATGCCCCAAGTGCCGTGTAACCAACAGGTGTGGAAAAACCTTTTGTTCTTTGCTTATCCTGCAATCTGTGCAGCGTGGCCACGCAAACCATGCAGGAGATGAGGTTGCTGTTACTATTCCCCTTGACTTGGATCTTTTAGTACAAGTCCAATTTAACTTCTGGATGCTTCCTTCAGTGATTGTCACCTTCTCTTGGAGGGCTGTCATTTGAAGGGCCAGATGTGGCAAAAATAGCATTCATCACTTTTAATACCTGCTTATCAGCCAGAAAAAAAAAATCAACAGTCAACCAGATGACTGTTTCTTCAGTCTCCTAGACAGGGATGCAAGCTGCTCTGGATTCTCGGGCCCCAGGCACTGCAATGTCACAAATTGTGCCTCTTTTTAAGGGGATGGCAGTTTCAGCGTGAAGGAAGGCAAAATAAAAAAGAATGTTTTAGTTGCAAGCTATAATTTCCAATTACACTCACAGTTCTGCACCTGGTGAGAAATTCTTGCCTCCAACCTTATCCGTGCTGCATGTTGATACTGCGGATTGTGGTTTCATTCTGGAAATAGCAAGCAGAGAAGAAAAAAAAAGTTAATAGATCTAATGAGGTCGAGTCCTTGATGTCAGCGTGTGATCCTGGGGGACGTGAGCACCAGCCCGTTCTGCTGGCCCTGTGAATGAAAGTGGAAGACAGATGAGGGCTCTTTATTTACTAGGGGCACCATGTGACTCCTGAGACCCAAGGGAAAGCTGTAGAACTGGTATTTTCTCTCAGAGTCCACTGGCTAGTGATGATGAGAATTAGCCCCATTGAACATCTGTCCATCTGTCTTTCTAAGTGCACTCATTGTAATATGTGGGCTCATTACAGTGAGGGATGTTGCAGTCTCCTGGCCAAAGTCCATCCTATTTCTATAAATTCCCCCCGTTGCAGTTTTAATCACGCATGGGATCTTCCTTCACTGGCTGCCTGTCCTTGGCAGTTGCGGTGCATTACGAGAGCCTGGATGGGGAACAGAGCACACCTGTGAGGTTTTAGCATGCTTAAACTCTTCTACCATTTAAAACCCACTAAACTACAGTAAAACCGCTCAGTACTGGATGGGAACAAGCCACCTTCTCTGTATTAAACTGCGATTTGAGGAAAATAGAACTAGAGATTAATCAGCAGGAGAAACTGTGAGCAGCAAACCGGTGAAGCAACAGTTAGCATTTGGACAAGATGAATATGCAAGAGCAAGGATTAGAGGCAAGGTGGGATATTTTGAAAATGGAGGAAGCGAAGTCGAGCAGGCACCACCCAGAGCACAGGGTCCCCTAGAGCTTGAGGGATGAGCAGTTGCAGCCTTGTGCATTGGCAATTACAGCGCTTGCCGGGATGGTTGGGAGTTGAAGAGGCCTGGCTGTCAGCAACACCAACACCAGTCTCTGTATTTTCTCCTCAGGGAATACCATCACTATGCCAACGGCCTCAGGGGCCAAAAAGCGTTTCTGGATTATTGAGGACATGTCCCCGTTTGGCAAGCGCCGCAAGACCGCGTCCTCACGCAAGATGCTGGATGAAGGGATGATGCTGGAGGGATTTCGGCGCTATGACCTCTACGAGGACTGCAAGGACTCCAGCTGCCAGTTCTCTCTCAAGGTTACCCACTACCACTGCACGCGGGAGAACTGCGGCTACAAGTTCTGTGGCCGTACTCACATGTATAAGCACGCCCAGCATCACGATCGTGTTGACAACCTGGTATTGGACGATTTCAAACGCTTCAAGTCTTCACTGAGTTGCAACTTCCCAGACTGTCAGTTCTCTGGCAACAGCACACACTTCCACTGTCTGCGCTGTGGCTTCCGCTGCACTGACAGCACCAAGGTGACAGCCCACCGCAAGCACCACGGCAAGCAGGACGTCATCAGCGCCGCCGGCTTCTGCCAGTTCAGCTCGAGCGTGGACTGCGAGGTGCCCGACTGCAAGTACAAACTCAAGTGCTCCCACTTCCACTGCACCTACCCTGGCTGCAAACACACGGTGGTGGGCATGTCACAGATGGACTCGCACAAGCGCAAACATGAGAAGCAGGAGCGAGGGGAGCTTCCTGCCATCTCTCCTGGCCCTGAGGGCCTTGCCCACTCCACTCTCGAGTATGACATCCAGAACTCTTCCATCAACCTGGACAGTTCCCTCAACCTCAGCACTGACAACAACAGCTCCCTCTTCTTCCTGCAGAACGCGGCTGGCGTGGGCCTCAATGATTCCCTGGACCTCAGCAAGAAGCAATCAGAAGTGGCTGAAGGTCCCTCACCGAGCAGAGCCGGGACCGTACCTCAGGAGAGGGGCGCAGTGGCATCTGGCTCTGGTGATGTGGAGGACGAGGATGACTCTTCTCAAGAGGATGAGGAGGACGATGAAGAGGAGATGAACGAAGAAGAGGAGGATGACGAAGAGGAGGATGATGATGATGACGATGAGGAGGATGATGAAGAGGAAGACCTGAACACAGATTCTGAAGAATCGCTGCCTGACCCTGAGGGCCTGGCCACTAAAGAAGATGGAGAACCAGAGGAGCCTGCTTCTTCCACAGACCATGGTGATGCTTCCAGGCCCCAGGGTGAGCCAGCCCCTGCTCCAGCCCCACCTCCTGCTCCAGCTGCTGCCCCAGCCTCTACCGTCACTCCAGCAGCTTCTCCTTAATCATAGAGACAACAGCGGCAGTGGTTCGGTTTTGCTCTTACACAGAATTACTAAGAGGACCCCATATGAGGCAAGAACAAAGATTGGAAACAAACTCCGTGCCACACACACGAGAGAGAGAGAGAGAGGCTGGAAGGAAACCCACGCTCCTCCACAGGCCCCATAAGAGAGACAGGCTGGCAGCAGGACTGGTGCTGCATCGCTCCATTCTGCAGACACAGAAGGCGGGGGCAGGATGCAGCAAAAACAAAAAAATAATACCCTTTTCTATGGACACGAACGTTGAGGGTACCAGCTGCTCTGCCTTGTTCCCTGCATGGTGCGTGGGGCCTGTGCCCATCTGGGGACCCTTTGTTATGGGTGGGGCTCTATCCCCCCATTTTTCTTTCTGGGTTTTATTTTTCCATGTTTTCAGTTGTACGATATTAATAATAATCTCCACTTCTTGGAGGGGGGTGGGTGGGAACAACAGGTAATGAATTTTAGAAATATATATTTGTGTGTGTGTCTCGCTCTATATATATAATGTACACACACACACACACATATATAAAATTCAAGGAATTGGTGTCACAAAGACAACAGCTCAGCTTTTGCCAGCGGGAAGGAGGGGTGAGGGGTGCGTGCTCTCTCTCTCTCCACCCCTCCCCCCCCTTCTCCAGCATTAAATGAATGGCATCAGACAGCAAGGGTGGGAGTGGGTATTTATTGTCACATAAATGAGGACGCATTAATGAATGAGCAGGGGTGGGAATGGGACACTCCTCTGTTCTTCCAGATCCTTTTTACTGTTAATGATGATAATTTTGAATGCTATTTATATTGTAAAACTTTCTCAGTCTACACTTTCTCTGTAGGACACCTCATCCCTGCTGTTCTGCCTGCAGGGATGTAGCTGAAGTAACTCGGGAAGGACGCAGCGGGCAGTTAAAGGGTCTGTCCCACTGGAGGACTGGGGTTGATCTCCCTTCCAGTTCCATCTCATCCCAACCCCCAGGTGCTTCCTCTCTGGTGAGGGTGAGGCGTTTTTCTGGTGCTTCAGTATCCCCATCTCAGGAGGTTGGGAGCTGACACTCTGTCCCACGGTGCGGCACAGGGAGCACTGTGCTCACAGAACCGCGTCCCAGCCGTTAGAGCAGCCTTGAAAATACTCCGTGCTCCCCACCCAGGCAGCCGTACAGTGACAGGTATGTCCCCCGTCCCCAAGCCCTCATGCCTGGCCTTTCACTGGGGATGGGCTGGTCTGTCTGTCTGCGTGGACGGATCTCTAGTGACTTCTGGGAGAGGGTGAAGGCAGCACTGCTGAGGGAGGGGAAGGGAGGCAGGTGCTCAGGATCCCACGGGACGTTCTCAGGCCAGGGGTGTCGTTTGCACTGGGGTGGGGAGGGGGCACAACCCTGTTCTGCAGCACCCACTGGCACAGTCGCAGTTTTTGCAGCTACAAAACATGAGGCTGCTGCAAGCTGCACAGCACAGAGAACTCAGAGCCGGGGGAGCTGCTCGCTGAGGCCAGGATCTAGTCCAGCTAAGAATTAATGCATTTGTGGGTCCATGCTGAGAAATTTTACCAAGTAGGGCTAATAGCTTGGGCACGGCGTAAGCCAATGCAGCTGTGCAGTGTTTGACCTGCCACCTCCAGAGGCTTGTTGGGCTTTCCCCTGGTTAGACACTCGTCCCTGCTCTCCGGGAACACACACTACAGGACACTGTCCCGACTCTGACAGGTGAGACAGTAGCTGTTTGACCCCAAATCCTCGCCCGAGTCTGAGAGGGCAGGCTTGTCTACACACACGTGGGCTCCAGAAGGACTAGCTGTATGAATTAATTCTGCTCATAGTTATTTCAGTGCCAGTTTGTAAGTGTACCAGCCTAGCAAAAGGTTCCTTGTGTCTCAAGTTTGTCCTTGTTTTTGTTTTTTTTTAAAAAAAGTTAATTTGTTTTTTTCTAAGATGATGCGGGCGCCCCTTCCCCATCAGCTCCACGAGCACTGCGGCTCCAGGGGATCCCCGTAACGTGTGTCCACCCTGAACAGATAAAGGCCTCAAGAAGTTTAGGTTGCCTTTTTTTAATTATTTCCCGAAGGAAGCGGTGCAGATCAAGTGTGATTTATAAACAAGCAGCTCAGCTGGGTAGATGTGGGGACAGAATGTTCAGATGATGTTTCAAAAGCAAAGGCAAAAAACAAAGTTGTACAGTATTTTTCCTGTAAAGGTTATTACTATATATAGAACAAACACGAAACCACCAATGCCAGGGGATGAGGGGTCGCCTGCCTTCTGGACAGCCCTTACATACAGTTAATTGTGTGCAATTTGTTCCTTTTATTCTTTTTGTTTCCTTCTCCTCAATGTAGTGTCTGTTTGCGGGGGTGGCAGGGGAGGGGGGGCCTTAGTGCTACAGTTTGAGGCTGACTTCACACTCCCAGCACTGAACTGGAGCTGCACGATTCCGAATTCTAACTTGAATTTTGTAGAGATGAAACAAATGAAAACAAATGAAATATTGTTATTACTAGTTTGTAGTTTATTTAATTCTTAGGAGTTCTTTTCCTCTATCGGCTGTTTGTGTGGCTTTTATTTTTATAGGGTTTTATTTTTGTTTGTTTTTGTTTTGTTTGGTATATCCCCTGCCCTCAACTGTGTGTTTTCTAGCACAATCCAATTCTTGAATATAATGAAGCTCACGTTCCTGGGGCAGAGTGAGGGATTGAGGCCCTGGAATTTCTAGAAATGGGATGGGGCAAAAAGATTTTACTTCAACAGCATTTGCTGCAGGTTCTGTACTTGTACATTTTTCCCATATTCAACTACTTTGTATGGTGATGGGCTCCAAGAGGAATCCTTGGACGTAACACAAGCCACATCTTGCAACACAGATGTGTTTATTTTGTACCGCGGAAATCAACGTGATGTGTATCGGTGACTTTTGTGGGAGCAGGACCGAGACACCGCTGCCTTCAGCGCAATGGCAGAGCTGCTGGGAGCACTGACGGCGCAATTCTGGGTTCCCGTTCAGCACAGACGGGCTGTTCCCTGGCTGTTTGGAGCTGGGAACCTGCACTGGGACGTAGTGGTTTTCCCTCTCCCCTTTCGTACCTCACCAGACTCCGCTGGCTGGATCACACAGCGGCGGGAGGGAGCAGAAGTGTGTGCAGCAAAGGGGTGAGCGCTCTGCTGATAGCTCCGCTGCCGCCAGCCCCGGACGCACATCGTCCCGGAGGCAGCGCTAGGCAGGTGTGGCAGGAGGGCCTGTGTTTATCTATGCACACCATTTTCTCCCTAACAGCTCAGCCTTTCTCCCCAGCTTTTATCACCTCTGGATAAATACCCAGGAGCTGGCACAGGGAATGCGATTTCTTTCCCACCAGGCTACTGCTGAACAGAAGGTCAGATGCCCTCACAGGACAGTGGCTCCAGGGCCACCCAGGAGTTGCTGTGAATCTCTCACTATGTCTCTATTTGCAGCAAGTAGTCAAGAAAGTTATTCCCGTCTTTTTATTCTGCCGTGTTGAGGTTTGGTTCAGCTAAACTCTTAAGCAGATGCTCTCTGGGTTTAAGCCCACGCTTAAGTGTTTTTCTGAACAAAGGCCTCAACAGCACGAGGAGCCCTGTTAGAGCACGGGGGTTTCAGTTCAAGCGATCATGTCAACAGGACTGTCAGACGAGAGGGTGACCAGAGAGGGAGCGGAACTGTTCAAAACGAGATAGAAACCAAACAAACTGAACCTGGAGATGGACCCTCCTGATCCTGCCACCATTCACTGCTGAAGAGCAAAAAACGAGATGAAAACGATTGACTAGATGGTTCATTGTAGCCACAAACTCAACTGGATTAAAGTCTGTGTGGAAGGAATTTTGTAAAGAAAATTTAAAAAAAAAAAAAAGCTAAAAAAAATTTTCCAATGTAGCAAAAAAAAAAAAAAAACTTTAAAAAAAAGACAAAAATGAAAAAAAAAAAAGACAAAGAGGGAGGATTCTAGCCTTTTGTAATCTCCATATTGCACACTAGGACTATAAGCCATCGCTAGCTCATTTGGAATTTTAAATGTGTAATTTTTTTGTTTTGTTTTGTTGTTTGTTTTGTTTTTTTTTTTCTTTCCGTGGGGGAGGGGCGGGAAATAAATGCTTGAACCACCAATGCTCTTTTTAATGTTTTATAAATATGTATGTGTATATATATAAATATAAAAATAATATGTATGCACATATATATGTGTGTGTGTATATATCTATATGTATATACATATATATAGATATATAGATATATATATAGGTTTTGAGACAAAAATGCAGAAAGTGAAAAAAAAAAAACACCCTAAACAGGATGGTGTGCTCTGATTTACTTGAATCTGGTCTCTTCAGCACCTGCGTTATTAAGAACTGAATATTTTTCCACTTGAATTTAGTGCTATTAGAAATTTAATATATGTGTTTTATTTATTTGATTTTTTTTTGCATGACTGATGCAAGGTTTGACATTTTCACTCAATAAAAACTGGAAAAAAAACCCCAAAGTTTTAAGTGATCAAGTTGTCTTCTTGATTGAGGAGGTGGTTTAGTATTTTAGGAGCTAACAAGCCTTGGCACAGTTTGGGTCTCAGCGCTGCAAGTAGAATAATGGCCCCGCACCCGTTAACACCAGGACTGAGGTGGGAAGCGCCACAGGAACCGAGTTCTCTTTACATGGACTATGGCCTCGTGCTTTTTAGCAGCCCTCTAGTTTTATCTCGGTGCTCATCGGGGCTCCTTACAGCAGTGCTGCCTGATACATCTCCACCATTTGCCAAACTGGGACCTGGAATTAGAGACGTGAGCGCTCAGGTGTTGACTCTGCCCTTCCTACCTTGGCCTACGAACTCAGGATGAATTGGGATCTGTGGTGGAATCTGAAACTTTAACAATGACATTCAAAGCCCACTGTATCAATAGGGGTTTGACTATCACCCTAACAAGAGAGGAGCATGAATGAAACATCCTGTGGGGGCTAATAAATCTTTTAACCTCCACAAAAATGCAATGTTGAAGCCGTATCCTTCAGGAGAACTTAGCAAGAACACATAAAGCTGTATGCCACGAAGCAAAGATCAGAATGAAAGCATTTCTTACCTGGCCACTCCATAGCGTTTTCCTGCTGCAGAACCTTGTATACACCATGCACTTGCGAGTACGGCGACTGCCATCCGGGATGAGAAAGTCTTGCAGGCAGGCGGGTGTCCCGACAGCCGCGGTGCGACACGGCGCTGCTTGGTACCGCGGGTCCGGCAGTCGTGAGTGCTGACTGTAAAGGAACGATAGATTAGATTAAAAAGGAACGATAGATTAGATAAAACCTCTGCACGCTCAACACAGCCTGTCCCCACCATTCTCCTGGCCAAGGCTCATGCCTGGGCACTTCACACCGGAGGCGGGTCTGGAACAGCCTTTCATCACCAGCATCCCTGCTCTGCACAAGGCCGATGGGGACAGGCAGTAAATGTCATTTTACTGTTCTGTCACTGGTGAGGCACAAGGGCTGCACAGACCAGCACGCATCCAGCTGCTTTCCTGAGAAAAAGCTGGGCTTGAGTGCCCTGGAAATTCCTGAGCGGCAGGAATTTAGGTGCCTGTGTATCAGTCCCGTCTCAGCCACCATCACAGCCACAGACATCATTCTGATGCCTGTCCTGCCAAAGTGCTGCTGGGGGTGCGGGGAGAGCAATGTCAAAGTTGTTTTACGCAAAGAAAACCCCTCCTGTGTGGCTCTTCCCCTCCCATCTCAAAGCAGCTGGGTCTTTGCACCTCTCTGCCACCCATCAGACAACCCAGGGGCAGCAAAGCAGCGCGTGCCAAGCCCAATGCATTGGCGGCAACTGCCTCATTATTAGCAGAGAGGATTAGACTCCTCTCTCTTTCAGAGCCCCCTCACTGTTCCGCTGCAGCTCCCAGCCATCCTGTTTTCGGATGTCATTATCTGAACATGCTCCTAATCCAACCTCGGAGCACAGAGGTTTGTTCTCACTGAAGCTCTGCCCACAGCACAAGGGTATTTACATGACTGTTTCTGGGGGGATAGGGGATGTGAATGACACAACTCACTGCTTAAAAGCTCTTGCTGGAACTTGCCTGCTCTCTGTGGAACTCTGCACTTCATAAAAGAATGAGCAAACCACGGGAGAAGCTGCAAGCAGAACAAATGAAAGCCTCGCTATTGCATTCATTCCAAGCCACCGCAACCGGTGCCGCTGCAGCTCTGCAGCCAGCCCTGCGGCGGGTGAGCCCTGCAGAGCAGCAGACACCTGGCGAGGCTGCTTGTGCTGAAGGCAAGAACTGGGCAGACGCTGCTGCTATTACATTTTTATTACATCAAGAGTACCCCCGTAACATGATTTTTTTGTGAGCGCGAGACCCTACAGCTACACACATCACCACAAAACTACCCTGCCTGTTTTGCATAAGACACCAGATATCAACTTTTCAGCACAGTATCAAGTCTTCTGCAGCACCTACCAACATAAACACCCACAGCAGGAGTATCCTTTGGCACCCCTGAAACACAGAACTCAAACAGAGGAGCACTACTTTCCCCTTTCCAAACAATTTGAGACTTTAAATCAATAGAGGCAGCAAAAGTTCAATTGCCTCAAACATGCAGAAGCAGCATTCAAGGTATTTTAGGACACAGAATGGGAGACCAGACGGTTCTGCTGCTGCTTCCAATTCCAGTTTTTAGTTGTTATTATCCTGGTTTTTAGATGTTATTAACCAAGTACTGTCCATGTTGCTCAGGTACGGGAGCTAAGCCAGAAACCAGTCATTAACAGATGACCATTGGTTAACAGGTAATAAATGCCTTGCAAAAAGATATTTTCACCAGGCATTGGGTACAAAAACACAAAGCAAACGAGAGGTATTTTGACACAGAACTGAACAAGAGAGCGTGGACCAGATGTTTAAAGCCGAGTCCTCCACTTCTCTTCTAAATGTCCTTCACAGTTCTGCACAAGCCCCTGCAAAGAACTAAGGTTCTGAACCAGGATACACACAGACTGCATCGACTTGCTGTGTCACAGCCAAGTTTTCCATTTGTCCCTCTGTGCACACAGGCACCAAACTGTGTTCAGAAACCTGCAGGTGCCTTTTCTGAAGGCCAGGAGAAGCCCTTTGGAAAAAGCAGCTCTTGCGGAATAGGAAGGAGAGGAGCTATAACCAAATATCCCTCCCCCGATCTGCATAGAAGACCGAAGCTTTCAAACATGGCAATAAAATCTCACATCATCTTCAAGGGGAACTTGAACTTTAAAAGACTTTTCTCAAAGTCAATGAGCAGCTTGTACCTATTCCAAACAAAAAAAGCACGGAGATTGCTGGAAATGTTTTTGGAGTTTCACATGTGAATAAATAAATAATTTCTGTCTTTCTCTACAAATCAAGGCAGAACTTAGTTTAATATGACCAAACTTGGAAAGAGTGAGAGCATGCACAAATAGATCAGTACACAAGACTTGCACATGCAACTACAGCAAAATATACAAGTAAGTTTGCCTAAGGGCAAGATGGTTTTGAGTCCCTCTATTGCAGACAATATTGCATGGAAATCCAAAATTTAGGCAGGAAGCCCCACTTTTTGGGTCTCTGCTGTCTTGAACAAACTTCCCCAGTAATTGCAAGCTGACAACACCCAACTCTGGGGGCAACAATCTCTAGGAAAGTGGTGAGGGCAAAGTGGGGAGAAAGGCATTGAGGAGCGTGTGTAGGTACACCAGGTGTTAGAAGGGATGACAAGCTCTTTGTGCCGGCTCTGGGACGAGAAGCAGGCTCACTGGTGTCCCTGACACGCACCTTCCCCCACAAGGGCCAGGCGCTGGCTCAGGGGACAGGACCGCGGCCCCTCCATATGCACATTTGTCACCTCACCTTGGGGGGGACAGGGCGCTCTGGCCCCCAAAGTGCATCGTGGCTGAGGAGGGGTGGCCAACAACGGCAGCTTCCCTCCTTCCTTTTGCTCTTTTTTGGCAGGGAAACTCTTAAACAAACAAATGGAGAAACACTGAGGATTTAAGTAAACAGCCGAAGATTTATCTGACAGGCAGCCTGAGCCTTTCCCTGCCCCCCTTCCCTCCCCACAGGCAGGGTGCTGCCTCCTGCTCTCACCATGACACCACCAACAGCATCTGCCCCCAGCCCTTGCTGTCAGCAGCACCCCCAGGGACCCTCCTGTGATCCCCAGCCACAGCCAAGCTCTGCCCAAATGTCAGAGCTCTACAGCCCGAAACATTAAAGAGAATAAAAGAAAGCCATTTGATCTGCGGCCAGAGCAAGTCAGAGCCCCTCACAGGGACACAGGCTCGCTCGTTCGGCTGCCAGGCACTAAACCCCCAAATCAGGTCTCGGCTACAGCCAGTCAGGCTGGCAAGGTGGAAGGGAACCAGCTCTGGTGGGTGGCTGGAGGTGGCACCGATGTCCCTGTGCATCCCTCTGCAGAGGGACACGGCTGTTCACCGGGCTGCTCTATCAGATCAGCACACTCTGCCAGAGTTTGCAAAATTGGGGAAAAAAAGGAGCAAAAATCAGATGCAACAGTGTTCCAAGGGTTCCAATTTCGCCTGGCTCATTCTGGGGAACACAGGAGACTGGGAAGCAAGAGGGAGCCCCAACTTCCAGCTCATGCCCCAAACGTGCTGTGTGCTGCAGTGGCAGCATTGGTATTACTGTACAGCAATGCACGGACACAAAAACACACGAGTAAGGAGGTGAATGGGCATGCAGAGATGAAATCTACTGTTGATACTGTAAGAGAGTAGGAAGCAAAGAACAGTTCATCTACAAAGCAAAGCTGCAGCGATTCAGCAATTTAGTCTTTTGTGCATGCACTGATCAGTTAAAACTGCCTAAGTAAAGCCGATCTGCTCAAAGAATGTCCACCCAAGAATTCACTCTGGTTTAATTAAATCAGTTAGAGAAATTAATTTCAAAGAGGTGTTAGTGTAGATAAAACCTCCGTGCCAGCTTACAGCAGCAGAGGGATAAAGTTGGAAGCAGCCTGTTTCTGAAGTGTTAGAAATAAAAAGGAAAGGGCAGGATGGGAGGCTGAAAACCCAACCACGGGGATGCTGTACAAAACAGACACACCGAGCAAAGTGACGGAGAGACACAAGCAGCTGGCACAGCCACGGACACAAGAAGAAAAATACACAACAAATAAGCCAGCTGTACTTGTAGATCCTCTGAATCGGCCCTGCCCAGCCTATCACCTTCTCCCTCAGGAGACACAGCCCCAAAGAAAAACACGTATTTTACCTAAAACAGAAAAAAACCCAATGTCAGATCCCCCCCGCCACACACACACACACACCCCCCCTTCAGGCACTTTTCTTGCAGCCAGCATCATAAAACATCTCGCATTATTTTCACAAATACAGAAGAAAAAACAAATCCTGAAGGGTTAGACCCTTCAGCAGATGCAGAAAACAAGGGTTTGGTGGGAAAACAGGGGTGTTCTAAGATGCTCCATATTGTAAGTAACCCCCGAGCAGTCCTTGCAAAGCATTTGGGGAGATTTTTAGTCTGAAAGACACTTTACAAAAATAAATTGTAATTGAGTTTAATAATCTTCCCCTTTTCAGAAAGGGCCTGACAGATGCTGCCTAGTGCTCACTTCTGCCCCATTTCAAATATTTTTACCTTATTTGGATGAAATATATTATTTTTCTAATGAAAGGAGGTCTCTTTTTTTTTTTCCGAAGAGCCGGTTTTCCCTCCGTCCAGCTGGTGCCTTTATTAGGTTAGTGCCTGCTCCCTTTTGGGGATGGGATTGTTTTTCTCCCCGAGCTGGGAGATCCCATGCCAGCCCCTCGACTACAAGTGCACAGCTCAGAGCTTCTGCTGCACAGCAAGTGGAGGAGTCGGGCCCTGCCCTCCATCCTCCCTCATACCCCAAAATGGCACATTTCCATTATTTTATTTCATTTTTCGAGTGTGTACATAGTGATAAAAGCCAGCTTTTCATCAGCTTGATAGGTAGACACAGCTCTAAAGGTGCCTGTAGAATCTGACTCCTGAGGAAGCAGCATAGTCTGGGGATGATAAAAGGGAAAATGAAGAAAGCTGTAAGCTCTCTCCTGTGCCCTTAGGTAAATAATTTCCCATGTTCCACTTCCCAGCATCACTATATTTAAGTTTTCAGTCCCTGGAGGCCAAGCGCCTCTCTTGCTTTGCACTCGTGTACCACCCAATGGTATAAGAGGTCAAGTCCAGGCTGGAAGACTCAGTTCAAGCTTAACATCAGTTTTTGGTGTGCAGGGTCAGCACCATATACAATTTGTGCTTAATATAAAGCACTACCACACAGAAGGGACCTTCCAAAGCTTCCTGTAGCCAAAGCCCTTGGGAAGCACTTCCGTACTCCACAACCTACTGGGTATGGACAGTCTAGTTGAGCATGGAGACCTTGCCTTCAACACAACAGATTTGCAACAAATAGCTCCTCTGGATCTGCTGTTAGCCTTTGTTTTCCCCAAACATCACACTACCCCACCAAAAGAAAATCAAAGGCAGCCTCCATTTCTGTAGCAGGCACTGCAAACAAAAGCAACAGCGTAGACACAGACTGTTTTTTTTTCCAGAGACCCCTCCCTGCCCAGGCAGCAGCCCAGCATGTACCATATACCATATTCCCTCCACCAGCACACACCAGGCCAGACCTTCTGGCAACCCTTCTAACAAACCAGGGCGAGGGAGCCACTGGAAACACAGCCAGTTCCCCCGCTCTATTGAAGACAAAAATCAAGAGAGAACATAGTTATTCAAAAGCACTTACTTGCCAGAAGAACCCGAGCTGCAGCAAACAAAGGCCAGGTCTGAGATGTCTGCTGCAGGCAGGGCAGCGGGTGAACTGGCAAGCGCTGGCTGCTCCAGCCCGTTGGGCACAGCTGTGCGGCCGGGCTATCAGGGACAGTGGCTGCAGCTGGCGCTGCCTGCAGCCTCGCTCTGCCCTGCCCCAAGGCACAGCAGTTCACGGGGGCTGGGGTTTTTGGGGGAGCTGCAGGACTTAGCATGAAACCTGCTTCCCAAAGCTGGCTTTCTCTGCAACTTGTCTTTGTCACACCTCTGTATTTACCAGCCAGTATTTTTTATCATCAGATGTGGAAATTGAGGCATGCTTCTAAGTAAAATACTTCACAAAGCAGTAAGATGGCAAGGGATACTACAGCCCATCCTCCTCCTCTTTCCCAAACGACGTTAGGTTACACCCCAACACGCAGAAAATTGTCCTGTTTCTGAACAAAGTGCACATCTGTCACATCTGGCGGGGAGGAAGGTTGGACAAAGGTGATCAGGAGACATCTCTTTTAACCTTTTCCCACTTTGTCACATTTTTTGAGTTCCCAAATTGCTCTCGCAGCTGTTGAAAAGGGAGCTTTTGTATCCTCAAATAATGGGAAGCACTAGAGCAGAGGCTCTGAGGACTTCACTGACATGTGCTCAAGTTACCTGGTTCAGAGGAAACTCCCTTCACCTGCTTTCTATAGGCTCTCAAGGACTCACAGACATCATGGTATGAACCCACTGAACTCAGGAACCAGGGTGTTGTTATTCTTCTTCCTGTGCCAAAACAAAGGCTGATCACACAGTAAAACAGAGTACTTGAATAAGCTGGACAGTGGGTAACTGCTGCTGCCGTCTTGTTCTGCAGAAAAAAGACTGACTACCTGGTCACCTTTCAGCTAATTCTCAGTGTCTACTGGCCAGTGGGCTACGCATCGCACAGGGCAGCTGATCTAAGAAGTTGTTTCTAGCAAAAAAAGAATAAAATATTACAAGTTAGAAGTCAGGCTACACAGTTCATAAGCACTGAAATACCCTACAACTACTGCTGTGCTGGAAAGACAAGGAACATGAGATAGAGGAATAAAACTTGTGATTCATGACAATACCTGTTGGTAAGGAGGTCTGGCTTCTTCCAGAGATCCTCTGCTGGTGGGTTGGATCTCTTCAACAAATGCACAAACACCCATCAACAGCCAGAGGCCCACAGTTAGATTTTTTGAGCAACAACGGCAATGATGGAGTTTTCTGGGATTCATCGGGTTGGGGAAAGCAAAAGCTGTGACCTATTGAATGAGTAAAGGTTGTAAGAAGGAAAAACGGAGGGAGGGAAAAGAGATTTTTACTCTGCACCAGAAATCTTGAGGTAAATGAATTGGACGCTGGCAACATGGAGGAAAAGGGGTGAAAAAAGAACCCGCAGGGTTGCCTGTACTGTAAACCTCGTAAGTCACTCTGCAAGGCACATACCTCAGCAACATATTTTCCACATTTCACCAACTGCTGTTGTCCAGGCACTTTCTATTTTCAAAACCTTCTATGTATATAAAATGTACACAGGCAGGACAATACTTTTTCATCACGCCCCTGCGTTCAGTCGTGTTTTCTTTTCACAAGGATTCTTGGCTTGGAGAAATGAAAAGTGCCATCTCTTAAGAAAAGCCTTTCCTTTTAAACACTTTCAAATTTGCCCTGTTTTAGCTAAACGTGACGTTCTTTGTGAACGTTAAACAGTAGAGAGAGAGACTGAGAGGGAGAGAGAGACACACACACACACACTCACTCCTGGGGAAGATATTCGTCCATTTAAGGAATGAGAAATCATCACATTCAGCAGCAGGTCTAAATACAGTAATATGAAGGTCCCTTTCGCTCCCCCTGAGCAGGAAAATGTCACTGTGTACCAGACACCCAAATACTCAGGAATCAAGTAAATCCCTCATTTTTAAGAAGGGAGCCAAATACTTCTGTTGAACAAAGATGGGACTGCAGTAGCTCTGCATTTCTTGCTGCACGCCGGTTCTCTCAATGGCTCCAGCACTGGCACGGCAGGGTTAGAGCAGTCACGGGACGCGGCACAGCATTCCCTGCAGATAAGATGAGGGGGCCGTGGGATCTCTCGCACGCTCCCGTCAGCACCTCCTGCTGCCGGGGTGCAAAGGAGCGCGATGCTGCATTCTGCACCCCACGGAGCCTCCTGCTGCGAGGAAGGGAACCCAAACAGCTGCATTTTACTCACTGGATGATACACCCATCTCACCCTCTGGAACATTGGAGGCAATCTAGCGTTACCGTGTTGTTGGAGCTATTTATAGCGTACCTTATATTGCACTTACACCGTTCTCTCCACTGCCTCCTGCTGATACAACCTAATACTGGAGAAGTCAGAAAATCAACCATAAATGTCCTTCAGAAAACATTTTATAAGGACTGAAGTTCTCTAATAGTCCCTTTTCCCTCCCCTTTACCACCCTGCATACATATTTCTCCCCAAAATAAGAGCCACAGTAATCCAGTAACAGCCTGGTGTTAAATAGTGGTAACTCATATTTATTACAATTATATACAATTGTATTTTATATTTGAAATCTATACATGATCACACAGACGAGCACACTTGCTTGGTGAGGACAGTGAGACTCAGTTGTTACAAGATTTGTTCTGCTAAGAGGCTCTGATGCAGTGAATAATATAATTGGACACCACCATTTTACCAGCTGAGAACACAATGCTGCAAATGAGAGGTTTCAAAATTCACTGGTTTAATTTGTGTACAGCCCAAACAGGGCAAAAAAAAAGGCTGGACTGGGCAAGGAGGGCCAGTGGTGTAGCTCAGAGCTGGCCTGCTCTCTGCTCTGTACAGACCGCTTTGCTGAAGCAGGGGCCTCTCACTGGGCAGGTAGAGGTCTCAGCTGATCACATAAGATGGGTTTTCTCCTCATTTAGGAAGAAAAACAGGATAAGAACCATTTCAAAGATCCAGAATTAACCAACTATTTCAGCATCTGTTATCACCTCATTCATTCATTCAGGGCAGCTATAAATAAAATTATGTCAAAAACTGATGTGAGCTCCTTGTCTTTGGAGGAGGAAGGGTAATAACTGGGATGAGTGGGGTCAGCTTCTTTTAAAGTCTTCTTTTACTGGGAGCAATCAGCAACAAAACCACCTGTTCTCATGGATTTTACCATGGCCATGAAACCTGGACTTGGTCTCTAGCAAGAGGCCGCTTTGATGAGTGTGGGGTGGAAATGGTGTTCTTTGGACCACACAGAAATGTAGTGTTTTAGATGCTAGGTTGTTTCATGAATTTGAGTCTTGACATAAGGCTTGGAAGAGCCAAGACTGAGATCTGGTGAGGAATTCAGGGTTAAAACATTCTTTTTTTTGGCAACAGAATATCAAGTAGTTTGAGAAATAAAACAGAGGGTTATTTTGGGAAACAGAACTGATTTGGGCCTTATGTGGGGATTAAAGGCTTGTGAAATCAAAGAGCTCAGGACAGATTGGTTTCTGAAATTGGATAGAAAGGTTCCAAGATGCAGCGAAGAGGCTGCTTCAGGAGAGACGGTGTTTTTGTAAGAGACTTATTCTGTAGCTGTGGTGCATGGTAAGGCGATTGGTCTTCCAGCCTAGGCAGTGACCCCAGCTCATGGGGAGAAGGTGGGTCGGGGTGGGGAGAAGCAGCCACTGCAACACTGCGAAGCCCTGTGGTGAAACAGGGCCCACCTTGTTCTCTGGGCAATCATGACCCTGCTCAAGGTCAATCATGGGAGAATCACTGGAGGGGAGGATGGCACTTCTCTCCACAAAATGGGAGAGGCGCCAGGGACAGTGCAGGAGGCGAGGGAAGATGTACAGCAGCAGCAGCAGCAGCCAGGTGCCTTAGTCAATCTCATTCTCGTTGCTGGCTCCCTCAGGTCTTCGTAGCTTTTCCACTTGCTCATTAATCTGACCATCCCCTCCTCGCCGGTCCTCAGTCTGGACACCCAGACATTCCTCCTCATCCACATGGCTAACATCATCATCCTCATCGTCCTCTTCCTCCTCTTCATTCCTTTTGGTTTCCCTTTTCTCCTCCTCACCCTGCACCTCCATCCGCACTTGGCTCTTGACGTCGATCACGGCCTTGTTGCCCTCCTCAGCGCTCAGCAGATGGCAGCTGACCTTGGAACCCTCCGGGCTGTGGTTCTCCTTGACTGGGGATGAGGTGGTGGACTCGTTGCTGACAGGCGAGATGTCACTGCTGCTATTGTGGTTGGCCACAACAGGGTTGGAGGGCGAGCTTGGCTTCACTGGGATCTGCCATGACGGGATCTTAGGAGCCGAAGGGGAGGGAGGGAACTGCCTCCTTGGGGGAGAGGAAGAGGGGGAGAAAAGGAGAGAAAGGGGCTTTTATTAAAAACACTGAGGGGTTATCATTAGAGAGAATGGTATTTGCAGTGGGGAAGTCATGTAAAAGCAGGACTGAAACTGCAAGTCTCCTTCGTCATAAATGAACAAAACCAAGGCCACTTCGCTTCTTCAGCCAGAATCTCAAAGTGCTTTACAAGCACTCAGTAATTGAGCCTGCACACACAGAAAATATCACAGCTGGGCAATCTGAAGTACTAAAATGATCTGGTTCGGCCAATTTCACAATGTAAGCTACCACTCAAGAATGCTGCCTGTGGGAAGACGTGAGTGATCCTTTATAAAACAATCACTAATGAATTGGTAAAGAAAATTCCCACTGGAGCAAGAAGTCAGACACATCAGGTCCTTGTGCCTGAGCCAAGGAATTTCACCACCTGGTTCTCGCCTCCACTGCGACACACAGCTATTGCACGCTGGCTCATTATAATCCAGAGCCCATCTCCTAGTCCCAGCATGCAGTTTACATGTTTGGGCCAGGTCCTGGCTGCCGCAAACTGGTTCAGCTCCTCTGACGTGAATGGAGTCATACTAGTTTGCACCAGCTGAGAAGTTGGCTGCTCTGCCCTCGAGTCCTTTCCAGGTTGGCTTTAGGGATTTGATAGTGGCAGGTAACACTCAGCCCTAACAGGAGAATCCAAGTGCCAAACAGGACAAATGTACGTGCAGTGGGGAACACTGGTGCCTTCAGAAAGTCATCCATCATGAAGAGTAAAGCAAAAAAGCATGTCTGATCTAGTAGTCCCCATCCATCCTGGCTTGTGCATGTGAAAAGTGGGAGTATGAAGAGGCATCAGATCCTGAAAAGGATGCTGTGTGGCAGGGAGTTCTCATGCCCCTCAGGTGAGCTGGTTAGTGCCACAGACGAGACCGGAGCAGACAAAAGCTGTCTGCTCTCCTACAGTGAGCACTTGAACACAAAAGATTACTTTTTCTTAGATTGAACTAGTAACAGTAGTTGCTCTCATCTCCCTCTTCCTGCTGCCACCATCAGCCATCAAAGTCTTAGGAAACAGAAGACTTGAGCAGACGTAGTTACAGGTAGAGGGAGGCAAGGGCACCACATCAGAGTCAAAGGAACAAGAGCTGAAATGCTAGATAAACTCTTAAGTAATATACCTGGAAAAAAAGAATTTCCTCAAGAACTGAGATCTGATCCCTGTTCTTATAACTGTCATGCAGGTTGGGATTTACATCACCTCATTTCAGACATTATAAGATGCCTGTATCTGAACTGGCTAATCGAGAGAAACAAAGTCTGCTAAGGGCAACTCTTTTCATCCTAGTTATGCCCTAATCATGAACAGGTCAGCTGAACTGTATTCGGAAGCGACTCTCTGTAAGAGAATGCAGATGCACGTGCAGTCAATACCTCAAACTAGGTGAGAGGCATCCTGATTGTGGTAAATGGCAGAGAATTCCTCAATCATAAACAAAAAGGGAAAATTTTATCAATTACACAAAGCACTCTGTGATTTAAGGCAAGTCTGAAAAGCATTTTGAGACCTGCAAATAGAAAGTGATAGTGGAGTGCAAAGTGGTATTACTAAAATAGCAATAACAGGATATAGAGCTAGTTCCTGTTGGAAATGCCATTCCTCTCCATTACTGAGAGAATCCCAGAGTGCAACCCTTTCCCCACACAATAATCTGCTCACATATTCCATCCATACCGGTTCAGGAGAAGTCCTTTTAATGAGTAGATCTCAGATTTCAATTCATTAATATTCTGTGACTCCAGAATCCAGTTGGTGGAAGTTGTGGCCTGGAACATGAAAAAGAAGACAAAAAGATCAAAGTATGAACTGGGAGATAGTTCACAAATGTCACTTTTTTCTGTGTTATTCTCCTCTTCCTCCCGCCTGTGAATCTCAAGCCTTGGGGATAACATGCACAAGTTCTACCATTTAAAATCTCTCAGATCTGAGAAAAACACCTTCCCCAGTAAAGAAGGGCCTGAATGGATCCCCACAATGATCAGAAATAACAATCGTCTCAGGGTGCTAAGACTATTCAAATATTTGCTTTCCATTTGGGGAAATAATTAATCTTGTCTCCAATAAACCATGCACAACCATTGCTGAAGGCAGCACTTGTGCTAATTCCAACAAAGCTACTTCTACATAGGATGTTTTCTACCAACATACCAGACAGAGAACACCACACAAAGAGGTGAACTAAATCATCTGACACTGACCTAATGAATGATTTCTACAGAAGACCTAGAACAGGGTCCTGAAAAGCAGTGTGAATTGCACTGAATGAGCTCCTTTACTCTTTCCTGTGACTGCACTTAGCTGAGGCAACAGATTCAAATATTATATATTAACAACTATTTTAAAACCATTTGTTCATTTCTCCTAAATCATGAAAGAGAGAATCGATTATCTGCACTCTGTGGTTGTCCTGGTTTAGAGGTGGGCTGATAAATCAATGCTTGAAAGTTGCAAAAATTCTCTTTCCCTACTAGATCTGAAGAATTCAAGCCATGCTTGAGTTACCGGGTTGTGTCTCCAGGAAGGAGCTGCACTAGGCATTCTCTCTTGGATATTTCAAGGCAATAAATGCAATTTGGTGGGGAAAAATGATCAGTAACTCATGGAAGCCTGGTACAGCTGCTGTCAGCACTGCATCACAACTGCTATGGGATATCAGTCAGAAATTAGAGTAAGGTAAGAACTGAGAACATGCTACTTTCGACAATCTTTCTTTTAACCCTTTTGGGAACTTGAGAAATGTGAGGAATACTCTGAAAGACAGATTGTGCCCTATCGCTCTAGCAGCTCCTGAGTATGGGACCTGAGAAGACCCATGTCTAGCACTTCCATAGTAATTTCTGCTAAAAGCCATTAGGAATGAACCCATTTGTGAGCATCGCTCCAGAGATACTCCTAAGAAATCCCCTGACAAAGGAAGCCAGGACTGGAATAATACAAAACTCCTCCTCAGCAGTTCGTACTAAATATATCCAGAACTGGTTGTTCCTACTTATTCTTTCAGCAGAGTTCAGCTGGTGCTGAGTAACCCCGAACACCTTCACAGCCAGCACTCCTCCCCGTGACTCTGGGCTGTGAACCCGGGGAGCAGGGAGAGGCTCAGGCTGTAGTAGCTGTGATATACACAGATGCTCTCCCCTGGGATTCACACTCGCAGCCCTCAGACAGCAAGAATCCAGGAGCCACTGTTCTGGCTTTCCAAGACCTTGAAAGCTACAGCAGCACATTAACAAGGGAGTGATTTCCATTCACTGGCCTGCAAAGGACTCAAATTTCCAAAACACATATGGTGCCAGATGCCTAGGATTTAGAAATAAAATCTGACATCTGGGGCTTTTTAGCCAGTCTCTTTAAAAAACAGTTGTAGAAAATTCAAGCCTTGAATTTTTATGTATGTTTTTTAATTACTTAAAGTCCCTCTTTTTAATTTTTTACAGCATGCCAGTAGGAGTTTGAAAAGCAGATAAAAAAACTTACATTACAGCTGGGAAAACACAGCTTTTATTCCTTGGTTTGCGGGTTGCCCAAGTTTTTCTTTGTACACATGAGGTTTAGATATCATAACAATGTGTGCTACCATTTCAGTGCAGGGGGTAGAGAGGGGGGAGGAAAAACTTCTTCAAGACTCTCTAAACCACCAAGACTTTTATGCCCTTTTTCCTTCTTAAAGCTCAACATGTGGTCTTAATCTTAACACTTAAGACCTGAAAACAGTTTTCCAATTTCCGGACTGGCTCCAGGCCACTGGCAGGCCACAGTTCCCAAGGAAAATTGAAATAGAGTGCTGTGGCCATAAACTGGCTTTCATGGTTGGGTTTACAGCTGTGCCACTGAGGGATTTCTACTGTACACTGTGCGCACCACAGAGTCAGCTGTGGCCCACCAGTTACACACCATCAAAGGGTCTGTATGAGATTAAAGTATAGGTAAGGGGAGAAGACAACTGCTCATGCTACAGGGAAAAGACTGTAAGCATTGTTTAGGGGATTTCACGATAAAAAAAAAAATCTCTCCCTGTACACAGAATACTGCAAGACGACTGGGCCTTGAATAATTATGAGTTTGTGAGTGAAAGGAAGACTTCATCTCTACGTGACTGGTTCAGATCCATCCCACCTACACGTACCAAATTAATACCCAGTCCACCTATGGAGAAGTCAGATGCAGAGAAACTGGCTGGGGACATGACAGAGCACAAGGCGGAACTGTGAACCTAGTAAGGTGCTTTCCATGTGCCCACAAAAGAAGCCATGCATGTTCCATAGAAGATGGTGATGTTCTAAAGGTGAAGAGCTGGAAGCGGATACCTTAGAAGCAGCCAGTTCTTGGGTGAGCTCCTGGAGTTTCTGTTGTTGCTGGATTAGCAGTTCCTGGACAGCTGCTAAAGTTGTCTGTAGCTGAGTCACTGTGAGGGAAAAAGCAGGAGAGTGTTAAACTGAGATACAGGCGCATATACGCACTCACACACGTCCTTCCTGCTGTCTAGCTACAAAGATGCCTCTATTCCTACTATATTTAATTTATCTCCGCCCGCCCGCTCACTTTAATCCATATGATTTATCTGCACTACGGGTAATCTACCTGCACTGCATCTAACCTCCAGTATTTCTAGTTTATCTTTCCATTGTATAGATGTCTATAGCCCACAGTATATCCGTCCAAAACCTCTCCCTTCTAATTATATTGGTTTATGATTTGTACATCTCCCTGAACTTACACAATGTTTGTATCATTTATCTACCTTGGGCCTCACGCAGGCACGCACTGGGGCTAGGCCAGGCCGGGAAAAGCTGGTCTCAGGGCTGCCCTTAAGGTATCATGAGAAGAGAAAGACGCGTTTCTTCCCCCCCTCCACTAAAAAAGCGGAATTAGCATCCTCCCACTCTCAACCCATGAGCTCCTTCAACCCCAACATCTTTAACAGACTTACTGCTGAAAATCATGCTTTGTTCCATCCCACCAACTGCATATACTTCACACTTTTCCCTTTTACTTCAAGAGAACACCCTGTATTCCTCTCCTACACCCCAGCAAACGGTGAAGAACTTCTGCTGGGCTCCAACTACAGCTGTAGGAGAACTTTACCTACTTTGGTACTTTATCCAAAGCTTCCAGGAAGTAAACAAGCCGATAAAATAAAATAAAATTTAAAACTCTACTGGTGTGACAGGTAACAGCTAATCCAGACCACCATTAGGGCACCGGGTAATGAACAGACACCCTATAGAGTCAATAACGGAGAAGGTGGCTAAGGTCAGGGAGGCACAGTAATTACAGACTCTCCTGACCCTTCCTTGTTTTTTCAGTTGGAAGGTGGGGGGAAAGCACCAAAAAAAAGCCCCTGAAAACATCAGAGAAGCAGAAATTAAAAATGAACTTTACAGCCCTCCGAAAGGCTGTCATTTTATTCCCCTTATTAATATTCTGAGGTTGGGAGCCTTTCCGTAAAAACATAATTAATTGAGGCCGCGCCGACAGTAAACAAGCAATTTCAAATTAAACCGAAATGACGGCGGCTTCATTTGCAAATGTGAACAGATTCTCAGAGCAGATAAATGAAGTCACCACATAAAGTGGAGATGGAGGGAAAGAAAAAGGTGGGGGTCTTGGCAGAATGGAGGATACAGGGAGGAAGACTTTGAGGGGTGAATTGATGGAGTCATTAATCTTTACCTGTCTGTGTCACACTGCCACTCATCTCAGAAATGTTTGACTCAATCCTCTGAAGTTGTTTCCTGTCTTCTTTGCCTCCCATGATGAGAGGAAGCAGGTATTTCTGCAGGGAGAACAGAAACTTTTTTAGGAAACAGCGATATACAAAGTGGTCTTTCTAATCTACCTGAAACATCCTCCAAGTCCACCACCCAAACCTCAGCCTTTATCACAGAGCCAGTGATCATTTATCTGCACACCTGGCTGAGAAAAGAAATTCCCTCTAGAGGAGGTGTTAACAGAAATTGCAGAAGAGAGGATATGAGCTCTGTGGTTACATTTTTGGGGTGCTAAAAACCAGTTCTTAAACATCCATCACATAGAGAGTACAATTTGAGATCTTATGCTCTTGAATGTGAACTCACTGATACGTTGCAGCATCTGAACTACATCCACAAGGCAAGAAATGCAGAAGTGGGAAGAGGAGAAAGGCCCAGGAAAGGCCAAAGGCAGCACAAGCTGAAAACCAGCAGTTTGAGATCCACTGCTAAAAACCAGTTTTGTTTGCTTGCCACTTCTTGACTCTGCATTTTTGTGTTAGGTGGCTGCATTTCTCCAATATTCTAATGGCAGTGCCAGTAAGAAAAGAGAAGCTTCAGCAGCTTGGAACCAACACGATCATTTTGACACCAGCAGTGTAACATCATTCTCTCAGAGTACAGTGTAATAGCAGAGAGGGAGATATTACCTTGTAGAGCTGGTGGAATCCAAAGGCAATTCCTGCCATTATGATAGCCAAAGCCCCATAATCTCGCCATCTGGAGCCAGGTGGACCTAAAGGCCATAATCAAGAAACAATCATCGTTAGAACTACAAGTGACATTTTCATACACCCATTTTATCAGAGAAAAGAGCAAAGACTAATGCCAGTTCTGCTGTTTCTTAGCAGGCATAGATTTGCTGAGCAGGGGGCATGAAGATGCGGGTATTCTCTCAGGTGCAGCGTGCAGACTTCTGGTCCGTGGACACCGAAACATCTGTCCAGACCTCTAGCGCTGACACTGGCCTTGCACAAGGTGTCAAAGGGAGATAAATCACAACAGCAATTTAAAACATTCCATCAAGCTGGTTTGCCCTACTCTTTCCTTGCAGAAGGCACTCTGAGCCCTACTGCACTTTGCCCAGATAACCATCTGTGGTGTTAGCAGTAGCTAAGGTTAACTCGTTACTTGAATAACAATTGTTCTTCACTATCATAATTTTTGAAAACGGGGACAAAGCCAGAGAGCCAGAAGAAAGCAATAAAAACAAAGAAAGAAGGAAGTGTTTTGAGAAAGAAGAGAAATCAGGGCAATAAATGGATTTATGAACATCGTGTCAGTGACTATGGACCAGTTCAGTAAGGAAGGATCCAGTATCTTTCAAGCCTGAATTACTAATAGGTACCAAAGCACACATGAACAGCAAAGGGAACATATGCAACTAAACATCTACAGAGAGACACAAAGAAGCAGATTAAAACTTGAGATCTTTAACACACAATTCTGCACAGCAGCCTCGACTCCACAGAGCAAAGCAATGCTCTGCTCCTTCAACAGAATCACAAGACACCTGTAGTTTTCCACCAGCTTTATCCTTTTACCTCCCTCGCAGTTCCTGCAACGAATATTGTACTGCCCCCAGTTTTCTTTAACAATAAAGAAGATGCAGAAGATCAGTGACAGGATGTGGGCAGAACTGGTGAGGTGGAGGCCGGTGTGCAGTCTCCAAACAGGCAGATCCAAATCTACATGTGACCTGCAACGTCTCAGAAATGTGTTCTCCAAAGTTTCAATTTAGGCTTTCAAAGGGAGGCTTAACTGGCTGAAATGGCTGCAAGCTTGTCTCCTTTCTGCTTTGCTCACCTATTGCCATTTTCCTGTAGCTGAGATCTTCCACAGGCATTTCCTTGCAAGAGTTACTTCTAATCCCAGCCCTCAGGCTCTACAGACAGACACGGCTCTCAAATCCTGACACTCAGAGCTTCTTGCTACATTTTAGGACACAGCTCCTCAAATTATCCACTGGCTAGGAACCCGAACAAATTGAAGACGCTGTCAGAACTGGTGAATAGTGTCACCAGCAGTAGTTTGGGTTCTGCAGTTGCAGTTTAGGAGCTTAGGCACACGATCAAATTATCATAACTTTTTAACTTAATGAGTTAACACACATCAGCTAAGATGCAGTAGCTGGCTGTGTACATGTCAGGATTTAAAATGATCTCTGGCTAATCTTGCTGCAAACCCCAGCCATCCATCCCGCTTTCCCCTCCTTACTCTGCTCCCACTGTCATTTCCAGTACCTGAAGTCTCTCGGTTGTCCAGTTCTCTGCCCTGAACTTCTGACTAAAAACATCCTTCTACAACAACACAACTAATTCCAGGCTGAACTGCCTGTTGTGAAGGGTTAATGCATCTCAGAGGCCGAGTGGGTCCTGGTGCCCTGTCCATGGCAGTCAGTCCTTGACCAGCTGTCCCCAGCTACCTCCCAGCCTGGTGACCTCTGAGCAGAAAGGAGAGGCACCTGTAGAACCACGTCTGCTCTGCCCTCTCACCTCGCTCGTCTCTCCCTCCGTTCCTGTAATGCTTGAGAGCTAAGAACATTTTATTGCCCCCTGGTTTTCATTATTAATGAAAAGGGACCAGAATGATCTTTCCTAAAGTTCAGAGAGTCTATAAAGACAAGAAGCTGAAATGCCATTTTACTCGTTTTAGAGATGTGTGAAATAATTCTGTCTTGTGGCAAAAAAAAAGCGTGGGGGGTGGAGAGGAAAAGTGAGTGAGGGACGCAGTAAAGGCTCAGCACTGACCACATCAACTTTACAAGGCTATGAAGAATGTCACAGCCCTGCCTAAAATCCATGTTCAATCTTTCTTTCTCTTGCAATATTCTAATCTAAAACGTGGGGTGGAGAGAGGGTTAGAAGTTTCTCAGCTGTAACCTCAGTTCTCACACTGACTTCTTTGCATATCCTCAATTTCTCCACTTGTAGAATTGGAATAAAATTCAGAGAAAGTGCAAAAGCACTAATAGCCCAGTTACTCTTCAGTTCAGGCACTGAAATCCTCCCCAAAGAGACACACTATGTACTGGGAAGTAGCAACCATTCCACATAAGAGACCCTCAAAAGGCAAATGGAAGGGACAGAGACATTTTCTTCAGCTGTAAATCTGTTTTCTCTAAGTATATTTAATTTTCACAGCAGCAACTGTAAATTGCAACTGCAGAGTAAACATTTACTATTTCTAAGAGCCCCATGAATCTCAGAATTAACTTTCCTGACATCAATTAATTAGGCCTTGTGCATCCAAGTAAGGTCAGCCTCACTAGTATCCACATTCGAAACTGAGGGTGTAGGAGGTGATTTTCCACGGGAAAAAGTGAACCCACAGAAAAGAGTTGGAGAAAAAAACCCAACCTGGATTCTAGTTACCGTTTTTAATTGTAAGAGAAAACAGTCTGTATTCTACAGCCTCCCACCTAAGACACAGAGGTGGGAGAAGAACATCCAAATGGCAAGAAAAACAGTCACTGGAGATGACTTTCAAGCACGGGTAAAATCTGCACAAAACCCATCAAGGGAGAGCATGGGGAAGAACAGACAATTGGTGGATGATAAGCCTGCAGCTCCGCACACCTAGCTCAGAAACTCCCCTGAGTTTGCTTGTAATTATAGGGGTTAGAAAGGTAAAAAAAAAATAAACCAAATTAATCATTTAAATATTTAAAGTCAGATTTCGGTCCTCACTGCTGGATCAGTATATTTCATAACGCCAACAGCAGACAGCCCTGCTTTTTTACTGGGGGCTCATTTTAGAGCATGTTTAAACTAGTCAGATTGAGTGATGCTTCCAGCAACTAATCACATGTCAAATAAAAGATATTTTATGTAATAAATTACTGCTACAAGTAATTCAAATGTCATTTATCAGTTTTATTATCAGTCAGGCAAAGTCTTGTTTCTCTATATTAATCAAATTCAAGCTTTTTTTTAAGTTTTTTTTTTTTTAACGCAGTTTTGACACCTCTTGGCAAAAGTACAAACTGAAGGGAAAGAATTACTCCTTCAGAACACGAGAAATAGTAGAAATGGTATTGAGCTAAAATGGAGTGTCAGGAAACTGAATCCTCATCTCTTCCTCCCCAAAGTTATTATTGCTCCTCTTACACCAAACCCAGGAGGAGTTCGGCATTTAAGAACTATGCGACTCTGAAGGCTTATGAATCTGCTTCTATCTCGTTAACTCTTCAAGAATAAGAAAGTACTCACGTAGGTAACCGCTATTTCCAACGAAACATCAGAACCTACACTAGCCGTTGAATTTGTACAAAAGGAAGTATTTAAGTGGTACAAATTATTATCTTACACTGCAGTTGCTGGCAAGATCACCAAGTTGGCTGTTTGCTCTATTACGGAATGAACTCTTGAGATGGTTGTGAAGCCGTCCTGAACTTCTGTACTCATAACCCACAGGTTTAATGTAATTTATAAAAGTAGTTTGTGATTTTGTGTAGAGGAGTCAAAACTACTCAAAAAAACCCAAAAAACCCTTAAAAAGAACCAAAAATATCAAACATGGAGTAGTTCACAGTCTCCAAGACCTAAACTCCAGCAGGTCAGATAGATGTTCTCTTTGGGGAAGGCAAATGTAGCTCTTGATCTTTTTCAATATAAGCTCCTCCAAAATGAGTTGTTCCCATCAAGTCACCTACAGATTCAGAAGTCTACCTGTCTCTTTAGCCCTTTAGATATACTTTTGAACTTCAAACCTTGACGCATTCCAACACTAGTGTCACGAATACTCTGTAAGAAGATAAGCATAACAGATAGACAGAAAAAGTAGTATCTATCTTTCTCTGTACATGACAGCCCCTGACAAATCTGTGAAAGATGAATTGACTTGGTAAACTATCACAGAAACAACTGTCCTGGAGCAGATTTGAACTGATTCAGAAGTACTCATTACAAGATTAGCATCCAACTGATGAAATAACCTACAGCAACCGAGGCGCCTTGAAAGAGCACCGAGCCACTGCACAGCCTCATCCATCAGCTCTGCAGAAATGCACATATTCTTTTTGCAGTTGTGATACCACGGAAAACACAGCCCTAAGCGGACTGTTACATGGGCCAATATCTGACCTACAATTGTTTAGGAGCAGTACCAAAATCCTCTTCTTAATACTTAGCAGGTAAGTGAAATGCTTTTCAAACTGCCAGACACACATGTGAGCTGAATAGCTTCTTTTGATGGATTTTTAATGGTGTGCACTTTGCTTTTTATTGTTTGGAGCTTAGATACTTTTTTGCGAGGTTTGTTTTAAAATGCAAATATATATGTAAATTCTGAGTCTACCCAGATTATGTTGGAAACTTTAAAAATTCTTTGAGAGTGTATTTTGTACACGAAATCACACAATCATATCCACACAGTCTACACAGAATTTCTGCTGTCACCCCTCAGGTTATTTAAGATTGAAGAAAGAAAGCTTGTTAAAATTAAGGATCCTTATTAACTGTTTATTATTATTTGTAACCTGATAGCACTCTTAAAACTCATTCATACAGGGGGTTAATTGTGCCAGACCTTAAACTCACACACAGGAAGTCATAGACTAAGTCCTGACGACCTTCCACTCTAGCTTGCTGTTCATGCTGAAAATACACCTCTTTTGAGTAATTGTTCAAGGCATTAACTGATGACACCAAGCTCGGAGGAGTGGCTGACACTGGAAGCTGTGCTGCCATCCAGAGACCTGGACAGGCTGGAGAGCTGGGCAGGGAAAAATGTAATGAAATAGAACAAGGGCAAGTGTAGAGTCTTGAATCTGGGTAGGAACAACCCCAGGTTCCAGTGTAAGCTGGGGAATGAGCTATTAGAGAGGAGCGTAGGGGAAAGGGACCTGGGGGTCCTGGTGGACAGTCCTGCTCCGGCGGGGGGGACTGGACTGGATGATCTTTCGAGGTGCCTTCCAATCCCTTAACATTCTGTGATTCTGTCAGAGTTCAAGGAGCATCTGCATGACACTTTTAGTCATATGGTTTAGTTTTAGATAGTCCTGTGAGAGGCAGGGACTTGACCTTGATGATCCTTATGGGTCCCATCCAACTCAAGATATTCTACGATTCTATTAACGGATGGGTTGCCTGTCTACTTCAGAAAATAAGTTGTCCAACTAAAATACAAAACTTTGAGATGATGACCAACAGTTTATTGAACAGAACCCACTGTTGCAATAGCTAAAGACATAATGGGGCTGCACTTTCACAGCACCTTCTACCCAATATATATCGGCTCTACCATATATCAACGATCTAAATATTAGAAAACCCAGGGAAGAATGACCTTGAGTTTTAGAAAGGAAGACTGAGTTCTATGTTGACTAAATGCTTTTTTCGAGTCCTTATAGTGGGTGAGAATCTAATTTGTATTGACTTCAAACCTTCAGGTCAAGAGGTGTCATAGACTAGTATGTATGATGTTTGTTTGTAGACGATGATCATTTGTATCTCTTTCTCCTCCTGTAATATGATCTTGTCAGTGGCGTCAACAACTATGAAGAGCATTCAAAATACAATTTGGTGTCCGAATCTGACAAAAAGTATGGCATTACTCGAATTGAAATCTAGGATTTGGCGTGGAAATCTGTGAAACTGTCGCAGAAATCACTGCAGAAAGCAACAAGACCAGATGTTTTTCGAAGTGTTACTTACTGTGCACGACAGGGTGAGGGGGCTGAGCTGGCACCAGCTGTGCAGAAGGACCTGGGGACGGTGGCTCATCCGTGCCCGTGCCCGACTGCTGGAACGCCAGGTCGATCTCTTCGTCTGTCAGGCCTGGGGGAGCAGAGGAAATGAGATCAGTTTAGCACCTTTCCCCACTTGATGCACGCATAATTAAATTCTCTAGCCAGGCAGAACCCTTTCAAGCTGCAAAGAATTTTGGCACTGACTTGAGCAGTAGTGCCTCCCCAATTTTGGATTCACTGGAATGTCTCCCTCTTTCTTTCTCTGTTGCAATTTAACCTTAAGCGACAGAATATTAGCCTCAACGCTGCTTCCAAATGTGGCTCATTCAATTTCCTTAATTTATCCTTGAGTTTATTGCTGCTTTTGAAGTAGCTTTCTATTGCAATTCCCCATTCTTCCCCCGAAAAAAAGATACCATCAACTGCAAATGTGGCTCATTTTAATCTGTAATGGTGTAAAAAAAAAAAAGAGGGGAAAAAACTAACAATAATGCATGAAAACAGACAGGGAAACAAAAAACTAATTATTGGGTTAGACGACTAATTAGTCTAGATCGTTTCCGAAGACGGGAATAATTTGCTTTATTTTATGACAAATGCAGAAATAAAAAGAAAAAAAATCGGGACTGACTGTGATTAGTATGAATGGGACACAGAATGTAAGGAGGAAATAAAACTATAACAAAACAGATCAAAACAAGGCCAAGCCCAAACTTCCAGCGCAGCGTCGCCCCAGCGTGCGGCTGCGTGATGAGGCTGCCCGAGGGCGGCCGGGGTTTTATTTCACGCTGAGCTGTGGTAACACCGCACACATGGGACGTGTTGGTGCAGTGACTCCTGCCATCGGGAAATGCCAGGATGACCATCTGTAATTGGCCACAACATATGGGAAGGATTTGGCCAACAAGAGGAGGAAGCAAAGCAGCTAAAGGATTCACGATGACCAGCATCTGTGAAGAATGGATTATTTTTTCCAACAGAAGAAGGATTTCAGTACTTGGATGGCAACCACAGTGGGGGGCCTGGAGAGCTGTGTATTATTGATGCTATTCTCCTGTGCAGAAGCAGACAGACAGACAGTGTCCCTGCCACGAGGAACATGCCACTCAGGACCTTTTATGATATATGTAACGCGTATGCAAAAACATTCAGAAAGGCTGGAAGTGAGAACATACATTTAAGGAAAGATATTTAGGAGAGGCAGAGCACTCGATTCACACACAGTTGTAGGGACTGAGCACAGTGGAGGAAAATGGTATCAACAGTAGAGCAGGGGGAGAAAACTGGGGGAACGCTCTCTCTACCACCTCTGCTTGAGATCCATGAAATATCACTGGGAGATGAAATTCCTGAACTTAATCCTTTAAAGCACATTACAGGGGGACACAACACAGAAAATGGCCAGGCTTCTGGGCATATTACCCAAGTCTCGAGAAATTTTTTCAGGATGTTAAACTGAAAGGCATACTGGGGGTCTAGAGAGAATAAACTGTAGCACAAACAATATTGCCAGAAAATACACAAATCTGTCTCAGAACTTTAATATTGTAAAGCTCTAACAGTGCTTCTGGTATTCAGAACTATTAACAGATCTTTTCCCTACTCCTATGAGTATGTGAGATACTGTGAGTTCCTGTTGTATCCACTGTACAGTGCAGATGCTGATGCACAGAGAAGTCAGGTGATTTCTCTAACATCACAGAATATTGACAGTGTCAGATATAGTATCAGAAATCCAAAGTTCCTGATCTGTGGTTCTGCAATCTGACCAAATCAACCCTTTGCTTTTATTTGATCCGTGCCTCAAATGGTACGGAACCAAACCCACACATAACGGTATGGAACACGACTTGCACTGAGAGTAATAAAAGGCACAAGAACACAACTCAGCCTACTGTTCTAGGCACAAAAGCAATATTTATGGTGTCTCATACCTGTTAAAAAGTGAAGCCCTTGTCAGAAAGAAACTGCTTTGACCAGCTCCTAATTATCCGATGTAAGAGAAAGCTTAAACTGATGGCAACACTGCAATTATGGAATTTCATAAAGATGGAGAAAATACTAGTCTGTAAGTGTGGATCCAACTAGAACAGGGCAAGCTGTTCTATTTCCATGCAAACACAGCAAATCTGATAATATTTAACACTTAGAAATGTACGTAAGTTACTGAGGATCCTTACTTCATTCTACAAAAAGAGCAGGAAACAATGCTTATTGTGTAGATTCATAAATATCCCTGTCTTCATGGTTGGCATTTCTCACCCACTAACAAAAACGTGCAGGATACTCTAAGAGTGTCCTCAGGCAGTTACAAGTAACTCATCAAAATTCCCTTTAGACTGAACTTTTTCCAGATTCACCACCTACACACATGTATGCACACACTATGAGCTTTCCATGCCCCAAATTATTCAACCTTGATACATTGAAAAGTGGGAATTTCCAAACCAAAGTGTCGTCTGTTCCAATATTTTATCTTGCTTTATTTTATCACAGTCCTTCTGTCACTGCATTATGTAAAAAAGTATCCATGACCTATTCATTGTTCTTATCTAGCAGGAAGTTGGTAACTGAAAAATAATACCGGTTTTTTGAACGCAAAAGCAGTGCCATGAAAACCAGAGCTTTGTGTCTAATATATGTCTCAAATAGGTATGTCAAGAAAATCACTTCATTTTAACAGAAGAGTCGCTCTAAATCCACTTCTCAACACTTTGGAAAGCAAACATTTTTGTTCTTCTGGAGTCGCAGCAAGATCAAGACCATGCAGAATGCAAAAGGTTAAAAGGAACAATAAAGGAAACTGCCAATTGTAAGTGAATTATATTTGGCTTTGAAAGCTGAGCCACGGCTATATTATAAAAGGCATCTCTTTGCGTTGTTTACCATCACCCTGACTAATGCAGACCTTTTTTTTTGTTTTAAATAATCTCATGCAAATTAGACACACACTTCCTTCCAGTTGATTGCTATCTGCAAGGAATAATCTAACCGCAGAGGGTACTGAGCAAGGACTGAGCTGAGGAGAAGGATGCAAGGAAACTGTCTTCAGAGCCCTACAGAATGCAAACCTGTTCCCTTCCCCCCGCCATCCATTTCATTCCTCTGCAGCACCACAGCCAGGGCAAAGAATTAGTCATGATTTTCACAAAGCCCTAAAATTTCCTCTTCAGGGTGTTGATTTGAATAATCCAGCACCTCTGACCCTCTGTTGTCATTGTCACTGCCGCCACTCCATTTTCAGGGAACACTCAGCCTCTGTAAATTGTAGTCAAACACGGAATTAGAGCAAGTCAGAGAATAAAACGGCTTGTCACAAACATCTCTTGGTGCCTGCACCTTGGGTATTGTATAAAAAGCCCCTTTGCCCAAAAACTTTTAAGACTTGACTGTCTATTTAGGACCTTTTATAATATCTACTATTTAATATAAAGATGTCATGTACATCAAAATACTTAGAGGAGTATCGTTGTGCATATTTTACAGCTGAGGAAGAAGTGAGACGTACAGATATAACAAGTGCTCCAAGGTCAGAACTGAACCTCTGCCAGTCAGAAAATAAAAACTCAGGAGATGCGAGTCCCAATCTGTTGTTTTACCATAAATCCATTCTTCTCCATTTTCTGGATGAAACACAGTAGCAATAATTGCAACGCAAAACCTCTGCAGGAGCTTAAATAGATGAGCCACTAAGTTTCTTCTTCTCCTTCGCTGACATTTCAGTGACAACCCTTTTGCCCACCCATCCACTGAGCATATCTTTCTCTTCATTACATTCCTCCTTGCATTGCTCAGTCCAGTAATTCATGCAAGATTTACACAACCTGAAGGCAACATTAGCTTTAGGCAGAAAAATTCTGGTTAGGAAGAAATAAAGCATTCTGCCATGATAGGGAAAGGTGGTGGAAAGAATTAAGTTCCTTTTGCGGGTTTCCAAAGGCAATTTTATTACCACTGCGACAGACCCCCCGGAGCTGCCATCACCCCCACCCTTTTGCAGGGAGGATAAAGGGTGGTATCTGTTCTTATTTTCCTCACACGTGCACACACTTTCTATTAAGAAGAAAAATAAATAGAAGCAGACAACCTGTTTAGCTACAACAAACGATACGAGTACCCAAAGTTGGTGCCTGGCATCATATGACTAAAAGGAAGATGTATCGTAGACAGCCTGAAACAACAGTGCGCTCCTGTTCCTGGAAGCCACTGAGTCAACTCTGCTCAGAAAGAACATGGCCACATTTTAAAAGAATCATCATAAAAACCTTCTGGGATCTGATCCAGACTAATGATTCCACCTGTTCTGTCAGTTGCATGCAATGCTGGGTGACTCTTTTATCAAATGTTTGTCCTATATCCCTTCTGCTTAGTTGAACGCATTTCAATAAGGTCAGAAAGGCCCAGGCTCTGGAGCCATTTGCTTTCATCCATCTTGGTCCATGGGGCGTTCCTGAGGCTGAGCCCAACCCAGCTTTTTAACCAAACCTGAGGTCTCCAAAACATCACTCTGGTTTTTTTACCCTTCATTTGCATTATTTGAATGTGAACATCCTGCTCTGCACTTCCAGGCAAACTTTGTGTAAAGGAACCCAAACATCCAAGAGAAATGGACTGGACTCGACTGTCAGGTCGAAAAATGCAGAAATAAAAGTTAAAAAGTTACTGAAAAGGCTTGGAATTCTTGCGGCTCTATTCATCTGCAAGACTGTCAATTATGCAATCACGATCTTTAAGTAACATTTTCTACTTTAAGCCATCAGGGTGACTAAGCTGCAATCAGAACTGGGAAAGGTGCTCTAACCTCTGCTACACGGCACTCAAATAAGGAAGGAAAACCTGATTTAACAGTACGACGCTAAGAATTACAGCGAGGCAACCAGGAAGGAAAAGGTTAAAATAAAAAGTATTTTGGGCATAGATAATATAAATAAATAAATACATGGGCAGCAGTTTCTCTTCCTGACCAAGCTTTTTGGAGTCTCTCATAAAATGAAGTGTAATGGAGGAGAGGAGGGCAATGTCAGAGGGTGAGGGTTTGGGAGAGAGGTTGTTAAGTATCTCCCTCTCCTCAGCTGTGTTTACTCCATTTACAGGACCCCGGGTGATTGATAGACAGGCAAAAGCAAAGCAAGCAGATAGTAACCCCCCCAGGAGCATCGGGAGAGGGGATAACTCCTGACATCATCTAGAGCCCCAAACTCTCCTTAGCCACTTGTAATTAAAAAGACAGAGCAAGATATGCAAACCAGAGAAAAAGTGGAAGAGGATTTTTTTATTATTTATTATTAACATTTTGTTGGAACAGTAGAGTGCAATAAGGACTCTCAGAGCCGTTAAAAGTCGTCGGCTGACCTGTAGACCCCTATTTCCCAGAGCCTTGTATAAAATTGAATTTTTTAAACATAAATTACACGTAATGACGACACTGTAAAAACTAACAGTAATGGAAAGCTGTGCTGTATTTCATTAGCCTGTATTATTCCGTGCCACCTGATCCAGCCGGGCCTTGTTTATGAGTTAGTGTGTTAGCAGATGCCGATGGAAGCATTTGCTTCGACCTTGCTCTTCTCATTGGGGCATGAAATTACGACGGCAGCACCTTGATATTACAGCCATAAATACAGTAAACTGCAAATTTAAGCCAACGGCTCCTATTGTCTCTGAACATAAAGCTGATCGGTATTTATTTAAAAGGAGAACGAAAAAAAATATTATATATCACCTTGTTTATGGGTCCAGTTCCGCCCCCCTTCCCCTAATCTGCCTTATTCACTTGGTTAAATACTAAACAAACAAACTAAATCCTCCCTATTTTCTACTGATTAAATATTCTTATGAAATGAGTATTGTCTTCAGAAAACTGGATCAAAGTATTTTCGCTCTGAATAAGAAAGGGCAAGTGACTTGCTTAGCACGTCCTGGAGTGGAAAAAAACACGAACAAGTACTCCAACTTTCCTTCTCAGTTTTCTGTCTATGAGAAGTTCAAGACGTAAAATGAGAAAGTTGCTTCTGGTCACTTATTTATATTTGTGTATGAAATGTATGTACATGAGAGAGAGATGTTTCCTTCCAGTTGTTTGCTATTTAAAAGTATCTCTCTTGTTAATATTATTTCAAGACAAGGAGGAAAGACAGAGGGAAAAAAAATGCAACAAGATGAACGGGAAGAGAAAAACATGCACAGGATCCCTTCTGTGAGGCAGCAGAGCAGGAGAATCCCTCATTCTCCTATGGACATTTTGGGTAAATACCCCTGTTCGCTGAACATTCCCACTAAAATTTATTAGAGGGGGAAAATCAAACACAAAGGCAAAAGGACATTGTAATATCACAAAGCATATCACAGCATAAATCACGGCATTATAAGTCAGTGCAAAATGTATTTCACTGGTAGTTTCAAGGCAGGGAAAATACAGTTTCACTTGTAGTAAGAGAGGTCAGGTCTCCCTCTTCTAATGTAAAGTAAGCTTCTTGCTTATGTGAAGTATGTTATCTCTGTTTCATGTAGGAAAAAAGGAAGGGATACCTTAAGTAAAATCTCCTAGTACTAGGCAATATATTTCAGGGGCCAAAGCACTAAGAGGAGAGTAAAGAAACAACACGCAGGATGGAGAGGCTGAATAATGGGCTGAGACTTGGGACTCTGAAAAGCAAAAGCCCCATTCGATGCAGTGCTGTAACAGCCTTACCAGCATTTGGACACCTCGTTTTGAATTAATCTACAACAAATCTTCAGGTAGCAGACAGCGTAATTCAACAGGCACAATTTCGGCTTCACAAAAAGTTCGGATTACAAAAAAAGGCAACCCCCCCTAGAAAGAAGATTGTGCATTCAGGGAAAACAAGTATTAGATACACTAAAGGGCTAAGTTTCCAAGCGTACTCAACCTGTGATCTGCAATACTTGCTGTTATTCCTGCAGAGAAACTGGTCTCATGGTGATGGTTCCTGACCATCATTGTTTGTATGATAACTCCTCAGAGACCCCAAAAGGCATTTGCTGTGCCGGGTCCTGTGCAGAAGCAGGGTGGAGGGCGGCAGAGCCAGAGCATCGCGCAGCCCGCGTGAGGGAAAGAGGCTGGAAAGGAAAATACTGCACATCGAACCGAAGTAACTACCCAGAGTACACAGCAAGTCTATGACCTTTGCTTTCTATTCTATTCAGAACTGCAACAAAAAACATTCTATAAAGGTGAAAGGATATTTGTTTCTTCTACAAGTTCATTCTCAAAAGTAGAACTGTTTGGTACGTGGAAGTTCAAAAATCTAGAAACTAAACTTCCTTACCAAAACTTGCCACAAATTTTCAAAACAGCAGTGTCAGAAAACGTTGGTGCTTCAGACACATTTACTTTGTGTGAAAGGAAAATATTTTGTTAAGCAGCTTGTTGAGCAATAGTAACAAAATGATTGGCCTTTGGCTACTCTTTGATCTGTGATAATATCTTTACAAGCTTCTAAGGGGAAAACCAGAGGTTGTCTTAAATTTGGGTAAGGTAAAACACTGGCAATATAGGAGGATTGGGTTTGACCTACCTTCAAAACTCTAATTTTAAACCGTATTCCCAACAGCTTGAACCAGCATGTCACAGGAATTCGGGCACCAAAGGAGAAGGGGCTGGCCTGGAGGATCTGTGCTCAGCCAGATGTCTGTAACGTCTTATGCATAAGAACGAGAAAGACCGTCCTGATGCACCATTCCCAGTTCCTTATGTTACTCCCAAATTATTGTTTGCCCCAAACACACTAACAAGAGCATCTGGATATTTTCTACACTGGACAATACCCATCAGAGAGCAGCCTCTGCAGACTAAGATTCACTGCAATGTAAAGAGCAACTTGCCCCAATGTTATTTATTTCCTCTCTTATTTTCAAAACTTAAAACTTTAGAAAGGAACAAAACAAACCCATCAGTCCAGACTTATCACACAAAAAAATCATACAAAGTGTATACTAAATGAACTTCTAGCGTTCAAAGAACGCACAGAATGAACATTGAAGACGCAGGACAGCGCATACTGTGCACTCTGTCAGAAGTTGCTGTAAGGAGAACAGGAGCTATAGCTACGTGTTTCTAAGAAAATGTAAAAATACATGGAAGTAAGTATGGAAAATATATGGAAATGTAAAGAAACCAACAGTGGCAGAGGAGCCATGAACACCGGAGTCTAAGTCCTTTTTCTGACAGATGCTTTTTCACAACCTTATAGAGCATCTTTGCTCTCCTAACCCAGTTTCTATCAAGTGGAATCAATGTTAGACACCCAGGAGTCAGGTATCGCGGCACCAAGAAGATAAGCTCAATTAAGAAAAATATAGCTAAATACTGTGTATTTGATTATTATGGTACAAATGTTTCAGGTAAAACTGGTTTGCACTTCCCCTAGGAAGACAGAGACGCTAATACACTATTATAAAAAGACATGTCAGCAAGTATTCATTACAGATTATAAATCACCCTCGTTCTTCTTTCTTTTGTTTTAGAGAAATTTTTTTACATGCCATTAAAATATTGTTTGCTGAATGCTACTACAAAGCTAGCCACCTGTAAAATTAAAGGCTGATGCTGCCAATAACAATGTTGAAATACCTTCTGTTTAAAAGGCAAACCTACTTTGTAATTTTTAACACAACTGTATAAATATTTCTCCACCCACTCTTCACAATTTTGTTGGTTATGTCGCGTCCATTTAGACAACAACCATCTATGTCATCACACAGGATGTTAATCTTGGGTGGAGAAGAAAGAAACAATAGCAAATTAATTTTGAAGAAACCAAGACTACACATTCAAGCAGGGTCCTCCATGACAAAAGAAGAACGAAGACAAAAAACATTAGGGAACAAATCAGCAAAACAGCAGAAGTTACAAAACACAATTTTGAATCTTTTGGTTTGTTTGTTGTTATTTTTTTCTCCCCATGTGCCTTCAACAACTCCTCAGAGTTCTAGAGAAAATTAAAGGAGTCTGGATTAAATGCCCAAAGGACGACTAATGCTAACAATCCTAAAAATAACCAGGTTAAGTGGTGGAAAAACGATGGTGACCACACACGGAGAACTGGAGTGGTAAGGTAGGAAAGGAGTTTCATCATTGCTCCCTCAGGACATGCACAGAACATACAAACTGCTGCTGGTTCTCTAGGGTTCCGATTACCATGCCAAACACACCTCCAGAGTTTCCTTATTAGTATAATAAAAAGCCTCTCCAACATGTGGGTTCTATTCCCAGCCTTGCTATTGACCTTGTGTAGGTCATTTAACCTCCATCTGCCTCAGTTTCTATATCTGTAAAACAAGAATAAAATGACACAATATGCAACCGACGCTGACAATTATCAGGTACAAAGACTGACAGTTTTGAGAATCTATACATGTATAATATGCATTTGAGCTACGTAAAGCATTTGCAACAAGTAATTTACTCAAGTAACAAGTTTATCTTTTTTGGTGCTTGTAGATCATCTTTGGAAGTACTTTCAGATTTCTGACTCTCCTCAAACTCTGCAAGGACTCGAATTCTTGCTTTACTTTGACTGGGTGCTATAATACACGGCATTTCTCTGGTTGCCTTTTTGGCCAAGTGTTGTCCTCACAATCCAGTCACTGAGGTTGAACGTTCAAAATGGAAATACAGAAATATCTGTTTTTTTAACGATGTCTGTTGTCTTCTAGTGCCTCACCGAAGTCCCAGCCCAGGAGTTAAAACAGGAGTGGCTACACACCATTCACACAGAAACTGGAGTGAAGATGAAGAAATGTTTATGGGCAACTTTCTGCAACATAGCACAAGTCAGATCAATAGGTGAGGCAGCTGAAGCAGCTACTCATACTGTGCGAGGATAGCTCTTGGAGTTCCAGGACTAGCAAATAGCCCCTAAACAAAGAAAAAATCTCATAAACATAAAGGGAGTGAATAAAAATGGAAAGATATCCTGTCTAGGCTCCACATAAGACTGTATCTCCTTTCCAGGCTCCTGATCAACATCAGTAGACAGGTGCCCAGCTTTTCACAGTGTTGGAGTCAATGGCGAAGGGCCAAGGGTGCACTTTGCAGATCCCTCTCTCTGCGCTGCAGCCCTGGAGCAGAGGAACACGGCGGCACGGGTGCAGGGAACGCTGTGCAGGGGAAGCGGCTGCTTGCTGAGCTGTGTGAGGGGAAAGCTCTGAGCAGCAGCTTCAGCCTTGGTACCCCGGGATGACACGGCCCCACGCTCCTGAGTGCCCAGTCCAACGACCAGATAGAACAACTTATCCTCTACAGGCACTGCAGCAGATGAAGCTCACCAAAAGGACTCTGACTCTTTTCTTCTCCCGTTTCCTCCCCAGTTTTCTTTTACTGCTACCCCTGTCTGCCTCAGGTGGCCCAGTGTGGAAAAAGCTCTCCTTTTATGATGCAATATCTGGGACCAGGTGAGGCCCTGACTCCGCAGATAACCTAACAAATGGGCAAGAGCAGCTTGTGTTCTTATTGACAGTGCACGTGCTGGTAAATACCGACCTCCAGGGTATTCTGAGCAAACACGCGGCCATCCCCAGCTTCTCAGATCCACACACACGCGCAAGCACTTGCTTTACCCGACACTGAACTCACACCTCACAAACAAATTATTTAACTACTCTATCCCCCAAGGAAGACAGTGATCATTTCAAATGCAGCTCCCTGCTCATCTCTCACAGACACGCAACGGCCTGATAGGTTAAATGCTGCCATTTAATTACAGTAATGGAAGCTGCTATTTTTTGGTTCCCTTGAATCCTCTCTCGCTCTCTTTTTTAAACACATACAGAGTCATCTTTTAAACATGTATTTTATATTTCTGAGTTTAACAGCTGCATTCTCCTAGTTACTTGAAGAGTAGCAGCAATGATATTCTGATATTTTTCTCTGTAACTCTGAGCAACTAGCAAAAGGAAGCCAGATTGGGGGAGATGCTTTAGGAAGGGATACACGCTGCAGAGCCCAACCTGCCCCTTCATTTACTTAGATGGTTTGTGTTGATTTCACTGCATCAGCTGAACCTTCCCCTCTCCCCCAAAGCAGCTGGGGCCTGGGGAGAATAAACAAGAAAATGCTCTGAGTAATTTTACTGAAAATGCTATAAAATTGGTACATCACACTGACAGTATGGCATAGTACGGTTATATTTATATATATATATTTATGACTGGGAGTCAGAATTATCTCAGATCTAATCATTCTTAATACATCTGACTCCACTTCTCCATCTAAAATGGGGACGGTGTTTCCTCTGTTTCCCACTGAAATTTGGAGTTTGGAACTGTTTGGGGAATACAAAGGTCTAACAAAGTAGAGAAAATGTAATTAGAAATACATTAAACTTATAATCTTGCCATTCCACAAAAGGTGTCACAAGCTTAGTCAGTTAATAATGGCACAATACTTTGAACAAGTAAAGTGGCACAGAAATACGACAACTATGTTTGTTCAATTCTTGAGCATGCTGCAAACCACTTCTTTTTTCCCTCGAGTGAATTCAGCAAGGGGGCTGTAAGTGGCCAGAGACTAGAGGGTTTTATGGTTATTTATTACTGAGGGAGGACACATAACACAGTTATTCCATGAGTGGCACAATAACTATTTGTGGATTTTACATTTTGCATTGTGTGGCAATTAGAAAAAAATCGAGAAGTAAAACATAATACTTCCAAGTCTAAATAAATTCTTACCTATGCTAAGGCCACAACACTCCTAGAAAAACACCCATATTGCACCTGTCCTCAACTTTGTCCTTTAAATGTGAAAAGCTTATTTATTTGTTCTGTGGCAGTGGGCTCCCCATCAGCCGGCCAGCCATGCAGGGATATTGCCATCTCCATTCTCTGGTACAGATACCCACCGGTGTCTCTTAAGGATGGAATCTTAAAAGGTGAGGCAAGGCAGAGACAAAGACAAATTTAATTTTATCACCATAAAAAGGGACATTTCCACATGGGCAGCAAGGACATGAATATCATGTGTATGCGGGGGCGGGGGGATTATAAACGCATTTTTGGCGAAATTCAATAAAGCTGATTCCACTGCATAAGGTCAGCAATTTACTTTTAAAAAATGATATGATTGCAACTTTTAATATAACCCATGTATTTGCTGCAAGATGCTCTAGAAGATTGTGTAATGTAACCAGCCGACCTCTCCACAGGAGCAGAGATCACCCCATTTACCCTTTATTGTCTTGCTAAAAGCAATGCACATTTGCACGGTATGACAAAGTCAACAGCTTTTACTTCAGAGAGCCTCAGATTTCATTGCGAATGAATTCTCTGCTCTCCTAGGAGTGGAGTCTTGCCTGGACTAGGTTCCATGAGAAAAAATAAGACAGAATGAACCAAAGAATAAATTCCCTTTCAAATAAGGGAAGAACGATTGCGCCCGAGATTAAAATTAAGAGGGAACAGTGTATAGCAGAAAAGCAAATAGTAGGATTTTCATGTTCACGGGCAGCCAAGACATCGTTTTAAACAGGGTAGAAATGTTGTCAAAGAGAATCTAGAGAATTATCTCATACAGGAACTTATTTTATCTTTCCTAGCAGGAAAGTGTCATTAGTTCTGAGATGGATTTCAGCAGAAGAGCAACACAGACTATCCTAATTACACTCGGTTTTAGCCTCAAGAGAGAAGGCTGTCTCTTTAGACTTAGAATACCAGGTTCATTCCCAGAGTACATCAAGAACTGAATTCCTTTACTCGCTTCATGAAGATTGTGGGGAAACTCTGGGCTGGATGACCATGAAGAGCAAATTCCTTCTATTATAAAAATATTTTTATACAAATGTACATAGATTTCTTCAACTGTCTCAAGGTGAAGCTTGCTTCAAAGGTCAAAGCTGCAGGGCTGGATTAGGATTGCACGCAATCTGCCCGAGCCTTGACATGCTGACATTCTAAAGTTTGCAGCTCTGCCCTCCCGTCCTCAGCTGACAGGAGACTCTGAACCTCTCTGCAAGGGTGACTCTTTCTCCAGCGAGCAACTGAAAAAAATCACATGCTGCAGCACCAAGAACTCTGAAACGAGCATATCAAAGCAGTTTATAAGCACGGCCAACATAAATCTTGCTATGTTAATAATGCAAAAGTGATAATTAACTCCACTTTACAGATGGGCAAGATGAGAACGAGTAACTCGCCCAAAGCCAGGCAAGCAGTCGTATCTCAGACCTCCACTGCCTGCCCTTAGATTGGAGCTACAGAAGTGACTTTCGTTCGGCACTCTGCATCTACTTTCACTTGAAAACACGGTAGATCAATTATTAAAGGTCTGAGCCTTTTCTGCCCATCACTATGGCTGACAATTTCAGGGCTCAGAATATAACTGACTATTTTAGCATTGTCTTCTAGAATGCACTCCAACTCACTCTGCTGTAATCATATTGGTTTTTCAGTGCTACCAGGAATGGAAGTATTATTTTGACAGTAAACAAGGCAGATATGACTCAAAACACACTCAGTGACCAACAGGAGTTAATTTTGCAAAGCCATTTTTAACGGCTCTTTTACATTACATAGTTATTGTCAGATAGCCAAGTGGAGAGACATCATTAAACCCATGACATTCCAATTATTTGTTAAAATTAAGCTTACAACCAATATTTTGTCGCATGCACAACTTCCTGGGCACCAAACCAGTCTGTTCCAATTTATGAATAATTTTCAAGCTACAAAAACATGGCAAAGGTGATTCTGGACTCTTCTCTGAAATCACAGAATCCCAGAATGTCAGGGGTTGAAGGGCCCTGGAAAGCTCATCCAGTGCAATCCCCCCATGGAGCAGGAACACCCAGCTGAGGTTCCACAGGAAGGTGTCCAGGCGGGTTTGAATGTCTGCAGAGAAGGAGACTCCACAGCCTCCCTGGGCAGCCTGGGCCAGGCTCTGACACCCTCACCGGGAAGAAGTTTCTTCTCAAATTTAAGTGGAACCTCTTGTGTTCCAATTTGAACCTATTACGCCTTGTCCTATCATTGGTTGTCACCGAGAAGAGCCTGGCTCCATCCTCCTGACACTCACCCTTTATACATCTGTAAACATGAATGAGTCATCCCTCAGCCTCCTCTTCTCCAGCTCCAGAGCCCCAGCTCCCTCAGCCTTTCCTCACACGGGAGATGCTCCACTCCCTTCAGCATCTTTATTGCCCTGCGCTGGACTCTCTCCAGCAGTTCCCTGTGCTTCTGGAACTGAGGGGCCACAACTGGACACAATATTCCAGGTGTGGTCTCCCCAGGGCAGAGCAGAGGGACAGGAGAACCTCTCTGACCTACTGACCACCCCCTTCTAATCCACCCCGGGTACCATTGGCCTTCCTGGCCACAAGGGCCCAGTGCTGGCTCATGGTCACCCTGCTGTCCACCGGGACCTCCAGGTCCCTTTCCCCTACACTGCTCTCTAATAGGTCATTCCCCAACTTAGACTGGAACCTGGGGTTGTTCCTACCCAGATGCAAGACTCTACACTTTCCGGGATATCCTCAGGTTGATTAGTTTATCACATTTTGTTAGCGCTATTGCTGCAGGTCTCTTCTTGCCAAAGAAGCCAAGAAAATCCGTAAAGCTCATGACAAGTTCAGATAACACAAACAGTGGTAAAATTGATGGGGAAAGGAGGCAGCATGATGAATAGGCTGGTGCCGAACAGCAAGTGACAGATCTGCAGACAGAAGACGGGCAGGACAGGGGGGGCATCTCCGTCATTGCAGATGGATAGGGATTCTCAATCATTTTCAGGAGGAAAAAGAAGGCACCTAATAGAAAATACAGAGCTGTGGAACTAATTTCTGGATCATGAGCACATCTGTTCTTCTGGATCACGAGACTCCAGCAGTGGAAACCTCCCCTGTATGTTGAACATTATCAGCACTGGGCAAACACAGCAGAGTGCCAAAAATGAATGTGACTACTGATAACACTGATTCAGATAGGAACTGCTCTGAGTTTGTTAGCAATGAAAGCATCCATTCACTCTTTAGTCTTTGGATCCCTAGTAAGTTCCTTGGAATATAACCAGATTTCCCCACTGATGCAGGGTTGTGAACTGATTGCATGAACAGGTGTAGGACACTTTTCTTTAACCTAAGCAAAATATTAGAAGGCACATTAGCTGTCTTTCAAAGTCATAAACAGAGGCCTAAGCATCTCTAGTAATTAAATATCCCATAGTGCTTTTCAAGAATCTTAGTAATTTTTGTAGTCAGTAATTACATTCTCTATCCCTAAAGCTCCCTCTGCAAGATGACTTAGATAAAGTATTCTTCATTTGTTCTCCTAAAAACCATGTTGTGATGCTAAGCAGTGAGCTCCAGATAACCCCACAGACACCACCAACCATGCTCCATCCAATGGTTAATGGGTACAACTGCTCTAAGATCCTCAAATGAAAAGCGTTATGAAAACGTAGAATGCACTGACTTCCGTTTAACCTGTACAGTCATTTCTGTAAGTCTACACAAGCTGTTGGACTTACTTGATGCTACTTGAACACCAAAATTCTTTAATGATCAGAAAGTCTTCTCTCCTTCACCGTCTCTTAAATCCATACCCTGTCAGCAAGTCTGAAGAGAAGGAGAAATCACCTAGCATTCACTGGATAGTCTGCACTTACAGCCTAATCACATGTTCTTGTATCAAACATTGTCAATTCTAGAAAAGTATAAGGTTTGCAGGGCAATAGTAGTTTGGCCCAAAGAAATACTTTGACTGCCCAGGTTACTAACTACATTTTTTGGTATGAGTTGTCACTGGTCTCTATTGGCTTGCACTGTATTTTCTTCTCAAGAAAAAGCTTTGTAAAAACTGTTCCAGCTTCACTGAGACATGTTAAAGAATTAATTACAAAATAAAGCTGAGGTAGAAAATTAATTTGGGAAACACAAGAGGTTACTTTTCTTTTCCTCCCTTTTCTGGAAGTGGGGGAGGAAAGGCAGTTATTTTCATCTCCATGCTGGGGCAGGAGTTGGGAGCTGCCCAGTCGATAACCTGGCCATCAGAACAAGGTTTGTAATTAAAAGGTCAGTGACCTGGAAAGCTAGGGCCTCACTCTCAGGGCTTCTCAGTAATGACGGCGCTATTAAATTAAGACTGTTATGAAATCAATGCTAAAAAAGCTTTCATGGTAACGAGATTCCATTCAAGGACATGCAAACTGCCTCATGAAATGGACTTAAATTATAAAAAAGAAAAGTAATAAAAGAGGGCTAAATTGAAATCTGCTGAAGAATTTACTTCCTTCAAAGCCCTCCAGCAGTGGGCTGGGCCCCTTCTCCCAGGTCCTCAAGGTGATCCACTTGGGTTTCTTTGGCAAAGAAGGAAAGACATGGGGCTCAACTTCCAAGAATGCAGAATGTAGAAAGAGGAAGAAAAACAAGTCTGTTTTCTACTGGAAATTCTGGGGCTGACAGCATTTGTTTCCAGGGAATCAAGTGTCTTTGAGCTCTGAATGGGAAGGGCCATGTACAATTAAATAATTCATCTCTTCAGAAATCACCACAGCCTGGCACCTTGACGCTGGCAATTTTCTCTGGAACTCTGATGCGCTGCAAAAAACTGTGCAAGACCTACAGGAAAACCTTGTGCAGCAACTCGCTTCCGATCAGCCAAAGTAATGAAACAGATCAGGAGATACAACATGCAAAAGGCCAACACTTCCAACTCATCTCACCAAGTGAGAGCACGACTGCTTTTAGAAGCATGTAGCCCATTACATTACACATATATATATTATACAAAAGAGCAATCCAGGTAGTGTATCTCCTGAAGACTGTCCAACCTTCTGGGTGGACGTTTTCCCAAAATAACTCAACAATTATACATTTAGTTGCCCTAATGCACTTCTGTTCTCCCATCACTGTAATTTCTTAGCTCCCCGTATGCTTTTCTTTGTTCCCACAATCCCACTTCGGGAAGGCATTACTGTACTCGTTTGACATATTAAAGGAACAAGCAACCACGAAAAAAGTCCTTTATCCAGGATTACACAGTAAGTCCTAGCAGTTATTCCCTTCCCTGCCCCAAAAGATTACAGCACCCTGGAAAACAGAGCTCCATCTGCATAGCGCACTTCCACCCCCTTTCTCTATCTTGCGAGAAGTCACAGATTCAGAGAACACAAAATGAACAAACCACATGAGTTACCGGCTGGGTAACCAAGCAGTGCAGGACATCTGAGGCACAACAGCGAGATGACAGACACAGTTCCACAAGGGTTTAAACCCCACGTGCTGTCTAATTACTCCCAAGGCGCCGCCGATTCTGTGGCATGTCATCAGCAAAATCAGCGAGTTGGACAAAAAACAAACAACAGCTTTTTTTCCTTTCTTTTCTTTCAGATACTCTGAGGGGAAACAGCTGTTTTTTCCTTCATCTGAAGAAGTTCATGATAAAAAGGAGGAAATGTCATAAATTACACAAAATGCCAGTGTAAGCTTCAAAGAAAATGATAAATGATTCTAATAACTTCATGTTTCTCATTAATGCCTCTGTATTTGGGAGTTTAAAAGTGCTTAAGACAACAAAGAAATCTCACCCGACTTTTGAAAGACCTTTTACAAATCCGGGACACCCTCATTCTCCCAACTGTCATCAACGCTATCATCCCGTGTTCCGAATAGAGCAGTTCAGCAAACCCCTGACCCACGAATAACCAGGGAAATCTGCTTTCAGCCTCTGCAACTGCTGTTCACAAGAGACCAAACCCGGTCCAGCTGATGAGCCTGAAGGAACCTGCATTTCTCACTGCCCTGAAATGGATTAAACAAAACCCTGCATTAGATATTAAATACAAATAAAATTTGATTGGTCTTTTTTTAGGAAGGAGATGCTAATAAAAAATAAGAAAAAGAAATATAATTCAAGGTAGAACTACCTCTGCAAGTCTCAGAAGTGAAATTTCACAGGCAAAGCCGGGACTGTGGGACCTGAAAGCTCGACCACAGCTGATGCTCTGGTCCTGCCCCCGTAGTGGGGAGTCACAGATTTCTCCTGTACGGTTCCATGAAAATAACTACAAAAGGCGAGTTCACACACGGTGTACAACTATCTATAGATCTGAAGATTCCCCTCCACTGAAATTCTTCTGGGGTCCAGCAAATATCTGCTGAAACCTGGATGAGAGTAACTGTGAAAAAATACAAGGGTACCTCTGTGTTTAAAAGGGACTCTTGTAACTGAAATGGTTTCTCTACAGAAAATGCTTCTTTGACTGGCAGTGAGGAGTTCTCTACCAGACAGCCCAACTATCTGCAAAAGGGGGATAAACATTATCATTGGGATGACAATGACCGTATATCAGAGAATAGGGGGAATAGCCTACCGAACCGTGTAATTCCTCATTTACTCAAGACTAAAGTAGCCACGACACCTACGTTTTCAAGACGAATTGCCTCTGTCTGCGAGAGCACACAGGTACCATGACAGTATGTACCTTCTGCTCTCGAGCACTGAACAGAGGTCACGTTGTAAACTCAGTGCTCAGAATCCACAGGGCCATATTTCCAGTGACTGTTGGGTACGGGTACTACTGGACTCTGCTCCTTCCTGTCTCCCACTGTTGAGTTTTTAAACAAACAATTAGCACAAAGGGAAGAAGGGCTAATTAACAAAGACGAACAAACAAACAGCTCTACCAAACAATTTCTGCTCTTTAGTAATTATTAGCCAAGTAATTCATAAGGAGTATTAGCCGGGCCACAGTTTCCCTGTGCCTCCATCTCCCCACCCTTCCTCTTCTCCCAGTCAGGGATTTATTAAAATTAAACAGATTAGATGGAGCTCCTGATACTAAAAACTGTTCAGCAAAGCCTGCGGTGGGGAAGTGCAGAGCAAACACCAGAGACATTTGTCTCTAAATTGCTCTAAATACCTTCTGCAAATGAAATTCTAACCCAGCTGTGTTGAGAGAGAAAATGAGGAATAACTGGTCATTGTCAGCACAGAAGAAGATCAGGCAGTTATAATATTGCACGATATACTGGGGGCTAAGGATCTCTCGGCAACAATAGATTTTGTATCAGGTTACCCCGGGTAATCAGCACAGCTTTTAGGCTCAGCTTTCCCTTGCTTCATTGCTTCGATGATAGAGTTGAAATCCCCAAGCTTTTATGATTAATTACTCCCCGTAGGTCCACATATTTCAAGGAAAAACTCATGGAGCACAGCGGCCAACAGGCTCCAAATTCTAATGCCATCCTGATGGCAGGGCACGGCAAGCAACATACCTATGTGTTTGGAATGTTCTCTGACTGGCACCAGCACAAGCAGTGAGAGGACCACGCTCCAAATGACATCACTGCTAAAAGACAAGACTGCCATTCCCTTCTAGGTCCTTTGTTATTCAAGATGAGCAAAGTGGTGCCTTTACTTGAACTCTCCATCTCATGACGTCAGGTCTCAGGCATCTCAATAAACAGTTCATAATCCCAAACAGAATAATATATATTTCATAGGCGTCTTTACTTTTCAAAACTTGAGATCTTTAGCTATAGAATTTGACGTACCCTGAAGTACTTATGACTTCAACACATAAGTGAAGTGTGTTGCTCCCCTCTGAAGCCTGGAGTTTGTATTTTCAGTATCATTCCAACAGCTTAAAGTGCTCCATAGTGCATGTAATTAACTCCAAGGTAAGACTGTCCTTATTATTTACATCTTGCAGTAAAGATCTAAGCAATTTGGTCCCAGGAAGACAGCATAATACGGAGCGAAATTCATCTGAAAAGCACTGTAAGTTGTGGACTAAAAACTTCAGAAAGAAAAAAAAGGAATAAAGATAGTTCTGCTATGAGTCAGAAAGTAAAATAAATTCTCAGTAGGCAATGGCCAAAGTATGTTCTATCTGTCTAAAACAATATAGGATTTGTCAAGATCTTTTCTATCCCTGCTATAGAAAAGGGCTAAACTCAGCTAGCAGTTTACCATTTCAGCCTGAAAGTCAAGTTGACCCCAAGCTTGACCTTAACCTGACCTTGTTTACTTTCACCAAGTCCTTCGCCCTTCATCCCTCTCTCTGGTTCTCTTCAGAACCATTTGACCTTTTTACCTAGAAGTTGGTCATTCTAAAGCCAGTGTCACTAAGGTTGGAACTGACCAACTAGTCCACAACTCTAAACTGTCCTCATTGCAGAAAAGATGTGACAACAGTTAACCCCAGCACTTCCAGTGAGTATTCTGTATTCTACAATGCCACATCTGGTGCCAATATTGCACTAGTCAGTTTGAAAGAAAAGATACTGGTATTTCTTACGAACTTCAAATATTTTTTTGAGACAACTTGCTTTGCCCTTAACATCTAATTTTCCACAGCAATACATCTTGGCTTTAGGCTAACTCAAGCTCCTCATTATTACTGAGACCACGAACTTAGGAGTCCATACCTTTCTTCTTCAAAAATGCTCTTCTGGTTGCAATAGGACTTTGGCGGACTCGTGGATTCTGTAAAAACTTCACCGCTGTCACAATCTGACGAGGGCAGGAGGATTGGAGAAAGAGAGAAAAGAGCCAGGTTAGGAATGGTCAAACTCCTATTTCACATTATGCATTCTGTACTGCGAAGCAAGGCAGCGCATCCAACATATGGAGACAGTCTGGAGCTGACACCGATCCAACTTTCAGAAATGGTTCAACAAGCATCTGAGTTTGTGGCTCAACTCTAATCAGACAGCACAATTATGGCATTTCAACCTAAAAGCTTCTTGTTGAATTACTCTTGGAGCAGCTCAACCTGCACAAAAAACTCCATTAAGATTCTTATGGGTTTCTGTCACTTATATTGTGATCTTCTTACCTAAGTGGGCCCCTATGGTTGAGGGCAACCTGAAGACAATGCATGTGATCTGGAAGAGTAGCTTTACCAGTACAAATGCTTCCTTTCTATCTGACATGAAGCTTGCTGCAAATTCTAAGACATTAAGGCCTTTACTGACCTCATTCTAATTTCCTGAAAGCAATAAATAAACCGCAGCTTGTCATGACTGGAAAAGGAGCAACTTCACATGTTTTGGGTCACATAACAAAAATACCAAAAAAGACACTTTTCATGACCTAAATGGGTAGGTGAGTAGTTAAATTTATGTTCCACACTGGCAGAAATCACAGATGACTTTTGTCTACAGACTGACTTCTACATCCTTCTTTAAGGTGACATAGCACTTAAACCAAGCCACTTACTCCAAGGGTAAAATATGGGATAATACTCAATGGCATCAATGACAATGGCCCTAGCTTTTACATTTCCACTTAGTGCCAACAAAAGGTATTTGATTTTTTTCTTCATATGGGAGGTGAACTTTCCACATACTGTCCTATACTATTAGACATATTAATACGTGGTGCTGCACTAGTGAAAAACACCTGATTCACCTTCCTTACATACAAAGACATCTGTCCCAATTGTGGCATCAGGGGAATAGGATGCCTGAAGTTACCAGCACTTAAGAGATGGACACATCCATGTGAACTAGTGGAAGAGATTATTTCCTTCCTCTAGAGCTAAAAATAACCATGCACGTGCACGGAAGAGGTTTTTCCTCCCCAAACAGTGGCACGAATCTTTTCCTAAAACCGTGGTATATGCCAGACCTATGTCAGGTAGGTCTTGAAGAGTTAATCTTAAAATACACTGGAATTCAGTTCCAAAAAGGTTTTCAAAACTTTTCACAGTACAAAAAGATGGAAAAAAATAGCATCGCCACTGAAATCACCAAGTTTCACTTTGTGTTTGAATCACACCCTTCAAATATGCATTTCTGGTCAGAGAGCAAAGTTCTGATGGGTTTAATGGCACTTTCAATGTACTCCTCAGTGCATTCCATCAATGTTTTTTTTCTTTTAAATTGCATCTCTTATTTCTTTAAATACATTAATCAGGCTAGTGTAGGCAAAACGGATCCATTGGACAATGCAATAAACATGAATTATCATCTATCCAACACGCATAATGGCTTAAAAATACATAATAGCAGGTGTAGTTTAAATGATTAGTTATTACACCTGTGGTGGGTCTGATTCAATTGGGGAAAATCATCTTTAATAGGTTAAAAGGTTTAGATCACCAGGCTTCCCTTAAAGTGGCTGTAGAGAGGGTATGATGGAGTACGCTGTCATTACTAATTCATTTAAGAAAAACATGGGGGATACAGCAAAGAACAGCATAAACGAGTGAATCCAATTTAAACATCAGGTAAAGCAGAAAACACCTTTTAAAAAAGCATGATAAATGAATTTGGAAGAGAGATGAAATTGACATATTTATTTTAACGGGAATGTGACAAGGTCCCAGCACACTTCAAAGTTGGGAGGATAAAATAAATGGGGTATTTTAAATTCTTTTCCTTTTCTTATTTTCCTTCATTTTTCCCCACTAAGTTTACACTCAGTAATTTTGAGCCATAAAATCCTATAGTAAAATACCCCATATAAAGTACACTTCGGTTTCATTTATGTGCACTTGATCTGTCTCCAGCTGAAATGCAGGTGACAGGCAAATCACAGATTTAAACTGTGCTGATATTGCTGTGCCAGATGCAGAAATATAAAGCGCCCAGACTAATAACCTTAAGCTAATATGCTGAATAAGAAGGATGCCCAAATGAGCAGACCAACAGATATGCGAACATATCAAAACCACTTTCCTTCTAACAATAATTACTTGTTTGTTTCTTCAGAAACTCCTCAGCGCTCCCTCCCACATCCAGGGAGCCAGAGACACAAGCGGCCTGCAGACCCGAAATTCTGCGAGCTCTCATATTTAATTATTAGTTCTTAAGCACTAAAAAACCTGTAAGAAATAAGCAGTATTTTTTCATTGTGTTATTTCAATCATAACCATGCAAGCATTTTATTGATTCTAACTCTTTATTATAAAACTTATTTTTGCCTTGTAAAAATGTAAACATTTCAGTAATCAATTTCACTCCAAAATAAACTTCTACTTTATCTCTTCCCTGCATCACTTCCTCCAACATTCACAAAGTTTTTAATCTTAAAACAAAATACAATTACAAACAACAACAGAAAGGAACCCTGGATGTGCATTCCTCCTCCCAATAATCCCATGTTTCTCGTATCTGTGTTTGCATTTACCTCTGAACATTCCTCCCATAGGCTGAGCTGAAACATCTTCATTTTTATAATTCATCATGTATACATGAGCAACTTATGAAACAATTTTGGCCACATCAAAATGCCAATATTTTCAACAAACGCACACAAGAACTTTCCTACCTTCTATGGATCATTTTCTTTGCACAAACAAGGGCAACTGCAGTCCATAATTTAAACAACAGAACCAGGAGGCGGAAGATGAAAAGACTTTGCAGTTCTGTGTATAGCCAAAAAAATCATGCAGCAAATAGCACTCTGACTCAGCTGGTAAGACTGTTCTATACTACTTCTGTACCACTTGTAACACTTCTACAGATTTTTATATTATTAGGACACTGTCGAGTAATGTGCATTGTATCACAACTCTGATTCTCAGATTGCCAGCACACACTGGCCAGCAAACTGGTTTTATCTAGTGGATCGGGTACATATTTCTCTTAATGAAAGGCAACATATTTGGCTTGTAAAAGCAAGTCAATTCCATGAACTTGGTATCCCACCACCACTTCTCCTGCCGTGATATGATACACAAAGACACATTTCTGAGTGGTGGTGGTGGGGGGGTGGAATCCTGAAGCAGCTCTTGTCCTACAGCTGGATTTTCTAATTAGAAAATGAACGTGAATATTCATGCATTATATTTTGTGTCTGGCCAAATTACATAAATTCAGGCCAAATATTGTGCTTCAGTGTCAAAGATATAAAACAGAGACAGGAACTTTATTGCAGATGTTGTGGGAGTGCAGCAGGCTGCTGGAACTCTGGGCCCAAGCACAGCACTTGGGTGTTACAACCAAGCTCCCTCATCCCTAATTTCCCTCCCTTTCGTATAATGGGGAAGGTAAAACCAGCCTTATTTCATATTATGCTCAAAGCTGCAGTGTTTCCAATGAAGCAATCTAAGCTACTGCATCAGTTACTAGCAGTAGAAAAATAAACCACAAAATTTAAAATACTGTAGTAAAAATTCACTTTCTACCACCTTGGGAAAAAAAAAACCCAACACCTACTAACAAAAAAGTAGAAGAAAATCACCTCCATCAATGAAAGTTCCAAAGGATCTACCTTGACTTGAGTAAGGCATTTGACACAGTCTCCCACAGCATCCTCACAGCTGAATTGAGGGAGTGCGGTCTGGGTGACCGGGTAGTGAGGTGGACTGTGAACTGGCTGAAGGGAAGAAGCCAGAGAGTCATGGTCAATGAAGCAGAGTCCAGTTGAGGCCTGGATCCAGTGCAGTGCCTCAGGGGGCAGTACTGGGGCCAGTATTATTCAATATATTCATCAATGATTTGGACAAGGGAATAGAGTGACTGTCAGCAAGTTTGCTGATGACACCAAGTTGGGAGGAGTGGCTGATACTGGAAGCTGTGCTGCCATCAGAGACCTGGACAGGCTGGAGAGCTGGGCAGGGAAAAAATTAATGAAATATAACAAGGGCACGTGTAGAGTCTTGAATCTGGGTAGGAACAACCCCAGGTTCCAGTCTAAGTTGGGGAATGACCTATTAGAGAGCAGCATAGGGGAAAGGGATCTAGGGGTCCTGGTGGACAGCAGGGTGACCATGAGCCAGCACTGGGCCCTTGTGGCCAGGAAGCCAATGGTACCTGGGGTGGGTTAGAAGGGGGTGGTCAGTAGGTCAGAGAGGTTCTCCTGCCCCTCTACTCTGCCCTGGGGAGACCACACCTGGAATATTGTGTCCAGTTGTGGCCCCTCAGTTCCAGAAGCACAGGGAACTGCTGGAGAGAGTCCAGCGCAGGGCAATAAAGATGCTGAAGGGAGTGGAGCATCTCCCGTGTGAGGAAAGGCTGAGGGAGCTGGGGCTCTGGAGCTGGAGAAGAGGAGACTGAGGGGTGACCTCATTCATGTTTACAGATATCTAAAGGGTGAGTGTCAGGAAGTAGGAGCCAGGCTCTTCTCGGTGACAACCAGTAAAAGGACAAGGGGTAATGGGTTCAAATTGGAACACAAGAGGTTCCACTTAAATTTGAGAAGAAACTTCTTCCTGGTGAGGGTGTCAAAGCCTGGCCCAGGCTGCCCAGGGAGGCTGTGGAGTCTCCTTCTCTGCAGACATTCAAACCCACCTGGACACCTTCCTGTGGAACCTCAGCTGGGTGTTCCTGCTCCATGGGGGGATTGCACTGGATGAGCTTTCCAGGTCCCTTCCAACCCCTGACATTCTGGGATTCGGTAACAGAGTTCTATGTGGAAAACAGAATCAAAAGCCACCAGGAGTGCAGCCTGTAAGAGCTCTAATAGATTTCCTAATACTGGGAACCCTCTGTAGGTTATTACTAAACAGCATTTGTTGATAGACTGAGACTTTGAGATGACCTGTGATGTAAAGGTTGGGTCTGAATTATACGTTGCAAGGGATGGTATTTTGTCTTTCTGAGTGGATCTGTATCTGTTTAAATGCAACACTTCTTTTCATTAAGCAGAGGCGGCACAGGCCATGAACTATGCACAGACAGTTTACATTACATGTGCGGAAGCAATCAACACTGGCAATATACATGACGTATGTAAAAGAAGTTGGAATTAATTTTTTCCAGTGTATTAAAAAATAATAATATGGCAGTATCAACAAACGCTCAACCTATTTCAGCCAGAGCAGAAGGCCACAGCTATAGGGCAAATGGAACTGATCAATATATTAGCCTACAGCAACACCCCCTCAGTGTACGGCTGTATGTTTGCAAGGCTCAGAAGATTAAATTGTCTGTGAAAGGTTTCTGCACTCCTACTCTAAAGGAGATACCCAGAATCCTGTTAACAAGCAGCAGGCTAAAGCCAACTTACATTTTAACAAGGGCTGACTTAAAAGCCTGGCACTGCGACGAGCAAGAAAACCCCTTCAAACAGAAATGCTGCATTTTAGTAAGAAATCAGCGCTCTGCCAGGACTAACTTGACAAATATGGTTATCAGTGGCACACGGAAATAGTTGCAAAGCAGCTGTTAATCAGGGAAACACATCATAGAACGCTGATGCTAGCACTCATGAAAAAATGCAAGGGGCTAATTATGAAGCCATATATCTCACTAAAGAGGCACCGTTCCTGGAGATTCCAGGCAGAGCTCCCTGCGAGTCGGGGTCCTGGGACACTAACACACAATGTTCTCTAACACCAGCCTCCTTCTCCCAGGAAAAACCTTTTCCCAACACAGTGTTCTGAGCCCCAGAATTGCCGTGAAATTCATATTGCACAGAAACTGCTTCTTACTTCTAAAGAAATTATCTGCAGGCTGGCCAGGAGAGAGGAAACACTTTAAAGCTCCTATAATTTCAATGAAATTTTTAGGAAACCATACAGAACCACGGGAATTTTTTTCTGTTGTGAGAGAACCTAGAGACGTACAAAGTTTGGCTGTTTGCAAAGTCATATCGAGAAAAGTTTAAAAACGCAACAACAACAATAAAAAACCCCTCACGTAAAACAGAGCAAAGGAAAAAAAAATAATACCTTCTAAAGCAACATTTACAGGAGGCAGAAAAGAACAAAGGGAAGAAAGCTTCGAACTGTATCGGTGATTAAGAACGCAGAACTAAAAGGATATGGAATAGTAACAAAAAATCGGCGGTAAAAGCTGAAAGGGGAAAATCCGAGCAAGCCGGACAACTGGGAGTGCGCGGATGGGAGCGAAGGGAGCGCAGCAGGCAGCGGTGAGGACGCGGGTTCCCGCGCTGTTCGCGGAGCGGCCGGCGCTGTGCGGGCCGCGCGTCCCCAGCGCTCCCCCTGGCGGCGGCGGGGGGGCACCGCGCGCGGGGCGGGCGGCAGCGCCGGCGGGGCCCGAATGAAGTGTTTTCACTCAGTGGAAATGAAATGTTTTGCAAGATGAAACAGAAAGAAAATTGAGGTTTTAGGTAATTACTAGTTGGCATTTACATATCACAGGCTGGTTCAACACCTATTCATTTTCCTCTTTTATTTTCAATTTTTTAAAATTGCTCATTAAAATGAACACATGACAGGGACGGGGGGGGGGGAGGGAAATTACTCTTCCTCTTTTTCCTGAGGACTACAAAATCCAGATCTACTTTAAATACATTTATCTATAATTATCACATACAAAAAAGCCCTACTTAATTTACATTAACAGGGTGACCAAAAAAAAAAGGATAAAAGCCAGCAAAAATCCAAGCGGAGCTGTGTCGGTGTCAGGGTGTTGTGCCTGCTCGGCGCAGGACCAGCCTCCTGGAGCCAGGACCAGCCTCCTGGAGCCAGGACCCCCGCGCACGCTGGAACCAGCAAAATGCAGCAGCTGGAGAATCTTCGGTGTGCGCTGCTCTCCTATTCCCATCAATTCCACCCACCAGCTCAGCTTTCAGATGCCGTCTTGTACTTTCCCCTCATTTATTCTACTATTCTCACTACAAAGTGACTCCTTACAGTCGCTGTTCTCAAGTTCTTTGTTCAGGAGCCACCTCACGCTTCCTCCAGCTGTTCAGCAAGACGTGACCTTTCCACCTGCTTTATTCGCACAGAACCAGTCTTTCCTCACATAACCTCACTATTTCCAGGGATCCTGAGCTCTCAGGCTCTCTCAGCTCGGTGACCTCTCCATCCAGATGCCCATTGTTCAGTAAAATAAATATTTCCTATGCAAAGCCCTTAATTTTCCTGCGCCCTTCAGATTTTTTTAATTTTAACCTTGTGAAAGTGTTATTTAACCCCACAATGCATAGTAGGATACAATTTGTATGAAAAATGCAATATAAAATAAAGTTTTATTGTATCATACGTTAAGGACATAAAACATCCCTGATAGAAGTGTACAGGAGCTGACATGATAGACTAATATATTTTAAGGTCTATTGTGTAAATATGTATTTAGGGAATTCTAAAGCATGGTATTATTGACCCAAGTCTCTCTTAAAACACATTGATATATGGAGTAAAAGCCCTTATGAAAAGTAGCAACTTCGTCTGTGTAGTAGTCACCTTTCAAAGTGAAATATCTCTGCCATCTTCAGTTTTTTCTGATTCGATGTAAAACATCGTGGACATCTTGACAAAACTCCTCTTTTTAAAAGGAATTCTATTCAAATAATACATGCATAAAACTAAAGAGAACAAGAAACTTTTACACAGACTTTAAATGAAACCTACAATAGCTGTTTTTATACACAGAGAAAATGTGCTATGTATGTATTTTTTCATTTCAGAAAGAAATTTAGCTCCAAATGAGACTTCATAGCAGGTTTAATACAATACAAACTGTTACGGGGAAGTGATACCTGGTGCAAAAATGTAAGAAATACAAGCAGAAAGGCAACCTAAGTGTATTAAACTGATAATGCAGCCATAACAAACTTTAACCAGTGAGTAGCATGAACCTTTTTCTAGGGTTCGAACATTTTAACTTCTCATTGAAAAGATACAATCTCACTTTCAGAGGAAAATAAACTTTAAAAATCTCCTTTTTGTACTCTCCCTAAGCTTTAAGTTGCAAGTTTCCTCTAATCACCAGTACCACCAAAGAAGGTATTGCAGCAAGATGAACGAGGTGGGGTGGGTGCAGCTGGGGGGAATAATGCTTGCAATCCAACAAGCAGCAAATTATTTGAAGTTCTGTTTACATAAAACCGGCAATAACCTCAGCACTGAATGTACTGGATCTTTGTGAATAATGTATGGACTAGAAGGTCAGCAGCTCATACAAGTAGGTTCCAAGCGAGGGTGAAGCCAGTGTGCCATGATAAAGTTAACAAGCTGATTCAACAGGACCTCCGAAAGATGCCAGAGGGAAGGCAGAAGGTCAAAACTGATTAAAGAGAATCTGATTTTTATAACTTTTCCTGACAGTATCCGATTTATACATCTCGTTTCTCCCTCCTTACAGAAGGAAGCTTAGAGATCACCAAGGCTCTGTGCTGTAAAATTAATGCAAGTGTCAAGCTGTTGAGCTGAATCACTCCAAAGGAACGTAATGACTCAGTGTCCAAGATGCTCACTACAGCAGAACTAAGATCATTCCGTGGCTCCAGAACTAAATAAAATGCATGATACAGCTTTCAGTGGAGTGGATGGCAGCACCCTCTTCATACTGCCGTCACTAAAGAGTTCAAATACAACAGCTTTTGAAAGAAATGTCTTTTACCCTATTATCTTCACATATGCAGAATGTAAAAAACAATGAAGCTGTAAGTTATTACATTTTCATTCTTTTAACTACAAGGCAGAAAAGGACTGCTGGAGGTTCATTCACATGCTAGGGAGCTAGAAGATGACATAAGGATAGGACGTCCGTGTCATGTCTAACGATTGTGCCCTAGTACTTCAAATCGCTATTGAACGGTAGACTGTAGAAGGCTAAATCAATCAGAGATGCACCAGAACAGGATCATTGTTCAGACTTAGATCCTTCCAATTCCATGGTCAAGGGACTGGAAAATACTAGTAATACAATGGTTTAGATTTAGAGCAAGAGGACTGCAAGTAGAACCCATCTGTGGAAGATGCAATGAAGACGTTTTAGACTGAAATGACTCGGACAGGAAAAATCAGCAAGTTATTATTCCTTGAACCTGCTATTTCAAGAATCCCACTTAACAGAATTCTTAAGCCATGGGAAAACTAGATTAGAAACTGAGTGTTTTCCTTGCAGCAATAAAACCTCAAACAATTATCACAGGGAAGATCTGAATGACAGAATGAATAACATACTGGAGGAATCTACTTGGATCACCAGGATCTAACAAATAAAAGGGTTCGTGTTGGAAACATTAAAGAAGCTGGAAATTGTGACAGGTATGCAATAAATCATGTAAACCACAGCAGTTAGGAAGTAACAGCAAAAGGAGGAGGACTTACAACACTGGGAGACCTTTACGTAAAGTTAGTATCTCACTTAGAGCTCTTTGGGACAAGAATCATTCTTTTACTCTGCACTTGCACAGTGCTTGGTGCTGGTCTGCAACTGGCCTCCTAGACATTTATTAGAACACAAATAATAATAAAGACTGAGCAGACCATGCACTTTGTTCCTGCTGTTAATTGCCCCATTAAGGGAAAAACTAAGTAAGGGGCAAGAAATCCGATTGGCCAGAGCTGCCTATTCTACGGGGATTGCAAGTGGAATAATTTTATAGAATTGAAAGCAGCTGCGTCCCTTGTCTTTGTCCAGTTCTCAACAGAAAGCTCACATCACAGCATTTCTCCTTCATACGTAGGAACTTGCATGAGCAGCCTCAAAAGCAACTGAGCTTCCCTGTCAACCCTTAGGACGGTTGCTCTACAACAGGAGTGAAACAAAATATAAGGGCAAACATGAGGAACATTTCCACTGTAGCTGTCCATGCCATAAATATTCTGCAAACAATGGGTCCACTTCATTTTCTCCTGGGGTCAATCTGGCATTTTTCATAGATGTTACATTCACTATTTAAAGAAACAAAGCGTATAGGACAAATTCAGGATGCAGCTCAACCAATACAGCACTGTGTGTACCAAAAAAATTACGTGTATTCATCACCAGCTCCTCTCTCTTGAAACATTTGAATAAGACCCCACCATGCTAAAGCGAGTTAAAATGTCCAAGATAATTCGTTCTACAGAGAATTGTACTCAACCCAGGGTGCTCCTGCCAAGTTTCTACACAGAAATTTGGGTCCAAACCATGAATGCCTACAAATCAGAGAAGGTTGAAGATGGCACTTCTACAGTTTTTTGTTTCCCTTAAACCTTGGCAAAGCCAGTACATGTCAGGAGCTATTACAATTATACTCTTTACGTGCTGAAAAATTAATAAACAGTTACTCACTTCAGGAAAAAATAAAGCAGCCATTTCCTTGACAAATGCTGCAGAAAGCATCAACAATCTCTTTGCAATCCAGATCCGCACCACAGCAAGGGATTAACACCAATTTCAGAACGGCCATTGTTGCTACGGAGAACTGGCACAAGGGAAAGCTCGAGCCTGTAACACTGCAGTCTTCTCCAGACTCTGTACCTGGCATTTTTCTATCTTTGTAATAGAAGAGGCTCAGTCTCTAATGCTGCTTTGGCCCAAGTACAGGCTGTTGAATCGATTTCTATTAAGCCAAAAAGTCCAAAACTGGAGGGAAGTGTTTGAAATGCACTAGTTTCAGTCCTGCTAGGCCAAAAAGCCCCTCCACACCGTCTTCGTGGATGGAAAGCTTGGCTTGCCGAGAAATCATGAGAATAGGAAAAATTACACCCTTTCCTGAACAAATTGGTGAGACAGCAAATGTCTGGGGCCTTGATAAATTCTTACTGAAATTAATTTGCAGCCTAAATCTTGACTAAAATCTGCCATTCAATTAGTGCTTTCCTAAAATATTGGCAAGTTCTATATTAACTTCCTTGAGAGTCCAGAGGGAACCCAGGTGCACTTGCACTGAAAGGCTTCCAATTTTCTTTAAAAAATTAAATAAAGTTAAATAAATCCCACATATCCATTTTTAAGCAGACCCATGCTACTCAGTCTTCCCCCCTTCTTAAATCGATGGTAACCCAATTCAAATGCCTTACAGCTCTGTCTGAGAACTAGTGGAGAGATCAACGCTTTTTATCTTAAGGATTATGGATGGCTACTTGGCTGACTAACATACCCAGCAGCCCATTAGAAACACCACAAAGGGCACCCTGTTTTTCCTTCCACCCCTCAGACTTGAGAAAGCAGCATATAAAACTTCACCCCTTCATGTTGTAGTTCTTAGTCTGCCTGCCTTGTTTCATACTCTAAACACACCAAGATTTATTAACCTTTACAGTAAAAACAAATAAAATAATGATGAAGTAAAAACACAGTGATGTAAGGGCTGCAGCTAGCACCGTTTATCTGTGGAAATCCAATTAGTGCTCAAGTGGCAGAGATACCTGGAAAAGTGCTCACAATCAAATCAAAAAATGATACAAAAACATTAACCTGATGGCTAAAAACTCCACATTTAAACATTTAAAGTAATAAAGGTGCTTTTATTGAGTATTTTCTGTATTTCATTAGGTCCCAAATTGACGAGGAGCCTAGAGATGCATTTCCTGTGCTTTTGGATCCTTAGTCCAAATGCTTGACTTTGTTGTTGTAAAACAAAAAAGAGAGCATTTCTTGCTAGAATGGCAAACTTCTTTCTGCAGTAGCAACTACAGAAACTATTGTATATGTAGGAAATGCTGAGAAGCCTATGAAGATATTCTTAGATCTGACACATTTGTTCTGTACGCACCATGACGTGAGCAGAAATGTTGTTTGAATTACTTTTGCATGTCAGAGTATCTGGATTTACCCCTATTGTTGTGCTCTATGAAAAACTCTTGTCTCAAAGACACCGTCTCATGTTCCTTGGCTGGGAAAGCGACCCTATTGATGAGACAGTTGCTAGAAAGACAAATACACACTGTACACCTTGACCGTCTCAGAAAAGAAGATGGTCCCTGCTCCATGTTTCTGAATACTGTGACTCTGCTGCTTTTTGTCAGCATTAAATTCACTTAAACTTATTAAAAGTGGAATCAGGAGAGAGTCACTGTCAATGAACAGAAGACCACACTTCTGAGTAACATTTTGCTTCATCTCTCTAAAACCACAGGAGACAATAATTTTTAAGTTTGGGAATATCTAATAGAACCTTACCCATTGGTTTACTTATATCAAAATGTTACATTTGCTTCTGGTATCAATGCATGCTGCTCTAAACTTTACACGGAAGAGGTGAATACATGCCTTCAGAAAAGACCGCATTCAATGCAAAATAAAATGCACTTAAATGCCATTCGAAGGTGAGTTACAGAATTCCAGAATGTCAGGGATTGGAAGGGACCTGGAAAGCTCATCCAGTGCAATCCCCCCCAGCTGAGGTTCCACAGGAAGGTATCCAGGCGGGTTTGAATGTCTGCAGAGAAGGAGACTCCACAACCCCCCTGGGCAGCCTGGGCCAGGCTCTGTCACCCTTACTGAGAAGAAGTTCCTTCTCAAATTTAAGTGGAACCTCTTGTGTTCCAGTTTGAACCCAATACCCCTTTTCCTATCATTGGTTGTCACCCAGAAGAGCCTGGCTCCATCCTCCTGACACTCACCCTTTAGATATCCGTAAACATGAATGAGGTCACCCCTCAGTCTCCTCCAGCTCCAGAGCCCCAGCTCCCTCAGCCTTTCCTCACACGGGAGATGCTCCACTCCCTTCAGCACCTTGGTGGCTGCGCTGGACTCTCTGCAGCAGTTCCCTGTCCTTCTTGGGAAGTTAAAATCCCCCACCACAACCAGGGCCTGTGATTGTGAGGCTGCTCTGAGCTGTCTGTAGAGGCCTCATCAACTTCCTCACCCTGATCTGGTGGCCTATAATAGACACCCACAATAGTATCACTCTTGCCAGCCTGCCCCTTAACTTTCACCCATAGAATCTCAACTCGCTTCTCATCCGTGCCTGGACAACACTCAATACACTGGAGTTGCTCTCTCACATTAAGAGCAACTCGACCACCACGCCTGGCTGGCCTGTCTTTCCTGAAAAGTTAACTGAGTTAAAAGAAGCAAACTTCCTTGAATTCTACACAAAGTATATTTAAACTTATATTTATAGTCCAGAAATATTTGTATTTTGTCCATCTATTTTTAAAAGTCCAAAAGTCTTCACCATCTTTCTAGGGAGAAGATTTCATGACAGATCACTGTCAGGATTTTTACCTAATGCTAGTCTTTACCTTCCTTTTTTTGTAATACGAATCCACTGCTCAGAAATAAATTTAAGACTTAAGAATATCATAGGAACAGGTCAGATTGTACTGGGTAGCAGAAAAATAGTCATTTCCTGACTTCACTGTTTCACTGGGCTGCTACTCACACTCAGATGTTTTGAACTGACTGGCCCTATGTGTGGTATTCTCTTTCTACAGAGAATATTCATGAATTAGCTTTTAGATGCCAAAGAGTACAATCTGTCTTCAGGGAGTAATTTCTATGTCTAACTTTTGTGCTTGGTATGTAGCAAATTATGAAGAGGAATGTGATACCTAGAATTTGCACACTGAAATGTAAAATGTTTAAAATAAAAATTTAAGGAAAAAACCCTATACCAAATGGATTCAACAATGCAACGTTTAGATTCCCCTCCTCTCCGTCCCCTGTAATCAACATGGATGAGTACTGGGTAAGAATCAGTGGCGAGAGCCCTCCTGCTACTGTCTGGAGTATAAAGAGTCCTGGTTTATTATTCTGCATTTGCATGTGGCAGCAAATGTGTAAATGTTTTAATAATACAAAAATCCCAACAGAGTGGAGGAGGAGGATATGAAAGAAAGAAATACAAGGACATTTACTTTCTTGAGAGTGAGACAGAAAGAAAAAGAGAGAAAGGAGATGACACGATAAGGGACAAAGCAAGCTTTCTGGGCTGTATCTGGAAAAAGCTAGAAGAGAAATCATTAGGAAGTCCATAGTGCATCTACAGTGATACAGTGCGGATCAATTCATTTAACACTGCCCTGTACATTTACAGAAAAGTACTTTTGATGTAATAAAGGCTCATAAACACACAGAAATTGGGTTAGACCTGTTTCGAATTCCTGCCAAACAATGGTTCAGAAAAATGAAGCTCTATTTTAATTAGCTCGACTCAAGAGTGATTTGATAACAGCAGATGCTGTCTGGATGCTTTCAGCTTGATGGGCTCCACATACATGAACTTAAGAGTGGCTTTGATGCAATTAGATCTCTCTCTCTCCTCTAACATGTGTTAAGCTGAACCAACGGCTTGTGTCTATTTAACATCTTGAACTAGAAGGATATTGACGCTCTTCCTCACTCTTCTCCAAATGAGTGGAGCTATAGCGAAGAGAAGGCGGCTTATCTGGGGCTTACCCATGCAGTTTCAACAACTTGAGGACAGAAAGGAAAGGACACCAATACACCGCCCACAACGTAATATTACGGTCTGAACATTAGATCTACTTCTACCACAAACCAGAGTTCCTGGCATGTAATTTTTACAAGCTTTGTTAGTCCCAGTTAAAAACAAAAATGCCCCACCAGTTGCTGCTTCAACTTACGTCATTCGCTGTACAAACAAGGTGGAGTCAATAATAAATCCGTACATCACTTTCCGTCCTATATTCCCAGAAGATACTCCATACACAGACCATACCATTAGAGTAGCTTCTGTTCAGTCATGGTGCAGCTCTTCCACCCACTGCCCACCATTTTCTTTTAGAGACAACTTCTTCCATTCCTGGAAATATTTGTGCATTCACATGTCAGAGACTCCTTTGCCTTTTAAAAGTGATTCACCTGCCTCACTCTGCAGCCATAAAGTACATGTGTTTGCTAAAGGACACATGCAACATAGGAGCTGCTTTAATGCATCAGGGACAAGGCTAATAGGAGGTCTTGATTTGTTAATTATCTGTCAGTTTGTCACAGCTGGGCTGCAAGGAGTGGGTGAGGGGGAATTTTTCTGCTTGGTTCTTTCTCTAAATGCTGAATTAGGCTGTCAAAACCTTCATCCCACCACAAGACGCTGTAAAAAGAAGAGCCAGACTATCCTTTTCTTCCTCCTTTTCCCAGCAGGATATGCTGCTTCAGATGTCCTACCCTCCCACCATGTCTCCAGAAATGTATATGGCATATATAAAATGACCTTCACACCATCGCACCATGCCCAGTTAAGTCAAGGGACACTAGCAGACCCAAGCATGATAAATCAGAGAGGAAATCCCAGTGCCAGGGGAGCACGCAAGAGGCATTTGCTCTGCAAGGAGTCCTAAAATTGCTACCTGCTTGAATCAGCAATTTCAGAGCAGGGTTTTGGAAGGCAGAAAGCTTTGCCCCTGTGAGATCAGACAGATAGATATACATGGAGTTATAAAGAGGTGGAACAGTGGCAAGATTCTCTTTTTTCTTACATCTCTGCCCCATATACTCCTCTAAGTAGGAAGAAAAGTTCAGGCTGTGAAATGGGAACAAGCGCAGAAAACCCCCATGGAGACAAAACTAGAAGCGCAGAAGGCAGGCTCTGGTATAGCAGTAGAATTTACTATAAATGCTTATGCCTCTTAAATCCACTAAATGTGGCCGTTAAGCCATGAGAGCCTAGGGAGATCCCCACCCACTCCTGTTTTCCCTGCAGCCACGTCCAGAGCACCCCATCACTCAAGCCCTCTCCTCAACAGGCCCTGGATTATGAAAAATCCCCTGCAGGAGCTTCCCACATGCAGCAGACACACCCCTTTTCTACCACCAGCGATGCTTCTCCCTTTCAGGTGTGGGAGGCTCAAAATTTATTTTGTGTACGCAAGGGTACTGCCTGCTTGAGATGGGAAAATGGAGGGCATTCAGCTCTGGTTTTATACGGGTGATCAGAAGCAATAAAGCCACCCGATCCAGAAAAAATGACCATGACTGTTCCCCTAGTCCATTGCAACGTTAAAAAAAAAGTGTCTCAAGTTCACATTTGTTTATTTTCCACTCAGTACAGCCAAGGAGCACATACATATAGGCGGTACACAAGTCAAATTCTCAAAGCAGTTTTCTTCTGTGGAACATCTTCTCCATTAGTTTGACAAAACTGGTGCTCTTCATCTTTTGAACTCGGATCCCTTAGAACCAGCGTTTCATTTTCTAGTGTGATCCACTTTAAGGCTAGATTAAGAGCTGCAGTTTGCTTGCCTCATCTTTTAGTCCTGAGCACTAAAACAAAGGATACATTTTTGCACAGCCACTCCTACCTTCCCCAGATGGGGCCTTCTGCGAAACTCACTGGGGACAAAACAACTGTATTTATTAATGTTTTTCAGCAAGTAAAGGTAACAGATCCATTCCCTGGAAAATAAAATTTGCTTAAGCACTGCTCCTCAAACTTCATGCAAGCGTCCCTTTAGCACTCATCTGTTGCGGTGGCTCATCCCACATTCCTCAGCTAAAATGGCAGCAAGTTCCTTCAGGAAAATGAGAGTTACTGGAATAAATGCTAGCTCTTCAAACTGGGAGGAACTGAACTCCTAATAGCAATTACAAGTAGAAAGTTGTTTACTGGCTAGTGACTTTGTGACTTCCTTTGAAGTCTTTTGCATCCCTTTGGGGGTTAGAACCTAAGTTTGAGAAACAGTGCTTTAAGGAACTGAACTATAAAGAGACATAGCACTGGTGGTGGCAATGTGATGACATAGCATTGCTCCCCACCCACACCTACAGAAGAGTTTAGGAGCTATTTCCCAGCAGGCCCTGGTGGCCTCAGCCCCTTTGCCTTTAAAAGCTCTGCCCTACAGTGATACAGACTCATGGGTTTTGAGATGATGCTTGAGATAAAGACCCAGTAGCATCGATAATACAACCAATGCAGCAGTCAGCATTAATTATTTCAAACTACTATAGGGCAAGGCCTGTGTCTCTTAAAACATCTGTCTCTCAATCTTCTGGTCTTTAATAAAATCAACCTCTCAGCCATAGGGTGTAACTGGAATTGTACATACGCATGTGCATGCAAAACCATAAATGCATAAGGAGAGATTCAGGTCCTCATTAAAAAATGGAATAAATAAGAATTCACCAAGGAATTCTGCCAGAGTCTGATTTCCAGATCTGGTTTTGCTGCATTCTTGCCCATAGCCTGCAGAGTTCTGGGTGCCTCCCTATCCTTCTCCAGCTGCACAGACCTCTTCAAATTCAGACTTCTTGCACCTATAATTACTAGGTGCCCTGTGCCAGGCTCCTTTAATTAACCAACCCAACTCTTCTCCCTTTGGGATCATACTAAGCTCTTTTTTATTAGTTCCATCATTAGTTCCATCAGTATCTAGGCCTAAGCAAGATACCTGATACCACTTTGTGAGTGGGGCTATAGGGTGCAAACGACCTCCAAAGCACCTGCCTGCACAAGAGGCAAAGAAAGCAAGGCTATGAACCGAGGGGAAACAGCATGAGGGGTTGAAACAACACCTTTCCACCTTAATTACATCAGCAAAAGTGACAGCTCAAAATCCTCAGGAAAATGCCTTGCATGAGGGGCACCTTGGTGTGCCAGTCAGGTGCTGCTACAGTGCTGAAGGTGCTTCAATCCAAAGAGTGGAGAGGCAAGAAAAGAAAGAAACCTCCTTCCTCGTCATTACACTAGAGCCAACTTTGTGATTTTCAGGGCTCCAAGAAAGAGCCAAGCATTCCTGGAGAGCACTATTTCCTCAAGCCTCCCCCTCTCCAACTGACACTGTCTTCCCAACAGCTACGATGGAGTCTGAATTACAGGTCCATGCAATGTCCTACAAGAACAGGATCTCCATTTTGCTGTTGGTACTTAAGACTCCATGTTCCTGTCTCCCAGGAGAACTGGTAGATCAGAGTCCAGATACTGTCTAAACAGTTCTTGTTCCTACCCTGCACGGTACCACAGAACCTCTTGCATGCAGCTTCTTCAGCATTTACTGGTATTTTACATTTAGCTGAGATACTTTCATTCTTTGAAACTGTTTCACCCAATTTCTAGGCAAACAGCAGCACACATGCAAAAAGGAAATGCCAAAATCCACACTGGCCATTTCTGGACCAAGAGATATTCTGCACATATGTGTTCATGCATGTGGTGGAGAGAGAACGGGAGGTGAAAAGCAAAAGAGCTGGATAATGTCCTGGGATTTCTTAGGACAGACGATCACTCTAGTTGCACAGCTTGACTTCCCCGGAGAGTTTTCTCAAGGAGAAACCAGCCATCGATCTTGGGACACACAACTTCCAGGACCGTTCCTTATCTCAGAGCAGCTTCTGCCACGAATTCCTGAATGCGCTTTAATGTTTAAATTATTAAATGCATTAATGTATTTACATTATTCAAGTCTTATGTGCATTTTTCTAAGATAATTTATGTATAAGAGTTTGAATGTCCATGACTGTTAATGTCTACAACCCTTCCTGTTCATTATTGATTCTGGAAGGGGAAAAAAAAAGGCAGTGTTTTAATGCCTTATTTTTAATGTATTAAGAGTCTGAATAAGTGCATTCTCTTTTTTCTTTTGTAATTTCATAATTTAAGTAGTGCATTTATTAAACTGACACAGTATGAATTGTGGTGAAGTCTGGCACAGGTCCATGCTGCCAACGCAGCCCAACCGACCATCACGCTACTCTGCAAATCAAGTCCAAGCTCAGCTCCTCTTACGCCAGCTTTTACTCCCTACCTGAAATCAGAAGGGACAGAGACTACAAAGTCGTCTTTTTAAAATACATTTTGTTTGCTATTTTCATGGCTTTTCTCTGCCATCTCCATTTTAAGTCAGTGAAAGTCTTATGCTATTGATGAACTGTTTTAATGCAAACTTATTTTTTCAATGAGCTTTGACACACATACTACAGTTAAAAATTTCCTACAGTACCTTTTAAGCCTGGGAGTTCCAAAGCTCTTCAAAAATCTAAGTTGAATATGATTTTGTTGTTCCTACACCACAGTTGTGCACATGATAAAACCAAAAATTTGCCCATAGCTTAATGTTCACAGGCAAATTATACACAGGAATCAGGTCACTTCCACTGTTGAACCACAGTCACTTCTAGAGCAGGATGCAGCAGCTATTCAGCCGTAGCTGGCCATCTTGCATGCCAGTTCGGGACAAGAATGCTACAACAGGCAACAGAAACTGCAAAAAAATTCAGCTAACACACAATAGAGCTACCTCCACTCGCTCCACCCACACACAAATTGTGCTGTATGGACATGAACATTATATATATAAATTATGTGTAAATGCCTTAGATGTTTATAGCCAAAAATACTACTTGCGAAGTCCAGTTTTTACTGCCAGACAAATCCACTGCCAGTTGAGCCTGCACAGAGCAACAGTGACACCCGATGGCTTTCAGCTTAACCTTCGGACATGCGTTCCTGGTGAGAAGAATCCAGGGGCTCCATGTCCTGGGTCCGTGTGGCAGCCCCAGCTCACATCACCTATCAGAACAACCCATCAAGAAGCAGAACTACAGAGAGATAAAACTTGCTGTACGTAGGCACTGGATGTAATTACGAGTGTGTGCATGAGTTTCACAGTACATTCTGCATAATTACAGCCCTGCCTGGCACAGTTGCCAGTGCGAGCATGAACACACATGCACACACATAATGTATGCACAATATTGTGCATATGGACTTGGGAAAAGCCAGAGAACAGTGAAAGTTGCTGGCTGTTGTTTTAAGAGCTGACTCTGCCATTTCTAAGGTTAAGTTTGTGTTTTTTTGCTACTCATTACCATTCTTTAACTGTTACAATTTATATCAGCATATAATGTTAAATAATTACAGGGAACGGAGCTCACTCTAGCGAGGATATAAATGCGCTGTGGGATTCTACAGATTTAAACAAATAACACTCACAGCAGGGGGTGAGCAGATGAATTAGCATTAATATCCTGCCTGGGAGATCCCAGTGCAGTGTTATGGCTTAAATACAGATCTTTTCTGTAACAGTCAATATGACAGCTACTAGCAATACAGCCTGGCACATTCACTAGTCAATATAGCAGCTGCAGCTAAAAGAATGCCCTTGTAATAATCCATACAGCAGCCAGTTAAAATAAATAACTTCCCTTTAACAGTCTATATCGCAGCCAACTGCATTAAAACCTTCCCTTTTAAGGTCTATACAATAGTCAGCTAAATGGAAAAATTGGCATCCTTCTTGGCAGCTTCAGAGGGAAGTCAAGCATCGAATGGGCTGGAGACTGAATTCTCCTCTCCTCTCTGGGGGACGAGGGGGTCCCTTCCATACCGTGCTGCTGGGGAATCCTGCAATGCTGCTATCACAGCTTGCAGTTTAAGTTCTGTGAGAAGGTGATTTGAGTCTCCAAAGCCATCACTTCACTCTCTTTCACAAGCGATTACATTCACTTTAAAAAATAAACAGCAAAGCCTATTTCTTTCCTGATCAGGATAACAAATAAGGTAGACCACAGCTGTCCAGGAGTAGCCAGCACATTTGTCCATGCTCCTCAGAGGAACGGCAATACGGTTTTCCTAGCAAATTCACCATTAGAGAGATGGTAATCTCCATCTAGAAGCAGAACTTGAACTTAAACTCTTTGTTTTAAATCAGTAGTTGTTTTTTTACTCTCTAACAAGAATCAACAGGCTGTGGTAGGCTAGGAGTTTACCTCCCTTGGACTACACCACAGCACTTCATTTTGCAATAGCAATTGCAAAAGACCTAATATAAATCATGATAGAAACGGTTACAAAGCACCCAAATCTGAAAATGAATTGGAGGAAAATCCATGACCGTGACAAATTCTGTCATGAGGCCACTAGATACAGTTCTTATATCTAGGGTCAAATCCTGTTCTCATATATAGGGGTTTTATACTAGTCTACCACCATTCTTCTGTGACCAAGTGGCTGTAGATTTACACTGTGAATTAACTGACGTGCAAAACCTGTAGAACATTGACAATTTAAAAGAAGACCTCTTGAGACAAATCAGAAAGTAAACCAGAAAAAACTCATAAAGCACTTAATACTGAGCTTACAGTTTACAAACTGTTGTACAAGCAGTAATAAATCTCTAGAAAATTAAATGTGTACATATTTTGATATTTTCATACTGCTAAGAGATTCTATTGATAGGGAATTCTGCCACTAAATACTACATTTGCTGTTTTCTTATAAAAGAAAGGAGATAGATGACAATTTTTTTAGAAATTGGAATGATAAAGCAGGAATGGCATTTATTCTTTAAAACTCCATAAATGAAAAACATCTGCCTGATTTCTTTTTAAGAAACCTGTCCCTTTGGGTATATATTAAAAAACATAAACCAGGGCCTACAGTCCCACCAGATGTTTGGCACCTGGAGCTTTTTCAAGTAATTGATCAAGAAAATACATATTTTTTTCATGTAACAGGAAAAACTAATCTCTGAAATCTTTCACATTGTCAATGCTTTAATTTGTTTTATCTCAGATTTGAAGGGAAGACTGCAGCTACAAACACATTCCAGCTTATAGCCTCCCAAATTAAAAATAAATACACACCACCCCTACTCCAGAAGTCATGGTTTGAAGCTTTGACCATATTTTGCAAAATGACAGTTATTAAAAACAACAAACATGCATTGCAGTGAGTCATCTGGTTTCCAACTTCTGAGTCAAAAGGGGCTGATTCCACACAAACTGAAACCTGGCTCTCTGACTACTTGCATGTTTAACGATTTGTATCTCTGCACCACAGTTTCAGAACAGGATGTGGAAGAAAAGAATGAAGAGGAGATGGGAGAAAGGGGAGGGGAGGGGAAGAGAAAAAACACTTCTTTACTGGTCCCAGTGTCACTGCAAATAAAGACCATGTCAAGATTTAAACCATAATAATGGAAAGGCTATAAAGGTCCCTGCTATAATGTTTCCTCTGATATTCCCTTTCATAAATGCTCTCTTTATGTTGCATGCTTTGCAATAATACATGTAATGTTTGTGAACTAGCCCCGCCGGGGAAGCTGTATCATATGAAGCTTCACAGAATACAACATTAGGAGCCAGACAATTCATTTACCAGTTCCTCAACTTCTGTTAGCTGCACCTATCTTCTTCAAGGGGATGCAACAAACATGAAGAGACAAGTAACCTAAAGTAACCTCCAAATATGTTTAGCTGGAAACATATGTATGTACCAAGACATGGACATGCAGCATGGAGTTACCTCTCCCTCCAATGCAATACCTTTCTGGGTAAGACTAAAAGGCTCTTCCCAGATCCTACATGTATAAGCAAGAACCCCAACTTGTTCACAGATATGCCAGTGGGATCGATAGCGTCCTGAGCTTCCTCTTGGCAGAGACAGTGAAGAACGGCAGCGCCAAGAGCGACTGCACAGCCGATCCCCAGCAGTGCTGGAGCTGTGAGCTGCACACAGACATGGGTGTGTGGTCCCGCTTGCAGCACCTCTGCCACTCTGCATGTGCACAGTAAGACCCCCTCACTTCAGGTCACACACTCGGCTGCACAGAGCTCAGCAGCAATGACCATCGGCAGCCTGAGGCCCCTGCACACCTGGCAGGAGAAGTATAGAGATGCACACCACCTCTGTAAGAATTTAGGATCAGACTGGAATCCCATGGGGCTTTAGTACTGAATTTCCCAAGTGACCTGATACCACTGCTCTGAATCACACTGGGTGCTTGGTAGCTGCCCAGGCCAGTGAGAACTAAGTCCACCTTTACGGGATTGTGGCAACCTGATGTTGAGAAAGGGCTTGTCAAAAATACAGTGTCGGGGGGGGGGAGCTTGTCTCAGTCTTGACTGTAATTCTCAATCACGGTACAGAAAGTATTTATATCCTGTTGGCAGCATGTGTAACCAATGCGACTCTTCGTGTCAGAGCTGTCAATTATGGGCTTGACTTATGAGGAAAGATTAAATGAGCTAAATATGTAGAGCTTGGCTAAGAGACCAGGATGGGGGTGGGGGAAAGGAGAAATGATGCGATAACTGTCTGCAAACATATGAAGGGTGCAGATGCTTAAGGAGGAAAGGAATCACTTAGGATAGCACACAAAACAAACAGGAGAAGCAAGCTGGAAGGAAGACACAGGAAATTCTCACTATATAGCAGGGAAACTCCATTCCAGCAAGATGTACTCTGCTGTAGAAATTGTACCCCAAGGAATATCATCACTCAGGCCATTCAGATTCTTGACAAAACACTAGGAAGCTGGCAGGAGAGGAAAATCCTGTTCTGACCAAAAGACGAAAGAGATAATGTAAAAATATGGGGCATATTGTGAGTGTGGCTGATGAGATGAAGTTCTCTCTCTTGCTTCTCTCCAGCTGTAAAATCCTTTTACTAAAAAGCTGTGCATGTTTCCACTGTTACTTTTCCAGAAACACAATTGTCAAAGGAATAGTGGTGTGTTATGGGATCACAGCAGGGAAGAGGACATGCTCTGTACAATGATAACAAGGAGAAGAGCTATGTAAACATGCACACGAAACCAAAACAAATAAAAAACACCCAAACATTAAGATGTTGGGTAGGATTTGCAGTGTAAGTGACACAGGGAGAAATACAAGAAACACGAAAAGCAGGGCAAGTCTCTTCTTCAGTAAGTTGTTCAGGAATTCCAAAGTGGGAAGAAGCCAAGAAGCGAGAGAAGTTATCACATGTAGGCAGTTAGAATCTTGTAAGAATCGCCAGCTGTCACTAGACTTTTTTTGATTGCAGTAACAATGACACAGGCAGCATCTGGATACGGGCAAAAGGAGTCCAACTGCTCAGTGGTATTAAAGGTAGGAGAGGAATTAAGAATATCTAGCAACGCTTTCCAGGTTAGGAGTTTAATAACGTAGAGTCAAGAGGTACTCTGAAGAACAAGTCCCCTGCATGAAGTTATTTCAAGAAGCTAAATACAGCCACTCCTGTGAAGTTCTTCAGCTAGTTCTTCCTCTCCCTAAGCAGAAAGAAACATAGGCAGTTGCTGCCCTCTACAAGTTGCTCTGCACATCGCATGTTTTCCACACACATGTAGCTGAAATGATACTGTTATCTCACCTTGATCCCATAGCCCATCATGACCAAAGTGCACACTGTGCAGGCACCTCTTTGCTGTGTGTTTGAAATTAATAGGTTTCCTTTCCAACAGCTGGGACGCACACAGCAAAGTGCTTCCAGTCTTTCTGAGCAGGCAGAGAGCTGGGCTGCCAGCTGGTTCAGAACAGCCAGCTGATAGCGGGCCATGATCTGTACAAATTGATTGTAGATGTGGCATGTTTAGACCTCCAAAACATCACGCAAACATAAACAAAATAAATTAAATTCATTTTTCTTAAAGGGAAAATTTCAAGTAATGCTAAGTATTTCCTAACTAGGTGTCAGTGTTTTTTGGCAATGTCATAAAGCACTGTAGCTTCCCTTTCATTTTCAGTGAGAGATGTGGGGATCTCGGAAGTCAAATCATACCTACTGTTAAAAAAGATTCTAACCTAATTCCTAATGCTTTAATTTCCTTGCATGTTTTGTAAAGAACTACTTAAGAATATTACAACTATTTAAAATCCATCTTAAAAGCCTTCTGAGCACTCATGTTGGTTTGTCTGAAAAGCAAGCAGGAATTGCTTTCAGAGCACAAGGGCATAGAGAAGATTATAAGCTGCGAACTCACCGCACTACCAGTAATAGAAGATGACTGTACCTCTGCTGGTTGTTCTGCTGCCTCACCCACTGGCTCTAAAGTGTCGTTCAACCTGTAAGCTCTTAGGGACAGGCAAAGCCATTATTACACTTTATACAGTCTGATGGGTCTTAACCTGCTTTGGCCTGTAACTACTGCAAGTTTCTAGCTTTCATACATTAACATATAATGCTACAACAGAAGTTATATCCCAAACTATTATAGTCCACCCTCCTTTAAAATTGGGACTTAAAGGAATTCCAATAAGACTTTCCCATTGACCTCAGACAGGCAATTTAGTACTAATATTTCTTCAACTATGCTCAGTAAGTACATTTGAATCTGCATGTTTTGTGCATATTAATATATTTGTCTAAATTAAAAGAGTAAAAGGAATTGACAGATTAAGCAAGTATATTTTGCATGAACAACAAAAGAACTCAATGAACATGCAGAACTAAGAGGCAAAACCAGGCAAAAACCCGATAATCTCAAACTTATCAGAAGGTCAAACACAAGAGAGGCCCATTTAGTAAACCACAGAATTCTCTTTGCAGCAAACCAAGGGGTGTTGTGTAATGCAGCAGCACACCTCTGGCTCCCTGTTCCAGTCCCACTAAAACCAAAATGTGCACAGCAATTGCCCTCCAGAGCCTGATGGAATTACTGTCCAGCACCAGGAACGCACAGCAACACGCGCAGGACTTCCCCAAACAAACCGAAGCATTATCGCACCACAAGGGTTGCTGCCTGCACGGGAGGTCACAGAGCCGACAGTCTCTCTCCTGCTGACAGTGGTAAATTATCCTGACTAATGTTTCGCTGGGGGCTGTAAGTTAGTTGCCTACTGACTCTGGCTGTCTGGAAATTCCCTCTGGATAGATTTACTTTTAGAGAATCGTTCAGTGTAGGCCACCACTCTGAACAAACCCATTGTGGCAGACAGAAAATTTGTACGATAAACAGGTATACATCTTGTCTTAAACAATAAAGGGTTGGAAAAGGGAAAGCACAAGTGTGATGGGGAGTGTCCCTCCAGTACACTCCAGCTCCTCACATCTTTTCTGGAAACAAAAGTCCTTCTGAAAAAAATCACATTTTTTCTACAAATTTAGACTAGGGTATTTAAACTTTAAAAGAAAGAATAAGGATGCTACATGGTATCCCTTGCATAAGAATGTGTTCCAGAACACAAAGTATGAGTTTTTCAGTGAAAATACCTTTCTTATCTTCATTTGACACGACAATTTCAGGCAAAGGAGAATCTTCAAACAATTCCCATGTATCTCATTTTCCATAGGGTATGATAGGGCAGGAAGAGCATCTACTGTTTCATAAGAAAAGGGACACGGCTTCTCCATGTGCCCAAAGATTTGTTCACAAGAAGTGGATTCTGAGTACTCTTCACCAACATTAGCCCTAACAAGCTCTCTCAAATGTTATGACACACTTCTGTAACCTTTCCTCATTCCCACTCATGGCTTTGCTAACATGGTTTAAGACAACAGTATTGTTAGTGTTAGGCTCCGTCAACTTCTAATTACACTAATTAGAGCTAAAAGCAGCCAAACTCAAAGTCTTGATTGCAAAGCTCCTTCCTCAGAAATCTAAATGAAATTCTCTTCAACCAACAGAACAGATAGGGTTTAAAAGGAGGCAACAAAACAGAAAGGATCTAATAATTCTATTGTTTGTCACTGAATGCTCAGCACACAAATCCAGGCAGCTGAGAAAAGGGTAAGTAACTCTGTTCAATTTCAGTTTCAAAGGTTTTATCCATTATAAACATATATCACAAATTTTACTGGTTTAATTCCAAGGAAACCTAGCAACTGAACACCAGAAATTTAGAGGAACGAAATAAGTCCATAATTAAGCCCAAACACCATGGCTTCAATTTGAGATCTCAACTGGTGGTACAGGAAATCAAAGATAGATACAAACACCAAATGTGTTCAGCATGGACATACTGACTTTGTGCCTGTGGATACATGATGGATATAGAAATGTCAAGTCTTTTTTCTGCTCTCCATTTATTCCTCAGTCACCAGAAAAGTATTCAAAACCAGAAGGATGAACTAAAGAAGCAGCAGCATACCACAATCACTTTTTAAAAAATGTATTGCACATACAAGGCTAGAGGCTTTTCCAAAGACATAAAAGGGCAGAATGAAGCTCCTGAAATAGAAATTACCACATTGATTGGGCCAACAGATGAAGTCTCACACCTACGCCACCAACTTGCTGGGTGAACCTGGCTAAACAGTTAACCTGCGTATCTCAATTAGCTTTTCTAGAATATTGAGAACACAGACACATTCCCTAAACACGATATTTAATGTCAGCAGTGTACCCTATGATGTTTGCACAAAAAGGGTTGTTAAAAGTACTCTGGCCATCATCATGACCCTTAAAAATTTGAATATCAGTTTAACAAAGGGTGGGGAAAAGCTACGAGGTCTCCAGCACATACCAGCAAACTCTACGCTAATTGCTATAGAACCAGCAGTAATTCTTGTTAGCCTGTGTCTTTCGACAGCCTGTAAAAAACGGAATAAAACATCCAGATTTCAGCGTTAACTGCTATCACCTGCAGCAAAAAAAAAACCAGGCAGAAACAGCACATGCTAAAACTAAAAGAAGAAAAGTTAAATAATCCTGCAAAAGAAAATACTCTGCTCCTCATAGAATGATCCAGGGATTTTGTAACATAGTGAGAAACCAAGAGAGTGTTTTACATTTACAACCAGTACTTTTATATTTACAACTAGTATTTCTTCCAGACACCAAGCACCAGCAAGGGAATGAGGATGTTTTGTGGTAGGAAAAATAAACAACCAACCAAACAAGCAGCATGTGGAAAAGCCTCACTTGTAAGCTCTGCTTCCTTAGGTTTTTCACACAACCCAGGCCCATGTGAGGGGCTCTGGCATGTATAGCCTTCATAGCTGCAATTTAGACTGCAGCAGATTCAGCAGAACGCAAAGGCCAATAACAAACATATTCAAGCTTTTGAAAACATCTCAAAAGCAGCACAGTATGGTTAAAAAGCCACAAGACACTACCAGAAAGTGTCTTGAAAGCTAGAAAGAGAAGCAGAAAAGAGGATGTAATTACACTAAAGAGATAACTTAGACCAAAGAAATGAAGATTGAAGAAGAAAAGGGGATCTTTGAACACTTTAACCTCACAGAAAGATGGTTTGTCCTATGCAGTTACATCTTTTGCACAGCGCAAGACTTTGCTTACCATGGCTGCAAAAAGACAAACCTATTCCAATTCCACAAGTGTTCAGAGGATTATCAGAGGTGGCTGCACATACCAGCAGAAGGGGATGCAGCAGCGTTCACTGATAAGCCGGACTCAAGGAGAAGCTGATCCCGCACTGACGATGACAAACGTGGCTGTAAACAGCAGCAGAGCGAGATGCTGACACTCTGCTAACACAAGGTTACACTTCCCACTATGGAGCTACACGGCAAATTTTAATGGGCCAAGACCGACAGCTAGGGAAATGAGTGTCCGCTCTCTGCTGCAAAAATTATAGCTTTTCCCATCCCCCTTCAACTCATTCTCCACTGTCAGTTCTATAACACAATGACCTCTTATTAGGGAGCATTTTTCAGTTGGGACAGTTTATTGTAAGGACACTGGATAACTCAAGGGATTAATGGCATGGACATGGAGTCCCTTATGTCCAGTCTGGTAGTTCAAAACATCAAAAGTGGGTTGAAGAAAGAGCAATTAGGAGCGTGGCGTGAATTTGCAGGGCTCCATTCTGACGGCCTCAGTAAGGCCATAAACCTGAGCAAGGTATGCCCTGAAGACCCAAAATGCCAGACACGGTGCAATGTGTCAGACTGTGCTGCTGCACAATCTCACAGAACGCTGAAATCCTCATGCAAAGAACTAGAAATAACCTTTTCTCCTGGATTCCCAGGCTGTGGGGTACACAGTACATGGAAGACAATGCCAGTGAGCACTGAGCATTAGAATCACAAATAAACCAGTTTCAGCCTATAATGACATCTACTGATACAATGCAAGATGTTTTAATTTTATTGCTTTCTCCTGCGTAACACTGCTGATGTGTTTCAAATAGGTCTCAGTCCTATGAAACGCTGAGTACTTTCAATCACCAATTAAGTCAAAAAAGGTGAGGCGGTACACAGCAGAATTTGGTCCTGAGATGCTTTTTCCCTTCTCTAGATTCTGTAAGTCTTCTCCAACCGCTTAACACCAGATTTGAAGTCAGCAATAATACACCTGAGCTTTCCCATCCAGAGTCATTTGTTGGATTCATGCCACAGTTTGTTCTGGTGTTTCCGTAAACCTTTTATGACATGGTGCCATGTGTCTACAAGTCTGCTTTACGGACCAACACCTCCTGCGTGCAGCAGAAGGCAGCGTGCACGACCCAGGCTGCAGAGAAGCTGCAGTAGTGTGGTGGATGTTCGGTCATCTGGCTCACAGAACTGAACTGCTCGTTTAATAGGGCTTCTACAGATACTCAGCTGGAAGCAATAATGACTCCTAAGCAAACGTGACAAAGGCTGTGAGAGTTTAATATTTAAAAACAACAAAAAATCCAAAACCACTCTTTCTTCAGACTCCTTACTAAATAAGCACTGATCAAGAACACACATTGCAGACACAAAGGACCCGCAGTCCATGCCCAAAGACAACTCAGTGGCCTAGATGACCCATGTCTAACCCCAGACAGACAGAGATTATGGCTGCAGGTCAGAGGTCAACAGTGGGGCACCATAAGGCAGTTTACACCTTTTTCACAAAGCACCAGCTCCTTACAAAAGCAAAACAAATGATCCAAAATTATGCAGCAAAGAGAAAAACTCGTATTTTATATTATCAGCAAAAAAAAAGTATACTTTGCTTCGTGAAGAACTTACCAGTGGCTCCCGAGATGCTGCATTTTCAGCCGCAGGGCAGGAGCCAGCCTGTAAAGCAGAAAGGAAGAGTGAGGTTACATTGCCACCTGATGGACACAATTACAAATACTTGTCTGCTAAAGCTGCAGGATTCGGGCAGAAACGCTTGTTTCTGCTGTCAGTAGCAGTTCTGTGATGGACTAAAGGCAAAAAGTTCAGAAACACAGAAAAAAAAAATAGTGCCAGCAGTCTGCATTTAAAACAAGAGAATTCATAGAATCTGCAGAACTTGCTTTAGGGAGCCAGCGGTTAAGGGCCAGAGAAAATGGATCCTATTCATTGACTAGAGGGAAAGAGAAAACTTTCAAGTGATAGCATAAAGGTCCTTGAGTGACTTTTTGTCCTCCAATTGTATTCATCACTTTTATGCAATATAACACACCTCAGAAGTATCTCACGGAGTTTTTTACCCTATTTACAAAATATATATTAAGTATTTGCCACAAGAGGGTGCCAGCAACTCAAATATACTGTCACTGGCTCCCCATTTTTATATGCAGAGTGGATCTGCTTTCAGATCTTTTATAGCTGGATTAAAGAAAAATAATGAGCAGTCTGAAGAACCATCCACTCCTCCAGAAATATGGATAACATGTGAGAATCAACACAAGAATATGGCTTGCATGATTTATTAATAAGCTAATTGAACCTCTTTAGGTTATAGAAGAACTTATTGGGTGCATATGCCCTATGTTATCTCATCAGTCAATCCCAGGACTAACACAGGTATCCTACTACAGGTAATACTGTAAAGTATTGGGGCTTGATTTACAGCACACCAAGACTCTAATGCAGTTAGCACAGGGCCAGAACTGCTTAGACGAGGCAAATGAAGTCAAGTTCTGCCACTGACTTTAACAATTTCAAGCCTTTTATGCCTCACACAGACCAGCCACCTTCTGCCTTCCAGGCTATGGGATTCTCAGCCTCTGCACAGAACTGTACAGATGAGGAGGCATCATTTTGTGTTCCAAACTAAGCAGCTTAGACAACAACACTACTGCCAATTAATGTCAAAGGATCTCAATTTCTCTAACACCATTGGGATTTATGGTCGAATGGAATACCAGTGGACTGGGTTGCTGGTTGCCTGAGCCAAGAGGACTCACCAAATGCCAAAGTATTCAGCATCAAAGAAATATTGATAGGCAAGAAAAATCAAAAATCAGTTATTCTGTTCACAAGCTACACCATCACCTTCCTCCTCCCTCTCTTCAAGGAATAGTGACAGAGGGACAAGATCTTTTCTTCTGTTTATTTTTTAGTAAAGACTTTGCTAAAGGCCCAAGGAACAAGATTTCTAAACAGAATGAAGTATTTTAACATTTCTGGTAGAAATGTTTACTGCCCTTAAAATTCAATTCTATCTATGTAAATTATTTCATTTGAGCTGCAACACTCCCCCCTCCCCATAATGCTTGAGGCAATATGTTAATTCATGAGAATGAGAAAATTAAACTAAGAAAAACAGATAATAAGCCAGAAGATATCTGACACTCCCTTTTCAGCATCTAAACTAACTAGATTTGTAATAGAAAACAAAATAGGACCCAAACATAAACATGTTAAGCAAGGCAGTACTACTACTCATAGCCTTATGTTGAATGCTTGGCAATAAATAAACACCAGTAGAAAGTAAATATGTTTTTAAATTCTCTAATCCTTTAGCGTGCAATGGGGAAAACTTCTTCCATGCATTGATAACAGTGTCTAAACATTAACGGTTGCATAACAGGGGTGGCATTTACATTCTGGCAGATTAATAAAGATATTTTCATTGTTTTGCTTTATTCCGAAGTTGTCCTCTTAAGAATTTCTCTACTGTTCTATATATTCTTCAATTACATCCCCTTTTTCCAGCCAAAGAGGTGAGCTCCTCTCAAATCCCATCCAAGCCAAGGGAACTTGAACACTTCTCAGCATGAGGAACATCTGAGCACAGCCACCGAGAGCGTTACCTCCCGTACCTGAAGCAATGCAGAGCACCAGAGCTGCCCATTAACAAACTCTGCCACTAACCAAGTCACAACAGACCGGGAGCCAAAAGGGGTGCAACTCATTTGCTGTCGCCTGAGAATGCAGCATTTTTGCATGGGATGTGACAGAATCCATCAGGGGAGCGGTTAATTGACCATTTTCACCCACAGTGGCTCCAGAGCAGCTCCCTCCTCACAGCAGCTGACAGAAAACAGTGTATGGTGAGAGTTACCTGTGCAGCCTGGGTATTCTGCTGGACCTCAAATTATTCCTGATTTATCAAGAAGCACAAGCATTAACTCCATTGTGCTCTTTACAGACAATGCCTGAAAAACTCCCCACGTTACACACAAGGTAAGACTTATTGCTCACATTTTACACTATGGAGGCAGTGAGAGTGACTTTCTAATGTCCTGAATTCTAAAACTCAGGGGTGCTCTTGCTATGAGGCCCATTAAAAAGCAAGACTTTTCCATTTCCAAACATCAAGCCTTCTTCTGAGGTAAACCAACACTCAGTGGTTAAAAAAACATGGGTGCAATGGGAGAATACTATCTCCAAACTCAAGAAAACTTAAATGTTTCTCAGGCAACCACATTTGCCAGTTAACCAGGTTTCTGTCTCAGAAACCTCTAGTCAACACCAGACTGCCCAAGTGGTCTGTGGATCAGCTGTAGGTTGTTTTGGGCTTCCCTGAAGCATGAGGAATGGACTGTAGTGCCTGCACTTTGAACTACAACTGATAAAAGCACATGGCCAGTGTGAAACTGCCCAGCAAGCCTATGGTGCGATCACTTGGCCTACAACAACTTAGGAAGAGATTTGTGCTGGTTAGTCAGAGTCTGAATTGTATGCAATTTATTTCTATTTCAGTTTAGTTCAACAATGTTCCCTACAAGCTCTGCCTCCTCAGTCCAAAATAAAGGATCAACAGAAAGGTTCACAATGATTTAGTCAAATCTGGCTAGAAGTGATGGGTTGCACCTAAAACTGTGTTGGTTGCAGACCTTTGCTCTGTTGTTGGGACAGACCTTTCACCTCCCGCCTGCTGCAGGAGGCCTCGCTGCAGCCACCTCGAGGATTTTTGCAAAATTCCATTGAGATCACATACTCGGGAGTCTGTCTGAGATCCTGGTGAGATGACAGAGCTGCCAGGTCACTAAATGTGAGGTAGAGTTTGCAATGAAATACAAGTCACCCTGGACTGTGAGCAAGCCAGTGGAAGCAACTGGAAACCCATGGTGCATACAACTACATATCACTTCCATTTTTCCCTCTGGCTCCCTCATTTATTTCAGGCCCCTGTTTAAAATATCTTAAGCTTTTAATATGTTTCTTGAGCATGCACTCAAGCCAGTGAAATTACTTGTCTCTTTTACTCACCCCATCTGTTTTTGACAATGCTCATAGCACGTCTATCATCGCTCTGCTGTTTTACGTTGTTGGTTGACGGATGTTTCTCCCTCACAGTCACAAGGCAGAAACAACACTGTGCCTAACTGGTTCTCCACCTCATCTCAAAGCCCAGCTGACACATAAATTGCCTTCTTTCTCTCAGGCTTTTCCCCCCATTATTCAAGTGGTTTATGGAGTTTCATGTATAGACTAAAATGAAAACATGCCTGCTGTCCGGGGGCCTGGCCTGAGCAGCAGTGGGCTGCTCGGTGCCCCGTCAGCTCACAGGGCAGGATGCCAACGACAAAACCAACTCCCCCGGGAGGGGAAGCTCCGCCGGGGCCGCCGGGCACACGGGCTGGAAGCGACGCCCGGACGCGCGGAGCCCCTGGGGGCGGGCGCACCCCAGGGAGCCGCTCCCGGCGGCGCCGCTGCCGTCAGGGGGTCCCGAGGCGGCGGGGGCTGAGGCGGCGCGCGCGGCCCTCACAGCAGCGCCCTCAGCGACAGGTGCGGGGGCGGCGCGCGGGCGGCGGTTGGCGCCCAGGCCGCGCGCGCGGGGGTGGGGGGAGCGGAGCGGAGCGGGCCGGGCGCCGCCACGCGCGCGCCCCCACAGCCGGCCGCGGCAGGAGGAGGCGGCGGGGGCAGAGCGGCGCGGGGCCGCGGCGCCCTCCCCTCGCCCGCTCGCCCCGGGAGGCGGCGGTGGCGGCCTCGCCCCACTCCGCCCCGCCCGTGCCCTGCCACCCCCTTCCCGAGCCGAGCGGGCAGAGCGCCGGCCCCGCTTACCTGGCTGGGCTGCTCCGCTTGCTCCGAGGAGGCCATCTTCCCAGGCCCGGCTAATCCATCCCCGCCCAACCGATGGAACGCCCTCACCGCCGTTCCCCCCTCCCGCGCGGCCTCACCGGCGCGTGCTGCAGGCAGAACGAGTCGAACGCCGGGGCGCCGATGCGCCCGGGGAAACCGGCCGCTCCTGCCGGGACCGGAGCGGCGGGGGGGCCGTTCCGGTGCAGGCCTGGGGAGAGCGAGGCCGTGTGGGCTGCACAGCCCTGCCTTGCCTGGCGGAAGTGTTCTCCGTGTCTGGAAAAGCCAGCCGGGCCATTAGCAAAGCGCTACTGCAGCAGAGCCGCCCTGGTCTGGGTGTCATTCATTGCTGTTTTACAGCTCCCAGAAACCTGCCGAGAGGCATGAAGAACGAGTCCAATTTGGTACGGGCAGCAGGAATTCCCAGGAGGAGCGTCCTTGGCAGCCCCAGGGCCCCCACCCGCCAGAGCTGCTCAGACACAGGCCAGGGCAGCTTCGTTGCATGCCTGTATTTTTTCTCTTTATGTTATAATTTCACAACCAGCACGTCTGCCTGTAGGGGAATGTATTACTTTAATATACCGAGGCACACTCGTCCTATTACTTTGTTTTACAAGTAATTAAATAGCTGCCAAAAGTTTTTTAGTAGACACCCTTTATAGCGGCTTTCTAGGACAATGAAGTTCTGCCGTTCAGACGAGCCCTGATGAAGAGCATCACCCGCGCGGTAACTGCGCAAGCAGCGGTGGCGGGGCTGGGCCTCGCCAAACCGGCACCGAGGGGCAAAACCTGATTTTCACCCGTAAAGCCACCGGCTCCGGCGGGACTCGAACCGCCAGCCCGGGCCCGGACTCCGCGTCCCGGCGCGCCCCGCGGCCTCTCCCGGCATGCACCGCGGCCCGTCCCAGCGCTCCCCGCGGCCCCGGGCGATGGCGGCGCCGCTGAAGCGCTGCCTGGTGCGGCGGCGGGACGGGCGGGAGCAGCACGGCCTGGCCGCCTCCTGCCTGCGGGAGCTGCGCCACAAGGGTGAGGGGCGGCCGCCCGGCCACCGCGGGGTCGGACGAGCCGCCGTCTGCGGGCGGGGAAGGCAGCGGCCTCGCTCCGTGCCGTGGAGCAGAGGAGAGCGGGTCCCCGGGTGTCGGTTCCGAACGGGGAAGGTGAAGGGAGGTGGGAATATGCGCCTGGAATTATAACAGTTTCACTGAAATGCGCCTTCTCGTACATACATGTCAAGGTTTGCGTCAATAATATTAATTTCTGGAGGGGAAACTCGTGAGCTTGTGCTAAAATAGAGCTGACATGCAGAGGTGTGTGCAGACAGGTCCTGGTCACCGGCCTAAATTCATTTGCTTGTCCCTTGTGATGGGTGTAATAAAATGGCAGTGCATATGTTACTTCTGTTATTTCATTAATTATCTTTTCTGTTCTGCAGCTAGTGGCATTCTGGCGATTGACGAGGCCAAGGAGCCCATCACCTTAGTCCTGGCAGAAGACGGCACCATTGTGGATGATGAAGATTACTTCTTGTGTCTGCCGTCTGACACCAAGTTTGTGGCGCTGGCCAAAAATGAGAAATGGCCCGGCAAAAGCTTAGGTACCGCATGGGAATGTGGGAGGGGCGCTCGGAACACACCTCGTGGAATGAGGCTGTTGTGGGTGGGTTGGGAATGACCCATGAAACCGATGCTCTTGTGTCAGACAGTGGTGCAGCCCAGCTCTCGGAGGCTGGGGATGAGGTGGACAGCGGTGCAGAGAGGTGGAAGCAGCTGGCCAGGCGACTGAAGGATGACCTGTCCAACATCATCTTGATGTCTGAAGAAGACCTCCAGGTACAAGAGGGGAACCTCTAATTCCTGTCCTTGGCTCTGCCCATCATCCGTTTATCTCTGTAGATGGCAGAGAACTGAATAGGTAAACAAGACCTCAGGCTGAATTCAGCTGCTGTTGTGTGGCTGTGGTGCTGGAGTCAAATTTATTTCTGAGGGGAAACACTGCAGGTGTCTGAGGAGGGTGCTCTTAATCAGCGATTGTCCCTCACAGCATGTCTTTCCAGTTCTGGCAGTGGGAGGGCAAAAAGTGTAGATTTGGCCAAAAGGCAGCTGAGGTGGTTCCTTCCTTAAAACCAGACACCCGTGTAGCGTGTCAGGGGGAAGGCCGAGCAGCATGGCAGACCTGGCTGCTCACGGAACAGTCCATGTAACACAAGCACTCTCCTTGTTTTAAGGTGCTTATTGATGTGCCACGTTCAGACCTGGCAGAAGAACTTGCCCAAAGTCAAACCCAAACCCAGGTATTGCAGGACACTCTGCAGCAGGTGCTGGACAGACGAGAAGAAGAACGGCAGTCAAGACAGCTCCTGGAACTCTACCTCCAGGCCTTGAAAAATGAAGACAGTATCTTAAGCAAAGTAACAGGTAGGGAGCATTAAGATGCTGGAGAGGAGCTTTTCAGAAATGCCTGAAATAGTTAAATAGAGTAAATAAGCAGAGTGAAGGACTGGAGTGAGTTGCTTAGCAGCTATTAATGTGGTGGATTTAAGAGCTGGTATAGTGTAAGAATTCTCTGGGTGAGACCAGGAATCCTGCTGTGTAACATTTCTCACAAGGCCTAAAAGTAGAACACTGGGAGAAAAGCTTAAATTGTGTAGTCATCCTTAACATGACAGATTTTTTAAGTCAGAGAATGCAACTACATAGAATGCATATTTTATTAATCTCAAAACCATCAGAGCAGTCCAGGCCGCTTTTCCTGTCCTGTGTTTATTGTGCGCTATAACAGTTCTGCTACTTTTCAGAATCTGAGGCTGTACGAAGGAAGGAGATGGATGTGGTCGACGCAGGCATCAGCAGTACAGGCACTTTAGCCAAAACGGCACTCGGTGACCAGATCCTTGCTGCTCTGAAAGAGAAACCTGCTCCAGAGCTCTGCTTGGACAGTCAAGATCTTGAGGTGGGTGAGAATGACATAACCATCTTCTGGTTAGAGGGAAAGCTGTCCTTGCTTCTGGAGGCTCTCATCTCAATATATCTGTTTCAAAGTGGTGAGGTTTAATCTATTTTTCTTCCTCAGTAACACACTTGATACTACACTAAGTACTCTGGTCTGTTCCTCTGAAAAGCCACAAAGTAATTTTGGGTTTGATCTGTCAAGTCAGAATCAGTCAGTGCTTCAGCTGTCTCAACAGCAAGTTTGTCTGCAGATGCAGCTAGATATATTTCTTTTATATATCCCCCCCCCAAAAAATAACTCCTTATTTTGGAAAATGGTGTAAATAAAGCCACAGCCAGCTTGGAAAGGAAAGCCTAGGTAAACTTTAACCATCAGAAATCATGTTCTAGTGCTACGAACTTAATCCTGGTGCTTTTCCCTGCTGTAGAAATTGAACATCTGAATACAGTTTCAAGTTCCAAGTGTTGGTAGAATATTGAAAATGCACTAGCCCAGGGGATAGATGACGAAAGCTGGGAACATCTGCAGTACCAAAGTGCTGGTATTGAACAGGTGTCTCATTGCTGCTGTTCTTAATGTGGGTAGAGGGGGTAGCGGTTGAGGAGCATCAGTAGAAAAGATTCTTACAGATCTGTCTTGCCACAGCTGGTCGTGAAAGAGGACACAGGAGCCCTGGCCTCAGCCCTGGGATGGGACAAGCAGAAAGCCGAAGCTCTGCAGCAAGCCTGTGATCAGGAGCTCTCCAAGCGTCTCCAGCAAGTGCAGACTTTGCATTCCCTAAGGAGCATGTCAAAGGGCAAGAAAACACTCCCCTTGGAAGACTGGCTTAGTTCGAAACGCAAAAAATAAGACTGTAGTGCCACTTGTGGCTTTGGGGTGCGGTTTTCTGCATTAGAATCAATACAAGCAAAGATACATCCTGGGAGCCATGGTTTGCTGGTCGTACTGTGGTCAGGCTGTAGACAACTAAAACCTGGACATTGTCCTGAGGCTTAAAGTCCTGCGATGATTCAGATCATGTGTAACCAAAGGGATTGTGGCTTTTTGCAGAATACTAGAACAATGGTATTGCTAAACACAGCATGTAAGGGTTCAGCATTGAATATCTGGTCGGGAGCCAGAAGCTTCCATCTCATGATGACGGATCCAGCTTCTGAAGCCCCAGGCAGCTCCTTCCTGGGTGCAGCGTGAGCACTAACTTGTCAAACACAGCAGAGGTGAAAGCACTTGCTTTGGAAGGCTGTGGGACAGCAGACTGAAATTTGGCCTGTCTGTATTACTTTCCTAATCACTCGTGTAGTATCATGACGCTTTAATATTAACGGGCTTATTTTTAAATTGGTTGAAGTATTTTTTTTCTAATATCATTAAAACCTTTTTACCTTACTGTTGGACTGATTTTGATGTTTCCACCAGCTGCTATGATTAAAGAATGCACTGATAAATACAGTATTAGCTTAACAAGTACTCTGTACGGAGCCTGTCCAATGTATTTAGGTAGAAGGTGGGAACTGACTGGACTGTGGGGGAAAGCTCGCAGTCAGCTTTTGGTCAGTCTGCTTTGCCAGGGCAAGTAATTGCTTCCTACGATGTACATTTCTGCACTATAACCTTATAGGCCATGACAGTTAAAGTGCTTTTGCCTTTCTCAAGCTCAGTGTTTCAACTGTCAAGACAACAAGTGGGAGATATGGCTATTAAAACAAAAATAGGGCTATTAAAACAAAAATAACATACTCAAAATACCCAAGCAAAAGTATCAAAAGTGGAAGCAAGGAGGAAGTAAAACAATTACTGGAGAAACCAAGGAGCAACATGGAAGGAGTTGCACATACTAAGGTATTATGGTCAGTGAGAATGTTCTGCATTAAACTCTTTATTTAAAGGATTTTAATAACAGATACCTTTTTGTGAGCAATTAAGGCATTTTGGCTGTAAACTTTACTGGGTTCTGACCTTTAGGTTTTGGAACAAAAAAATCCAACTAATCACGTTCACCTAGAAACCTAAGAATTCATTACTATTGCTAACTTTGGTTCCTCCAGGGTAGTAAGAGAAAATGACCAGAGACGTTACTTGATAGGTAAATTATGCCATGTTGGAATCTTCACTTTCAGTCACGGCTGTTTCTTGTTCCCCAGATGTTCTCCCTCCCTTAGCTGCACGGGACTTCTTTTTCTTCTTCTCCTTTTGCTCCTTGTTACTTGATGCGAGCTCTTCACTCTTCTGGGTGATATACTTTAGCTGAGAACAATAAACTCATCAGTCATCTACTGAGAAAACACCCAAGTGATTTACTTCTGAGATTGACAATGCTGTAATTCGTCTGTTTATTGCACTTTTGTACTTGGAACCTCGGCAGCCCTGTTGCTGAATTGCAATCAGATGTGTTCCCACAGTGAGGCACAGTGTCGTGAGGGAAAATGAGGTGAAAATTAGAATATCCCTGGATTGTACCCATCCATCATCTATAAGCCACTGAAATTGCTTAAGCAACTGTTGCTTCATCATCTATAGCCGTCACTCAGCCGCTCGTAGGAATTAACCAATTGGTTTAAGCATATTGTGAGACAGAAAATACAGTGAATCTCACCAAAGAATTGCTCCTTCTAGCCAAGAGCTTCACATCTTCTGTAGTGACTGTGCTTCGTTTTGCATGCCTGCATAAAACATAAAAATATCGCTTAATGTGTTTGCCACCATTGGTTGTAAGAGGCCATACAGCATCTAATTCAGATGCTAATAAGCATCTGTCACTCCCAAACCTTCCAGTGCTGTTATGTATTAATACATTTGACAATTATATCCTACAGTCATTAATATGAACAATGAATTATACCATATAAATGAACTTCCAAGATCAGGAAGAACCTACAGGGGAATATCTATTTCCTAACTTCCCAGCCACTATTTAATGAACCAATAGAATCCTGTAAATTACAAGACACATTTTAAAGTTTACATACTTACTGGAGCTGAACACAAGCAAAGGAAGCCTTTGTAACAGTCAAGTGTTCCAGTACCCACCTGGCAAACATTTCGAGGTCTTTTGCAAAGTTCTCTGGAGAAAACAAAGACACCACATATTTCAAACCAGTAACCGAGTCAGAAGAGATGTACAATACAGTTCTAGCTGTTACAATGGCGAAACTGCAGATGATCCAAGTTAGCCAGGAGAAGTGACCGTAACTTGTTTCATGTGCCACTCTGCACAGGCAGGCGGCCCACACAGTATTTCCACATGCCTTTAAATGCATTTACCAGCTCTGAAAATCAGAATCACTATTTCTTGTACTTTAAAAATGTAATGCAAGAAATGATGCATTAGTGATACCTAATTCCAGTAATATTATTTTTAAAGCACCACTTCTCCAGCAATAGCTCTTGGATAAAACAGATAATATGCAAACTTGCGTACCACACTGCCTGAAGGTGATCTCTGAAATAGCCGCAATGGTTTGTTTGCTGAACTGCACGTCTTTGTCTTCCGCAACCTCCTCACACAGGCAGCCAACCGTGTAGTGAACCGCGGCCTTCAGCCTCTGCAAGGATCCAGAGCAGCGATGGGTCAGCTCTCTGCACACACTCTTGTGTAAATTATTTAAAAGGACGCAACATAAGCGACCGCTTACAGTCCCACACCCACCCCGGGTTCCATCTTGTCCCGGCCGGGCCCTCCCCGGGTGGCGCTGGGGACCAGCCCGGGTTCGGTGGGAGCGGGGCCGGGGCTGCGGGGCCGGGGCTGCGGGGCCGGGACTGCGGGGCCGGGCAGGAGGCGGGCGCCCCGTCGTACCTGGGCGAGCAGCAACCGCTCCTCATCCTCCGCCGCCATAGCGCGGCCCTCAGCGGCCCGGCCGCCTTTCCCGCCCAGCGCGGCGGGCGGGGCTGAGGCGGGGCCGGGGCGGGGCCGGGGCGGGCGCAGCGCGGGGAGCGCCGGTACCTCAGCCCGAGGCCTCCCCCGCGGCCCCGGCAGAGCCCGTACCTCAGCCCGAGGCCTTACCCGGGGAGCCAGGCCCTGCTCCCTCGCCTTGACGCCGAACGGGGCGTGTGAAGCTTTTGTCCCCGTCAGGAAAACAAAGGGCTTCACCGTGTGAGAACAGCCGGGAATTCATCCTCCAGAACCAAGCCACTGCCTGTTACAATAAACAATGCCAACCAAAAAAAACGGGCCTTTACCTCCCTGGAATCCTGTGTAGCGTTACTGTGCTGCCTGCCATTCTCCACCTCAGCAATTACTGAAATGCAGCCACCTCTATATTGATCCCTAGGAGTCTGTGCATTATAATACAACAAAAATATTATCGTTTTAAAGTGTATTCTATCAAAAACTGCACAAAGATATTTTATCCAGTTTTGGCTTAAGCAGTGGAAAAAAACCACCTCAATGCCTTCATAAGCAAGTTTATTTAGCTTTCTTACATTATATATATATATATATATGAAATATACCCACGAGTTATTACAAAAGTGTCAAAACACAAATTCTAGCACAGTACAGTAAAAAGTGGTATTCTAGGAGTATCAGATCTACAGTATCTTGGCTTCCAGAGGAAATACTTCCATTAGACGTTGTAGGCAGAAGAGGACACGTTTCCTCCATGGCCTGTCCAGTTTGTATGGATAAACACGCCTGGCTTCGATAATAATTCATATGTATGTGCACCAAAGTAATCGCGCTGAGCCTACAACAAGAACACACACACACAAAATAGACACGTGAATAACACAGCCACACAAGTACTAGAAGTTGCACCTGCTGATACTTGGCTACAGGAATACTAGAAATAAGGTCTGACTCTCGTATTCTAACATTCAAAGTTATATTTTCATTATCAACGAAATCACTGCAATGAAACATTTTCTAATTTCTAGTAATTGATAGTTCTGTAGAAAGACAAGGGTATTATTTCTGCTAGGCACTGATCTAAAAAACAAGCACCTACATACCTCCAAACATTCAAAGATGCTTTATGATGTGTTTTGATTCAAAGACATAATTACCCTTGGTTCACAGATGGAACACGAACACATGCTGGGCACCATTATACCTCTGGTGTTCTTCATCCAGACATGTCATAGTATTTTGTTGCCATGAATTTCAGGTTTAACACAATTATATTGGGCAATCTGTGCCTTTATCTTCACATTGCTGGAGTGATTAGTGCCATCATGGCCTCTAGACCAGTGTTTAGATAACAATACCTGAATCAGGTTAGCTGGTAATACTTCGTGCCTGTATCCGTCGTAAAAAGAAAGCGCTGTGGTGAAGCAGGGCATAGGGATCCCAATCTGTACTCCAGTGCTGATTACACGTCGCCAGGAGTCCTGGGAGAGAGGAAAAGAGGCAAGGAGAAAAAGAAATAAACTACTCAGTGCTTGCTTGGAGGTATGTGCAGGTGTATGAACTATTCTAGTATAACCACATGTGCTATTTCATGCTATAGGAAATCTATGACCAAGCCTGAGCAAACGCAGCAGCAGATTCCTGATTTTACATAATTTACATAATCCAAATTACTGGCAGGTAAGATAAGAGTTAACAAACAGAACAATAAAAGTGCAGACATACACTTCACACGCGATAAACCCCCAGCCTCCAGCAAGGATGCTGTTGTTTCACATCATCGGTGCATCCCAAAAGCGTGCACATAGCAGGGAACATACTGAGCAAACACTGAGGCACTTTGAGGGCCTCTAACCAAGCACAGTACAATGCCTGCCCAAGGGCATACGGGGTCAGCACAACACTTCTAACAGATGTGGATAATCCTCACGGCAACTGTACAGCTGATTTTTTAACCTGCACGGAATATTCAGCTGCAGCTAAAAGAATTATTAATGATAATATGACTTCTTTGTTGGTCATATAATCTGGTTTTAGTTCTGCCTGTCAACTCCATCCAAATCAGGACACTGTTTGGACAGACGCAGGTCTAACGAACAAACGCTGTTATTTTGGTGCTACTGCAAACAATGGTAACAGAGCTTTACACTGTGCAACTGAAATCCAAGTGCGCAGCAGGCACAAGATACAGAGCAGGGATGAGAATGTTCACACAGGCCAGACATTTTTTCCTGATACAGTGTTTTGTCTGAATTGCTACATTTCTGCCAAAGGCTCTTCTGTAATACTAAAATGGAAACCGTAAGTTTCTAAGAGTAGCTTGGCTAGTGTCAAAGAGCCATGACACAACAAGGACCGTATGTTTCTTTGCTCCTGTATTATCTTTTACGTTGATGGTACCAATACACCTTGCGACATTACACAACACCTTTGGGATTAAGGATGCTGTATAAATAGGTTTCGAGGATGTTCTCTACCTTTTCAATGTTCAGTCTGAATATACTTGCGAGGTAACTCCTGGGAAAGAAGCTAAAGTAAGTCCAGACTGTAAACTATTGGTTTTATGCTGTTCCTTCCTTGGAAACTCACCTGACAGTTTTCAACAGCTGTCTTAAAGAAATCATCCAACAGCAAATTCTGGAGGTCAGGGTTTCGATCAAAAGCATCTTTGATCTTTCCCAGGAACACACTAGGCAGAACACATGTAAACCAAGAATAAAATTTCACAGCTTCCACCAAAGGCCCAGAATCCAAAACTTAGAGTGCCAAAATTTGCCTCAGCAGGACTCAAATTCCAAACATTGAGAAAGATGCAAACAAAACAAAGACTGAAGAAAATCTGCAACAGTTAAGCCACCAGAAAATTGGCTTAATCTGGTAATGTGCAGTGCTGTCTGCAGAAACAGCCTCTCAGTGTTTTATCAGCAGATTAACTCCATGGATTTTCCAATAAAATCTCTAGGCTTGCCAGCCTAGCACCACATATATAAAATTGCCTGCGCTTCTCCACTCAGCAATTACCTCCTCATCTTAATTACCTTCTGATGATGCAGCCTCCCCGCCACATCAGTGCGATGCCACCATAATTCAGCGTCCAGCCAAATTCTTTGGCTGCTTGTCTCAGCAGCATGAAGCCTTGAGCATAGGAGATGATCTTGGATGCATACAGGGCCTAAAAAACAAAAATCACATTCCAAGTGAAGTCCCACAAAGTTGAACGAGAAACTTCACGGCCTACATGCTCTGTTTAGTCCACATCTCACCAGGTTTGAGTAGAGTAGCCATACTGCACCTATCTGAGAACTAAAATTCCAATTCCAATTGTTGGAAAATTTGTTCTCAGGGAGGGATCAAGAGCTGTTATCCCAATTGTAAAGATGGGAGTGTTGAGGGATGAAAAAGCAAGCTCCTGTGCATGAATTATGTCCTCTGCACCCCAGCTATAGTTGTCACTGCCCACTGTGGTTTAGACTTGAATTCCTTCAGGACTGTTCTTTTGTCAGGAAAGGAATTGATCCCATTATGCTTTGTGGACAGCACTAGACAATGCACAATGGGATGGCTGAAAGCAGGAAATGTTGCACAAGAGCCACTTGCCAGGGTTTACAGCATCCAAACCCTGCTCTGCTGTGCACTCTGGCAAGCACAAGGACTCACCTTACGTATGTCCTCCAGAAAGGCCTTCTTGTTCCCACCAAACGGAGTCACTTCGGGGCCACTCAGCAGCTTACTGGCCTGTACTCTCTCCTCCTTGAGGGACGACAGGCACCGTGCAAACACAGCTTCACCTTTCAGCCGGGTAGGAAAGGGCAGAAGATTAGAAAGCTCAGCATTGCTGTTAAGGTCTGAGACACCTGTCCTCAAGCACACAGTGAGTGTGTCGCTGAATGCTGAGCCACATGCACAGCACAACAGTCACACGGGAAGAGAGGTCTACAAATGAATTATTTCAACAGCATTACTGAGGGACCAAACCGCCAGTCAGTGTAACCACGAGGTAAATACTGACTGATACAGCTTTCAAGTGTTTAAGAAAAAAAAGCCACAAGTTACCCACATGAAAATTCATCCTCAGGAACCATCACCAGCTTAGTTTTGGAACCTAATTTTAAGAACCTACTTTAAAATTTCTTCCTGTCTATAAAAGACAGACAGTGTTGCACTGCAGTCCAGGGACACGCAAGGATGAAGACTTCACTAATTATTGTATCATGCTTTGAAGATAAAAAGCTCTTGCATAAATGCCAACACACATTAACTAGATGTGCTTTGAAATACATGCAAAATAAGAGCAATTAAAGTCAAGAATAAATCAGCAGGTTAACTTGTAAGGGGAAATAAGTTTTACAAATCTGGTGCCCCCACAACACTGGCATTCAGAAGCCCACAAGAAAGTTTTATAACATCACTAAGCAGGTTACTAAATGTTATTTGCCAGGGCTAAGGACTTAGCCAAGCAATATCTTAGCTCCTACAGACAAAGCCTGAACGCCAATCTCTTGATCTGACTCAGGCAATTCTTAATCATGTTGTTTTAAGCTGTACTTATTTGCAATTGAAGATGATATTGTTAAATGGTGAAAAAAAATCCTTTCCCAGGTCTGACAGAATGAAAGCAATCAAGTTTATTTTAGTCTTTGTATTGAACTTTTCTTCCACCTTTAAAGTGAGTCATGAGTTAAAATAAAAAAAGAGATGAATCAGTAATGCTTTCATGAGATCCTGGATCCTCCCGGCAGCAGGGTTAACAGACCGTATCAAAATCAGAACTGGCTCCTCTCCATTTCTGCAAAAACTTCCTTCTACACTAGGGAGGAAAAACGTGGGGGAAAAATCAAAGAAAAGCAGGAGTAGCATGACTCTGCTTTTACAAGCAGAAGTCTGCAAGTCACGCTCCTGCAGTAAAACCACCCCCACTCTGCCCTGAGAAGGACAATGTTTGCACACGGGCTATTGCACACACTTCCCTGTTGACTCCTCATTACCTAACAGCGCTCTGCTGGCACTGCAGAGACTAATTAGGGAGAGTCTCCTCCACCCTTGATCTTTGCAAGAACCCCGAACAGGAGAATATTAACAGCTCAAGCAAGAAACACTCTTTCAAGCCTAGAAGAGGCCAGATGGAAAAAGCAGTTACCTATGAGTGTGACAGGGACTCCGTATTCCAGGGCAGAAATGGCCGTCCACTTCCCTGTGCCCTTCTGGCCTGCGCTGTCCTTGATCTTTGGGAGGAGGTGCTTGCCATCGCTGTCTTTGAATTTGAGAATATTGGCTGTGATTTCAATCAGGAAAGAGTCCAGCTCTGTCTTATTCCATTCCTGAAATACCTGCAAGAGGAGGAAAAAAGTGTACACATACATATATATATATATACACACACATTGATTTACTTTCTATAGGCTATATCAACAAGTTGCCCATTCAAGACACATCATACTTATTGACTTGCTTCAACAAGGTCTCTGCAAGATTTGCCTGCTTGATTATAATGCTCAATGTTTTACTGGCTTTGTTCAGGCAAGGTAATTCAGATCTCTGCACAAGAAGGTGTTTCTTGGGGAGAAATCAACTGTAGAATGGGAGAGTTTAGACAATTTCTATAACCATTCAGGTGTACGTGCTTGCTTCTCCCTACCACATTTGAAGCTCAGGGCAAGAGACAAAAAACTACAGATCACCTTGGACATCTCGTCGTGCTCCATGCCCAGCACGTCTTTCATCAGGTGATAGGCCTCACAGATCAGCTGCATGTCTCCATATTCAATCCCGTTGTGCACCATCTTCACAAAGTGTCCAGCGCCCTCATCTCCCACCTGGCAGGAGAAACCAAAAAATGCCATCAGCAACAGTGCCGTCACCACTTGCAGTGTTTAATGCCTGCCCATGGCTTCCTTCTGCCCAAAGGAAGGACGGAAGCCCAGTGCTAACTGAAAACACATGGGTCACAGATCCATTTAGCTCCCCCAGCACAGAAACCAGCCATAAAACTTTGTCTTTCCACTGAATGGGATAAGTTCCCAGTGATGGCAGATTTGAATAGAACACAGTCAGTCAAAAAATCAACCACTAATGTTTTTGGTTTTATTAAGGAAAAACACACATGAGACTCAGCAACCAAACTACCTGAGCACAGATCGAACCACAAGGTCAGTATCAAATAAATAGTTACCCAGTCACAACAAGGTTCCCCAGAGCCCACTTTAGCAGCAATGCTTTGAAATATGGTCTTGATGTGGGGCCTGTGGGGAGAAATAACATGCCTCAGCAGACAGGCAGAAGACACAAACACTGCAAGCAAAATATAAATCCATCTGTATGATGCACCCTTCTGTAACCCGCCAAAAGGCAGCCTGGGGTGAGGGAGGGCAGGGACCAATCCAGGTAAGATGGCAGATAGAAGCTGTCTTTACTGAGCTGTTCATGGCAAAAAGATGATCAGACAGCAGACCACTGTTACGCTGTTTCTCACTTTGTGCCATCAAATTTGAACAGGTTGATATTGGTACAAAACACCAATGCAAACGCACAGGGACTGAAGAGATTCTAATGCTCAGGTAAAGCCCGGACACACCTTTTCTTTCTACATTTACAGAGAGAATGGGCAACCAGGGATAAATTCTAATATGAACATTGATGTCCAGTCCTTCACACTAACAGAAGTACAAAACAGCAGGGCAGCATGGCAGAAACTTGCAAAAGAAATCATGTATTCAGTACAAACACATACTGAAGCCTCCTTAAGTAACACCTGTCAGTGCAGGGATGTTTGCTGCTGCTGCCCGTTTCATGGTTAACAGCCTTCCAAGTGCATGGGACCCAAAAAGAAAAATCATAGTCAAGTTCTTTTCTAAAATCTAAGCAAAATTCCTTCCTCCCCTAGCACGCATTTCTCCTTCGGATTTCTGTAAGTGCTACTTTTGCCTGTGAATTCCTTGAAAAAAACCTGCCTTTGTTTCGCCTGCCATGAAAGCTCGGCACTGCCCCATGACCCCAGCTAGGTTGAGAAATCTTGAGCCTTGAGGAAGTGAAATGGCAACGTAACTTGTTCTCTCCACACCCACGCCCTCCTCCTTTCCTCCCTCGGCTCTCACTGTGAACAGAAGACGATTGTTGCAGACCATTCTGGAGAATATACCAGCTCACGCTTACCAGGCTTCTTTGGCTCCTCCTGGCATGAGTGAAGGACCATATCTGGCACCCTCCTCTCCACCACTAACGCCACTTCCAACAAATAAGATGCCCTTCTCCTTTAGTTCCTTACAACGCCTCTGGAATAAAAAGCAGAGCAGCATTATTTAATTTCTTTCAATGTCAGAGCCTTACAAACAAAGGTTAGCAATTCAGACACAAAAATAGGTTTTAGATTCTGCTTTAGACATGCTAGAAGACAACCTCAGAGAAAGCTTCTACATAAGACAGCACAATGAACATTAGGAAACTTCCTGTCGCTTTGACATGGATCCTTGCAAAAGAAACGTGCTGAGAAAACAAAGTCCTTATAAGCACCGGATAGAAAAGGGCAGGACTGAGGCTGGAAAAGGCTCAGAATTAAATGTCAGGTGATACACACTGTGTGCAAAGACGTGGGGGAGGCAGATTAGGCCCAAGTGGAGCTGCTGAGGTCACTGCAGTGAAGGTGCAAGCACAGACAACCATAACGGAAACTGATTCCCTCCGAGTGGAAGAGCACAGGCTGAGATCCCTAAGGGAAGCTGCAAGCTCCCCAAGTGTTAATCCTCATTTAGTACCTGTTTTTCACTCTGGCGTGGCTAATTCACTTATCCAAGATCAGGATGTCAAAGCAGAATGACTAATACCAGCACCTCATCTAAGATTCAGAAGTACCAATTTGAATGTGATATTTTAATGTAAGCATCCCAGATATGCTAACAAAACTTCTATAGTTACAGCCTGCTCATAAGCAGGTTTCATTTTCTTTTTTTTTTAAAAAGAATCATATGTATTTTATTCACCCACTTTGGGCAGAAAACAGGCTTACCGTGGTATCTCGATACTCAGAATTCCCACCATCAATTATAATGTCTCCGGTCTCCAACAATGGCACCTGCCAGAAATAAATCGGCATTTTAGTTTTATCCATGCATTCAAAACCTCATTAATGACAAATAATGGAGATCTTCGAGAGGAAACTTCCCTAAAAGACAGCAAGAAGTCGCAGGTAGAAAGAATGTTTCCCTCACCAATTTATTGATGAAGTCATCCACTGCAGTTCCAGCCTTCACCAGCAAGATAATGCGACGGGGCTTCTTTAACTTGGAGACCATCTCTTCCAGGCTGTGAGCACCGATCACTTTGGTTCCCTTGGCCTCATTGGCCAGAAAATCATCCACTTTAGAAACCGTCCTGTTAAACGCACAAACCTGGGGGAGAAAGAAAACACGTTAATAAAAGCTGCCAAGAGAGCAGTTACTTGAGCTCAAACCACAAATTATATACACAAGGTTCAACATCTTGTGCTCTTCCACTTCCACCTTCCCTAAAGACACAGAGCAGGGATGAACCTGCAGCGTGTCTCTGCAAGTGCCTTGGGAACCCACAATTATTGGCCAAGTGCAAAAAAAACTTCAGGGAAAAGTCATACATAGCTAACACATGAGGTGGCTTGCTGAGTACAGGCACGCACTGCTGGTTTTCTCTGGAAAGGGGATAAAGGGCAGCCTGGGTTATAACTACATGGGGGAAACAACACCCGTTAGACCATCACAAGGTAAAAAACCCACAAAACACTAAATAAACAAAATGCTCAACTCCAATCCCAAGTGCTGGCAAGTCAGCCTTTCTGAACGTTTTCTCTCACTTACCACAAAGCCATGGTCGTTCATGTTCAAAATAAGGTTTTGGCCCATCACAGCCAGTCCAATCAAAGCAATATCAGCTCTGGAATGTGGAAGCAGAGAAGCACCAGGTAAGTCTCGTTAACACTGGTATCCGTGCTCCCTGTCAGGCTGTTCTGATCTTGCCGACTGCTGGGCCAGCCCAGCCCCTTCCAACAAGTGCTGCAGCACAAGCTCTGGGTTCATTTGGCTGGTTATGACAGCAGGAGACCCTTCTGGCTCCCAGGCAGCCCCGCAGACAGAGCAGAGACCAACGTGTTTCAAGTCACCAAGGTTTCCTCCCAACCAGATGAGTAAAAAAAGTCAGATACACAACACATTGCACTGGGATGCAGGGAGTAGAGCGAGAGGTTCTGTCACCGACAGATCCAGCTCCGTCACAGCTCCACGCTGAACAGATGCTGAGCTACAACATCACTACACCGGGCTTTTTTTGCTTCTGTAACACAAACTGTCTCAGATTTGGGGTGCGAAAAGGGGAATTCTGCTGGCGGTCTAACCCAGAGTGCGGGTGGCACACAGAGAAACCCAGACTGTTAATATTTCTATTCAGGAACAAGTTTCCTGCTTCACAATCGTAACTCCAGAACTGACTGCTCCCGAATTTTCTCAGCGTCTCTCAGCAAACCGGCTCATCCTCCTCATCGGCCCCTCAGCCGGTGACGCCGCGGCCCCGCCAGGCCCGTCCGCTCCCTCCTCACCCTCCCGGACACACCCGCAGCGGGGACCGCACGAACACACCCGCTTCCCCCTCATTAACCCGCTGAAAAGCCGCGTTTGGCAGGAAACTCCTCGGCAAAGCCGAGAGGTTCGAAAGGCTCCCACCCCCCCCCACGCCGCTAACGGTCTGTGAGGCCTTTCCCATGAGCAGGGGCACCCCCGGCTCTCACACCACCGCGAAACGGTTCCGGCGCTACCCCCCACCCCCGGAGGCGGCCAGGCCGAGGTCCCGGCCCGCTCCCGGTCCCACCCGCACTCACTGGGCCATGGCGGCGGCGGAGGGCGCAGGGCCGGAGGGCGCAGGGCCGGCGGCGTCTCCCGGGGCTGGGGCTGCGCCTCGCGCCCGGCCCTCAGCCGCGCGGGCGGGGCGGGATAGGGCGGAGCGCGCCCATTGGCTCTTCCGGCAAGCCCCGCCTCCCGCCCATGGGCCGATGGTTGGGACGCCACGCCCCCTTAAAGGGGCGGCACGGGAAAGCGCGCAGCCCGCCAACAGCGCTTTATTCCTTCTATCCTTTACTTACAGGATTCATCGCCTTAAATGCAGCTGTTGAAACATCTTCAGCTCGGGGATCACTGGTATCAGTTTGTCCTCCAGGCGTCCTAGAATTCGGGCAGCACTGACTTTAAAATGAAGGTTTAAGCAAGCTGGGTTCATACCTTTGCTCCATGACAGTCGGGTGCATCATCAAGAAAAACTGACAGTCTAAGCAGGCTCACTTTGCATTGAAGTCACATTTTAAACATGAAGGCTGGCAGCAAAATGACCCATCAAACTTTCAGTCCTTATTTTGAATCTGGTATCAGTGAAACAGCTCAAGGCGTCTCTGAAGTATTAAATAAGCTGCCAGAAGAGCAACCAGAAAAAGTTAACAGGCTACTCAAGTGCCTAACAAAAAAAAATAAGGACTCTGTAACATCAAGCAGCAAGACACCCAGGGTAACCTTTACAGATAAAGAGCAGATCTCACCCACAGCCTGATAAAACTATTTCAACATCATGCAGCTTTTTTACCGTTACAAAAGGTGTTTGACAGCGAGTGGTGGCCCATTTCTGCGAGGCTTAAATGCTCTGCGAATGCCCTGTCCGGTTTCCTCATCACGACTTTTAAAAACTACAAAGAACTCTGCACTTTCAGACCCAGACGAGGATTCCCAGGGATCTCCCAGCACATCTCTGTCCACAGAGCTGGTGCCTCAGACTTCGCTGTTACATTTCCGTGGCTTCATTGCATATGCTTCCTGTAATTTTTAAGTCAGGCCCAGATAAGCAAGTATAGCAGCACTATACACCCTGATTTTATCTTTCAAGCAAAAGAATCTTTTGAAAGCTTAAAAAAATCTACTTTAAAGTGCTGTGTAACTTATTGAAGGGAAAAGGATGAGGAAGGATGAGAAGAGCCTCTCATCTTGCTCAAGAACAGACAAATTTCTTTTCACAAAAGCGTAAGCTTGTTCAGGACAGGTTTTGAAAACAAGTCATGAATATATTAGTAGTTAAATCATAAGAAACGGAGCACACATTATATCTGCTAATGCACTGGTTGTACCTTTATTGTTTCACCTCGTTCACTAACAATTCAGTGGTGCAAGGTTACCATACACAGTTAGATATCTGCATTGCACACCTAAGGCTATACAGCAAATGGATCAGAATTAGTACAAATACATGAACTATATTTACATTTTGTATACTCAAGCTCCAAATATCGGATATATTTACAAAATAAAATAAGAAAATGAAAACCTGAAATTAATGTACAGTGTTGCTGATACACTCCTTCACCGGGATGAAATCAGTTTGCAAAGAGATTTGTTCAAGAAGGCCACTTATACTGCATATACCTTGTATACCTTGTGTACAGAGATTAAACAGGGAAATGGGGACCGCAATTTAAAAAAATAATGTATTTCAGTGCAACAGCATGTGTAATGTCCAAATTGAAGAACCTTGATCAACTGCACACGAAGTATGAACAAGCAGAGTGGAAAATTAAGAACTGATCCTGGGAAGTGCTGATGGTTCGATGCTCCCTCTGCTCCCAGTCCCTGGATTCAAGGCCAGCAGGAGGCAGGTCAGTGCTGCTCAGGATCAGCATTCACTTGGCAACAATAAGAATTCAAGACTTACGACCTCCATACCCTCAGTTTTCTGAATACACAGCCGGTCCTGTTAATTTAAAAACTGTTACAAATAACGTTGGACACAACCATCTGGTTAGTGTTGGACTAGTTTTGATCTCAAATACTTAGAACGCATAAATGGCCTTCTGAACAACAAAAAAAGAGTCGATCCTGCCCTTGAACGGCTGATGTTTTTAAACAAGGAAGCACAAAATTAATACATTCCTGCTACATACAGTACAGTTCAGACCACACATCGGGGTTATTAACCACAACGGAGAGATGCAACACACACGTTAGAGACCCATTTTAAAGTACATTCAGCAAACCGTTCCAGAGCAGCGCTAGAATCCTTCCTCCGAGCAGCAGGTTAACAGCTGCATCTGCAACAGAAACACCCACCACAGTAGAAACTACCACGAGCTAAGGTTGTGCAAGAGAACCAGAAAGACGCAGATGCATAGGCAGTGTTAGTTGATTGGATAGTACCAATGGGTGTTATACCAAAGCTAATCCTTTCTTATCTAATGTGCAATTAATTACAGATGTATAAATATACAATACATTACATAAAATTAAATCCCTGTAAATTAGATAACAAGCAGCAGAAAGTCTTTGCTTTGAAATACCTTGCTTATCAGTTTTAAGGAATATTAGACACTCACCAATAAAAAAAAATCCTTTCTCAGTGGTCTGGAACTAATATTCCCTTCCCTTCTGCATCCCGGAATAGAGGAATCTTCTTTAAAAAGGTACTTAAAGTGCATTTTTAAAATACAGTATAGGAGGTTTAGTTTAGCTTTAAAATATCCAGGAGGCTCCAACACCAACGACAGGAGTTTCGATGGACAAAAATGATAATTTTCTCCTTCCTTTGAGTGGGGAATGTAAGAACTCGAACCACCGTGCAGTTTCCCAGCCGTTCTCTCCCAGGAACGCCTGTCGGGTTCACCACGAGTGGTTATGCTCAGTGGGCTGGCAGACCCACCGCAGGACGCCCCGTGTCCCGTAGCCGCGTCCCCAGAGCTGCCCGACCCCAGGACCCCGCACGCAGCAGAACCAGCAGCAGGTTCATCAGCCTCAAGACAAGGTAGCTTAGCACATTTCCCCCCTTTTTGTTCTGCTTCTAAAAAGAAATTTCTAACACGTTGGGCTAGATCAAAAAAGCTTTAGAGTGAACAGAAATCCTTTTTTTTTCCTTCTTTTTTGTCCTTTTAAAGAAAACTTGATTTCAGTCCAGTTTTAAGTAGAGAAACCGATGTCTCATAGGCTTCAATAACAGTTGAAAAACCGTAACTGTATGACTTTGTCACACCTCAAAATAGTAATGCCCATTGGAACTCCACACAAGGATCTATTTTGTCACAGATTATGCAGCTTTAAGAGATACTGATGCTTAAAAATAGAATTATGGTCTTCTGATGATCTGTTATCCGCATAGACAACAAGTCACCAGAAGCTGCTTGGAGTCTTTAGATAGAAGAGTAACATTTACGCAACAGAGCTGTAACGCTTCCAGCTCTGTGTAGAATAAGCCTGCCTCTTCCTGCTTTTAAAGGAAGATCCCTTAATCATGTTTCTATGCAAAGCCTACATCCCCTTGGTTCATTTTCTGGCTTATCCAAAGCAAAGACTTAGCAAACTAGTTTTCTTCTAGTTAAAAAAAGAAAGATAAAAAATAAAATGCTGTCAGTGTGTCACAAAGTGCCACCACCTGAATTGCTACACCTCCTCAAGCTGGTTCTGCTCTCATTATAAACGGTGGTGATGGCAACAAGAACTTACTGCTTAAAATGAACCTAATTCTTGAGCCTGGCTTAGCTCCAGCTTGAGGAGCCCTCTGGCAGCACGAGCAGCCTGTCTGATCCACACACTGCAAGTGCTTTATCATCCATTGCATAACACAGGAATATCGTCGCTGTATTAAGAGTCACACACCATTAAAGACGACAAAACCAAAAGTAAAGAAAATAATAATCATCCATATTTTGCTCCTGGGTCCCCAGGATGCCCCCTCACTCTGGCTTCCAGTTCTGAAATAAATCTGAGGACCATAAGAGATAATGATTTAGCTTGAGTACTGTCTTGAAATATATAAAGACAGGTCGTGGCAAGTGTCAGACTCCATCTCCCCGCTCCTTTGCCAGCCACGCTTTTAGGAGGTCTCCTTATGCATTGCACTTCACTGAGGAATGAAAACCCCATAACGCTAAATTGCTCAGCTGATGCCAGTCCCATGTACACTTTTGGCCGCAGAATTTCCAACGCATGGCATGACCTGCTGATGAGTGCTCAATCAAAAGGATCTTCTCAAGCTGGAGCTTCCCTAGGTGTGTAATAGTGGAACAAAACCCTTACCCCTCTCCCTTGAGAGGATGAAATTCCTGACCGTTCCCCAGGACCACAGCCGGCCCTGCCAGTGCCCAAGGGAAGTCAAGAAAATACAGAACAGCGTCTGACACACAGTAAAAGGAAACAAACACACGCCCAAACCCCCTGAAAATCCAACCAAGAAAGATGACTTCACCTCTCAGAAAGGAAGTTCATTCTGCTTTCCTTTCTTGAGGCAAGGACCAAAACTTTGGCCACCAGACCTTACACTGTAGGTCAAGAGCAACCACCACCCAGCTGATCTCCAAGAAGCCAATCACTACACCCACTGACCAGGACCAGGGTCTGCTTGATTCATCCTCCAGGAAGGATTAATTCGGAAGTTAAAAACTAGGGAGTTTTAGCTGATGAAAACTGTAGCAGGGAAATTAGGAGACATTCAACAGTTATTCCAAAAGGAAGTGAAAGCATCCTGCTGTTCCCTGGAGAATACTGCAAGTGCTGGGTCTAGAAAGTATTTTGTAGACAGAGGATGCTTTCCACATGAACAGCTGGGATGTCATCGGGGTATTACGGACAAGGGAAGCCTTTCAGAATGATGCCATAGTCTGTCCCAACACACTGATGACAACCACAAATATCTTCCAAGAGGTGAGAACTGTTGCTCCAGGAACTGAGGAGTCAGGCCCAGCAGCAGAGGTGCTGAGAGCTCCTGGGAACCAGCACACTGCTCTGCTTTCCGGTTACACTCTCCATCTGTCAAATACAAGGCTGAGCATCTGAAACTTTAGGGATTATATCTAAGATTTCAGTGACGTGGTTTATTTTTGTTCACATCAGTTCCATCTCCTCAGCCCAATTCAGAGGAGCGAGTGTTAATGTTTTCGGAAAGAGTTAAAGCCAAGTGCTGTTCACCTGCAGCCCCACAGCAAGAGTTCAAAGGCAGATCACTGTAGCCAGGCCCTCTTGCTTTGTTCCCTGTCTTTTCCAGCTTATGCCTCTTGGACCCTGGAAACTCAAGAACTTGCACCAAGTCCAAAATCCAGTCTGCCCAGATAGATTTGTCCAATGTCAGTTTTCAACAGAGTTTAAATTAGCGCTGGATCCAGAAAGCCTGAGGAGCTATTGCAATTCCTGGCTGGGTAACGTCTGTATAGAAGAATTTCTCTTTCCCTGGCATTAGAACTTTGCCCTGAGGGAACCAATGACTACTGCCAAGTCACAAATTGAATAAGAAACCTGCAGCAGTCTAGACAGACAACAATGGACAGTGGGACAGTTACCAAAAGGTCAGTTGGAATGGGAAAACAATTGTTATAAGAAAAAAATAAATAACTTTTTTTTTCTTTTTAGAGTCGTGCATAATCACTCCTTTTTTTGATTTTTCTTTTTTTCCTTTTTTTTTTTTCTTTTTTTCTCTTTTCGTTTGGTCACATGCTACTGGTAGGATTCTCAGCACAAGTGAAAAGAAACAAGGTAGGGTTAGGATACCTAGAAAATGTGCTGGCTGGAGGGGATGTTAAGCCACAGGATTACATACAAGAGAAACTGTCAAGAATCACAAAGAGAAAATGAGAGGTAACACTTCATCAGGTGAGTTAGGGAGAACAGATGAGAACATTACATGGACTCAGTACTTCAGCTGGCCCGTGCGTCTTCGAGCCAGTTTTGACCTGTGCAAGAAAGAAGTAAAACAGTCTTAATTGAATTCAGGAGTTTATTGTTCTTCCTTCCCCACAGTTTGTCCACCTTTTTAAAAGCCTTTCGTATAGTCCTATTTACTCCATATGCTTAGAAAGTAAGACATATCAATGGCTATAATAAAACTTCTCACTCTTCCGCTGTGCTCCTTTGAAGGAGGACGCTACCTTTTAAGGACTGCACTGTTAAGAAAATATTTGATGCTGTACACTAATAGCAACAGCATAGTAGCATCTCCCCACCAAGCTGCAGACGTTTGTCACCTGTGTTAAAGGGAAGGCTTCTGGAGAAGTTCAAAAAAGGGGCAGAAACAAGAATATCTGCTTTGGCTTACAATCAAGAGGATGAAAAGACCATCCAGAGCTGCCTGCACAGGAACACTAAGAAGCTTTATAAACTTGTAAAATAGCTACGCAAGGAAACCATTTAGTGGCCTCCAGACGCAGCATTGCACAATGCATACCACACATGTTCCAACTAGAATGTCACAAGCCAAAGCAGCAGCCACTGCACTTCCTGAAATACACGCCTTGTTTGATCTTTTCTTCTCAATTCCTCACCCTCCTCCCTCCCTCAGTTCGCCCATCTTGTCAAATCCTCCAGAACAAGACGAAACTGTGTGACAAACCAGCTGCCTAATTGCTTATGGCTATCTCACGATCTTCACGCTTTGCAGGATTGGCTGCCCAGGAGCTGCCTCTTACCGTATCGTGCCGGCCAGGAGCGGGTTGAAGGCGTATAACCAGTCGTTCATGTCTTTGTCGTTGATGGCCTGGAGCAGGACCCCACGATGCTTTGTGCACACACCAAACGTGTTTGGCGTCTGGAATATTAAGGACAATGTAAATACCGACGTCTACAAGCACAGAAGCAGATGCACACTCCCTCGCTGAGGAAGAGCTTGCTATGGCATTTCTAAGGTCTTTGATTTTATTAGTCAGTCAAATGGGACAAAATGTGGTTCTAAAAGACATAGTTTTAACTCATGAGGGTGGACTTGAAGAGCTGCTGAGATGGACCAATAAAGTTAATTTGATTCCTTGCAGGATGTTTGTGTGTTTTGTTTTAAAACAAAACCCCAATAGACCACACAAATGAAATTACAAAAACCAAGCACACAGGGTCACGGTACCAACGCATGCTCATAAAAGTAAATATGATGTGTAACAGCAGTCAATCTCTTGTAGAACTGTGTTCAAAACATACGAAACCAGGAACAAACTGGGAACTTGGTGTGCAGAATCAGATGCCAAACATTTCTCCAAAACACTGGTGCATTTTCCTTAGATTAGAGATGTCACACGGGATGGGATGGATGCACTACTACCTGTGACGTTCCTGCTCTATGGGGAAATAAACAACAGTGCTCAGACTGACCTTTACCATTGCCTGTTGATCCTCACTGTATTCCACCTGAGCTGTGGATAAGTTGATGAGTCCTCTTTCAACAGGATCTTTGTCACTGTTGTAAATAAAAACATAGGGACGGCGAACCACCACAAAGTGTTTGGCCCAGGAGCTGGAGAGAGGCTCCTTGAAGTGGAGGTATCCTTTCTTCGAGACCACAGAGCTGGGGAGAAAGCAAAACATCAAACCAAACCCACAGATAAACAGGAATGCTTTTCCCCCTAAATAAGGCACCTACTGAGCATCCCTGTGAACTGCAAAACACTGTATAAGACACTTGGTCCTTAGTATGTTTTGTCTACCACAGTATTATGAAAAAGCTCTTCTATAGCAAGCTGAATTTTGTCTTCGAGAACTCCGCAAGTGTCTGACAAATAAATGGACCCACAAAGATCTGTCGTTCAGTGAACTTCATGGTTTTGATGATAATAAACATCATGTTTGAGTCACTGGAAATCCTATTCATTAAGTAGATGCAGGGAACTAAAGTTGCAGAGATCAAATATCAACACAACCCTCGTCAGTCCTGCCTCCATCACACAGAACCCTGCAGTTCTGCTATCACCTGTTTAATTCACCTTCCTTAAACGGGGCAAAGAAACTTACAAACCCCAGAAAGCCCTGGTGACAGCTCTCAGGAGGCCATGATCACACTACATAGAAAACTTACCCTGGTCTGATTTCCTCAATATCAGGAACGAGGTTTAAGAATTCATTCTTTCCAGCTCTAGCAAGGTAGGAAGTTTCCACTGCAGGGATTAGCTGGAACTGTTCCACCTCGTGACAGGGACTGGAGGCACGAGAATTTGCCTCTGGTGTCCTTTAAAAAACAGTGGAGAAAGAAAAGTAAATCACAACAAACCAAGTGGAAGTTACAGTGGAATTTAAAGTGCATCTACAGCCTAGATTGTCTTACAAGTTCCATCCTTCAGACCAGACTTTCTGTACGCCAGAAAGCACTGCAAACACAGATTGGTGAAGCACTGAGATGTAATGTTTTTCCATTAAAACCCTATACTTACTTCTGATCAACTGAATTGCATCTTGAATCCACCAGAGAAGGGCAGGTAGATGAAGGTGTGAGGGTGGCACTGCTGAAACTCGACACTGATGGGTCCCGCCCAATGGGAGAAATATCCGACAGCTACAAGGACAAACACAGGTAAAATATTACAGAGGAGGGGTTTTGCAGCTGGTGTTCAGTCCAAAATCATTATGAAAATCAATATGAAGTGTTTTGTCTCTTCATAACATCAACACATTCCACAAACTACAAGTATGTTGCTATTGTACTACACATATAGTGTATTGCATAGCATGAAATATTTACCTTACAATCGCTGATGCTGTTGTACACCTGGTTGAACTCTCGATTGAAAGTGTGAGTAAGAAGTTGCAGACACTAAGGCGGGAGGGAAAAAACAAACAACACACAGAAAATAATTTTACATTTAGATTTTCAGAGAAAACTGAACACAAGAGGCAATTTGCCAAGACACATTTGGTAGCTCATGAAAGAATAAACTAACTTTAAACTGCTGTGAAAAATACGAGAAGAAGAGGGGAATAATCACTTCCCTTGATAAAATTCGAAAGCTTCATTTACAGAGCTACTAACAAAGGGGAATGTTTGTGCCACAGCACAAACCTGGCCACCAGTACTGGCTGGTGACAACAGATTGTTCCACTATAGCGCATATTAAAATCAATCTCACATAATACTGGATATTCACCATGCTATCCAAGGAGCATCGTTAATCTTTAATTATCTTTTACACGTCAATTTAGACGCGGGGTGCTTTTCTCACGTCACACACCTTGGTGGCCAGCTCCTTCTCCCGATCCACCAGGCTCTCTATATCGGCCGAGTCGTAGCCGCTGCTCTCGCTGGGCGTCACAGCGCTCTCAAATGTTGTAGTGGAAATCTGCGAGGAAATGCTGGTGGAGGTACTGAGGGTTCCGCTGCTCAGACTGGGAGACAACGAGTCACTCAGGGACTTGGGGACGCTGTCACCAAGCTTTTCACGAAGCAGGAGGAAATGTCGGGTTTTTTCCACCTGTTAAGAAGAGAAATCAGTATCATCTGCTCCAGGATGTGGATTTTACAGGCACTGAATTCTTATGCATTCTTTTAAGATTCATATCAGTAAACCTTTTCCCCACGGAGGGGAGTTACAATGGCACTAGAAGTCAAATCTGCCTTTGTTGAATACACTGAGATTTTGAGCTGAAGATTCTCCTCAGCAGCCAGTCCCATATTTTCCATTTTATGTTGGAGAATTCATTTAAATCTTCACTTTGAGAACAAACTCCATTTGGGAAACTGTTCAGCTCAAAGGTCTCACAGTGCGCAAACTAAAGGCAAATTCAAAAGGTACAATTGTGGGTGCTTTCCCCTTTCAGCCTCCCCTATCTCTTTACTCACCTCATGCAGCAGCTCCAGTTTCTCCAGCTCCCACTGATGCTCTAGGATGAGGCTGTCACCCCTGGGCCTCCAACCGGCCAGGTTCTCTTCTCCTCGCACATAGGCCACAGATGTATCCAGGACTTTCCTCCTCCTCCTCTGCATTCCTGAGCAGTAAACACCACCACAAGACATGTTAAAAACATAGCCGGAGGGATGCAACTAAGAAACATTTACCAATTAGGAAATGTAAAGTTTTCAGTGAATCCTTGGTTCACCCATGGTAATCACAGCCCCAAGCTGAAACCAAAAGCCTACTGAAGTTTTTTAGGGAACAGCAATGTTCCATTGCTCCTGTGAAACACAGGAACTGATTCCAATGAGGACAGAAGTGTTTACTCTGTCTATGAAATTTTCTGCAATATTTCAGTTTACAGCATCACCATCCCCTGAACAGCCAGTCCCTGCTCACCTGGACTTCCCGTGTCTGACATTTTGCATAAACTTAGTTCATAGATCCCAGTTACTCGATTGCTGTTCACAAGAAACCAGAGGGAAGGAAAAACAAAACAAAACAATTATCTTCAGAAATAAAGTGCATTAGCTTTAGTTAAGTGGTCCCTAAAGCAGAAGTTTAAGCATAGTTGTGAGTTAGAACTATATCTGAATTCTAATCTTGACATAAAACAGCCAGGATAGACTGCAAGGTCTCTAAAAATAGCATTACCCCCACATTCCCCTCCACCCCCCAAAAGACTCAGAGTGCAGCTGCTGCAGCAAATTCCAGGTCAGGATCAGGGTCATCTATGTGCACGTTTGAAAAATGTCTGTCTCTTCCCAGCTGGTCAGTCAGAAGGCTGGAAAAGGGGTCAGTAAAGAGAGAAGCCCTCAGTGTTTCACTGAAATGAATGCAAGAAATGCTCAAAACCAGACTGGAGAGCTGTAACTATACAGACTTTCAAGGAAGAAATAAAGAAAACTATGCTACATTCTCCTTATGGTCTCCAAGAGAAAAGGCTTATGCTGATGTAAAACATCGATACCAACATTTGTAACTGAACTTACGAGTCTGGAGATTTGGAGTAGCCGCTGCCAAAGAGATTGCGCAGTGATCGTGGTGGGGAGATCTTGGCATCTCGTGAGTAAAAGACCATACAAACATCCTTTGTTATAACAGCAGGCTGGATGCAGTGGTCAAGCTAAGAGAAACAACAGTAATGAATGAGTGACTGTAGACAACTACACCAGGTTATACCACTTCCCTCTTTCAGTGGGACAGCTTTTTGAAATTTGTTCTACTTTGGGTCTTTGGTGAAGGGTTTTCTGATGTGCTTCTGTGAAAGAGAACTGTCAAATTTCTTTATATATCTTATGGGTGAAAAAATTTTCCACCCTGTTCTCAGGAAGTGAGTAAGGATTTTCACTGGCTTCAGGATTCCGAATCACTCGGTCCAATAGGTATTTATCTCGGGTATGCACTGTCTGCTCTCTCAGATAGTTACACTTGAGTCACAAGCAAAAAGGAAGGCACAGGTCTCTAACCTCCAGGTAAGCAGAAAGGGTCATATAGATCTTCTCTCCATATGGTGTCACTCGATTGAGGAGAAGGGAGTTATGCAAGGAGCTGTCCCAAACTGCTTCAAACCGATAGAAAGTCCTGGAAAAGAGTACAGTAAAAGCTCAGTATAAGAGTTGCTCTGCGTTCCTCCCACCAGCACAAAGCATCTCTTCCTTGACAACATCCACTATGACTCCCAGTGGCTTAGGTAACAAATAATTGAAGCAAAGACCTTCTTTTCTCTCCTAAGATTACTCACTTCTACCTCAAATAGTGCGGCAGATACCAAATCACAATGATAGGTAGAGATAAGTCCTACATTCAAGTGATAAAGCTTTATTTCTATGTCCCTACCAGCTTCAAGTAAAAACTTGCAGATCTGACACAACTTCTATAAGAAGTTTAATCAGTTTGGTAGGTGGAAAATAAGGAGCAAAAGGCTCCCACAGTTCTACTCCAGCAATCAGGGAAGTTCCATCTGTTCAAGTAAAAAGAGACAGACTCATACACAGGACAGCTAAATCATCACATCTAGAGTCACCATTACACTCTCTCCTCTCTAACGAGGGTTCAGGGAAATGAGTTTCCTCCTTTCTCACAGGTACAGACTGATTTCATGACGCTTTGTTTGGCATGAAGTCCTGTGCCCTTATTCATTAATACAGCACAGTTTTCTACACTGGTAACAGAAAAAGAAGGTATTAACTCTTCATCATTTCCATCTGGTTTCCCTCTCAAATCCCCTTTCCATTGTGGTCTTCCATCCCATTTTGAGTCCAAATCATGTGATACTAAAATGAAAGCAAGAAAGCGCTTCATGTATGTTCTTTTTAAAAAGAACCCACAAGTTATACCTCTAAAGAGCTTCTATACCAATGCCCAAGGTCAACTCAGAAAAACAGAAAATGAAACTGAAGACGAATGACAAAAAGCAGGCAACAAGAACTACATCACCCTTTTCAGCAAAATTATGACTTCTGGCTGAACACCAAGTTGAAATCAAACGTAGCTTTGAGACAGTCACTCTGCTGGGTTTTGTCTAGCCAGGAAATTAAATATACACAGCCCTGCCTGGCCAAACCAGAACTTGATAGAACAGCTACAGAGGGAGACAAAGAACAGAAGTGACCCAACTTCTTTCAGCACAGCAAACAGTGCGAGGAGGAAAATGGAGCACAGAACAAGCCAAGCATAGAAAACAGGAGAAACGGGTTAAAGGCACCAACGTATAGCTAGAACTGATTTGTAAGTGGATCTTAGCATTAGTGAGAGGTGGTGAATTGAGAGCATTGAACTTTTAAGTCTTCTATTTTTCAAAGAGGCAGAACACAGAAAGCAGAGTGCGAAGGGTCCCAGACGGCGCGGGCAGCACGTCTGGCTGGGATCCCGGCTGCAATCCAGTCCCAGCAGCTACCACATGTCCTGCTTCTCTGCCAATGGGTAAACTAAGGCAGTAAGCACACGGTTAAATTTCAGATGCAAATCCAACCTAAGAACAGAAGTTGAATGTCAGTCACACAACAGCTACTGCTTTTTGTTCGGTGCGATTCTGAGCTGGAATTTCAAGTAACCTAATCATTCAGCCCATGACTTGGTACTTCAAACACGGCAAGAATCACAGAGACAGCAAGAAATTCCAAATTTAGTTCTTTGATACAGAACAAAGGAAGAAAATAGCAAGGACTACAAACAGGGACTAGAGTCTGATGGCACATTTTGAGAATCGGAAAGGCGGAATGAAGGAAGTTGTTACATGGGAAGGAAGGTTTACCTTCACAAGGATCTCACTGAATTGTAACCGAATAAAGCCCTGACACAAAGGAGGAGAAGATATTCTACTTCTGGAAGAGCTAAGAGGCTGCTAACAGGATTCAGTACAAGCTAAAAGGGAAGTGGCAGTTATACAAATGGGACATAAAGCATTCTGGTTTTAAGAATCTTTATGTACAAAGGAAGCAAACAGAAAATACCTAGGCATATCCTTATCAAGAAAGAGCCTGTAAAAACATAGAAAGAGCTTCGGTTAGTGCAGCCAAGAGCACAATGGAAAAGCAACAGCTGAGAGGAACAGAACAAGTGGATGTAAAAACCCACAAAAACAAACACGAAAACCACACACTGTGAACCAGAAAACAAGTCTGCAGACAATGAGAAAACACAAGACATTTGCCTTGCCAGGGCTTCAATCACACTCCATCACCTGCCATTCACTCATCCCAAAATGTAAGCCTTGGCATTTTGGTGAGAGATACATGGTCAACAGCTTCACCCACACTCATCCTTCATTCCCACAGCCCACCTCGTAGAAAACTACTGAGCTATACAGGAATGTCTCAAAATTGCTAGTGGACAGAAAGTAGTATCAGACTAGCAACACGCTCCTAACATTCCAGTTATACTGATCAAGTAATTCAAATACACTTCTCAGTTAGGCAGAGCTTAACTGCTATCAACCCTGGCGCTGTGTGCGTTCACAGACACGAGGTGGCAGGAAGACATTCCGTTGGTAGGAGCGGTGTCCAGAACCGCCTTTAGTATCGTGGGGGTATTTGTAAGTCCCTCTAACGGGGAAGAAAGAAGCCATTTCAGCACAGAGCAGGATGCCGCCTCCAGTGGTCATCAGCTGCAGCAGAGACAGGCTCCAAAACAGCCCCTTCTCCTCCAGACACACTCATTCAGAGTTGAATTTCAGAGATATTCCTGCTTTGCACCAGCTGAACAGAGGCAGGAGCGGTCAAGTGACTTGGCTGATGTCAGAGCAGGAGCGGCTGTGCCGCGATGCAGCTTCTGCTTCCCTGCCCTTTGTTGCAGACACTGGAGCAAAACAATGCAGAGCCTGAGGGATCTTTACAGTAACGCACCCTAAGGAGGAGACACCGCAGCCACAACCCTCGCAGACAGGCCCTGCTGTCACCCAAACGACCGCAGGTACATGAACAGACACCCACTTTTTAGAACTGGAGTCAATTTCTGATACCTCTGTATAAATCCACACATTATGAAGTTAAATTTACAAAGCATGACTCTTGGTTAAATGTCACATGCTCATTCCAGGAATAACATAGGTATGTACGCATCCATAAATGCGTTCCCCGAGATTGCTCTTGTACTTCAATGCTGTATTCTAGCAACAAACCTTAATATCAGTTTAAAAGTTCTGGGTTAAACTGTGAGACTCCCTTAAGCTGTCCCTTTCCATCTTCCCTTTGTGGTGTTTACACACAGAAACTAATTAAAATGCATTATCAAGAAATTATCCTCCATGTAGACTAATGGACTTCAGCTTTAGCAAGAATTCATGGTCACGTTCATACTCTATCTGTATGCTCTGTACCCATGGAATTCTACATTTAATTATTAGCAACATTCCCAGCTTTCCAAACATCCTGCCAACACCTCAGAGGTCAAAGAAATTTTAGGTTCCTGCTAGCGTGCTCACTTTATTCACTTACCTATTGGAGCTGTGAGAGGATTTCAGGTATTTTGCAGAGATAATATTCAAAGACAGAATAGCATCCACAGCAGCTTCATCTACCTCTGCTTTATTTCTTATACGCCCTGAAAATAGTAGGAGGAAGAGTCAATTAAAACTAAACCTGAAACATGGAAGGAATCTGTTCTCTCAAATACAAATTCAGACTATGTAATTAACAAGCAGCTGTAAGTGGAAGTTGCAAAACTTATGTTTTTCCTCCGTATCTTTTTCAAAATCCTCCTCTCGCAGCCAATACTCACAAAGATAACAGAATCTGATACAAAGAGAAATTACCATTGGTACGTTTTCTTCCTTGTACAGTAACATGCAAAACAATATACTCACCTACAACCAGTTCTCGCACATCTTTCCAGTGCAACTCACTGCCCTTCTCATGGATAATGGTGACTGTGATTCTACGCTGGATTCCCTGGTAGAGTTCAGAAACAACACACTGGTGAAGTATTCCCACATGCCCCCCAAAACATCATTATTTTGCACTTATACTGCAAAAATGAAGCAAATAAGATAATAAACAACATAAACCTGTAAATAATATTTAACTAGGATTATCTGTAGAATGTAGCTAAAGCCAAATTATTATTAAGGATTATTACAGGCATTTAAAATGCACTGAGACATGGTGATTTTGTGGATCTGTCTCACAGCCACACGCAGTGAGAAAGAACCAGCAAAAGCTGAGTCCACACAATCCTCCTGTGCCCTTAGTAGAGGTGGTGGTGGCCACAGGAGGCACAAACCTGGTCCCAAAGCTCCCTGTCTTTTAAAAGGCATCACGAATGGGATGCACACTATTAAGCAAAAGAAGCAGCAACATGTGAGGGGTCAAATATTCCCCTCATAGCCCAAAGCTACAAGACTAAGTACAGACTGAAGAGCGACTGACCCTACAGCTGTCATTAGCTGTGTGGGAAAGGAGGAGACATGAAAGACGTACAATCCCGTCATTAGCATTCTAATCCTTCCACACAGATGAAACTTGCTGTTCTACAGCCTCCCTCAGTACCTGGTGAAGCAGGAACGTCCCCTGGCAGGGCAGACCTCCCGTGTGGTCCACAATGGCAGGAATGTACCTGGTGAGACAGCGAAATCAGTCGGCAGGAAAGAGACACCAGCACAGCAACTTCCCTCTGCGTTCTGCTGCCAGCAGTTACCTCTCCATAGAATATGTGAAGAAATAAGTGTGGTTCTGCTGACTCTCAGCACAGTATTGGTGAAATATGGAAGTATCATGCACTGTACTTCCAGAACTTCTGGAAAATTCTGTGCAACTCACATCTCAATCTAATCCCTAAAGATCTGTCAGGGGAAAACCTCCTTTGTGGCAGAAGTGAACATAAAATCACTACAACCCAGTCAGGCACCAGGTTGGCATAAGCAAGATCACCACCCAACAACGACTGTTAAACATCGTCCTGGTCTGAACAGAACAAAGAGTAAAAGATCAAACTCCCACAAATCACCGTTCTTAAAAATAAAAGGTGGATACTGGACTTACTCCCCTGTTGGCTCCAACTCGCTGATCTCAAACCACACAAGGAGGTCGTATTTGCTCACACTCTGGCCCAAGCTGGGTTTGCTCATAGTATTTAACTTTGTAGCTGGCACTTAAAGAAAGAAAAAAAAGGGGAAAAAACGAATGGTTGACACAGGCTGAACAAGTAAAACTCACCCTAGTGTTCACAGAAACACGTCATTTCAGTGACCCTGTGTATTCTAGGTACCTATGCTGACCACATTGTTCCCCATGAAAACTACGTCGTTTACAGGAATCATTATTTCTCAAAGTGCTATTTTTTAAATCTAAGTTACTAGGTTAAAAAAAAAAAAAGAGTTAAATAATGACAAAAGTGTATCCAAAAAGCCTGAAAAAACATGCACTCTTTCCAGATCCACAGAAATTTCCTTAAATGTGCATCAGTTACTTTATGGCTTAACAGTTTGTGACCTAGAATTACTCAGGTCTGTCCATCTGCAGCATTACTCACCCATAAAGTACATTTCTGCTTTCCCACTCAAGAAAAAACATAAATCAAGAACTTAAAACTTCATTCTTCACTTCTTCATGTTACAAATTGCTAGTGTTCTGTACCACTTTAGATAAAATAACCTGTACGTAAGAAGGCTGAACAAGATTTATTCCAGAGCCACAATCCTGCCCAAGTGTGTTTCTGGGATCTTCATGTTTTGCTATTAGTGATTTCTTCTGGCCAGATCCTCTCTAATTCCTTTCATACAAATATAGGGATAAACCATGTTAAAAAAGTAATGGGCTAACTCAAAGAGCTATCATGACGCGACTTCTATCTGTTCACTCATTTCGTTTTTGTAAATGGGCACATTTAAAAAGCCCAGTTCATATGAACTCTAACAGGTATTTTTGTAACTCTGCAAGTGATTTTTAGCCTTCTTTTTTTACAAGAATACAACTCCATCATGCCAGGTAGCTTTCAGCATCATCATCGACTCCTCCCATTCATTATTCAGGGTGTCACTCTTACACCCATCGTATCACGTAGCTGCACGTGAACTCATTACAGCCGGACTCAGTGCTGTTGATAGCAAGAGGAACATCAAACACACAAGTCACTCAAGCGTACTGCTAAGCAGAGAAACTCAAAAGCATCAGAAGAGAAAAACAACAGAAAGACACATTAAACTAAACACGAAAGCCAGTTCTAGAAGTTCTCAGGGACTTGCTCTGGCACAATTAATAATCAGTGTTTCGGCTTTTAAGTAAAAGAAAATACAAACGTAAGCGAGGAACAGCATTGTTAGTGGCAACAAAAGAAGATGGTGAGCAAAAAGGAAACCTATATAGAATGCTGCAGAACATCTCTCTGAGTAGCTGGTTTTTCATATGCAGCACTTCTCATCCTAGTACGACAAAACACACCAAAAAAATCAGAGGCCCAGGAGGCTTCAGGGAATCGATCCAGTGACACAGAAGAATCTGACACCTAGCACTCGGAGTTTAGATAAAACCATAGAGGGAGTCTATAGAATAACCCTAAACTTCTGCACAGAATCATCCACCCATGACCACAACCATGGCAGGTTCTAGTGCCAAGAATACTACATGCTAACGAGAAGGGAAAAGGAATTTTGAAGCACGCTTTGGAACTACTTCTACATCTACCATAGATCAAGTTTGGCTACTAACCATCTCGTTTAGGGGCCCGCTCGCTCTGACAATTGGGAACAGGCAGAAAGAGAAAAGGTGGCAGCTGGTCAGCTCCATCCTGGAAAGCGGCCACAGCGGAGGACGCAAGCACGTTGGCATGCTCGGACAGCGCGTTCAGCACATGCACGTTTACATAGCCAGACATAAGATACCTAATCAACTCAATCTTTCTTTCATGGTCTGCGAAGGGAATGGAACACACACAAAAAAAAGAGGATGGTAGAAATATGCAGGTGAGAAAAAAGCTGGAGAAGGAGGAAATTAAAAGATGAAATGGAAAAAAAAACAACACAAAAGAGTTCAGCGTGTATTATTACAATTAAGCAAAGAAAACCAAGGATCATTTCAACAAGACTGACTCACTGAACAAGAATGTTAGAGAGCAAAAAGATGAAGTGGTCAATGAATAAGCCAATCTCTGGTCTCATGCTCAGTAAGCACCTGAAGAGCCACAGCCAGATCTCATCACCTCAGGAATTAAATTCTACCTATTAATGAACCAAGAAGCACTTTTCTGCAAGAGAAGGTTGAAAAGAGCACAGGGAAAGGAAAACAGCCAAAGATGGATCCAATGCCCTTTGCAACATTCACTTCATTACATTTCTTGGTGCGCTGAACAGCTTAGGACAACACTACAACCTTCATTTTCAGTAGCAGAGGTGATATATGGAATTAGAGAACTGTTCTCACCTGGCTTTGAGAGCGGCATAGGGGGAGGAAAGAATCTTCGGGAAGGTTGTGGAGGGCTATAGAGAAATGAAAAGTTAATATAGAGGCATAAAATATACACAAATATACACACACACATGTGAGCATACACATACACCCGGTACAGTCCTCCTACCCATCTTTGTCTCTCAAAATATCCTTGTAATCCCATGAAGACAGGAAAATACCACCTGTCAGGAAAATAAGTGTACTCAGCACACTTTTCAAACTAACCTCTGTCCTTTTCCTGTTCTAACGTAATTAATCCTAGCTGTCAGTAAAAAGAAAAACCCAAACTGCTCTACCCACATTCTGCACTGAAAATGTGAGTAGGTAACAGGCATTTCCCAAAATAGCCCAAGGAAAAGGAACAAGCCTCATCTGGCATTTCCTCTTAAAACCAGCACGTGCTTCCTCTTTGCAGCTGCTGCCTTGAGCAGGAGGACAAATCAGGCCAAGCAATCCAGACCACAGCTTCTACACAGTCGTCTTCACAGCTTCTGACAGGGGTCCTGCCCTTACGCATCCTGACACTTGTCCTGAGTGAACACTTCTAGGCCTTTAGGCCAGAACAGTGAACGATACCTGTTGAGATCCTGTCCCTGCAGATGGAGAGGATGCTGCTGATAATGGCCAAAGACTTCAAACACGATAGGCTTTGTTTTGATGTACTCCACAAACGATTCCGTCACTTCCACAGCAATCTATTAGGCAAAGCAAGGAAAGAAAATGAGACATACAAAAGGAAACCTTACACCTGCGAATTTCAGGAGTCTCTATTTTTCATATGGTTTAGCACCACTCACAGTAAAACCAATTGCATTCCTTTTCAGTTTAGGCATTAATGCTGCTCTCTGATAAAGGAGAAAACGAAAGCCTCAATATCAGGCATTTTAAGAGGACGCTACATGTAACCAAAGGATTACACAATTCATAAAAATAGTTATATTCAGTTCATTTGAGATCATGAGCACTGCTGCTCACACATATTTTATTTCCTGAATATTAGACTGTTTTCATTGAACATCCTGGAAAGGAAACAGGGAATTCAAAAGCAGGAAGCACAGGTGAAACAGAAAGGTTGAATCATTCTGTTTTGTTAGCCATTGGGGATTACATCATTCAGCTGATCACTCCTTCTACTGTCTATTCTTAATAATTCCCCTTGCCCCAATTTCCCATACACCTCCCATGAGTTTAGCATGAAGGATACACACAACTTCCAGTGCTAAAGCAGGCACGTACTATCCAGGTAAAGTTTTACTTACATTCTGAACATGATAAAACCCAAGGGGAGTCCCTCGACCGTTGTTTTTGAGAGGTTCTGTTGAGAAAGCTTCATCATGCCGATGTAAAAAGCTTTAAAAAACAAAGGAACAAAAATAAACCACAACAGAACAGTTTACTGAGAATTGCTGAGCTGTGAACCCCACACTGGAAGGAAACCCATCAATTTATTCTGCTAGAACTGTACAGGGAGCTGAGTGATGGCCTAAAGTTAGGAATACCCAAGTCTTTGGGACCACAATTCCTGCACTTGTTCTGTGTCTTTATTACTCCCATTTTCCTTTCTCTTTCTTAAGAAACTAAGCAAAGAACACTTTCACTTGAGAGCTACTGATTTACTTAAGGGTCACATAGCTTTCATTCCAGTTGAACATATGTACTATTGAATTCTTCACATTAAAAGTCATTATCAAGCAAAAACTTCAGATATCTATGACTAGTCACTTGAAGGATCCACTCCGATTCTTAATTCCTTTCTGCAAAACCTTATTTCTTAACACCACGCTAACACAAAGCAGGCACTGGTCGTCACAGGAATGCCAGTAACCCACACGGTGTTTTTCCCTGCTCACCCACACCGTCACTGATTTGAAAAGCTCTCTCTATCAAAGTAATGTAAATAAGGACAGATTCTTACTTGAACTGGCAGAAGATGTCTGCGTACTCAGGAAGGATGCCGCTGGCCTGGAGCACGGTCACGCGGAACGTGAACACACTGCCCAGTTTCAGGTGGTCACCAATTTCCTCAGTGAATCCCTCCATAGTCATCTTTCCATCCAGAGTGGCTGACTTCAAGTCTTGGGGAGACACAAACATACCACATGAAACAACTTCTTTTTTTTCCCCCCTCTTTTTCTTAAAATGTTCATTCAGACAACACTTTATTCCTATTAAATTTTGGTTTTCTTTTGAGCCCAAATTATCTGGTGATAATCAAAAGATGCAAATACCTGGGAACAGTTTTTCTGCACAATTCTTCAAATTAAGAACTCCAGCACCTATCATACACAACCCATTGGTTACACCTCCTGCTACCTGTCATATTCTTGAAGGACAGTCAGAATCGCTTTCTATCACTGACTGAAAGTATCCCAGATTTCCCTTAAGTTCTCCAAACCCACTCCATCTTTCTTGCTTACCCAGCTCATTCATTCTGCTGATCTCCTCTGGGGGAGTGGTAACATCTGAATTCTGTCCTTGTCCTTCCACAATTCTTAATTCTTCCAATGACAGCCCAGAGCGAGTCATTGCAACCGAAGAGAAATCACTCTGAAAAATTAAATGGAGCGCCATGTAACAGACTCCTGCAGCTCCTGGTTTTGCCATCTCCTTCCTCCCCCACAATACTACTACTTTATTTAGAAGCACAAACTACTGCAAAGAAACCGAACTCAATTTTAAGACTTCTTACCTTATCAAAATACTCATTGTCGAATGAAATTTTAGCTGTGCCAGACTGTCGAATACCAGATCCATAATCTGGGGCTTCTTCATCACCTAAAATAAAGAAAATAATATTAAAAAAATGATGCGGATGGAAGAGAAAAACCCTCCAAGTTACTGAAATGGAAATTCTGATTACAATGGAAACCAGTCCGTAAAGCATAAGAGGTCTCGTTCCAGTGATCCAATAACGTATTAGAATAGTGCCGGAAAAAATCACAACAGAAATCTACCCATCCTGAACTCAAGTGTGGGAAAACAAGACAAACTATGTAGTTTCATCATGAATACATTTCGGAGAATTTTGGAAGCAAAACAACTTCAATACCCATTGTGTTTATTTATTTACTTCTGATTATTATACCTGAGGTAAATTAATAAATCATATTACAATGTCCCACATGGGAACACATACTTACACTGATTCAAACTGCCATCTCACACTCTGTAGCCGTAACCCAAGCAGTAACACTAGCAAAGCTTCACCAGTTTGTGCCGCGAGTTTGAGAGGCAGCACCGTCTGTACAATCTATTTCATCTCTCTTTCTGGAGAGTAACAACGAGGTCTGGTTAAACACCAGCTATTTCTCCCCCCAGAAATACATGCTTGCAGGACAAATCCCAAGATTAAGAATGTATTCCAAAGCTTCTCTTAGGGACCAAGTAATGCCGTGGGCCTTTTTCAAGAGGTGTCCCCGGTTCAATTTCTATTAGCCATGGCTCCATTTATTTGGACGGATAAATAGAGTACTTATTTGGAAATATTTGATAAATGCTAAGGAGACCAAACCAAACTAGAAACGAGACTTTTGTACACATTAAGATAGATTTTATTTCACTTGCTGTTTTAGTCCCTGCCAGAGTGATTCTTATGCATCTTCAGAGTCTGAGATTTCATTCTACGTTCCCATGGAGAGTGAAACTTCCAGGGTTACCCTACCTAAACAATAAAGAAACGCTGGCAGTTAGCCACTGCTGGGAAGGACATATTATGGGAAGCATCTGTGCTCTCATCAGCATGAATAAGACAGGGCTATCTACCAACAGTAAAACCCGACTAGCTCACCTCACAGGAAAGGATGAAATATTAGCAGCTGACTAGTGCGCTGCAGTTAAGCTCTGGCACACATGTATCTACACTTCTCGTCCGAAAAGCTGGTAAGTCTTGGTGATTAAACCATATATTAAAGCAGCTTATAAGTCTCAACACATTTTAGTGAGGCAACAAAATGGAAAACTGCTGCTGATTCCTGTTTATACTGGGCTGAAAGCCATCAGTTCAGGAACTTCTTCACGTGCTATTCAGCAGTGGAGGAACACATTTCCACACATTATTTAAAGGCAGAGTTTGAGAGAAGCAAACACTTGGTACATTTAACTTTTCTGCAAGTCACCACAGCTATCAAAGCTGCACATACCCTCGTCCACTGTTTATACTGTGTGCTAGGAAGAAAATCTTTGCTTCATTTTTAGTTTTTAGACTTACTGACGCTAGTCAGCCTTTTCACTGGCTTCAAAAGCAGTGTTGCATTAGCTGCCAGATATGAACTTCAGCGATCAACACCATCACTTTAAAAGCCTCTAATCAGTAGCATTTCAAGATTTATTCATGCTTGGTCCATGTGATTCACAACAATGAAAAAGTTCCAAAAGAAGGAGAGGTTCTCCTGCCCCTCTGCTCTGCCCTGGGGAGACCACACCTGGAATATTGTGTCCAGTTGTGGCCCCTCAGTTCCAGAAGGACAGGGAACTGCTGGAGAGAGTCCAGCGCAGGGCAACCAAGATGCTGAAGGGAGTGGAGCATCTCCCGTGTGAGGAAAGGCTGAGGGAGCTGGGGCTCTGGAGCTGGAGGAGACTGAGGGGTGACCTCATTCGTGTTTACAGATATCTAAAGGGGGAGTGTCAGGAGGATGGAGCCAGGCTCTTCTCGGTGACAACCAATGGTAGGACAAGGGGCAATGGGTTCAAACTGGAACACAAAAGGTTCCACTTGAATTTGAGAAGAAACTTCTTCTCAGTGAGGGTGCCAGAACCTGGCCCAGGCTGCCCAGGGAGGTTGTGGAGTCTCCTTCTCTGCGGACATTCAAACCCGCCTGGACACCTTCCTGTGGAACCTCAGCTGGGTGTTCCTGCTCCATGGGGGGATTGCACTGCATGAGCTTTCCAGGTCCCTTCAACCCCTGACATTCTGGGATTCTGTGATTAAGAACAAATGTTCTTTGCATCACTAAAACTATTCAGATCTCATAGTGTACCAAGGAGTTGCAATGTAAAGCTGTCAGAGTTTCTCACCTGCTATAGCTTGCACTGCTACTCGCAGAAATCCTCGGACTTCTCCTTTCTCGCTAACAACAGCTACTCTGTGAATCAGCGGCACCGGGTACAGCAGGTTGCTCAGGTACACAAACGCTCTGGTAAGAGGAAGGAAAGGAAACACAAAGAGCGTCAGGCGATTGTCCGCAAATCCCGCCCGTAGGGTCTGGTTGGCTGGTGGGACACTCAAATCCTCAGAGTCTACTTTACTCCAGCTACTCAACCTGCAGCGTGGCCACGGATGTGGATTGTGCACCGGGTGATGCCACCAAACGCTCTGAACCGCAGCGTACCGGAGACACAGCATTGTATTAGTGAGTTACAAAACGTACGAAGGAGACAACTGAAGATGACGCGTTTGTAAAAGGTAATTTTTAAATGTTCCACAGTTGGAGCTGTCAGCACGATGGTAAAGGCTACTGAGGAACTACCGATTATAAAGAATTGTTGGAGTTTTCTACCCTATGAGTGTAATCTGAAGTGGTAAATTAGAAGGGTATTGATCTACTGTGCTCACACAGACTTAAGTATTTTACCAAACGTATTAAAACACTCTTCAAGAGACTGACTGAATGTTTTCTCTCTTCTATGTAGGTTTGGTAACCCTGCATACAGAGTAATGAGAAATCCCTAATAAACCATGAGTCACCTCCACTGTCTGGGAAGATTCACTGAGTGTATGGATAGGGGAAGACCCAGAGTCTTATAAGCTAAAGAGATTTTGGAGTATTACATGTATATCTTTAAAAGCTACACAAACAACAGAACACCACAGCAGTACTCTGGAGCAATCGCTAAGAAATTACAGTTTACAATAGGAAAAGCAGTATTGCAGCTGCCATACACTAATTTGTAAAGTTATATACAAGCAGGGTCTATTTTGGACCCTGATGAGCCTGAGCAAAACTTTTAACGTGAGAAGCCTAAGAAGTCAGAAACCAAATGGCTCTCAACAACTGGAAAAAATAGGCGGCTTTAAGTGAGCTGTTTGAGTTCAGAAAAATACTGAGATGCATAGAAGTTTAACTAATAATTTTACCAGTCCTTAAAGTGACTAACCAATTATGTACGTAATTATGAATTTATGCGTATTAAATTATACTAAAGACCAGTCATTTGTTTAACTGGATTTCCTTCTTGCAGTCCTTTTTATTAGTCTTTATTATGAAGTATAATTAAATCCTCAAATTATAACTGTTACTATTTGATATTCATAAGGCTAGTCCTACATGACAAGAGAGGACAGAGAAATAAAGATGTTCACTGCCTCTCAGCTGCAGAATTTATTCCGTGAACACAGCAAGACTAGTAAAACTCAATTCCTTGTGCCACAACGCTCAGGACCGAAGGTTGAAAGGGTACGTGTTTCTCCTTGGGTTCAGGTGCCCACTTCCATGGATTGTCTTGAAATGACAAGCATCAGTTGAGAACCAAAGAGACAAACACAACACTACTATAAAACAAGGTGGTGACAAAATGCAATAGAGAAGATGATTAATGCACTCTAAAAGTAGCAAAACAAAAAATGAAGAAAACCGTACGACAACAAAAACCAACTGTAACGTAACACTTGACTAAGATTAGGATCTAATTCCTTTTCAGTCTGCTCCGAAGGGCGGTAGGCACTGAGCAAGCAGCAGAAGGCACAAAAGACTACACTGAAAGGAAGAAAACGGGAAGTTTACCTTTTTTTCTCTAAGAAAACATGATATGGATGGAGTTCAGGAAGGTATGTAGTTATACGGTCAACACAAAAAACCACATTTGAAGCTAAGGAGAATGGACATTTTTCCCCAACAGAAAGGAACCTAAACAGCCTCACATTGATCTGTACACAGCAAGAGGCAGCTTCACTAACTAACAGAGGCAAGTCATTCCAGAAACCTTCCTGCTTCAACACCAAAGCAGTGGAACGGAAAGCATTCACTGCATGGAAAACAAAAATGCTTTTATTTGCATGGCTAAGTTCTGAAGCTGCTGCCCAACACAACAAAGCATCAGCTTGATTAGCAATTACAATTTGGTCACCTCCGTAAAATGACAATCGCAAAGGAAAAATGTATTTCTCATCTTCCTTAACCTCCTTCCATCCAATCACCCAGCCCACTGGGAGCGTTTGAACTTAGAGAAAGAAAAGGACATTATACAAGAAGTTTTAAGCTTCCCGTGTGGTGATGAAAATGCTGATCTCCTCTGTAGACTGGAGAGCAGTAGCACGTTTGCTTTATGCAGCAATATTGCTTTCCAGTGCCTTCCCATCTGCTCCATCACAAGACAGTACCAAGGTAAGAGTGAATTATATCTTAACATTCTCCTCCTCCTCTTGCCACGTTTGGGAGGACCCCAACCCCCCAAACATCCCATATGTCAGTGTCCCCAGCACCTGAGCCCAGCAGACTGAAAGGGGGGAGCTGTATTAGCGAAAAGATTGGTGAGGTAAAATGGCATACGACAAAACCAGAAATGAAATTTAACAAACACAATTTGAAAAAAAAAAAAATAATAGAAACAAAAGCAAGAGAACTCAGAATGATGATGGATTGTTTTCAAAATAAACACGTCAATTCAAGATTTAAATAAAATATCCCATTGTAGTCTCCCACCTCCCTTAAAAACATAGCAAATGCTTGATATGTCACAGTATTAAATAAATCAGTCTTAAAGACAGCCCAGCATGCCAGAAGAGATGTCGAAAGGGACCAGCTCTTTTTTCCTTTTCTTTAATAGTTATAGTACAAGCAAAAGATAATCAGAGCACAGGGAGAGAAGAAAAACACTGTGACACCCAGGGAGTCAGAGAACTCCATGACCTATTTCTCCTTCTCCTCCCCTCCTTCGTGACCGGACTCATTATTGCTGATGACCCCCTCTCCAGGAATTTTGGTTTTGCTATAAATTGAATGCATCCTGGTGCTAAACAGTCCGACAGCTTTCTGCTGGCAGAACAGAACGGGAATAGAAACAGAAAATAGCAACCAGCAACTGGGAAAAAGCCATTCAGCTGTCTGCTCAGAGATAATACAAACCAAGTGTCACCCCTCGCTACCATTTCCAAGCCAAGCAGAGCTCCCATTATGTGCAGCACACACGCTTCAGGCCAGTACCCGTAACCGCCTATAGACACAGGGCTCAGTATTCTCTTTAACACACAGAAATGGGAAGCAAGTTGTGTCACTGCCAGGAAGCACAACTGCCTCCATTATCCACCGTATTTGCTCAGCTTGTGCTGTGCTTCCTGAAGAGTTTGTGAAATGAAGGTGAATAGCTCGAGTTTTTCCCAAGCACCGCAGGCCGTGCTCTGAAAGCCCACGCACCGCGGGACAAGGCACCGAGTCTGCCAGCGCTGCCACAAAACGGCCGCTCTAACTCATTGACTTGAACCACCTCCGAGCCAGACAAGGTGGCTTTGCCAAACTGACTCTTGTGGATCAGATTATCCCGAAAGAATTCAATCTTACAAAACACATTATCAGACGTGGCAGCTAAAGGTGCAGATTCACAGAGATCAAAGAGGAGTAATGCAATTTCTTGCATCTTTAGTAACCGTGACTTTTGTTCCAAAGACTAGATTAAGGAAGTTCCAAGTTTTAGTCACAACTTGTAAATAGTTCCACTGAAGACAAAGAAGGAGGTTCGACAATACAGCTAAGCTGATCTAAAAGCTTGATAGAAGACTGACACAGTCCCCCATTTTTACAAATGATACAATCAAGCTTCTCGCATTCGAGGAAACTGCAAAAAGATCCTGCCTTCCTGACCGCCCCTGCTTACGGTCACAGAAAAGGATGAAGCCAAGCTCTGGTCCCTTCTCCTTTGTTCTGTCCTTCTGCCAGCCATGGAGTCTTCTCTTTTGTACAACACCGTGGTAACCACTCCCCTTACTGTTTTAACAAGCAGATTGGCTTACAGGCTGGTCAAACAAGCAAAGAAACCATCACTAGGGGAGTGGGAGCAGAAGAGGGGAGAGCAGAGTCTTGCATTGTTGCATCTAAAGGTTATTTTCTCCATTATTATTTAGGTTTCATGGCCTCTGACGTGAATTTAAAACAACATTACCCTACATTCATTCCCTGGCAATTCCAATTTATGTGTATAGATATTTTGGCTGGCTTGACAGATACACTATGCAGTACAAGGCAAAGCCATTGCAGCCTACAGCAAGAGCTGGTCCCCTTTGGCCATTCTCACAGTAACCTCACCAACCTTCCCACTAAAATGAACCAAGGGGATCGGTCGTAAAACGGGTCGCGCCCATCATTGAAGAGGTCTGATCCCTCCTCGGTTCCAGCGTCGGAGCCGGTATCATCCACAAAGGCCTCATCATCAAAGTCCTCCATCTCATCCTGCTGCTCGTCAGCCAGTTCAGTGATGTCGGAGTCGGCCGTGGAGAAAGTGGGGGAGGGTGTGCGATCGGCAAGGCGCTCGTTCACGCAGCCGTGGAATATGGGGGAGCTAGATATCAGTTAACGGAATAGCGATTAACAGAGTGAGGGGAGAGAAGAAAGCTTCATTTAACAGCCGTCTGTTGCCATTAACACAGAGACCACCTGAACAACAAGAAAAGCCTTCAGACCATCTGGACTGCAACGAAATGTAAGGGAAGGGATTGCTAAACAAAATCAGGAAAAAGAAGGTCCTTGAACTGAGCAGAAAGCAAATGAGAAATTAATATAAAAAATGGCCAGACGTACAGATATTGAGAGCACATCTACTTCTCAGAGCTACAACTCTTACTTCCAACATGTAGCATTTTTGTAAATAAAAATATTGCGAAGGTGCAGCAGACATCAGGAAATATTAAAGAACCCCATCAGGTGCCAGGTGTTTCTAAAGGGTACGACCAAACCATTTGAACCACACAGGTAAGTAAGGCCCTGGGCCACTCTTCCCTCAGCTTCCAGTGTTCTTCATGTTCCCACAGCTGTGCTCCGGTGACTTTAGACAGCATTAGCCAGCTACCTTTTCTTAAAGCTAAACTTATAACTTACTAAGGGATCAGTCAAACCAGATCCTACAAGGTTACACCAGAACTGGCAACATTCTGAAGAGCATTTTCTGCCCTTCACTATATTTTAAGTCAGAAAACCCTGAATGACACCACACACAACTAATGCTAGCAGCCACAGTGTTTATAACCACATCCTAAGTTCATCCAGAACTGAGCAGAGTTACCAGTGAACCAGTTGAGATGACTGTCACATACCTTCCAACCAACTTAAACCAATGAAACCGATCGTAAAAGGGGTCGCTGCCCGTCATTGTGCTTTCACCGTCATCCTGCGCATTCGACGCCATTTCCCCAGCCCTGTCGTACATCTCGCGCATCAGGTCCAACCTCTGCCTGCACAGAAGAAAGCGGGATTAAAAAATTAACAGGGAGTGAATAACAACAGTAGAGAACACAACGTGGAGTACACTGATGTAAGGAAGTTTGTCCTCCAGTAATATTTACATACTTGAGTTTTTCTAGGGACCAGTAATGAGTTGCTCCGTTCTTCAGATCCTGGACCTCCACAGCTACCACTGTGCGAGGGAAAGGTCTGTTGTCCCGGGTCTTCTCCAGCTCAGGGGGCAACAGCTCTGGTGGCAGTGGTGAGTAGAGGGTGTCTGTCAGCAGGACAAACTGAAACTGCACCTGGATGGAAACACAAAAACTACTTTAGCTCTAAGAAGTCAGATATCAGCATCACAAAGGGGACAGAGACTTATCCCAAGGCAACATATGAAGCCAGTTCAACTTTCATCTCTGTGAATAGATTCTGGGGGTTTTTTAATGTCTTTTTTTTTTCCCTCTCAAAGTGGCATCAAACATTTTACAGCTGAGAACATGCATTTTGCCTTCAGTGCCACAGCTGGCAGAGGTCTGGAAAACTACAGACCCAGCAGGCTCTGCAGCACCCACTTCTCTTGATAAGATGAATGACCACATGAAGTTAAAAGCAAAAAGGAAAATACAGGGCCCTAGAGAGACGTACACGTTTTTATGATATTGACAGGAACAGCATAAGGGAAATGAAGAAGAGGAGAATATATCAACCAGATTTGCACGGGATGTTCATTCAGAAGTCTGAGGCCGAGACTCCTGATTTACTGAACCCTTTTGAAGTCCAAACTAACAAGCAAGAGACACATAACTTTAAAGACTGCAAGTAACTCTTTCTGCAGCACAATTATACAGTCAAAACTGATGAGTCAGAAAACTCAAAAAGCTACTCAGCACGTCCCTACCTTTTTCTTTAACTCTACACTGATTGCGTTGGCCTCTTTCAGATACACCGCATTTCCCCAGAGCTGGTCCCTCAGGGAGGTAAACTGGTGACATTTCCACTTCCTGAAAGCCCACTGTGCGAGTTCGTACTCATGTCGTGTCCAGGGCACTAGGACAGAGAAACAGAGAAATCAAACACCATGGCTTCTTCTCTAAACCACCCCTGCAGTACCCAACAGTGCTGCTGTGTTGCCAGGTTCTCAACACCTTTGCTGGAAGAGAAGAGCAGAAACAAAATAGATTCTATTCCTATGACTTTAAATTAGTCATTACAGCCAAATGCTGAGACAGTGGAATGAAAGCAAGTATTACAGGAATAATAAGCTCTATAATAAACTCTATCCACTGTCCAGAAATGGGGTTATCCAGACATGTCACAGCATGAAGTCCAAGAATTCCTACCAAGAAAAGAAACTGCAAAGTCAAAACAAGGCAACAAAGGCAACAGTATTATTTTGGTTTGACATTCGAACTCCGTTAGTGCCAAGAAAAGACGGATTCCTTCCAGTTCAGGACCACCAAATCAAACACTGTAGTTAAACTAACATATTTCACGCATCAATTGAATTTGGGGATTTATATCTACTGTTTATGTGGAACTTATTCTATTACTAGGTACTTTACATCTCCGTGCTGTGAGGATTATGGATAAGTAGTTATTGTTTCACAGCTTTCCAACGCGAGTTTTCTATCTGTTGTGAAGATATTAGAGCAACTATTCCCTTAGGCTTGGCTGTAGCTGAATTATTTTCAGCTTCGAACTCACCTTCTTCTTCTTCTTCCTCTTCCTCCTCGGTAGTTTCAGCTGCCAAGGAGCGTGTCTCTACCTGCTTCTGTAAGGCCTGCAGTTTACTCTCATAGTCCTGTGGGGAGAGAGGAGAAACCGTGTAGGAGGACAGACAAGAGCCAGGAGAGCAGCGAAGAGACTCACACCTCAGAGGAGTGACAGGCAGAACAAATACAGAGAGACATCTCCAACGCTCAGAGGTCACACCAACATCTGTCCTTGAAAAGAGAGATGACAGAGGCTGATGCAATTAAGATAGCAGCATTGCTTTTTAAAATCATCACACGTACATGCTCATAGTGTCTGTAAGATGGAAAGGTTTATGATTTTTTTGCTCAAGACTGGAAAAAAGGGATTTTTGGGGGACCTGCTTGCTGCTTTTAGGGAGGTAGGAAAGAGGTAGAAACAGAGAAAATACAGAAATAAATTTAAAAGAGGATAATTATTCACCTCCATTTTCTCAAACAGAAGTATTAACAGCACCACTGATTTGCCTTTTGATACAAAAAAAAAATCACTTCAGATTTTAGAAAGTGTAATTTTGTTTTCAATTAGCTTTTCCTCTTGGGATGTAAGTATCGCTCTCTCACGCGTGTATTTCACATGTCAGGAGATGAACAAAACTCCACCGCCTTGGCAAGGGGGCAGAGAAGCCTGTGCAGGTTTCCCCACAAGGAGCACTTCGACAATACCTTCTGCTCTTGGAGCATTTTCTTCCTGTCCAGTATAATCATGCCTTGAAAGAAACACTGCTAAGACCTAGAGAACCTTTGATTATTTGCTGGTGAAACAAACACAAATTCAAGATATTTAGAACAGACACAGTCACTGTGCTTCAGATCTCAAGAGCCTATCTTGCTACTCTATTTGATTTTTTGAAGATAATCCTTCGCATAGATTACACAAATTAAACTGGGTTCCTTCTCTCTTCCGCAGCTCCAAATGCTAAAATTCTTCTCCAGGAATGCATTCAGAACTCTAAGAGCCCTACAAGGAAAGCTTTACACTTTCCTCCCATCCTATTTAAGCATCCCATCCGAACAGCTACAGGATTTTCTTTTCATACAGCCAAGTATCGCACTTAATGCTGCCACAATTTGATTGTGTCAAATTTAAGACAAGTTCAGTCAGGAGATAAAGCTGAAGTTTGCTCCTTTAAGTTGATAAGGAAGATTTCCTGGAGGTAGCATTAAAAACCAGTAGCTATGCTCTGAGAAACAACCACCTCAAAGTGTGGAATTTTCAGTACCATTAATTCAATACCCAGAACCTTTAGGGAGAGAAAACAGAACTATGAAAGGTATATGGTCTTTGTATGAGTGCTGCATTTTAATTAGCTGGTTTCCTCTTGAAATTGTATTCAGTTAAAATGTTCCTCCTTCTTCCTTTGTGTCTCCTCCATTCACTCTAAGGTGGCTCCATACTGACAGTGTAAGGAAACATCAGCCCAGCAGCAAAAGAACTACAGATAAAACAAACATACGTGCTTTCTTCTGATATTCCTTCTGAAACTCATGATTCACCAAAAAACTACTCTAGACTCACTGAGGAAGTTCCAGACTTACCCATAGTTTTGAAATACCCAGTGTACTCTTAAAAATGCGTTAACATAAAGGCGCTCTCTCTGATATTTTCCCCCATCTGTGTAAATAACGCTATTACATCTGAAACCAAGATTAAACAGGTCAGATGTGAAGTGACAGAAATAAGCTTCTCTTACTTCCACTGAAAGGCAAAATAACCGATTTTCCTGTAGTCTGAAGAAGATAATCTCAGGGTGTTATTTTGAGTGGCTAGACTGTAGAAATAAAGAAAGGAAAAGCTCTTTGCGTAGTGTTTAAATAGAATCTTGGATCAGATTCTCTTCGAGAAACTGCAGAGGGACGAGTCAAATCCCAGGAGTATTTCACTGTGACAATTCCACTTCCAGCACGAAAACCCAGGCACACTAAAGTCACTCAAACCAAAGACCTGCTCCTTGTCTTCTCTACCTGTGAGCCAGGTATCTTCTGTACATTTAAATACCTACATAAAGAAAAGTTTAACATATGCAGACACTTTATTGAGTCCACACTAACACCACACACTCAGACTAGGCCAGGCTTTGCATGACCAGACTGGACCAGCGTCTTAAGCAGAACACAGCACCACAACAACTTCGGATCTTTGGCCTACATGATGTCTGCAAAGGTGCTGTAGGGTATGTGATTCCCTCCTGCTCAGTTTCCTTTGTCTTCACTGAGCAAACAGAGAACAACCAGCTCTGTATTTTCTTCCAGAATTTAAACAAACAGCCCACGAGATGGTACAGAACTGAAGACAAGTATGGTTTGTATCCCTTTGCACTATAAAAAGCTTTTCAAAAAAAAAAAAAATAAAAGAAACTATGCAACAGTAGACACAAATCCACACAGGTTGCTTTTCATGTTACATAACAGTAGAAAAATCAGGGGAGATGGACTTAAAATAATCAGACTGAGGGACAATTAAAGAAACCTCTTCAACTCTGCTAGAAAAACATCAACCCCCAGACAAAAAATAAAGTCAGGACAAGCCTAAAATAAAGTTTCATTTCCATTTCACTGACACAAGGCTGACACTTACAAGAGTATTTCATAGTTTATTGAAAGAGCACTTGTTACAATACAAACCAGTTCTGCTTTTCACAAGGCAGATTCTTGCTCTTAAGACAATCCAAAACTTCTTTGTTCTTTAACAATGTACAGTTCTGAAAATCTCAATGAATTCAAAGGCAGCTCACTGCTTTCTTTACAGTACAAATGGGTACACAGCATAGATTTCTCACGTGGCAGCTCCTGAAGTGGTTCAAAGGGAAGTATCCGAGGCAAATTCCAACATATAAAGGATCAAGAACAAAGTTCAACATATAAAGGACAAACAGTGAGGGAGATATTGAAACTATGCTGAACGTACTGATAAAAATAGCATCCTCTAATTTGACAGATCCTTCAATTTGAGAAAGGACACTGAAGTCAATCAGAGGAGCGTTAGTGGCACACGTTCCCCCACCTCCCAAACCCGCGGGGCCCCACTGAGTCCCAAAGGCTGTTTATGAAACCACGGCTAAGGCACAGGGGGCCAGAGGCAGCTGGCAGAGCCCACAGCACATCAGCACTTGAAAATGGCAATTCAGCTCCCTAGAACAGCACTCCGGTCATGGATGCCACATCCCCATCAACCTGAAAGCCTTTTCACACCGGCTGCTCTACAAGCAGCGGATGGTTAACTGCTAACTGTTCGTTAGCTCCATGAACACAGAATTTGGAGTGAGAGGTGTGCGTATTTCTGAACATAGTGCAAGGAGATCCTCAAGTTCTCACACTGCTTCCCTTATCAGATGAGACACTGCACTGTAATCAACATTCAGTTCTTAAAGTGGGCAATTATTTTTATAGGACTTTCCCCCACCCCGCCCCCGCCATCAAGTTTCACTTTGTAATATCCTCCAAAAATGCAGGAAAAAAGCTGCTTCCTCTGAGCAGACCAAGTTCCATTTACACACTGACTACCCTTTTCCTTTTCTTGTCAAACCAGAATAAGCAGGGTTGTTTTTCTAGTGCTGCGCTAGAACAGTGGGGTAAGAACCTATTGGCATCATCACCACCACCACCCAGGCATTTACAGATATTTCTTCCCAAATTTTTAAGCTGAAAGAAGTTGGCAAAAACTTTTTAGTGTCTGTCATTAAAATATCAAGTAGCAGGATTTTTTTTAATCTCATGTCAGTATTTGTAGTTGCATGGACATCAAAATTACTCCATGTTCAACCACATGGTGATTTCACACAGGCAGTCAAAATCCTCAACAAAAATGGGACACGAGAAAAAACTGGTTTGGCCTTTTTAGGACCTGTCCCATGCAGAATGACTCCGGCTCACATACCCCTACAGAATCGAGAGGATTTTCCTGACCATGCTTTAACAGAGTTCAAGCCTTTCTGAGGATATGAAAGAACTCGTTCCTCTTGATATGCACAAAGTGCAATGCGCTGCTAAAACAGGATTCTAAAATAAAGGCAAGAGCAAAATACTACTTGCAGTCCAAAACGCATTTTGCAATTCTGACTCAAGCTCAAAGAAAGTATTGCTCATCTACAAGGCTTCTTTTCTTTAAGAATCAAGACTTTTTTGGACATGATGCTTTATTTCCTTCATTCAAGTAGGCCAAAGCAGGAGACAAATGCCAGTTCCAAAGCCATTTTTGGGCACAGAATTAAACCTGCCACTACAAAAAAATAAAGTCCCACGTGATGGGACCGGCTGATTCTTTTAGGACAATCAGAGGACTGACTTTCCTCCATCAGAGGGCAAGTATCCTATCAGCAACACATGTGCAGAGACTTCAGAGTTGACACTCGATTAATGAAGCAGTAAATGGTGCGTGGTTGCCACTTACCACACGTTGCAACCAGCAGCTACACCATGCACAGCCGGGCAGGGCGAGGGGCGGGCAGGACCAGGACAGGAAACAAAAATAAGGTGGAAAGAAAGCTGGAGGCATTTCCTACTCATCTACAGCTATGCTGAAACACGCAGAAGTAACAATTACCACAAGGGCTTATATTTTAATCAAGAAATAAGCAACCTCAAGTAAATGAAGGATATTTGTGCAAAACGGCACAAATCACGTAACTGTACAGATACACTGCAAAGCGGACCTATCTTACCACATGTGGCCAACGTTGGTGGTAGAATTGCCTTCAAGTTAACTTTATAAGCAAAATAAGTCCTCAAAGCTTTAGATTGGCTTATACTTAAATCCACAGATTTTTACAAGTAAGCATGATTTTGTTTTGCACTTTAAGAAACTCAGAAAGAATGAAGTGTATCATTAAAATTGGGACTCTCCAAGTGAGATAAACCCCCAAATTCATAAGGCCTATTCCTTTATCAATAGCTTTGCTGTAATTTGTTTGAAGCTATTTGAAGTAGGGATTACAAGCATTTGTTTTATGGCGAATCACCTGCAAGTATAGACCTCTTCAGATTAAAATAGATACTAGACTTTTTAAACTTTCATTTTGAGTGTCAGGAGAAGGAAAAGGAATCTCCCCAAAGTGACCTTCTCCTCTATTAAACAAGTCTTGAAATAAGGGTTTAATCCAAGACCAGAGGCACTAACATGAGGTATCACATTAAGATGAAACAGTTCAATTCTCCTATCTTGGAGGAGAATTCAGCCTAAGTAGTGATATCTAGATCTTCCTAACTGTTTCGACAACATCTCCCAGGCTCATGCCCGAGAAAGCTGAAAACATAAAACAAGAATTAGCTTTTTGAGGCTTCTTCGTGCACCAGAATGTCAAAAAATCTTAGTTCCTTTCTAACAATCTCTGTATAATAATTAAAACTATCATATTTAGAAATACAATGGGAATTAGAAAAAGCTTATTTTCAAAGTATTGCTTCAGAAATATATATATTTTTGGACATAATATTCCATTCAGGCAGGTTCAGCTGTCACAGTGATTTCATACCAGTCACTATGAACTTAAGCAGAAGGGATAAAAACCATCTACTCAGGGAGTAGGACCATTGTGACCCAATAGCTCTTCCGAATTTCTCTATATAAAAGCCACATATCTTGTCAGCCGACAACTTTTGGTTTATCGATTATTATTATTATTATTAAGAGTTCGAGTTAAGAGTGGAAAATGCTGTTCTGAAGAGCCAGATCAATTTAAAACCAGATGGCAAGTTTACTTATTGCTAAGAAAAAGGTCACAAGAAACATTCAGTGCTCTAAACTAAATTCCTCTTTTGATTGTCTACATAAAACACAGGAGGAAGGTAGCACTTGGTAAGTTCCAGATAATATTTTCAGCATTAGAAAAATACTCCAAGACACACAAAAAACCCCTGGTAAATGAGCTGGCAGGGCAGTTCTCCCTCCACATCCTTCCCTCCCAGGCTTCTAGTCTATGAAAAAAGTTCTTACAATTTTTCAGAGTGTTCTTCCAATTGATGTTGTTAAAACCGCAACAATAGCCACATGCAAACGGACCGGGCTGAAGGGCCAGTACCTTGTGTTTGTATAGCGAATTACCCAAGTTCTACCCGGCCAAACAAACCCCAAGACACAAAAGCAAAGCCAATCCTGGCTGTTCCTTAACGACAAGCCAGCATTGCCCCCGCTTCCCTCCCCCAGGCTGCTCTCGGCCAACTCATCATACGGTCGTTTCTCTGCCCGCTTTGAGGTTGGGTGCTGAGAACTGGCGCCTCATCCGTGGGGGCGTCACAAACTGGTTATAGTGGTTAGGCCGGTCAGTCTGTTTTGGGTGGGAGCTGGCGGCGCTGCCTTCTGCGCCGCCTCCGCTGCCGTGACCGCAGTAGGGCTGGCGGTGCTGGTGGATGTGGCGCTTTTGCTGGAAAGTCTGCAGGTCCGGGTTCTGCTGCCCGCTGTACGAGTGCAACGATTCAGACGAGCCCGACGTCTGACGCCGCAGACTTTTCTGAGAGCCGTTATTGAGAGAATTGCTTCTCCAGCGCAGCTGAGGCGACGGCGGCTGCTGGGGGCTTGGCTGTGGCTGAGCGTTTAACTGCTGCCTGTTAATTTGGATATTATCTTGATTCCTCTGGGGGCCATAAAGATTCCAGAGCTGCTGGGGGTCTTTAGAAGCAGCTTTACTTTCTTTTTCTTTGTTTTCGTCTTTGTTCTTATCATCTTCTTTTGGAATTCTAACCTCTATAACTTCATCCTCTGTGATAATTATATGGGTGCCTGGACTCCACGAGTTCCTATGTTTGGGATTGCTTTTGAAAGGAAAGCGGGGCTTGCGATTTTCAGGTGGAATAAATCGGTGCGGCATATTTTGTCGACGAAGCTGTTTCGCTATTTCCTGCTGCTGCAGATTTTTAAATCTAATCTGTTCCTGCCTCATCCAACGTAATCGCCCACGTCTGAAAGCTGGATCACCTGCCATTAGCTGAGAAACACGCTCCTCTTTAGCAAGATCATCATTCTCGCTTCTTTTTAAGTCATCCGCGGGTTTCTTATCCACATCCACCACACCAGCAGAGTTTGGAGACTTAGCATTAGCTGCGGTCGACTGAGCTTTCTCTGGAGACCCTATCAGAGGTAAAACCTTCTCCATTTTTAGCATCTTATTTCTAAGAACTTTTATTTCTTCATCCTTCATGTTGTTCTGCTTCTTCACTTCTTGTAAAATATCTTCCAATTTGTCTATATGCACCTTAAGGTCATCCACGTCAGTTATTCCTTTCCCATTGCCCATAACATCTTCAATTTTCTCATCTCCGACGCCTACTGTATCCCAGACATCCCGAGCAACCGCTCGCCAGGATTCGCGCTCATTTGGATCTTTTTTCCCATACATGGCACAAAGCTCTTTCATTTTAACAATGGCCAGAGCCTCAATCTCCTGCCTAGTGTGCCTGAAGTCATTGAGCGCTACCTCATAGCAAATCTCTTTCACAGCCTGAATCTTTAGGTCAGAGATGGTAACCCACTTGGAGTCTTTGCTAAGGCGTCGCCGCTGGGGTATCTGGTACATTTTAATAGGCTCTCGCTTCTTCCCACTGCTGGGGAGGCCACACTTTTTTACAATGGTTTGGAGCTTGCTGGGGGGCAGCTTCTCTCTCAGGGAAGTGATCAGTCTCCAACTCTCCTCACACGATCTCTTGTCCGAATCATCCCCACTATCAGAGTCCGCATCCTTTGGAAAAACAAAAATCAAGAAGTGGCCCCAAAATAACCAAAATTAAAATTGTAAGAAAATGGAAAAGCTAAACAAGAAGTAGCAGGCAAAGAAAACTAAATGAAAAAAATCAAAACAGAACAAGTGATAAGGAAGTCCCTGAAGACTGAGTGTTAGGACATTAAAAAGGTATCTTCAAGAGTCATGGACTGTCAAAATTGGAGCTCTTCACTAGATTAACATTACATTTAAAAGTCTTGTCATCTCAAAATAGCAGATAATCTAAATTCTTCCCTCCCAACGCCTTCCAAAATCTTTAAATAGAACAACTAAAACCAAGTTCCTGATTAAAAAATAATTAAAAACCAAGTGTAAACTGCACTTCACACATGCTACAGAGACATGCACATCCCGCCACACACGTTTGCCTTGGTGAGTGCTGTTGCTTCCTTCAGCAAATCCTCCCCAGGTGGGTGAACACAACAGCCAGAGGAGATGTCATGAGCAGCCAGAGTAAGTCGGGTTAACACTGGTTAGTAACGTTGCACGTGTTGCAGGGATGCTCAAGTTTAGAATCCACTTCACTACAATAGCAGCCAGAGAAGTGTTAGACGATAAGAAAAAACGAAACAGAAGCAGCCGAAAGGTTCAATGTTAAAAGGACTGTAAGTGCCGCTATGACAGGTGAAGACAGTGGTTCATACTCCAAGACTTGCTACAAGCTAAAAGGGTTTCCAGAATCGGAGTTTCAGAGGTGGGTTGTGGCTTGGGTTTTTTTTTCCTCCCCATTTGTCACCTTGTTGCTTAGTTTAAAGAAAAAAAAGCATTAACAGTCTGGTCTGTCCGCAGAATGAGTTTCACAAGAACGCAGCAGTAATGCCTTTTTTTTTTTTCTCCTGTCACTTGTTTTAATGTGAATTTTCTATTTGATATCATTGATTTGTCTTCTTCTCAAACCCTAGGGCCTGGAGCTTCGACACACTTGCTAAGAGTTACGCATGTTTTGCTTCTTCAAGGTTTCCACCCTTCGCTAAATGATTTGTAATGAGCAGTGCTTCAGGTTTCTGTACACTGGGATGTCTGTCCAGGTGTACTGCCAGCAGTTAGGGATATCCATTACTGCTTACTGAAACCGGGAATTCAAGTCAGATCACTTTTCTTTAAAGGATTGTTAATTTAAAACAGCTCTTTAACAAACAAAATGTCCTATATACTATTGTGATCCAAACATCTCCAATAAAACACGGCAGTTGGTCTCTAATGAACCTCTGTCTAATGTCCCTGTTTTTCACATAGAGAATCATAATACATGAGAAATCAGGAACAGTAACAGCCAGTTATTCTAAAACCAAAGGAAACCCAGGTCACTGACTCAGAATCACAGGTTTCTAGACTTAGGACTTCAGGTGGAAGACCACGAAGAATGGGGAATACAATATCATTTGTTTTGGGAATGATGGAAGGGAGTAAAAGAAATACTGTTCTGCCCTATAGTCAACAAGCTCCACAGCCTGATTCACATTATTTGAGGTTTCTGTGACCTTATGTGTTTTTAAATATTGAGGAATAGCACTAGAGAAACAACTCCTAGTTTAGGCCAAAATACAAGCAAAACACTGGTCTGGAAACAGAACAAACTCTTTGTGACTTTATAGGCGACAATATTTGTGGCCTAAAGAAACAGCATCTAACAAACTGCATATTGCAGTGGAAACCAAAGATGCCCTGGAGGAAGACGCTGTACAATCTACGCACTCACGGTTACGTCCAGATTGGCAAAACACAAACTACTCAAACATGAAGTCACAGATTCCATAGGATTATTCTTATAGGTTACAAAATTACCGTATGACTACTTACGGGTAAAGTGTGTCTTGCAGATAAAAAGCTGCCCTCCCTACCTGCTTTGCTTCCCCAGGTGCCCCTCTGTAATAAATCTGAGGCCCTGGATCTTGAAGAGGAGGTAGGTGAGGATGTGGCGCAAGGCCCAGCTACGGGGTCACACAGAAAGAGGCAGTTGACCCCACGCCTCAAGACCACCTCAGATAAGAAAGAAGGGTAACTGTAGTAGGCAATTCCCTTCTGAGAGGGACAGAGGGCCCAATCTGCAGATCATCTCCATCAACTTTGCCAAGTCTTGGGAAACGGGAGAGGTGCTTGAGGACTGGAGGAAAGCAAATATCACTCCAGTCTTCAAAAAGGGCAAGAAGGAGGACCCGGGTACCTATACACTGGTCAGCCTCACCTCCATCCCTGGGAAACTGATGGAACAACTTCTCCTTGGTGCCATCTCAAGGCATATCAGGGAGAAGAGGGTCATTAGGGGCAGTCAACATGGCTTCACCAAGGGGAAGTCGCGTTTGACCAACCTCACTGACTTTTATGAGGACATAACAAGATGGATGGATGATGGTAGAGTGGTGGACGTGATCTGCCTTGACTTGAGTAAGGCATTTGACACAGTCTCCCACAACATCCTCACAGATGAACTGAGGGAGTGCGGTCTGGATGACCGGGTAGTGAGGTGGACTGCGAACTGGCTGAAGGGAAGAAGCCAGAGAGTCGTGGTCAATGGGGCAGAGTCCAGTTGAGGCCTGGATCCAGTGCAGTGCCTCAGGGGGCAGTACTGGGGCCGGTATTATTCAATATATTCATCAATGATTTGGACAAGGGAATAGAGTGCAGTATCAGCAAGTTTGCTGATGACACCAAGCTGGGAGGAGTGGCTGACACTGGAAGCTGTGCTGCCATCCAGAGACCTGGACAGGCTGGAGAGTTGGGTGGGGAAAAATTTAATGAAATATAACAAGGGCAAGTGTAGAGTCTTGAATCTGGGCAGGAACAACCCCAGGTTCCAGTGTAAATTGGGGAATGACCTATTAGAGAACAGTGTAGAGGGAAGGGACCTGAGGGTCCTGGGGAGAGCAGGGTGACCATGAGACAGCACCGGGCCCTTGTGGCCAGGAAGGCCAATGGTACCTGAGGTGGGTTAGAAGGGGGTGGTCAGTAGGTCAGAGAGGTTCTCCTGCCCCTCTACTCTGCCCTGGGGAGACCAAACCTGGAATATTGTGTCCAGTTGTGGCCCCTCAGTTCCAGAAGGACAGGGAACTGCTGGAGAGAGTCCAGCGCAGGGCAACAAAGATGCTGAAGGGAGTGGAGCATCTCCCGTGTGAGGAAAGGCTGAGGGAGCTGGGGCTCTGGAGCTGGAGAAGAGGAGACTGAGGGGTGACCTCATTCATGTTTACAGATATCTAAAGGGGGAGTGTCAGGAGGATGGAGCCAGGCTCTTCTCGGTGACAACCAATGATAGGACAAGGGGTAATGGCTTCAAACTGGAACACAAAAGGTTCCACTTAAATTTGAGAAGAAACTTCTTCCCAGGGAGGGTGGCAGAGCCTGGCCCAGGCTGCCCAGGGAGGCTGTGGAGTCTCCTTCTCTGCAGACATTCAAACCCGCCTGGACACCTTCCTGTGGAACCTCAGCTGGGTGTTCCTGCTCCATGGGGGGATTGCACTGGATGAGCTTTCCAGGTCCCTTCCAATCCCTAACATCCTGTGATTCTGTGATTAACAGACACTGGTCATTGCCCCACATGCACCCAGAGGTTAACCAGACCAATTAACAGAGGTTTATACCCACATGCTAATATCAAGTGGTTACTGCAAAGGGATTATGACCAAGAAAACCAATTTGTAAAACAGAGAGCAATTTTTTCTATTCCCTAGTAATACTATCAAGGCAAATATATATATATATATATATGTATTCTTGTAAATTTGGGGGGATAAAAGCTATTTATCTTTTTTGCACAGTACATCTAACACACATACACCCAAATTGGTTGGAATCTCGGCACAAAACCAAAACAATCTGGTAAACAGGATTAGCCAGCTTCTTATAACCAAGATTAGACTCCAACTTAGAACAAGAATATTTATCTTTCAATATCAATCTCACATAGCAGTACATTAGAGAACCTGATACTGCCACCAGATACCACAGCAATGTAAATACTTTTAACGTTTACAAGCTGAAATGCATTTCCCAATTTCCCAGTTGCTATGCAACTACCATTCCACAAATGCATTAATCCTGCCCAGACCCTGCATACAGCGACACAGAAGCGACAGGATCTGACAAAAAGTTTTGCTGTTCACTGAAATGTTCTCATTAGACATTGTGATAAGCAGGATACTGCTTAACAACCAATGAGCTCATTTGATATGACCCCTTCCAACTAGGAAAGGTGTCCTTCAGGAATTAGATTGGTAACGCAGGATAGTCTTACACCTTTGTCCACTAATTAAAACCAGCAAAACCAAAACAAGCTGAAAGAATTCAACTTTATCATGGTGTTGAACAACCCACTATCTAAAGAATCTTCCCTTAATCTCAAGTATACAGGGAAACAAATTCCCTCCACAACACTTTTAGAAATGCAGCCTTACGTGAAGCAGCTCCCCAGCCAGCCATTTCTTACATGTTTAATTCATACAATAGTTTAGCGTGTGCCTGTCAGCCTAAATTTAAGGGAGTGAATTCCATCACTTGCATCTCCTTTGACACACAGCCAAAACTCGATACTCAAACTATGTTTCTTTTCATATTGAACTGATTTTTGCCATACTACTTCCAGCTACACAATTTTTAACTCTAAAATTGCAGAGATGAAAAGATCAGTCACGTTAACTTCCTTTCTGAACTAAGTCTTGCTTTAGTTCGAAGTCTGCAGCCACTTCTCTCCATCCAAGAAATCAGTCCCTTGTAATGAGATCATTAGAGACGCAGAAGTCTTTTAAGTGTATAATATAAATTTTTTAAAAAATAATGTAGCTTCTACCTATAGAAGCCACAGCACTTTGCTTCATTCTGCTTTTGGGAGAAGGGAAAGACCTTCAAAGTTTAAAACCCAGCATGCATTTAACCCACAGTTCTCAGTGGTCTCAAACTAATAGTACAAACAAATAAATCATTATTTCAAAACTTTTATTTCAATTCAGGCACAACTACATTTGTGTTCTGGCAAGACGACAACCCCAAGTAGTTAAAGCAGAACCAGGAGATTCAGGTTTCTTAAGGAAATCTAAATGTCATTTCAGGCTTGGCCTTGTTTTTGAAATTCACAAGGTGCTTGAAGATTGCGTGCATTTCTATTTGTTATGCGCTTCTGGAGGTATTTGTTGTGAGAAGACAGACTTAATTTATCAGACTTCCTATTGAAGAAGTAGGTGGAATGGTGGAATTCTCATTGTTCTGAATGAATTAACGCTCCCTTTGCCCTCTGCTCCCTGTCGCAGCCCCACCATTGGCATGTGGACCATTGAGACCCTTACAAGGAACTCCATGCAGGGGAGGGAGAAGGGTTAAAACATGCACAATGCAGCAACACTTTGAGACATCATTCAAAAAAATCAACCTAATGAATCAATTTCAAGGAATCTCTTTGGCAGCACAAAATTAGTATGATCTGGTGATCCAAGACAAAAATAGAGGCAAACATCCCAAGAAGTAGCTGTTTAGACTATTGAAAAGAAACTTCAGAAAACACAGGGCATATAAATGCCCTTCTTTCAGGTTAGGTTGCAAGAAATCCAGCCTGTCCCAACAAGAACCAATTAAAGCCACTTCATTGTCAGTTACAATCTCTGAATTAACACTAAGGAGCTCTCTCGTTCTGATAGTAATTCACTGTAGACACCAAGTACTTGAAAGCAAAGGGAGAACTGCATTGTGCAGACAACCCAAGCAAGTTTCCTAAACTTTCAGATAAGCAAGGACAGGAATTATTGTTTGCCAAAGGCATAGTTAATCTAAGTAAGGACACATACCAGCCTTTGCTGCTCCAACAAGAGATCGGCTTCCTCCTTCTCCTTCTTGTACAAAATCTCCATTTCTTGTAATCTGGAGATGAACAAAAGAACACAAGTAGCCAAAGAGGTCATTATTTTCATGTTGGTGTTACTCTACACCTGCAACCCACTGAACAACTGACAAAAGTCATTCCCCTTTGAATCTGTTACTTGTCTATTACAGCACTACAGAAGTGAAACTTCCAAGCTTCAGGTTTTGCATGGACACCACCCAAATAACCTACAGCTGACTCCTCTTTGTTTCAAGTAGAAATTCTGAGTGATTTTGTTACCTTTTCTCCATCTCCTGCTTCATGTCAATGCCCTGCTTCTCCAGAAGCTCCCTCTGAGCAAAGGTCCAGTCAACTGGCTCAGAGGGAGTCTCAGCCGATGGTGTTTTCTCTCTTTCTGCACGCGCTTGCTCTGGATGGTTGAATCTGAAGACATGATTTTTACCCATGATGATACGATTCCCTAAAAACAGGAACAGAATTTAAATCCTTCCTGTAAGGATTCCAAAATCATCACTGAATGATTCACATCGTTTATCCTGTTGGGTAACAGCATAAGAAAAGATCACCCTATAACTTGAATGTATACAGAAATCCTTATCTAGGTGACAAGAAAAAAAGAATGTCTGGTTTGTACAGTGCTCAGAGAGGACAACACCATTCTCAGGGGTCTACTCTAATATCCCAGCAGAGTTGATCAGAAATTAAAGGACATTCCTCTGCTCCAGTGACAGTGCCAAAACACGGGCAAAGCCACTTCAGCAAATCTTCAGCCTGGAAGAGCCTTCAACCCTTCAAACATTGGAATGCATGGTTCTTACTGCTTTTTAAAATGTGATTTACATGTATTGATTCTATTACAGTCCTAATAAGTGGGATTTACAGAAAGATTTTATGGCTTCTTCTACACTAACGTCAAAAGAGATGACAAAATCTAATATTGTTCAGTCTTCCAGCTAAATCCTAGAGACAGCAGATGTCCACCAAGCCTGAGACACGTGCTTGACGGAAGACAGTGAAACAGCCCTGCTCTTCCAGAGAACATATTCGTGTAGTTAAAATTTAAGACAAGCATTCTAGTAAGTAGACCTCCAAAATTGTCATTATCAATATATCACTAAATACAGGCTTTAAAGATGTCGGAAACCATGTCTATATTCTAGTAACTTAATTATCTAGATGCAGAAGAGAAAAATCTCTATTCTTTTTTTAAAAATAATCTGTAAATTATAAAGTCACGGTATTCAATACGAGGTCTATGCAGGCACAGAATCACAAAAACTGTTGTTATTTCATCATCCAGACTTATGCTCTAGTCAGTACACTTAGTTCCATGAAAAGATTTTAGGCTGGGTTTTTTGTTGGTTGGTTGTTGGTTTTTTGGTTTCTTACCAGTGGAAAAATGGGGGGAGGACACAGAAAGCATCAAAGCTTGAAAGACTTAAACCCCACTATTTAGGGAAGTCACTCCCTCCTCTCTAATTCTTCCCCAGATGCATTTCTAAAGGAATGCAGGAAACTGGGTGGGAAATGGAATAAGAGCAAAGAGAAGCTCTTGTACTCCTGCAGAGGGTCAGATCTCCGCTCTGCCAGGAAACTGGGAATTTTCCATCAGCAGTTGGCAGCCTGTCTGCTCTGTCTCACAGAGACTGCCAAGGGCAAGAGGCTTGGGCAGGAACGGATTTGAATAATATCAGGGTAAGCAGAAGGACAAGCAGGATGCTGTGTGGCAGGGAATACTCAAGTGCACTTACAGCTAGTGCAGCAATGGAAGAAAACTGTTGCCAAGAGAAGAATGGTACCAACTTCTGTTTAAAATTACACATCAAAAAGGTAACACTGTTGTCCTCTAACTGCACCCAGCGTGCTCCACATACAATGCAAATGTCACACACAGACAATTCTTAGATGGAGAATCTACAAAAATATCCATTCTGACAGTTCTCACCTGAGCGCAGCTGCACAGGCTGTACAACCCTCTTGCCATTAACGTAGGTTTCTGATCGTTCACAAGGCTCCAAAGTAACAATAACTACGAAGAAAACAACATTTATGAATGAGACTTTAGAGAGCACTGTATAGAAACAGAAGTGTGCAAGCCTACAGGCCCCTCATTTTCTGCCCATCTTTCTACTAACATCTAAAAGAAATACAAGCGGATCACTCCTTGGTACCATGCTGGTTAAAAAAAGCAAGAAAGCCCCAGGAGAAAAATCAATACAACCGACATCACAGTATCACATATCCACATATCACATCTCCATATTGCAGTTGGAAATCATTATTTTTTCTCTTTGAATTTTCTTCTTTATAGTTACGCACGAACAGAACTTAACTCTTACACTGACTGTAGCCTGCAATGTGAAGCTATTATCACTTCAATGTCATTTTCGTCCTTTAGGACTCCAAAAAACGGTCAGTCTAAGTTGATGATTTTCTCGAAGTAAAAGAAGTTTTCACATATCAATATTCCCTGGCCAACTAACAAGTGAGGAGTGAAAGATTCAGGAATACTTTGGCAGGAGAAGTAGGTTTTTTTACCTTCACCATTGTTGTTCCTCTCACTTCGGAAGATACAGTGTTCCTCTTTGATATGAGCCCCGCTCAGTACAATGTCTTGCCTTCGCTCAGCATCAGCTTGGCCAACCCTGGGTCCAACAGAAGATATTTCACGAACAAATCAGACACCTCCTACAACCCTGCGCAGGACAATACTCTACTTGTTTTGGGATAAAATCTGGTTTAAATTCCAAATCTAGCAATTAAATTTAATCTCATATATGTGAATGCAGAACACATTAATTGTGTAGAAGCATGGAGATAACAGTTTATTTAAATAATAAAGTGAGCATATCCATATTCCAGTTGCTTTTATCAATTACTATGCTTTTCAATCCTCCACCTATCAAAATTTCAGAGACAATTTCAGTAAGTTTTATTACTTTTGTTTTCATTTATCTTCCAAGGCATATCATGCTTTCTTTTACCGCCCATGTGTTGTAACGAACTCCTTACACAGCTGAGTGACTGCACATATTACTTTCAAAGCACAAAATCAACTTAAAGGAAAGTGCATTTCTGTATTTTTTTCCTCCTACAGCAATCTCAGGCTTTATTTGTACCTGCAGTTGAATAGCTCAAGGCACAATTATTATTTAAACCCACGGTGTCTCCAGCATAGGGATTTAAGCAAGCAAAGCAGCAGACTTCAGAGCATATTAGCACCAATCCTCACCTAGTAATGCCATCTTTGATGTAGTAAAGTAGACATTCAGACATGAGTGGATCTTCGTTAAGGTTTACAAGATGAGGAGTCTGAAAGAACAAAAAGAAAAGTTAATTAAGAACTGAAGAGCTACTTTCAGGTTTCTTCCCACAGCTGTGTAGGATGTACATTAATCCAGCAGTTTTGCTTTGTGTATTGAGGTTATTCCATAATGCTTTTTTTCCACACATAGTCTCTTGCAGTACTGAAGAGCATCACGCAGTAACAGCAGAAATACAGCTCAAATTGTGTATTTATCTGAAATATCACCCAAAGAAATAAAGGCTTCTGCTGAAAAAAAAAAAGATTCCTTGTAAAGTCTCTGTACACTTTGGTAAGGGAACTCCAACCACAGAGAAGGTTTCTTCAGTAAAATCTTGAAACTGAATCACCTTCGGCTTTTCTTGGGCAGTTCAGGTCAGGGGCTCGCTTGGCAAAGAAAATCTAAAACTACCAACAGTCTCTGATACAAACAACTACAAAGCTCTTCATCTAAAGCTCTTCTAAATTTAAATCCACTACGGTTACTAAACCAACCTTCTTTGGTGAAAAAACCCCATTGGAATCAGCAAACAAGTCACAAGGCCTTGGTGTGAAAATCTGGCCAGTGAGATAGCAGTAAGCACAAGCATAAAAGAAAAGGCAAAAATGGTTAAACAGAATTAAAGATGATAAAAAGAGAAATAAAACTGTTAATAAGCTACTTGTCCCTTTGCTACCCTCAAAATAAATTTAGCAAAAGGAAATTAATTTGGCTCAGATTCCTTGAGAACTTTGCTTCCATCAACTTATTCAAGCTGCAAAAAGTTTACTTAACAGAGATGCTAAAGGCACTCAGTTCACAGAAGCTCAGGAATTACTGGATGTTCACAGTGAAATTTATGTTTGAATTAAGAAGCCAGACAGTCAATTGCCCAATGGGAGACTTAACTATAAAGCGAGAAAAAACAAGGCAACATTTTCATCCCTAAAAATACTGAGGCCTCCTAAAACTGCAGGTAAAGATGTCTCATGCCATGACTGCTGCTCACTGCATCCACATCAACATTTGAAGCTGTATAAAAGGTCGTAAGTCAAGAGAAAACTGGACAGACACCAAATCTCAACTGCTGTAACACTGCTACAGCTTGTACCACTTGGACACTTTGAAAATAACGCGTTTTAGCATCCGAGTTCATTTACTACACTCAAAGTCTGCAGGGGTCTTTCACAGGCAGAGAGCTTTGTAAGAAATAAAGCTCAACAATGTGAAATATGATGCTAGCAAAACTGACTGTTCACTCATTCTGAGATCTGTTATTCATCCAGCCAGTTATGCCTTCAACATTCTCCAGCACAGCACCACCCAGGCGAAGGATTTTCCCTCCTCCCATCTCTGACAACTGCAAAAGCAATTTAATTTCCACAATCCATTTCAAGAAGTTTCCGGCCATCAAAGGCGAAACTGGTAGATACAGCAATGATTGCACAACGTAAGACCTTTTAATTAGTGGACAAAATTCACCTAACAAAGTTAAATTTACAGCTCAGCCGGTAAAAATACAGTGCTGCCCTAGTAGCATATGATTAGGTCTATACTGGTACCTCAGACGTTTTAAATCTTTATAAAAAATCCCTTCAATTTTGCCATCTACATCTTTAAATTTTCACAAGAACAGCTACAGTTACTAGAAGGAGAACTAATGAAATCTGAGTGCAAGGATAGCAAGGAACAGAAGCAACAGGACTAGGTCAACGAGTTTTACTTCTCCTAATAAATCCTATATGGGTAAACATAAATACTATCTATTACCAAAGCAACTACTTAATCAAGCTGGCATTTATACACAAACCTGATCAGCTGAAAATGCACCAAAAGAGTCATCAAAAAGAGATGAGGGCCTCTGAGGGAAAATCTAAAAGGAGATGAGGTTCCATAACATAAGAGAAAGAAATGTAAAGAACACTCAACGAATTAGTGTCTTTACAAACCAGCGGCATTTCCACAGCTCCCTAAAAGCATTAAGTACTGTGTTACATCACTTGTATGAGGAACAGCATCCAAATTCACTATTATGGGCAAAATAACCCTTAGATGTTGAGTGTTTTGAGGGATTCTAACACTAAAGCTATTTCCAACAAGATATTGTAAAAGGAAGTTACTACTCAGAGTTCAAACCTCACTTATGTTCTTCTGTGTCCTACATGAATACAAGCCCTCCTGTCCATGGCAGCTCCCTCACCACCCTCTCTTCCCAGATTGATCAGGCTTTTGGAGACACGATGTGATAGTTACAAATTTTCTCTACCTTTTTAGGTGAGAAGACTCCCAGTGTTCCTCCATCTTCCCGAATGGCAACTCCCATTTCTGCTAACAACGCCTCCCTGGGAGAGAAAAGCAAGATATTGACCATATTTAGACTTCTTAAACAAAATAAGGTCTAATGAAAGCCATGTAATGAAATACATGAGACTTTAAACCTGATCCACTGATGGTACAGCCAGGACTGTCACTACCTCATAACACAACAGGGCAAGTTTCTAAACTTATTCCCAGAAGTTACAGGCCAGCAGAACAGCACCCACTTTCCGACAATTATTAAGCATCTGTCTTGTTGTTCTAAGACACAATCAAACCACTGCTGGAAAGCTGGAGCTGTTCTGTAATTTCAGATGCTCTGGTACTAAACCCAAACTTTTCTCCTTAACTTCAGGGCCAGAATTTCTGGAATGTAAGAGAATGGTGGAAATTAAGAAGGAGAGAAGGTTTCCATCCTGTTTCACAGCTGAAGTCAATGTAGCAGCTCAGGATATTACCTGAGTTACACTGGTAAACACTTTAACTGTAGGAGATGCAGGAAGGAATAAAGCTTTCTCTCAACACTGCCCCTGCTGTTAGATGTAACACAAGGGTCAGCAGAACTATCAAGCAGCAATATTCTGCTGTTCCACTGCTTTTAAACAGAGTAACATTCTCCATTTTCCACACTTCTCCATTTTCTAGAGACCATCTACATCTACAGCACTTCTGATTCCTGACCTTTCCATCCTAATGGCTTCCGTTTTCCTCAGCTTCTCCTCCCATGTTTCATTCAGCTCTGCAATGATCTTCTCAGATTCCTGTGTGAAAATCCCAGAAGCTGTTAAACAATTATTCTCAAAGTTCTTTGTATAATACACAGAGCAATTAAAGTTTATGCTCAGTTCTAGACCTCTAATTTTTCTTATAAAAAGTACTCTCAGCACTTTGAAACTCTAAGTTGTCTTTCTTCATTTTTAAAAGTGTAAACAGCATTGAAGGCAAGCTGAGAAGAAAAGACAAGTTCATATTTAACCACAATCAGACTAGTTTGAACCACCTCCACTATTTTGCCTTTTTTCTTTAGATTTACAGACATCGTTCAGTAACTGGATGCCAAGAAACTGCAGAGACCACACCGTTATTCCCATGGCAACAGCGGGTTTCTAATAGGAAAGGGATCTGCAGTGTGTGTTCCAGCCCACTCCGATCCCCGCGGCAGTGCCTCATGGACAAGACATGAGAACGAAGCCCAGATCCAACACAGCCAGCTCTCCCCACTCATCCACCCGTGGAGACTGGGGGGGCTTTCATAAAAATTAAGAAATACTTTGCTGTAATGCACTTTTGATGCGGTTCAGTTCTATGCAGAATTGGGACAAGGCCGCTATTGTCTGGATGAAGCATGCTATTCTGTGTGCCTCACATTTTAATCTGTGGGGGCTGGGCGAATACAACAGTGGCAGGATTATTCTTCCTCCTTTTTTCAACTTGGGAGTAATTTGGTTTTCTGAAGCCCAGTGCATTTCCTAGCCAGACTTTGTCCACACTAGTGCTGACCAGGCCTCCTGAAGTCTACACTTAAGATCAAATTTTCCATAATTACCACTGCATTAGAGGACCTGTAAACATGAATCAAGATTTTCATTTATAATTTCGCTGTAGCTCCGGGCTACAATTAAACCTAAATAATCCTAACAGGGAAGGCGGTCCATGAACCCAGCTTCTGGCCCACCGCAGTTAAGTGCCCTTTTTAAGGTGCAAGTGGGTTTCACACAACTTCCTACAGAAACAGCAGCATACTGGATATATTGTGAAGGAAAATTCTCCCAGATTCACTCCTATTTAGCCTTGGAAAAGACCAAAATAACAGCATCCTTAACCTAGAGCGATTCCTACCTTCAAACGTTCAATCGCCTCTTCTCCTCCAGGTGTGGACATGATTCTTTCCTGTATACTGGACACAGATGTTAAGCCCACCTGACTACTGAGAGAGCAGGAGGATGGAGATGCAGTGAGGGACCCCATGGAGGCTGTGGAAAAATTGCCAGGACGTTGATTCTCGGAGGCTAGCAAGTATCTATGTTTATTGTTCTGAAAATCTTTCAAATCTGGGAGAAAGACACACAGACAGAGGGAAAGCAGAAAGGTGGGAAAAAGGAAAATAGGAAGAGGGAAGGAAGAGGGAAAGGGAAAGGAAGGAAATACCAGTGTAAGAGGAAAGCATTTAAGCAGCAACAAGACAAGTTTTGTAATTTTTAGATGGCAGTTCTGTTCAGTCTTTTAATATTAAAAGTATCCAAAACAATAATTCAATTCAGACCCTGAGGATTACTAGTAAGGACTGTATCATAAACCCTTCTGATCAAAAAAGCTTGAAAACAATAAATTACACATGTGCTAAAAAATAAACCATCCACTTCCTAACTGAACACTAAACTGAGCACCATGGAGCTCAGGCCAGGAGCAGATTCAGCTCCTCATGAGACTATTGACATTTTGGGTTGAAGTCTGAACAGACACCAACCCCTTAAACTTGGCAAAACATCGTCTCCCAGACTCCTTTAGTTAAAAGGATGGTTAGGTACATCTTTATCGCAGCAGTGGCTCTGCTGCCAAACCACCCAGACCGCAAGGACAAAGAACTCTCTTTAAATTGTCACGGGAGAGCACGTAAATCACCCGTCAGTCCATGACAGGGACAACATGAATTCACAGTAATTATGTTACCTCTTGACCCTCCTCACCTAAAAAAGGGGGTATCTAAGATAGCTGATCGGTGAGCTACCTGATAAGGCTCTCACATTACAGAGGCTCCTTTAAAGCTTTCTGGTCTTAGTTTAGATGAGGAAGGCCTTAAAACCCCTACAAAGGCCTGAAAGATGCCTCCTTGAAAGACAGAAAACAAGGAAAAGGTGCATGAATGATTTCAGAATGAGTATCAAAAGGCAATTTATTTTAATCTTACTTAGCTTCTCAGATATGTCTATAAACCATATCCTCAGAATAATCACACACCAAAAAAAAACTGACATGGAAATAGCAGGCTAAGAAATAGCTCAGTTTTAATAGTTTTGATTGTTTGCATTCTATTTCAAAAACAAATCCTTTAAAATAAGCATCTTTTGGAAAGAAACAGATCAAGTCAGACCTTGCAAGTTATAAACAAGGGCTTCACACTTCCAAAAATGGATGCTCGCCCAGACATTGCATAAATTTCCATGTCCTCCTACATCTCCTCTACTCTTACCCTGAACAATTCTGCTATTGTCAGCCTCATGCCCTAGTTCACTCCACATTCAACCTGCTGTTTCAGCCTCATGACACTGCTGATTGCATCGAGTCAGTTTGAAAACCACCATCTGCAAATCCAGGAAGCAGGGGTGGGAGTTTGCCAGAAGAAAAGCAGGTTAAGGGAAGGGAACGGCGTGGGGACGAGGGAAGCAGGCATGGCAGAGCAGGGAGGATGAAGCCTCAAAGGCCCACAGACACATGCACCCCTGGAGATAAAGGAAGTGGCACTTGCAATTAGTTTTCGCGGCTGCTGTGACCACAGAGAACCAAACCCTGGACATCATGCACGCTGCTCCTGGAGGCTGCAGCTTTCACACGCTGACATACGCACACGCTGGAAGCAGCATCGGAATGTAAAACAAGGCCAGGATGAGTCTTTACACCACCAGTAGCTTTAGTTGTAGGAAATTTCAGACAGATCTCTTCCAGTTTATAGTGTTTGAGGGAGGGTGAAGAAGACTGACTGAAAGTGTTTAAAAATCTACAAACCCAAAATTTACAGAGAATGGGTTTCTCTTGCAGCGGCCTACATTTATTTCCCTTTCATAGAAGCAAACACTAGAACAGAAATAAAACACTATTTGCTGACTCTTTTAACCCTATTAAGTTAATCATTTGCAACCAAGTATTTGAGCTCAAAGAGACCTTTATTATTCCAACTTTTTTTTTTTTCTTTAAAAGAGACTATAGAAAATAAATCTCTGCCTCCAGGAAGGACTGATAACATTCATCTTGAGTTAATCAATTGACACACCTAAACCAAATAGGTGGAAAAGGGATACTAAAAGGCCAAGAAGCTAGGTGAGCACAAACTGTTTCAACTGAGGAACTTAAGATTTGAGAAAAAGATTTTTCTAGTTCAAATCTAAACTGTTGGCGGTCATGAAAACTGACTAAAGAATTACCACTTTCCCTTCTATATGCTGGCAGAAACGAAGTAATGAATGTGTTGCACTTTAAACTCTGCGTTTTTTTTCTGACAGTCGACTCAATCTAAGAAACGCTGGTTAAGCTGCTTTCCCTGACACCGCCTTGCATTCCACAGCGAGCGTTCTGTCTGGGATTTCCCTGTGAGAAATGCTGGCATGCAAAGCTCAGTTCAAAGCTGACCCAGAGAAAGCAGGTTAAAAAGAGAACCACACAATACACACATTTGCCTCCACTTCCAGAGTATTCATCTCCCATTGGATCAACTGAAAAGGGAAAAGCAGGAGGGAAAATACAAGAAGGATCAAAATTGAAGGTTCACCAGTGACATAGGAAGGGAAGAGAATACTATTTTATGTTTAAAGAAACAAAACACAATTGTCAGTAACGTTATTTTTTTCAGTTTTGATTTAGAACCAGAAAACGCTGACTGTGCCAAACATGAAAACACCTGCATTTCATTGTCTTCTGGCCCCATGCTCTTGAAAACAAGCAAATGAAGAGGTAAATACATGTTACACATCTTTAAGCAGTCTGTGACTAAGTCAGGACTTGTGCTTCACAGGTAAATAAGCTCTGACAAATCAGAAACTGGTGCAACATTTACTTTTTTGTTTTTAAGTCAAAGACTCTTTTAATCCACTGGAATACATTCTGTGTTTTTATGGGCATCTCCACCAGGAATTAAATCATTGTTCGTATTACACAAGAATGTGGCAGCTAGAATTTTTATTTGCCTTGTTTGGAATGAGGACAAGGAAATAATTGAAGCACAAGTGTGTTCTGGTGCTTTAAGAGGTTGCTGGCAAAGCAAACCAGTACAATTACTGCTCTGCCAACCTTACTCAAAATCTCGCCCCAGAAGAATTCATTACTTATTCACAATCAGCTGTTTCATAGCTGGTTATTTTGAGATGACAAATGGTTTGTCACTCAGGACACTGTTTAACAGGAATTAGCCATTGTTTTCTTTTCTGAGCAGGGATGGCACTGAAGCCAGGTATCAACTAATAACCTTAGCCCTTTAAAAAGGAAGATGCTTGTTTTCCCAGTACAAATTAAGTTTCTGTATCTCAGCTATCCTCCTTTTCTTCGCAGCCAGACACAAAGCCCTCCATAACTCACCAGGGCAACTCCTCAATGTGTAAAGTTCTATTACACAAAATCATTTCTATAGTAACAAGAAACTCAATGTCCGTGTTTTTCCTTTAGAGTTTGAAGGGTAGCCTGTCAATGCTACAGACAATCCTAGGGTAGGTTGTTTAAAAACAGATGAGGTTGCCACTTCTAAAACCATTTTTGAAATTTAATATCAGGACCCACACCGAACTCCCACGTTTTAGATCCCTTCCTCTCGCATGCCCAGCTCTCCCTCCTCCACAAGAGAGACCAACCTGAAGCTGGTAAGGTCTGTGTCATCCACTTACTGTCAATAATATCTCCCAGCCCTTGGGCACGCAGGAGATCCTTAAGCCTCGTCACCTCCTCCTTCAGCTCACGCACCAGCTTGGCATTGGGATCTTCATTTATAACAGCATTGCATTTAATCTGTTTTGCACGATCAGCATATCTGAAACCAGATCAAACCAACGAATATGTGAGTGCTCATCTGCAACACAGGAATGCAGTAATATAGGAGACATCTAGCTTGCAGCTGTATGTTAGAAGAGAACCCTGGATTACATTCAGTCATGTATTTGAATGTATATTTAATACAAGGTATTGCTGCAAAAAAGACACGTCGTATTAAAGATGAATTCACAGAATCCCAGAATGTCAGGGGTTGGAAGGGACCTGGAAAGCTCATCCAGTGCAATCCCCCCATGGAGCAGGAACACCCAGCTGAGGTTCCACAGGAAGGGGTCCAGGCGGGTTTGAATGTCTGCAGAGAAGGAGACTCCACAACCTCCCTGGGCAGGTCTCTGGATGGCAGCACAGCCTCTGGCGTGTCAGCCACTCCTCCCAGCTTGGTGTCATGAGCAAACTTGCTGATACTGCACTCTATTCCCTCGTCCAAATCATTGATGAATATATTGAATAATACCGGCCCCAGTACTGACCCCTGAGGCACTGCACTGGATCCAGGCCTCAACTGGACTCCGTCCCATTGACCATCACTCTCTGGTTTCTTCCCTTCAGCCAGTTCACAGTCCAGTTACCAGTATATGCAACAGGCAAGTTTTTTTTTTACTTATTTCTTGTTCACCCATGAAGTCTGCAGGCTAAACAAGCCAAACGTCCACTTTATTCAGTACTTTGAAGCCTCAGCTTGACTACTATGCTCAATTTTAGGGAAAGACCATACGAACACAAGAAGGTGAGTTTGATTTTTCAAGTTAAGAGTAGCCAATAAATCCCTAGCTCCCTATTCACACACAATACACTGGTTTTCCTTTTTCAGGGTAATTCAGTTCTTGCCAGTACTAAGTCTTCTTCCCTACAGATTTTCTCAAATTATAATAACCCAAAGGTTTGAGGGATAGCATGTGGCCATTAGAACTAACAGCTACCCATGCGCATCTCAGATAAAAAGAAAGTACCTTAAAGTGCTCAAAGTTTCATCGTAATTAATGTCTGCCGGACTCAAAGCAGCAACCATCGCAGTTCTGGAGTTACCACCTACAATGAACAGGCATGATTTTCAATGAAACTGCAGTGCACAATCTAGGCACTAATACCTACTAAATATCAGTATTTGCAATTAATTACACAATTCAACTATATTCTACATAACTAAGGAACATACAAAAATCATAGGAAAGAGTTGTAACTTAAACAAAAGGTGGAACTATATGATTCTAATTTGACTACTGAAAATATTTAACCTCATACTTGATAAAAATTCAAATTGAGTTAAAAGCAGTTAGAAAATGTAGTGAGAGTTTCTTTCCATGGTGGCACAGGCCAATCAGTCATACCCAGATTTTCCCGAAGAAGCCACGTTAGCACAGAATCCCTGTACGGTATAAAGTCCGTCTTCTTCTTTTTTTTACTCTACAAAGAAAGAACATGCTACTGAAAACCAGACACTGGATATAAAATCAATAGTTAAGACAATAAAATCAGAACATAGGTATTAAAAGAACCGTGACAGTACATACACGTGCTCTCTAAACAGTAGGGTGGCCCATCCTCAGTCATACAAGCGATTACTGAGTTTGGTATGGGATCACATGCAACGTATTCAGACATCTAAACAAATTATAATAAGCAGTCCAGAAAATTGCCTTGACACGCTACACTCAGAAAGGTTTTTCAGTGTACGAAGAATATCTTCCTGACATTTAAATTCCAAGAGAATTTAAGCACTAAACCTGCAAACTGTCTACTTTCATTAATTTATCCTCAACCTTAGAGCATTTTTAGATTCTAGTACTGGTAATTCTCAGGCTTCATGACTATAATTTATAGTCACAGGAACTTCTCCAAGACCTGACAGAAAAGACCCTTGCTCTTGGATTCCAAGGTGAAAAGAATATCTTACAATCAGCAAAAAAGACAACAGCCAGCACTACTCAGAGCATCATACCTTGTTGGTGCAATTATCCTAAGTCGAAAGCATTAAAGAAAGAGGAAGAAGATACAAGATGAGCTTCTTAACAGAGCTTTATAGATAAATTTCCATGTTACCTATCAAAATACACAGAGCTAATTTGGCAGAGAATGTTGGGCCAAGAACAGCGAATGATTCTGCTGCACTCCATGGTTTTTACTGTCTCAGTCTCACTAGCTACAAAAAGGGTGTTGCAGGTAAGTGAATGCTGTACTTACCACTTCAGCCAATGCTGAAATAACTTTGCCCAGAGTTGTGAGAGACTTGTTTATATTTGCTCCTTCCTGAGAAAACAGAATCCAGCATTATATAGTAAGTGAAATTGTTCAACATGAACCTCTGTAGGCTAAACCAGCAAAATGTCACATCCACAATCAGAGAGGGGGAAAAAAAGAAAATAGTCTTCAGTTTTGCAACTATTTTTTTCCATAATTATAATAACAATCCTTTCTTTTCCTTATTATTTGTCGAGCAAAGACTCCACATGATGCTTGTACATCCACTTCCCTTTCTTTCCCCATAGATCAATGGCTCAATACCTTTAATCGGGTTCCTTTGGCACCAGTTGAATCAGCCCGCTCACTCCCCGCTAGATCCACAAGGCTAATCTTGCTGACCTGAAAAGAGAAAGCGCGTAACAATGGGAATTAGTACTGGGGGAACCAGAGTAAGAACAAAACTTCAAAGACTTCCATGGTATGAGAAAAACTCTGTCTAAAAAAAAGGTCCCTATAGTGTGCTTCAAAGTACAAAGTTTTCACAAGCAATTAGCTTGATGCTGTTATCTTACGGATAAGAAGTTTCCAGGATTATGCTCTGTTTTACATGTCGCTACACTCTAAATTACCTAAAAAGAGAACGAGGTCTCACATGACCAGAGTAGAACAGAAGTCAAAAGAAAGTGTTAGTGCCACAGACAACACAAGAATCTCAGAGGAAGAGAAACTTAATGTGCCATCCTGAATCTAGTGACTCCAGCAAGAAAGCACTGGCCTACCTAAAGCTACAGAGAACATGTCAGTTCACGATAATTAAGGGTTTCATATACATATATATAGATATATGGGAGGGGAGCACCTCCTCAATACACATTTTTCTCCAGATCTGTCCACAGTAGTCAGTTCAGAAATACAACCAACACCTGTACTTCAGCTACTTTTGCATGCAGAGCCTCTATTTCAGAGTAATAAGAGCCAGAAAACTGTTCCATGCTGAACAGTGCACCTCCTTTTAACATGCAAATTACAGAAAGTGCCTCAGTCTCACTCATCCCAATTCCTGTGCCCAAAGAAAAGAACTAACGAGGCAAATATTTTGCAATGACAAGCAAAACCACAGAAAGTTCTGGGAAAAAGACTGGGGAAGATTAATGACTTTCATTTCATATATCCCTCACCATAGAACCTAGTCCTTAAGGATGTATTTTTCCCACATCTATATGTTCTCCTGCACATATTCCCCTATCAGTTGTTTTCAGCATTACAATCAAACAAAATCCTGTAAGAAATAAAAAGGCTCTGTCAAGGCACACAGCAAGCTCACCCTTGAACAAAACATAAGAAAAAACAATTAATCCCCTTTTTCTCGTCATACTGCAGATAAGAATACATCACTGCAGGGAAGTTTCGTGAAATAACAGTCAGAAAGCCACTTCTCATCTGTAACACACCTTCTCTGTGCAAAGATCAGTTTCTGTGTCATGTTTCTTCTGAGTAAAGACAATTGTAAACACGGCATGAGAGCGGCTGCTGGTTTCATTCATGTTGGTAGCTGCCACAGTCCTAAAACACGAACAGATACAGACAGGTTTAGAAAACAGGAGCCTCTGTGCTGCAAGTACAACCACCTGCAGGGCTGAACGCAGCTGTAAAGGAATGAGAGCAAGAGGCTGCACAGCTGACGTTCTGCCCTGTAACCAAGGCCAAGCCACACCGAATACCACTAGAAACCCTTTGATTTTTCACTCTTGAATCATTTCCATCTTAATCACAGTTCAAACAGCGCTTGCTCAATCTGTGTACTCAGTAATCTACTTCACGCTCCAACACACACAAAAACGCGAGCGGCATTTATGTCAGTCTTTCCCACACATTGTTAAATGGAGCCTACAGCTGACATGAAAATAACCAGAACCTAAAGCCAGAATGCCAGCCTTTTGCACTTGAATGAAAGGACACTGTGTTTACGTGTTTATTTACACCAATACAGTGACACAGTACACAATGAAGGCACAACTAAAAACCAGCATAATAGTTTATGTACTTCACCTCAAGCCATTACAAGCTTTAAACATCTAAACAGCAATTTACAGCACCATTTCACCACACAAATCAATCTCAGCCTTTAAATGGCATTTAACAGTGTATATTTCAACAACACTCCTCATGCGACATGAGCTTTTTAATAAGTGCCAATGCATCACAGAAGATATTTTAAATTTGCTGCTATCTGCCATGTATCCCCACAACAGAGATAAAAATATATAACACATCACCATCACTAACCTGGCTTTGTTCCCAGCATCCATGAGGTCTGCAATGTCTGTATAAGACGTGACCGCTAACTTGGACAGGTCTTCCACATACGGTCCAAGCAGAGGATGTTCTCGCACTCGCAAATTCCCTTTGTTCTTCGGGTTCAACAGGTCTCTGACTCTCTCACAGTAAATCTCCATGTAACTCACCTGAAAACAGGAATTTGCATCAACAATTTAGTGTTTCTTAAGGCTTCCTCTGCAAGGAGCTCTGCAGTATTTCAGAGTGCTGCTGGTGGAAACTCCCCCAGACCACTACAGGAAAGCTACACGCAGGTGCCTCAGTTCATGTAACAGCTTGAGACAACGGCAAAAAGGGACAAGCGTCACTAGTCTCATACACCTGATCTCAAACATAAGCTGCAGGCCTTGCACGCATGTATAGATCCCTTAGCCATTTCAAAAAATATTGGTGTTTAATTAAAAATTATACACTTGAGTTCACAATCATTTTAACAGCTTTAATGCGACACAGCAGCAAAACTGAAGTCTGTCTAGCTGTCTCCCTTCTCTGCTTATTTGGCAGATGTTCTCTTCTAGATTTCCATTATAAGACAGACAATTTCTCTCTTACATGTACAAATCAGAACCATGAACAAGTACCAAATAGAAAAAATACAATGAAAACGTGGGAAACTTCTCATTCACAAATCCTAAACATGATGCTCCTATTGCATTCAATCTTTAAGTCATCAAATGTTAATAAAATGCAATTAAATGAAGCATTAAATGGACAGATAAAAAGCCACATAACTAGCCGTTTTCTGTTCTGTAATTCAGAAGCAGTAATGACTGGAGTTTACATTTATTAGTAATAATTACATTTGACTTCCACCAGCTTTTTGGTCTTCCTTTCTTTCAAATCTTGCAACGTATTTGCATGTCAAGCTATTAAAACCGATTGGAAGAAAAATCAGTAAGAGAAAGACAACACTGTTCCTGCAAAGTGCCTGCTTTTATTTTAGCAGCATCTCAATGCAGCATCAACAACGCTGCACCTAAGCCCAATTCAATATCCAGCACACAGATATTCTTGGATTTCTCACCATACTCACCTCTACTGAATAGGACATTTCTTCATTACTGTTGTCATTGATTTTCTCAAACAGTTCTTCGCATAGCTGGAAAGAGATTAAACCAAGTCAGAAATTAGTCTTTACTGAGCAATAACAAGTAACTACTAGAACATGTCATTAAATTGGCTTTAGAGTGAGGGTAGGGGAAGGAAAAGAACCTATTACATCAACCACATGCAGCCTCAATGGGAAGATACTTCCTGCCAATTTGACACCACTATCATTTAATCTTATTTTATATAGTATCTCAATAACTGTTCTAGGATTAACTGTTACTATTATTCCGTACCACAAAATTAGAAAAATCCTATAATAACTGAAAATCAAAGTAATAATTTTAGAAAGGAATGACTAAAATCCCTAATTGCCTCATAGCCTCGTAAAAAACAATAGTCTGCTTATTTGGCGTGCTGAAGTTCCAGCGTGTGTCTGCACATGCTGTACAAAACCAACGTCCTTTCTGGGCTCTACCTGGGGGATTATTCCTGCTTGGCTTTCCTCCTGCTTGCCCATCATTGTGTAGGATTTCCCAGCTCCAGTTTGTCCATAGGCAAATATGCAGACATTGTAGCCCTCAAAGGCATGCAGCAACATCTCCTTCCCAATGTCATTGTACACACGGCTCTGAGATGCAAAGCAGGGATCTTCGGGCTGAAAAGACATGAAAACCGCATCAATACAGACTTTTCATTCAAGTAACATCTCAAAAAGCAATTGGGTATCTTTCTACTTCTGTCTTGTGAGTATTTCACAGAATCACAGGATGTTAGGGATTGGAAGGGACCTGGAAAGCTCATCCAGTGCAATCCCCGCCATAGAGCAGGAACACCCAGCTGAGGTTCCACAGGAAGGGGTCCAGGCGGGTTTGAATGTCTGCAGAGAAGGAGACTCCACAGCCTCCCTGGGCAGCCTGGGCCAGGTTCTGCCACCCTCACCAGGAAGAAGTTTCTTCTCAAATTTAAGTGGAACCTTTCGTGTTCCAGTTTGAACCCATTACCCCTTGTCCTATCACTGGTTGTCACCAAGAAGAGCCTGGCTCCATCCTCCTGACATTCCCCCTTTAGATATTTGTAAACATGAATGAGGTCACCCCTCAGTCTCCTCTCCTCCAGTTCCAGAGCCCCAGCTCCCTCAGCCTTTCCTCACACGGGAGATGCTCCACTCCCTTCATCATAATGTTCCTCTGACTGATCCTGTAATCTATTAATACTTGCATAGCTGCTCTGGAAGATTCAGTAAAAGAGCTACACAAATCCAAGTTTTTCCATCAGGAAAACAATCTCGTTGGCCACAGCATTACTCAGAAATATTAAGTCTCATTTCCAACATTCAAGTTACTAAAATTAATCTTAGTGAAATGCATTATCACTTCTTATTATATCTTTTGAGAAAATAAGGCAGGGGAGGGGGAGAGGGCAGAACACCACACTCCTGCTGCAGAACAATTACTGGAAGTCAGCAAGACCTCAGCACCAATTCACAGGAGGGTGGGGCAGAGGAGCCAGACGAGCATTTATTGCTTTTGCAGCTATTGGGAACATGGATCACTACTCTTTTCCAGATACACCACGGGAACTCAAAACACATTTCTCCTTCAACTGTAAGAAGTTGAGCAACTTTCACTCGTCTAAGAGCAAACTTGAATTAACTGCAGTTCACACACATCCTTAAAATTATTAGAACAGAACATTACTGGAGAATATTCTCAGTAATCTTTCAAATATTCACAACTTGTTCTCAAACTCCAGGAGCTCAACTTTTTGCTCTTCCCCAAACCAGAAAAGACAACATACACTGACAAGCTTTTAACCTGAATTAGAGTGAGAAAGACAGTGCACACACATCTGACAGGGATGGCATGATCAGAGGAAGAGAATGCAGTTAAATCACATCGATCAATTAAAAAAAAGGGTTTCTCGTAGAAGAACTTACCGATGTGTGGGACCAATAAGAGTAGTCAAAGCTGAAGGACTTTGGTGCTTCCTTAGGATTCTTTGGGTTGATAATACCTACAGGAAATGAAATTCAAATTCTTAGTGAACTTGATATTTAGGAGTATAATTAATGAGCTTGCTGACCCTCCATCTGTGAATCTGAGCATTCAGAGTTACCACACTGTACAGAAGTAATAAGACTGAAGCAATAGACTCACAGCTTCCTAATACTCAATTTCTTTAGGCCTTACTGGAAATAAGTCAAGGAAAAAAATTCCTAGAAGGAATGCTGCTGCTGAACAAAACTCTTCTGCTGCACAGAAAGCCAGGAACAGGTCATCCTGGCCCCTTGGCTTTTAGAGTGGGACAGACTTTTAGGAGTTCAGGGACATCAGCAAGAAGGAAGATTCAAGAAAAAAGGTCCAAGACACAAATTGTTCAAGAATCCCTGATGATTTCACAGCAGCACTACTCAGCCTGTTTCGGAATACACATTACACAGTCCAAGAGATCATCTCAGCAGGATTTTCTTTAAGAAGCTCATGGAAGACGATATGACAGGAGTTGAATCTACCGATAATTCAGAGACTATCTGCATAGTTTATTTCAATGTTCTTTTACATGCACAAAGGCTACAGATCAATTTTTATTAGGACTGACATTAACTGAACCAACCAAACTACCAGTAATTCTTCTTATCATGTACAGACATTGAATCCCACAGTGATCCCCAACCAACTTGTGTGCTTTTTCTCTTTGGAACATCCATACAATATTCAATGGCCCTATGATAAAGTTCACACACAGACACACATACAAAAAGCCAGAATGAAGAAGTGCTTGTGTATAGTTCCTATGTTATAGCCTTCAGGAGTCCCATTCAAAAAGCTGATCTCCAACTGCCTTTTCAGCTCTTGCAATCCTTTGACTCAATTTTCTTTCCAAGGGTTTCACATGTAAGGATCTCAGTATCTTCAGGTGAGTTAAGACAATAAACACTTCAGAAATACAGGTATAAACATGCTTTGCAAAAAACCCTCTTTTCATATCAGCACATCTGTGAATTTTATGCTCATTTCCTTTTCTCAGATCCTCTAATTCTTTCAATATTTGACCCACACATGCACATTCTCCACAATTAATGAAAGCTCTTCCAGACACCTTTGAGGACTTTTTTTCTCCCCTCTTTCCCAGCAACAAAACAGCTTCCTATGGCCCTTGCCTGGCGGGGAGTAACACACAATGGATTCAGCTGTCATTTTAATGGCATACAGAAGGCCTGTAGTTCTGTATTCCGAGGATGGCAATTTACAAGCACAGCTCTTACTACAGAAATTAATCTCTACTGCCTTTTTTTTTTTAAATATGATACTGTCGGAAATAAATTATTCTTTCCAGCAGCTGTTTTCAACACCATCTGTGTAAGTAAGGGCTGTAAAAAGGCATATTCTTGAGGGTATCAAAATTAGATAAACCACCTTAGATTTACACATACCCATCTGCACCTAACCCAGCAACCTGCCCTTGGGACTGATACACTGATTATGATGTGTGCAAACAAAATCTACAAAGAAAGAAGCCACACAAAGGTGCTGACAGCCTTCCTGGGGATGATCTACATTCTGATACCAGTTACCCTAAACAAAGGATGCTTATTTCTCATGTATTCAAACCAGTTAGGGTTTGGGAGATGCGGACTTCTCCCTTCTGTGATAAACAAAAATTATAACACACACATCTCTTACCATGTCAAACATGAACTTAACATCATGTTGTGCCAAAATCTCTGAAAATATGGTTACAGAATCCCCATTAAAATTAAATCACTCCTCTACCGGATGCTGAGTCCCTGAGCAGGGCTGTTGCCTAAAACTACAGTATGGAGAGAAGATCCCTGTCTGGACTGCAAATAGCAACAGTTGCTACTCTGTTTCTTGTGGCCAACTCCACTTCGCTTGGATGCACCTTGTGCTGACATTCTTGCCTTATGAAAGCTGACAGACATGCAAAGCCAATGAATAATATGCCTTGCACCAGGACAGTATCAAATGGCAAAAATGCTTGTGGCTTTGGATAGCAACATGGGCATCAACACATAACAAACTGGTAACCTAAGCAATCATACATGGCTGTAGTTTCCTTTTACTCGTTTTGACCAAACAGCAGTACATCTGCAGAACACACTGTGCAACCAGTTCTAAAGTGAACAAATAATAAAGACCGCAGAAGATAACTCCCCTACCCCAAACTTAAATCAGCTCTCTCAGTGTATTCCAGACTGCTACAATTCAGCAACTTCTCATTTCTCACTCAATTATTTAACATCAAAGTTCTGAAAGGTAAAGAAGAAGTAATACCTTCTACCTGGAAGCTCTTAGCCCCAAAAAAGCACAAATAAAAAAGTTTCCACATTGGTTCAATGTAACAACCTTAGGGGGTGAACATTATTGTCTTCAGTTGTTTTGGCCAGCAAGTTAAAAACAAACAACCCCCCCACCCCAAAATCTCTAGAAAAAGTCCATCACTTGCAAATAGAGAGCAAAGAAGCCAAACGTTTAATCAGAATAATAGCTCATTTTTCCACTCAGCTCTCTGTGCATGAAGGCACATGGACCACCCATGAAAGACACAACCTCTAGTGGCACGACAAGCTTGCCATTACAGCTTCATCCTGGTCGCTTCAAACTTAAATTTGATCCACCACATTTGTGAAGTTCAGGCTCCATGATTTATGCAACCGGTTCCACTTTGCCCCATTTTTAAGCCATTATTTATTATTACTGTTTTCTTAGACAGGCTTTCCTCAGCCTTCCCACTAAGTTCCATGTTCAGCTCACTATTTTGAAAGCTACTTTCTAGGATGCATGTTTTTGCAAAGCATATTTTGAGAAGCATATCAGGAAAGGGAGATTAACGTGCAAGGAGGCAGCTGTCAGAGGTTGGGAATGCAGCTGCCTGGCCAAAATCTTCCACTGCTGCAGGAACGGGTCAGCGAAAACCTCCTGGATGCCAGGAACTCCGCATGCTGTCCCTCACTGCTGGGATCCGGTCACAGCTCTGCTTCTGGTCCAAGCCTCAAGTCTATTTATCCCACTCCTGTTTCTTACACAGTCTACATCCTCCATTTTTAGAATCACTGGTTCCGCAGAATTCTGTCTATAAATGAATCCAGCAGAGCTGATTGACTGAGAAAAATACAAGACTACGACCTCAACAGACTTGAAGTGGATTGAAATCCCCTTCATTGGGAACACTGAGCAGGTAGCCGCTCGCATCAGCCGTGCCTGATGTGATCTGAGTTGAACCAAGTGATCAGGTACACAAAAACGGGAGATAAGACACCCAAAAGAAGATGGTGAGGCAAAGAAACCAGGAATTCAGACTGAAGTAACTGACCTCACCTGAAGGTGCCTGTAGCACCAAGCATCTTCTTCAGAGGGACAAGGAAATCCATGAAACTAGCTACTTTTAAAGGAAGTTAATGGGTATTTCTGAAGAAATTAGAAGACTTCTTACAGGAGAGGTAAGCTTTATCCTCAAAATTCATATGCCAAATTGGAAAAAAAGGAATGATCATGCAGGAATTAGACTGAGTGGGCAACATGGATTTCATACGCCATTTTATTCAGCAAGCTGTGTTTTCAGCCGAACAAGGAAAGAAACAGAATTTTAAAAGAGGACTGTTTCCAGTGCCTCCAATACCCACAAGAACACTAAAAGCTTTTCAGTTATTTTGTTTGGTTTTTAAACCATGCAAGGCCCAGATGGATTGTATTAGCAAATCATGAAATAGGTCATCATCTATCTCCTCACCACAGCGGACTCACGGCATGGTACGCAAGCTAATAGTTTAATTACAGAGCCTCAGGAAATGAGACAGGCAATAAGACAGATGACCACAGCAGGAACACATTAATGGCCTTTTTATCTTTGAGAATAAATTTGTTTATCTGCTATTTCAAAGGTCCAATGTGGCAATTAACTTTTCAGTTTGCAAACTGACACTACCGCTTTGTGCTGCAACTATAATTAGTCACCATCAGCATGGCACCGGCGCAACTTTGAACGCCGAAGTTAGCCCGAGCAGCCGGTTTCGGAGAAACTCAATCCCTTTTTCAGGCCCCTCGCTCACCAAGAGCCAACTTCTTAGATCACGTGGAATCTTTCAGCTTTCCACAAGTTAAGGTTTCTGCAAAGAGAAACTGGGAGGGATATTTCACAAAATCACCATCTTCAATGCCATTGCTACTGAGAAAGGTTACACACAACTCAGAAACCTGGAAAGGATGAAACAAGTTGGAGACAGGATTTTCCTACTGCCGTGTCTAAAAACCCTTCTGGGATCAAAGCAGCAATCGCTGTGTGGATTAATGTCCACCATTTACCTTTGGAGTGGAAGGCTTAGAAAAAAGCATGGGAATACTCATGTTTTTAAACTATAAGAACTGTTGACTTGGCTGAAGGAGATTAATGCCCACATTATTCCTTTTTATTTCAGTTATTAATTTCCAGAAATCCTGAATAACATGCTTCACCTCAAGACATAATATTTACACCAGTTTTCTAACTTGGTGAGCAAATAGAATAAGTAGAAGTAATTACATGTCATAAATTGATATAAAATTCAAATAAAAGTGCATTGTGTGAATAGCTACACCATGTTATCATTTAATTTGAAGCGTTTAATACCACAGCCTAGACACCCAGCTTGCATCTTAAAAGGTTATTTCTCCATATAATCTAAACTTTTGTATCATTATCTGAGTCCACATATTTAACTAGTTAGGCCTTGTCTAGAAGTAAACAGTAGGAGCAGTACAGCCTAATAAAAGGAGAAAGTGGGAACAAAATCAATGAAAGAATTATAATTTTAGATGCACTGTATCAACAGTAACAAACCAATCTCCACAAAACATTTGGATTTTAACATGCCCTTAAACAGGCAACTTCATTCCTTGGCATAAGGTACTTACACAGTCCATCCTACTTGTTCCTTAATTAACATTTTTCAAGCCATCCACCATCTGCTTTATCAGCTAGCACAAAAATAACATTCACTTTCAACCTTTCAAATCTATGAGATCAAATTCATTGCTAGTTTTTAATTTTAGCAAAAACTGTTAGCAAACTTTGAAAACTCACTTCACTATTGAAACAGTATCAGTATGTTTTGTAATATGTATTCTTTTGCATTCCTATTGTTATTTTGGACTTTTTTTTTGCCTTACAATCCCATCCTGATTTGCTGAAACTGAAATTCAAAAAGCACACCTCAAATATCCACTTTATTTTACAATTATAACCAGACAGAGAGCTGATGCAAAGTTATAGCCTTGCAGGACACTTTCAACTGGAAGCAGCGTTCTCTGTCTTCTCGCCCATTCCTAAACACATACACAAATACATTCCCACTTCAAGCCTTTATTTCTGGAGTTACACTTCCATTCTCCATTAAAATTAACCAAGTAAACAGACAGCGGGAAACCTACAGAGAAGAAAAGAAAAAAAAATGCAAGCAAGCTGAGCCAAGATCAGCCCCCTCATTCCATTCCCATCTACTCAGCCACATAAATATTTTTGCAGGCACAAAGAATGACCACAACTGCTTTAACCACTTAAACCTCATGTCAGATTATAATGACACTGAATTTGCAGTCTGAACCTAATCTGGTTTCATCCCAGTCAGCATTGCTCCTCAGCATGTCACTAATTTTGCAAGTTAGAAATTATCTGCATTTCAGTATCTGTGGATACAAGCAATTCTTTCTAATAAACTCGTGGAATAGAGAGCCAGAGTACACACACAGCACACAAAAGAGGTAAGAGTTTAAATTATTCTCTTCTTCCTCACTGCATTCAAAGTCAAGTCACCAGAGCCAACAGCTCCACCTCTGCTAGTGCGCAGACTCCTAGTCCAGGGTGTGCTGCCACCAGCCGGGCCGCCCACCAGTCCCTGAAGGGCACTCCTGGGAAGAGCTGGCTAACTGCCCTTCAGATAAACACCAGCACACAGAATTAACTTGGGCTAAATCCTGGGATTAGCTGATACACAGTCTGCGCTGAGGGGGCAGGGAGAGACAGACCACCAGATTAATATTGGGAAAAAAAATAACCAAAGAAATCTATCAATTGCCAATCAGAAATAAAATCCAATAATGGTGAAAATCAGGTATGGAATTGGAGAAAATTAATTTGATCATTTGTGCAATACAGCCTGCTTTCTGTCGTTTACGTCTTCTGTTCTCGTATTGCTATCACATGTCAATGCTGAAAGCACAAGGCCTCTTTAATTTCTACATATGAAATAAAATTACATTTCTGCTCACAGAAGAGGTTTCACACCAGCCTCAGTAATTCTCCCAGTGGCAGCAGTAACCTACACAGAGCACATATTCCTGCCAAATGCCGACACACATTAAGAGATAACAGCTTGCAAAAAAGGCACTGTCCTGTCTTCACTTTTGTTCTCAATGATCACTGGTAAAGGAATAGACAGAAGTTAAAAAAACCCCATGATTATCTAGACAGAACTTTAGAAGCAGTAACACTCATGGAAAGAAATACCAAATAATCCATTTCTGTGCCTTCTTCAAACTCTATTTGAATCAATATAAGCTGTAGTTTTACTTTATGATGTCTGAATAACCAATTTAACCAATATAGAAGATCGGATGCCTTCGGAATTGACTCCACAAGACCAAATTAACATTAAATATACAATCTCTGAAAGTGCACGGGTCTGGAAAATATATCTGCGCCATCTGTAGACTGGAATGACAACAATGAGAACACGTTTGTTACTGAGAGCAGGGTGGAGCAGGCATTCTTTGTTTGTTGGAACGTGAATAACACCCCAAAGACACATTTAATACAGGCTTCTTTCTGAGGCATACGTTGCAATCAGATATATGGCTATACTGTTTTTATAAGACAGACTTTCAGGGTTGTTATTATAAAAGATAAATGAAGGGAAATTGACACTTCCAGCTTGTAAGGCAGTGCTTGCTTTTCAAAGCATTGTTGGCATTTTTCAAATCATTAAAAGGGAAGGAAACCAAGTAGAAGCTAAGAACGGCTCATTTGGAATTCAACCGGATTCTCTCCCCACTGTGGAATTTCAACCCTGTACTGGGAGAAAGGTTGGATGGGGGAGGGTGTTGGGCTCGACAGCACCAGGGCAAGGCAAACGCTTGCTCACAGAAGCTGCTAGAAAGCTGCTCTCATCCTCAGCTGCTCTTACAGATCCAAGTGCTATAAATACCAGCTCTGCAGCTGGTGTTCTGGGAGAACAGCATGCCAGCGGGCTGCGCACCAAGCGGGAGCCGGCTGAACAATACTGCTCGACCCATCGGAAAAGCTGAACCAAAACCATTTCGAAACTTCCATTGTCAGCTGATCACCTGAAAACCTCCTCCTGCAGAAGACGCCTATCAGCTCTCTGCATGTAGCTAGTGAAGCACCTGGAGTCAAACTGAATTCTTTCCTCATGTGTTTTCTGCTTCAAGGCAGACAAACCAATCTCCCTTCACTCCCTGCTTTTACTTGATTACATCTCCCAGAGCCAAAGGCCTTCTCCAAAGGCCATTCTGACCCTCAGACACATGCCAGCACTACATTATACGGATATCGTGTAGCACTGGGATCCAGGGGACTCAATTCTGCCAGCCCAAATATCTTAAAGAATCCACAAGGTGAAAATATCCATGTTTAGCTTTAGACCAGAGGTTTAAAAAAATGTGCGGGGCAGGGGGAAGAGAAAAACCACCGCACACCACAAACACACCACACCACCACCATTGGGAGAAAACCATTTTTTTCCTCAACATCTACAAATCAACTCCAGAATGCATGATGTGCATGATGAAGTTTTCCTGATGCCAGGGATGTCTGCTTGAAAACCCACCTGCCATATGTCTACAGCAGCAGCTGTGACTCTTGTTCCAGGCAGAGGGGACCTCCCCACTGAGCCCATTTCCATGAACCAGCCAATACCTTAAGCAGGCCACAAAGGAACTTTCCAACGTTTCCAAGCGACTAATACAGAGTTAAAAATCCAAATAGGCAATTTTCAGTCCTACCCTGGGGATCCGGTTGCACTCATATCTTTCAAGATAACCTAGACTGTACAGGTGTGCTTTTACATGAGTACATTTCATGGCAAATCAGAATATACAACCATCTCAGATGAACTACAGTTTGAGAACTTGTTTTATTCTACCACCAGCATTCACAAGATGCTAAAACCTATTTTCATTCATCTAGTCCACAACTGTTACATCAACTGCAGAGGACATACAGAGTGCTTCAAAAAGATGGATCGATTTAACAGCAAAGTGATTCCAAATTGGGTCCATCTTTTTGAAACATGCTGTGTTCCAAATAGGATACTTCCTTAGTTTAGTTTTCTCAATACTTATTTTGCTTTTTAAAAGAATAAGCTAACTGGACTCTTTGCTAGTGATGAATATCTAAATGCTGTCTTGCAGGTTGTAGCTTCAACCTCTGCTTCATTTTCTCTTTATTTACAGACAAGATTATAAAAACATTTCCACAAAAAACCCAAACAAACAAACAAAACCCAAAACACAACACTAGGCAAGTCTTCAGGCACAGAATAGCTTAGCTTTTCATTTCAATAATCCAAGACAGCAGCTGCCAACATTGTTCATATTTGTTACATTTCAAAACCCAATAAAAGAATGAGTACAAGAACCACTGACACACAAAATACTCTTAGGTCTATAGGTCACTTTGCATCCCATGTATTACACAGCAGAATCTTTTTTCCCATTTACCACAAAAACAGTCATTTATGGACTGGACAGGCAATAAACAAATAATACATTGTGAATAAGATGCATTGGTATAAATCATTCAAAAGGTATGCTGACAATCATGATTTATTCTTGAGTTATTCATTTCAAAAAGCTGCTTGTGAGTTTGACCTAGAACATGATAAACCACCCATCCAGTAATTTAAACAAAATATTAAAGCACATATATTTTCAAATTTATTTAAAGACTGACAAAATTAAACAAAGTTATCTCAGAGGAAAAAGCAAAACATAACTTAGAAGTCCACTGATGACAAGTTTCAATTGAAAATATTCTGTAATAAGCAGAATATGGAACGAACAATATATTAGGCAGCATCAAGCTAACTGGTAGTAAGGCCTGCTAACAGGGGCATCACCCTACGGAATTAATTATCAATATGAAAAGTCCTTAGAGCCCACTAACTTTCACTAGGAACCCTGCCATGGCTGACTGCGCTGCAGGCAATGCTCCTAACACAGCTGCACTGGGCCTAGTGCTGAGTGGGATGAACAACGACACTGCACCAAATGGTATCAATACTGCTTTGATGTTAAAAAGCATGTTAAAAAAAATTTCAATAAATGGCGTGCCCATATTCAGTTTCCCACAGAAGAGTCTTCTCCTTCAAATTAGAACCCTAGAATTAGAATTAAGAAACCTAACACTTCTAATTAGTTCGAAAATAAGATGATTTTATGTAGTCTTATTTTGCCATCATTAAAATATCTAATATGGAAAGCATAAAACTTAATATCCCTTTCCCCTCAGCTTTCTCACTCAAATTATGCGCCTAAACAAAGGCACAGACTGCAGAATAAGCACACCACGAACTCCAGCACCAGCCCCAAGCACGAGTTACACCACAACAATTACCATGTGGTGATCTGCAACCCAACCCTGTATCTGTCAGTCCACATGATACTCCCACACGCTACAGTTCAAAACATTTGCACTTTGGTATTCTAATCTTTCTGTAAAATTCTCAACTCACCACAAGCAAACACCATAAACAACTGCATCAAAATTAAGACACTCGTGATTTATCCTTTCTAGTCAAATTCAGAGACAATCTAGTCTGTAATGCCAGCCTTGAAAGAGAAGATTCCCTAAGGGGGTAACTCTAGATAATATAACTGATAAACAGTACTGAGTTTCGTCTGACAAAAATAAGAGGATTAAGCAGTGAGAGGAGAGCGAAAGACTCTCTCACGAGATTAAAATAAACTTACTCGTTGAATTGCCTTGCATCTGGATGATACATTTGGATTCTTTGCTGGTTTCTCGGGAATTGAAGGGCCGGACCCGAACAGCCACCTTCACTGAAGCCCCTGACATTCTGGTTGCTTGTAGTGCAGTCAAGAAATTGAAAGTGAAGGGGTGAAGAGTGTTTCAAGTTATCCTTCTTGTTGGTGTTTTCTAAAGAGAAAAATACAATTTACTTATTTATAGCTATTGCATTCAACACATTGATAAAATTAGGAAGGTTTTTTGATAACTTCAATTTCTGTTCCACAATCATATCCCGTCCCAAAAGCTGTCACTTCAAAGACGGAACTGAAAATACACTTAACAGCACCTGTACGCTGTCCTCCTGGTCAAAAGTTTCTGTCACGTGAAGCAATTCTTTTGAAGTATTCAAACAGATTCACTTTCATTATTTGGTTTTCTTCCCAGAAAGTGGGAACATGAATATCAAGGTGAAGATATGGTTGCAACATGTGTTTGGCTTAAGCTAACAAAGATAATTTTAGCACTAATACAGCTACTTAGATTTCAGCAGGAGCTAGCTGCCATATACTACACATCCAGGTTCTCTTGCTGCCACAATCCATTAGTAATAATACTAAAACAGACTCAAGTGTGATGGGCCATATCACACTGACTTTCAATACACACCATTCCGGAGAAAAGGGTGTACACAACAACCTTACAGAACCCCTGGCAGTCCTGAGAAAGTCTTCTTCTCAAAGGAAATAAAAACTAATCATCTACTTGTATGTTTAGTGATTAAAGGGCATACTACTCTGTAAGGAAGAAGATGAATAAAAAACTACTGCCTTCAAGGTAAATATTACTATCTTCTGCAAATGTTCACCAGTAAATTCATCTTCATTGTCAGAATACTTGGTCAAATTCCAAGACATCAAATGATGGGGCATTTTAGTTGGCAGCAAACTATCCAGGATATCCACAATTCAGGATACTGTCAGTACCGAAATTAAACAGACTCAAAAGCAATAATATAGATTAAAATCAAAATGCCATCAAGGCCTAGTAAAAAGCTACCACTCTTGGCTAGGAAAGCCACAAGGAAACAAACAAGGATAGAGATTATGGAAAGTTAGCAAAACAGCTGTTCAGAGCAGTAGGGGCTGAAGAACAGGAGGACCAGAGCGAATCCAATTTTAGGTCCTCCACTAAGGATCAGGTTGTGATGACTGTGTGATGTATCAGCTGAACTCACACACTATGAATTGCTATCTTTGTACTAAGTGAAGGTGCCAGATAAAAGAGTGGTTCAGAACTTGGCAATGCACCAAAAGCCTGATCATATAAGCATATCTCTACTTGTCAACATACCAATGTACTGGATTGCGCAATAACAGAGAGAACTGAAGTAAGAAGAAGCTGGAAGTGAAGATAAATATACTTTAAAATCTGAGATTTTATGTTTCAGAGAACACGTGCAAACTCACCACCTGTTTCTGGTGAATTCTAGCTCTGCAGCCTCAGTTTAACACCCATATTCTGCCCATGACCCCAGAGCTACCAGGCCTGTCATCCCATCTCCTGCCTGAGCTCAGCGGATTGTCAGCTCATCCTCCCAACATGGCTGCCCGGGTAATTGTGCTGTACCGAACCCAGGGGCACGTCCACGGCCGACAGGCCCAGGAAAACCACCCTGAAAACCACAATCCTTTCACATCCTTGCATCTTCCAGCTGGCTGAGGGGCTACGCCGCCCTCCTGAACAAGCAATTATCGCCTCCACCTCGCCTGGGCTAGAAAGGAGAGAAAGGACGGCGAAACGCGGCGGTATTCCCGATCCCCACGACGAGGAGAAGCGGCGGCCCCGCCGTGGCTGGAGCGCCTGGGGGAAAGGGCAAGGAAGCGTCCCGGGGGACCAGCAAACGTACCGGGCAGATGCGGGCGAGGAAAGGCCGGGTCGGGCCCCACGCCCTTGTGCCGCTGCCCTTCCCTTGCCGGGCACCCAGTCCTGCCAGCGTTGCCCCCTCCACCACGCAGGCCCCATCCCACCCGCGGCGCCCGCCACGTTCCCCCTGCCCAAGAGCTGCGTAAACCAGCAATCGCCGCCTCCCCCACCGCATTACGGCATCCACCCCCCCCGCCCCAGCATCGAGCCGTTCCCCCCCGCTCCCCTCTCGACCGCCGCCGGGGCGAGTTCCCTCAACACAAGCCGCCCCTCACCTGGGGCTGGGCAGGGGGATCCGCAGAACGCGGGTAGTGCGGGGCCGCCGGCGTTGTCAGCAGCTGGGAAAGGCGGCGAGGCCGGAGAAACAGCGCAGCGCGGGGCGGAGAAAACAGAAAAGCCCGGCCGTCGCCATCACGCTTCGCCGCCTCCACCGAGGCTGGGAGACACCCCCCCCGCCCCCGCCGCCAGGAAGGGAGCAGGAAGGAAGCGGGAAGGGCGAGGGAGGGAAGGAGGGAGGGGAGAAAGGGGGAGGGAAGAAAGAGAAAGGCCGCGCCGGGAAGAACGAACGCAAAGATGCGCTCGCCACAGCGCCGCTCCCACACTGACAGGATCCCGCAGCTCCGAGCCCGCCTCCGCAGGGGGCGGGGCGTCCGTCTGGCCAATAGCCGCGCGTCGGTACTCCCTCCTCCCTACATCTGACCAATCGTCAGGCGCGGAGTCGACGCGTGCCCGCCTCCCGCCGTGCCAATCACAGGCTGACACAGTCGTCCACTAATCACAGCTCGGGAATGTCCGTCCGCAGTGACGGTCCCCACTCTTCCCCGTGAGTCAATCCCTCCGCCGAGCCCTGGGGATACGGGGAATCGGTTCTTCTCCATCCCTGGCCAATCAGAACTCGGGACGGAGCCCGCGTCGTCCCTATTTTAACCTATAGCGAGCGGCATTAGGGCACCTTAGCTCTATCACCGCTCCGCCGTGGTGTGTGCGTGCGCGCCTCTGAGGTAGCGGCGGACTTGCCTGCGCGCCCGAGGGTGGCGTCTGTCGTAAGCGAAGACGTGAGCAGAGATTGAGCACTTGTGACTAAAAAAAGCCTTTTAATGTGCGCGGCTGGTGAGCGCCCCCGGCTCCAGGGGCCCGTGAGCGGGTAGGCGTGGCTGCCTGCCCAGACACGGCGGCTGGAGCGGCGCATTCGCCAGCTCCCAGCCAGCTTCAGGGGGGTTCAGTAGGATTTTGAGTCTTAAACGAGGCCTAAAGATGATAGGTCAGAGGGGAGGGATTAATTTTCACCTTTCCCCCCTTCAAAACGTTTTTTTTGTTTTTTTTTTAGATCTCAGAATGTGTCTTATATATGTGATTAAATTGTTCTGTCAATGGTGTTGTATTAGCTCTTGTACTTCCAGTTTGGGTGTTTTTGTGGCAATAACCAGCTGTAAGGTTCCTCCTTTCTAGTAACACTTTCATCACTTCTACTGTTAGAAATAGGCTTGTGTTTAATCTTATAAGCATCTTAATACTACATGAAATACCTTAATTACTTATTTTCCACACATACACCATCATATGCAAATTGCATTTAAGCTGTTGAGAACAGTTGGGACCTGAGATTTCTAGTTTCAGAACGGGCTTTACTTTTGGTCCCAGGCCCCGTCTGTTCACTATATAAATCTTCAGCGTGTCTCTTTTGTTCCCCATCACTTTCAGGTTTTTGGGAGAGTGAGGTATTGGTTACTTTCTGTTTGATTAATTGCGATTTAGTTTTATTCCCGTTGCCAATCTAATGGTGTGTGCGTATCACCTGCAGTTGTGCCCGTGAATGCAAAAGCCCAACGATACAGGGCTGAGCAGCGGGTTGTAGGGAAATAAAAGCGTAGAACCAACGCAGCAAAACCAGGTGGCTTTCAGATGGCCTAGAAAATGCCATTATTTGAACTTTGGAAGACTTCCTATTGACGTGCCATACGATTTGGTGGTTTTTAGCGTGATGTAACCGTGCTAACGTCTACCTAGGGCCATGTGGAATGAGGTCAGTTCCAATTTCTCTAAAAAAAAACCTGTTTCGAAAGCTGCTGCCAGCTGTCAAAATACTGGGCGTGTGCTGCAGTCCTGGGTGCTACCAGACAAGGGGATTGATTCCACTTCAGCAAAGTTTGTGTCGTGTCTCTTAGGAACAGCAGTTCCTGCATCACTGTCTTATGTCTAAGTTTGGAGAGTACTCACACCGAATAGTTCCAGGATGATAATTTGCTTTTTGTTTACAGAGTCTTGAAAAATCTGCTAGAAGTGCTCAGAGAAAGTCGAGCTGCATGTTGAGAAAGAAAATGGTAACGAGCACATGACACACACTGTGTAGCGTCTGGGAGATCACTCACGGCAAAGGGAGACGGGAGGAAAATTGCTCTTTAAATAGCCAAGTATGGAGGTGAAAGGTGGTCGGGTGTAAAGGCGGGCCTGGCCTAGCTGCTTGTGATGCCTTTTTAATTATAGAACTTAGGCATTTTATGCAATTTAGGTAGACTTGCCTTCTCAATGTCATTTTTGAAAGTCAGGTCTCCTTGGGTAATGTAGAATTAACTTGCTAAAATATGTACCAAAGCGGAATTCTAGTGCAATGTTCTGCCTGTGAATCCTGTTTAAAAAAAAAAGAGTGTTCATTCCCTTATAGGAAAGGGACCATTCTTACTCCTTTACATGTTTCTGACAAATACTACATAACCCTGCAAAATAGCAGAAACTGACCCAATTTTCTACAAGTGTGTGTCTTTAAAACTAGAATTTAGACATTCTTTTTCAATAAAATATTCATATAATGAAGATCCTCACCACAAGGTAAGTTCTTGAGCATTATTGTACCAGAAAAACAAGAGCAAGTAGGACTGTGAAAAATTTATTGCATTCCTAGTACAAACAAACGCAGTTGGTTACTGCAGCTACTGTGATATCATTCGGCTGTCCTTGCTGCCACCAGGGAAGAGTTCACAGAGATGTAAATTGTGCTATTCTGCAAGTGTAAATTGTGATATAATAGAATCAATTGTACTGAACTCTATTGCTATCAACGTCAGAGCTCGCCCCTGTAATTTCTCCAGTCGCATAACCAGAGGGCAAGTAAAGACCAGACATAGTCTTGAACTTCAAATTTTCCAAGAAAAGCACGTTTTGCGACATCGATGGAAGTTCCTGCAATGAGGAAATCACAGCTCAAAGCTATTCAGATCCTGCAGATACACATAAACATCAAAGATAATTTGATCTTCTCTAATATAAAGTCTCTGTATTGTAATAAGGTTACAACTGTATTGAAAAAGGCAAATGGCATGCTAGTATGGGAAGGGGAAATAACAAATAGCTGCAGGTGGTATTAAATGCATTAAACTAAGAATTGCCACACAGCCGATATGCTTTCATGAGACATTCATTCTTAATCCAATACTAAGTTCAGCTTTCCTTTCTAGTTCCCCCAATGTCGATTATCCCCAGACAGACAGGGGGTTGATTCACTTTTGTACCCAGAAGACAGTGATATAAGGGTACTTTCAGCTGCATGTATTAAAATACATTTCATTATTCTGACCATGAATGCTGAATTTGGGAGAGCATTTGTCTAAATTCACACCTTTGAAACACTCGGTAGTACTCCAGATAAAATTGTTTTAGCCACTTAACATCAGCCTCCGTGTCTTCTGCAATGCCCGCACTGATAACATTTTCACGTGATAAATGTATGCCATAATTAGACTAAAGAGCTCCCTGTGCACTTTGCTATTTATATTCCTCTGGTCAAAGTCTGATACGATGGCAGAATAAATATAAATTCAGATTCTGAAGGGCATTGTCTTCTTTAATACATCCTATACCAAATGTAAATATTTCCGTTTCCTCCTGTCAGACAAGGTTGAGAGAAACATGGTGAATTTGTTCAAACAAGCCTCTCAGTTGGTACAAGGGAATAAAAACAATAGGATTTTCATTTCATACTTGCATTAAAAAGAGAGCTAGTTCCCTACTGATTTTCTGGCAAAACATATAACTAATATCCAAGAGGGCTGTGAATTTAAAACAGTCCAAATGTGAAAGAACTATTTAAGAATAGCAGATCTCGAGCCCAGTACAGGATACACTGAAGCAACCAGCTTTTTTTAATTCAAGGGTGGATTATTCCTGCTTGCACTCTTCTCATAAGACCGCTCGTTGTTTCCACAGCATCCTTATTCACAAAGAGTGGTGGTGTATCTAATTTGTAATAGCTGAGGAAAATTAGAAGCAAGCATTTCTTCCATCTGTCAATAAAACTGTATGTTAACTTCCAGAAGAAAGCCGTAATGAAACGGTAGCAGTTGCAGCTCCCTGCATACCCGTGTAACGTGTCCCGAAACCACGATGGATTTGGATGCTGGATGACAGCTTGCAGAGAGGCGCAGCGGCCTTGGTTCTGTGACGTTTGAAGAGGGAAAGAGAGGGGTATTTGAATTTGTGGAATGAGTGGAGGTTAAGGAACTAAAACCAGCCAACAAACAAGCTGCTCTATTCCAACAGCCTGCACAGACACAAACTTCAGAATATTCCTCCCACCCTTGGGAAAAACAAACAAAGCCATCCGGGGGGGACACCAGCACCAAAATACCCAAACAAACCCCCCCACAAAACAACCAACCACAACAAAAACCCCACTACATCTTCACATTTTAATGTGGAATTACTTGCACATCTCAAAGGTCAGCACTGGATTATATATAACCTCACCACAGTTCCCCCTGGAGCCCGTCACCAACTGCCACGGAGCTATTAATAGGTGTAAGAGTCACCACTTGGGAACATCCATTAGTTTGAAGTATTACTGTTATCTGTGTGCACAGAAATTTTTCACATAATTTACTAAGTTATCTCCAGACTGCAAACCTGAACACTTTATTTTTTATACTTTCGGTGACACACTTAAAGGAAAGACAAAGGAAACATTTTGTGCGAGTGTGTATCATTTATTGTAGTTCAAGAGAGTCAGGAATTGAACAGAAGACACAGCGAAAAACAAATAAAAGAAAAACAACCTTTTTTTTTTTTTTCAGACTTAATTTTAAAACACTGTGGTTTCAAATCCTTTTTAAAAAGGAAATTCAAGTATCGTATGCAGGGGGCAGTAATACAAAAATGTTTGCGAATATTTTTTTTTTTTCAGTTTTTTTTTTAAAAATGTAATTGTACATTTCCTGCACCCTTTCTGCTTTGGTAAGGCCAAGCCATGGATACAAATTGGTACGCAACATAAAAAAATGAACCCTGCCCCAAACTGCAGCCTCTAAGAATAAAAGGATCTGCTCTCTGCGGACAAGCTCTAATGGCTCAGAACTGTCATGTAGCATGTATCATATCTGCAGCATTAAAAGAACGGATTTTGTTTGTTAAAAGTCACCGAGATCCTGGTATTCCCAAGCATCTTATTCGTGGCAGCCGTTTTAACACACTTCTATCTCAAGGCTTTTCAGAAATACCAGATCATCTAGAGCAACATAAAGAAAGAGAGACATTTCAAAGAACAGAAATTAAAATCCACGTGTGAAATCTTTGCTTTGTTGAAGTTATCCTCGTGTCTAACACCAATTAAAGCCCAAATACGCAAATATGTGTAATATAAAAATACGATCCCAGGATGAACGCTTTGTTGCAGGCACAGTTATCGCACAGAATATGTTCTTTTTGAGGGCAGGGGAGCGATTTTGATTTTCACAGGGATTTTTTTTTGCATTACAAAAAAAAAAGAAGACAGCAGTGCAGGTTTGACAGGTGGAAGAGGAAGAAAGGAGGGAAAGAGGAAAAAGTTACTTTAGCAGCAAAATGTCCAAGGTTCTAACCACAATCAAATTAACGGATATCTGGCTGTAAAAAATAAGGTTGAAGGGATGCTGCCCTGATCCATTCATCTTTGCTAAAATAATCCAGCTGTAAAAACTCCAAAATGTGACATATTGAAGGACAGTTTTGTAACATAAGCAACTTCCTAGCTTGTCCTCCATGTTATTGACCATCGTTATCACTTAAATATATGTACAAGAATTAAGCCGCGTTTCTCCTGGTCCGCACGCGGGGGTCACTGCTCGAGTCAGCGCCCGCAGCCGCGCTGAGCCCAGCGGCTCAAAGGGAAACGGCTCCGCTGGCCACAACAGCCCACGCCCTGCGATCCCGCGGGTGTTGGTGTGCACAGCAAGGGAATCTTTAATGGTCAGCGTTCTGCTTGTCTCTCATCCAGGCTTGGATTTGCTCTTTAAGTTCTGGCACTAATAATGTAAAGAAGAGAAAAAAGAACGATTAATTTAGCAGTTAAATATTTTATACTGCTACCATAAGACAGCTCCTTATGACCAGTAACAATTCCTTTTCGAGAAACTTGATCAGGAATATCTACTACTATTTTTTTCCTCTATCAACATTATTTTCTGAACAGCTTTGAGTAAATCCTTATTTACCTACCGTAACAATATCCTTTAGCCCAGTAGTTACAAAGGCCAGGGTGTGGGGTTTTTCCCCCAGAAAAAGGGAAAACAGATGGAATTAACTGAAATGAAAGAGCTGTTATCTCTGCTAAGGCCTCAACACCATTTTCCGAAAGCACACAGAACAAACTGCACACAAACTGCTTCCCCCAGCCAACGGTTCCATTGCTAAACGCTTTTAAACCGCTACCTGGTTCCAGCATATTTTCTGTCAGCGTCTGGCGATTGAAAGGATCGGTGGCAGAGTTCAGCAGGTGCCTCAGGATGATGGACCTGTCCATGATGGTTCCGGACGGCAGCCTGACGGGATCGGTCATCAGAGTGTCCATCAGCGGATCTGGGGGCACAAGGCTCTCATTGAATTGAAGACAATAGCTACAAGTTTTATCTGCACACACAGTGAGAGTGCAGAACTGATATCCAGGGTCCCCAATCAGTGGTATTGCTAAAGTTACCAAAAATGGTTAAAATTAGCAGTGGACTTTTTTTTTTTACTCTTTTAAAGTACATGTAAGCGAAACATGGATAGGACTAGATAGTACAGTCCCAGGAAAAAACTAAAGAAACTTGTAGCTCTCTATATTTAACCATTTAATTGAAAGAGAGCAGGATGCAAGGCTGCATAAACAACACGTATACTTTCTATTAATATATATGCATATTTATAATCGAAGTAACAGATCCCTCGGCTCCTAAGAAGTCACTATTTAGAAAACTCAACTTGCCTCTGAATTCATCCGGAGCATCGCTGTAATCAATTTCTGCACGGGCGTTCTTGGCAACGATTTCCTCCACTTTCTCGGCCAGCAGTTTGAATTTCTCTATTGCTATGGTGGACTTGATGCCGGCCTTTCTCATCTTGGAGATCACCTCCTCAAAGAGCTCTTTGCTGTAGGACCTCTGCAAGCAAAGCAGAAAACCACCACTTCGCTGAGCTGTTGTATCCCAACGTGCCATAAAAATAAACATTCTAACGATCTTTTAATGCGTTTTTAAAACTTCAGGAGGGATCGATGAAACCTCAGCATTACGCCAGATGGAAAAGTAGCATGCGGATCACATTTCATCTAGCACCACAATGTCAACTTTGGGGTAGACTTATGCTTTTTTACTGGTCATTACTACTATAGAACTGTTCATGTTCAGGCAACATCCCCTAATTAAAATGAGTAGGACACTTGGAGAGGCTGACTATCATTATTGGAACTGTTCCTTATTCAAAACATCCATCTTGCCACTCCTGCCTGATTCTTGTTCTCACAAGCCTTGCCTGAAAATAGAGCATTAAATTAATTTATTCTTTTTATTTCTTAACTTCTCCAATCATGTGCAAGGCAGCACTGGGAAAGAAGCGATTCCTCCTCCTGACCCAAACCAAAACAAACACAAAATCCATCCCATGATGTTGCAAAAATAGTCAAGGCAGCTCGAAGGGAGCCAATACTTGCTGGACATTTGCCATCCAGTGCAGTAAGAACTGTACAGCTACACAGTATGAGATTCAGAGACCAAACGCACATCCTGTAGTTCCAGCTGAAGCAAGCATTGCTTTCATGTAAAAAAAGAAAGGCGGGGACTTCTGAAAGCTGCTTATGTTCGAAAGGCAGCATTTTAAGTTCACAATGCCCTGTTTTGATATAAGCCTTTTAATACAAACTGTTATTTACGCTGCAGCACAAGGCTGAATGAAATGACAAAACAACACACATCGAGTCTCACAGATTTCTGTTTTCCTTGGGGATTTTAAAATGTTCAACACAGCCCTCCTTTCACCCACATTATCCTATATCACACCGAGAAATACCATTCACCCCCAAGGACACACAGCGCCCACCCAAACTCCTTTCTAGTCCACAGAGGAGACCAGAACTGTGGCAACATGCCCAGGGCTTTACAAATGTTTTTGGATTCCTTCTAATACGTGCTCGGATTTGCAAATGGGAGATGGATCAGAACGCTCCAGAGAGACCCTGCCAGGATCAAGCAACTTTTTGTTTGGTTTAGTTTGGTTTTTTCTCCTAACACCAGTAGCCATTAACCAACTGGGCACTTCCTTGGTGCTTCTTTCCTGCCATTGAGAGTTTCCAAGATACTGGTCACTCCCTCCCTTTTTATGAAGGGCCACTTTGTTAATTAAGCTTTATTCCAGTTCCCACACCAACAGGCTTCTTTCCTTTTAAGCTCTATGTCACTGCTGTGTACTTTGCTGTGGCTAGCAGCGATAACTAACGATGGATAACATTCCCACTGGAATATAAACTGAACAGCATTAAAAAATAAACTGCATGCTAATTATACTTACGCAAACGCATAAGGTCTGCTTCAAAAGTGTTACTGGTATTATCTGCAATTATCAGAACTTAGATAATTACAGAAAAAAAGGCCATGAATCACTTAGATACCTCTGCTTCACCAGACATACAAATACAGCTTCATGTATTGTAAACCAGCTTCCACTAGAATTTCAAGTAGCTATTGAGAACGTCTTCTTCCTCTAGATTTTGAAGTTTGTCTTACAAGACAGAGGCTCAGAGAGACGAGATTCAGTAGCGTGACAACTTTACAAGAACCCAGAGGCAAGCAATAGCTTATCTACCTAAGAATTAACATTCTGCTCCAAGGGCTACTATGAGAAACTGTCCCATGTATGTTGTATTATGCTAGTTTAGTACACCCCCTTCTAATAAAGTGATATAAAAAGGAATACAGTTTGGAAACTCTTGGTCTAGAGAAGGAAATTTGGATTGCTAAACGAGGCTCTAATTCTCAGTCCCAGCTCTGCCTGTTTCGTGTGTTACTGATGAGGAAGGGGAGAGTCCAAACTCTTTGTATGCTGCAGTTTTCCCACCTGCAAAATTAGGACAAAGTACTTCTGCTCATTTACAATGAGCCTGTAGCTAATAAGCAATTAATGCCCAGGCAATTTCCTATGGGTGTGAAGTGCTATAGGTGTTTATGTGTGTCTATAGATTTGCAAAACACTTTGAAAACACACCCATCTACAGAGAGCAGACAGAACAGGAACAAAGATGATCTGCTGAAAGCAAACTAATTGCAGGCATCTGTGACAGAAAGTGGGTATGAGTAAGAATCTTCTGGAGTATTCTGCAGATTCAATCTTCTAGAGGATTCTGCACATTCCTTTTTGTCCACAGTGCTTGGGCCCTTCCCTCTCTTCTCTTTGGAGCTCACCTGATCATCAGCAATTGCTTTAGCAAAGCGAGCGCAATCCAGCTGTAGATAAATGTCGGTCAGTTGGTCCAACAGCTTCTTTGGTTCAAACCCGTATTTCTCAGGGTTTTCGACTTTCAGGTCGCGGCACTTGGGGCCACACAGTTGCTGTAAGTTAAAGTTCAACATAGCAGCCAATCGCGGTCCAAGCTCCTAGGAGATCACAGTAAAACACAGATCACAGCATGAAGGCAGCGATCAAGAAGATTATCACTACATTTGCAGACAGCAGGAATTATTAACTAATAAAATTATCATTTTGCAAGCTTGCAAGAAGTGTCTTTGTGCATGCTTTCCATTAAAAAATAATGCAAAAGGCTTCTGTCTAGAAGGATCACACCATCTCAGTGACTCGGTAATGCTTCTAATGTCAAATAACTTCACCAGCTGAAGAAAGGGGTGAAGAATGGAGACAAATGGCTACCAAACATTCCCAGGATATTATCCAACAGCAGAGATGTTAAAGAAGCTAGAAACCAAACTGAATCTGAGTAGGACTTACAGGTCTGAGAAAAGGCTTTTGAACCTGCTTGGTAAGGATATGGAACATATCAACAGTTTCTGTTGCCAGGGCAAGATATGAACGAGACACACGCTCATCCTGAGCCAGCTGCGACTGCCGGGCCTGCTGCTGATCCTGGAAAAGAAACATTCAGCGGTCACAAGTACAGCAGAATTCCCTACACCATCACCAGTCAAAACGTTAGATCCTGTGAGCATAACGGCTCGTAGACAGACAGAAGAACAGACTGCGATTTCAATCCAGATATAACACATTTTTTCATTTAAGGTACAGCTCACTTTTACTACCTAATACTAAAGAAAAATCTGCACTGATTTTCCAGAATTCTGCAACACTACAAAGGAATGCAAATGCTATCACAAGACTCCACGGTTACGGAGTCTGTTTACACCCTGTAACTGCTCCTCCCAGCTGCAGAACTGGGTTATGCTTCCTCTCCATCCAAGTGCCAATACTTCAAAACCAGCGTGGGATCTGAGAGTCGATGGAGCTGCTCTCTGATCTCTGCATCACCATAAGTACCAAACATTCCACACTGGCACAATCTGGAGCTGATGGACCTGCTCGTTTGGTCACCGCAGTGACAGCTTTACCTTGCTAGTAGGCACAGGCAGAACAAAGGCTTCAGAAGAGCAAACCAGAAAAACCAGAATCAGTTTAACAAACAAGATCTTTAAAGCTTTTTTTCAACCTTTTTTTTTTTAAATCAATAACTTTAAAATAGAAATACCTAACGTTGGTGGGTCAGCACACACAATTATTAATCGGGCCAAGGTCTGGGGTATAGGACTCTAATTGTTTGCATTGAACCTATGCAGGATCAATGCATTAACAAAATAAAAGCTTCTATTCCTTCAAGTCAATTCAACTGGCGAGCATCTTCCAAAACCTCCTTCAAGAAGGTTAAAGTCTCAATTTCTCCACTTAGAATTAAGTGCACAGTAATTTAAAGCTTTCTACTATTTCCACTTCATACCACACTCTTTGCCAGCCACAACATAACTACGCAGAATGATGTTTTTTGCAGAATGGCATCCAGAGAGACCACGGCCACGGTGGCAGCAGGAAAAAGCATCGAGAACTGCTTCTCATGAGCAGCTTTTTGGCGCTGGCCCTTATCCAAAAGCTTTTTTAGTGGTCTCGTATTACAAAAAAAAAAAAAAATCAAAATAAGTAAAGGGCACTTTGAAAACCAGCTCTGTTCACCCTGGGCAGCAGGTCCCACTGTTCTTTATTCTTCATCTCCTCTTGCACTTCATGGATACGTTTTAGGGACTCCAAACTCTCATCCAGCAAGAAAGTTGTGTCATTTATCAGCATGTTGATGTAGCGAACAAACTGCTTCCCAGAGCTGAAAACATTGAAACACGGTTATCACGGCAGAGTAGATGGGTGTGCAGAGCAGACTGCAACCCCAGCACCACTCCTCCTGCACTGTATCTTTTGAATAATGACCCCACTCCCCAAGCCGAGGTGATTGTGGTGTCCAGAGCTCCCGTTCTACTGGAAGGGGCTGCCATTTAAAATACGATGGAAAGCAGCATCACCCATTCCCACTGGTAATGATCTCCTCAGGTCATGCCCTGAGCAGCTTGCATGACAGTAAGCAGCATCATACACAACTTCTTACTCACTTGAACTCTTCCATAAATGTACCATGGTGAGCTATATTCTGCCAGAGGCTTTTGAAAATGGTGCTGATGTGGTAGCGGATGGTAAACTTGTCATAGAATTCGCTAGTGGCTCCAGTATGTTCAACATCTGAGAAAGAAAAAGAGATCCCAGAGCTGAAATCAAAAGTCTTTCGCACCAGGATTCACCTGCCATACAAATCTCTCCTCTACTGTCTCCAGTGTGATGAGTGTCAAGCACCAGGCTTGAAGAGGTGAAATTCCATCTCGTTCACAAGCCTCCATCTTAATCCCCAACTGACCATTTTCCAATCCAGAACCAACCTCATTTCCAAAGAAAACCCCTCAGAAAGCAAAACTTTCTGTTCTGTTCAACTCCACTCTGCTCTTCGTCCCTCAGCCTCAAATTTCAGTACTAAGAAAACTCTGGGAGTACTGCGAAACCAGTTGTTTCTATGGGTGCAAAGCCCCTTTGAACATCTGAATCTACAGGACTAGCAAAACCAGTCAGAAGCTTTAAACAAAAGACTTCCAGTTTGGAATGCGAACACCACAAAAACAATTGCCACACCAATCTACAGTGCTGGTTTTCAGTGCATGGCAGCCACAGGAGGACCAGAATCTTCAATAATTCAATGTTACTCCCGGCAATTCCTGAGCAACAAAGCCTCAGCTTCACAAAACCCAAGATTTACCTGGTTTTGTTCGTTTGTTTCTTTAAAGGTTACAACTAACCCAGCCTTTTGCCTTACTGTACACTCAGTGAGCTACAGACAAAGCACTTACCTGTGTAAAACTTCATCAAGGAGGGGACTAACAATTTAGTGGAGAGAGGATGATTCTCAATCATCTCAAAGAACTTTTGTGTCCGGGGCTGAACAGCTGGGTTTGTCATGAACATCACTTCCACCAGCTTGGCTACTAAATAAGGATTTCGGATGTAGTTCTGGTTGCACAGCATCACAACGAGGAACATCACTATGTCCTGAGTGCAGGGCTCATAAAGCACCTGAGGAGCATATCTGAAGAGGGGAGGATATGGAAAACAACATCAAAAACCCCAATCTTGTATTGTCTACAGAAGATTTATCATCTACATCAAATACATTCAGCTCACTCATTAGCCACAGGAAAAGTTTAGTCATTTAATCATAATTTCCCATCTTTCTCTACAGAATTTTAGCCTGAAACACTATAATAGCAAATTTGCTGGTAACAGCACCTCAGGAAGACAAAACAAACAGCTCCTCATCATACACCACAGTCAAGTCTGAATTTGAAGGCACATTTTCAGGAAGAAAGAGACCAGCTCTGGAACCCCAGGAGTACGGCTGAGTAGCATTTGTGTCCATCTAAAACTGTACAAACGCGTTTTGTCCCAGCAAATTCATAAATGGGGGAATTTTCTACTTATTAAGCTATGACATTGGATAGATATTGTTCTAGTGATGATTTAATGTATCATGAGATCAAAAGGACTCAGCAAACTCCAAAACATAAAGAAAATTCTTGTGGGGAGGGAACCAAAACCACTTCCATTTTCTTCCACTAAAATATTAGGTTAGAAGGGACTTGGGCTGGTCTGGGCATTCTGTCTGCAGCGACGCTTGCCAATGCCGTAATCTTACAGCTGCACCCTAAATTGATGTGCACCCCACCGGTTACAGGGGTAAATGGTAGTACAGAGTTTCCTTTGGATACAACTTTACTTACTGTACAATAAAAAATAAAAATTCAGCAACGTCTTCCACATAAAACTCCGGCAATGCTGCAAATACCTTCGGAACGTCAGGAGTTAAAGGCAATTTTATGCTGTAGAATAAAAGAGACAATGAACGGGAGAGTAAAACAGCAGGGTTAAGTAGAAGCACCATGAGCTCTCCTATTGGAACAATTTACAAAGAGTTCTGACGATCTATGTCAGCACTTCAAGTGTACTAAACACACCCAAGGGTTGCTCCCCCCTGCAAGTCAACCTTAACCTGTAAATAAGATATATATTCCACACAAGAATGTATGTTACTGCCATAAATATAGTAACAATCCTGTAAGAATGCAGACACTGGGAAAAAATATTCTAGAACTGCTAAATTCAGTAAAGAATCTCACATGATCTGAAATATCTCTGACAAAGTTTACACGGATACTCCCGACACTCACTTGGGATAGGCAGGGTCGAGAATGCGCAGCATCAGCTGAATCACCATGCCGTAGAAATTCAGACATCTCCTGAGAAAGTTTTCATCCAGCAAACCGGCATCCGCACAGGCCTTGCACCTCACCAGCTTCTGCAGGAAACACAAAATGCAAAAACTAACCCAGGGCAAAACAATACAAAAGGTCCAGCCTATCCAAGCTAATAAACGTATCTGTGAATTATTACAATTATTTGAAGGAAACAGGGCACTTAAGCCCCAATATATCAAGAAAAAACTGCATTTAATTCAGAGTTGCAGGCACACAGGAGCCTTTTACAAGTTTTATGGGAACAATGAAAGAACATCTCACACGGGAGATGCTCCACTCCCTTCAGCATCTTTGTTGCCCTGCGCTGGACTCTCTGCAGCAGTTCCTTGTCCTTCTGGAACTGAGGGGCCACAACTGGACACAATATTCCAGGTGTGGTCTCCCCAGGGCAGAGCAGAGGGGCAGGAGAACCTCTCTGACCTACTGACCACCCCCTTCTAACCCACCCCAGGTGCCATTGGCTTCCTGGCCACAAGGGCCCAGTGCTGGCTCATGGTCACCCTGCTGTCCCCCAGACCCCGAAGTCCCTTTCCCCTACATTGCTCTCTAATAGCTCATTCCCCAACTTACACTGGAACCTGGGGTTGTTCCTACCCAGATGCAAGACCCTACACTTGCCCTCGTTAGTGAGGATGGCTGAACAAATCACAGTCCCTTGGCTGTTCCCTCTCCAGTAACAACAGTATTTTCTTCTTTTTGAGGAATACTGCCCAAGTTAATCTTGGTGTTACTCCGAGTTTGAAATTCACCATTAACAATATATTGTATCACGACCACCAGCTAGTGCAGTACTCACATGGTTCTTAGATTCAAAACGGGAGCATCAGTGGGAAGTTGCATTTAAACATTAGGATACAGAGTAAATGCACGGACAGGCTGACAAGGGCATTTAGCTGAGAACTGAATCACTTACAAACCTTGAGCTGTGCCTTGCAGCGTTTCAGCATTTCTCGATGCCTGGTAGCCAGAGGAGAATCCTTCCACTGACTTTCATTGTTCTTCAAATCTTCAACAGTCCTGAAAACCACACGTAATAAGAAGTTACCATGACAGAGGGGATATGTACTGCCATCTACGAGGCACTTAACCTCCTCATCTGCTGAACACTGAGAAGAAAGTGCTCAGTGTCGCAAGCAACTAAGCAACTCATGGAAAACACTAAATGCTAAGCTCGCATTGGTGTCAGTAAAAGCCAGGAACGCTTCACTCTGCACCATTAGATGGAGATTCCTGCCTAAGCAACTCCTTCACAACAATTGAAAACAAGGGAAAAAAAGCAATTCCTTTTTCAAGCCAAATGTATGGTTTATTTACAGGCAATCCACAGGCTGGTTAATAAGAAAATGCTTTTTTCTTTAAGATATACCAACCCTTCCTGCTTTATTCTCTGCAGCTTCCCAGGTTCTTGGCCTGCATGTGCTTTAAAAACTAAAAATGAAATCACTATGAACGCAGTCCAAAAATCCCGTAATGAACTCATGGTATTACTGCCAAAGAACGTTTACCAAAATGCAGCGAGTGCAATTATAAACAATGGAAAATACTGATGATACAAAAATCTGTTCTAATTTTAACAGAGTATTCTTCGAGGTTTAGCAACTATAAAAGCCTATTTGAACTTATGCCAAGAGAAATGGAAAACAGCAGTATCTTCATGTCAACATCATAACTTCTATTTATAATTTTTAAAATGGTAAACCACATGCTGAATTACATGTATATTAACAATATCGAGTGTTGACTGTTGAAGGCTTTGTATCCCCTGGCCCCAAGAGCAGAAGTTATCCCACCTCAGAGGCCAAGGGGAGAAAGGTAAATATATTCTGGGACATAAAACAGCTCAAACACAACTAAATGTCTTGTTTCTGAGATCACAAGTCATCTACCGTAACTTGATTATCAGACACATAACTTTATGTGCACCACTACAGCTGTGCCAAAGAGCCTGAGGCTCTCGTGTCCACACACCATCAACCACGTCACGATTAAGTTAAAACAGTGTTAAATAATGTCATGAATCCTAAAACGCTCTGAAGATCATTTGATTATCTTTTAAATAGGATGGTCTTCTCACCAATCTGAGCTGCCTTGTGTAACTAACATCTGCCATCCCACTACTATTTGAATTCCTGATGGAGGCTATAGTCCCTGAACATGAGTAAAAATCTGCACGGGCCAAAAGCAGCAGATTAACAACTAGTGAGGACGACCTGTACTCGGGAACAGCTTTACCCAGCCCTTCTAATTTCCACTGAGTTTATAGGATGTGCCATCACGGTGAGAGGGTGACACTGCTGGGCGCCTGGACTCCCAGCTAACGAACAGCTCCTAACCTGTTGAGCTCCCTGATGGCGCGCAGTCTGCGGATGTACCGGCGGCAGCTGGGCAGGATTGAGAGATGATGGGCATGCAGGGTTAGGAAGAAACATTCCGTTGGGAATTTCGGCTCAGAAAATGGAGACGGATCCCTGTCTAGAAAACAAACAAACAAAACAAAAGCAGTACAGGTGAATAAACTAAAAAATAAACTGCCCTCTCTAGGGGTGAGACTTTGAACTCAGCTTTCTTTAAACAAGAGCAGACAGCATCAAGAAAAAGCATTTAGGAATACGGAATTATTGCTAGAATCAAGTACTTCCATGTCCCCCCAGTATCAAAACCAGAAGGCAGAGTAAATGATTAACGTATCTCCCTAAGAGTACTCACGAAGTTCAGCAATCCAGGCTGTAACATCCTCCATTGTTGCTTTTACTCTTGTCTCATCTGTTGGGAGGTCAATACGACACCTGGGATGAAATATGTACATGGGATCAACCGTTTCCAGCTTTATCTTCGTACTTAGTTGCTGTAGTACCCATAGGAAGTTGAGCATAAAGCCATCTGTAGATACCAAACGATCATCTGTCTGTGGGGTAAGAAAGTAAATCGTTAAAGACATAAGGTTATGAGGATATTATCAGCTGCTTTAACAGCATTCAACAGAAACTAATTATGCAAGTTCAAGAAAAGGGAGAAATGGTGAAGATTGTGGATCTGTAAGGAAACCTTTGTGCTGATGGGAAAAATCACTTCCTAAATTACAGCTATGGTTCAAGTAGTCATTCTAAGAACATTAAGCAAACATATAAAAAGAAGTAGACAGCTTAAGAAATGAAAAGGGCTTAAAAGGGCCTCTTTCAAGAATGGTTTGCCACAGGTACAGACAGCAACAGCAGAGTTTCAAAGAGTTGCTGAGCTTCAATTCCTAAGTTTTATCTCAAGTGTAAAGTTTCTATTGCTTCTTCACTGGAATTTCACAGAAATATTCCTCGTAATGGTTCCAAATGTTTGCTTTTGAAAAGGGGACATGAAAACAACAAAGTTCAGTTGCTCGGGATTTATGCACAGATTTGAATCACAGGAAATGAGTGCAATGTATTAATTAAACAATGGTAAAATGACATCCCTGGAACTGTGCCTGTCCGTATCTGTACGACTCCTTTTCCAGAACTGCGCAAACAAAGCCCAGCAACTTCCCAGCTGGGAAATAAGTTTTTTAACACACAGTCAATTGGACTGAATGAAGCCCCCCCAGATTTGGGGGTAAGGGAGGGAGGAGCTGCAAAGTACAGATACTTAAACATCTAATCATGAAGTGACATGTCAGTCCTAAGAGAGGAAATAACAAAAGCGGACCAAACAGGTAAAAGGAATAATTTCAGAAATGGGAAACGTATTAAAAGAAGTAAAGCCTGATGACAGGGCTCCTTGCCTGTTGCAGTCGGCATTCAAAGTGATTTTGTTCTCCACTCATGAGCTATCTAGTGCTACCTGTGCATGGACTGGGGCCACGGGTTACAGGAAGAGCGTTTGCTTTATTTACCTGCATTTGTGCCTTTTTCATGTTGGCGTTGACAATAGCTGCCATGTAATTGAGAGCTGCTTCTCGAGTTTCGCCATTCAGTAAAATACTGTGCAGAATCTTGAACAGCTCTTGCTGCAATTTCAAGTAAACACTGTCACTTGCACATTCTTCTCACCATTGCATTCCCGCTTGCTCTGTGTTTTTATGTTCTACAAACTCCACAAAACTACAATTTCTGTTATAAACTTATTGCCAATATGCATATATTAGTCATGAAATCAGTTACAGAAAACACGTATATAGAAGACTAGTGCAACACGCACACTGCTAATACAATATGCATTTTTTACTCATCCTTTAATACGAATTATAACCCATGACTAACTGTTCTGTTATTTTCTGAATTGGCTTACAGCTTAGAGAAATATTTGTAGCACTGTTTGTTTTCTTTTCCTAATTCCCTGTAGCCACATCCCAACTGATTTGTTGTTGAATACAGAAGGTAGATTATCTTAATTATATTCTTCATCTATGCCAAGAACACAAAGCCCACACTTCTTTTTAAACGTGACAACACTTACCCTTGCTAATTCCAGGTAATGTTGCAAAGACTGGCTCACAACCCGGGTGTTTTCAAGAGTAATGGCAGGCCCTGAGAAGTACTTTTCAACTACTTTGTTCTGAAAGTAGAATGAATATTGGCAAATATATCAAATCGACTGGGGGAGGACGGACCACCATGCTACTACCAACACCCTCTGTAACACTTACATCATCTTCAGCAAAGACAGAGAGACTGAAGAAGGCTCCAAGGTAGGAAAGTCTTTGCAGTTCTCTTCCTGCACCTGTGCTTAAGGATTTGGGCAACCACAAGGGCAAAGAGACAACCTAGAAAACAGGAGAAACAGTGAGTTAACCTGAGTTGTCCCGTCAGCCGTGCTGCTTCATCTGCACTGTCACCTTCAGCGTCTGCCACCCGCCTCGCTCTTCAACCTTCAGTCGTGCTGGGAGCTACGCGGAAACATCGCAGTATTGCAGCAACCCCAGCAAGTCTTGTTTGCCCTAGATCGTCAAAATTCTCAGGGAAAAGGCCTCCCTTTGCTAGTTTACTTTAAACAGTTATTTAGCATGAGATGGTACAGTGGCCCCTGGTCAGAGTTCTGAAGAGGATTGTCAATGTGTATCGTACAATATAACAACAAAATCAGTTCCATGGTTCTTTTAACTTGAGAAAAATCAGGCTGGATACACTTACCAAACTGCACATAGGGTGTGTTTTCCCAAACTTGATTTCACAAAGTTCACATAGTGCCTATAAGGAAACCCCGAGAAAGATTACTTTCGTGTGTAATTCCTAATTAATCTGTCTGCAAATAACAAGCTTAACATGGTAAACTGCTGAAAGAGCCAAACCTTCTTCCCTTTATTAGTGGAAAAACTTCCTTCTTCTACAACAGTGAAGAGCTCCAGAACGATCCAGAGCACACCCTGCACCCATTTTAGCTTTTACATCTGTTCCGAGTTGTCACAAAAAGCTACCACGTCTCCCAGGATAATGAATTAGTGCACTTATTTCAAAAATTAGCTGTGCAAATGGTTTGTTTGCTCAGGACATAACAATGCCTTTGCTGGACTCCTGAACTGCCACATAAAAGTCAGTAACAATAATAAATAGAGCAATTGTTCTATACATACACCAAGGCCTTTGTCTTTTGAATCAGAGTGGAAAAATGTCAGATGAACACAGAAGCCAGAAACAAAGAATCCTATCCCAGATCTCTAACTCACTTTCAACTGCAGCACAGAAAAAAGAAAGCAGTTATAACAGATGATTCTGAAAACACAAAAATACCGTAGGCTTTCACACATCCTGCTTCTCCTGCATTATATGTTCCCATTCTTCAATTATTTAGAGCAATACACAGAAACATTTGAATATCCCAGTATATAGACTCCATACATATTGGCCTCAGACCCTACTGGATTTTTCATGGTCTTTCTCACGTCTCATATCACATTCAGCTTCCAATAAAGTTTAATAGTGATCCACTAATGAAAGAAAGCCCCAAAATGTTGAAGTGCGTTGTCTTGCATAGAATCTGCATAAGTTATCAGCAACCATAAAGAACCTGCTTCTAGAAATCAACAGTCCTTACCATAAGGGGGTATTTAAAATTGTCACTATCAAGGGAGCACTCTTTGGAAGCTGCAGCCAGGCCTTGTAAGATGGGAACAAAGATCTGTAAAGACACAAGTAGTTTAGTTTATTTAAGAGCAGTGAACAATAAATGACACCAGTGTTATACGCAGCATGAAATGCCTGTTCGTTCCTCAAATCCTGCAAGTTACATGAAAGAAAAACTAAGATCCCCTACACTTGGGGTAAAAATACAGCTTGAATTTTGCACATCAGGTGAGCACGTTGGGTTTGGGCAGGGAAGTTGTAACTGTGGTAGGTGTAATAATAACAAGCAGCAGTCAAGGTTTGCTATGAAAGAGGAAGTGACGTGACAGGAATTGATTAATCAAAAGTAATTATACCAAATTAGTAAGTCCCAATCACACAGCTCTGACGACTATACCCTCAGAAAATAAATGCTTACAGTAATTTAGCAACAATAGCAACAAGAGGTCCCAATGAATTTTAAGTATATTGTGTGGCTTCTATGGAGAGACACAAAATCCTATTAAATCATATTACAGAAAAGGCCCCTAAAGAGGTTGTTTTCTGCTTTGGGTAGAGGAATGCTCTTCTTCTCCAGGGTACGTGACCTTCAATACCTTCCATAACCACTTTTTGACAGTCTATAAATTTACTTTCAGCTCTATGAACTTCTACTAAAAGGTGTCCAGAAAGCTATATAAATTATTCAAACATTAAATTCACTTTTAATAATTAGAACCAGCAAATAATGAAAGCCAGTCTTTTTCACAAAATGCGAAATGAGTTAAAAATAAATGAAACCAAACTCCAAGTGCGTAACAATTTGCCGGCCCCTGAAGCAGCAGCTACAGACCTGTGAGACGCAGAATAAACCTCTGGAAATTCACGCTCCTGGATACTGCAAATAGTAGAATCATATGATAGCGTTATTTAATTTTTGGCCTATGCCTTACCTGTTTGAACACCTCTTCATCCTGATAAGTCGTTCTCACCAATTCTTGGATGAAGCCAAATGGGAGATTCCTACACAGCATATATGGTACCAGCAGAGACTGCTGCTGCAATGACCTTTAGTGGTACACAAAGGAAAAATAATCTAAGACTACTGATCATTTGCAGTAGTATTTGCAAAAATGTCAGAGTAATCACAGCTAAGGATGTGCAGACACACCTGCTCCTTTCAGAAGTCACTAACCTCATCTTCTCAAGTTACTTATGGAAAGGTTATTCTGAAACAGATGCTGCTGCCAACATCTCACTTTAGCGTAATGAGGCTGGAAGAAAATAGCAGCTTCTGTGTAGTAATTGGTTCCCCCTTTACTCCTCTCTAATGAAAAGACCCTTTGTCAAGCTCGACTAGTGAAGGAGCAACATTTTTGATGTTTGCTTTTCCGGATTAATAAAAGAACATAACATTAGTCTTTTCTGAACTAACGGAGTCCTTCCTTTTAACTGCTCCCTGGGATTTCTGAAAAAGTGTCTTTTTCCTTATTACATATATAGAACTTATTCCAATGCCAACACCGGTTCACGTAAAGACAAAACCAACCTCAAAGCACAATGGATAGTGCACCTATAAAAATTACAGATGTATTGTTTAGAAACACAAACACAATAATGCAGACTTTACTAAAAGTCACATATCCTACTTCAAAACCCTTTTTAGGGCTGCCAGTTAAACAACTGCACTTGAAATCTCAGAGTCTCGATTTAGTGTAGAATGTTTAAGCACAGGTTTACATTACCAAATCTGTTGTGGTAAACCCTGTGAAATAAGCAAGTGCTATGACACTTAAACAATGTTTTGCTACACATTTTGATAGGACTGGTCCTCAGATGCAGCTCTACAGGTTACTGACTCTCACAGTAATGCCCCAACAATCTGCAAGTACAACAGTTTATGCACAAATTAAAGTAGAAAACAGCTTTGTTAACCCAGATCCCCCATTTAAACTGTTCAAGTCAACCTGGAGTTTACCCAAACACAATTAAAAAACACTTAAACTACTCTCCACCAACATATCAATGGGAGCAATAGTATCCAATAGTAGAGCAATAAAGTATTTCTCCAGCATACATTTATAAATGTATCCTGCTCCCACAACTGATCTTAGTTTTCTTATCTAATCCTCAAAAGAAAAATGAAATCCCCGAATAATCTGATTCCCATGCCCAGCACGGGTTGTATTTACCTTGGTTGTGTTAAGGATCCCTGTAGCACCAAAGCAGCGTGTGAAATGCACTGGGATCGGATGTTGCTCAGTAACTGGCTGACTGTTGGCTGGCTACACATCTGACAAAAATATCGTTATTTTAATACAAACTAAAGGTATTCAGAGACAGAACAGACTGGAAATATGATAAATTTATTTATTCATGCAGTATGAATGTAATATGCAAATTAAGATTTGCACCATTCCAGCTAAAAACCTTTGATTATATATGAAAAGTGTTGTTTGGTTGTTTTTTTCCCCCAGAGGCAAAAGTTTAAAGCAGAATATAGAACGCTGATAGGGAGCTGGTCTCACAAAAGTATGTTTTACATGGAATAAACTTGGCTAACATGCAGTAAATCAAAAGGGGAAGGGCAGTTTCTAACACAGTGCTTATTTTAGAGGCGTTAAACATGTATGTGATTCAAATACGATGAATTAGTAAGAGTCAAAGGGATATTATAGTTCTACAAATTTACAACAAAGCTATCAAGAAAGAACCACCAGTCTCCACCAGCTCTCCCCACTGAGCAGCGAGAGGTGTCTGTGACAGCACTGACAACGTCACTCGTCGGAAACCTGGTTGGAAACGTACCTTTGGTGCTTTTCTCTCCTCTATTCCCACTCGGTCAAAACACTCAATGAGGTAGTTCAGCATCTCTGTCTCCTTGCAGTTTTCAATGGTGAAGTGGTCACTGCAGGAATCGGAAACACTGGAGCTGCCAGAGCCTCCCATACTTCAAAACACACAAGAAGAAGGAACAAAGCGTTAGGTCCAGTTCTTCACTTGTGCAGTCAAATCATCCATGAGCTCCTCACTTCCTCTGTCAATTTTCTGACGACTCCATCCCATCACACACATGGCTCAGTAATTAAGATCATTTAGGAGCTCTCTGCATTTAACAACTTGTCCAACTCTGAAAGTTCAGCTGTACTGTAACACGACTGAAGAATCCGTTATCTTATTAAATGAACAAGTATCCGAAAGACAGCAATAAGGTGCACGACTTCAATGGAATCAATAAATCTTGTTCTCACGTGGCAACACCGAAAGTGAACGGCCTTGAAGTTGTTCCTGACACCAAAACTGTTCACATGCTCAGACATCCCAGCACTTCCCTGCCATGGTGCAACCTCTGCACCATCTCTGGACATAGAATTCAAAACGCTGGAAATTTCACCAGCTCTGGGAAGCTCACGGAAAGTGAGAGCCTCCCAACGTGGAGAGGAGACCTCAGCTGATAGACAGCGCTACAGATAATCGCTTGATACATTCTAAGGAAGGAGAATGAAGAGAACAGGATATGCATCAAAGCAAGCGTTCCTTTTAAAATTTCCACATCAGAGATCATTTAATTACAACTCTGTGCATTTCAATTCCCTTGCAGTAAAGGATGCCATTTCCTTAAAGTAGCAAAGCCTCGAAGGGCAGGGGGAGAAAACACAGGGAACTGCTGCAGAGAGTCCAGCGCAGCCACCAAGGTGCTGAAGGGAGTGGAGCATCTCCCGTGTGAGGAAAGGCTGAGGGAGCTGGGGCTCTGGAGCTGGAGAAGAGGAGGCTGAGGGGTGACCTCATTCATGTTTACAGATATCTAAAGGGGGAGTGTCAGGAGGATGGAGCCAGGCTCTTCTCGGTGACAACCAGTGATAGGACAAGGGGTAATGGGTTCAAACTGGAACACAAGAGGTTCCACTTATTTCTGAGAAGAAACTTCTTCCTGGTGAGGGTGTCAGAGCCTGGCCCAGGCTGCCCAGGGAGGCTGTGGAGTCTCCTTCTCTGCAGACATTCAAACCCGCCTGGACACCTTCCTGTGGAACCTCAGCTGGGTGTTCCTGCTCCATGGGGGGATTGCACTGGATGAGCTTTCCAGGTCCCTTCAACCCCTGACACTCTGGGATTCTGTGCTATTCTTCAAAGAAAAGTCTGAGTACAATCAGGGTGGATTTAAATGAAGACCAATTTATAAACCCCAGATCTTAAACTGGAAAATAAGAGTATTTGTTTCCTTTAAAGCAGCTTTTAAAAAACAAGAGCAAAACTACAAACTGTGTGAAAACTGGAATTTCCTTTAAACTGTAAAATAATTTACATTTTAACAAACAAGCTGTACAAAGGTATTGTGCAAGCTTTACAGTCCAACCAACAGATCAGGGAAATGTTTTTCCTGCTGAGCATCTCGTAGCTCAGCATGTTAAGAGACACGGGCTCTTACAGCAGCATCTCCTTTTGCAGAGAGAACTTGTTTTCAGTTATTCAATTAAAATGAATTCATGTAAAATGTAGCTGTATTAAAACAGTGCTCAGTAACCATGAAATCCCCCTCATTCTGTTCTACGATCTCTCTTGTAAACCTCAGCTTGACACATTCAGCTTAAAAATTACCCTTTTTAAGAACATGAATTTATATAAAAAACCTACTACTTCTACCATTAGTCATTCTGTTAAATGATTTCACTGCAGCAGTAACTGAAAATATTCTAATGCAAAGCTCATACATCCCTCACACACACAGGGAATGCCTCGGTATTTTCCAAATGCAAGTTGCTGCATAATTGTACAGTCACTGTGTTTATAATTTAACTAACATCTCACTGCTGGCTGCCGAATGCCAGGACAGAATTTACAAACTAAGGTTCCAGAAGCACAGCAGCCTCAGGAATCTTTGCAACTCAATCCAACATCTGGATTAAATTGTTGAAAGGATAAGGATTAAACAAAACAGTAGGGGAAAATAATGCTAAATTCCACGTACACAAAAAACCCCAAACCTGTTTTATCAAGTTCACCCTCCCGAAATTAGACTGGGATGGCAAAAGAGGAGATGCTATTGGAAGCTCCTCTAGTTCCCAGTCTGGCTTTAGCAGTCCTGTCCCAACATACAAGTACAGGCAGAAAAGCCAGTGGGGCCAAAAAGATCATCTCATACCGAGTCTTTTTGGGCATTCCCTGACATCACAAGGTACTTGACTTAGCTTAGTTGTAGAAGGCTCAAGCAATAGGATTTGCCCTGGCTTTTGCTGTAACTAAAACACTTTGAAGGGGACAGAAAGTCCTGGAGGAACTCCTTTCCTCCATTTGTTCAACATACATTTAGTCTTTAGAACTCTAATCTTTCCCTTACACATCAGTACAACCTCAGTCCTAATAGGAAAACATTTCAGCCAAGACATTGCAGCGTTACTCTGCAACGGAATGTATAACCACAGAAGATCCTACCTCACATTTACATTTCCAAGAGCTTGATTTTCCTTGGCACGTCCCGTGTTCTGCAGGGTTTTGTGCACAGCTACCTGGCAAACTTCCAAACAGAACTCACTCACACAAATCCCCCTTTTGTTTTCACATCTTAAGTCACACGAATAGAAGGGCTTTGCTATACAATTTGTCTCTGGTTTACAGTAAAATCTTCTGTCCTTCCTTTTCCACTCTTGGTTGTTCCAACTACATCAGCCTCTACTACTTAGCAGTCAAAGGACCAGCTCCAACTCTTGGGTTTATTTTCTTTATGGGACAGAGGAGCGATCCTCAGCTGTCAAGCAGCAATGAAATTTCAACAAGAGTCAATACTGTTGGCATCAGCTGGCTATTTGCCGCTCTATCTTTTTGTATATGTTAACCTTTGTCTTCATTTTTCAGCATTTGATAGAAAAATATGCACATGATGTACCACTGGGTTTAAAATAACAACCATGGGTGAATAATATTCCTTCTACTCATACAGAGTTCCACTCAAGCATCATTTCACAAACTGCGCTCATTAAACCTAAAAAGCAGTATGATCAACATTTATTTTATCTTAGTCAGCTCTTCAAAAAAGAGCTGACTAACCAGCAGTCATTATTCATGTTTTTACACCATCTTAAAAACCCATCCAAGTCATCTCCTTGGCTTTAGTCATTTCCCAAGTTACTCTGAATAACACTTGACACTACAAAGACTGTTAGTTCCTAAGCAAGCAAGCATGCAGGTTACGTTCTCTTTCTCCAATACCTGGACCCAAACTGGACACAAGAAAACTCATCATCTTCATTTTCTTCATCACTACTGTCCTCAGACACATCAGAAACGGCAAGAAGGAGGAGGGAGAAAGGGTTGTCGTATATACTACCGCAACAAAAATGAAAGAGGCCATCAGATTTTTTAAGCCAAAAGGAAGAGTAAATGGCAGCTTTTCTTTGTAAGTCTGCCAAAAATCCTCTTCACTAAACATGCAGACAACGGGTGACTTCATGTTAGTAAAACCAAGACTATGCTAACATGCTCTATTACACCACCACAAGCTATTCACATACCAAAACACCACATGTTCACAACCCAAAAATTTAAAAAGAATTTTGAAGACCTAATAAACACTGTGGCTGAAGTGGGAGTGTTTACACACGACTGAAGAGTAAGTATTACAGCTCTAGGCCGGAGAACTTTAAAGCCGTGGACCCAAAACCTTGTGTGCTCATTTCTCCATCCTGCAGGGACCAGGATTCCACGAGCAGCCGGCAGAGAAACTGCAGCAGCGCTTGGCCTGGCGCACTGAAACAGGCTCATCTGTAATTTAAATCGGTGCACTAGGGAATTAAATCTAACACAGTCCAGCAAGCAACAACCTTCACCAAATCAACTGAAGCCCTACTGAAAAAACTGATTTAAGAGCAGGAGTCTGTGTGGTTTACTACCCAGCAGCAGCCACCGAACAGAGAACCAATAGTTTAACAGGAATGGATGTAAGAAGAGGAGGAGATTAAAATACATTGCTACCTATAAAGTAATTGTATACACCTCAAACGCTTGCAGAAGCAGGTTTAACATTTTGACAAAGATGGCTCGTTAGCAAGTCAACGGATTAGCACAAACCAAAACGCAGAAACCAACTCGGGGTGAGTGGGGTGAGCTCAGCACAAACGTAAAGTCTTCCAAATTAGATGATTATGCCACACCCTGCACGGCACACATTAAACACACTCTCTTGTCCTTGTGAAATACCTAGAAGGGATCCTGTTCAGTAAAGAAGAACGCCTGCGCAAGGGGCTGGGCGAAGCGGTAAACAAAGGCGGACCCATGGTTGTGGGTCTCTGTCTGGAGGGGACGACCGGCATGGCTGGAGGGCTCGGAGAACTAGACGGGATGGGAATATTCACGGAACGCGGGATGGAAGAAGCTGAAAAGCCCCCAAAATGGGCAATAGTGTATGGGCGGTACCTCGGAGAGGAAGGCTGAGTCCCAGAAGGGCTGGCTGCTGTGAGGTGAGAGCTGGCAGTAATGGGAGGCACAGATGTTGTGGCAACTGAGCTGGCTGGTGGGGTAAGAGATGAACCAGTCATTGGTACATAGCTTGTGAAAGTAGTAGGAGGAGCTGGACTAGTCCCATAGAGACTAAACCAGTTACAGGGGAAAAAGAAAAAACAAACAAAAAAAAAAGGCAATGATTTAGGATATGCAGAAAAAGGGTGAAAAAGACAAAATGAGCAAGAGAAGCCCTTGCTCTTCTGATGACTCTTCAGCAATAATTCTGTAGCTCACACACATCATTCCGTTTTACTAGTGTTGAATAAAATTATGTCACAGTCTACACAGTTTTACAGTTTTAAGTTAAGAGTCAGAGCCTTCACTGATGCAAGTTAGGGACAGTTCTCAGAAGGAACCAGCTACATGGCTTTAAGCTATGAAATACACTTCTAGCCATGGCAACGTAACCAAAAACGGTGAAATAGAGGGACATCCACATGAAAAAGAGTGAAGATCTTTAAAAATCTATTCTACTTGTTGTTCTATGCCCCACTCTCTCTACTGTAGTCTACCAATCACTATTTAAGTGAAAACAGTATTTGGTTATCATCAGAAGTCACCTGGATAACGAACTGGAGCCAAAGGAGCCCACGTTACAGAACATGGGGCTGCTTCCCGGGTTCGAGCCCATGTTTAAAATCAGGCTCCTGTCCGGAGAGCGGGCGGCTGCAGCAATCGGTTGGGACGTGGCTGTCAGACTGGCAAACGGGTTCTCATCCCTCGCCTGGGTGGACATCATCAGCACTTCCATCAAAATCTGCCCAATCAAGTCCTTAAAATCTGAAAACACTGTTAAGAACAAGAGAATGAGTGTCCTTACCTGAATCGACACATTAGAGGAGAATGTGAGATGTAAACATTAGCAGGGATTTCAACTAAAAAGGACGGTAATTCTGTGAATTAACTGCTGGTTTTTGCAAAAACAACAGACCGACATACTTATCACTATCTGTATCAACTAGGTTCTGAAATTACAGCTACTCAAAACCATAACTTTTATGGGAAGTACAAAATATCATAGATGACCTAAGATCTTTATAGTTGATCACGGAACTTATCTGTCCCTCTCACATTTTCCAACCCTGCTGTTGAGTTGGGCAAGTTGTGGCATCAAGGGAAAAAATGTGCACACACACCCCCACAAGCCCACACATAAAATAACAATTTTTAATTTGGTCATATCTATTAACTGACATGTAAAATATAACTTGATATATAAAATAATCAGGAATTCTTGGCTTATCAAATTAACTGCTAAATGTCTGTTGTGATGCAAGACATCCCATTAAGTCAGTAAAAGGTTTCTGAAGAAAAAGAAAATCCAGCAACACTGCAATATCAGCACAGTGTTTGACAATAGAAAACAACCACCAAGAGCACAGCAATCGGCTGCAACAGGAGCCACAACCGGTCAGTCCCACGTTCTTTCTTGGGGATTCCATTTCCTGCTACATCTGCTGATTGCAGGCGTTGAAAACAAGCAGAGACCACAAACAGGCAGCTCTGGCATTGTAGCAAAGAGAGAAAAAGCTCAAAATGAAGAGTAGGGAACACGCCACTCAACTGAAACAACCCCTAACAATAGTAACGATTCCTACCTTCCTTTGGGTTCTGCTTAAACTGAGCAGAGAGCGAATTCAGGAAGATAACATCTCTGTCTCGGTCCTTCCAAGACACTCTGAAGATCTTACAGACCAGCTGTAAAGCTTGTTCCTCTGATACTTCAGACCCAGACAGAGGTTCCTTGGTTGGGGGGGATAAAAAGTAAATAAATTAATTAAAAATCACATTATTTTGTAGTTGTATTAGTCAAGTCACGAATCTATCAGATGCAGGTCTCCTTTAAACAGCTTCAGACTAGCTCTTAACAGCAGGTTTTGTGTGCTTCTGAAGGAATATAAATGTATTTGTCAAAGTTTATTTGGAAAAAACCCTCAAGAAACACAAAAGAGAAGCAGAAACTCCGTCCCCCCTGCACTCTTCTACCAACAATGAAAGAGCAACATAATAAACAAAACAGACAACTCAGCTGCATAACATTTCAAAGATGGAAAAATTTGAGCCTTGAGGTGATTTTCCTGCAAGAGTTCTCCTGCGAGCGGTGTAGATATTCCCTAGACCAAAACAAATGCATATTTGACTAATACAAGTGCATGTTGAACTGTTACGTGTCACACTTCTTGAGACAGTAACACCCTTTCAAAAAAAATAAGTCAATGCCGAAGAACAAAATGAAGATTGAAAAAAACCAAGGTTGCCACTAAAAAGCTCCCATTTTCCATTTAAATTTAAACCTCCTCATGGCCCCCAGGTAAGCCCAGAGTTATCAGAGATTTCCAGCAACTACCAGCACTGTATCCTTTTCAAAAGCTTTCCCTCAAGCCATTTAATAAACCATATTTTTTGGCACATTAATATTTTTATTGACTTAATCACTCTACTATTATTCTACTGTTTTCAAGCACTTCTCCTGCCCATTTCTGTGGAGAATTCTTTATTATTATAGACATCATTTCCAATGCAGATAACCAGGCAAGAAGCATTTTGTTGTTCACAAATGGAGGACCATGCTCTCTCCTATCGACTTTTTGGTGCCTCCAAATGAGTAAGAGGAACTGAAGCAAGTTTGTAGAGCTTTATTTTACTTTCCACTGCTCAATCCACCCCCTTCAATACTGTCCTTGATTCCGAGCTATTTATTTTGCAGTAGCACAATGCGAGCTGTCCGACTGCCTGATTTGCAGCTTGGAATTGACTGGAAAGGATTCTGCGGCAGGGTTACTGCTACGTGGCTTTAAGCCAGGCTTTTACAAACTGACCTTATTCCTGACAGTGCAGGAATAAACAAAGACACCTAATGAACACTGCAAGGACTGGTGTAGAAACTTCTCTCCACTACACTGATGGCCCATTTCTCTACGGTTTTACGTCCTCTTTGTCATTTGATTTCCAGGCCCATGTGAAAACTTTAGAAGTCAATTAGAGCTTTGTACTTGCTTTCTTTTTCTGCTTTAAACAGTTCTACCACTTGTCTAAACCCAGCAAAATATTCTTATTTGCTTATTACATAGCATTACTTCAGCACACAGAACACCTGAAGCAGTACTTTGTTAGCAGACCTCTAAACACTACACAAATAAGCTGCAACAATCTTCAGAAGCATCTTAAGAAATACTTCGCCACGCCTACTGCATATTAAAAAATAGACCTGGGCATTAATAGGTGACTTTGTTGACACTTCAGAGTTTTCAAGTATCATTCATAAGGCAATTGGAGACAACTGAAATGCAGCTTTGAGTCCAGTTGGAGGCCTGGATCTAGTGCGGTGCCTCAGGGGTCAGTATTGGGGCCTGTATTATTCAATATATTCATCAATGATTTGGATGAGGGAATAGAGTGACTGTCAGCAAGTCTGCTGGTGACATCAAGCTGGGAGGAGTGGCTGACACTGGAAGCTGTGCTGCCATCCAGAGACCTGGACAGGCTGGAGAGTTGGGCAGGGAAGAGCAAGTGTAAAGTCTTGTATCTGGGCAGGAACAACCCCAGGTTCCAGTCTAAATTGGGGAATGACCTATTAGAGCGCAGTGTAGGGGAAAGGGACCTGGGGGTCCTGGGGACAGCAGGGTGACCATGAGCCAGCACTGGGCCCTTGTGGCCAGGAAGGCCAATGGTACCTGGGGTGGGTTAGAAGGGGGTGGTCAGTAGGTCAGAGAGGTTCTCCTGCCCCTCTGCTCTGCCCTGAGGAGACCACATGCATGCATTACACTGAAAATTCAAAAAGCAGCACTGTTAACTCCAAATTGCAGAATATGAACAGGTTTTCCCATGAAATCCTGAGGCTCAGTGTTGCAGTAACACACATACATAGTCTGGAAGAGAAGAGCCAACATAAACCAGACTAACCTTATCTGTCAGGCTCCTTTTCTCTCTGCGATCGTTCTCATCGACCTCCATGTTTTCAATTCCTGAATCCACATCTACCTGGGACATACTGTAAGCAGAAAGAAGAGAATAAGCCCATTAATTCGTAGAAAGCTGCAGACAGTCCTCTGTAAGATGCTGGCTGGAGTGTCACCTTAAGTAGAAGCAGCAGAGAAAAACCAAAGCAGCAAGAACAGCCAGACACACAAAGAGCAATTAAAATCACTAGGTGATAAATGCTTCTCACATTACATTTATTTCAAATTCCAGAAACACAATACTAAATTTCTTCAGCAGGCAATACAAACTAGACAGCTATCACACCCCACAACCTTTAATTTTTTAAATGGAATAGCTGAATTATCCCCACCAGACACGCTCACCACTTAATGTCAAAGATAATGCTCTGTCTGTTATCACTTTAGGTCAGGAGTTCCTATTAAAACCAGACTAGAAAAAGCATTACAGTGGCCCAAACAGTGTATCATCTTTAAGCATTTAACCCTATTGCATTAACACAGTTGGAAGTGGGAAACGGCAGATTATTTTCCTGTGTAAGTGGTTTTGACGATTAGCATTGTACAGTATGTGCTGGCTTAGACAAGCTGCGTTCTTTACCTTTTCTCACAGGAGACACTATCAATATCCATGCTCTGAGACCGAGACAGAGACTGAGATTGTGTTTCAAGGCTGTTAGATGGAGAACTGCTGAGTGAACTCACTCCTTCGCTGCTCTGGCTTCGGTGGGCTACTCCTAGAGAAAAGGCACCACCAAGATTACTACTACAGAGATGAGAAGGCACTATTATTTGGATGGAAAAGGAAATACTGATTTTCAATCCAGCTCTTAAGCATTCTTAGTAATGCATTAGGAAATAAATGTTAATATTATTCACATTTGACTACAGATAACTTTTTTCCTCCTCTTGCAGCAGCAATGTAGGAATGCTTACCTGTATTACAACACAGAAAACAACTAAATTTGCATCCATGAAGTGCTCAGAGATTCAAACCCATTAAAAGAAAAAAAAGGGCACTAGCAAATTAACCTCTTACAAGATAATTCTACTTTAAGACTCTGTCAAAGCCCCTCTGAAGTCAGTCCTGTCAGAACAGGACTTCATGCTGGGTCATTACAATGGAGTTAATTTGGGTGAGGATATGGGAAAAAGCCCATCAGTTCTGATGCTCACAAGGACACTATTGTGCTGGGGCTGCTCTCTGGATGTCCAAATGAATTAAAATCCTCTGCAGTCATTTTAGGTTGCTGCTCAAAGGAGCTCCTGCACACCACACAGCGTAAGCCCAGTCTTCAGTTATGCTAAATAAATACAGCAGATAATCAGCTGTGAACACTTTTTTTCCTGATCTTTCCCCCAATTTAACCACATCTCATACCGTGGTGTAAAAAAGACACACATTAAATTGCTGCAATGAACAGCACTGTAGGAAGCAAACACTACACTGACCAGGTAACTTCTATTCCTTGTCACCAAACAATCTTGTCTGTATAATTAGTGCAGACCAAGGAATTCTTACAACACAGGTCTAAGGTCTCAGCTATGCAACCACTTCAAATGATGGCAAACCTGTCTGCCAATACACAGACATTTCTACCTTCAAGTGCCTGCTTCCACCCTCCTGCTCTGTTGGTGTTATCACTGACACAGTTGTGCAGCATCAGGACCTCACCTATTCCAAAACTAACCATTCATTTTCCTAGGTTAGTTTTCACCTGATTGAAGTTCCTGATCCACCTCCCCAGAGTTGCTGAGGACAGCAGAGGGAGAGGCAGCGAGAAATACTCATTTCAGCACGAGTCGGACCTAAGATGGATTAAAACAGTCACGTAATCACAGGCTGAGTGAAGACAGTAAGTGAACTCTACACTGTTCTTAAACAAAAAAGACACCTTTGCTGCTGGGTTACTGCCTATAACTGTGAAGACGATGCAGAGTGTTAAATTCCATCTGCAATGGTTTTTTCTCAGGAAATGCTTTTGATAGCTCTTCTCTGTCCTGCTTTGGATATAAGGCAACAAAATAGGCAGGAAAGAGTCACTTCTGGGCATTTCAGAATGGCACTTTAATTAAATTGCAAGATTTATGCTTGTAAATCACTGCACTTGCCAAAGGGAAAAACAAAAATTTTCAGAAAGCAAATAGGTAAAGAGATAAAGAATTCTGCGTGCTTATCAAGGAGCACTGGAAAAAATACTGTTTCTATCAAATTATTAGAAATCATATTGAAAACTGGTTTAAAACAATCTTGATGTTTGGAGATTGGTTTGTGAACCTCAGTAACACAACATACAAAACAATTTGTTTTCAGATAAAGTTCACAATACTGGAAAACACACCAATTTGTTTTTACTTCCAAGGTATCCAACTTCAAATCAAATTTATATATTTTTTTTAGGTCAAAAGTGTTATTATATATAAGAATATTGTCTTCACCTCTCTACAGAACAACCCTCGCAACTTCCCACACTTTCTGCACTTGTCTGATTTTAACAGATCAGGTGTTATTTGTATCTTCGGAAATAAATACCATTTGTAAACACCCTGCTTGTATTCACTCCAGTAAATAGGGAAATGGGCAAAGTAATAGCAGGGAAAAAGCAAATACTTTATTCTTACATTGACAAGACACAATCAGAGAACTAAGTACTGATTGCTCAAATGTACCTGGAAACCAATCCATAAAAACTGTGCTGCAAGACGAGAGGTTTTTTTCCCCCCTCTCCTTGTCGGATTTACTTTCTTTTCTGTAATATGAAGCTGTATTACAAACTTCTTCATGCTTTGGTAACATACTTTAAATGCTATTAGTTTACTGATACTTGGAATTGTTTCTAACTATTTATTATTCAGAAAATGAAAACAAATAGTACCTTCATTCACCATTTTAGAATGTTTCTTTCCGAATATTATTTTTAGCAACAGCAGAAATAACATCACTAATTGCGTTCGTGTTCCAAAGATAAAGAGTTGCGTAATACCGTTCAGTAGACGTATAACAATAAGTTTTGTCGCCAGTGCCAGCCTACCTGATGCACCTATAGGAGAGGTAGCTGGGGTCATGCTGTGGACATTTAGGCCTAGACTATGTGATGGCCCCGCGGCGGGAGCTCCGGCCGGTGGGGTCTCTCGCTGGGGGGACGTGAGCGGCGTGGTGGGCTGGGAGGACGGGCCCCCCGCCAGCCGAGCAAGGCGCCTCCGACGAATCTGCACACGGGAAATAAAGCAACGGCAAATCAACGTGTTTGTTTGCACATTCGGACGCACGCACGCCCCATGGTGCCCTCTGGCCCCCGACATGGTGGGGTGTTCACTCCTGCCAAACTGCAAACATCCAGCCTTTACCTCCTACCCTGCTAAACAAGCTGAGTCCTACTGCCCTTTTTCCATTCCAAGGTACTAATATACCCTTGACATACAGATTTCAAGGATGTATTTGCTGCCTTGGAAAGCCATTTGTGCTGAAGAACACCGTGTTTGTCCCTCAAACGGTTGTGTAAGACAAGTTTAACATTTACTGCTCAGCAATTTCAAAACCTGTAACGCTCCTCCCCATTTATTTTGGCATTTGATGAAACAAACTGCATTAATCTGATAAAAGGGACAATATGAATATGACCTCTGCCTTAATTTCACACCACATGATACTAATAAAACACCCATGCTACACAAGTCCCAGTTGAAAGTTATTATAGGTGACGACCGCTGTCCAGTTTAATTTGAAACAGACCTGCAACACTAAAAATATACAACTCATCTGTGGGACAAAAGCATCTTGGGAAGTAAAGACAGACAGTAAATAACATTCTTTTGTCATCTAGAGACATTCCACCACACAGAATTTAAACAACAGTTTTTGAAGGTTAATAGTAAGAAGGAGAAGCATCTGCCTTCAAAGTCTGACTTCAGAAAACTGCTACGAACCTATTCGTTAAAAACATTATGCGGCTGCATAACACTAATATTATACATGAGAAATAACCAGACAAAATAAACCTTATAAAACTCATAGTTTATGAGTGCTTCAAGTAAAACTTGCAGTATAAACGAAAAATGGAAAAGAAATTATTTATTATTGCAGACTGTGTCAGAGGATCTGTTCCTACAGTTGACAACTTCAGCTCAAAATGGGAGAAATATCATATTTGTGGGTGTCCACTCCCTGTAAAAATAAGCAATTAAGGTTTTCCCCTCTTTGTATGAGGATGCTCAAGCATTTCACACAATGTATCGGCTCACAATCCTGAAGAACGGCCAAGCAAGCGAAAGAGTGAACAAAAGATTCGTGTCAAGTCAATGTCTCCGCTCCACGACTGGAGTCATTTAATGGCCTCTGAAACCTACTCCAACAGGAAGAAGAACGGATCAAATTAAATCAGACTGCAAAAATCGTGGGGAAACAGTGTCTGGAGCTCCATCTCCCTCCGTGACAGGTGTCACCGCCATGGAAGGCAGCTAGAAAATAATTCTTCTATTAAGACAAAAAAAGACTATGATTAGAATGTCTCAATCTTTCCGCCTTGTCAAGCAAAATAAGAGATCTCATTGCAGAAATTGTTTAACTTTCCCAAAAGTAGAAGCTGTACGTATTAGGGTCTCTAAAGTTATTTTAAATTATCTTCATTTTTCTCCACTTGTATCTTACAGCTTAATTTTTCAGCTGTTTATTTGCAAAGCCTACGGAACTACTTCACGCCTCAGAGGTCTACATGAGAAAATGTCACCTGCACGTCCCCATGTCCATTCTCCCTATTGCCAAATCCAAGCGAAGTGTTCGCAGCTCACAAAGCTGTACCACAAATATTATCAGCAAAACAAGCTAGCTGAATTGAAATCTATTAGAATTAGGGGGTTGAATTAAAGTTTTAGAAGCTTTTTCCCTACCATTCAACTAATCTACAACCATATTTTTCAGAAAAAGGAATGGTAGGGAGGAATGGAGAAAAAAAAATAGAGATCCACATGCAAACAGCCCATATATACACAAGTGGCTGAAGGAGAAACATGAAGATGAAATATATAAAAAGACTAAACGATATAAACCGAGGAAAATACTTTATGTGTAGGGCACAATGTGCGGACTTGGAAGATGGAGCTTGTTTGTACAACACTGGGCACAAACCAGGCTGTTGCCTTCACGTCACACAAATAACATGTCAGAGTTGCTGGAGTTCCAAGTGACCTGTTCCTACCCAATGACTCCCCAAATTACCACCAAGGAACTCATAACTGGGTTTTTAAAACATATTTTCTTAGGGAAGTTTAGGTTAATACCTAACCCTTGATTTCAGCAATAAGTACCTGCAATAGTGACAAATGACAAAGCTGTCACGTATCATTCTATTAGCTGACAGCAACAAGTTATTTGGTATTAATCATTACCCAGGCCATGCAACAAATAACGCTCATCTTCCCTACAAAGCACCATTCCATAATATACAGTTTAAAAGGTTAATAAAAAAACTACTCTACTAGGTTTTTCCCCTCCTAAAGATTTTAGTATGTTCTGTAGTAAATGACAACTTCTAGTGCTTTAACACAGTAAAAATTGAGAAAATGTCAGTGACGCTGTTGATAGCAGTGGAAAATATCTTCCTGAAGTTAAAATATATCCTATAAACCCAAACCCATTATCAATTGTATTAGTCTCTCTTTAAGTTACAATCTGTTAATGTTATGCTTAATTATGTTTGATATAAGATGATCTAATCTACAACAGGCTTGCAATTCATTTCAGGTTTAGCAAAGTGTTCTTTCCCCTTCAGTCACTGACAGATAAGAAGTTCAAATCAGAAGCCTCATATATTTTAGAAGGCTGTTTTTCAATAGTTCACCTCTGATCCAGGGTTCAATGCCAAGTAACAGTAAAGAGGAGATTTGGAGGAATATTAAAATAGTGTTGGCTCTGACTTTTCAATGACGGATCCATTAACAATAAGAAGTGACAGCATGCCTCTTAGAATAATAGAAGATTAAGTTTATATCAAGCAATCACTTAAAAGACCAGTCAACCTTGGTCCCAGCTGAACTGTACTAGAAAGACAAGAAAAATTTGAGTCACTTGAGACAAAGATTTTGCCAGAAAGGTAGATGAGGCCCTGCTGGAGAACTCAATTTCTGCAGCCTCAGTTCCTCAATGCAGTGGTTTTGATGAAGTCATAATTTGCCGAAGCGGTGACACAAGCAAACTTACATACGTTACATAATCGGGAAATTAATCATAAAACACCTCATAATCAGATGTAGTTTGAGGATCAGAAGAATTGCATGTAAACAAAGTACTCACGAAATACACCTCTAAACTCAGAGACCCCTTTGCACGGTACAAATTACAACACCAGCGTCCTGTCCCACTCTTCCCAACATGGGAATTGTTTTCGATTTCTCAATGGAGTATGAGAACCCTCACCAAGTAAACAGCATGAAGCATTTCCTCCTCGTTCCTGCTGCAATACAGTAAGATGGCTAAATCATGACATACAACACAATAAAAAACTTCTTAACTTTTTGGATACAACTCTGCGTGACAGTAGCCACCTTGCTCTACAGTCCACCATAACATATGGTACAGAACAAAAATGAGCATTTTCACTCCCCCTGCAGTATAAGTATAGCAATGAGCCTATGCTGCAGCTGGTCCCATACAATACATTTTACAGGTATACAACATGCTTTAACACGCTAATATTATTTTAAAGACGTGAGGGAAGATCTGAAGTTACACATTATTTACACTGGGAAAATCCCTGTATCCTGAGTAGTACAACACAATTCATTTGAGAGTCCTCCAGTATATGAGCAAAACATAAGACATTAGTCTATTAAAAAACAAATTAAAAAAAGAAAACACCACCCTTTAGAATGAAGAAAGAGAAAACAGCTCCCATTATTCCACATTAGACGCTGTCAATCACAACATAACACCTATAACGCTTAAGTGAAAGAGCAAGAGGTTGGGGAAAAAAAGGTAAATCAAAGGAAGCATTGGGAAAAATGCTGAGGAAGCAAAATTATAAGTGTTTTACTACGCTAAAAAGTAGGGTTTTTTCAAAATCACACACAAAGAACATACAAAAAGCCTGGTGTTGAACACAGAAAGGAGACATCCCCCAGACAAAGATACCTGGCAGATGGAAGCAGAACACACACAATTAACCAGGAGAGAAGCAATTAAACCCCATCACCCAGCCAGGGGGTCGCAGGTCAGGGGCAGCACGGGGGAAGGAGGAACAACACGAAAAGCACCGAGCAGGGACACCGAGCGCCTCAGTACCGGCCCTTCCCTCCCTGAGGTGCCACCGGGGTGAGGAAGAGGCCCCGGCCCGGTGCCCGCTCCCCGCAGGCCCGGCCGCCCCCTCAGACTCACCTCATCCGCGCTCAGCTCCTCCATCGCCTTCCTCTTAATGGTGAACGGAGGGCGGGCGCTTTCCCCTGCCCCCGCCGAGGGGCAGCTCCGAGGAAGCGCTCTCCTGCCGCCTCTGCCCCGCGGGCTGCCTCACAAGGGCATCTCCGGGGCGGCCGCGCCGCGCCGCTCCGCACCTCGCCCGCCGGCAACCGGCCCCGCCGCCGCCTCCGGCCCGTTCCTCGCCGCCCGCCCGCGCCTCAGCTGCCGCCGCGCCCCGCCGCGGCACAACGGGAGGAGGAACCGCCCCCCGGCTGCCCCCGCCCGCGCCTCCCGGCCTCGGCCCGCGCCGCGGCCCCTGCCCCGCGCAGAGATTATTCATCAAAACAACAGGGCGGCGGCCATCTTGGGGCGGGATCACGTGAGGCCGCCCAGCGCCGCGGAGGGAGCCGAGCATGCCGGGCCCCGCGCGGCGCACGGACCAATGGCAGCGCCGGGAGGCGGCGCGAAGGACGGGGGGTGGGGCCCCGCGGTTCGTCGTGGCGACCGCGGGAGGGGCGGGGCCTGCGCTGCCATGGTAACGGGGGCGGGGCGGTGCTGAGGGAGGGGCGGGAAGGGCGGGCTAAGGGGCGGGAAACGGGCGTGGAGCAGCGAGAAAAGCCGCGTTCCCCGCCGGAGCTGCTGTTCCGTAGCCGCATCGCCGCTCGCCCGCAGGTGGGAGCAGCCCCGCAGGTACGGACGCCGGGGTCTGGCTGGGGTGAGGCTGCCGAAATCTTCCTGTTTTAACGGTTCCGCACACGCTCCGTTAACGTGTGAGCCCGCTTCTCAGTGATGACTAATGCAGATACTACAGGCTTTTTGTGTAATTGTTACAATCTGTGTAACAAGTGTGGAAAACCAACGCTCTAAGTCTCCAGTGAATACTGGGCCTTATCACTTTGTAATTTGAACCTGGAATATTTTTTTCATTTCTTCTGTAAAAACCCCAACTGTTCTGCATCCATTTCTTTCATTATACCACAAAATGCTGTTTTTATTAAAGGTATTCATCTTTTTTGGCCTCTTTTCCCTCAGCCTTGGAATGAAACTCAGCTAGAGAACAAAACAGCCAGGGCCTGTGTTGACTTTAAATGAACTGGATGTTCCCTTCCAGCTGTAGGTGACCAGGATTTTGAGAAGTTGCTCTTTTGAAAGAGAACAAAAAAAAGAAGAAAAAGAGGAGTTGCATCAGCAGGGGTTTGCCCCAGGATGAACAGTCAGTCGTAGTAAGACGTTAACTGCCATGAGCAGTGCGGTTTGATTCAGTGAGGGAGAAAATCCTATATGGGCACAATGGGATGTTCTTAAGATAGAAGCAAACTGGTCTGTGTGAGGAGACCTATTTCCATAGGGACTGTAAACAATTATAAAGCAATAAAATAGATCAGATTCATGCATAATAAGGCAGATACTTGGTCTTGTATTTCAGTATCCACCTTTCTTAATGTGTTGTATTGATGTAAAGGTGTTTGAACAAAAATAATGCTTTTGATGGTGCCCAGGAAGGGAAACAAATTCCTTTGTAAATAATTGGATTGTAATATATACTGCCAGTCTTTTTGTAGAACATATGCCTTTTTCTTTTCCACTTACGGAACATGCGACTGCTCCCTTTCTTTTCTCACCTTGCATTACGAGATGTTTAATTTATATTTTGTGAAAGTATGTGACTTTGTTAGCATATAAATGTCACTGTAGTAGCTCCTCTCGTCCTCAAGTTCTCCAAAGCATCCTCCAGCGAGTTCTGCATAGCGTTACTCACATGCAAATCAGCAATTTGAAGTAGGAAGGTAGCAATAATTAAAGTACCATCACTGCTGCTAATAACTCTTCTATGTTCCGAACAGTAAGGTCTTCCTAATAGCAGCTTTACAAATGAATTATTATAGCACACTTTTAGTTATACAGGTTTCTAAGGCTGTGTTTTTCTACCTTTGTAGTCACAGAGTTCTTAAGGTCATCATTGCCTTTCTGTATTGCTTCCCATGCGTATCTTAATGGAGTGCGCAGCTTGAAAGCTGGGAGCTTTGAGAGTATCTGCAATATCCAGTGCTTCAATTACTGCTGTTTGGCACCTCTTCGATTTAAATAAAATGTGATATGTTCCAGACGTGCCACGTGGTGGAGTAGCAAAATCTGCGGGGCTGTTGCTGCATGTTGCTGCAGGTGCGACAGGGCAGATGTGACAGGGCAGGGCTGCTGCGTGAGTTTGTTATTTATATTAGAATAACGTGGTAACAGCTATTTTGTTTTCAAGTAAATGAAAGCTACTCAGTTCCAGAAGGAAGACACTGTCAGGATCCATAGAACAAACACCAGGCATTTTACTGCTTAATTTCCCTAACTATATAAGAAATACTGGTTCTTTCCTTTATATTTTGGTATTTACATTTTCCTCTAGTAATTAAATGGGGGGGGTGCAATCTAACAAAAAGCCCTCCAAGCTTCAACAGATCTTGTCTGCCTCTGGTGGTAGCTTTAAGAATTCTGAACTGACAAGAAGTATAAGAAAGGTGGTGCTATTTATGCTTTAAAATATCAGGGATTACTTTAGTGTTTTTTTTTTTAATCACAGGAAGTAATTAAGTTACTAAAATTAAGCTAGAATTAATCAAACTCTTTTCTCTTTCCGCTGGTGATAAGATCCCTGCCATGTTAGTGTTAGCAAAATATGCAGCAATTCATTTCAGATAAAACTACCAAGCTGATGTGACCATTTACATGTGTTTACCCGAGGCAGAACAAAATCTACTTCTCTGTGCAACATTACACAAAGAAAAACATTTAACCTAAATGAACGTAGCTATACAAATAACTCTTAACTAAAGCAGCATTGTTTTCGCTCTGGATATGTGCTTACAGAGTTCCATTATTTTGCAGATTAGAATCCACGTGGATTACTCAGACCCTTCTTCACTGTTCTGGAATTTGAGCACGGGCTGGTTTCCTCTGGTAAGCTCAACTTTTTTGAGAACAAAGCAGCTATGATGCAACATAAGACCTTACATCATACATTTAAGACACAAGCAAGTGGAGATAACTACTAGTTTGCATCTTAAAGAGAAGCATTTTGCATAATAAATCTGTATCCTTTGTTGTCTAGTTCCTTTGTTGTCATTTCACTCTTCTACCATCATTCCCCCTCTGTTTTGTTTGATGTTTCATGGCTCTTTGGAATAGGCAGTTTTTCTTGTTTTGATTTAGACTGTTTAGTTAACTTGAGCCCCAAGCTATATCACTTAGATTTTGGATTGGGAGTGTTTTTCCTCCAAAAACACATTCAGAAGTCAGGTACTTGGTTTGGTTTTGAGCATTTATTAGCAAAAATCAGATCTTTAACACTGGCAACAGCAGACTTATTTCCTGAGCCAGAAACATCAGAGCATTTAGGTTAATCATCAATTCTGGTCCATACGGCTGTCAGTGTGCATGAGGATTCATCGTCTCCTGTATGCAGCTGTGTCTTCATGTAGGAACCAGTACACAAATTCAAGCTCTCTTGAAGACCTGTCTACACACTTGATTCTCACAACGAAGCTCCTGCCAAAAAACCAAAACCAAACATGGTTATAAAGGTATATAGTGATCAAAGGAACTGCTTCCAGAAGCGAACGCAGATCCTTTGCTGTGGCTACTGACCACCACTCTGCTGCCATGCTAAAAGGTCAAGCCTCACATTCTGAATTTAACTACAAAAGACAGCGAGACAATGAAGTTATTCCAGCTAAACTAAAATCAGAGCAGCATGTGCTCACTATGTACCATCCATTGAAAATACTACGGAGCTGGAAGGTGACTTGTGCACACTATGACCCCATTACAGATCTTAATTTTGTCATGTGGAGACAGAATTAGTAGAAATGTGAAGTAAATACCAGGTGGAGGTCATCTCCTTCGAGCCAGTGAGTCCAGCCCCTGTTCTTCTTCTCACCAGTCTGGACACAGACAAGTTTGTCATTTTCCCAGGTAACAAGGCTCTGGGGAAGAGGAAACAAAGTGTTCCTGTTATGTCTTCGTCTCAGTTCTGGAATATACTTGTAGACAATGTCCTTTTTTCGTGGATAAAAGGGGATGTAAATACTACTCCTCAGGGAAAGTGAAAGGCCTTGTCTATAGCTTTGCCTCTGTGTTGCATTACAAATAGTATTCATGAAACTATTTCAGCTCAAGTAGCTGGATTGATCATAGCATCTTAATTTTGCCATGGCCTCTTGATTTTATATGTTCAGGCTTACCTTGCATTTTCTGTTATCCAGGCCTTTGTTATCTTCGTCAAACTCTTCTCCAATTTTGAATTGAAGCACATAATCTCTAAACGTGCTAGTGGTGTGGATATGAAATGAATCACCGTCTTGTTTGATCACCTTCTGAGGCTTCAGCATTTTTGCGATTTTGCGTGTTGCAAAATCAATACCTTGGACGGGAGGCAAAAAGGTCAGAGTGGTAGTTATGAGCAGGCATTTTGACAGCCAGGACTTAGACTTTATTACCACTAGAAGCATTTCTTAGATAGTTTGACCTTACTGTTATGCAAGATTTTGAGTTTGGTGTTGCTTTTTGTTTAAAGCTGTATGTTGCACACATAAAGTAAATTCCTCCAATTACGTATTGGGGAAAAAATGCATTTTTCACAAGGTCGGTAGTTACGTTTCATCTAAAAAAGCCCTTTGCTTAGCTGGCCAATGTTTGCTATCAAGGAACAGGCGATCTGTATTCCATTTTAAGACACTAAACGCATTAAGAGTATATTACTTAGTATTCAAACCGTATTGTCATTATGGGAGCACCTATTTTTCTAATTGATAACACAGCAGGATTAAAAACAGAGAGCAGTTCTTTCACCATGTTGAAGATACCAACTAGATAATTTAAGTAGGTCGGCCAGCATAGATACAGCCAGAAAACAGATTTCATTCTATTTGTGTAGGCAATAGCCAACAAGAGACACTGCAGGTCGTTGGTTTACACAAGTCAAAAAGGCAGAAAGGGTTGGGAGAGGCAGGGAGGAGGCAGCACACGGGGCTACCTGCTCTTATGGTCTGTAATGAGCTTTATACAAGAAAGCTAACGAAGTACCGAGAACTTTCTTAGTTCCCCATTCACACACCATGCATCTCTCCTGCTAAAAGATGTAGGTAAGAGGTGAGCTTCCAGCACTCCATAAAAGGAACAGCTGGAGACTTAGCAACAAGTCACAGCGATGAGAGAAGTATTTTGTGAGCTGTTTAAAGAGAAGTGACACCAAGCTGAACAACTGCTTAGAAATGGCAAATACCCAAGCACTATTTTTTTGTTACTTAACATTTAATTAACTCTAGATATAGGTTCTGTAAGTTTGTGCTAAAAGCAAGAGAAATTTGAGTGGACAGGGTGAACTCTTCCCTGTCTCTGATGAAAGCTGAACAAAAATTCTACTTTTATCAAGTACTAAGCTAAGAAATTCCTGAAAGCTGCAAAGACACTTGGGTGACAGGCTAAAGTGTAGTTAATGCTGCTTATCAGTAAACAAGGATCCATTGTTTTTCAGAGGAAAGAAGCTTTAAGAATATCTAGGTTATAGCAGAACTCAAACTCAGGAGAACCCTTAGGAGGGAAGGGAAGAAGGAAACACCAGGTATTTTCACCTACCTAAGGCCACCATGTAACCTTCGAAGTTGTCATTGCTGACAAGGTTCCAAGTTCCATTGAAATCCACAGGCATTGCCGGGCTGTGGAAAGAAGATAGAATCACGCTCTGACCAAAAAGCAAAAATGAAGAAGTCGTTTTCCAGCCAGCCCTTATATCAGGAAGAGGGTGGGTGGGATCCTGTCCCAGAGCCTTTCTGCTGCAGGGGAAGGGTGCAGTTGCTGAGCTGATGGGTGAGAGGGTGTTCACGGATCAGCTTCGGCTGCATTCGAGGGAAAAGTTCACAGTTCCTGAAATCTTTGTGTGGAGCAAATGTTAATAGCCCAAGAGTTGCAATGCAACCCAACTGATTTAAACTATTCGTGTCCATCTCATAGACTTTTAAGGGAATAATGGACAGATCTTGTTGTTACTAAAACTCCCTGTGTGTGTATATCTGTGGCTTTATGATCTGAAATGTACATGTTTGTTGAAAAAGTGATCTACCCACCGTAAATACATGGTGTATTTGAACAGCCAGGGACTGACAAAGTGTGGATGGTTTGTATCAGCAAATTTTAAAGCAGTACCTGTGACACAGTAATAGAGATAAGTTGCTTGACTTCAAAGAGAAAGGATATGTAAAGAATTTGGAAGTGAGATTCAATTTCCTTTAGAAGATGTTCTGAATAAAAATGGGATATTTTGCAGAGAAAATTAAGTTTCCCTGAACTTTAGCTACACTTTTGGAGCTGACAGTTTGACCTACGTGACTCACAGAATCATGTGAGTAGGAAATTAGGACGTCAAAGCTTGTTTCCTGTTTGCAGATGGATATTGTTCTCTAACCTATACTAAGCTAGGAATGGCACAGAGAAATGCAAATTAATGTTTCCCCTGGACCCAAATAGTAACATTTCACCCATAATTTGTTCTTACGAGGTTATGGTAGTAACGCACTGTTGCAACTCTGCTGACTCTTCCAAGTAAAGAGCAGTCAGTGGTTGGGTAAATCCTGTGTAAAGGCCTGGATATGATCTTTCCATTGAAAATGAAGATTGTGCAGATTGTCTGGGATGTGGCGCTTCTTTCTGTCAATCAGTACTTCATCTCAAACTAAGACTTACAAAAGGCACTAGGTTACTGTTTCAAGGCTCAGCCAAAGAATTACCAAGTGCCCTGGCCACATCTGTGATGGTTCATTTCTTTCTCTCTTACAAATTCAGAATTTTCTTTTTGTGGAAGTAATTTTTTTGTCTTTCCATCTTAACTGCCATGCAGCATTGAGCACCTAACACATTCCAGTAAGATGTGGCCTCATTGCAGAAGTAGATAAAGTTGCGGAGATGGTATGAAAAAGCCGTTGACCCACTAGGTAGCATCTTGGAAACGTCAATATTTTTAATAAGGCACATAATCCAAAGAAAAATGGGATCACAGCACATAAAGGGAGGTAGAATTCTATCACCATGACATTCGCAGTGCGTCTCTAGTTTATATTCACATAATACAAACAATATACTGATTCAAAACCAGATTTCTAGTACATAAAAGCATTTCACTTTTATACAGTCTTAATATCCTACCATTTCATCTCAGCACCAGTTTCAGAAAACAATTCTGGCTATATACATTTGGCTCAATAGTAAAAGCTCGTTTATTACTTGAAATAACAGTCAGTGCAATGACACTATTACCAACTTATATCCATTAAATCAATGTCCATAAAGCAGTTTCTGAAGTAGGTTTGTCCATGGGAAACAGTGCTGAGCTTAATGTACAGCTCTGGAAACATGAATGGAGAAGTAAAGCACAAGGCATTTCTGGGAGCAGAACGCAGGCCGGCAGACAAGCGGGCGGCGTATTTGAAAGGCAGGAAACTCAAACACGGTATATCCAGCACATCAGCCAGGGGGAAATTCTTCCCTTTCAGGATAGAGCTAAATAATTTATTTGAGGTGCACCACATGTTGACAGTTTTTAAAAAATTACTTATACAGATTTACTACCAGAAAGTGGTGCCTTTTGAAATTAAATGGCTTTGTCTGTTAAGACACTGTAAGTTATTAAAAATACTCGTGTTAGTATTTTATAAATCGCCGTCTGAATGAAAACTAATCAGAACATTTTCATTTGTTTTTTTGTATTTTTTATATGCAAGTGTGAATTTTTATACTTAATTTACTACACCATGACAAAGTGTTTAAATGTGAAAAATCTTATTGTTGGATTTAAAAAAGATTGTGTAGGTCCAATTATGGAGTGCACCAAACCTCAACAGCAACTACATGTGTACTAAAACCACAGAATTACCCCACTATTTACTTAAAATTAAAAAAGAAATCCCCAAAATTCACATTTTCATGTACCGAACTGTAACTTTTTTCACAGCAGAAAGTAAATTAGTTGTAGAGTGCCTGTTAGTTCTTGGAATCACTTGCATATTTCTGTAAGGGTGCCAAGACAACCCCAGCGTTCCTGTCTTCACTCTCGGGACTATACAGATCGTTTTTTTCTATGTACGCTTGAACTACATCGGGCACCAGGTACCGAATGCTCTGGCCCCTCCGCAGTGCTCTCCTAATCTTGGTGGAAGAAATGTCATTTGTGATCCATTCTTCCACAAGGTGGATGTTATTCTTATGTCTCCACAACAGATCGGATTCATAGATGAATTTCTGGACGTTGTTTCCAGCCCTACTGATGCATACAAGGCCATGATTTTCCACAATTTCAGTGATGTCCTCCAACTTCCACAGATTGGGGATCCTAAAAGATTCCAGCATGTCACTTCCACAAAGCAGTTTAACCTGTGGGGCACCTTAAAAAGAAGAACAAATGAGAAACAGGGCTTGGTTTAGGCCACCAGATTTTTAGCTAACTTGATGAGGACATTTAATTTCTAGGCTACCTCTCTGTATCTTTGGTTGTTATGTAGCCTACTAAGAATAAACTTAGTGAAATCAGAACAAAGAACTAGCAACAGTGCAATTCCCTTGAAACAGCAAGTATTGTTAAGCACTTAATTTGCAAACAGACTTAACTTTTTATATCTGGACTCTGATTTTTCTTTTTGACCGGGTCATGCTTGTGCGGGTCCTGTTTCCTCTTCCGTCCTGGCTTTGTTAAAGGTAGAGCATTCTGCGTACTGTTGGTGGGATCAGGAGATAAAAGCTTTTGATGATGGTACCTGCAAAACAGATGTATTTTAAAGATGTAGGACAATATAGGGAAGAGTATGGCCTACTAAATAATCTCTCTCCGCTTCCTCCTGCAGTATTTTCACGGACAATCCATCCAAGAACTCATCTGCTGGAACAGGGACCTCTGAGAGCTGCGTCATAACATCGGTCAAAGATTTCAAAGCAACAACTACAAGGTTGGTTTGTTTCTTTTTTTAGTAAAAAATCATTTTAAAAAGAAGAACCTCGGTGAAGTAGCCATCACGGAAAGAGTGAAAAACATCAAACTTGAAAATTGTTCACAGGCTCATTCTTTGTACTTTCAGGACTACTGCTGCAATCTTTGATTTACAATGCTCATATAAATAGTACTTCTGAATTCACCAAGTCTCTTCATATGATATGAGGTCAGCCTACTATTATTCTAACTTGTTAAAGCTACCACCATTTCGTATCCTTCTATAGGTTCTGGAGAGTTTTTAGTGTTTGGCTGAAGAATACCTTAAAACTTTTAGTGTTTCCAACCACTCACTCTGGCTGCTTTCCCAATCATCAACTTCCACCCAATCTGAGTTTTTGGTAGCTAGTTTTGCCATAGTTACTCGGTGATGTGCGCTGATCAGACCTTTCTTCTTATACGCATCACCTACTGGTGAAATTATTCCTTTGATTACTTTGTATTTTCCTGTGGAAAAAACACATCATACGAGAACATGAAAAGTGGTTGAGCAGATGTTACTTCCACTGTATTGTATTTAAACTAGTACATAACCGTCATTCATTGCGACTGCTAAGAACACCAATGCTGGCTCTGATTGCCAGCCCGGCGGAAAAGTACAGTACACTTCTACCATTGTGCAAGACAGCACAATTAAAGAGTTAGTACGAGATATTACAAAGATATATTTCTATAAAGAAAACCTGTAAAACTCATGCTTTAGCTCATCAAAATCAGTAATAAGCAGCACATGTAAGACTGTTCTTGCATGCGTTTGGCCGACGTGATTTTGTGTGATACATACACACATAGCAGCTTCAATATCTAATTAGTATTTCCAAAAATATCTCTCACTGTCAAACAGACGTTCATCTATACAAAATATTCACCTTAACATTGAAGCCTCTGCTTATCAGAGCTGTTCAGAATGCTCTAAATGACCACCCTACCTGTTTCATGGAAATAGTCTCTTGCCAGCTCAAACAGCCTCAGGTGCATGTTGGTGATGGGGTTGAAGGAGCCGCAGGCCAGCAGCACCACTTCAGTCTTCTTCTCAGGGTCTTCCGAGGCCATTTCTCGCAGCTGCGGAGCTCGGTGCAGAACCTCAGTGCTTGTCACCAGCCACTGCACGGAGACGAGATTAAAAAACAGTTATTCTTATTTATTTGTGCTGCCAATAAGCAGAATATTTCAGGAGCAAATTGAACAATCTTTTCCTCCCGCCAACATTTGGCCTGTGATTGCTCATGATCCAATTTTTAAGAGATTAAAACTAACTTTTTGGGGAAAACCATGCGATTTGCACATCTAAGGAAATAAAAAGACAACTAGGTTCCAGTGATGGTGAAAGCCCAGCCACTGCCTGAGATATGTATGGAACTATTCCTGTTCTTATTGTATAAAAACATAAGTGCTTTGATGAATTATGTACAATTTGGCAATGCTTGACACAGCTCTAATTATTGCAGTTTGACCATAGGGTCCAAACGAGCAGCCCAGCTCCTGCTATACAGACGAAGATCTGTGTGCAGGTGTTTAGTTTCACAAAACCGAGAATGGTCTTAAAATCATTCATGCTATCTTACACCAAATACTAAATGAAGTATTAGTAAAACCTCTCTATGGAGACTTAAGGGCAAACAATGTAAAATGGCCTTCACTTGTTGAACATCCCGGATCATTTTACCTTCTCCTTCCACAGGAAAAATGAGGTGCCGTGATGTTGTCCATTACACATGTGCTTGTAATCTCATCATGCTTGTACATAATCTTACCAGTATTTAGTGTGTGCTGCTCACAGTCCTGCTAGTGCTTAGCTGGATTGGACATGTATTTGTACTAAAAACCATCAAAATATGCCTAGGGTGGCTTTTGGGGGGGTTCTGAAAACCATCTTGTTTGTTTCTGTGGATAAGCTGGTGACCAATCTTGTATTTCCGAGGTAAATATTTATTAAACGCGTTTATGCATCTATAGAATATAAACATAATTAAATATTAAGTTGACGGCGTGCAGGCGGTTGCTGGCAGCTCTCCCCCGCTGAGCGCTCCGGTTTTCGCTCCGGTTCAGCAACCTCCTCCACAACGAGCGGCCTGCACACGGGCACGGCCCCCACCGGCCGCTGCGCAGGATCAGCGCCCCGCCCAGCCACTCCCCCACCTCCGCGGCACCCCCGGCGGGGCGGGCCCAGCCCCGACCCGGGTCCCGGCCCCACCGCCGCCCGGCCCGGCCCCGCCGCCCCGCGCTTACCGGTCGGGCCGCGCCGCCACCTCCTCGCGCAGGGGCCGCACTGGGCGGGGCGGCCGCGCCGCGCGCTCATTGGCCGGGGCGCGCCGGAAGCGGCGATGGTGGGCGGAGCCCCAGGGGGGAGGTTCCCGCGTTGCCCCCGGTTCCCGCGCCGCCCGCCGCGGCCTGCCCCAGGTGAGGCGGGAGCGGGAGGCCCGGGCGGCGGTGGGGGCCAGGTTGGGGGGGAGGGCGGTCGTGGCCTGCAGGAGGGGACCCGGGCGGACCCGCTTCCGGATGCAGCGTGGCCTCGTGGACGGGCAGGACTCGGATGTGCCTGAATTCCTTCTCCCTTTTCCCCGCAGAGCTCCTGCTCGTTCTCCTCTTTCGCACCTCTCCATTCCTTGTCTGCCCGCTGCAGGAGCCCCTTGCTTTAGCGCTGGAACTCGCTGGTCAGCGGCTGTTGCACCGGTGCATGTCTGCTGCTGTTTGATACCCCAAGTTTCCTCTCTAGTGCCCTGGTTTTCTACAGCTAGTGATTCTACCCAAGGTGTTTCAGGCAACGGTGTCCGGGTTGTTGTCCCTTAAATAGTTTCCCAAAGCGTAGCTGAAGAGTAGAATTTGTTGTTTCGTATAGCGGGACCTTGGTATTCCAGTAATTGCTGCTTGGTTTCAGACCTGTGTGGTTTTATGTGCTGTGGCTGTTTGAGTTACTACCGTGGTGAACTGCCTTGTGCTGCAAAGAGAACGATCCTGTACACTCAGGCTAATATTTCTGTATTTCCACAGCAGGGACTTACAAGTGTTTGATTAGATGTTTTATCATCAAAATATTGCATAATTTTCTTGATACGTGGAGCATTTAAAGAGAAGTTTGAAGTTGTTGGCACACAATAAAATGTTCTTTCTCTTAGGAGTGTCATGTAACAACTGAAAATTTTCATCTGAAGACAGAAAATGGCTTCAAGAGGAACAACAGAGACAAGTAAACTGAAACAAAACTTGGAAGAGCAGTTGGATAGATTAATGCAGCAGCTTCAAGATCTGGAGGAATGCAGGTAATAAAAACAGATGTTTTCCTCTTAGATGGTAATATTTGTCTTAAGTGGTTGGCAGAAGAAAACCGTACCTTTCAAAAGCCTTGTGGGTTGTCAGTGCCCTTTTGATACAAGTGTTTTCACACACAGAACACGAGCGCACGGCTGCAGGGAGGTTGTGCGCAACCAAGAAAACAACACGGGCCTTAGTGAAATAGCAGCTAAGAGCACTAGAGCAGAATAATTAGAAGTGATGCGAGTGTTTTCATTGAGATCTGAGGAACGTGCTTCATGATGGTCCCTGGTGTCCTTTTTTCCACGTTGCATCTCAGGTTTAGCCCTATGAATTAATGTGTCTTGTTGGATCCTCTTTAGAGAGGAGCTGGATGCAGATGAGTATGAAGAGACCAAAAAAGAAACCCTAGAACAACTCAGCGAGATCAATGACTCCCTGAAGAAGATTATGTCTGGAGATATGACTTTGGTTGACGAGCTGAGCGGGATGCAGCTGGTAAGTGTGATGTGTTACTAAAAATGCTTCACATTGTGGTCAATGAAATGGAAAATACATACAAGCGGTTCCTTATAATTTTTAGACAGGCACATACGAAAGCTAGATCTATGTATCTAATGTTTAGAATATTTAATATATATGTACATATAAAAATTGGCCAGGTCTCTTCATTTTATGCTGACTTCCAAACTTTTGATCTATTTTCTCTCTTTTCAAATATTCAGAGCATTATTGGTTCCTTCTGAGCCGTATGTTTTAGGGTTGTGTTTCCAGAGAAATTACATTTTGTCCAAGTGTAACTGTGGTGAGATCTAATGATAATAGTTTTGATACTCCATAGAGGATTTGAATAACAGTAGGAGATTTACTTCATCATTTACATTCTGCTTACCCTCAGAAGAGCTGTAATCATCAGTGTGGGTGTTAAAACTGCTAAAGATAGCATAGCACATCCACTTGCAATGTGCTAATATGAAGATGATGTTGGAAGTGATTAGAAATTAAGACCTGAATTGCAATGAACAATTTCACAGTGCCATTCTCAGTGTACTTGCACTAATCAGTGGATTTTTCAAGCTCTGCGTAAAGGTCATATGGTTTTTTTTCATCTTCCTCCCATGGTTATGCACAAAAAGAAAAGCTTTCTTTATCAAATGAGGCAGAGGGTACTAATGATGCTTTCCAGCCTTCATTAATCTTGTAATGCAGCTGTAGCTTGTGATGTTATTAGTTCTGGTCATTCTTGCTCTTTTCCTTGTAGGCAATACAAGCGGCCATCAGCCAGGCGTTTAAAACTCCAGAAGTAATTAGGATGTTTGCAAAGAAACAACCGAGGCAATTGAGGACGAGGCTGGCAGAGGTGAAGGTTTCTCTTTTACCGTAAAAACTGTTTATTTGAGCTAGACTGATTTAAATATGTCACGACTGTAAGGAGAGCACCAAGTGTGTTAGAAACCTTGGTGGCAGCATCATAAGGAGACAGAGAAGAGGTCTCTTTCAGAATTTGATCAGTTTTCAATGTTCATTGAGGTAATGGGGACAGCAATATGTATTTCTTGAATTATCTTCCATCTTGCTATGAACTGAGTACAACTGCGAATAGAAAATCCAAATAGTATCAATCTGTAATTGTATTGAGGGGCAGGAGAGTGCACTCGATGTTTTGGAGATCTAGGCTGAACATAAGATCCAGATAAAGTGAAATGAAATGTCATTCCTCCATGTGGTATGTGGATCTGTAACTTCGAATGAATAACAGTCTTTGATGAAAAGGTGATCCAAGTCTGGAGAAATCAAGGATGTCAAGGTCAGCTGCAAAGAATATTTGCAGAATGGTCAGAAAAACTTCATGGCCATCTCTTAAATTTTGAGTAGCTCTGTCCCTTACTTCCATGGGTACCATGCTTACTGATGATATTTTTAGGCTGTTGCATTGCTCGTGCTGTTGTGTTGAGTGAAACTATTGAGAAGCTTATATACTGATTTATTTCCCCCCTGGTATGCAGATGGACCGAGACTTAATGGTTGGGAAGTTGGGACGGGATCTGTACACCCAGCAGAAATTGGAAATCCTGACTGCCCTCAGAAAGCTTGGTGAGAAGGTGAGGTGTCGGTGCGGCTTGTGTTTGTAGTACTTAAATGTCCTTCTGTTTTAATGCTGAGCTTTCTGAAGCACTCAGATATCAAATAGTATTGTGCATTTATTTAAGGCTGTTCCTAGTTTAAAATGCTTTGGTGGGTCATGTGAATGAATCATGTGATATTTATTAATATAAAAGCTACAGAACAAGCGTTTTACTGGCTAACTACCAGCTGTCCACCTGGCAGGAACTACTGCAGACTTTTGACATACACTGAACTTTACTTACTTTTGTATTGGTGATAATAGCTGCCTCTTGGTATGAGATAAATCAGTTGCGGGGGAGATGAGTGCTAAACTGGTTGTTTCCCTAATGTATCAGTGGCAGAACAATCCCTGGTTTTTACCACTAGAGGGGGGAAGAGAAATTGTTATTTCTTTCTTCTGGCAGTATGTGTAGAAAATGGGGGGCTGTCAATCTCTGTACTTAAACTTTCTTAGGAAGTGGGGGAATGTAACAGAAAGGATCAAGTGCAGTACTTAAAGGAGCTGCGTTCCAGGCAGATGACACTAGCAAATGCTTTCCTTCAGAGTACTTTTTTTGCATAACTGTCAGAGAAATGATTTGGAAATAAGTTAAAAAGCTGGTTCAGATTGTGAACTCAATGCATGAAGATATCTAATCCTCCTGGCACGAGTTCAGACAAGCCACTTCAGCACACTCTGCCATTACCTCTCTTCTGATTTAGCTCACTCCAGATGATGAGACGTTCTTGTCAGCAAATGCTGGCACAGCCCTGAGCCAGTTTGAGAGAGTCTCCACTGACCTTGGTAAGTTTTCATTCTCATGACTTCTCTTTTCTTTGCCTCATTAAACAGTGATTAATAGAAGTACTTGTGATTCCCCCTATGAAAGAGAAAATACAAACAGAAGATTCACACCATTAAATTTTTATCTACATTTTTCTGTTAACAATGAAACGCTGATACACTATCCCTGAGGAAAATCTGGTCCCAAATGTCCATAAAATTCCGAGTGTTGCCCATGATGCTGAAGGTTCGAACAGCCCGTCTCAAGCAGAGATACTGGCAGAGCTGGTTTCAGACCTGGCAAGCCACTGTGTTGTCTTCCCCCCAATTAGCTGAAGTGTTCTAGTTTTTCAAAATGTAGGTTTGATTTATACTGTATAGAAGAAAATTCACAATTTCTGCTAATACTCAACTGAAAATGGTTTTTTTCCTCTCTCAGGATCAGGAGACAAAGTCTTTGCTCTCGCAAGTTCTGAAGTAGAGAAGGCCAAGCAGTGAAGAGGTGCGTGAGGCTTGTGTCTCCGGTTCTCAGCAGCACTGGACTTCTGCCACATTGCATTGGGTTTTTTCCGTTTTTAACACTTTGAAAACAAGAAAAGCAAAACAAAACCAGAAAAAAAACCACAAACCCTAAACTTCTTGGGTGCTTAATCAGAAGATACAAAGTAAACAGCCTTAAGTGCACTTTGGAACCTCGGTGTCTGTACCCCTTATTAACTTAAGCTCTGAGGCTGAACACTAAGTGGTACCCTAAAAGCAAAGCATGGCGTGACTCTTGGGAACGGATCAGCTGTTTTGAACTTTTCAGAATCTGTATTTCTCTAACTATTAAACCGTGATCTTTTTGCATGTGGTTGTAGCAAGCAGCTCTTTTTCAGGAGCAGTCTTAACGAGCGAGTGCGTTTTTTGGGGTGATTCTTCACGTTGTTCTCAAGTTGTCTTAATTATTGTTTGGACTCCCTACTGAGTAGTTTGTGCTAGGAATGCTCTGAAGCTTTGAAAAATCAACTTTGTTCATTTGAAATGCCATCTTTTCTGCAAACTGTTTGCAGAAGAACCAAAACAAGAGTGTATGCTGACAGTTGGCCCATAGCTGCTTGTTCGCTGGGCACATGAACGAGCGTCATTGTGCCCTGGCCCCCACTGCCGAACAATGGAAGCCCTGTGGGGAGGATTCTGGAGTCGTTTAACCTCGTGTATTGCAATGACAGGGAATTGCTAAGAAATGGCAATGAGAAGCCCTTTCTGTGACCCCCTTCTTGAGCTCGAGATGTCTAACCACATGCTACCGGTATTTCCCGGTATTTCTAGGATAGCATGAAGTAGCTTGCAAGTAGAAACAAGTTTAGAAAGGGGGGAAACTTATTACGTGATCAGTGCAAGTGTTGGTCAGTCTATTTATTAGATGGTGGTGCTGTGGAGAGGGAAGGGTCTGTGCCTCCACAGAGAGGTTGGAATCCTGAATAATCTCTGGGTTTAGCATGACTTTAAGTCTCATATTGTTGAATTTTTAGCACTGAGTGTGGAGAAACTCCTTGGGAATCGGGATGTGTGTTGAACTTTCTGATAAACGTTTTTGTAAAAACAACCTTAGGGATCTTGTTCTTAAGTTACTGGCCGCTTCACATTTTAATTCAGTATTTCTTAGCACTTTGAGCTGATTGAAAGCCCATGTTTCACTGGGAACTTTTTCAGTTTGAGAGATGTGCATTTCAGGTCTGCTCTGCCCTTGGTTTGTATTCGGGCGCTGATCTAATGATACTGGCAACCAACAAAAAGACATTTCTTAATTGAATTTTATACTTGTTCCCCTTCTTATTTTACCAGTAGCTAGGGGAAAGGATATGAGTAGAAGCCAAAAACCTTTCTGTTGTCATCTTGGCTGGTGAACAATTGTGTCTCTTTCCTCGGAACAAGAAGAGAAAAGCACGACGTTTCCTTATCAGTGTTGCCATGTCTGAAACTAGAAGCAGTAAATCGCATGTTCTTTAACACAGTGTAGCTGCAGGTGGACGTATCTGTTCAGCTTATGGCTTCTAGCTGTAAAAGAAGAAAAAGGAATTTCCCTTGGTGCAGAAGGAGTTCAAACATCAGGCAGTTTGGGGCCCTTTGGACTCAGTTTTAACAGGGAGTTAGTGCTTCCTTTCTTTGGAGAGCTTCACAAGTGGAGGAAGCGTTATGAAATCTCACTGGCAGAAGGCGTTTGGCTGTGAGTTTGTTGACGTGCTATTATTATCTGGCACCCCTCGGAGAAAGTGCGACCTGCGGGTCACCGATACTGCAGTTCCCTTCCCGTGAGAAATGCATCAAGAGGAGAATGCTACTGCTTTGCTGCTTAAACTCCATTAATTCTGGTTTTGGTGTGTGGTAAATCTCAGTGTCTCATAGGCATCGCTTCGAGTGGGTAGCATAGACTACAAGCAGAAATTTAACATGATCAGTTGTAATTTCGATTCCGCTTACGGGGCATAAATACCTTATAAATAAGAAAGTTTGTCTAGTTGTAAACTAGGACTGGAGTAGAATAAGCCAGAAAATGTGTTTTGCTTTAGCAGATATTCTTTTGAAATCTAGTATTTTAGAAATGAAAGGATGCAGTGTATAGACAGCAGAATTTGTCTTTCACTGATGGAACTTTTTTCTCCTTTTTTTTTTTTTTAAGCAGCTTTCGTTTAGATGGGGTCTTTTGTCCACTCTATCAGAACCATTTTCCTGTCTGGGTCAGTATTATGTTCTCTGACAAAGGCTAATTGCAGCTTTATAGCTGAGAGCAGCTTATTAAAAGGCATTATTAGACAGTCTACAATTATTGAAAACAAAACAGACCACGGGGACTGTAGCTGCCGCCTTTTCCTTTCTGCTCATTACTGGTGCTAAGTAACTCTTCCCCCCCACAGCCCCCACTCTGCTGGTAGCATTGCTATGTAAATTAAATCTCTGGGCACTCCTGCAGATCACACTAAGTTTATAGTACAACAACATGGAAATCTTTCTCCTTGTAGTTTTAGAGAGGTGGATGTTTCCAGGAGAAACTTGTTTTTATTGACTTGCAAATATTTCAGGATTTTTTTCCAACTTTCTGTACTGCAGGCAGTTGAAAAATTGTGATTAAATTCATCCTTGACTGAATATCTTTGTACATTGTGCTCCTTCTGCTCTTGAAAAGGCCTCTCGTGATTTAGATGGACAAAGGTGATTGAGATCCATGACCGATATTATTGCAAGATCCAGCGTGCCAGGCCAGCCCTCCCTTCTCTAAAGCTGTGAAGGTCGGGAAGCGTCGCTGTAACCCGGGGCTGGATGTGTCCTGCCCAATGTGTAGTTTAGCACAGAAGCTGTTGCCAATATGAAGCTATTCGTATGTTGACTCTAGCAAATAGTTACTGAAGCAACCCCCTTGAAGTGCTTAGATTCATTTCAGAGGCATAGTAAGTTAATTTGGTGCGTCGTGCTAAATATTTTGCCAAATAATCCTGGGATGTACCTCTATTCATATCTCAAATGTTTCCGCAGAGGCTGGTAAAAAAAAATCCATAACCTATTTATTATGGTAATCATTTGCTGAAATAAAAACTGGTAAGAAAAGAACAAGTCCCAAATGAAAGCATGGGTTTGTTGTTTCACATACAAGCTGTGATGTTTGAGTTCCATCCCGATTCAGCATTAGACCTATGCAGATCACTTATTCTCTACACGTCTTTCTCTCCTGGAGTAAAATACAGATTATGATACTTGAATATCAAGCGCTATGAAGTTGTTATTGATCATACAATGCTTTGAAGATTAAAAGTGCTTTGTTTTTTGTTTATCATTTTACTTCTGAAATACAAATTGTGAAGTGCGGTAGCTTTAAACACATCAGCAAAGTTGCCCGGAGTTCTTTTTGGCCATATATGTAACCTCTCTTTTTTAATCTTTTGTCTCTATAGGGTGAATCTAGTGATTGTACTGATACAAAAGAAAAAGTGTTAGAGAGAATATTGAAGCTTCAAATGCTCTGTTGCTCGTCTGTCTCTGTCTCCTTGTATTATTGCCCTCCTTTGATCTTGAATGGAAAAGTAGCAAGTTATCTTTGTCTTAAAGGAAAAACAAGATTTCCTAAGAGATCCCCTAGTTCATCATATTACCTTGTCTGTTAAAATCACATTCATTTTGATAGAGAATTCTGTATTAATGATACCCTACTGACCAGGCATTTAAAGCTGTATCATCAGTGGCACAAAGAATAGGCAAATGAAGATAGAACTGTTTGGTTTTGTTTCCAGTGTGGCCATTCCTTCCTGTATAAGGACAAATACAATTTTTACATTGTAAAGAAATAAAAGTCAGCCTGCAGGCATCCTTTAGGTTCCCCACTTCCATCACTTTTAAATCACCCTCACTGAGTTCTGGGGAAGTCTTTTCTACTAGGGAGGTAAACTCTTATTCCAATTCTATCTGCTTAGCCAACGACGGAGGAGGGATAGGAGAGCTCATGTTGTTCTTTAGGAGTCGTGGAAAATGGGACACTTTGCCTTGCTATGAGGTTGTAGGGGTTTTATAACTTTACCTTAATAGGGTTTTATGCCTGTGAGGGGGAGAATTACTGGAGTTTATGTTGCTGAAGATTTCTCTCCCATAACTCTTACACATCCACGCTTCCCACCTCAGTCAAGCGGGAGCTGCTGGTTCAGAGCATCTGAAAAGGTGGCCTAAGGTATCTGATGCTATCTGACAGGATAAATAACAATATTTCAGAATAAGTGTTCTCCTAAAATAAAGTCTTAAAAGAGGAAATAGAGGTGTAAGGTTAGCGGATATAACTGTATGTAAAGCATTGCTGTATCATGCACTGAAATATCTACTGTAATTTAACACACTAATGTGGTAACGATATATTTAATGGCAGATTTCTTTTTAAAACAAGTTCTAATCATGGACATCTTTTTTTTACCTTACTATCATAATGTGTAGCTTGCTGCTTGCTAATGTTGAGGATCATGTTTTCAACATGCCTCCAGGAATGAGCTGGTAAGAGCTGCAGATGTACTGAAAACCATCAGGCAGAGCCACCTGCGCATCCTGCGGACAGAAGTGGTGATGTCTGGGTAAAAAGCTTTTCTTTTGATTGCCCAAGTCAATGTTCTCGTAAGGTGGAGATGGGAATTAAGTTCTGTAATGTTGTCGTAGAAGAGTGTGCTTTGCAACTTTGTAGATACCAAATTTAATCTGGGAACAGCTCTGGATTTGAATAAAATATGCAGCTAAGAAGGTTCTTTTACCGTACAGATGAAGTCTGGATTGATAAAAAGAAAATATTCATAGCCTTTTTTACACTAAAGGGCTTTTTTGTCCATCCCTCTAAAATCTTTGCCTGCCTCCTCACTGCACAGTCCGTGGCAACATTAACTATTGTAACTGAGGCAGCTGACCCATTTCTGTAGTTTTTTAGTACACTCTTTCTAGTTCATGCAAATTGTGCTCACGAGTCATGGAAATTTCAACTGAGTTGTGACCTTAGATCATTTATTACAGTGTCCCGAGTATGCAAAGAGCTGATCAATTGAACTGCGGGTAATTTTCAGGAGGCACTGCACTGTTTCTGCATCAGAGCACGATTTTGATGGATTGGAGTTGTCAGACTAAGACTGAAGTAGAAAAGATTACCGAAAGAAAAGAAGATTCCAAACTAAAAACAGTCCCCTCGTTGGGTGCCATACGCATCTTTGAGAGAAACAGAGTTGTTGTCATTGTTGTGTGTGGATAATTAACCCGGGGTTTGTGTGTGCATGTGCTGCTGGAAGCCCTTAATGAGAGGGAGATGCCAACAAGTACAGAGGGACTTGGCGGGTGGAAGCAGCTGTGCTGTGGGGGAATCCTAAATGAATTTCAGAGCTGATTAAGAATTGGAGATCAGAGAAGGACAGAGTGAGTTGAGAGAATTTTTCTAAGTCAAGCAGGGATTCAGAGGAGAGGGTTTAATGAAGTTTTTGCTTACTGGAACAAACAGCAGCCTTATTAAACTGCAGAGATTGGAAAAATCCATTTAATCCGTTATATTTTTATAAAGCATCCAATCTTTATACAATACTTGTAAAAATGTTGGGAAGACTTAACCTTTAGATAATTAACTTCCTAATGTTCCCCTGCTGCTGATAAGCTGTATTATTTCCGCTTTGTGGTTCGTGCAAGTAGGGTGATGGTTGATAAGGTGATAGATTTGGCCGGGCGCAGTGTGCTTTTATCTGCTGTTTACTTTGTGAAGGTCTGTGCGTTCCCATGAGACGTGAACGATATTCTACTGAATCTGATGCAGAGCTGGGAGCTAAGAGGCCTCTTGAGCATCCATCGTGTCTTATGATGACCCAAGTGACAGCCGCAATGGTAAGATGTCACCTTGCTGGACAGCTAAATGTCTCAGTAAGCTTGATGGTAACAAACTGAGGCAGGGCAGAAGTTGATCTAGACGCCGTGATTTGAGAAAATAAAGCTCTCCAAGGGTAGAGGAAGCCTTATAGTATCTCTCTGTGCTGAAACCCTTTCTAAATAAATGCCGGATGTGAAATTGATGCTGTGTAGGTTTGCATTACACTGTTGTACAGTCAGCCAGCTAAATTAGAACAGGAGAGTGAGACAATACTTAGTCATAAAATGGTGCTTTGCCCCTGATGTTATCAGTAAGAAAACTCATACTGTTGCAAAGATGCAAATGATGGCTTAATTATACGCTCCTACTAGCATAAGATGCTTTTAGATCTTTCCCTCAGACTCATGTACTGTGCTAATTAACAGTAATCCAACTGGAGGATCCCAGAGCAATGCTTCTGCATATCTTTTTCAGCTTGTGCTGGAGCTCTTATGTTCTTTTCTTAAATAATTAATAATCATTACTGCCTGCTGTGCTGTGGGTATGTGCTAGTGATCTCAGATCCCAGCATATTTGCACCATTCCTGTTCCTGTCAGCAGCTTGGGTTTGCTCTTTGCATAGGCTTTCATGTTAAGACCTTCATTAGCTGGCGGTGGGGTATGGATTTCAGTGGCATTAGGCTTTGATGTCATTAAGTAGCAAGCTGTTAAAGGAAGTGCCACCTATTTCATTACTGTCGCTGTTTTTATGCAATTAAGTTAAATACCGAGTAGAAAACAGATGCATTTGACTAAACACTGAGTACACAAAGCGTTTTTATCTGCAGGAATTTTATGCTTACATCGCTGGCCCCACCAATGCATGATGTAGGGCAGCAGCATTACTGTTAAGCCTAATGGGAAACCAAAATGCAGGGTAGTGATGGAGCAGGGGAGATGAACCTTTGATGGCTTCTGCCTTTTTAAAAATGTTTAGAAATTAATTTATCTCTGTGTTCACTGTGGTTTTATTCTGTTTCACTCTAAGGGAAGGATTATTTCAGTTTTGAGTGCTTGAATGACCAAATGGCTGTTCCTTCTAGCTGGAGGTTCTCAGAAGATGGCATTTTCTGTATTTGCTGAATTAGCTTCAATTAAGCTGTACTGAATTTTTCAGTGTCCTTAACTTTCTTAGCATAGCAGAACTGAAAAGTGGTCACATAACCCATTTTAACGTTAATGTGATTTATCTGATACGGCGCTACCGGAGAAGTTGCGCTCCTCAGGACAGCGGGAGGGAAGGCGTGAGGCCGTGGACACACCACGGCGTATCAGAGCATGGTCCAAAGGATGCTCATCGAGGTAAGCACATGGCTAACACCAGAACTAGACCGTGTGACACCTCGGCACCTCTTGTCACCTATCGCGATAGCGCTCTGTCGCTGAAGGGGATGCGCAGCAGGTAGCGATAGGGTTGGTAGATGATGTGTGGGCGCCCTGCAAAACCCCTGTGCCCCTGGGAGCTGCGCTGAGGGCTCCTGGAAGAGGGGAAACGGCTCCTGCCCGCTCCCCCGGGCCGCCCCGCCCCTTCCCCGCCGCCTGCCCGCCCCTTCCTCCCGGCCGGCTCTCGGGTGGTGCCTGCGGCGCCGCCGCTGCCCTGGGCGCCGGGACTCGGCGGGTCCCTCCCCCGGAGCCGCCCAGGCACCTCTCTCCTCCCCTCGGTCCCTCCCTCCCTCCCGCCCTGGGCCGCCGCGGTGAGTCACGCCGGAGGAGGCGGAGGCTCCGCACGGCTACGCTCCGCACGGCTCCGCTCGGCTCGCCCGCCCGGCTGCCGCCGCCCGTTGCCGCAGGACCGCCGGGGCCGGCGCGGCCCCGCACGCAGGTGAGCGCGGCTCTGACCCTTTGTGCGCAGCACCCGGCCGGGAACAAAAGGCGCTCGCCCGGGCCGGGGCGCTGCTCCGCCGGCCCCGGGCCTCCCCGCTGCCGCCCCGCCGGGGCCCGCGGCTCCCGCGCCCCTTCCCCGGCCCCGGAGCGCGGCCCCTGCCCTCCGCAGGGCCCGGCAGCGCCCGAGCGGCCGTGGGCGCTGCAGGCCGGGGCCCCGCCGTACAGGTACGGGAGGTGCCTCTTTAATTTTCTGGCATCATCTCTTACGTCATGTGGCACCCTGTTTCACACGGCGGCCGTGGCCACCCCGGTAATGGCTGCGTTTCTGTGGCAGGTGAAGGCATTCCCACGGAAAGCTGGTGAAGGTGCTGTGGGGAGGGCAGGTGTCACGTCCGCGGGCAATAAAACACAATATCTGGACACCCCTGCTCAGGGCAGCCCCTGTTTGCCTTGCTGAAAGTGTGTGATGCTGTGCGGCGTCTGGTCACGGCATGAAACGCCGGTAACTTGCGTGGGAAAAATGCTTGTCGGCCAGTATTTAACAGAGAGCTTCACTCGGAGGTAATTTCTACCTTGGCTAAAAGCTGTGTTTCTAGAGCATTTGAAACCCGCTTTCAATTTAGTGTAGAGATGCGGACAGTATTTGTTGGCACACAGTAGTTTTGCATCCCTTGGAAAGGTACGTGAGAGGAACAGCATCGTCCAGAAAGCAGATGAGAGTTGATAGCAGTTTCTGCTTAACATCCAGATGTGCTTCATCAGGGTGCATTTGACTGTCAGACTTGCATTTGCTTTCTCGTGAAGAAGAGAGTGTTTTGCTCTGTTGTATATCTTCTTTTATTTGACCATGCCTCATCTTGGCACGTTGAACAAAACAGGCTTTGATGCTCCATGAGATGAGAGCAAGACACTCTGCAGACGCGGGTTTAGAAACATAAATCCACCGAACTCCAGAAACCAGCAAATGTTGGAGGCAAGTCAGGTGTGCTTGAGTGGTTTTCTGATCTGAGTGCGCTCCAGCATGGTGATACGCATGTCTATTGATTATTTTAAGAATAATTTTAGAAATACATTTACAAAATCAAGATTGGTATTTAGGTTTTGTTGGCGGCTGAACTTGTGAGCTGTCAGCTCCTGTTGCCCTTCATGTTTTTGGAGCTCACGTATGATTGTGAAATAGCCTGCTGAAGGAGAAACTGTGTAAATGGTGAACAGTGAGGCTAAATTACATACTTCAGGGAGGTTAGTTTGGAAGTACAGGTATTGCAGGTGAGGGGCCATACAGAAACCTACATATTACTATTATTTTTTATGTGTAGGCTTATTCTCTTATCAGTCTTAAAGCTGCTGTTTGCCTTGACAACCAGATTCAGCTGGAAAATGGTGGCAGGTGTACTTCATCTATGTTGGAGTTGCTTCACTTTGCTATCCGCTGATAAAGCATCGTCCCTTTTATCTCTGGCATCTTGGGAGAAATCAGGAGCTTCAGTATAATTTAGGTTTGTTACTGCATGATCTCTTGGTTGATGTGGTGCATTGCAATAGTGTAAATCTATAAGGATGCATGTAGGATTAAACAAAAGCGGGAGTGAAGGCTATTTTGAACAAGTTAATTGGTTGGCTGAAATTTTATGGCTCACCCAAAATTGCTTCGAAGCAGTAGTTCTCTTTTAGTTCATTTAGTTCATTGCAATAGAAGTTATTAAAAGTTATATAGGACAGAAAAGTGCTTTCAGTATTCTTTTTGACATCCAAGTGGGAACATACTGAACTCTTCACCTGGCAGGAGTCATCATAATAAATACGTATCGGATATACCACAGTTGTCATTTGCCTGTCTGCCTGTTGCCCTGGGTACTGCACGGGGTAGGAGTGTGGGGCAAGAGGGCTGTTTGCTCACAATACAGCTTGAAACGAGAATTGGTAAATAGTAATATGTTTCAGTAGGTATATAACATAATGCTTTAGGGTGATCTGTAGTTGCATCATTTCTGCTCTCGTCCATCCTCTGTCCCTTCCCTCCTTCCCCCATCCAGGTTTTAGAGTCCTGTAGCTTTGCAAGAGGAGAGAGTGGTTTCCAAACCAATCTGTGTAATTTTCTAAATAAAACCAGAGGTGAGCTGAAACAAAATCTCATTTTTGCCATTGCAAACGTTGACTGTGATATGCATCTATTGCTAAAAACTCAAAGTCATCCTGCAGTTGCACACAGGCCAATAAAGCCAACACGTGAATGCGCTTGATACGGCGAAACTGAAGTTAGAGCTTGATGCTTTGCCTGGGAAACAACTTGTGTGAATTTGACCTGTTTATATTAATGAGTTTTTTCCTCTCCAGAATGTTGGTTATCTGTAACCAACATACACATTTATGATTTTTAGTAAGTATTTCAATTTGTAAGTTTGTTGTTGGCTACAGAGCATCCCTCCTGAGCATCTGGCCTGCTTTAAGTGTCAAAAATGCACCCAAGTGCCATGCGTGTGGCATGGAGGCTGCTGCTGAATATGCTTCAAGATACCTCCAGTAGGGTTTTTTCCAGAAAGGAAGGATTGGGCGTCTTCGGAAATATTTCTATGCATGCAGATGCAGAGCTGTATGTCTTGTTGTTGCAAGCTGTCATCAGATGGGGTTTCCTGCTGAAGTGCAGCCAGGACAGCAGCAGCTGTTCCAGCTGTACCGCACCATTGTGTGCGTAATGCAGAAGCGATTGACCCTGATGTTAATGGTTTTAATTGGAAAAATTGTAATTCTAATGAGTATACCAAATGTTAATGTTCTGGGAGTTGACATAAGCGTTACAGGCGGAGGGTGGTTGTAATTCAATTGGAAGACAGTGAGAGTAGATTACTTTTTCTGCTATGTTTCCAAATATGTTAATAGTCATGATGGTAATTTCGGTAAAGCTATAGCATGTATACACGTATCTATAGCATGTATACACGTATGTGAACAGTCCCAGAATGTGTTTGTTTTGATGCTGAGGGACACCTAAGGTGTAAATTATTGGAATGAAACATTTTGTCACCTACTCCATATCCTAAGAAATGCTGGTAGTCTAATGGTCTTGCTTCTAAGTACATGGGGACATGATACCTAGATAGATTTTAAACCTACTAAACAGTATTTACCAACAAACTTAATTTCATTTAGGGAAGAAAAACACCCCAAACATTTTGTTTGCTGTTGTTGATGCTGTAATCTCTGAGAATGGGTGAGACTCACGGTTGTTTTTCCTTTTAAAGAGCCGTGTCCTGCCCGTGAACCTCGCTGGGCTTGAGAAAACGGACCAGAATGCACAAAACTACGGAGCAGTACTAGGTGAGATCAGAAAAATAACCCAAACCCATTAGCTGATAAATCCCGACTCTGGGATTCGCTTTCAGTCTTGGCGTTGGGGCAGCATCATGGAAGAAATGCTCAAAAAATGGGGAAAGTTCATTTCTTGTCTCTGCTGCCGGTGATTTGACAGAAATGTCACAGTGCTTATGTGTGGTTGAAATGTCAGCTGGAATTTAGGAAGTGCGATCATACTCTTTGCTTTTCAATAAGTATTTTCATGGTTTTACAGAATATTAAATCTTCCAGGGCTATTTTTCTTTTTTTACAAAGCAGTATAGAGATATATAATAATTATTAATGCTATATTAAAAACAAACACCACAACCTAAAAATCTCATCTGGAGATAAACTACAGTGAAAAAAACCTAAAAAATTGAACTTATTGCGTTACTGGAATTCCTTTGACTAAATCAGCTACTGATTGGGGTACAGAAAAGGAGCCAATAGATTTGTACAATAACCACGCTTGCCTCAGGATGTTCTGGTTTATTCCTGCAAGTACATAGACCAAGAATTATCTTTATTTTTAGGGAAGTCCATTTTCTCTGCTCCAAGTGTAACTGACAAATACGGGAGCAACTTAAGTAACCACCTCTGTTTATGACCATGACCAAGCTCTGCAACTTTCTGACTCAGTTTATCCTTCTATAAAATGAGTTGACTGCTTCACAAGAATGTTAAGATGTTTAATTAAAGTGTAATTGTTTTGCCTCTGAACTCGTCCAGATCCTGATTCAGTGCACACTGAAGTCAGTGAGGAGCTTTTAATTAATTTCGTTGAGCTTTAAATAAGTGTACGTGTGCGCACGCCCAGGTACGCTTGAAGGAAATGTGACCTAAATTTTTGCAGCAGAGTTTCTGTAAAGGAGCAGCGTAAATAAATACTGAAAGAGGTGAAGGTAAACTGCTGCTGAAGGCTTTTTGTAGAAATCCCAGAATGTCAGGGGTTGGAAGGGACCTGGAAAGCTCACCCAGTGCAATCCCCCCATGGAGCAGGAACACCCAGCTGAGGTTCCACAGGAAGGTGTCCAGGCGGGTTTGAATGTCTGCAGAGAAGGAGACTCCACAGCCTCCCTGGGCAGCCTGGGCCAGGCTCTGCCACCCTCACTGGGAAGGAGGCCTTAGCTTTCCTTGTCTCTTCCCTACACCCTCTGACAACAGCCTTATATTCTCCCCAGTGGCCAGCCCCTCCTTCCATGATCTAGAAACTCTCCTCTTCCACTTGAGCACACCCAGCAGTTCCCTGTTTAACCACGCAGGTCTCCTGGCTCCCTTCCTTGACTTCCTACGTGTCGGGATGCTCTGATCTTGTGCCCGGTAGAAACAGTCCCTGAACACTCACCAACTATCGAGGGCCCCTTTACCTTCAAGCAGCCTTGCCCATGGGATTTCCCCCACCAATTGCCTGAAAAGGCCAAAGTTTGCCCTGCTGAAATCCAGGGTTGCAGTTCTGCTTGCTATCCTGATCCTGAACTCCACCATCTCATGGTCACTGCAACCAAGGCAGCCCTCGACCTTTACCACTTCAACCAGACCCCCCTTGTTAGTGAGGATGAGGTCCAGCAGTGCACCTCTCCTGGTCGGCTCCTCCACCCTTTGCATCACAAAGTTATGGTCAAAGCACTGGAGGAACCTCTAGACTGTGGCTGCTGGCCAAGTCGTCCTTCCAGCAAACAGGGAATAGTGCAGCTGTGGTCGTGTCTCTTGCCATCCTAATGTCATTTTAACAGAGTTTCCTAACTGAGGGTGTGCTGGATCTGAGATGGAAAAATGAACATTTCCTTGTGTCCTGGCAGCTTGCTCAGTTGGTTGGGGAAGTAATATCGGACTTCAAGATCAACACAGTTGACTGAATGTTTAGGCAAAAAGGATCAGCAATAGCACACTTAAAATATAATTAACTGTAAGAGCTGATGCCAAATTGAGAAAAATAGGAGCATTCACATCTCCTTAGCTGCTGCTTTTTTCAGGAATGTCTGTCGATGCCAAATAACACTCATTGGTTTATGTGGAATGAAAGGTTTTGCTTAACTTTGGAGGTCAGAAATATCAGGTTTTTTAAATGGAACTTTTGTCACTGGAAATTCGGTCAGGAGCTACAGGGGACCTAGCAAAATAAACTTTTCGCAATTCGTGTAAAACTGTTTGCAATGATTTTTCTCAATGTTTCACTGCTGTGGTTCTTAGTTCAGTTGCTCTTACAGAACCTTTTTGTAAACCTTAAAATTCTGTGTGTAAATAGCGTAGTACTGGAATTGCACGAACGGTTTGGGAGGTGCAGAAACCTCTCTGCAACTTGACGGGTTCTCTTTCTTCATTCTGCATTAAACCGCTGGAATCTTACAGCAGTTTTAACTTGTGGCTGGATCAGCCTTGTCTTGAGCGTTGTTGCCAGTGGTCTCTGGGCTGACACCTTTTGTTATTCCTGGTATATTTTGGAGTTTGATGACTCAAAATTACATATTGTTGTATCTCCGTGATGGCCCCGTTCTTAGGGAAGTGGTTTGTTCTGGAAATGCACCCAATTTTATGTGTGTAAGAGACCTTGAAGCAATCAGTTGTAAGTATTTAACTTAATGAGCGCTGCTCTCAGGTTAAATCAAACTTGTCACACGATTCCATGTACAATTTTCCATGCAGCTCAGCTTGGTTGCCTTTAATACATGTGCCTTCTCAGTCTTGCCTGTGATTCTTCAGTGTTCTTTGTGCTCTGAAATGGGTCGATCCTGGTGCTAATTTGGACTCGCTATAACCCCTAAGCCCCCTGTAGTCAGTAGTTTATTCCTCCCCAGCCCCTGTGTGTGTTTGCTGAAGGGACATTTCTGCTGTCAAACTGATCACCTCGCACAGGTTTATTTCACAGTTCAGGGCTATTATAATTAAGCTAACATTCAAAATTGTGGCTGGGGAGGAAGGAAATTACATCCCTTTTCCTGAGAAATAGGAAGTCTCTGGAAGGCAAGATTTCCTTCCTTGGAATCCCGCTTTACCAAAAACTAGAGAAAGCAAAACGTTCGTGGTAAAATTGTTGTGTAATTTTCTTTTTTTTCTCTAAAGAAATAAGATAAATAGGTGGCATAAAGGGTGTATTTATCACTATTGTACAGCAAATTTGATTGAAGTATGAGGCCACAACAATATTTAATGTTCTTGTCCAATGCTTAGGCAATTTTGGTAGTCAAGAGCTATTAATCTGAGTCTGGTCCTAACACTGTCCTTTGATACAGTATTGCAAAATAGTAAAATGCTAAGTAGTCATCACCCTAATAACAGCTCATGTTTTAATTGCTTTATTAAAAAAATCTAGTTAGCCATAATCTCTCTACTGTAAAAGATCTGTGGGCATTTTCAGTGTAAAATGTATCTGATCTGGCATTAACGATGTTCAGATGTCAAGATAAATTACAGGGCAGCGTAGGTCACGTTTTAAATTGAAAGATGTCTCTACTCTGTGTAGAAAGAGACCGTGTTGATGAGTATCCAAGAAATACCTATAAAAATAATGGTGCTTCAGCGAGGGGAATAGTGGAGAGAAATCCCTCCAGCATCACGATGTTCTCTGGTTAAGCAGAACAATGCGTGTGCTGGAGCTGCTGAGACGTTGGTCACTGGACCACAGGCAGTTCCACTCAAATATGGGACTTCTGGCTTTTGGGGGCTTTTACTGCTTGCTTGTCAATTGAAATTAAATGTTATTGTTATTTTAAGTGCTTCCAGATACTGGAATTTTGCCTGCTCTGCGTTTAGACCGTTCCGTAGTGGTTTGTGACCGGTTAATGGTGTCACTTGTCTTTTTGTTAAAGTTGACTGAAACGCCCTATTTTTGCACTCGACAGTTTAGTTTCAGAGCAGCTTAACGTTGAAAATCTGAACACAAATATGGCCTTAATTAAACCGGTTGGTTGGAAAGGTGCCAACTACTGCAGCATTTCTCCATCAGCACCACTAGTAATTCTGAATGTGCTTCTTCATGCATGTTCTTGTTTCCTCTTCCATTTCCAGCCACTGGAGGGTTACTGAAGGCAGAAAAAGCATCCTGCACCTTGGACTTGTCCATGTACTCACGTCAGTTTTGACACGATACTCCATTGCGTGGGCTTGACAGGGTTGTTTTAGGGTCATTATGGAGTCAAGTAATTCTTATTAGAGTTTATGCTTCATGGGAGTAGGGTGTTTATGTCCCATATATCAAGTTGGTTTTTAGCCTGTCGAGTTTAGTTTCTGTAATATAAATGGCAGCCTTTGGTAAAACCCAGTTTTAATGGTAATGGCCTGTAAGTCTTCAGAGGATTGGGAGCCCAGCGTTACTTGCAGAGCTGCTTTGAGAACGTGACTTTGGTCATAAAGCTGATTGACACGAGGAGAAAATGAAGTGACCACAATTAGTGGTCTTGGTTTTCCTGCTGCGTGTTGGCGTATTGGCCTGGGTTCAGTTTCTGCCAGGTCACCGAGCGGACGTGCTGCAGGAGGCCAATAATTAATGGTCCAAACCCACGATATGTCATAGTGGAGGTGTTATATAGGTACACATTTGTACAGCCTGTGTAGCATGCCTATCGTATAAAATGGGACAGATACACTGAAAATTGTTCATTCTTTAAGGTTTCGATGAAATTTTTACCTATTATCGGTGCTCCATTTTTTCCCTGCTTTATGATTCAAGTTAAATTGAAGCCATGAAAATAAATCTGATTTCTTAGGAAGAAGAAAAAACACCTCAAGTTTATGTCTGTGTGCTGGAAACTTCATTTTCTTCTTCTGAAAAGACAGAATATTTCCGGAGGGATCCACGGAAAGCATTGCCGTACAGTTTTGTTTTGACGATGGATGCGTAACGCTATTTTCATAGCAATAATTCTTTTGTGTGGGACACCTGGTAGTTAAAATCATTGGCTATCTATCATTAGTGTCTAATTTCCTGCCTAGGACATCTGGAACTTGGTTATAAATAGGGGCAGAGGTGCATGTTTCCCTGTAAAGGCGCTGGTGATCAGAACAGAGCAGCACCCATCAACCCCACCATTGACAACCATCCTGAGTAAAGTATCGTAACGTTCTTTTAGAGTTGTTTCTTTGACTGGGATAGAATTTGTGTCACTTTTAAAGGAATTTTTGACAAATTCATCTTTGAAGTGTGAATGCCTTTGTGAAATGAAAGGGGTTTTTTTTATGGTTTTGTTGCTGTTACTACATTTAATTTCAGAGGCTTCGAGTTGACTGACGTGAGCTACCTACAAACCCGTGCTGCCTCTTTTAAGTGCAGGAGACACGACAGATATCTGCTCTTTGAGAGGATGCTGTGGTACGCCAAAAATAATCCCTGGGTACGCGAAGGTCAGGAAGCAAGCATTAATTTCATTAGAATTGTCATTATAACAGTAGGATTTTTTAGGTTTTTTGTTACAGTTAGCTTGAGCGTTGGTGTATGAGCTGTTTTAATATCTCGGGAAGCTTTTTTGAATGCACTTCATTACTACTTTGAAGCTCCGAAAGGTGATTCCCCCAATGGAAGAAAACCCAACAAACCAGCTTGGTTTCATGTGTAAATGGCAGCGTTTGGGGCTGTTTCCTGTCCCTCATATAGAGGGAGAACTGTGCTGTTTTGTTAAAAATGTAAATGTAAGATTTAAGAGATGTCAACCTACCACTGGAGTTCCAGCTGTAAACCGACCCAAAATCTGACACAGGGCTTCGGATTCTAAAGCCAGCTGGAAGATAATGCCGAACATAGAAATGAAAACAAAAGCCCCTGACATATTAAATATTTCACCTCTAAATAGGTAGCTGTTCTGCATTCTTCATTGCCGTGTCCCTCCGGAGATGGGAATTAATCCTGCGACCCAAGGTCACGAGTCAGACTGAATGAGAGGGAAATTTGCGACAGGATTTTGCAGACGCCGGCTCCTGACTTCAGGTTTCAGGCTCCAGCTCGGAAAGGTTGTTTTTTAGGGCTCGAACTGTTCTCTGTGAAATGTCATTTGAAAGTTTAATGAGGTTTAAAGGTGCAGCATCCCCTTGCGTTGGGAGCTCCCCAGTGCGACCGTGTTTTACCCACTGAAGTGCTCAGTGCTGTAACTGTGCAGGGTAAGAGCTTAACCTTGGATAATGATATCGTAGAGGTAAAGGGACCTCTTCACGCTGGCTGTTAACTCAATTTGTGTAGCGCAAAGGGAATCTGCGGTGGCTGGTTTTATTCACCACAACTCCTTATCTAAGCTTTTATAATCCTATCCCGCTAATTGAGGTTTTTAGCTGCCTTGAACAGAACGAGCCAGATTCAAGAGAAAAACCATTGTAGCTGAACTAACCCCTGTTGGATTTCTTTTGGCCATAACTGGAAACGATACAAGATATTAAAGAGGTCGTCAGCTGTGACTTACATTTTGAAGAGCTTGCCAGATGGCTGCTCTAAGTACTCTAAATTATTAAGACTGAATATGTAAAATATTATTCCTGCTTACTGTCTTTAAAATAAAATGGGATGCTGGAGTAGTTTTCCTTTATGGAGATGCCATTTTAGTGTGGAGTTTTTTCCTTTTTCTGTTAAGATTTGAATTTATTATTATTATTATTATTATTATTGAAGGGATGATGGGAGAGGAGTCAGAGTCATTGATTATGAAGCTATCTGTGACATTGTCCAGCAGAGAAACCCTTCCAGCCTTTGAATTCAGAGGAGTATGGGCAGAAGTGAAGGAAATAGAGTTACAAACGTGTAATTTTTAGTTGCTGTACCTGATATTCTAAATCTAATTAGGGGAAGAAAATGGGGGGCTAACTGCAAAGGCAATATTGTTTCATTACATACTGAACTGCTGTGTCCAGGGTCAGGCACTGAAGAGAAAGCTGGTGTGGTCTTTTGGTTCTTTTTTGGGGAAGGATTATATTTTCAGTATAAACATTTCGGGCCAAGTAACAATGTGGAGAGGTAGGGAAGCATCTCTTAATGCTAATGGAAAAGTTAAAAATACTTAATCCCCTTCCGCTTTGGTAACGTAAAGCAGCCCAGCTGTTTTTCTGGTGTACATATACCTACATCTTCTGGTTCCAAGACCACATCCAGTTTACTTTCATCTCTAATTAACGGCCTTGCTAGAAAGTGGAACTTCAACCTGCTGTGTGTTGTGTGACGTTTACGCTTCGTTTTGCCGAGGGGACGGGGTCGCACGCGCCCTTCCCGCAGCCAAGGAGGTGGGTTTGGCAGCAGATGGGGATGGGAGTGGGGATGTCAGGCATGCTGGGCTCTGCCCTTGCGAGCACAAAGCATTCCTGGGATCCTCACCCTGCCCTTCCAACCGCACGGGGAGCAACGCGAAGAGCAGCACAGGACGGCTTTCCCATCTGTGCACTGACCAACCTCCTTCACTGTTAGGGGAAGGGAAGGGAGTGTTTTTAAACCCAAATGTGTTGCTCTGGCAAAGCTGGGTTGGCAGATGCAGCTGTAATATATAGATCTTTCTCATTTATTATTCCGTCTTGTGAATCATATTAAAAATAAATGAGAACTAAATTTCACTCCCTGTGCCTGCCAAACAACGGAAAATTAGGTGACCCAGTTATGTCCATTTGCAACGTATTGGATGCAGCAGGACAAGCTTGTAGGATTTAGTCTTTTATCACAGTTTAGCGAAGAATGTCATCTTTTCAGCCTAAAACTCCAGTTTTTGAGATGCACAGGTTAGTCCTTATCGTGGGAAAGGAACTGAATAATGGCACTGGAGAGTAGAACCGAGCTTATCTTCAAGATAGGTAAGGCATTGGCAGCCCAAATGTTCCTGTAGGCTTTGCACATCTGCCTTGCCCGTACCTGGAGGGACCAGTTCCAGATTGATAGAGCAGCGTGTTCTGTGCGGCTTCGTCTTCTCCTTTAGTGCTGGTGCTTCAGGATAGTTACCAGAAATTCAGCTGACACCCCCACATTTCTTCACTTGGGCCAGTAAGTGTCAGTGAACCTGTAACAGCTTGGGCTGCTCTTTGGAATGAGCATTTCCAGCTGCGTCCTGTAAATGCTGTGAGGATTCCTTCAGTCCGATGCACAATGGTTCCTGGTTTTCCGTCTCCCTGTTGGCTTGCTGTGCTCTGACCCTTTTCTTTAGGAAGGAGTTCACAGGGTTGTGTTTGTACAGTGGTTGGTGGGGTGTGTGTCTTTGAAGTCTATAGAAATGAGAACAGCAATTAGTTACTGCAAACGGTCCTGTTGTCAGTGCCGTAGATAATCTTTCGGCGCATATTTAGAGGGCAAGAACAGTGGGAACTAATTAGTGAGGTAAGGCTTAAATAATCCTTTCCGAGCAGGCAGTTTCTCTCCTCTGGAGAGGTGAAATGATTCTTTTAAGCCATTGATAAAGCTCAGCTGCTTCCAGCACTTGTAAAAGACGCTGTAGAGAAGCTCTGGGTGCAGCTGGCGGGTATTTTGGATTCGGTATTTCTATGCTGAGCCTGGTGTACGCAACAGTTGAGTAGTTGTAGCTACTCGTGTCGTCTTTCCTGCTAGCAATGACCACCGTGAAAGAAATGGAGTTAGTCTGGATCTGCCTTTGTTTGTGACCACAAAAAGAAACGTAGGTTTGGTAAATTTAAGCTGGACTTTATTGACAAATGATGCAGCTATGCATATATTCCCTAATCAGAAACTCTTAATTCTGCTGTTGATGACATGATTGTAGCTGTGATGCTGTCCTGAGTACCAGGCACTCGTGTTGTATTTCATTGCACGTTATGGAGGGCTTGAACTGGCGCTTCATTTGTGAGACTGAGCTGCTTGTTTTAAAAGCCAGTGTGATGGATAAGGGGGAATGTCGGTGGCTGAACACTGAGGTTGGTCTGAAAAACTCTGCGGAAAGGCTTTTCCAGCCCAGCTTGCGAGTGCCAGTCTTTGTAATTGCTATGTACACATAACATATGCGTAGTTGAAAACAATAATTTTGGTCAAAATCAGCATGCTTTACATTTCTCCCTAGTTTTCCTCAATTTTTTGGTAAGCTACGGCTTTTTTTCTCCTACTAGAAGAAATTATATGTCATGATGTTTATTGTTTTTTCCAGGGAGTTGGGGTTTATGCTGAAAGCTCCTGTAAGAATGCAAAGCTTGAATGCATTCCGGTCTCAAGTGATCGGGAATGTCGTTGGTATGGTCAGGGTGCAAATCTCGCAGATGAAGAGTGGCTTGACCTTTAAAAAAGCTTATTCTTAAAAAATGAAGGGTCTACAAACTCCATAGGAGCCGACAGTTGTAGGAATTGTGGCTGGACTGTTGTAAAGCAGACTGGGGTTCAAACGTATTGAATGAAGGGTCTTTCTGGTTTTCGGCTTTGGATGTGTCTGTAATGCTTTGCTCATTTGTTTGCACAGGGCAGCTTCCTCACACTTTTTCCAGCTCCAGTCGTTCATCAGGACTGAACACGTGCGTTTTCTGATCTCCTGTGGTTTTTAGAAGCAGGTACGTTGGCGAGGAAATCTCTGTTTTGTTGGTCGTGGGTGGTTTAAAAAAGTAACGAACAACTGGAAGACTGTTATGATAGAAAACAACGAATTGCACTCCATACATGTCATTAATATCTGCCATGTGGAGGAGTTGCAGTGTGGTCTTTCTAGCTGGGGTGGGCGCAACCGTGGCATTTTCCTGGTGCTTGTGTATGGTGCCACCTATTGATAGATATCCCGTAGAATTTGTTCCAATTTTAAATTATACGTGTGTTACCACATTTCAGATTTTTTTGTTGTGCTTTTTCTTTCCTAAATTGATTTCTTTGGCCACTTCTGCAGCACCTTCCCTCTTCAAATAACAATATTTGTTTAAAAAGGTGGGGGGAAGTGTGTGTTGGTATAATACTAAGAACCAGTCACAACCTTTCAGACTTACTTGGTATCTTGCTGTATGTCTATTGTTTTATCACTCTCTAGATATGCATAGCGTAATGTCTTTTGCCCACTATCTTATTTTGTTTATTGTATTACTATTTATATGCTAGCACTCAGTAAATTGCACTGCGGAGTATACGCTTAGTAACATAATCTACTTATTTGAGTTGACACTACACAAAAATATGGGGTCATTTTATTCCCCCTTCAGAAGTAGTTTGCTGGTTATAGCCAAAACGTACGATCACCTTGCACATTTACAGGCTGCACCTTTCTGAGCAGAACCATCTACAGCAAACCAGTGTCGTGCAAATCTTCCCACTGGAAACTTCTTTGAGCGGGACTGGTCATATATCATTCTTCACTTTTCACTCGTGTTGTCTTCGTGCTGAGTAATGTGGGTGGTAAAGCCTATCCCAGCAGCTGCTGCTGGAGTTTGCATTACTTCTGACTCACTCAGGAGGGCCTATGTGTAATTTTAAACTGTTTCCACACCCAGATTACTTTCCCTTACAAGTAATAATGGAAATAAAGCGGGTGGGAGAGGCTGGTAATGACTGCAGAAAACCATCACATGGAAACTGGTGTTTGAACGCGCTGTGATAGTCTTCGCTAAGCACACCTCCTGTCCAGTGTGTTCCCGGGGTTACTGAGCTTCAGAAAAGCAGATTTGTAGCTTAATATAGGGCCGGATGAGTTCTGTGAATGAAAACTAATCGGAGAAGTGTTTTGGAGCGACTTCCCTGAGCTGGGCACGGTGGAAGAGTGACTGGTTTACACCTCCAGCCACTGATTCCTTAGCGGGGTTACGTTTCTCCAATACAAAGCCCTTCCAAGAGGCTTGTTTAGTTTGTTACGCTGTTGTGCTAGTGCATTATTGGAAGAACCACTCTTCTAAATTACAAGTGAAAGTTTTTACTGTTGTTTTTAAGGATGTCTGTGATAAAGCGTGCGATTCCATACTCTCCCAGGCTATTAAGGGGTCTGCCCACCGGTGAAAAATAGGTAGTTTGGAAATTAAACCTTCCTATTACTCCTGTTACACCCCATTGCATATTTTAGTTTGTCTTCCTCTGGTCTTGCATCTTCAGGAAATCCAGGAGCTGGCAGGAGGGGAATGAACCGTGAGGGCGTCCCCGGAAAGAGTCCGGAGGAGATGTACATCCAGCAGAAAGTCAGAGTCCTGCTCATGCTGAGGAAGATGGGATCAAATGTAAGACGCACTGTCAGAGCCCGTATTTTGTGGCTTTCCGACATAATTTTGTAGTAACTGGGGTAGTGCTTATGGAGCTGGGGCAGGTAATGGTCTGATTTTATCGCTGAATTGTTGTAGCACTCGTTGACTTAACCGTTGCCTGCAGTTAAACATATATTATGAGGCTTGTGATGCCTGAAGCTAAATCTGAGCATCTGATCGCTTCTCTACATGCAGTGAAGTTTTTCATTATTGGAAAACTAGAAGAAGAAAGGCATTTTTTTAAGGTGATTTTTAATCTCTCCATGAATGTGTGATGTACCAGTTTGCTGCTGCGCCCTTGCCGATGGTATCACTTGCACAAATAACAGATGAAGCAGTCGCAGTGCAGGATGGAGGCAGCTGTGACGTTTCTTGTTGGGAAATGAGAGATGATATCTTTGGTCTGTCTTCATTTTCCTCTTTGCTGACTGACTGTACTTTTCCAGCTGACCGCCAGCGAAGAGGAGTTCTTGCGCACATACGCGGGTGTAGTGAACAGCCAGCTCAGCCAGCTGCCCCAGCACTCCATTGACCAGGGTGAGTTCTGCCTTTGTTTGCCTTGTGTTCCTGCATTTCTGTGATAAAATGCCACCTCCTTAAACCCATCCTGCAGTCTGGGATGTGCAATTCATCTGCTGCTACCTTTGGAAGAGTGTCCTGGTCAGCAGGTGGTTTTATGTCAACATGTAAGGCCAGTCTTGGACATACCTGAGATTCGTTAGGATGAAGAGCATTGTTAAATACCTCATCAAAACACTGACGGCCAAAGTCCTGTGAACTGAATGCATACATATATATATATATATATATATATATAACTTCCTACTCTATTTAATACATTGAACAAATTTTAACCTGATTGATCTTGGCATAGGTGAAGTTAAATTCTGACTTGAGCAGAAATTTAATATAGATCTAAGACATTTAGAAAACCATTAGAAACACAACCTGCACAAACTTGCTCTTCAGTTTGAAGCCTGAGCGTTCATTCCTTACATAGCTGTAAGAAAATGGGGAAACCTAGGCGAACACTTTTCCCTTTGGTGGAAGGTGAAGCTTTACTATGCTGTATAGATATAAGCAACTCTAATTTGTTGCGCAGTACTTCAATTTCCACAGAAATCTCCCCAGATTTCTTCTGCTGATGTTTCTCTGTGCTCCAGCTGTGGTGGTTCAGGCAGCACCAGTCGTTGCTGTCTGTCTGTCTGTCTGTCTCTTTGCTATATCTGGTGCTGCTGGAGCCGGAGGGCTTGGTTATGGAAGGCCTGGAAACAGTGAATACGAACTGCGTAGGTGTCCAATTTGCCATCTAGAGGGAGATTGGGTTTCCACTAGATGGCATGATCTTGCGCTGAAAAACCCAGCCCAAGTCCACGCATTAAGGCACTTAAACGTTTTGTGTTCTTCAAGGTTGCCTAAAGGATTTTTCTTCCCTCTTTTCCTGCTGCTTTCATTGACTCTCCTCTGTTGGCTTTTATTCACCTTGCCTAACACAACTAAAGGGTGTTTTAGTTAAGGAGCGACTTACACAGCGTTAGGACGTTAGTGGATTTCAGAGTCTTTTCTTCCAGCGGTAGGACACCCTGACTTGTCCCAGGCCTGTCTTTGGAGTCCTTTTCCTCCGGTAGGCACACAAAAGAAAGCTGATTTCATACCCACATCTTGTTCTCAAAAAGGAATTATATCCTTGGCCCTAGCACCCTAAAAGCTTTGTTATAGACCTGCGCATCCTTATGTCACTTAAAAATGCTGTAGTCTGACTCCAGAATTATAGGCAGGTAGTTTTGTTTCTCTTTTTCTTTTTTTTTTAGGAAGAGTATAGAGGATGGATCATCTAGAATTTGTGAGTGTATCTCAGCCCCTGTTACCATTTCTATGCTTTTCTCTGCTGTGTATCCATGAAACAGTGTCTCAGACCAGCTGGCTGGTGCCCTCACAGTAATTCCATGATTTGGGGTGGGTGAGCTCCTGTGTGGTGCTCCCTGCTACGGGTTCTGATAAAGATCTGTCAGCACCTTTGTTGAGTCTGTTTGTTTGACCACAGGGAGTCACTGCAGCCTCTGTGTCCAATGTATATTTGCAGCGATGTGATGGTGCATTGAGGAAGGTTACAGTTGTCCCTGCTGAATTCAAGAGTCTGTGCCGTAAACCTTCAGTGAAACACTGTTAATAACAGTATCTGTGACACTTAAAGTTCCTCCATGATACTCTGCTTACTGTCTTATGGTTCAGCAATACACGTTAATCCCTAATTATGATCTAGAAGCATCTTAGAATACCTCTGTAATTTTTAAGCAAGCCTGAAGTCTAAGACTCCCCTTCAGTTTGTGCTTATTTTCATAGGAAGAGGAGAAATTAAACCCTTTATCTTTTTATTTCCCATCTTGTTTTCAAAAATAATTCATCAGTTCAGACATGAATCACTGTGGTTTAGGATCGTTTACAGATCTCCTTTTATGTGTGAAACACCTTCACTCTTTAAGCTTCTACATTGTGTGCTGTTGAAGTAAACCTTGTTTTCATGACAGGAAGCTCAGAGTTATTCTGCTTGCATTACTTAATATCTTTGTGTAAATAAGGTAATAATGACGTGGTTCTGTGATCTCAATAACCCAGAAAAGCCTGAACAACAGTTAAAACTCTAGGCTGACATATTCAATACTTAAATTTAGTGGTAAGAGACAATACATTAATGTTGTGCTCAGATTATTTTTTTATAGCCATTTCATTTTTGGATCATTGCTGTAATGTTAACACCTATATGAAAGTGTAAAATACAGGGCGTTTTTCTTTACTAAAGGAGCTTTTTAGGGGATATCTGTGGATTGTTTGGTTTGTGTTTATGGCTCTGGGAATAACTGAGGAGCCCAAAGGCGTTTCTGTTCAAGCCAGGTATATGCTAAAGAGTGGACGTAATCATGAGCTGGTTCGGGATATTAACATACCAGTTGTGTTCCCTGCATTGCAGCAAGATGCAGGGCAGCTCAGACTCGTTAGGTTCCTTGAGGTTGAAGTTACGAAATTAAGGTTTTCTCGCATTTTTAATACAAGCAAAATGCCTCTCAGGACGTTACATGCACAGAAGCATCTCCTGCATGAAAAGCATCATTCCTGTTTCGCGGTTTCTTGCATTTCTAAATGGTCAGCCAGCACTTGGCTTCAAGTCGCTGCTCTGGCAAAGCTGTAAATGGAAGCTGAGCAGCTCGTAAGCACGATACGTGAATTATCCTAAGACCTTGGTGATGACAGCTGAGTTGTTCCTATAGCAACAGGAGTGTGGTGCCTCCTGAAGGAAGCCGGTCCCTCGGGGAGGGCAGAGCTGCAATGCAAACCCGGCCCTGGGCAAGGTGAGACGCCTTCCCTGGGGGGCAGAGCATGGAAAATGAACCCAGGAGGGGGACAACACTCATGAAATATCACATAGTGGTGGAGACATGGAGATAGAGCTCTTCGTAGTGTGTTTATATTCATTTGAAAACAATACGTGTTTTAATGCGTTCCTCCTTTCAGCAGTGCATGATGTGTTTTCAGAATGCCAGACTGTGATATTAAACTGGGAATTTCAGAGGAAAGTTAGTGTTTAGAGGATAGTTGCTGGAAGGTGAAGAAATGCGTGTATACAAAAATCTCCAGGGAAGTAAAGAATTGTTTTTCATTTGGCAGCCGTCAGACATTCACATCAGGCTTAACCTTCTGATCTCTAAAGCCTTTTTGGGTTTAATTAATTTTGCAGACGACTACGAGCAAATTGGGTGTATGTATCTATTCATCTTTCAGAGAACACTTGGAAATAGCTGTTAAGTGCTTCAGTGAGCATCTTCCTCTCTCTTCAGGTAGTGTGGTTTTCATTCAGCTTCTATCACAGAATCCCAGAATGTCAGGGGTTGGAAGGGCCCTGGAAAGCTCACCCAGTGCAATCCCCCCATGGAGCAGGAACACCCAGCTGAGGTTCCACAGGAAGGTGTCCAGGCGGGTTTGAATGTCTGCAGAGAAGGAGACTCCACAACCTCCCTGGGCAGCCTGGGCCAGGCTCGGTGGCACCTACAGCCCTCACTGCTGTGCACTAAAGTCACTTGACCTTCAGGTCATGTTGTGTTGCTAATGCTGAAGTCCAAGTGGTGTGAAAGAACTATTAAATTTGACAGTGCAAACAACTGCTATTGGAACATAATTGCAGCAGGATTTTTTGGAGAGTTAGTGGGGTAAGACTGCCACTGTTACTTTTTAAGATAGGATATGGGCCTAGCAGTTAATTAGCGATAACTTCTAGGAAGCATGAGGGTGGGACAGTGTAAGGCAGAGGACGTAGAAGCAGTATTTGTACGTCTGAAAGTCTGTGGCAATTAATGCTTTGCTCATGAAAGACGGGGAATATTTTGTTGGATATAGGTAAGCCTCTGTTTCAGTGGAGAAATGTATGCCCAGAAAAGGGGAGGCTGCAGAGAGAGAAGTTGGATGTATAGGCTGTAGAAGGTCAGGTGTACGTGTGCCTGTTTCATTGTTCTATACATTAATTACTGGAAGTGCAGAGCTCGGTGAAGGATGTGCTGAGAGTAAACGTGGTTCACCATCCTGTTGTCTCAGTTGCAGGCTTTTGGCAACGTGCAGCTTCACTTTATAACCTGTGCTCTGCTTTTTGCATTTATTCACTTGATTAGAAAGAAAACATCCGTTGTGGGAGCCAAGGGGGACTGCAGCAGAAGCTCTGTTCACTGGTACTTAATCCCCACTTTCCTTTCGCCGCATAGAAACCCGTGCTCTGTTCTCTGGAAAAGTTTGTACATGAGCACCGGCGGCTGTAGAATTGCTTAATGAGCAGACTTGTTAGGTTGGGTTTATTTAGCTTGGGATAGTTTGGGTTGTAGGGGGCACTTCACCAAAACCTGCTGTTGTGCTGAGGTGTGTGCGTGTGGATGACCTTTTTCTGGACAAGTGTTACCCAGGGTTTTTAAACTATAGGGTTTCTTCAGGAATAAAGATGCTCCATAAGTGGCTTCTGGATGGTTGAAATTATCGTGATGACATCAGTGGTAAAACAAGGGTACTGTGCAGGCAGCTTTGGCTGCGAAACACCAAAACCTTGAATTCTAGATCTCTTCTCCATCCACTGTTGTATTTCTTCCTTTAGGATGCACGTAGTAGAGATAACCAGTAATACTGTAGGTATTCAAGCATTTTCCACAGTTTTAGACTGTGTTCTTTATTGTACTCTTGCTTTTTCTTCCAAATACCACCCTGATTTAAAATTTGGTATTCACAAGCTGTATTTCTTGTGCTCTCTTCTCTTTCCCTACCTGAATTCCAGGCAAATGGCAAGTGATCAGGTGTTGGTATTGACAGCGACGCTGGTGTAGAAGCTGTGCCAGGTGGGTCCAGAAAACGAGAGGAGGAGGTAGCGGGGTGTGAAGCTGCTCCCCAGCAGTAGCTATTTTCATAGCGAAAGCCAAGCGGAACTGCAGAGCTCCCAGCAACCGCTGTGCCCAAAGCTATTTCTGCTCGTCATGTGTTCCGAACGCCCGTGTGCTCGGCGCAGGAACGGTGCCAAGAGCTGGAATTGTTCGGGACAGGCAGAAATACCCACTTCTGTGTTTATGGGGCTGCATCGTTATCTGGAATGAAATTTCCTATTTGGTGCAAAACTCGTAAGGTGTTTTTTTTCCTCATGTTGAAACAGTAGAAAGGAGAGGCGCCGGGAAAACAATCAACATCTGTTAAGTAATCCGGCTCATCTCTTGTGCCGATGTGACGTCATGTGTGATTTTGCGGTTGCCAAGCGACTCCAGCTGCTCCGAGCTCGGTAGCGAAGCCTCCGCATCCAAACAGGGATGAGTCTAAATACAGCGCCATAGGTTGTGCTTTACGTGCCCTTGCTTTGTTAATGCTTCCCAGGGCCTCTGCTCCCTCCTCTTTGTAGCATAGGCTTGTTTTTCAGAATCCTTGCGAATTAAATCCATCTTTTTGTGGAGGCTGGTAGTTCGTATGGTAACTTGTTAATTCAGAGCTGGATCCTGGTGCTATATATCATTTATGTTTTGATCAAGGAAGAACCGGTTTGTGGAGGAGATGAAAAGGGAGATGACTGCAGGGCTTGTGAGTGTTGGCACGAGGGAGCACCCGAACAGTTTTTGATGTAGTTCTATAAGATACGGGTCCTACATATGAAGAACAAACTACTGCTTTATCCTTAATATTTCCTCCTTTGAGTAGGTATAACAAATACATTCTGAAGTGTATTAAAATAAACGTAGTTGCATTTCATAAGCATTGATTTAGTTGTTAAGGATACATTTAGTTTTTAAGGTTACATTTACAACTTTCTCTTCTCCCCCTTTTTTGGCCACTTTTCCTTCTATGTTGCAACTAAAGAGCAGATTAGGTGACTGAGAAATTGGAATTCATACAACAGATGAGGAATTTTTATTAGTCCTCTTTCTTTTACATTGCATGCAGGTGTAGAGGCAGAAGTTGCTTGGGGCACAAAGCTGCAATCTGTTTCTTGATGTGCTTCAAGTCAAAGACTGGACAGTTTTTACATGCTGATGCTCCATCCAAGTTGATTTTGAACAGTCCAGCCCCAGGAAGAGAATTCGGTAGAGCTGCTGAGTTACCTGAGTGGGACAGGCAGTGAGTGTTGCTCTCGGCATTTCCTACCTTGTGGTCTAGAAATGACACAGACAGTGACTGGAGGATTTATCGTTTTCTGATCAGTTAGATAAATGCTGTTAGAGTATCTACAGATGAAAGCAAGCGTTTCCTTTTATCTGACTTTCTCAGGGATCAAATTTTCCCCAGAAGTTTAAAATATTGCACTCATCCCTTCAGGGTTGTTTTCCAGTTCTTGTCTAGACTAGAGGTATTGATTTTAAAGCACTGTTTGACACTGCTGTATGATGTGGTTTTGTTTCCATGTTGTCCTGAAGATGTTTCTGTTCAAGTCCCCATTAGGCCACATTCTATCATTTGGAATTCCAGAGAGCTGATATTCAGAAGAATATCTCAAGGTATCTTTTTGAATAACGAGAGCTTAGCATGGAATGTTCTTTACAAGCCTTTATCAGACACCATTCTCAAGCCACTCAGGTCTTTTTGCTATAAATGCCCACTTGAAAGACCACACAAGTTCATAAAGACTTGGAGATGGTTATAAGAGGGTAATAACATCTTTCTGTGCTTGGGGGCTGTGCGTTTTGATGGTAATTGTGCACAGTTGATAGCCTCAATTGAGGGGAAAGAAATCCAATAACCGAGTAAGTCCACACGCTGAATTCTTCTGGAGAAGATTTCTTCAGGCTGAGGATAAAAGCATCACTTAGCAAAGCTCTATCTGTTCCCCAGGCAAATGGGAGCCTTTGGTTTGAAATAGAATACTGCACTCCATTAGAGGATGGAACGTTTTCAAGACATGTTAGTTTATAAAGGATGTTTAAGTGAGTTTTTCAGCGGGGGGGGGGAAGCAAAAACATTTCTGCTGAGCTATTAAAGCAATTTTTATTCTGAAAAGCAGAGTAACGAATATCTAGGTGTAAAGATAAAGAATAGCTAAATGTCACTTGGAAAGGACAGCGTGGTGCACAGGGCAGCACAAGTTTTATTGAACAACTGAGCTCCTCATTCTTCAGAGAAGCTCCATAAGTCTCTCCCATAGTGCCAGAGTCACAGGGCAGTGTCACCAGGAAAAGAACCTTCTCTCTGCATGCCTACCGTGACAATCCTATGATGATTTTCTTTAAGTCTTGCTTCTTAGAAATACGTAAAAGCACGGATGCCTTGGTTTTCTTTAAAAACAGACTTCCTTTGCCTTGAAAAGGAGCGTTTTAAATCTACCACTGAAATCTTTAGACCGCTTCAGGTTCCAGTCCCAGAAAACAAAACAAGAAAATGCAGTTTTCTCTTCTTTCTGCCTGGTTTTTCCCCTCCTGTCGATCGTATGGTTGTACAGAGCACTGGTTTGGGTACCGCATCCATCTGCTGTTGTGTGAAGGAATTAATTGTGGCACACACTTTCCTGTATCCGTTGTTATTACAGGTGCTGAGGATGTTGTGATGGCATTTTCCAGATCAGAGACAGAAGACAGAAGGCAGTAACCACAGGAGACCTGAACAACACAGAACTGGAGAGGACAGTGGGATTCCTGGCGATGGAGGAGGATGGCTGAGCGTTAATGAGTTCCTTTGCCCACCCTAATTGTTCCTTGGTATTCCTTCTCCTTTGTAATCTTGTTTCCCTTTGCCCAGCCCTCAGAATGCATCTCACAGCCATCTGTTCCTACAAGTTTTTGCTACTCAGCCGGGCTGTGTTAATTAAGGACAAACCTAAAGGTGTATTTTTGATTGGCTCAAAGGGACAGACTGTGATGGGCTAAAGGAAGACAATTTTTCAAACTTGACCAATGAAAACCTTTTATCTCGCATTTTATTTTGTATTTTAAGGAAAAGTCTCTTGGCATCCTACTTCTAAAGGAGCTTTTCATGCTGTGGTGCTTATTTAGGTCAAACTTGTGAATTTGAAGAGGGTTTGATTTGGCTGCGTAGAACTGGAAGCAACTTGTGATTGGTTGACAATGCAAATGTTTTCTCTTCAGTTGGCTTGCAGGTATTTCGCTGACTTCAACGTTTTCATTGCAGAAAGCTGACGTTTTGGTGCATTTCTTTATACTTACTGACTTGGTCGGGCGGGGGGAAGACAAACGTGCTTTGCAGTATTTATTACATCTACACACATATAAACGCTTGCTTTTTGGGGGGTTTTGTTTTGGGGTGTTTCGATTGGCTTTGGAATCACGTGTTTGATTTCCCGTTGGCTGCAGTGTTTTCTGACGCTATCAGTTTGTTCCGTACCCATCTGCTCTGTGGCCTCGGGCTCTTTGGGGAGCACGTGTCGAAAGCCTATTTAGTTCAATAAGTCTACCTGTGGAAGCTGGAACGTGGAGCTCCCGGTGGACCTGGCCGTGCAGGTGGCTTCTCCCTTTGCTTCTGACAGAGGAGCTGTAGATATTTTGCAGGAATTGCAAGAACGAGATCTATGGCTGTGATGTGAATTTGCCAAATTTGTATAGAGAATAGGTTGAACTTGTTTAAAATACGCCATATTTGCGCTTTAACCCTTTAATTGCTGGGCAAGACCAGCTCTCACATAAGGAGGGATTAATGATCGTTAACTTAAATCCAGCTTGCACTGGGCTTTAATAAACTAAGTTTCTAGTCACTTGAAAAGGTGTATGTGGTCTGGCTCCTTGCAGCTGCTCAGTGATGTGGAAATGACTTGAATCCTGAGACAATACCGTTTTCTTTAGGCTGCATTAAGCCGTCCAGTAACGAGCGTCCAGGGGATGCTCTCGGGTTTACTCCATCAGTAGTCGCAGGGCCTTAAAACACGCACGCGTTTGCAAACCAGAAACCTGCAGTGAGACTCTGGAAGCGCACTGACTGTTGAGGAATCTGCACATAACACTTGTAGCACTGCTGCCTACAGCCTGGCACATCCTCTTCTCATGTGTGCAGGTCGGTTTTACAATACTTCTAGATATTCCTGTGGGTTGCACTGACTTTAAGATGTTTCAAAAATCTATTAAAGCAGAACTCCATTCTCCTGTTCCTTGTTCCTTTCGCACGGCGGTTAATTATTTGAAGTAACAATTCCAGGATCTGTGGCAACGTGACTGTTTTCAAGGAATTCTGATGGCAGGATGACATTACGGCCTCAAAATGGGATGGAGCTCGAGAGAAACCAAGGGACGTACGCAAAAGGAGGAGCGGCTTTGTGAGCACAAGGAGGGAAGTTAACCTGAGCAAATAAACACCATATAATGAGAACTGTGTATCTCTTTATGAAAAAGATCCTTTTGATTCAGTTTCAGCTTTGTAAAGCTCAATGTGACAGTAAATCTTTCCCATGTTTGGGGCCTGATAAGAAATTTCTTTATTAAAATAAACCCCGAAAGATTCTTTCAATGTTGGCCTGGTTGCCTGAGAGGCACTTGAATTTTAACTTTGGGGAGCGGGGCAGCCCTTAAAGGGTTAATGGGGGATCCGTGTGTTCGTGGCTGGGATGAGCTGCACTGTGGTGGCCTGTCATTGTCAAGCTGACCTACGTCCTCCATGCGTATCTATGGCATTGCCGAGCTGTTAAATCTTTTCAAGGAGAACAGTGAAGTGTTTATGTGGTTTAATCTTTTCACTAAAAATGTAACTGGTTTTTGGGGGGGAAATACAGTTTTAATAGCTTCTCTTGTTTCTTTTTGATTTATTATACTGTTCAACGGCCAAATGGAAAATACTTGCCTCACCTTTGTGGGAGACTTTCATGTAGACGCCAAATGTGGAGTCTTGAGTAATAAATTGAGAGGGGTATATAGAGAAAAGGCAATGTGTTGTATAACAACGTGATTTGGGATTCAGCAACTGGAGGAGATGGAGCTGCGTTAGAATATTTGTGTTTGGTTTGTTACCCGTGTGCTCTCCCATTCCTCACTGGTCATTTCTGAACTGGGCAATTTATAATAAAGAATTCATATATAAATCAGGGAGAAAGTTGTGGAAGACAGGGTTTTCCAAAATTCCCCTTGAATTATATTTCTAAGTATTTATCTTCTTGCTATGAAAACGAAATTCCTGTTACCACTGTGGCGTCTGGATGAATTGGGAGGTAGATCGGCGTGGTTGGCTTGTTTATGATACATACAACTGTCTCTAGCTTTACCGTTGTGCTTTTGCCTTTTCAGGCAAACCACTACTGATGTTTTAGAGTTCAGAGGTGAGTATAGATCTAAATTAAAATACATCTGTAAATAGAAATGGCTGCAGCTACCAGCCCAATAGTGCTTAAGGCATTCAGTAAGGGGAGTGTAAAAGCCTTGGAGACATCTTCCAAACAAGCGCACACACTGTTGGTGACATGTTCCTTTAGATATTCAAAATGTGCTGTTGTACATCTCTTACCAAGCTCCTCATCTGCCTCTCCTAACACGCTGTGTTTTCCAGAGCTTGAGGAAAAGATTTAGAGCTGAATTGGATGCTTTTCTCCTCTCTCCAGATGGGCAGCAATTGCTGTAATTGTTGGTAGGTCATTGTGAGCATCACCCATTGTAAATGAAAATGAGACTCCATCATTCACATAGATCAATCCTCCCACATCCTAAAATAAACCCTGGAGTAGCAGAACATGTGAGCTGGTGGCGAAGCAGCACTTTGGAAGGAGCTATTGCCTGAAAGAAGCTGAACCGCTAATAAAATCAGCCCTTCAGGTTTTTTGTTCCCATTCCTATCTAAGGTAAGTAGTTACTGTAAGTTGTCTCCTCCTCTTGGCTGTTGTTAAATTTCTAATGCTTTACCATTAAATCTGTTCCAGTTCCGTAAGGTCTGTATTTCTAATTCACCAGCAGCCTCAATAGTTCTGGTGAAGGCTAAAGATTAAATGGCCTGTGAAATTCAAAGACCCCTGATACAAGAGATCATACTAAATAAGACTTCAGGGTCACATGTAGGATAAATTTCTGTAACTATGGAGAATCTGTTGCAAGAATAGAGCAGTGCCATGCCTAAAGTTACCAGTGGTTTATAACGCAAGAGGACATAAAAGGCCAGAAGTTGAAAGCTTTGAACAAAATATATAAAATGTGAGTTAGAAATTGTTTTATAAAAACTTGAGTGCTGGGCAATGGGCGGAATGTGTTATCTGGATTACTTTAAGATCAGTTCTTCAGCTTGCTTTTTGGTCTCTTGCCTCCTAAAGGATTGTGTGGCAGAGCTGACAGCAAAAAGGCGGCGGGGCACGGGGACCAGCAGAAACCAGCAGTGCAGTAAGAACAAGGTTTAAGAAACGCTGAGTTGTGTTCAGTCCTACAAAAGAAGGAGCCCTTAGTGAGTAAGCATCTCTTCCTCACTGCTGTTCTTCAATAACAGAGCGTTCCAAAGCTCAAGCAGCTTTGATAAAACTGCAGAGTAGTTGGTTTAGGGGTTAGAGTAACAGGAGCACCAAAGCCTTGCACAGTTGTTGCCTTGGTGGGGTATTTGCTGAATGCAGTTGATTTTAAGTCAACTGGCAGCAATAAGATATAATATGTAGTTTCAGCACCAACCTGTTCAGTTCACATGGAACTGGACCTTGTGCAAGACCAGCATTTGAAGGTGTAATCATGAGCCAGACATAGTGCTAAGGGGTGTCTGCTGGACAGACTCTTTGCACCCTCAGGTGCAGCATGGTCAGTTTGATCAGTGCGTTTATCCTGCAGACGCTGGATCCTGTGTGTCTGTGGCCTCTCAGAGCTGCAGTCACTAGGTCGCTGGGTTGCTGTGATGGGTCTCCCAGATACAGACACTTTGTGCTACAATTTCCCTTAAGCCTCTTCTTGTTACCGATGCTTTTCCCAGTTTTACAATATAAAAGTGCTGTATACAGGGAAGAGCGTTGTTATGACCTACCAAGGTGGGAGAGCAGCTCGGATCTATTCCCTGTCAGTCTGTAATAGGTTCCCATACAAACACAGAAATCACCTACAGTCTTTGGAGCTTTCATTTTCTTTGCAGCTGATCTGCCCTAAGCAGAATTCCTGCGAGTATGTTATAACAACCTGGCTGGTTTCTTTTGCAGCCTGAAGCACTTCAATTGGGGGGATTGTTTATTTTGGAAGAGAGAAGTATTTTGAAGCTTTATAACCTGGCCTGCTTACAAGCTGCCTCATGTATCAGCATGAAGTAGTTACATGCACGGAGCCTTTTGCTGTCGTGGCATTTTCCAGGTTAGCTCTCCTTGCTGCTAAATGCTAATCTCTGACCTGTGAAAGTCAGAAAATAAGCTTTCGGCCTTTGTTTAACAATTGCAATACTCCAGCCCAGATGTGGACTGATGCATCTATACTTTCCTTTAGTTTTCCACCTTGGCTGATTATCGCTGCCCTGATGCAGCAATCCCTGCGGGGTCAGAAGATGATTCTGTCCCTGTTTCGCTGGGAGCAGCTGGAACCACTCAATGCACAGCAAGAATGCTCTCCCCACGTGTTGTGCTTGTCATTGCTACCCAGCACCTGAGCTCTTGGGACCCCCACAGAGAAAAAGGCCCTTTACCCATTCTATGAGTAACACAGGTGGTTAATAACTATTGTTTTTTCCCAAGGTTGTAAAATAGTTCTGATTAACCTTGTTACTTGAGGTCGGTTGAGCTGAATCCTCAGGTATGTCTGTGTTCTGAGTTGAGACTCTTACAATATTAGGTGCCCATTCAGTTAGATTTATGTTTGAATAGGTATTTAGGTGTTTTTGCCTTAACTTTCAGGGTCTTAGCCCCAACCGAAGGGTTAGTTCCCTGTGTTTTATTGAACTCCACTGTGTGAAAAGATGGAACGTTTCTGTGATTTCAGTGGAAGGATGTTGCTGCAGAAGAGAGCAGCTTTGCATGTTATTTATTACGAAGCAGGAGGATGCACGAAGTTACTTGGTCATGGGATGACGCAGAAGCTTGCGTTGCTGCTGACCACGCGCTGTTATCCATTTCCAGCTTTACTCCTGACCTCCTAATCAGAGGGCACAGCGCAAAATGCCTTGAACCGTTGAATGTGATTGGAATGGACAGCGGTAGCCAAGTGCTTTCCTTCAGTCTTTTGTCCTGTATCTCAAGTGCCTGGAGCAGGCAGACATTAACTGCGTGTCGCCTGATCCACGTCTGCTCTTAATGCCCGAAGTGTGTTCCTGCTGCCTGCTCACAGCCAGGCCTGCAGCTTTCTCCTGCAAGCAGATCAGTTCACAATGCATTCTGTGCTCTAAGGTTGATTTTTTGGTGGCTGGGTTCTGCAAAATATCTGGTGTGTGTGAGGAAGAGGACGGCACAGGTCAGGAATGGATGAATCTCTGTAGGTGGAAGCGTTAGAGGAGGATTCTGCCTCACTGTTGTGTTCTCATGAGCTTCTTAGAGCCTGGAGAAAGATGGTAATTAAACCAGACGGACTCTTAAGCTTTGACTCGCCTGGCCGGCAGCACCAGGCTTCACAGTCTCCCTCTGCAAGGCGCTGTGCTACATGTGGTTCTGTGGCGTGTTTAGCTGCTGGTACCATATGGGCGTAAAGTAGAACCCTTTGTTTTAGTCTGGCCTTGACCTGGAGGTCACAGTCTTCGGAAACTAAATGGGACATTTCAACTTATCCCGTCTGGGATGTTTTTTTCACTCTCCTGTTTCTAAATGTAGCAGTCTGGATGTCAGGGGTTTGCAGCAGTGCAGGGAATTAAATCAAGTCTTTAAAAGGAGGCAAGACTTAGGTAACTGAGAGGTATTTAAATTAACTACATCCCAGTAACAAACAGGAAAGGCTTTCTAAGGGTTTTGTGGACACCAAAACCAGCAGAGCTCAGCTGTACCTGCTCTGGTAAAGAGTAACCTGGCATGGCCAGACTGTGTATGTGAAGATTCACATCTCTGCCCTATAGAGAACGTCCTTTCCTCTGTCCTTAGAGGTTTAAACAGTTTGTCAGAAAAAGCACCGTGGCTTAAATACTGGTGAGATGGATGACAGATAATGAGGTGTTTGACGTAGTAAGATCCAGACCTGGTAGCACTTACAGCTCAAAGTCAACACCTTGAGTTCAGCTCTGACAGAGGAACATTAAATTCAACTGTGTCAGCTTGCTGCAGAGCACAGCCACAGAAATACCGCTGAGACACAAGGACTGTGAGATACCACTCGGGGATCACAAGCAACATTCAGTCTGCAGGGCTGGGTGGTGACTTAGATGAGCTTCAGCCACAATTAAATTGGCTCTGTAACTCTGAAATGACACACGTGCTGGTGTCTTTGCAGGAGAGGCCAGGCTGCTTTTGTCATCTGATGGATAGCGTGTTCTGCCACCTGGGTAGAAAGCAGAGGTCGTGTGTGGTGGTTCTTTAGTCTCCTATCTTGACAGAGTGCAGGGAATTTGTTCCAGTCTGGACCCGAATAAATCTTTGTGAAGGCTGTTAGCACCATTCTTGCTTCGAGCTACTAAAAAGAGAGGGGGAGCAGTAAAGGGGAAAAGAGATTAAAGGGGAAAACCAAGTAGGTTATCAGTGTATTTTCCTCTGTGCTGGAGGTTAAATAATACTTTATGCATGTGACAGAGATACCGTGATGAAGGGGCTGTCAGGCAGAATGAGAGCTGGGCAGCAAAGGGAGCAGAGATGCTTGAGGGAAAAGGGTATGAAGATGTCCTAACTGAACTCTCCTGTGCAAATCTGGTGTATGATGTGTTGCTTTGTGTGCCACTCACTGGAAAAAAAATGGATATTCGACAGCTATTTAGGTTTTGTTCCCCTTCATTGCTCAAGTATTTTTTCTGTCTGAGACATCTCACTGGTTCCTAGGGACATTACTTTAGAAAAGGGACAAAAACTCTAGGTCTGGGTCTAGGGTTAGGACCATAGAATGCCCTATGATAATCTCCTACATAAATCAGGGCTTTAACAAGTAGAAGAGCTGTCACATTTATCCTGTTTGTTACAGAAACACCAGCTCCTGTGCATCTTGCTCAGTTTGAGGGCTTGGTCATTGCAGAGCCTCTGAAATTTTAGGTGTCACCATACACCTCCTGTTCAAATCGGCAAAAACCAGGCACTCAGGCTCATTTTTACATCAGGTCAAGAAATACTTGACCTATCCTGAGCCGTGTTTGACTGCAACGTTACACAGACACCAGCTGTTCCCGAGGCTCTTCCTTGTGCTGTGTGAATGTGCCGTGAGCTCCAGACAGGACAATGCGCCTGTCTCATCTCATAAGCTTTTTACTTACACCCAATGGGCAGCGCAGCATCGAAACAGCAGCCAACACGGGGAACGTGTGGTGTTAGAATGCAGCGCAAAGCACTGGGCTTCAGTCGCTTAACACAACACGGGATTTACAGCCCCAACTCGCTTCCTTTGCAGAGGACAGCGTGTCGTTCCAGCCATTTGGCTGGTCTGCTTTTGCCTGACACAGGAGAACAGTGGATAGACCAGAAGGAGAAAAGAAGTCTTACATCAGACGCCCATTGTCCATTGTGGAAACGAGGAAATCCAAAATATGAAAAGGTACAAGGTGGAGTGGAAACTCACGGCTGCTGTTTGCCTAGGTGGTAGGATGGCCCTTGATCACATTGAGTCCAGCAGAAGGTGATCGCATGGCAGAAGCGGGCACATAACCTTTATAAAAGAACTCTCTAGAAATGTTTTATCTTCACTGAGTAGGGGAACACATGGAATTAATGATCATTAAAGCAGCACATGTTGGGATGAGGTAATTATTCCAAATCACCCAGATTCACTTGCATATATTAGGTTGGTTGGGGCAGGGAGGACATCCTTACCTTGGTGCTGAGCACAAACCATGGGGATCTTGGTTCTGCTGGGTACCTGAGCCTTAGTTCTGAGTGTGTGTTTGTTCCCTGCTCTTTGCTGGCTCCTACTGATGGCAGGTCGGTGATAGAAACAAACCTCTGCTTATCTCCAGCACGTTCCCAGAACTGCATTCCACCCCTCGAACACACCTTCCCACCCCAGTTTGCTACCAGCGTTTCGCCTCCTTCCTATTGCAGAGCAGCAGAGGAAAGCAGCACCTAGGTTTAAAACCAGAAGACGCCGTGTCCTTGCAGGGAGGCTCTGCCGCGGAGCTGACGGGGCGGTGTGGGCTCTCGCTGACCGTCCCTCTTAATCCTCCGATCCCTTCCATACGGACGCGAACACGAGCGTCGCGGTTGCGCGTTACGCTCTTCTTCATGGAAAACAGGGCCGGCTCTGCGGCTTGCAGCAGGCGGCGATTAGATGGGTGGGTGATCAAAAGGTGATTAGCAAATCTGCAATTAGAGCCAAGGCCAGGAGGGCAGTGGCTTACTGCAGGGAAAGGTCACAACCGCTGTCTGGTGGGGTAGAAATAAATCCTTTGTCTTTTCACATAGTTTGCCCCGCTCTTGTCTGATGAGACTGTAATGTAAATAGCCAAAGCACTGCTAGGAAGAAGCTGGGAGCACAGGAATTGTAGAGAAAACAAATTAAAAACCCCTATGTTTTTAGCTAATTTTTGTTGTCTTCAAAAAAACCCTGTGTGGTGGGGAAAATACAGCAACTAGAACTCAGGAGAATTGTGTCAGAAGAACTCCGTCTCAGAATAAAATTGATCACATTTTCCACATCTAAATAACAGTGTTCCCACCAGCTTCAGAGGCAGCAAGATTGGGCCCATTTACAGGAAAAACAGAAAGAAAGGTTTAAAATGATAGCTTTCTTCTAGGCTGGGGTGGTGAGAGTTTACAGCCTTGACTCACTATACATTGTGATAGGAATACAGATAAATCTGGACATTGACTGAAAGTCACTGAACAGTCACGTAAGGATCATGAGAACTTGTTTGTGCTCTTGTGTAATCTTGGTTCTGAATATTTTTTATTGCATAGTTTATTGAAAATAGTATAAGACAGTACTCCTCAAGATTTGTTTGCAAATTGGGACTGGCTGTTTATGATATATATGGTCATTTAACAGCAGGGAATTTATAAATGCTGCTTTTTAATGAAAATAATAGTCTGAATTTCTAGAGAAGCTTTCATCCTAGGATCTTAATTTACAAAACAGTTAATGAAGTCTTACTACTTCTTTATGGAATAGGCAAGTTGCATTAAATTGAGAGGATAAAGAGGCACAGAAAGATTTGGGGACTCGTCTGTGGGTGGAATGTGAGTGGTGCCATCAGGAACAGAACAAACAGCCCTGTCCTGTCTCCAAATCGCACCTTTGTAAACACTTGGGACGAGAGCTCTGCTCTCTGAATAGGGTCAGTACCACTGGGTTCTAAGATCGGTTTGGGGAGTTGTTGTGGTTTTAGGACTGTATAGGAAATAACAAGAAAACCTGTCTTCAGAGAGCCCCTGGGTAATTCGGGTTTGCTGTCTTAGAGTAGCCACAGTGCTTTTTTTGGGTTAGTTCCTTAATATTTCTTTGGGATATCTGGTGAGTGTTCACTTGTGTTCACTTCAGCCAGTGGCTATAATGCTGGAGACACAACTGGAGGTTTATAATTTGGTTTCCTTTTAGAAGTCTCTGGGATAAACTGCAGCCCAACAGGAGAGCATCTGCTTTGCTTTCTGCTGGAAGACGCTGCTGGAACTTCTCTGTGTAAGCTCACTTAAAACCCCTTGCTTGATTTTATTAACATGAAATAATCTGGCTCCTTCTACCTATGGAAAATTACTTATCTGAATAAAATGCAAGAATATTGTCTAATGAAGGGGAAAAATAAGGAGCATAATTGTGTTAATTATCAGAATACCAGACATGTAATTAATATGCCAGAGGAACAAAGAGCAAATATACTAATAGCATATAATTGGACTTTAAACTACACCCTTGGTAGAAATCTGCAATGGAGTTGTTGTGTTTGCGCTCCTTTTCAAATTAGCAATAAGGAATAAATTAACATCCATTTTCTTGCCCGTACAAAGGCGGAATCATATTGTGGGGCAGGGTAATGAATTCAGAGAATGCCTTTACATCCCCATATGGCTCTTGGGAGGGGAACGCTCGCGCACGTGGCTCTTCCCGGCTTCCTTGCAGGGCAGCGAGGGGAGGAGAACATCATTGTACCGCCAGATGTTCGCTGAATACCGCCATCCTAAAGAACACAGAAAGTCTGGAAGCTGGGTAATTTAAACAGTCACCAGTACCTGGTGCAAATATTTCAGTTGGCTTATCTATCCATCCTTTTATATATTATACGTTACTATATTTTGTCGTCAGATAAGGAAATAGGGTAGGGGCTGCTCACTGCCTGAAAAGGGCATCTCTGATAGAACTGGAAAGAAAACCTCTAGTTCTTCACTTTTTTTAATTAATTCCCACCCCTTTCCTACAGCCTAAATCACTAGTCCGGTTTCCTATATAAATTAGGGAATTAAAGCAGTTGTTATCATGGGCATGGCCCACTGTGCTGCTCTTCAGAGCAGGTTAGCACCGTACATGAAGAAACAACGTAGAACCACTGGAGTCCCTGTATTTTGTGGGCACACAGTGCAGAAAGGCTCACCCAGAGCACCTGACTGTAATTCTTCTTTTGTGGAGTTAGAGGATGATTAGTAAAACAACTTTCTCCTGCTCCTGTTTCACTTTCTGTCCTTGCTCCTCTTCCTTTTCAGTGGTGTCTCACTAAGCTTTTCAAATAATTCATTTAATGCTCTTCCACAGTGGTTGCAGAGACTCAGGAGCCTTCAGTACCCCTTGGAGTAAGGAAATACATTTTTAAGGAGCAGGTCCGGTTTCATTCAGACTCCTCATTTATTTCTATAACACTAAATAGCTATTGAGGTATTAGATGCAAAGACTTCTGTTAATAAAGCCTAAATTTTCTTGAGGTCTTTAAGTCAAGTGTCGCTTTTTAGCTAAGCTCGTGAAAGCCATTCTGGTTCAAGGTATTTCCAAGGTACTGTAGTATTTCCTAACTGAAATTATTTCAAGGTATTGCAGTATTTCTTCATTTTACCTACCCATTGTGTGCCCTGCTCTCCTAAATATGCAAATGAAAAGCCTAGAAATTCTGTCTTATTGGATTGTAATGTACCTGTCATCACAATATCTAGACACCTGCCTTTCTACTTCACAGAAGAATTGTGAGAGTGCATTAATTAACGCTGGGGAAATGCTTGGAGATCCTAGGATGGAAGGTGCTAATGAGTTGTAAAATATTATAATGATGCTGCAGAATATTCAGTTTCTAAAAGAAAGACTTGCATCTTTTCTTGCTTTCATGTTTCTAGATGCATATTTTGCAACAGAAGGTGAGTCTAAACAGGGAAAAAGGGATCAAGCAAGGTAGGAAGATTGCTATAATGCAGCTGGATGGTTTTATATACTTCTTTGTGTATTGAATTTTCCCTTCTCTGATGAACCCATACTTCAATGGCTCGTTGAGAATTCTCTGAACATTCAGAAATGTCAGGGGAGAAGATTTTCTTCTTCAGATTGCCAAGGCCTTCATTTGCATCCCCTAAATCAATTCTCCCACATGATCAAAGCCGTTCTGGAAATTTTCCAGTGTGGGGAAAACCAGTCCTCTAATTCTTTCTCCTCTAATACGTACAGTCAGCTTCCAAATCTTAATCCACCGAATCTAAAAACACATGGATTTTACGCCTCTTTATGGTCAGGGGATTGCAACTGTTTGTATTCAGGATAGCAAGGCTAGGAAAGATGGAGCAGGTCACCTATATGTGTTTTCAGGCTGATAGGGGCATTGCTCTGGTATTTTGTTGTGGAGTTTTACTTTGAATGACCCAAAAGATGCTCCTTCTTTACACGAGTACTCTGTGGTTTCGTAGACATCACTGTGAATAATTCATTTTTTTACATGCACTTCGAATCATCATTTTCTTTATATCATTATTGTTCATTCTTCTTTCTTGGCTTAGGCTGATAAAGCCATATCAGAACCAACAAATATTAGAATTCAAACTCCCCAATACTTTGGGATTCTCCTGTTGCGTTCTCCAGCGGGGATGCAGGAGCTGCAGTGGAGCGGTAACACAGCTCCTCAGAAACTGCTCTGTTGTTACCTTCATCTAATATTTTGCTTGGCTGCACATGCAAGTCTCATGAGCTTAATTACTTTACTGCACAGTCTCTATGGCCGTTGGTCCCCTTGCAGAAGCGGTTTCGGGGCAGCTGTGATAAACCAAATGCTCACTAGAGGAGGTAAAGCTGGGTTCTGAGTTCTAACTTCCCTTTACAAGCAATCATCAGCTGCAAACAAACCAGTATGCGGGTGTTAATTGAAGTACTGAGATGAAAATAAGCCCACACCTGGTTTTAGCCTCTTTATTTAAAGACTGGACCATTTTCTCAACCCAGTTCTAGAGTATTTGAACTCTGGACCCTTTTCCCTTTCGAACAAGTCTAACATTTAGAAGCAATAGTGCATATTTCACGTGTATTCAGAATAATTTACGAGCCTGAGCTCTGGCAATCCGATCCAGATCTGTTGAGTGAGCATATCTGGCTGCTCTCTGTTTCTGCTGTGCACTGGCTTGCTTTAAGCAGCATGCAAAGGCATTCATTTTTACCTATCACCTTATCTCTTCATTCCTGGCTGCTCAGCTCCATCCTGACAAGTGCAATAAATGTGTCCTCCTGGGTCCCTGCACGCCGGGCATTAGTCACACTGTGCATTTCAAGGACATCAGTCCGATAGTTTTTCAGCTGTAACAGAAAACACGTTCTGCCAGGAGCCATTTGTTACAGTTTTGTTGCTTACTAATCTAATAAAAATCAATGTTTTTTGGAGCCCGAGAAGCAGGTCACAGAGTAGGAGGGAGATAGGTGGTAAAAATGAAGGTGCTGAAGTTAGTTCTCTGAAATAATGGCATGTGGCGTTTCAGAGAGAGTGAGAATCTCCGTCAGCTTGTGAAATGCAGTCACCCCTGGCAAACTGCATCGCTATTGTTCAAAAGCAAATAGGGCTGGTGCACAGCAGGTCTCACACTGGGCAGTTTAGATCAAATCCAGCTTTGTGAAACAAAAGGTATTTGAGAAGATGATGTATTTCCCATACTCTTAGAATTAGTGCCATTGGAACATCAGTGGCAACATTTCATTTTGCCGTCTCCAGCACATCTGGAGTGCCCATACTATTTATACCCTCAGCCACCGAACTCCCAGTTCAAACCATTTAGTCATCTCACTAAACAAAATCATCTAACTGATCTTAAAATACAGACGAAAGAGTTATTTGCTTTACTGAATCAGAGCCTTAGTCACAACTGATCGGAGGCGTTCTGCTTAGAGAGTGAAATGCGATCGATGCCTTCTCGTTCCTTGGAAATTTCTCAGTTTCATCATGACTGATTCAGCTGATTAATTAATCTGAGCTGGTAATGCCACTGTGCAATAAATAAGGTTTACCAGGACATAGCATTTCTTCTCTTAAAAATGTCTGTCCTCCCTAACTCTGCAGAATCAGAACCACTTAAACAGTCCCGATGGTAGCACTGAGTCTGTTCTTACCGCGGTCAATGGCAGCGTGCATGGTGTCGCACACGTGGACCGCAGCGCTCATCTTGCTCTTAAAACTCTCTGTTCTGCCACATCTAATGAATCTAGGTTGTTCTCCAGTTTAAAGGTAATAATAAATTATTATATAAAATGCTTTAGAGTATGCATGTATTTGCATGCCAACTGGCCACTGACTTACAAGCCCTCTTGAGATACCTTTATATCGACACCCAAGCCCTGTACATAGTTATATTTCTAACAAAAATCCAGTATTTGGGCCAATAGACCTGTGTTGTCATGCATTCATCAATGGGCAATCACCTTTAAACTGATGGCGTCTCGCCTTGCACATCTTTACTAATGGGGTTGTTCTTATGTGTTAAGTTAGTCAGATGGGTTGGAGGGTCACACCGAGCTGGACAATCCTTCTACTCTCCACACAAAAGAGAAATAGATGATGTAGCACGCTGCCGGCTGAAGCTGCGTTGGCAGAATGTAAAGACTCAGCTCTCTGGCAACAGATGGGCTACGGGCTTCTTCTGACATGATCTGCCATCCAGCATATGTCAGACAGGCTGAGGAATCAAGGGGTTTCAGACTGAGGCTTTAGCTTTATCTTAAAAAAGAAAGACATCTTAGCTCTTGGTAGAGCAGGTGGTCAACAGCACAGTCAATGAAGTAAATGAGGCCTTACTTGGTTGCTTGGTGAAGGGATAGATAGCTCCATAGCACAGGGTAATAACTGAGGTGCTGTTCATCCTGTTGGACCACGGTGTATTTATCTTCAAATTCCTTTTCTGCTCTGCACGCAGTTGTATTGGCGAATATTCTTAACATCTAGCAAGTGAAGACGTTTGGTTTTGAGGATGGGAGAAGCCCTGGGGAGACCTTTGAATATCCAGAAGCGCTGACCTGCTGCCAACCTGCTGGGATCTCCACAGTGACCAAGGACAGTAAGCTGGTTTCTCACCTTTGGGTGGCCGGTCCCCCCATATCAATTTTGGGGTGAGCAGGGGAGGTAACAGCGTTGGCCTTGCCTTGGGAGGCGTTTCCAGAATAGACCCATCTTGGTATTTAAATTGCACAGTGTTTTAAAATAAAGAAACACCACATCTCTAGGATCTTGAACATTCTGGGCTTTATTTTTATTTCACTGTGGGAGTGAAATGGCTAATAGGTACGAAGCATGAGTAGTCATATCTAATTATAAAATCACTTGGTTGCATTTCAGTTGTCAAATCTCTGATTGTGGTAAGGTTTTTTCTTCCGTTGAAGCATTTTCTAATTGAGATTTCTAACCAAAGCCCAATTTTATTACAGGACAGGTTCTGTGCACCTTCATTATTCCTATTAAACTTATTGATTTAGATGGTACTTGTGAATTTTTCCCTTACCGGGCCAGGCTTGCTGCTGCTGGCCTTGCTCTCTTTAGCATCACTGTTAGGAAAGTTAAAAAAACAGCTTTTTTTGCTTTTTTGCTGAGAAGATCTGCAGAAGTCAAGGCCAGAGCGCTTAGATGGCTTTACGTGGGTTTTAATTATTTTCTAAAACTCTGGGATTTCAATCACCATTTGCTTACATCAGCTGTGACGCTGCCGTGGGGCATCAGCTCAGCCGTGATGACCGACTGACCCGCGGCAACGCGGGGACCTTCAGCCAAAAAAATTATAATAAACCAAAAAAAAGGGGCCGGGGGTGGAAGAGACGGACGAACGGCGGGGGTGCGGTGCCGCAGTGCCGGGGCTGTCGGGGCGGAGCGGCTCTGTCGCGACAGGCTGCGAGAGGCGGTGCCGGCGCGGGGCCCGCCCCCCGCGCAATGGGCTGTCCCGCATCCCCCGCATCCCCCGCGCCGTTGGTTCGCTCCCTCCTCCCCCCGGGAAGCGGCGCGGGGGGACCGGCCGCGCTCGCTGCCGCCATTTTAGGTGCCGCTGGCGGGCGGGGGAGGGAGGGAGGGGAGGAGGAGAGAAAAGGCGAGCGGAGCCGGGCAGCGCTTCTCCTCCTCTTCCTCCTCCTCCTCCTCCTCCTCGGGGCCGAGCCGAGCCCTCCGCCCGGCGCACAGCGGAGCCCGGACCAGCGGGGGCGCCACAGCCGCCCGGCCAGCCGGGGCTGCGCGCTGCCCCGCACCGCTCCGCGCTGCCATGCCGCCCGCCTCCTGCCTGCTGCTGGCCGCGCTGCTCTGCGGAGGAGCGGCGGCCGCGAGAGGTAAACAGAGCCGGGGCGGGCGGGGGAGGCTGCGCGGCGCCGGGGGAGCGGGAGGGCGGCGGGGGCGGGTGGGATGCCCGCGCTGGGGGGCGGCGTGCCGGGCGGGGAGGGTGTCCTTGGCTGCTTCGTCCTTCGCAGGGGGGGCGCGGCGGGGGACACCGCGGTGCGGGCGGGGAGGGGAAGGAGGGCGCTGGCCGCCCTCCCCGGGGTGACCCCGCGGCGGCCGCTGCACCTGCGGGAAGGGGAGGGGGGGGCGGCGGCGGCGACTCGGCGCTCACCTGCGCCCCGGGGCCTCGTTCCCCCGGAGGTCGGGCCCTGCGGGGGTCCGGACTCGGCTGCGTTACATAAGCGCGGCCCGGGCCGGCGATCCGCGGTGCCCGCGGCGGGCAGGGGTCGGCACTTGTTGCGGGGGAGGGTCACGGTGTGGAAACGCAGCGGGACCCGCCGGCGGCCCCGTCCCGAGCGGCCCGGCCGCGGGAAGCGCCGCTCCCCTCAGGGCAGCGCTCGGGGGAGCGCCCGGGTGGGCAGCGGGGAGGGGAGGTTGAACACCTCGGGGAGCCCCGGCTTATGTAAAGAACACTCGTCTGGTTGTTGGCCAGAGGAGACGGCTTTGCTAAACCTTCAGCCATAACGGCGTTTTTAAACGGTGGCCTTGTGGCTATCGATTGATTCCGTGGAGTAAAAGCAGACGCATTGCAGGTCTCCTCCTGAGCAGATTTCAGTAAGAGGCTTGCGAACGCTTCCTCACCTGAAGGTTACCCCTGGAATGGAGAACGCCGTTCCTGCAAGATGCAGCTAATCATATGATGAGATTCGAGATCTTGCGTTTAATTTGAACGTAGATGGGAAGCGTGGCTTTAAAATGGCTTAAAAACACATTGAAGGGATGTTCTTGATCTTAAACAGAACGAGCTCGTTCATGATCCATCTTGCTGCATTTCCCTACAGAGGATCAAGAAGCTGCTGCTGTAGTTAAGAAGTCTGCCAGCTGTTTAGGCAGTGGCCATAGTTTACCTGTACAAGATCTCTTAAGTACAACCTCTTCACTGATATTCTTGGAACCATTAAATTCAATGCATACCACACAAGTTCATTGAATTGCTAGGCTTTTCCATCATTTGAAATAGTGAATAAAAATGAAGATCAACCCCCCCTTTTTTAAGAAAGCTACTGTGTACTTGGAAACGAATGGCAAATTTAGGCAGCGTTACCCAGGACAGCTCTGGAGTTGGTTGGAGGCTGCACTTGTTTTCAGTGCAGTCCACAGAGCTGCCGGGCTGCGGGTCCTGGTCGCGCGTCACTGAGTTACACGCGAGGTCTGGTTTGGCTTCGTGTGGGCATTGCCTTCGTCCTCATGACGTTTTGGCTGCTCTTGGTGGGGCTGTTAATAATGTTACATAAAGATGCATTTAATGGGACGTGACCTCGGGAGAAAACCTGGAAAGTTGTGAGGGCAGCTCACTTTCACTTCACTCTCGTTGGGAGAAACATTTGTTTGGAAACTTTTATGATAAACTTTCCAGTTTGTGTTGTATTGTCCGTTCAATTTTTTTTTTTTGAGTACTGCTTCATTTTTTTTTCATCTGTGGCTTTAAAAGTCCTTGTTAGCAAGGTTGATAAGATTTATTATTAAACTGAGTTGTGCTTGGTTCACTAATGTGCAGAAATGGCCTGGAAGGGCCGCAGTGAGCAGTGAGTTCCACCCTGCAGTGCTGAGTATTCCTCAGTTGGAACAGAGGAGTGAAAAATGGTTTATTTTGTGATGATGGAATGAATCAGAAATAGCTCTGGGGGGACGTGATCTGACACAGAAGTTGGGTGGGAGCTGGCTGACCTACCATCTTCCCTGTGGTTAATTTAAGGGGTGCAAAGAGGGGTTTCAGGTTCTAAAGAGTTTTCCTCTCCAGTTAATGGAAAACTCTTGGGTCCCTTCCAGCTTACTGTCATTTAGGAAGGATATTGATCAAAAATAACGCTATCTGGAGGGAGCTTTGCTGATCTGTGATTATTTCAGGAAGATTTCTGGTGCTACGAATGTCTTCAATCCAAACCACAAACCACTTTCTGACCACCACGCTTTTAGTGCAGATGTTTCTTTCACATGGTAACAGCCTCTACAGTATGGGGCTGGTGGTTGGGTTTCTATCGCCTTTGTAGAGCCAAGGAAATTTAAGACTACCCTAAAGCATTATAAGAGAAAATTTGGCTCTTTATGGGAGCTGTTGGTTTTTTTCCTCTAAGGATTTATGAAAGTAAGAGACTACTGAGAAGAGACAGAATTCACCAGCGTTAGACCTTTCTATGGTGCATAATGCTTGCAGAAGTATAACATACAGCCATCTGTTCAGAAGCAAACAATTTTGATCTTTTTTTTCTATAGATATTTTATAAAACAATAGAGTGTTGTGGAAATTGAAATGGAGGAGAGATGGTCTGGGCAAGCACAGGTGCCGTAGTGTGTTTGCAATACTGTTGTGCCAGTGCCTTCTCCCCTGTTATTAGACTGCAGGTTGTGCTGTCTGTGCCAAGTTACCGGGAAGATGTATCTGGATTTCTAAATTTATCTTTGGTTTGAGGTGTTAATATTCCTGCAGACTTGAGATCACCAGTTTCAGATTGTTGCAAGGAGGTTTTTTTAAGGAGGAGGGCAGAAGCTGGACTCACAGCCTTCCGTTTCTCCTGGAAGTTGGAAGGCTTGAAGTTAAACCTGGATGAGGCCACAGGACAGCGCAGTGTGAGCGTCTCAAACACATTACATTAGAATTCGGATGTTCTGGGTAAGGCAGCATCTTTTGCCCTGAAAATCTAAGTTTCTGGTAGCTTAGTGGCTCGTGGCTGTGGAACTGTTCAACAGTAGAGGAAGAACTTCTGGAGTCTTTAGCATTTTGTGAACAAAAGCACTTTGACCATTTTTCTGAGCCATATCTCTCATTCTATTTGGGTGTATTCAGAGAACTCTATCTGATTTTTTTTTTTAATGATATTAAGGGGCATACATCTTGTATCATTATCATTATTGTCGAAGACAGAAGCGATACCTCAAAACATGAAAGAGCTTATTAAGTCAGAAGCCTCAGTCTTAAATAAATCTCGTTTTGCACTGTAATTTATTTGATTTTAACTGATTGACTCACATTGGCTTCAGTAGGGACTAAACCTCCTTAGGAGCCTTTAGAAAGGATTATTGGAAACCTCAGTGCCTTTGAAGAACTGTCTGTCCTTTGTTTGTAGTATTAGGTCTCATCTCACTTGCTTTGTGTTCAGATTGAAAACAAGTTGCTGCTGCTCCCAGTTGGTTTCCCTGTTTTTAAATGGAGTCAGCAAGTAGAGCCAGAAGTGCTGGTTACACCGAGGTGATGTTACTGTATTTATTTGTAAATAAGATTCCCTTTCAAGGAGTGAAGTTTATAAATATGATAGCAGTTAGAAAGTAAGTGCTTTTCACTCTTGCACTATAATTAGCGACATTTATGGAAACGTTTATCAAATGAATGTTTACAGCCACAGGCTTGTTTTCTATTTTAGTGTTCTGTTTAGTTTAAAACATGTTAAATTTCACCTCAGAAATTAAGACTTTGTTGTCTTAATCCTATTTAGACTGTTTTGTGATGGAATATTTTTGTTTGCTGTTTTCCCTGCCAGGCTTTTATCTAAATATCCCTTACCTAAGGTCTTTGGCGCTCAGCACGTTTCTTCTGCTGCAGTTGTGGGTAATAAAAATTGCAGCTAGTTTCTAACCAGGCATTTGCACGCACCTGAGTTTCAGACTTAGAGCAATATTTCCATGTGTCTTTGTACAAATGAAGTCCGATTTAGGCAACCTGTTGGCAAGTGGTGATAAACCAGAGACTTTTCCCTAGGTAAAATAGAATAAAGCCTGTTGAATTCCTGTAGCCGTTAGTTTGAATATGGTGTTTGGAGAATTAGCGTCAATTGTGCAGGCACGTGAGAATTGGAAAATGTTATCTCGTGCTCCCAATGTGTGACAGTTGAGCCTCCAGGACTGTGGCAAAGGATCCAGAATAGAGATGGGAAATTGTGGGATAGGTTTTGACCACTTGATTTTCCTTCAACTGGGAGCTGTAGAGGATCTCAGTGGATGCCCCTGCCCTTACCTGAGCCCTTCATCCCTCTGTGTTTTCTTGCTACCTCCAGCTGGTAAAGGAAATTCTAGTTTGTCTTGGAAACCCATACTAGAGATAAGGAAAGTTCCATGCTATCCAGAAACTCAGCATTGGAGCAGAACTTGTGTACAGTTTTATCCCATTGTTTGTACCTGCTTGTAAGAAAATGTTTTTTTTTGATAAAATTCTAGGTATGAGAAGGCCAAATGAAGTAAACAAATATTTTCCTTACCAGTGCATATTTCAAGTTGTTTATATACAAAGTTAATCGTCACCCATTCTCATAGGAAACAGGCTGAATTGCCAACTGGTGCGTGCGGGGCAGGAACAGAACACCCATTATAATCAGACCGTGCTACACCCTTTCGTATTGAACTTTGCTTTCAGGGTGGAGAAGGCATATTTTATTGTGTAGATCTTTTCTCCTTGGCTGAGCGATATTTTTCTGTAATTACATACTACACAAGCTTGTTCTTTTAATGATATTGCTTGAAATTTCATCAGAACAGTACTAAATAGTGAATATTCAACGTAAGACATGCTTTGGAGTTTTAATTGTCTCACCGAAAGGCATGCTTATATTCTCTTCCATCAAGAGGAAGACAATCAGACAAAAGATGTGTAGTAATTAAAGTTTGTGTCAGACCTTCAAGACAGGAGCAAATGAGTGTTTACCCAGTTCACTGAGTGCAGTTCATTTCAATTGACGGAGACTGTAATTCTCTTTTTATGCAATCTCTGAGTTTTTTCATGAAGTCTCAAAGGTGGATTTTGGAAATCTATACTTTATTGTCCCTAGACCGAGCTGCCTAGCTTTCAAACTCTAGTACCTGTAATTGAGTTAGTTCAACATGTTTACCAGTTAAGAATTTGTTTTGACATAAAGCACCTTGATCTAATTCTAGAGATGCGTAGCGTGGATCAACACCACAATGTATTTGAAATAGTTATCCGGAAGAAAACAATATTTTCAGCTACAGTCCTTTGTGGTTGAAGTGTGTCCAAGCCTTCGGTTGTGTAGGTGCCAGATCCCATTTAAGTCAAATGAGCTTCTGACGACTGGTAAGAAGATAACCAAAGTCCTCAGAAAATACTTCGATAATTACGTGTAGTTTTAATTGGTTCTAGTATTTCAATGTGAACCTAACTATTTGGGATTGCTTTAAGATAATAGCTTTTGATGATAAAGTTTCCATACTAGCCCTAAACCCCATTACCCTGCCTACGCATTCATTTCCATTCATTAATTTGTTTAAACAGCAGGAGAATTTGCTGCTGGTTGATGTGCTGGGTTGCGTTCTGCAGCATTAGCCATTGCATCCTTTCTTTAACATGTTATACGTTTATTTTCTGCAGAACAGCCAGTAGTAGTTCCAGCCGGTGTTAGCAGAAACTGGTGTGAATGGATTTTCAAGCCCAGTGTTGAAGGCACACAACTCATCAGGCACCAGTTCCCTGTCCTCCCGTTGAGCAGCAATTATCTCCAGATAAACCGGGTTAGACACGTGGCTTGTGCTCCCCTCGCAGATGCACGTTCAGGCATTGCTTGCCGGCAGTACAGGCTCTGGCATGACCTTTGCAATTCAGTTTGCTGCCTGGAAAAAGGAAGATGCTTGACTGCCTTGTGAGTTCTTTTTTGGTCGGTAAAGCTAAGTAGAAGTCGGCATGCTGTGTGGTGCCAGGGCGGCTTCCTCACTCGACTAGATTAAATGCTAGTTGGGATTTACAAGAGATTCCAGTTGAGGCGCTTACAAATAGTGTGAATATTGTATTTCAAGGAAACCAGTGTAGTTTATCCCAGTTAAATGGCAAGAGATTAACAGCTCAGGGCACTTTGTTAGTGTCAAGCTTGGACTAGACCGACTGTTTTGGTGTGAAATGGACAGTCTGGCTTGGAACAACTTTCTCTGTAGATTTCAGGAGTTTGGGGGCAATTAAAGAGAAAGAAAATATGAAAGGGTGGTTTTCAGTCCAGCATTTAATAATATTTAAGCTGAGTGGGATCAGAATAATATGTGGTTCAGTTTTGCAGCTGGTTCAAGGGAAGCAGTAAATATATCGCTTATATTTCAGATGCTGGCTTGAGAATTCCTTATAGCGTGTGGTTGTGCTGGAGTCAGTAGATCCCAAATATGGATAACGGGCCTTTCCTGGGTATTCAGCACTAAGTTTGGTGGGCTTTTTAAAATCCAGTGATGTTTAGCCTTCAGAAACACAAAGGGATCTAAGCTTTATGTTTTAAAATCTGGTGATGTTTTAGCCTTCCAACACAAAAGGGTTTAAGCTTTATGATTTTATTGTCTAGAGCACAATAAAAGGACATGACTTTGCTTTTGCCTGCGCCTGTTGTTTGAAGGTTCGCTCGACTCTGCAGATGCTTAACATACTCATAATTCTGTTCATATGTGGTTACGCTGCTTCAAGCTTTTGTAGAGCTCCCTACCCGACAGCAGTGGGGTTTACTGGAGGTTGCTAAATTAGGAGAAAGTTCCTCAATGCTTAACAAAAAATAGTTGTGATCTACATTCAGAAACATTAGAATGGAGATGGAGTTTATTTCTGGCAGAGAGCTGCTTTGGTATTTCATCCGAGGCCCTTGCAAAGACTAAGACGAGCAGATGAAAGGACTCTGATCCGTTCACTTGATGTGTAAGTGTGTTAGTGAAACACTTCTCTTTAGACCAGGTTTGGATTGAGAGACGTTTCGATTGGAGATTCACACTTTAGGAATGATCCGTGAGTCCCTTCCGGTGCGACAGAGTCAGTTTTAAAACGCCGAGTTCCTTGGTGCTGCGGCAGCGCCTGCTCGGGGTGATCAGAACAATGCGGCTGACATTTAGCGGGCTGTTTGGTATGCTGGATATTGAAAGCACGCCCGTGTGAGTGTGTTGTGGCAATAAAGATTGAGTAAAACCGCACGGCGGTAATTAAACACTGTTTGCGTTGAAGCAGTTCCCTCTTGCTGCATTATGGTGCACAAAGATGTGATATCCTGGCCAGCAGTGTGGTGCTACTAACCAGTAAAAGATGGCAGATGAAAGCGTATTGGGAGAGGATTATGGTTTCCTGTGTGAGTTCTCTGCTTCTGGGTTGAATCATTTGTTTAAATGTCCTTTTATCACCATTTTTTTTTTAATTCCTCTGGGTGAGCATATGCCAGACACCATGAATCCATTTTAGTTTGTAGGAGAGGCAGGATTCAAAGTCTGGGTTAGCCGTACATCTCTAGTTTGACAATCTGCTCGTATAATTCCTTGCAAAGGTGAAATAGCAGGACTCATCTATACAGCGCATTGTAGCTGTAGTGTATGCTTTGCTGTGCTTGCACAGGCATTTATTTCAGTTTTTGTAATTATTTGATCTCAAAAAGACCGCAATCTGGGTGATACCAGCCACTGATACTGTTTGGTATGTTTGTAATAACCTCTAGCAAAGCATTTCTTATCTTGGATTATACATCGCTGACTGGAGATGTCTTGGGTTTGTAAGATAAGGAGCGGTTTTCAGACCCTCTAGAAGAATGTTTTCCATAGGTTCTAAGTAGCTAGATACATACAGCCTTCCAGAATCAGATCTGGGAAAACGGTATTAATTTAAGAAACAAGAGTATGTGGTAACCTGAGAGGTTTTTAGAAGTGGCAGATACACATTGCCCAGAACCACCCAGGTGAAGCTGTAGGACCTCAGTGTGCTGAGAGCTGGACCGAGAGAAATAATACATTCAACTGTCAGGAGGAATTAGGTGTTACACCACAGATACTGGTTCTGTGGGCTACAAGCTGTGTTTATATTTGGAGAGTGCATAACATAAAGATACATATTTAATAATCAGGGCTCTCTCACATTGGATTGTCACGTAGTAGGTGATAACGTAGTAGATAACACACCTTTTTCTCTTCCATCTTTTGTGATGCACGAGTAGAAACTTCCTTGGCAAGTGTCCTTAGAGCTGGTGTAGAAATTAAGTTTGACCTCTGTCCACCTGTCTCTTAATGATAAGAAAGAGCCCCATACAAGACAAAATGCTGAAACTGGAAAAAGCCATCATGTCCTGAAGAACAGTCCAACAACTGGATCCCAGGTTTCCCAAGGTGCGGAGAAGCAGAGTGTGAACAAACCCGTGTCTTTGACGTTGGCCGGTCCTTCTTTGCCTGGTGCTGGATACAGGTTTTCCTGGTGTCGCACTTGGCGCTGGTGACAGCGGCTCCCATCACTGTTACAACTGAATTGCGCTTCAGGGGCATCTTAAATCCCAGCGTAGTTAAGCAGCTAATTTAGATTTTCCAAGTTACTTTAGGAAAGCCTGCAGGGACACTCAGCTCTTCTGAACACACTTAGCCGGGATTTTGTCTCAGATGTTTTAATTTAGTAAAAAACCAGTTCAGGTGTAGAAAAATGAAAGAGGAAAATACTGGAATCAGTATTGTAAAGCATTTTCAGTTTCAAACATTCTGAGTTGGTACTTTGTTTTCCTTTCAGTTAACAAGCATAAGCCATGGATTGAAACAACCTATCATGGGATAATCACAGAAAACGACAACACGGTGCTTTTGGACCCCCCCTTGATAGCCCTGGACAAAGATGCACCTCTGCGGTTTGCAGGTAAGGAGTGCATCTGCGGTTCTCTTCTAAGAAGTGGAAATGCTTTCTTAAGGACGAATGCAGTGTGTTTTCTCTAACATAATATTCCAAAGCTTTTAGAACCTGGAAAACATTTGTGTGTGGACCAGAGTTTTATTTCATATTTACAGCTGTATCCAAATGTCCAAACCAGAAGGTATTCCACATTGCAGGTATTTCATGTTAATTCTTCTGATCTTTTTTTAACATAGTGTCAAACCTGTTCCCCCGTTGTCTGGATTCCACGTTTCACAGCGTTCAGTCTGCGAGTTCTGAAACAATTATTTTCTTGTCACTTTGAAGAGAGTTTTTGGTTTTCTTAATGGTTTTTGTTTGTGTCTTAAAAGGTTGAAGACAGTAATTAGTAGAATTAAGATGGTGTTTGCTTGGTAAGTTTGGGTAGCAGTTTGGAGTATTTTACAAAATGGACGGTCTCTTCTACCTGAAGAGGCTTTTTCTCCTCTAGCAAAGAATATAGAGGTTGATACACAAGATATTTGCAAAATGTAGGCTCATTCTTCACTATCAATATGGGACCAATAGATGACAGTTTTCTTTCAAACCCATGCATAGTTTTTTTCTGGAAACTCCTGGTTAGGAATACCGTATTCATTAATTGATGCAAGGTTATGGAAAGTACTTTTTTTTGTTTAACAAAATATTAGAAGACTATGTTTGAAGAATAACATGAGCTTAAACTGGATGCTTGCAGAAGCTTATTTGGTTAAGTAAAATTTTAAACTTAAGAATCCCGGTAGAATACCCAGCGGATGTGACATGAGCTGTTTTTGGGAGTGCTGCTTAGCCCGGCTTCAAAGAGGCACTGATTGAAAAAGAGACTGATTAAATTAACAGCCATTTGAAACATTTATCGTGCTGACTGCATTGTGTGCTATGGTATTATAGTAACTCAGTCACAATGTCTTAAAGTGGTACTTAAAGTAACAGTTTTGTTGCATTATCATAAGGCTGTAATTATCTCCAAGGTTGCCTTGTGAATTCAGGAAGCTCAGATATAGTGTTTAAAGCTTTCAGATTCAGAGTGTCTCATGGATCCGATACACGCGGCAGAGACTCTTAAGTGATCTTACCTGGAAATAAAACTGCTCTCTATGAAAAACTTTTCATTTCCAAGTGAAGGAGCTTGTGTTGGGACTGGTAAAATATCTTCAAATATATTATCAAATTTGCAGAGGAAAATCCGATGTCAAATCATCTTTTCAAATGAGGCTGTTTTTCCATTGTGTTGGTCTAAATAGGATAAATCTGCTTTCATTTAATGAACATTTTTACCAACTGGAAGTTGATTTTATTAAACGCTTGTATAAAGATACGTTTTGGCTTTCAGATACTTAACAATTCCTAAGCAGCAGCTGAACAATGGATTTTAAATAGTTATCTTAAACTCTGAGTACAGCACGCTAACGTCGTAAAGAAATTGCCCTTGATACAACTATTGAATTTGAATTGCGTGAATTTTGAATGGCTCTGCTGTGGGAATCTAGGAGAGTTTTCATCTCCTGTTAAATGAACAATACTTGGATCTGTCCTAGAGGAGCCCAAATGTGGGAGTGATGTGGAGTCAGCGATCTCAGTTTAGATGGCGCTGTGCTCGTGTCCTGGGATGGAGAATAACGTGCTGATTGTCCAGCAGCGTCTCTGGGGGTGTTTAAGTGTGAGAAGCCCATTAGATCAGTGACATGTTTTCACAGCAAAACAAAGTGTTGCCAGGACCTAACTGGTATATTCCCACTTAGAAATCAGATTTATTCATGCTTCAGAAGGGTGGATACTTTAATTAACTGTGCCTCTTAGCTGAGCTGGGAAACTTCTGGACTGTCTGCAGGTTTAAAATATTTTTAATACAGCTTTGTGCTTAATTTCAGTTTTGAGCATGTTGAAACATATTGAAACTAGTTCATTTAAATACTTTGTAGTGCATCACCTGTGGGGCAAGTAGAACTAATATTTTATTGCTTTGCTCACTCCGTGCTGTTGGCAGGATCCTAAAATTCAGGTGTGCAAAGTAAGCAGGGTTATCTAGACATATATTTCTAGGGTAATTTGTATGGGTTTTCATCTGAAATGACACACTTTTGAAAATGGAGTTTCACAGAATCCCAGAATGTCAGGGGTTGGAAGGGACCTGGAAAGCTCATGCAGTGCAATCCCCCATGGAGCAGGAACACCCAGCTGAGGTTCCACAGGAAGGTGTCCAGGCGGGTTTGAATGTCTGCAGAGAAGGAGACTCCACAACCTCCCTGGGCAGCCTGGGCCAGGCTCTGACACCCTCACCAGGAAGAACTTTCTTCTCAAATTTAAGTGGAACCTCTTGTGTTCCGCTTTGAACCCATTGCCCCTTGTCCTGTCACTGGTTGTCACCGAGAAGAGCCTGGCTCCATCCTCCTGACACTGCCCCTTTAGATATCTGTAAACATTAATGAGGTCACCCCTCAGTCTCCTCTTGTCCAGCTCCAGAGCCCCAGCTCCCTCAGCCTTTCCTCACACGGGAGATGCTCCACTCCCTTCAGCATCTTGGTGGCTGCGCTGGACTCTCTCCAGCAGTTCCCTGTCCTTCTGGAACTGAGGGGCCACAACTGGACACAATATTCCAGGTGTGGTCTCCCCAGGGCAGAGCAGAGGGGCAGGAGAACCTCTCTGACCTACTGACCACCCCCTTCTAACCCACCCCAGGTACCATTGGCCTTCCTGGCCACAAGGGCCCAGTGCTGGCTCATGCTCACCCTGCTGTCCCCAGGACTTTGAATAGGGTTACGCCAGGTTGCCGTGGCCTAACTGCCTGATGTGTAGAGACCCTGTGGGTTCTGTCTTTTGTTCCGGTTTTTGAGTCATGTTGCAATTTGATCCTAAATGGTTTCACTGAAAAAAATATAAAGGACAGCTACATTTTCTATTGTACGTGAATTAGTGTCTAAAATCAGTTTAATGCCTGAAGCTCTTAGTACGGATTTCTCTTTTACTATGCAAAAACGAACAGAATTTTTATTGCATTTGAAACAAACTGTTCTATCTGGATGCCTTCACATGGCTGAATGTGTTTTGTTATGAGAGTGTAACGCAGGATCTTGGTAGCAAGATGTTGAAATGTTTCCCTTGGGGAAGGAAATCTTTCCTTGTTTCTGTGATGTGTCTGTAATAGGGTTTTAATCCCTCTCCCCCCCCAGCCCTAGAGAAAACCAGTTCCCAGCCACAATACTTTATTTTCCCCTTACTAATCTGGGATGCAAGAAATATTTTTGTGGGGGTTAGGAATTTTTTGACTTGGAGCACGTTTCTACATGGAGTTTTGAAAATACTCTTGCAGAATCTTAGTTTACTTTTAGGAAAAACAAAACAAACCACACAAACAAATTAAAACCAAACCAACCAACCCATCAAAACCCCAAACCACACAAACAAAAAACCCCCCCAGACAAAAAGCTTGGAGTTTAACCAATTATGATTTTGAGGGCAGTGAAGAACAGGGTTAATTGTCTTTTTATTAAAACTGTGCAACTATTCCAGATGCCCGTCATGGTCACTTAATACCATTGTAAAACTTGGTTTTATCTGAGCTCTCCTTGTAATCTATTTATTCTTTGACCCCTCTTGACAGGTTTAATTCTAAGGAGGCCTTAGCTTTCCAAGTTACCTCCCTACACCCTCTGACAACAGCCTGATGTTCTCCCCAGGTGGCCAGCCCCTCCTTCCATGATCTATAAACTCTCCTCTTCCACTTGAGCACTCCCAGCAGTTCCATGTTTAACCACGTAGGTCTCCTGGCTCCCTTCCTTGACTTCCTACGTGTTGTAGGTCATAATCTCCTGCCCTAACACAGGTTTCTAACTCCTGCTTATTCCCCGTGCTGCACGCATTGGTGTGCAGGCATTTCAGAGAGCGAGCTGAGCGCACCTATTTCACCCCAGGGGTATGGGAGGCCTCCCAGCCTTCATCAGCTCTAGGGTGATGCCCTACTGATGCAAGCCCAGCTACAACCACATCCCCCTTGGAGTCTGGTTTAAAGCTCTCCAAAGGAGCCCTGCTAATTCCCGTCCCAGCATACTTTTGCCCCATGTATCACTGTTTGGACTGGTGTCTTGTAAAACCAGACGTTACCAAAGAACCCAAAGCCCTGCCTGTAGCACCAGTCCTGGAGCCAACTGTTTACAGACTGAATTTTTCTATTCCCACCCATATCATCACCCAAAACTGGAAGGAGGGAGAGAAAATCACTTGAGCCCCAGACTCTTTTACCATCCATCCCAAGGCCTTGAAATCTTCTCTCATTCCCCTCAGAGCTCACAGGAGATCCCCGGAGCCTGTGGAATCCTAGATGTATATATTTAAATATATATTATTATTCAAATCTTTGCTCTCCAGCATTACAGTATTGCAGCAGTAGAATAAAATGATAGAAATGTGTCGGTTGCTTGTTTAACCTGGAAAAGCAAAATGCTGCTAGGAATATATAGAGCTGCTCCTCCTCCCCCCGGTTTCTTACATTAGAACTTTTATGTTCATTAGGATCACAATTTAATGTGTATCATTTGTAATCATGAATTATGGCAATGCTGTTGAGTTCGGTTTGATGTAGATTTAAATTTTGCAAATGCGAGGTGTTATACGATCTACACTGATAAAAATTGATGTGGAAATGCAGAAATCCCATGACACTCAAAAGGGGAGGATGAAGTTTTTTAATTGTAGAAACATGATGGTTTCAGCATAATAGAGAAAAGCTTTAAGTTCTTTAACATGTCTTCTTTAAATAGAATAGTCTAAATAAATTCTGATAAATTCTATTTTATGGGTAGTTCTTCATCACATGGAATTTTGAAAATATCTTTTGTTTAGCACTTGGTATTATTAAAAAAATGAAAGAGGAAAAAAAGAAAAAAGCCTCTTAATAAACCTATGAAATACTTCAGAATTAAAAAAAAAAATGACAATTTGGAGAAAAGATTAAGTCATATTCAACATAACTAAAACTCTGCAATTGTAACAGTTACAGCAAATCACCGCTGGAATTTCCAAGTACCATTTCTCCAAAGCTTCTCTGTGTAATGTGTGCATCTGTGCCTTTTTCCTTATGTGCTCCCTCCCAGCCTTTCCTGTTACTGACTTGGGTTTATCTTCTCTCCCTTTAGAGAGTTTTGAGGTGACAGTCACCAAAGAAGGTGATAAAGGGTTCTTTCTGTCCCTGTTATGAATATTAACCTACTAACTTTGGTTGTGAAATGGGGAATCAGCACTTAAACAGAAGATCCTGTCATGCTCTTTTGTCCCATTTATTCTCCCAGTTTTTTTTCTATTTTAAAATATATCGATTTAAAAAAACTGTTATGTAACCAAACCCTTGGTTAGAAATATCTGTAAATCAGACATCCATTTGAACCATTGGGGATTATTTACATTATGTGGACACTGGAGAAGTGGGGAAATTAGTGTTTTCTGGTATTTGCACTCATGGCTTACTTCTTTGGGACAGCATTAAGTTTTTTCCTATGCTTTGTAAAGTAATATTTAACTGCCGGAGCATTATAACACCTTCCCTGCAGTACACTTAGTTCGGTAGTTTAAAATCTGAATTAAATACCTTTTTTTAATACCTCTAGACATGTGTACAATAGGAGTGCGCTCTTGGTACTATAGTACCACTGAAACTCTAATAACGAAAGAGTGGTTAACGTTGGTATGAGAAAATCACCTTCAAAACATAAACTATACAGATAAAACACCCGGTGTAGGTGATGAGATGGTTTGTGGAGGGGGTTTGGGGGCACATCGGGGTGTGAAAGGTTTCGTAGTGGAATCTTAGGCTCTGATGTGTCTTAAAATGATGTACTAGGGACTTGCAAGTTTGTTGGTTTGAATAGAAAGGAAAGCCACCTAAATCGTTCCACGTGAGTTTCCTTGGCGAACAGATTTGGTCCCCACTAGTGGATAGCTGTTGAAATGGATGCCTGAAAAGTTGGTATTTCTACCTTTCTCATTCAGTAGTTTCTTTTTGATTCCCTAATTTTAGCCAGGTACATTGCACAGGAAGACTTTCTCCTTTGATCCGTTGACGGAATTTCTGTAATTTTGGTGCTGAACCTGTACTCGAAGCTTTTTCATCCCTCGACTTGTAACTGTGCATTTTATTTTAACCTTTTGCTCTGGTCAAAATAAACACGCTGCCCAGCTATTCCCAGTAGCTTGGCATAGAAGATATTACCAGTGGCCTTGGCTGTACGCTCCTATAAGATCTACTCGTACCCTAGAGCTATCTCAAGTACTCCTGTGAAATGCCTGTCTACATTTCTCTTTTTCTCTTTTGTATTCCTGCATGAATGGATGCAAAGTAATCGAGTTGCTTGGACGGCAGACGTATGCTTCTTTTTACTAAAGTTCCCAGAAATCACCCGTTTTAAAGCACAGTGCTTTTGCTTTGTCCACAGACCCTCACAAACCCTTGGCTGCAAAATTTTCGGTCGTTTATTTGTAAAAAGTGTCATCACCTTGACCAGTTACTCACCTCCCTTCCTTTGAATCTGTAGGTGAGATTTGCGGATTTAAAATTCACGGGCAGAATGTTCCCTTTGAAGCAGTGGTGGTGGATAAATCCACTGGGGAGGGAATAATTCGCTCTAAAGAGAAGCTGGACTGCGAACTGCAGAAGGACTACACGTTCACCATCCAGGCCTACGACTGCGGCAAGGGACCAGATGGAGCCAACGCAAAGAAATCCCACAAGTAAGTCAATCCACGGGGGCCGAGGGGAAGCTCTGTTTCCAGCCATCTCCTACTCGCGGTGATTTATGGTCTGTGTATTTAATGTAAACCAAGTTTTAATGCTGGAAGACTTTCATGTAATGGTAATATAAATGAGCAGCAGAATGGAAATGAACTGCTTTGACATCTCTTGTCGCTGCATTCTAGATGCTGCTGCTTTATCCCTTGACGCCTCTGAATTTACATTGGAAAACGGCGTGGGGATAGAAACAGGAAAACTGTTGATGTAGTTAAAATCTGGCTTGAGTTGGTACAGGGAGTTTGCATGGGATACCAAGCCTGGGCATTGTTTCAGAATTCAGTTTCTAAACCCAAAAAACTGGTTCAAGAAGTCAATCTGTGTTAAACTTGACAAAATGGAAAAAAATACATGTTGCTATCATTTCCAGACAGCCTCAAAAACAAAAAAGCAAGGTCGGTAGCCTAAGGTTCATCTGTGCCTAGATGAAAGAGTGGGAACAAAGCGATCTTTAGCTAATCTTTATCTAAAGAAAAAACCACAACGTAAAACGCTCTCTAGAAAATCCACTGGAGAAAAGCTGTTGAACACCCTGGTGTAAGCATCTGCAGAGCGTGTGGGAGATTCCTCATCGCGGGGAGCAAAGAAGGGCGTCAATAAGATCTAAAGCCGAGCAGCAGTCATCTCGGTGATAAACACAGCTTATTATTCTATAGCTGTCTGCTTCAAATAGGCAACAGAAAGTTATCACCGGAAGGATTACGCCTGTGTAAAGTAGTTGTGCCCTTGAACTCTGATAGTTTGACTTCTGAAGAAAGATTTCCAAGGAGACGGAAAACCAACAAAGGTTTTGGTGGCTTGGCTGGGGTTACATTCTTTGTTCCGTTTCTTAGCGTACGGTTCCTTCTCTACACTGTAGAATTTTTTCCTACTAATTTTTCAGGCTGTGTTGGTTGATTGAGATATAAACTTGCTTCTGATGGGTCTATTAAAAATTACGGTTATCCAAATTAATGGTTTTGGAATGAACCAGTGCGGATCCAGCAGTGTGCTCTGCACCTCCTCCTTTCCCACAGCAGAATGACGGGTTCCAGGGCCTGCGCCTCCAAACCACTGTTGAAATTCCCTGCCCTGTGGCTCTATGTGTTATGGGTTTTGTGGCTTTTAACCATTTTGGAGTTCAGCTCTTAAAGTCAGGAACATAAAGTGTGTTTGGTAGAGAAGCCATTTTTTGGTGGCATTTATTTAGCACATAGACTAAAATAAAACCTTAAAGTTTTGTGGGGTTTTTTAGCATAAACATCAGAAAACTCTTATGGAATGACTGTAGTGATTGAATTATTTATTAGTTTACATTCTAGATACTTTTCCTTATTCACCTTTTCTCCTTGGTTACTGACAGAAACTGCCTTATTTTCCTATTCTCTATATACAGGCAATCACTGCCAGGCGTAAAAGGATGGAATTCAAGATCCAATCTGTTTAGGATTATCTCAATAGCTATATGATGTGCTAAAGTGTATCTTCCACTTCTGTGATTCTTGCATTTAAATTGTCTCTCATTCCCACATCCAAGAAATAAGCCAGTTTTCACTGACTTACACCACTCAGTACTTTATTACCAAAAAAGAGCTAATCAAATGCACTTGACTGAGCTCTTAGTCTAAGACCAGTCTTAACTGTCATTCTTGTTCGCATGAGATAAAAATGAGGTGTTTATATCAAATACTGTGGCAAGCAGGAAAGCACTAGAAGGATTGAACTGTTCTAACAGAAGTAAAAGCCTATTGTCACAGCTATTTTGTTGTATTTCTGTAAAATGGCAGCAGTTTATTATCAAGTAAACAACAATAGTAAGCAATAATCTAAAACTACACTGAATTATATAGCAACACACTGGAAAAATATCCACTGTTTCCTGATCAGGGTAGTTGAGATTGTTGGTTGGATTAGTAATTCATCACTTCTTTCAGGGAGCTTGAATTGTGAAGGATGGATCGAGCTGTAGAAGAGGGAGCTGTTTTATCAGATTCCTCGCACGAACAGGAGTTTTGCAATATATAGAGAACTGACCTTCCTGTTCTACTTCCAGAGCAACGGTCCATATTCAGGTGAACGACGTTAACGAGTATGCTCCTGTGTTCAAAGAGAAGTCGTACAAGGCGACGGTTATCGAAGGGAAGAGGTACGACAGCATCCTCAGAGTGGAAGCGGTGGATGCGGATTGTTCGCCTCAGTTCAGCCAGATCTGCAGTTATGAAATTGTAACTCCGGACGTACCTTTCGCTATTGACAAAGATGGTAAGGGTGCGATGAGAGATGGAGTGGGAATTACTATAATTTGCTGCCCTAAGAATAGGGCAGTGTCCAGTTAAATGGACACGTTCACTTCAGCAGTTTGATTTGATAATGGAAAGTAAGATGTCTTTCAATGCCAATACCATGTGCTGGCTACTGATGTAAGGAGCAGATGGTCTGTTCAATGTGTGTTGTTTCTTGAGAAATGCCCTTCAAAATAAAAGAAATACAGTAGCTGTATTATGTTTTAAACCAGCTCTTAGTAAGCTGCTTTTATTTCCCCCCTGTAATTTTCTGTTCTGTATTAGGATAGCTTTTGCTGATTAGCTTTCAAAACCAGGATTCCACATGTGCTTTTCACATTGGAGATGCTCCTATGTGGCTCTGGAGATGACAGTACTGTGGTTATGTTATTGGGTTTGAAGTGTAGTGATTTGTTTAGGTCATTTCCTTTCTGCCAATGATCTATAGACCCTTCAAAAATCTGTCGACCACTTGGGGTTCAAGCAAGCTGATTAAACCAAGCAAGACAGTTTAGTGGGCTTTAGTTTGATTTTTTGGGGGATCTACATTGCCAAATGAGTAGCTATTTACATCTGATCATTGCTTTTTTTTGTGTCAGGTTATATAAAGAACACAGAAAAGTTAAATTATGGTAAAGAACATCAGTATAAACTGACAGTAACAGCATATGACTGTGGGAAGAAGAGAGCTGCTGAGGATGTGTTGGTTAAAATTAGCATTAAGCCCACATGCAAGCCTGGCTGGCAAGGTTAGTTTGATCTCCTTCCTATCTGCTTTCAGCATTTGCTGGTACCTTCAGTTAAACACCAGAGATTTTTTAATATTGTTTATTTGGATAAATGCACAGGTTGGAGCAAAAGAATAGAATACGAGCCCGGTACTGGTTCGTTAGCTCTCTTCCCCAGTATGCGCTTGGAGACGTGTGATGAGCCAATAACCTCAATTCAAGCAACGGTTGAGCTGGAAACCAGCCATATTGGTAAAGGCTGCGACAGAGACACCTACTCAGAGAAATCCATTCACAGACTCTGTGGTAAGAAAACTTTTGTCTCTCTTGCTTATCAGTTTGCCTTTGATTATTATTTTAGAATACAAATCACAGAATCCCAGAATGTCAGGGGTTGGAAGGCACCTGGAAAGCTCATCCAGTGCAATCCCCCATGGAGCAGGAACACCCAGCTGAGGTTCCACAGGAAGGTGTCCAGGCGGGTTTGAATGTCTGCAGAGAAGGAGACTCCACAGCCTCCCTGGGCAGCCTGGGCCAGGCTCTGACACCCTCACCATGAAGAAGTTTCTTCTCAAATTTAAGTGGAACCTCTTGTGTTCCAGTTTGAACCCATTACCCCTTGTTCTATCATTGGTTGTCACCGAGAAGAGCCTGGCTCCATCCTCCTGACACTCACCCTTTATGTATCTGTAAACATCTGTGAACTCCAGTGAGTGGATGTGGTCTTCTATTTGCACCTAGTTTCCTCCAACTTTTTGCCTAGCATGCAATAAAAAGCATGAAAAATTGGCTGAAGGTGACTTTTAAAATTATTCTCAAATGCAGTAAAAGGATCCCTTTCTTCTGCCTCTCCCCTCACTTATATAGACTAATAATTTCCCTCACATGAGATTGATGTTCACGAGCTGAAAGGATGTTCCAAGGAGGATTGCTTGATGTGTGATGGTAGTGCGTAATCCTGACAGCCCTGAAAAATTAGTGCTCAGACAAACAGTCTGGTTTGAGACTAGTGGTGATCTTTTGAGTTTCTACCTTTTTTCATTGGAGTATTTTTATTGTAGGTGCTGCTTCTGGCACCGCTGAGCTCCTTCCCCCTCCGAGCAGTGCTGCCAACTGGACAATAGGGCTTCCCACGGACAACGGGCACGACAGCGACCAAGTCTTTGAGTTCAACGGCACCCAAGCTGTGAAGATCCCGGACGGCGTTGTCACAGTCAACCTAAAAGAGCCCTTCATGATTTCAGTATGGATGAGGCACGGGCCTGGAACCAAAGAGAAGGAGACAATTCTCTGCAATTCAGACAAGACAGGTAGCTTCAGATTAGGCAGGCTTGTTTTTCTAATTCTATTCCAATTTACATTGTGTGTTTCTGTTTGCCATAGTAGATGACTTATTCTGGCTATGCAGTCTGGATTTTGCATCTCCAAAGAGAGCGTTATTCTTAATGCTGCTTAAAATCATTAAGATACGTGTATCAGGTTTAGTGACAGCACTTCCTATTATACTATGGATTCTTTTTTCCTGCTGACAGGCTTATCTCTGTGAGTCTTGATTTTAGTTGGATTTGGACATATTTGCCCTAGCTACTGTTGGAAGCATTTTGCATTCCTCTTTAACGTGCCTTACCTATGTTTGTTTCTTCTTATCACATTCTTGGGGATTTACGTGTGAAACTATAGAACAGATGAATTTTGTGGAGTTCTTAAGGTTTACAGAAGATAATGATGTTAATTAAAACTCTTGTGCAGATATGAACCGGCACCACTACGCACTCTATGTACACAACTGCCGACTTGTGTTCCTCTTCCGCCAAGATCCTTCAGAGGGAAAGACATACAAACCGGCTGAATTTCACTGGAAATTGAATCAAGTAAGTATGGAAGGACAGTTGGGAGGGTGTTAAAATGCAGTGAAAACCATCAGAGACTAAACTCCCTGATGTTGTGTTTCATAGAACCCAACAATAACTTATTTTATTTGTGATCAAGTGTCAGAGTTAGATTCAGCTATAGCTTTTCATCTTGAATATATACTGCTTTAGTGGTTTTATTAAACCCAGTGAGATAAAAGTACAAATCCTTGTCCTGAAAGGTAGGAAAACGTAGATTGATACGTGAAAATACAAAGTCTGTTAGCTGTGATGTCAGTTATCTTCATGAAATGCACTGTAAGGCGGTGTGCATGAGAAAACAGGAATTATTCTGCTTTCTTTATGGCATTAACGTACTTCTGAGCATGCAGCATTTTTGCAGATCCAACTGTGAACAGGGTGACAGAAGGATTTACCTTCTTAGTGCTGTTTCACACTGAAATAAAATCTGTGACTTTTTACACATTGCCAGCAGTAGCTACAAATCAATTTTCTTAATTAGATTGTGCTGCACAAAAATAGTTAAGAGGTCTCTGAGGGATGCAGGTAGGTTTCTGCCTCCTGTTTCGAGAGAGGAGTTGTCTGTATTTCATCTTGTATTAATCATTATAGATTTGAAAGCGAAGGCTGCAATAACTAATTTTTACTTTGATCTGCAGAATTTATTTCTATGAATTCATTAGGTTTATGATCACGAAGAATGAGACATAAGGGACTAATATTTTGTGTGCTTTTCCAGCCCTCTGCGTCTGAGTGATAAAACAACCCTGTATATCTGTGCATCTATAAAGGTGCTTCTAGTTGCATTAGGTTCCTATTACAGGGGTTTTTTGCCAGTTACCTAAACAGTGAGTTACTTTCTGACATAGCTAATTACTTTATTTTTATAATTATTTTCTATGTGGGGCAATGTGAACCGGTTTAATGGTAAAATGCCCATATATGTCCTTATGGGAAGATTGTTGCTTTCCAAAAACTAATTAGCTTTCAGTACAAATAACTCTGTTGCAGAAGATGTTTTTCATATTAAGAATGGTCATATTTTTCTCTAAACATTCCCTCTCAGCGAGTACAGACCCTTTGTCAAGTAATGTTGTATTATAACAGTATTTCAGAATGCGTTTGCATGCAGATATGTATTTTTAAATTTAAATATGCTGCTATTAGATATTATAAAAATTAAAAGGATGGAAATAGATGTGTCTTTTTGTGTTGGAAATAGAAGAAAAGAAGCTATTTATAAACATTTGACAGTTGCTTTGCTTTTTTCAGCTGCAAGCCATATGTGTGGAACATTGTATGTCTATACAGGCTTATAGTTTGTCAGTCTGTCTGCATGTGTGTATATGCAAAATGTGCATAGAACAGTTATTCAATTGGAATAAAATTAAAGTAGAATCTTTAAAACTTTCTCTACTCAGGTGTGTGACAAAGAGTGGCATCATTACGTCCTCAATGTTGAATTTCCTGCAGTGACTCTTTATGTAGATGGTGTTTCATACGATCCTTTCCCAGTGACTGAAGATTACCCGCTTCATCCTTCTAAGATAGAAACGCAGCTCGTGGTCGGGGCGTGTTGGCAAGGTAACTACTTACAGTTGTTAAAACATGAATACTTTAATAGCCGGGTCGAGTATAAGGAGGTTTTTTGGGGGAAGTGCTGCTGTGTATTCTCTATGATAAGAAAACTTGCCATATTGTAACTACTTGGTCGTTTCCCTGTTGTCCTGTTCTTTGTCTTGCTTTTCTACAGAATATACAGGAAATGAAAATGACACTGAAACTGTGCCTGAGACCTCTGCAGGTTGCTGGAGTTTCTTTTCCCTACTGTTTTATTTCATTTTGATGCCAAGACATTGCTTCATCTCACACACAGCATGAAATGCAGGCATTGCATTTGGGCCATTGACCTTCACATAATCCTCTCCTAGGCTTGTTCTTCATTGTGCTTCTATTTCCAGAGCTTCATCAGCTGATTTTTTTTTAGTTTTCTTTTGTTTTCTTTATTTTTTGGTTGCACCCAAATGCTCATCCATGTACAAATCCGCGACCTTTGCGATTGCAGTGAAGTGGTGTCAAACAAGTTGCTGATGTAAAATATCAGCTATTAATTTTTTTCAGCTAGTTTTCTTAAAATATAAATGCACCTCATCCTAATATGAATATATGAGTATATATATGTACGTAGGTATGCGTGTGTATCACACAATTAATCAGTAGGTTGGGAAGAAGCTCTGGGATTCAGTAGCTCTGCTCCCCATTCAGTGCAAGACCAGTTTCATAATTAGATCGGGTTGCTTCTGTATAACTCAAAGATGGACCTGTGATTTACAGCAGAAACTCGATCAGAAATTGATGTAGAGTTGTAATTTCAGTGAATGGGTGTAAAAGCTTTGGCTGCCAGGTATTTCAGATTGGCTAAAGGGTTTTGTTTTCTTAGACATTTTTAGTGATAGGTGGATTTTGTGTCTTCCGTTGAGACCCTTACAATTAGGGTGTATTGCTAAAAATCTTATCAAGATATGCGCTTTTTCTGTAAATCCTGCGGATTCCTGGAATGGTGTAGATACAACTGACTAGAAGTTTCTAGCTGTGCATCACTTCTTAATTTGGCAAGGAGGTAACAGAATGCAGGGGCTAGGAACTGAAGCGTATAATATGTAACAGGAAAATTCACTACTGGAAATTGTACCGAGCTATGCTGGGGATCTTTTACCACTTTGAACCTTAGACCAAGCTTAGACATCTTTCTAAACATCTGATGGCTTAGCAAGTGGTGCCCTTGAAACTTGGATGTCCAAAAATCAGTTGCCTACTGCTCATTCTGTAGAGAACTGACTGGTAGGAGTTGTCACCTCCAGATAAGCTCCCGGTGTCACGGTTGATGCCGCTGGTTGTGTGTCTCGTTTCTGAAGAACACCACCTCGCTGTACGGGCGATTCTTGTGAAATGTGTTACGGAAATGCCAGCTTTGGTTTCACAGTTCGAGATGGCTGCGTTTGGAAGGCCATGTGCATGGTGAACTGTTCAGTTCTTTCTTTATGCTTGAACATAATCACAAGGTTAACACCCAGAATGGATAAAAACTAACCTGCATGTATATAATACCTTGTGGTACCAGAAGGCGTATGTGGTGTTTTACAAAAGGGAAAAATAAGTGGAAAGAATCCAAACATACAAAGGTTTTTCCTCCCTTGCTGAAGGTGGCGAACTCCACATGGCTCAGTTCTTCCGAGGCAATCTGGCGGGTTTGATGATCCGATCTGGTAAACTGGAGAACAAGAAAGTGATCGATTGCCTGTACACCTGCAAAGAGGGGCTGGATTTGCAGATGCCCAATGGCGTTGGCAAAGGCGTGAAGGTAAAGTTGCCCGTGAATAAAGGGGAGTGTGTGTATGGCTCTGCTGATCGTAGCTACAGCTTTTGCTGGCAGACTTAGCAGGGGTGTCCCAAATAAAACAAGCTAATCTATTGTGACATTTAGCATTAAAACTACGTGAAAACTAGGAAATCTTTCTTACATAGAAATGGATTTTCAGAATGGAATTTATTGTGTTCTCTTGAAGAGAAATTCTAGATTTGTAAGCCTGTCTGTTTTACCGGCTGTACCAGGGTGTGTAGTAAAAGAGAGAGACTTAACAAGCAGTTCAGTAGAATAATTTGCTTACCTTTATTGAGTGGCAAGGTTGTGTGAACAGAGCTGAATTTCTCCTTTATATTGGCCTCCTCTCTTCCGTATTACTGGAGTCTTCACATCAGAACTATGATAAGTGCCTAGATTTTTTCTTAAAGAATGAAACACTGAATATATTTGACTGGAATAAACAAATGAAGACTGTGTAGTACAAGGGCAGTAAATAGTGGCTGTATTGCTGTAAACACAGATGTAATTACCCTGCACGTACCACACCAAGCAGCGCTGAGCTGCCAGTTGTAGTTACCAGCTCATGTTTGGGTGTTCTCTTAGATTTTTGTTGTTGTTTCAGGTCCAGATGAACCCCAGTCAGTCGACCCTGACCATCGAAGGGGACGACATCGACAGGGTGGACAAGGCCATGCAGCACGTTTCCTACCTGAATTCCCGCCAGTTCCCAACACCTGGGATTCGGAGGCTTAAAATCACCAGCGTTGCCAAGTACGTCCTAGTCCTGAAAGAACACGTTTCTGTGCGGTGATACTGAGGCCTGGAACAGTGTTCGTGTGACTCAGTTGTGTTAAACAAAGGAGTCTGGCTGTGCGTAACCACCACGTTTGAATACAGCAAATGTTTTCTACACCAGCACTCTGTTTTCTTCCTGAGAGGGTAATAAGGAGTGTGTATGGTAGGGAGGAACTGGTTGTAAGGGTATGTGCTGGGATGAGTACATCTCCGGTATCACAACCGTCATTAAAGGTGTCATCTGTGGCTGGTAGCGTAGAAAATGGGGCCAAGTGTTAACTGTAAGTAAAAATTAATTGTAAGATTACTCCCTTGGTGAGGAATTCTTACTTTCCAATGAAGTTGATGAATTTATCTAAGACTTTTGGGCCCAAGAGAGAGCTTTTTAAAAATCTATAAAGCAATTACTCTACATAATTGTGCCTCCCTCTCAAATAACCTCCCTGACTGTTGCAAAACCGTTTTCTGTGTCTCCCAGGTGTTTCAACGAAGAGGCCTGCGTCTCCATTCCTGCTGTGGAGGGGTACGTCATGGTCTTGCAGCCAGAGGAGCCGAAAATCAGCCTTAGCGGCATCAACCATTTTGCCCGCTCTGCTTCGGAGTTCGAGAGTTCCGAGGGTGTTTCCCTCTTTCCGGAGCTTCGCATAATAAGCACCATCACACGGGAGGTGGAGCCGGAGGGAGATGGAGATGAAGATCCTACAGGTACCATCCTCCTCTGTTGCTTTCCCTCACCCCACTCAGTGATCACATCAGAGGATCTTCCTCTTGCAAAGAGGCATAGATTTCTCTTTTAATACAGAAGGTAGCAGGGGAAAAGCAGCTGTGTATGTCTTGTGAGAAGGTGTAGATACTCTGCTGTAAGCTACCAAAAATTTACTTGGAAATGGTAGTAAGCCCAGGCCATTATCTTCATGTAAATATCCCTATTTTTATTTTTTTAATAATTATTTCATTAATACTTGGTCTCTTTACTTCAAGCCCAGATCTTAATATTTCTTCTGGAAGAAGAGTTGAGTTTGCATGTGGTATTTTATAGCTCCTGGGTTCGTGTCTGCTTCACCTTCCTTTCTGCTTACCTCTGCCTTTTCCTCTGCTTTTTAGTCCAAGAGTCCCTGGTGTCTGAAGAGATCATGCACAACCTGGATACGTGTGAGGTGACGGTGTTAGGAGAGGAACTAAATCAGGAGCAAGAAAGCCTGGAGATCGACATGACCCGCTTACAGCAGAAGGGCATCGAGATGAGCAGTTCCAACCTGGGCATGATCATCACAGGTGGGGGATCCCGCTCTGGAGGTGATGGGAGCCGTGTGCTGGATGGGTGGTTTGGAACTGACTCCAGATACTTCGGTTTTGGCGAGAATTTCAAGCTCAGATGTGGAAAGCTGTGATTCTAGAAAATACATCCTTCTAGAACCTGCTTTCTGTTCCTCTCTCTTGTCCCAAATTGAAGTTACCTCTGGCCTCTGAGTTGAAATACATTTTTCCCCAGAAAAGGCTTGTTCCTTGCACAAATAATCCGGTGCTTGGAGCCTCCATCATTCCTTTCTGGTTTTTATTAAGAATAAGTTATGTATTTGAAAGAAAGGCTCCTAGAATCCCTTTAAAGACTAACGGGGTCTAGGATTTTGTCACAAAATCAATCCACAGAATTTCAGTGGAGTGTGCGTCTACCTTTAAGGTGTTGCCTCTTTTTTTTACTAATTGAAAATTTATCAGCCAAGAAAACTTGAAGAATGGGAGTAATACTTGTCAAGTATATGATGTTGCATTAGTCTTTTGCAAATTAACTGTTGTACTTGCTTATTTCTCTCCGCAGGGGTTGATACTATGGCTAGTTACGAAGAAGTTTTGCATTTGATTCGCTACAGAAACTGGCACACGGTTTCTCTCTTTGACAGAAAGTTCAAATTAGTCTGTTCCGAGCTGAATGGCCGCTACGTCAGCAACGAGTTCAAGGTGGAGGTACGTGAGCTGATCCGGTCACTGAGAGCTGTCAGAGCACGATGGCTGAGAGGGTGGAGGTTGTTGCCTCAACTGATAGATAATCCATCAGTTATTTGTCCTGTAAATAAGTTCTAGTAGAGGCGCACATTTCAGGCTGTATTTTATATATGTGTTCTTTATCCTACATTGCAGCTTTAAATAAGGTTGCCTAGAGGTGAAACTGCTGTGTTGTAGAAGAAATAGTTTGGCTAATGGAAGTGTGAATGCAAAAAGGTGGAACTGGAAAGACATGAGGAGAGGTTGAAGGAGAATCGGATGCCTGCTCTGGGAAATAGATGGGGGTTTTATTTCCTTCTCTCTCTCTGTCTGTTCGGCAGTGAACGGTTGCATTTCTGGAGTTGAACGTTTTCTGGTTTGCTCCTAGGTGAACGTTATCCACACAGCTAACCCGGTTGAACACGCTAATCACATCGCCGCGCAGCCGCAGTTTGTTCATCCCGTGCACCACACGTTCGTTGATCTCTCTGGTCACAACTTGGCCAACCCTCATCCCTTTTCGGGTAAGAATTCTCAGTCACCCAAGTTCAGCTCTTTTTTTTCTGGTGTTAGAATGTCCCAGAAGGTTCTTGCTGCAGAGGGCTCTTTACCCCAGTTTAAACCAGTGTGTCAGACTAATAATCTAGGCAGTTACTCAGTGCTGTTGCCCGGGCAGGGAGGAGTGGATTACTAGAGATGTACAAATCATCTTTCCCTGCCAGCAGATCATCTTTCTGTTGGTGTGTGCAGTGGGAACTGGGAGGTGTTCTGGTCTTGGGCGGACTGTAAGATCCAGCTTAAGGACTGTAAGACCCAGCTTAAGGACTGTGAGGAGCTGGGGCAGAACTTCTCCTGAATGGCGTGGTGAAGGAACTGCAGCGCTACTCCCTCGATGAGTCATCATATCTGTCCTTTCTGTTTTAATTATATTAATTTGACGTGAGGATGAGAGGAGCGTGTGCGTGCAGCAGAGTCTGCTTTCCATGTGTTGTCAGTCTTTCAAATGGATGTGATTATACTTAAGGGGCTAAGTTTTAGTTCTTACTCTCCAAATGACTTTTTCAGTGACGTTAGACAAACAGCCTCTGTGTAGCTACGTATAACACTTGTATAGTGGCATTTCCCTCTCGCAGGTGATGGGAACAGAGATCTAGTTATTAGAATTGTGTGAGAGTTCCTTAGCAGTACCATCTAAGAAACTCCTTTTGTTTTCCGTTGCAGTTGTTCCCAGTACGGCCACTGTTGTGATTGTGGTTTGTGTCAGTTTCCTGGTGTTTATGATCATTCTGGGCGTGTTCCGAATCCGAGCTGCACATCAGAGGACGATGCGTGACCAGGACACCAGCAAGGAAAATGAGATGGACTGGGATGACTCTGCTTTGACCATCACTGTGAACCCCATGGAGGTAAAACTGGTGTCTCAGCATTAACAGAAATGCCTTTTTGCGGCTGTACCAGGTATGATTGTACATGGGCAGAGTGGTAGAGCAAAGACAACCACAAAACAAGAGACATCAGGTGTGAATTTTTAAGGAATGTGACAAATGCAAAGAGCAGTTACGTTTGGGATCTTGCACAGGTTGTAGCTTCATGATACCTAATTGGGTTTTGCAGGTCGGTGTCCAGCACTGTGTCCATCATACTGGACACTGCTGGAACCATGAGCTGCTTTTCCCCAAAGCTGCAAGAATTTATTGTCGAGTCATCTGTGTTTATGATGTTTCCTCCTGCTGTGGCTGACATCGGAATGTTTAGAAAATTGGGAACAATAGAGATGTGCAACTGTAATGCTGGTGGTGTATCCTGCTGAAAGATCCTTTCCCAGCAGAATTGGAAGCACTGGATCACACTTCAGAATTCTTTTAGAGGGATGGGATTGATAGCGATGTTACAAAGCTATTTTATTTTCTGGTTGCCTCTTTATTGCTGAGTATCTAAAAACAGTAAGAAATCTGTAATAGATCTTTCTCAATATAGAAAGAGCCTGAACTCAAAAGAGAATTTTGGCCAGTGTGATACCGACACCTGATTTCTGTCTTAACAGACGTACGAGGATCAACACAGCAGCGAAGAGGAAGAGGAGGAAGAGGAAGAAGAAAGCGAAGATGGAGAAGAAGACGACATCACGAGTGCGGAGTCTGAAAGCAGCGAGGAGGAGGAAGGGGAGCAGGAGGAGGACCAACAGAATGTGAACAGACAGCAACAGCTGGAGTGGGATGACTCTACCCTCAGTTATTGATTCTCGCTGTTCCTTTGTCTTTATGTTTCTGCTCTAGAAGACTCCACTGTACCACACTCCATTGTTACCAAGGATCCATGGTGTTTCAAACAAATCATTCTGGCCAGTAGATTGAAGGCAGACACATCCCGTGGTATGTCGCTAGCTCCCGATGCTGTCCCCGCATAGTTAGCGCCTCTCTCCTTCAGCCAGGCCTCAGGGACTGGAGGTTTTCTTTTTGACGCTATGTAAGGAACCACCTTGCACTTTTTTCTTCGTGTCATCTCACTAAGTGACTCTACAGGTCTGTAGCCATTGCACATGAGTTTCTGAACTGTCTTTGTTTGCTCGGTGAAGCAAACTGGGCTTTGTTCCTTTTTCTCTTTCCAAAAGATGCAAAGATTGCTTGTTGACAAAGGGTAAAGCTGCTCATTTCAGCCTGTTCATTTCTTTTAATTTTTTTTCCCCCAATTAGTGCATGTGTAAAGTGGCAGAATGAGGTTAATATGTTAGAAGATTAACAGACTTTTTAATATTTTGTAAATATATTGGAATTATGTAATTATGTCATTTGTGGTAGTGAGAACAGGGGGTGGGGTTTCAAACATGCTAAAGTAAAAAAATCACGAAGCATGAATTACTACAAGTCTCATACTGCTGCAGCAGGAGCACGGGCACCGTTCTCTAGTGTAGGTGTTTCAGTACTAAGTGTCATTGGCCTTGACTGCCACGTTCGCTCTGCCCCGCTCCCTTCTGCCCTTTTCCTTTAATCTCCTTTAATTTGCAGAGGGACCAGACAAGCTTGTAAGAGGTTGTGAAGGCTTCAGGAACCTCCGCAGAGGTTCGGCTGCCCCGTGCAATACAGTCGTTTGTTGGTTCTTTTTATATTCTTCTTTTTGTTTCTCCAATTAAGTCTTGGCATAAGGGTTTTTAAGTTATTGGGAAAAAACACTACACGGCCGGTGGGTAAATCAGCTGCTGGTGCTGTTGTGTTGCCACAGCTCCTGTTCATTCCGGTGAGGCCGCCTGCAGCACAGCGATGGTTATGCTGCTGACAGGGTGGATTATTAATTAAGTTGCTTGATTGTTACATTGGTAATGAAGCTGGAAAGCCTGAGACCTGTGTACCTGGGCACCTTGGCTACCGATCTACATCGATGGGCTTTGTGGGTTTGTTTTGGCTGTTGTGTTTTTCTGATTCGATAGCAGGAGGGTTTGGGGTGTAGCTGATCTCATTGCTAATTATTAAACACTCCCGCTCATTCCCTGTAGCCCCTTGTACAGTAACTTGGACTATTGGTGTATGAAGCCTTTGTTTACACTTAGTTATTGTGTTTTCCTGCTGGTAAAAACCGATAGCATCCGTTGTCCAGCCAGAAGACCTTGGGAATCATATTAATATTATTCCAAGTCCAGATGATTTTGGTTGTTCCTCATCAAAGTTCTAACTTGGAGTTGCAAAGGACTTTGCTAAAGAAATAGCTGAAAGGTACGAAAAGTAAGTTGTGACCCCAGGGTGGAGAATGCTAGGGGTTTTTTTTGTAAGGCAGGTCTCGTTTCTTTAACTTTATTTGGTCTTACACAGAGCCTTGAATATTGAATATCTGCTTACTTGATTTTTTACGTTTGGAGGTGGATTAAAGAGAGTAACTTGTTTTGCTTGTACCAGGCGACTGGGACCGCGTTCACTGCTCCGCACGGTAAGAACAGCTCGATTTTGGCTCATGTGCAGGGTCAGTGGTGCCGGGACCCAGGGAACCCGCGCCCAGCCCTGGGGAACCATTCACAGAGAGAAAACAAAAGAGTGAGCCAAAGGGTTTTGATTTCGGAGCAGACGTCGTCACCGCGCAGTGCGAACCGGATCGCACGCCGGGTCTGCCCAGGGCCGCAGAGCGAGTGCCTTCGCAGGTGATGGGGACGCAGGGAGGGAACCCACACGACTCGCTGACCGTTTTATTGGGGTTGGTTTGGTTGTTTGGTTGTTTTTTTTTTTTTAATGTAAAATTTTAGATTTCTAAAAACGGGGAAACGGTTTTGACTACTTAACGTGGTAATATAACTGCTAGTTTTAAGTAAACTGGGAAACTTTTAACTTATGTCTGACAGTCGTCCTGTGTTAATGTGTAGAAAACTTATCCTTCCATATACTGTTGCTGTAGCTGCTGTATTTTAGACCAAAACTGATCACGATTTAATGGTAATACTGAAAGGTTGTGAACGTCCTGATGCAGTTTGTAGCCACTGTGGGTATAACTTTTCAGATGTGTATATTGGTAACAGGTCAGTTTGGAAAGTCTATAAGCTACAATAAATTTCTGGTTCTAAAGGTTGTTCGCATTTATTTCTTACTGAATGGAACGAAGTCGAATCAAGTTGCATTAAGCGTGTTAATTTGCTCTGCTGGTGGCATTAGAAGAGTTTGGTTGTGTTTCCATTGCTCTCGCAGGCATAGAAAGGCGTTGGCAGCATCTGTGTACAATTTATCAATAATTATCTTTATTTTTGGCTTACAAAACACGTACCTGGAGCAACTGAAACATGTAAACATTCATTTCTTACAGATCCATGGTTTGGCTTAAAAAAATACTTCTTTTTTTTTTTTCAAAGGCAACAGAATAAGCACAATCAGTTTGTACAGAGTTAAAAAAATCATCACAGAAACATCTCTAAATAAATAGAACTAGAAAGGGTATCGCTTTGAGCCTATTTATAAAACCAGAAGGTACTTATTTAGAGTGAAATGTAATATTTTTGAAAATGATCTAAGTTTCCAGCTTCAGTACAATTCAGCTTGCTGAAAACGACCCGGTGAGCTGCTGCGATGGAGCCAAAGGCTCCTTGATGGAGTTTTTATTCCAGTGGTGCGCAAGAAGAAAAGGTCCACATGGATATTTTTACTTCCTGGAGGTAAGTCAGTCAATTTTCTAGACTGATCTCACTGTAAAACTCTGCCGGATTGAGAAACACCTTTGGAATTGCTCAGTTCTTGCAGTTTACGCTGATACAACTTGGTGTTATTGCACTTCAAAATGGAAGGACAGCTGACATGAGCCACTGCTGCTTTGTAGGGCTGTACAACCCTGACAGGCTGGAGTTGTCTGGAAACGTTACCAGAACGACGGCTGAGTACGAACTGCAGCGCTGCAAACCGCGTTTTCCATATATTCCGTTAAGCTGGTGTGCGTTAGTCCTGCCCATTAATTGGGAAGTAGCATCGTGCAATGTGTTTTCTGGGCGTAAAAAATACAGTGAGCGACCCTGTGCTGAGCTATGGGTGGCAGGATGAGACCGTCAAGGTTTTGCATTTGGTAATGGATGTTTTTAATTGGAGGTGAGGGGTGGAAGCATCTTCCTACTCCTGATTTAAGTGGTGACGCTCAGGCACCGCCCAGCCCGCGATGCTGGGAGCAGACCTGTCACAGCGGACATTTGGACACGTTTATCCGCTCGTTTTCCTGGTGTTCTGGGCACACACAGATGTGCTAACGAACTAAACAGGGCCTGGGATGCAGAGACAGTGCAGCAAACACAATTCCTTGCTGCAGCCACACTTGCAGTGCTGCTTATTGAACTGTGCTAAAGAGCTGTTCTAGAGGAAAGTGTTAATTAAGTCATTTGGATCACTTGGGAGCGTTCTTGCCATTCTACTTTGAAATGTTCTGACCACTTCCCGGTCACGTACGGTATCATTGGAAAGGTGGAGAAAAAGGGGATCTGAAGAATTATTGAAGTTAATGAGTTGTTTTCTCTAGAGCTGCTGCTTCTGGGAGAGGCAACCGGGTTTATATTAATGTCTACAAAACAGTATAGAATAGACTTAATAGTGTAACATCTCTTATGAAAACAAACACTATAAATTAGAGTTTAAATTAGCAACAGTGTGACACTGAATCACCATCTGCCAGCATCTTTTTGTAAAGGTAACGAGGGAAGAGTTGAGTTTACTAAAGGTGTTTGATGCCATTCACTGACCAAACCTGCTATTACTCACCTCCTACTAGTCATGTCTACTTAGGGTAGGAGTTACTTTTTAAGGCAGTGTTAACTTAGCTGTGCAGCTGATGAAGAACAAATACATTTGAATTTGTCCTCTTAGAAAAGGTGGATTTAAACAGCCAGTGTGTGGCAACATTCAACTTTAAAGTACCTGCGGCTCCTGTTCACTGTCCCTGTGCAACACCAGAGCTGCTCACCAGCTGAGGACACGAGCTGGAGACAAATATGACACATAAATAGAAATAGGTGATTGAGAGCACCTTGTGGGCGGTGGGATGGAGATGGAGATGATGGAGATGGAGATGGAGATGATGATGGAGGCTGCAGCTGACGGTCCGTCTGCATCTCAATACCACAGGGATGAGCAGCTGAAGCCCAGACAGACACACAGACCTTGCACAGCAGCTCTAATCACAGCCGAGGAGTTGGGTACCGCGGTGGAGACGAGGAAGAGCACAAAGAGAACATTTCTAAGAAGATGAGAGCTGAGCTGCAACTCACTGTAAGTGTTTCAGTGCTGAACCCGCGCGTCTCAAGGCACGGGAGGGCAGACTGGCCACGTAACTCGGGCACAGAACAGCACCATCTGCATTTCAGGAAGTTTCAGTGTCGTATCCCGGTGTTCCAGAGGTGTAGGTGCACGTACCGCAGGGAAACCAGGCGGCAAACCAGCTCCAGTGCACCCCAACAGGAGGGACGTGTAGGAACCAACGTTTTGAAAATGCAATCTTACTGTTTCAGGCGTAAAACCAGAATAAATGCAGAAACCCAGGAACTGCTTGAGGCTCAACTAAAGTCCAACTTAGGAAAGCAAACAAAAACACCTAATGCATCAGCCAATCCAAGCCTGTTCTTGTGGCATCAGGGATTTTTTGGGTTCTGGTTCAGTTTCAGAACACTTTGGCCTCTAGCAGAGAGAAAGTCGTATGGCAGCGTGGATATTTTTACCCTGTCACAATGTGGAGGAAAACAATTTGTCCAAGTCGGCTCCAGTGGTGATTTCAGTTCCCTACCACGGCAGACACCGAAACGGGGTACGGGGAGCAATCGCGAGGTGAAGTTAATGCCTCTGAGCTGTAACGGTGGGGCCCTAGAAGATGAGCTATATCAGAGCTACAGGGACAGCACGTTCTCAGTGTTCAGCTAAATTTTCAAGAAAATAGGAACAGACACTTAAACACACGGGAGGGATGTTACAACTGCCCGAACTCTTCCATTCGAAGATGTATTTGAAGCTTAAGTTCTTAAGGATTCAGTACATCTACCTACCTTTCACTGTATGCAGAAATTTTATTGCCTCACGTCTCTCCCTTGTCCCCCAAAGATCTACCGCCGGCAGGATTACGTGGCCAAGGAGTCCGACACTTTGAGGCAGGCAGAGATGTCTGATCTCTGGGAGTGCAGGACCTTCAACACGGCAACGTTCAGTGTGTAACAACCCGCCTGCGGCTGCTGGACGCGGTGCAGATGATTCCCCGTTCTCCTGCAGCAGGAGCGCAGGCCGGCGCTGCTCTACTGTCTGTTGTCTTTGGATACGTTGTGCGCCAGCCAGTTCACTTTGGTTTTCCAGCTCTCGCGCAGGGCTTCGTTAAACTTCAGCCTGAAGTGCTTCAGTGCCTCCTCGTCTGTCTTCCCGAGAGCCAGCGAGTCCTGAGGGGAACAGGCAGAAATCGCTGTAGCCCCACAGAAAGTGCAACCAAACAATCAACTGCTCAAATACTAAGATGTTTACGCACTAGGAAATTACTCCATTGAAAGGAACACCAAGCAGGAATTGAGTAACTATTGTTTTTAATTGTTAATGTAGTTGCATGAGGATTTTTCATCCTGATAAATACATGCATCCTACTTTATGTCGGGTGTAGGGAAACAGCAGGATTTTTAGTGCTCCTGTACAAAGCCAGAGCCACTGAAATATCTACCGATAGAAAATATAAGAGGCAAGCTGGGGACAGGAAAGGCAACACAACCCAAGAGCTCTGTCTCCTCCCTGCAAGCTGGTTCTACAGGTACCAACTGCCTTTGTGCTGAAGAAGCTGAAGGTATTTTCTGAGAACCAGAATCTATCACTTCTGATGTCCTGCACGTGGACGTTTGACATCTAGTTGTAATTCGTGGAGCTCATTTGCTTCAAAGAATCTGCCCTTCCAGGCTGAACTCCTCCTTGGTTTAAAATCAGTTTTAACCGCATCTGGGCGCTGCTTCTCTTACCTTCAGATACTGGATGTCTTTAGAGCAGCTGAGTTCTGGCAGGCCGGCAGCTTTCATCAGCGCAAACAGGTGCAGGAAGAGCAGGCCATGGCGCCTCAGGATCATGTAGGCTCTTTCACAGTAACCCCTGAACCTGGTCAAAAAACAAGGCAAAAGAATCGAGACTGCAGGCTCAGCCGCTTTGTAAAGCAACACCAGGTATTAGCGTGAGCCCTGCTGTCTGCACTGGGGCCTGCCAAGCTCTGTCACCTTCTCTAACACATAGATAATTAATAGATCATTTGCCTTCACCTGTACAGACTGCTATCAGCTATGGGCACATATCGCTGGCAGAATGAACTTGTGAGCTTAAAAAGCTTAAGTGCTAACGCTTACCTTTCAAACTTCTCATTGTTGTTAGTTTTTCCTTGCTGGATGACATGCACAAAGTCATAGGTCAAGATGAAAGGAACTCGTTCTCTGTTAATACCAAATTTGGTCTTGAAGTTCCCCAAAAAGTGACCAAAATCAATATGGAACAGCTGAAAATTAAGGAAACAATATGTTTTCAGAATAGCATCTATTTTAGCTGCTCAATGTTGAGTTCCCTTCACAGTTACTGTATTCAAAAGATACTGACTATGGGATTTTGGGAGGGAGCAGAGTGACCTCTCCCGTGGCACTCCTTTGGGAAAAGAGGCAATATTTAATTGCGAAGTTGCTACAAAATATTAATTGCTCAGGTAAGGCTTTCTTGCCGCGCTACAGCTCGTTTAGCAGAGCTGCTCTAAGCCCTGGACACAAGCCCAAGGCTGTGACACACAGGGCAGCAGCTCCCTCAAGTGGGCAGTGACCGGGTGGCCTCTGCTCTGCACAAGGTTTGTAACTCTCCTTTCACAGCTGTTCTTGTGGAACAGAGAAGGGATCAGTACAAGCATGAATGTGAAATTAAAACCACACTGATCCACTTGCATCTATTTTTTGAAAAGAAACCAAACCACCATTTTTTCTGAGAAGAAGACTACGGATAAATCAGTTTGGGTCAGTGACTGAGGAGCTTACCACTCAACCACAAGCAATTTGTGACTCTGCAAAAGCCAAGTAATTCTTCAGACTGGTAAGTGCAGTGCGGGAGTTTGCACCTGCAGGCAATTTTAGGTCTGAGCGGCATGAATTGCTCCACTGCCATTTCAAAGTGGGTGTTAGCGGCAGCAGCTGATGGCAGTGAAACACAACTGGCATTCAAACGCTAAAACTGTATTTACCCTCTGAACAACAGAAGCTATTGAGAACATGTGTCCAGTCTGCCTGGGCTGGAAGGTGCGGAATGTCCTTAGCGGAGGGGCTGCTCTGGGGCGTCCGTCCCTTGCTAAGCAGCATTCGCACCCCTCGTGCAGCACCTGAGCAGCAGTGGGTGCCCGTACCTGGCCGGTCTCCCGGATCATGATGTTGTCGCTGTGCCGGTCACCTATCCCCAGCACATAGGTTGCCACGCAGTACCCAGCACAGGAAAGCGTGAACTCCTCTATAGCTTGTTCTAACGCATCGCTAAAGAGGGCGAGAAAAAAGGAGAACTTTTACTTTGAACACCAGTACTCGGCCACTAGAAAAACTGGTTTTTTAGCTTCCCCCATGCAAGCCTGCAGGAGAAAGTAAAGGAATCGCCTTTGAATTTCTGTAGCTCTCCAGAGGCAGTACCCCCATCCGCGCTTTACAAAAACAAGCTACGCTAACTCCTGTGACTAAGGTTGTGTCTACAATCGCAAAGAAAATGGGTTAGTCTCAACTATATTAACTCGTTTCTACATCTCCACAGATCCAAAAGACAAAATATGCTCCTTGAATGATTCTTTTTGGTGCCCTGCTACATCAGAGCAGCACTATTGTGGTGCTGCTGCTTATCTAGTAAAACCCCAAGCTACACAGCTTTGGTGCTGCTTGCTTTTTCCACCTCCCCGTTTTGGCATTACTCTTTCTGACCCTTCCCAGCTGCCCCACACTGACTATCTACCTCTGGAGAAAGTAACGGGACCGATGGGAAGATCCAGGTTTGGATGCAGCCTGTGGACAGTGGTACCTTAAGCTATCAGAGATCAAAAAAGCTTACAAAGAGTAAGCCAAGGGAATCCATTTCTGCTCAAGATCCAGATGATGCCTTCCGGTACGTAAGGCAGTGAAGCAGCCACAGATACTGTAGGATAGCTTGGAAATACACATAACTGAAGTAAAAATATGGAGCAAAGCAGAACAAATGTCTCCAGCTGGAAGGAAGCAGTAAAGCAGCACTGAGTTAAAGGTAAAGCCGCTCACCCAGGGTTCTTGGACTTGAGCCAGTTGAGCAGCGCGTCCTTGTTGAAGGCTGCGGTGGCCACCATGTTGCTCTTGTTCAGCTGGATGTTGGCGATGGTGTCTGAGTGCATGACCACCTCGATCAGCCCCGTCTTGTCTCCTGTGGAGAGGCAGCCATAAGGGGTCATCCTGCAGAGATGAAAGAAACCCTTCCACTGAAATCTTGCCCAGAATTGCATTGATTTTTAAGCTTTCCTTTGTCCCTATCTACTCTGCATTTCTACTCCTCAGTACCACAGAACCTGACTAGCTGCTCACAGAATACTAGACAGACCTGTTGGGGGCAAAATAAGCTCGGGGACAAAATGACCTCACTAGCATGAGTGATCGTTGCAGCAGAACAACTGTGAGCACATCACTCACCTCAGGTCCAGGCCCTCCTGCTTCCACAGGATGTCCATCAACTGGATCATCTGCAGGGTCAGCATGTCCTGACGAAGATCTATGCAGCAATTACAAAGGAAAAATGGCTCATCAGTACCTCCCATTCTCCCCTGCTCTTGTGCTCTTGCAGAGTTCATTACATCTCCAGATTACTGTCAAAAAAAGCTCTCAATCACGCTGATGGTCCTAATTTACACACCATCTTAATGGGCCATCTTTAGGCTCACTCATCACAATGAATATTTGAGAACACTATGCCTGTGAAAAAATATCCTTTAAAGACTTACCATCGCCATTTTTAAAAATGATACCCACTCCACCTCCACCTGTCTCTTCATTATTAAACACAATCCATAAAGGTTTCATTTTGGAGTCCATAAAGGTGCACTGATCCACACTAGAGGAAACAAAAATGCCACCATCAGAGTTTCCATCTATTAAAAAGGCGGCTGTCCAAGCTGCAACTTCAACAGCATCTACAAACACCAACAGACTGGTGCCTTCTGTGAGCAAAGAGGACCGTGGGGTAACCAGAAGCCTGGCTCTGCTGCTGAACAAAGCCTGGGGCACAGATTAAGAGACACAGCAGTTTTCCTTACCAGACTTCTGCGAGGATAATGTTGGGGTTCAGGGGGGACTGGAGGTGGGAAAGTGCTTCGAGATACGTTTCCTGCTTCATGCAGACGTGCATCATCTCCTTGGTCTGGGGCTTGGTGGCCTTCTGAGAACTCACTTTAACAAAGTCGTTCAGAGCTTTCATCTTGTTGAGTGCTTCTCCCTGAAAAAAAAGAAAGGGATGGAACAGGGTTAACAAATAGGAAATTCCTGGACAATGTTTACAACTATTAAATCTACTGTGAAATGTAAACCTTGGTTGTGTCTCCTACATTCTCTTCAAGTTGTGGCAATTTCACACATTGCAACAAAACAACTTTAGTAATAGCTCCTTGAGGGAGATCCATAATCAGTAATGGCTATTCTGCTGGGCACAAATGCATTGCAAAGCAGTGACTGCACCAGGAATAATGCACATTATCGAGCACCAAAGGAAGAAGTGAGGTGCAGTGGCTGAAAGAGTGAGGCTGAGACCTACAGCCCCAGCCCTCTGGGGCTTTTGGGGAGTTCTGGTTATGCAAAAGTGCCACTCAGTCTTGAAAACAGAAGCAGCTCTGGTTTGTGGGCATATCTTAGATATGACCGTCCCTCACTTCTGAGTTAGGTACAGGGAGCCTTGATATACAATGTAGAAGTTTTAGAGTGGTCAAACAGCAGAATTACCTCCACACAGCACGTGAAGGGAAGAGTGCGCTACTCCAAATCCCAGCATCAGCTGTGATCAGCTCCTGCTCACTGGTAACTCACCCAGCTCAGCTCGTAACAGTGTTTGAACACTTCTAACCATTCTGGACACGTAGTGCACTTTGGGACGTGTGCGAGTGAGTAAGAGATGAGCAAAGTCACATGTGATGGGGAACTCCGGGCTCTTAATAGGATACGCCAAAACCAATAAAGCAGTTGAAAGGCTCTTTTTGTCTTATTGGTGACATTATGTTGGAAATGTTAACAGCTGAGAACCAGCTCCAAGCAAGAGGGAAGCCAACCTTATGTTTAAAAGCAATTTTTACCTGTTTCATCAAAACTTTCATGTGGTGGGTGCTGCCTCGGCAGTATGCCTCCAGGATCAGGCCAAACCTCAAGGCAACTGCAGGAACGTGCATTTCTGACCTGGGGGAGAAGGGAGGTTAAAGCAATTCTGACTCATTCCCACCGGTGACTAATTCTCCCATTCATGCCAGCACAAGGAGAGGGGGAGAGGAGGGTCCAGAATATCAGTTGCTGTTTAGATCCTTTCTATATGCTGGGGAGGGAAAAAAATGCAGCCACCCCAGAAGGTGATGTAGAAAAACCATTGCTTGAAGTGATGAGACATTTTTCTGGATGACTGAATTACTGACCCCTCCTTTGAGGACATTGCCTAAGGAGCAAGGACAGTTCAGAGCCTCTGGCTCAGGGCTGGCACGAGGCCATGGATGTCCAGAGTAAATTTCAAATCACAGGCATGTGGAGATATCTATATATAGACATATATAGATATAGATAAATTCTGAAAACAGGAACTAATCCAACCATCACCACAACAAAAGAAAAAAAATAACAAACGAACAAAGATTTTATGTCCTCCTGGAAGAATACTTATTCACTCTTGGAAAGTAAAAAGCAGCAGTTCCTGGGTTTTGGTAATCTCAGCAAAGCTTTGATGAAAGACACTGGCCAAAGGACAGCCAAGGCCTTTAAATAAATACCCTGGCATCTGTACATGCACACACGCTTGCTGTCTCACTTCACAGAGCAGTTAGGCAACCAGTAAATGCTGGTTTCACTCGATTACTGAGAAAAAGCCTAAAACATTTGGTCTTTACCTCAGGTGCCAGAAGAGGAAGTGGCCAATCTTGCGGTTGGATAACGCCCTGTCCAGCAGGAACTTGGTTAATTCACAGTCTAAGTAGGATTCGTACTTAAGCACCTGGACGAGCTGTAGCAGGTATTGGAACAATTCATGATCTCTGTGGACAGAAAGGAAAAATAAAAGACAACCTCATCTTTACTGCAACAAACATACTTGCAAAAACTGTGAAGACAAGACTGTCAGCCTTGTTCACAGTCCCCCTCAGCAGCCATAACCATAAATAGAAAGGGGCTCCGCATATCCCTTGTGGTGAACACTTACGTCAGCTTCTTTAATGAGTTGATAGCAAAGGAACCAACATAGCGGTCAGGAAAGCTGAAATCCAGCAGCTCCAAGGCATTCAGGACAGGCAGCTCTGGCCAGGTCTGGAGCAGGGAAATCATCTGTAAAGGAAAAATAATGAAGTAGCAAAAAAAAGAACAATATTTTTTATGACAATGGATAAATATCTAAAATTCTGCTGATGGAGGTGGAGCTCCTTTGTGGGAGGTAAAATCTCTGTCTCTCTCACTATTTATAGAGGCCTCAGAGCAAGTTTGCAGACACCGGGTCAAAAACCATCAGTCTCAGCTTTCTAGGAAGGCTGACAGGAGGCGCCATCCAAATCCACAGCACGGTTACGTTTGCTGCACCACAATTAGTGGAACAAGCTCTTTGGGAAAAGCACTTTCCGCAGCATAATAACGTAGACTAAAAAGGGATCATTAGAAGGAGGGATGAGCAGCACAGAGACCATCCTAAACTCATGTCTGATGTTCTCAGTGGAACAGATTCACTGACCCCCTGAGGCAGCTTGTGCTGGTCTCTCACTATCAGTTAAGAATATCCAATGCAGATCCTATTTCTGCAATGAATTAAACAGTTTTTTTCCTTGTTTCTAGAGGGAATAAGCAAGACCTTGTTGGTCAGTAATGAGTCTGGGACAGCACAGAGTTAAACGGAGCCTAGAAGAACTAAATGTCAGCTCGGCCGGGTACCACTCAGCAAACGTTCGCAGTCACTAATAAAGAACAGAAAATCTTCCTCAGCTTTGATGCCAAACGTACCTGCACGGGGCACTGAGAATCATCCCCTGCTAAGCTGGCCTCCCAAACACAACACAGGGATGTAGACACTGAACTATGGAGGGAGCCCTGGCCGCCAACCCCAGCATCCTCACCTGGGCAACATCTTCATGCTTGTTCCATTTGGTGATGATAAGCAGCTTTGCTAAAGCTTGCGGGTACTGGTCACGGATATCGTATCTCATCTTCCACACCAGGTCTTTCTCGTGCTCATATAGTTCAGTGTGGCTCCTCCGCTCCAGGATCTCCTTCAGCTGCAGCTTCTGCTCATGGGAATCACAGCAAAGAGCACACACAGGGCTCAGTCTCAACCCAGAGACCTTGTAGGACTGGGCATGACCCAGTTTGGTGAAAAAAGGTGGTTAGGGGTAAGGTGGAAACATAAAACGATCTGCACATTGCTGAGAAACTGATGCCAGAAGACTCACCTCCTCAGGATCCTCTGGTGCAGCACGGGGTGGTTCTCCGTTCCTCCCCAACTCCAGCAGCTGGGACACAAATAAAGAGTCTGAGAAAGGCTCCTCCTTTCCTCTGCACTTCCAGCTCACCATCACTTCAGGTGTTTATGCTGTATCAGAGATCAGTCACTTGCCACTTCTGGAGAAGGGGTGACGTACTCAGGAGGTAACACACTCAGCAGGACCCCTCTGCTCAGAGGTGTAACTGCCCACAGAGCCCCTTCCCTGGTCACAACAACAACAGATGAGTCCTTTCCCAAAGGGCACATCTGCACACCTACACGGCTCGTCAAGGGGGGCTCTGGGCCACGGAGCTCCAGGCTAACACGAGCCACTCCACATTCTCAGAGCAGCGCTGCCCAAGCCGCCCTGCACACTGGCCTGATCTGTTAAAGCTTCTGAGCCAGAACATGCACCATGGGGCAGCGTGTGTATATGTCCCTGGCAGAGCAGATCTCCTTTCTTTCCTGTAATGGGCACATTTCTTCTTCCACTTTAAGTGTTTGGCCAGTTGCAGTGACAGATGGAAAATCCCTATACCACACGGCGTGTTATCACGCTGTGCTGAAAGGGAACAAGCTGTCTACTTTCACTCATTTCCCCTTTTATTCTTCCTTCCTAACACTGCCTGCAGTTTAAAGGTGCCTCAGTTAAACCCACTTTTTAAACAAATGCTCATCTATGAGAGCAGTTTTACCTCAGTAATTCACATCTTGGAAAAGCATTCACTCAAAGGTCCATTAATAAAGAGAAGAAGTCAAATTTTTCAATTAACAATATCTACTCATCAAATTTGTGTGCACCCAGTCCCTGTCAACAGCCTCCCAAGAGACAGTGACAAAACGTGCTCCTGCATCAGCAAAACTAGGGAATTCCTGTGCCCCCCCAAACAAAGCGTCCGTGTTCCTACCTGCTCAAATGGCGGGTAATACACGGGGTGCGATGCAACGCTGGGGAAACAGATGACCAAGGCTGCTGCACTTTCTGTGTTGGGATTGCACTGCACCGTGCCCATGGGGTTTAGAAGTTCCCCTTTCTCATCTGAAAAGCAAAGTACACCAACCCATGAACCCTGATCTTGCAAAGCTTTGCTCCAGAGAGCAGAGCACAAGCTGCTTCGGCTCTGGCACTGGACACAGCCTGGCCCTGGCAGCTCACTGCATTTCCCTCAGCCCTCAAAAGCAAAGTATACATGACATCTTCGGACAGCAGCAACTTCTTATGCCAAGCAAAACAAGGCCTTCGTCTTGGCAGGGAACAATTTTGAGCAGTAATCATACTGGGTCTGCCAGTCTGAACTGTTCTGGCCCCTCCTGCAACCACTGCACAGCAATACGGGGTACAGGGCATCTCCTGTCTTTGTAGTGGAGATTAAAGGTGCAAAATCCAGCAGCTCTGTCTCCTGACATACCTGGAAAGGAGGACCACATGTGCAAGCAGCACTCCCCTGTTTTCAGCTGGTCCTTGTAATCAAAGAGCATGACGTTCACCCATGCGATCGGGCAGTCCTGCAAAGCAAAGCAGTTCATTTGGGTGCTGTAACTGCAAAAGCTGGGTGAAGGGATGAGAAAAACTAAGTAAAAAGTGAGATATCCCCATGCAAAGTGAATTGCTGTAAAGAATATACCACCCCGGGTAGCCATGCCTGTCTGCTTACCTTTGAAGCTCTTCTACAGTTAGAGTATATGACAGTATAAAATTCAGATATTTGCCAAAACCTGGGGTCTTCTGTGTAGTGCTGAATGGCACCAAACACTCCTCACAAATATGTCTAAAACTTCATCACTCAATATTTTGCATAGCTGAAGCATCTCTTAAGTTTCTGGTAAGGTCTTGCAACTCTACACTTGATGGGACTTGAAGGAGCTATGACATATATACTTCATATATTTCACAATTTGAGGGGAGGGAGAAGAACCTTGACTTTGAAACAGGGAACACGGAGTTAACATGGCTTCAGAAAACCAGGCAAAGAATGTTGGATATATCAGACAATGGGAAGAAAAGGCTTGGCTCCTTTGTAAATTAATAAACACTGTCTATAGAAATCAAACTTTCTGCTGCCAATCCCTCATAAAACCCCCCAAAATAAAACTCACAAGCTGACCCAGTCCCACAAGCAAGTCTGATTTTGGGGAGTGAAGTGACTGGGACACAGTCTCCCTGCTCTCACCCAGCTCCCCACCACCAGAGCAGACAGACACGTTCCACAAGTGACCCAAGATTTCCTGCACTCAGGTTCCCCAAACGGAACAGTTTACTTCATACAACGGTTTCAGCAACACCAGCATTTCACTCAGCTGCTCAGAAAGCACCAAGGCTCAAGCACACGCTGGCACAAAAACTGACTGGCAAAGAGGCTGCAAGGGAAAATTCAACATAGACGCCCTCACAAACGGTGCAATATTTGAAAGGAAGCACAGCGAGACATCTCGTTCCACTGAGGCATTGTAGGGAACGTCTCAGGCTTCCCCTGACGGTTCACCAAAGGACTTGGTGGACCAAAGTCAGCGTTTCCCCTAATGTGACAAAATGAATCACTTCCAAGTGGGCTGTCACAAACCTCTGAGTTGATTTGATTAGAGTTGGTATCTTCAGTAAAATCCCATTTGAGACATCAGCATCTAGATCATAGGGAAAAGCCAAACAAAACACCACCGCCAGCAATAACCTCTCCTAACAGAGTAAACGACATCAAACCACAGCGCAGAGCCTGCCAAAACGCAAGGCGAGATTTTGGGTGGATAAAGTCCAGCAAAGCAACGATTCAGCACTGTGAAGACAGAAATATCTGCTGCATGACTTAGAGGAACACTGAGAGCCAACCCTCGGGGTGACATGAACGCTCTGACTCAGCCAGGCAGCCTGCAAGCACGCCTGCTTTTTGGTAGTAAATTATTTAGTCCCACCTCTGTGCTCTGGACGGTCTGCACAGACAAACAACACACACGTGATTAACTTCTGACCGCTGTAGCAAAGCGAGCAAAAAGGTTATTAATCAAAACCAAAAATCAGGGTGCACTTGACTGTGACCTCCTCTAACCAATCATTTTCAATCAGCTGCAGCTGACCATGCAGAAAAATCAATTTCTGCAGAGCTCAGCGCCAGCAAATAGTGTGATTTTATATTAAGAGCTCACTAGAATGCATCCACCTTTCCCCAATACCGGAACACACACGAACAAGATCCTCTTAACAACACAGCTAACCAGGCTGGTTTTGTTTTGTCGATCAGAATAGCAACATTTCCTTCCGACTGCTTCAAAATTGAAAATTGGTCCAGTGTGACCACAAAAATGCAGCCTGCGGATGAATCAGATATTCTGTTCGAGAAAAGCCTCCAGCAGGAGCTGGAGTTCTGCTGTTCTTAAGTAAAAAACAACCATAAAAAGGTTGATCTTGGTCCTGGCCTCAAAATGTTTCCAGTCTGAAGTCTCCAACCTAGAAACTGGTCCACACAAGCAGGACTCATGGGCTGCCTGTGCTCCCCAGACATTAACACACCGTAACCTCAAAAACCCTACTGATGTCAGCACAGCCAAGCTCAGTGAACCTCCCGGCAGTGAAATGGAGCTGGCAGAACCGAGACTGAAATTTTCTGTGATCACATTTATCAATCCCTCACTTCTCCGCACTCTAGTAAAGAAGGCATGACTAATCCCCTCTTTAAAACATGGCAACAGTGTTTTTGTGGCTGCAGAAACAATAATTTGCGGAGGAAAAAATGCATTTGTTGCTCATAAAGAAAACTCCTTGCATGCAAAGAGCTAGAGGCATCTTGCTTAAGTTACAACACTGGGAAACCAGCAATTCAATTACAGGCTGCATTTAGATCTAGTTTTAGTTATGAATAATTAATGAGTTCGAAGTTTTGGAATAGACATGAGGAAAGTGAGAAATATCTGCATCTCCGACTCTGAAGCTCAAAACAAGACCTTCCAAAGTGATTTAACATTTCTATCCTCAGTTTGCAGCACCTGAACAACAACCTTGAGGATTCTGCACCTTCATTTCACCTCACCTAAAGCTTTGCCATAACCAGCGTTTACATTCTTCATTTTCTTCCCCCTCCTTAGCCGTTAATTTGCTCCATGGGGGATTTGCAGGAAAGACCTTACTAGAAAGAAGATGCAACACAGAAGACGGTTTAACCTCAACTACAAAACAAGGAAGTTGTGGAACAGCAAAACAGAGACACGAACACAAATGATTCCCCTTTATGTGCATTCAGATGCTGGCTATGTTACTTAATGGTCTTTCTGGAAGCAACAAGCATTTGGTTCAGAATGGTGTCCCATGCCCTCCCGCACCGGCAAGCCAGGCTCAGTCCCACGCTGGCTTTACTTACAGCTTTCTTGGACTTCTTCTTGGTGGAACGTGCCTTCTTGGCCTTCTCGATGACAGCATAGAGGGCAAAGCAGAGTCGCGCCATGCGGGGAAGATCACAGATGTTAATATCAAAATCCAGCCGCTGCCTCCACACCGGTTCTGAGCAGACGTTCACTTCAGAGCTTGACACTGTCTTGCACAGCATCTCATTGCCATGAAAGAGACCTGCTTGCACCACCAGCTGGGGGACGGAGAAACAAGAGAACACCATGAATCCACAGACCTGTTTGCTGAAGACACGAGGAATGGGACACTCTCCTGAACACAACTGCCCTATTCCTGTGTCTTTCCCAACCCACTGACACATTAAGTTCCTTAATCTTCCTCTTTGCTCAGCTTCAGTAAGGGCATGGTTATCTTTTTATCTCATGTGTGCTTGGAAGACCTGCTTAATCACTGCAAAATGCTTGGGTAATCCATTGGTATGGGAGTGATGGGAATCATTCTCTGAGAGCTGAATTTCTACTACTCTGCTTCCTGCAGACTTCCCGGCCCCTCCACAGCGCTGCCAAGCGATATCACCACAGGGCAGTAGCTCTGTTTGCTACTCAGAAGCTTTTGCAGGGGAGTGTTTCTAAGAATGCATTGCTCTGTTGCTGGGTGCTGGCTCACAAGTTCCCTTCCCCTTCCTGTTGTGCTGCAGTTTAGAAACTGCCCAAAGGCTGAACGAAGCGTCATGGAGGATCATGTGAGATCAAGCTGTTGGCCCCTGCTTTCCTCACCACCCAAACGAGACAGATGCAACTAGGAAAGCCAAAGCACAAAACCAAAACCCCAAACTGAGTCAGTACCTACCTTCATCCTCTCATCTGCGTTGACCTTGCTGCCTTGCACCAGCTCAATGTAGAAAGGCTGCTCCAAGGACCAGAGAGAACCATAGTTTGGCTAGAAAGAGAAAAGGGTTCCCATCAGAAATGGATGCAACAAAGACTTCTCGAGCCAGTGCCAGACCTCATCTCTCATTGCGTGCTTTTTGTTCCAACAGAATAGAGCATTGCATTGCAGGTGTGCAGCACGAAGTCTGCGACAACCAGGGAAGTGCTGGCGGGAGCTGGGAGGCTGACTGGAAACTCCCAGCTCCTAGGCCCTTCCTAGGAACGTGTCCCGAGAGAGGCAGGGAGAACCAGACCAGCATCTCCATCAACGGAGGAGTTGAGGGTGACTCCACAGGGTCACTGTGCCATTCTACCTTTTTCTTAGGGAGCGGGGGAGGCTTGACAGGCATCTTCGGGGGGCTGGCAATGCAGTTGGTTTGCTCGTCTCTCATGGCAATGATGGTGGAGGAGTGAACCATGGTCAGGTGGGGCGTGAGGCCTCGGTGCAGGCAGCTGCGAATATACTGCAGAGAGAGCCCAGAGTCAGCACGGGTGAAACAGAGCCCGGCAGGCAAGAGCAGCCGAGCAAATCAGAGCTGGTTGAAGCAGAAACAGGTGGAAGGAGTACAGAAAGGACACAGCAACAATCAAAATTCAGTTTTAATTTATCTCCTCTTGCTTTATAAACCTGTAGCTCACTAGACTCATGTTGCCAGAACTGAGAATATGAAGTGCCTTTTATAGCTGGCATTTCATCAGCTGCCTCAAATGGATGCATTAAGGGAAAACACTGAGAAGGACTCAGCGCTCCCAGCAGCAGTTTTCCCTGCCAGGGGAGCACAAGGGACAGGATTACTTGCCCAACTTTCAGCAAGACAACCCCCCAGCCCACCATGCAAGCAGACGTTTCCAGAACCATAATCTATAAATGCATTTATACACCACTTGGTGCCCAGCGACGGGCTTAGATCACTCGCCTCCCAAAACCATAAGGTTGCTAGAAGTATCCCTTGCCCTAAGTAGCACCCAGGTCCTGTCGCTGAGGTGTTGTATTCCTGCAAACAGCCCTCGATGGAAGATAATACATCTCAATCCACCCTCCCAGCAAGAGGAGGCCATACGGGAACAGACTGATTGATAAAGCAAGACAAAAGGCTCACCTGGAACTGGTACAGAGGGTAGTTTCCATAGAGGTACTCGCATTTCCCATTCACCTGCAGGGTGTAGTCCTCGGGGTTCTCCAGTGTCTCGTGGCGGAAGACAGTAGCCTGCTTCTTGATAGCATAGCTCATTAACGTGATGGGGAACTCCTTTGGGGAGATCTGGAAAGTGAAGCTCTCCTGCAATCCCAACAACACAGCACACACTGTCAAACACCAGCAAAGGGCTGAAATCAGCATAAGGAGCAGCAGTAGCTCAGCAGATAGGTAACGACATTCCCATTGCCAACAATAAAGAGGACAGGAAGGCAGGATTATTCCCCCCACACACACACGAGCAAATAAGTAGGGATGTTTGCCAAATTGTGCAGGAGAATGTTTCAGCAGCACAAGCGCAAGACTGGAAATCAGGAACTTCAAGTCCACTTTTAGCAGAATCACCAGTTCATGTGGTTACTAGTCATTAAAAATCTTTCCCCTGTCATTCCGCCAGCCAGGCAGAGGGTGGTTAGGGTCACCATGCTCAAACACACTGCTCGGGGAAACCCTTCTCCCATGGGGATGGCTCCTGCTTCATGCCCAGGCACAACATGCAAAAATCACGCTAACCAGGGGTAGCAGGCAAGAACAGGGGCCCCTGGGCAACACAGACCACGGCCTGCAAGCAGTGTTTGCTGAGCATGAGCTGAGCAGACTTGTGGGGTTCAAAAGGAAAGGCATATATTGGATTCTGTGCTCCTCTCCTACCCAAAACCGAAAAGCTTTCCAACACAAGTGCATGCAGCCTCAGCTACAAGCTAACCAGTACACCCAACGCATGTTCAGGAAGGGGAACTGCTCCCTTGGCTGGAGGCTCAGAGTCTCCCTCCCAACCATGTCCACAGGCAAAGGAATCTGGAGAATGAAGATGAACACACGGAAACACTGTCCACGCACACATTATTCTGTCTCCAAATGCCCAAAGGTTCCCGAAAGGGAAAGCACAAAACCAGTTAAACATTGTCACAGAAAAGTTCGTGCTTTACCCCGCCAGACTGAAACTTGACGTTGACAAAAATGTTCTTGGTGGGGGTATGGAGAGGACCAGTGCCCAGGGCTTTGGCCATGGGCTCCAGCTGCAAGGGGAAGTTGTACTCCATCCAAGCTGCCCAGCTGAGCTGCTGCCGCTTTGCTGCTCTCTCCTCGCAGAACTGGCACATTTTGGTGCGGAAATCGTTCACCTCTGGATCCTGCACAGAGTCGAACTCGTGCAAACCTAAGTGGAGAGTAAGAGAGAAAGGCAAAATAACCATCTGCACCCAGCGGTGGAAATCAGCCTTGGATAACCAAGTGTCTGTGAAACAGTCTTCCTAAACACACGCTTAACATTTGGCCAAATGAAGAAGAGTCAACCAAGCTACTAATAAACACTTTACTACATATTAATACGATTGCACTGACTCAATTACTATAGTCTTCTGCCAGCAGGAAAGACCACCCATCTTGGGTCTACACACACACAGTTCCCTTACCAGATTCACCAGAGACCAAATTTGCTATTAATAATAATGTAATAATTTAATCTCCTGCACAAGCAGGGCTCCATCACTATTCCATAGGTAGCGAGGCTGTCTGGGACAGAAGCACACTTCACCTACACACAACATGGCTGCCCTGCTCCTGGCGAGACCAGCGATGGGGAACTGACCTTTCCCAATGAGCAGGCTGATCTGGGAGTTAATAACCTTCTTGACTCTGTCGCCTTCTCGAGCCACAAGCCGCAGTACGGGTAGGAAGGGCTGGATGTCACAAAGCCGCCGCTGCTCATCCTCCAGCTCTTGCTGTTCTGCCGTCTGGTTGATGCATGTGAAGACATAGGCCTCGGGATCACTGAGCATGTGGTAGAGCGGCTCATACTGAGCGTGTTTCCACACCACCTGCACCAGAGCGACAGCGAAGTGAAACTCCTGCACTGCCAGAACCTCCTCATCTCACTGTCACCGCACAACCTCCCTCTCCCGAGATACCCCATCCACAAAGGCCATGCCCAGCCAAACCTTCTCACAGCCTTCCTGGGCTTGCAACCACCAGCTGCTTTCCAGCCAAGTCTGGTGGCTCCAGCTCATGCTGAACTGCTGAGCAGATTTATTTGCAAGTGCATTTATTTCCATTTTTTGTGCTTGCTGTTTGTTACAGGCAAAGTAAATCCCTTGACCTGTGTATTTAAGTAACCCCCAGCTGCACACCTCACGGTAAGAGCCTGCTGGATACTAGCCTTGTGAAACAGAGGTATTACTTCCACTGGAAGCAAAATCAGGTTAAGTAACTTGCCCCCAGTAACACGAAATCTGTGACAAGAGCCAAGAACTTTACTGAAGTCTTCTTGACACTATCCAGTTCCCAAAGATTCCTCACTCCCAGCGGACAGCACTACATGACTCTTCATATTTCATTTCTTCACTCTCATCCTAAGCGCCTGCTACAGGAGACAAAACCCGGAGCAGATGGGCCTCTGGTGTGACCCAGCCGGCCGACTGGCTGCAAAACACAGACCTGTAACTCACAGCTGGAACCAATCAGCTCTACTCAGGGTTTTTTTTTTTGTTTGGTTTGGGTTTTTTTAATGCGAAAATCGCAGCATGAGAAAACTTGGAATAATCTGGCACTGTGCTTCTGTCCCTTGTGATCTGTGACTCATCCAGGCCAGGTTGCTGCTGCAGAGAAAACCTTCTCCAGTGCTCTCCTTCACTCTCCCCATACCCCGCGTCTGCCCAGGGAAACAAGGAAGCAGCTACATTTTTTTTTACATGTGGTTTCACTACAGCATTCTATTCCTCAAATGAAGCACTAAGAAAAATCCTCTGTGTCATTACCATTCCCAGCTTCCAGTATTCAGTTTCTGCAAGGCAAGAGAGGGATGGGCTGGCACTTGACTTTAAGACCCAACACATTTCCCCAGGTGTTGCCCAAGAACAGATCCCTTGTTCCAGGAATTGCAGGTAAGTCTGCAGAACTAGGCTGTTACCTGCTTGATGGTGCCCAAGCTGGCATTGCAGGACACGGAGAGGTTTAAGTATATGCCTGTGGGCAGCAGAAAATCCACCTGGATGTTTTGGTTTTCCCCCTTGGACCAGAATTCCATAGGGCAGTAAATGCCTGGGGGCATCCTGCTCACTTCTGAGCTACCACCTGCAAGAAAAGGTAAAAAGTCTGTTGCTGTTGACTATGTAGTAACAGTCAGATCTGTGCTGGGCTCTGTAGAACATTAATTGGCTAAAGGACCCAAGGACAGGAAGGTCAGCATATCCTGATAGCTCAGGAAAACAGGCACCTTCAAATTTCCAGTCCAGGGCCTTTAAGCCACGGAAGCATTCTTGCTATAGAATTTGCTTCTATGTCAATGCAACCCTTTCCTAATCTCTTCTAGACTGGGATTAACATCTACATCTGGCAAAGAACTTAAAGAATTATCTTCACTTGAGAACAAAGGCACTTGTCCCAATAGCTCATCTACGACCAAGCAGCCAACAGAAACAATGATTCCTACCCCTGGCTCTGCAAGGCGATCCTCAGGCCACATGCTCCAAGATCCACTTCGTTCTTCCAGAGCTCAGTTCCAGTCTGCAAGAGGGAGAAAGAGGTGCTGTTGGTTCTGAGCATGCGTATGTTTTTATACATAAAACCAAATTGTACTCCACTGTCTATCCCACCTCTAAAAGTACAGGAAAAATGAAACTGAAGGCTGAGGCAATCAAAATATTTTTGTTAAATCCATCTGCATCCTTTGACTTGGCATGGCTCTAGAATTCTTTTTTTCTCAGTGCAAAGAAGAGAAAAAGAATCTGAAAACTATCAGGTACAAACTGCTGTTTTCAAACACAGGATAAGCGCACACTAAAACAAAAGGCATTCAGCAGAAGCGCATCCATCGTCCGGTTTCTTTCTTAAAGACATGAACACCAAAGTCAGAGAAACCCCCACGCTCCATCCATCTGCCCACAAACAAAATACTGCAGCGGGATAAAAGTGCAGTTTTCCCCCACAGGTAAGTGTGTTGTCCCGATGTGCAGGGAGAGCGTGGAGCCATCAGCATCAGCTCCTAGCGAGAGATATGTGGCTCTGCCTCCCTTCCACCACCTCAGCCGGCAAAACCGCTCACCTAAATCCCCTCTCACTTACCAGAGAGTTTTTCCAGCAGGTCCACAGAGAAACACAGCAGTAGAACGGCCTAGAGGGTGCTCACACACCCATGGTCCACAGCTGCTGTGGACACCAAGGCCTCAGCCTCCTGTCATTCTGACTCTTGGCCGGCTCTAAACTCAGCCCTGAGCAATTCTGACAGCGTCACTTATCCTCAGCCAATGAAACCAGTACAAAGTTTGCTCATTCACAACTTAAAATACGGCTTAGCAGCTGTCAGACCGCATACAGACTTAGAAAGAAACTGAGCAACGTGCTGCCGAAGATTTGGGTCTCCCAAATCGTCAAGTCCTGCTGGCAGCTTCTCATGAGCCACCCCTGTGTTTCAGTACAACAAGAAGCCCAACATCTTATCTGCCTGTGGCCAGGAGCACAACACTTCCCCAGCCGCGGTGGGGTAAGGATTCCCAGAAACACGAGCTGTGCTTTATCTGTCCTGCTTCCTCAGCACACACGCTGTATCGCACCGGGACCGGATACAGCAACCACAAAGCCACCCATGTGCCTTGGGAGGGAGGGAAGTGACGAGGAGGAGGCAAGGTCTTCCAGTTTGAATAAAGCAAAACAAGGTTGCCTCGTCTTCTGCTCATTAACGATCAACCCAGCAAGTTTCTAGAGTATTTGCTACCTAAGCCTTTCCCAATGGCAACAAAAGCAGAAAACTCCCACCACTCTGCTGACCAGCAAAGACACAAGAACGGCTGAAATGCTTCCTTCTGCTGAGGGTTTCTACCTGATCCCACATCCCATCAGATATGAGGTACCTTATCTAGGCTATTAGCACAATGTCAAGTTCAAATCGCTCAATACTTGGTCTTTCCAACCTTTCCCGATATAGAGGGATTTTTCCAACAGAACCCGGAGTTGATATGCCAAAGGAAGAACAACTCTGTCTCTAATACTCCATTTATCAAGTCTTTGCCCTTCCCATTACTAAACTCAGAATGCTGCTTGTTGGACCTTGGGTCTGACCCAGTGTGACAGTTTTTACATGAAGCGAGCTCTGTATAGATTAATATTCCTCCACCGCTTCATCTTCCCTTTCGCCTTGGGAAATTAGAACAGAACTCTCCAGGCTGTAACCTTGTTCACACTATCTTGACCTCACAAGTAAAAGTAATTACAACTCCCTTTTTTCTGGGTCATTTTGCCATTTGTGAAGAGCCAAATCAGTCTTTTTTGTCAGGGTTTATGCTACTGGGGTTGTTTGATATATAATCCTTGTCTTTCACTGCAGCAGTCTTCAAAAAAAAGGATTCTCCATTGCAGCTGCCAATTTTCAAAAGCCCCAGCATCATCTCAGGCTTTCATCCTGGTAAATGAACACATTGTTGTTAAAAATCTCATCTTGTTGTAGGGTTCTGAGCTGCGGGTCTGATAGCCTGGGCTTCAAGTTAATCAACCCACACGTGACAGCAATTAGTTTACTGCACAACTTGCATATCTCTCAAAGCCGGGGCAAGCAAGAGAGAGACAGAAGCTCAGGTTTGAGTGGGATGCGAACCCGCAGAACCAACCTCAGGCAGGTACACAGGCCATCAAAGAGCCCTGCGTACCAACGCCGAGCTGCAGCCACCCACTGCTACCATCAAACACCCTCAGTCCTCACTCCCCCTCCTGCAACGCACCCCACAACATCCTCCTGCTCGAACATTCCCCACCCACATCATCCTACGATGCTTCTTCCTCCCCCACCAGCCCCATCTCCACAACCCTCAACTACTCGTTCCAAGCACCCGAGGATTCAGTACATAAAGGTAAATTCATGCAGAGTGTAACAAACACATTTGAAATTACCCAGCCGGTATTTAACAAGCCAGCAGTCAACACAAAACACACTAACACAAATCTCCTCTTATGAAGTTGATCAACCACAGCTCCGGTGTTTACAACATACAACTGCTATTGAGAAGGGAGAAAAAAAGCAGCAAGCAAGCAAGATCACACACGGGGCAGCGTTCCACAAACCTCTGCGAGGCTGCAGCGTTAGACACGGAAGCTCTAACGCCCACAAACAGATTACAAAATTACTAAACCCCAGGACTACAAAAATACCTTTCGAATTTATAAGAAATGAGCGGCGCGCAGCTCGCAGGTGACGCGTGTCGCGGGGGAGACAGCAGGAAATCACTTTCATTGCAGCCATCGGCTTTGCCGGGGGAGGAGGCCACGGGAATTTTTATGCACACACGTGCTGGCCGTGTCTTTCCCACACAATCAAACACACTTAGATTTGAACCAGCCCTAAGCTTTCATAGGCACAGAGCGTGCGTGTTCTGAAGGTGTTTTACGCTTGGGCTTGATTTTTTGGTGGGGATGGGGTAAGACGGGTCCACCAGACACTTGGGGCAAGTCATTTGAGCACTGACAGCGTAAAATTAACCCGCAAACTCCCCTCCAAGAACAGACTGGGAAAACTCCTGCAGCAGGTAGGGACACACCAGCAAGTCAAACTGCGACTGCACGTGGGAGTTTGTAGGGAGCTCCCCCCTTGCAGGGCCACACAGCAAAAACACGCTGTACCTGCTTCTCTTGTGGCTTAACATAAAAAAATCCTGATTTAAACTCAAGTCCCATGATGTGGATGCAACCAACAGAAGTTCATAGTAAGACTGGCCTTTGCAGCTCTTCCTGCTGACAAGTATTGACAACCTGGCTGTTTATTCATCTGAAAAGGAACACGTGCTGGTGAGACGCTAGAAACGGCCTCGGGGACTGTCCGTCTGCAGGTGTCTGCTGTGCTGTTCAGCCCCGCTGAGCAGGGACCTCCGAGGCCGCGGATCGATGCTCTAACCAGCCCGCAGCATCCCTGGCAAGCTGGGCTGAGAACAGCCAGCCCCTCACACAGCTGCCCCGAGCCACGCAGAGCCTGGACCTTCAGCTGGCAGCAGCCTTTCTGCCACACGAACGGCTTTGCTGCCTTCTGGAACACCTGCTAACATCATTCCCTTCGGAGGTGGCATCAATAGGACAGATTTTGCTCTCGTGTCAACAAAGGTGTTTCCTTTACAACTTCCATTAAGCTTTCTGTAAAATACAGATCAGTGTCCCAACTGTGCTGTTAGGCCATCGCTGCTCTCCTTCCACTCCCGTGACACTGTTGCACCCTCGCTATAGACCTGAGTTGCACCACAGCTCTAATTGTCTCCGGTTCCTTCTCCAACACATACACACAAGTATAAGATTTGGCCCGTGAACTAAGCAGGAGAAAACAAGGGCCCCTGGAAAAGGTGTGGAGAAGCATTCAAGTACCGAACAACACCTACAATCAATGCTTTTGCATCTTCAGGGTTAATTTCTTCAAACCCTAGTTTGAGATATTCTCATCTCCTTTATTTAGTTTACTGTAATAAGACTTCTGCCTCTACCAAATATAAAAATCAAATACAGGTCTCTGCATAATATCAGTTTCGGTTTTGTACATCGATCTCTTCCATCCTGCCACGCAATTCCCTGCACCGATTCATTCATTCTTTCAACAGTAGTTGAAAGCATTTACGTACCAAAATCAGCATCTTCCATGCAACAAGATGTCAGCAAAGAACCGCAGATTTTTCCACATTCCAAGCACGCATTCTAGCTATGTGGAGACTACCAGGATCAGGCTTTGAACAACTGGATCCAAAGCATCCTTTGGCTTGTGCCCTTCCCTTTACTTGGAGCATTTCTATTGCTCCATGCCCGCCTTACACATGCACATCCCCATAAAACAGGCTCACAGAGAGAAGTAATGGGAAGCAGAACTACACTAATGCAATCTGAACTGGAGCTAACCTTGTTTGTGTGCAGGGCTGATGATGAGAGGGGTTGTCAGCAAGGAAAGAGATAGGAAAGCTGAATGTACACACAGTGATAAAAACAGGCTGCAGTTCTGTGGGGCTCCCAGCACCAGAGCAACTGGAGAAAGAGCATCAGAGTGATTTACCATCATTCCAGCTCAGCAGGACCTTAGATCCAACCACAAGCAATAGCCTGAGGGAAGGAAAGAAGAGCTCACGTAAAGCAACTTAAGAGAAATGGAAATGCAAAGCCGTACCTCATTCTGGAAGTAAAATGATATCACTAGAGAAAGGCACAGGAATACCAGGGAGTAAGAAAAGCACCTGAACAGAGGACTCGACAGCCTTCTCTGGCAGAAATTTCCAATCAGCCTTTTAGGCAAGTTCACAGTCAATCAACTATGCTTCTGGGGTTGTCTGAGGAAGCATCCAGTGGGAAACAGGATATTTAGTGGTTAAAGCAAGAGCTTGAAAACCGACAACTTGCAAAGTTCCATTCCTAACCCTGAAAACTGTTTGATGCACGACTTCAAACAACTAACTCCTCCGTGTTTCAGTTTTCTCGCATTCGCAAGTACACCTCATGAAGGATGGCATAATTCTTAAATGCTGGCAAAGTGGTTTAGGATCTTTGCACTCTGGCTATTACTGTTAACACAGGCACAGCCTGGGAGGTGGAGGAAGCTGTGATAAATAAAAGCCTCTAGCCAAAGATGTTACAGAAATTAGTCTTTTTCCAACTGCTCTGATGAGGGGACAACAGCAGAAACCCAAGTGCATCTTACTGATGAAAACAAAAAATAAGGCATACATTCCTAATGACCCTCCACCACTATATTCAGCTTCCTTCACTTTCAGGTTCTCATCTGGAGCACACGCAGCACACCGTCCCCAGCTGCTAAGAAAGCTGTCAAAAGACCCTTGTGCCCTGCCAAAACACACAGTCCAAAGCTAACCCATAGCAGAAACACACCACCATTAGCAACGAACCCAGGCAGCACAACTCCGACAGCGAGGAAGGTACAGGATGCTGCCAAGGATGCACAAACCTTTGGGTGACTCTTAACCGCAGAGACAAGGTGCTGAGCACCAAACCTGCCGGGTAAAGGCCGGGCAGGAATCCCAGCAGGACAAGACCCCCCAGCAGCCCTGGAGCCGCTCAGCGGTGACATGAGCGGTTACTGCGCAATTCCTGGCCGAAAAACGAAAGCCCGATGCCACCCGCCCGCCCTGGAAACCAGAGGAGTGCTGCTGGCAGCGCAACTACTGCTGCGAGGTGGGGGGTTCGGCTTCAAGGGCTGTCCCCGGAGCGGCTAAAATCTACATTCACCTCCGTAGGTCATCGAGTCTTAAAACACCGCATTTTCCTAAAGCAAAGGTGCTTTTTTTGTAGGAACGCTGTTTGTCAAAGGAATTCTAGGAGTAATTAGAATTTGCCGCAAAGGGCACAGCGACACACGCAGGAGAGAGACACGGAGGACAGACACCCCGCCAGCCGCGGGGACCCCACCGTACCCGCGCACCGACCCCCGGAGCCGCGGGCAAGGACTCCCGGAGCCGCGGCCGGGGATGCGCAGCGCCACGGCCCGGCGGGGGACATGATGTCGCTCCTCTTTTGTCGCTCCTGCCGGGCCCTGGTCCTCCCCGCCGCCGCCAAGGGCCCCCCCGTTCCCATTTCCAGTTCCCTCGGCGCTCACCTGCGCTGCTGCCGCGGCTGCCGCGCTCCCGGCGCGGCCCGGTCAGGCCCCGCCCACCCGCTGGCCCCGCCCCACTCGGAGGCCCGCCTACGACCACGCCCCAGGCGCTGTCCCGCCCCGCCCACGGCCCCGCCCCAGTCACAGCCACGCCCAACCGACAGCCACGCCTCTCGCGGGCCACGCCCACGGCCACACCCCATCGCCGGTCAGGCACCGTCTGCAAAGTGCCGCCCGCGCCCCGGCGTCAGGCACCGTCTCCAAAGTGCCGCGCAGCGAGCGAGGCCCGTCCACCCGGCTGGCAAAGCGCCGTGTCCCACGCACTGGTGACCCTGCACCGGGCACGGTGTGCAGCTGAACCCCTGCACTGGGTCCTGCTCTGGGCCCCAGGGAGGGGCAGGTGCACTACGCAGCCGCCCCACGGGGCTGCTGTCACCCCCGTGCACAGAGCATCTCTGGACCGCCGTGGGAAATCAGTGGTTCCAAAGCAGCAGATGGGGACAAGAAATGTTCCCAGTGTTCAAAGACAATCACCATCCTCTGTCTCATTAATTTTTCAGCAGCAATTCGATACTCAAAGACCATTTGCTAATTTGAAAAAAATATATATATCTCTCTTCACACATCTCCCCTTGCACTTTGGGCCACAAGTAATAAGAGATTGTGAACCTGGACTTGTGTTTTTAATTGTTTGTTTCCACGTGTGAGAGGGAAACAATCTTGGTATCGGACATTGCCCTGACTGGTCCTGCCATTATACGACTCCCAGGATCATCATTTTTCCTAAAGCTTCTGCTGCTGGAGGCACGTGATTAAGGTATAAGTTGTTTTTGTTTTCCAGGTTATAATCCAAGAAAAGCTCATTATTCTTGCAATCTGACTTGGTTTTTTTTCCCCTGAACATTCCTAAGTGGCAACACATTTCTTACCATCCGTACAAAATGTGACTGCTGAAGCATTTGTTTTCAGCTCCATTCAAATCCACTATCAGGTCTTAACGTGACCTTTTAAAGCTCAGAAACTGTCTATTTTAAATCATCGGCCATGACATGTGCTGAAGATATTTTTAACAGACTGTTTACAGGAATTCTGGTTTCTGTTCTGCTATTTTTTTCATTTTCAACAGCTTTTCTATTAATCATCTCCACATTTCACATACAGGACTGTACTGAACACTTACAAGGACGAGCCTGGAAGGAAACACTGGTAAGAAGGGCTGGTGGAATCCACGTTGGCATTATTTCAAAGGCATCCAACATTAGTTCAAAAAGACCATTCCCACAGCATGCTAATCAGGTCTAAAACTCCAAAAGTTTGATTTTGTATTGCCAGCTCTTAAATGAAGCTGTGTTCACCATTTCTATAGGCAAAGCTAGAAGTAACCTCTCTTGTCCTCCATATAGCGGTGTATGGGGTAAACAAACAAATTAAAAAACAAACCAAACCAAACCTCACCACATCTAATTGCACCACAAAGCAAACAGGAAGCCAGAGCAGTTTTAGGAGAGATGAAACTATTTGCTCCATGTGGTTAACACTACCAAACAGGCGGGAAACCGCGTTCGCGCTTCAGCCACGCCGTTGGTCTGCAAACACGGCTGCTAACTCGCGCTCATTTAAGAGTCAAAAGAGAGGGGTTTTTTTGGCAACAAGAGCTGAAATAGGATCAGAGCTGCATGAAGTGTGCAGCGCCGATCCACACGAGCGGTCGGAGGCGAGCACAGAGCTCGGCTGTGCAAGGGCAGCTGCAGGTACGGCCTCCGCTGAGAAATGCCAAAGCAAACAGCGCTTCGGGGCTCAAAGACCCCTGTTTCTTTGTGCATCCCGCACAAAGGGTCTCTGTGCTGCACCATAATGCTGCTCTGCTACAGGATTTTAATTCTTTATTTATATGTATATATGTGTGCTTGACGATGCCCGACAAGGCCAAGGTTAAAGGCGTAAAAAAAAGTCAAACAAACCTTATCTGCTCTGGTTCAAGGGTCATGGTTTAAAGCTAAGTTGTGATGACCCTGAAGGTCTCTTCCAACCAAAATGATTCTATGACACTAAAGGACTTGTAAAAGAGAAAAAGCCCTGGAGGCGGTTCTCCTTAGAAGGTTATCAAAATGAACCAGGAGGCTTCACTTGAACCCTCCTGGGGTGTTTCTTCATCAGAATTTCAAAGGAGCAGAACTACACACGCTGTTCCGAAACCCCAAGATTTAATGCTTCCAAGGACCTGAAGTAAGGTCCTCACATTCTACTCACACTGGCCCCGATATCACGGCCTTTAATAAGTTGTTCCACCCGTTTCTCTGCATGCAGAACACAGATAATATTACTGCTGTGTTTCACAGGGCATTTTGTGAAGCTTTGCTGTTTGCACAAGTCATTTGAGGTCTTTAACCGGTGGTGCTACCGAAGTTCAAAGCGCCGATGTCTCAACACAAAACATCGTTTGCTTTTTTATCACTTCAAAATACAACTGCACACACATGCACGGCATTTCCCATGCACACAAGGGCTATCTCTCTAAAACTCACTTCTGTTGAAGATTTTTTAATACAAAACCAAAGGATGTCGGGCACAAATGGACAGAAGCCACGTCCCTTTTCTATCGGTTCTTCAGGAGGGACAAACAACTTTCCTCTGATTTTTTGCAATACCATTTCTTGGGAGTACCTTTTGCAGAAAGTGAGTGATCTATAAAACCACAGATTTCCATTATGAGCCATAACTGCCTGTTTAATTAAACCACACTATTTATTCTTGAAATTACTGTTAGGGGATTCTGGATCCTTTTGTTTGCAACACCCAGAAGTACAGCTTAAGTTCACATAAGTGATGGGTTCTCAAAAAATACAAACCCAGATCTCAGTGATAAAGTCAGAGCACTAAATAAAAGGTCTTTCATCCAGTCTGGGAATTTTGGGGGTCCTTCTTAATTGTTTCCAGTAAGACCGGATCTTGCAAACTTGTGTGTGGGTGGCTGCACGCTGAGGACAGACAGACAGACGCAGGTGCCTGCCCGTGCTAAATATTTTGCACAAACTCATGAGTTTGTTATATTTGGGTGGTGTTTGTTTAGCTTTATTTGATGTTTAAAGTGTGTATTCCAAACTAAGCAACATTCAGAACCCAAACAAATACACTCTCTGCATAAAAAATAAAATATACGTATCATGTTACAAGATGAGGCAGATGCCAGTGACAAATGCTTTAAGAATGTTTTAGCAGCCACCTGAAAAATCATTTAAGAGTCAGAAATAAGTAGCAAAGGCCATTCCATGAGTCATCAGTGACAACGAGGAGAACAGGAATGTGAATGCAATGTTTTCCCTTTTTTTCTCTAAAAAGAGAGATGGCTTGGGCCAAAAGCAAATTATTATTTTTACCATTACCAGGATAAAATTTCCATTTGTGAACAGGGAAATTTCCACCTGAGACATAATGATGAAAATTCATTAACATAGCTGGAGGTAAACCCACAACTTTTACCCTGGGAACAGCGGTGAAGGAAAAACAAACTCCTTTTGGTAGCAGGAAAGTGCAAAATTTTTGTCCTCAAATTTTGGGCCAGAAATAGATAATGTTTGTTTGCATTAAGTCTTTAAAAATATTTACAGAGACGATGTATTTCACAGAAGCAAACATTCCAGCCCGCCTAAACAGAACTAGGACTGGGAAGCCATACCAGAGACAAGTATTAACTGCATTGAGCACCTACACTCTATGCTACAAGGCTGAGTGCCTCTCAAAATAAAAAGCTTCACTGTTTATTATTACTGTATCATCATTTAAAATGAGGCAGCAGCCTGGGTTTGAGCGAGGTTGGGTCTCCCCACACACCAGCAGGAGGCACTTAAGCAGCTAAATTTGCTGTTTCACAGGAGTTTTGTGGGTCTCACGCTGCCCCTGACCACGACACCAGCCACACTATGAGCTCGCTGCCTTGATTTCCCATCCAGGACAGCGGGAACAGCAACGCTCAGTATTGGATCACTCAAGAGATCAGCGTTTGCAGTGTGATTTGCGAATCACAACCACCAATATCATACCAAACTGTTTTGTACGATACTCACAGATCTTCTACCCAGCGATGTAGCGACTAATATTATTAATTTGGGTTGGTGGAAAACAGTCACAGTAACACTTTATTTCTCTAAGTAACCCGGGCAGCTTGTTACAATGGAATTTTATATTCTTCTGCATTTTTTCCCAATAGTTCAGTGCTTGTTTTTTTTCTCCTTGACTGCCAAATTGAGACCCAGAATGACCAAGTGACTCTCAAACACAGGGACACGCAGGATCCGGACAACAGCAAATCTGTGCCCAGATGTCCCCTGCGCAAAGCTCACACACAAACCACTCTGCTGGCCCTCCTCACCATGCACGTGCCAGAGCCCTGGGCCTCCCGGGCCCTAAAAAGGGGGTTAGAAATACCTGTCATCCTTATTCTTAGAAGTATCTTTTTTGGCATAGCCCAACAGAACAGTCATAAAGCCTGTGGTGCTGGTGGAGGCTCAGCAAGGTGGCAACTTCACATTGAATTTCCTATTTTATTTCCTTTTTACCTTCAACAGGAAAAAACTCAACCTCTAATTTCCTTCCTCCTACCCACTTTCTGTTTAGTGTTTTGAGTGACTGGTATAAATGAGCTGCAGTCAGGAGCCAGATTTTCAATTTGCTCTCCTTCTAAAGGCCATGGGTAGAAAGACACAGAACAAAACCTCATGGATAATATGACAAAATGACAGGGGTAGGAGGGGACAGTACCAGACATACATAGTTAGCAGAGCTCCCAGGCAGCAAGACGACTGATGTTTGGATACCTACATGCAAAACCAGGGGCACATCACTGCCAAAAAGGAGACGGATTGTGCCACTGAGTTCATGCACAACTTGGGCAAGGTGACGCTTTCTGAATTAGGCTTGGAAATTTATTGGAGAAGTTTAATGAAATCTGTACAGCCTCTTTCCATAAGCACCAGCTTGATAGGTACGTGCTGTTCTGTACAGCACGTAATTATTGCCAAAGCACGTTGCCAAGCCACACTGCTTTGTGTGACTTTGAGAATTAAATGATCTCGAGTTCCCATTGGAAATACCAAGAAACATGGAAACCACTTGAAAACATAGACCAAATGCAGCCATTTGCTAGAATACCGCAAGAGGGGATGTAGTTTGTTTCCAATGACCTGACCATAAAGCCACACTTGTAGAAGGAAAGGTTTTTAAAGAATCGGCAACAAGAAATAAGGCACCAGAAAAGGGAACTATCACAATTACGTTAGTGTCAGCAAAGAGCCTCTCGTTACCATCCCATTTCAAACTTCTATATTCTCAGCCAAAAAGCAACTCTCTCACGATGGGGCACAGCAGGAAACTCGGGTCGCTTTGCTCTGAGAGGTCAGAGATGCCAGGGGGTGAGGCAGGTGTTGCAATAAAGCACCGGCCTCAGCACTGGCCAGTGAGCTTATCAGCACTGAACTGCTCAACGGCAGCACCTCCGGGCTGCTGCTTTGGCGACCACTCGCCACCCAGCTGCTCATCCCTCAGGTTCCTTTGGGGTGCTCGGGGAGCCAAGATGCTCACTCAGTTGTTTAAAGAAGAGTTCGTAAAGAAAAAAAAGCCTTTATAGACATTTCCTCCCCATCCCCGAAAACACCCAGTAAAAATATATGTAGTTACTACACGCAATTCCTCCTGTGGCAAAAGCGAAAGAAATTCAGAAGCCCTTTGACACTAAAAATATATCCTTCCTCCTGCTCAGACTTCTCCTTTCACAGAAGCATTTCCCTTTCCATGCCATTTCCCAGCCTGTCACACTTGCCTATTTACCAGCTCCCACCCTGCAGCCAGACAAATGCCCCCTCACAACACAGAGCTCCTGACATGCCATATGGGCTTTTAATGTCACATCATCACAACCCCAGCCACAGCACCCACTTAGAGACCATTCAGCACTAACAGGTCATGCCCTGACTATTCCTCCATGCACATTATTTATTTACCTTTCTTCTCTTCCTTCAATGCTTTATTGATTGCTGCTGCTTACTCCTGTGCACTCTGCTTGTGTGTTCCCAGTGCTGGGAGGTCACAGGCAGCAGTGGGGGAATGGAGACCAGCATCGTATTCTGTTCCCGAAACACCAGGCAGTCTTTTCCTTGTGGTCACATAGCAAACAAAGACTGGAGCAGTCACCTCAGATTAGCAAATGACGAAAAAACCAAACCAACCAACCCCTCAAAACCCATTTTATTTTATTTTTATTGCTGAATCAGAACCAGCAAAAGTCCACGGAGATTTGAAATGTATTTTGCTGAGGGATGCACAAGTACATGCATTTGTCCCCCATGGCTCCTGTCTTTCTGAACCCTTATCTCCATCAGCACGTTTGCTGGTAACAGATTACTTGGCACTGGGAACTGCTCAATCCAGAGCACCACAGCAGTTTTCCTGCTCCCTTTTTGAACCTCTTTTGTGGGGTCCAGCTGACCAAAGGCGGGAAGGCAGCCAAAAGTCTACTCAATTTACAAATTGTGAAAAATAGCATGTGAAATACTGCTGTGTTGCAAAAAAAAAGTAAAGACGAGGATACCTGACAAACTTGCACAGGAGAGAGAGCTCACGAAGTCTTCCCCTTCGGGTACTTTTGAGATAGCAAAATAGCCAGCCATGAGACAATCAAACCTTGATTGATTTTTATCCCATTATCGATAGTCACTGTTTCCAGCTCGTTGGCAGATGGTTGTGCCTGCAACCTTGGCTGTACTTTGGAGACCTTGTAGCTACAAGCAGTCTACAAACACATGCCCTGGCAGTTCTACACACATGTGAATTAGCAAAGATTGAATAAGCCCAGTATATGCTGGGATCAGTCTTAGAGCAGAAAATTAAAACTGGTCATGCTGCTTCTTTCATGTTGCAAAAAATAGAGGAAAAGACCATTAAAAAAAAAAAAAGGCACAGCATAACTGATTCTGAAAACGACGTTTTTCTCTGCTCTGAATGAGGAGTCAGCAGCTCTGATTGCATGTGTGCAAATTCCCCCCAAGTTTCCCTGAAACTTTCCATTACAGAGAGGCAACTGAGCTCTAGTAAAGAGCCATTAAGTTTATGCTGCTACTTGTTTATTTACTCGGTTTAAGATATCTGTTAGATCTTATCAGGGGTGACTGAATCACCCTCTGCTACACACGTGTAGTTAACTGTCCCTGAAGGGAAGGAGCGCATCAGCAGTTCTACAGGCTGCAAGTGCTCAGAAATCATCTGGCTGTAACCAGGCATCTCAGCGGGCTTGGCCCTCCATTTGACTGATTCCCTTCAGTAAAGAACAATATTCTGGTGAAGTCCAATCTTTCCTCGCTTTGGCTGGCCATTTTTCTCCTCCCTGCCCATTTGCCTGCTGCTTTCTTGCTAATTATTTTTTACTAGGCTCAATAACTGATGCAATCTTGCCCATTTTTCACGTCCTTCCTATGGCGCTGTCTGGCAAGCAAGGGGCTCCAGCAGCAGCTGTGCTGGCTTGGCCACCCCTCCGCCTCCTGCCCAGATAAACCATTGCCAGAACAAGACTTTGCAACCTAATTCTCTATTTACCTTTCTCTGGACTCTGCAACTGTTATCCAGAAAATCAGCTTTTGAAGCCACTTAGCAACACGTTAGCAAAGAGAGGGCCTGATGTCACCAATAAAAACAGCACCTCAGAAACAGCCATTTGTGCCATGCCTTGACCCAAAGGCATCCGCACCGCTCCTCACAAATTTATCTTTCAACTCACCGGCAGACACGGCATCAATACAATGATTTCAGATTAAAAATAATCTCCTGCTCTGCAACAATCATACTGAAAAGAGCACAGGACTCCTTGTGCCTCTCATTTAAGCACAGGGCATTGAACAAGAGCACAGAGCAGATACTAAAGTTAACATGATCGTGGTCCTATATGGCAGAGCAGCTCCCTCGGCCCCACAAGTTATTCATCTGCCAGAGATGAATTATGGATTTAATCAGAGTAAGTAGAGACTCACTCATCTAAGTCTGTAGGAAACGGGGAAAAGGCAGAGTTCCTATAATGCAATTTGCTTTCCATGAATGCTGCCAGGCATCTGAGAAACAGAAGTCACAGCTCTCATAATTTTCAGTTATTTACAAACCGTAGCAATTGCCATCCTGCTCTCAGCTTGGGCATCACTTCTCTGAGCAGTTCGCTATCGTCCAGCCTCTGCGCAAGCACCAGCTGGACAAGGGTGTGGAAAGGCAGAGCAACTCCTAACCACTGCCTTTCAAATGAGGTACTTGCTCATCACACAACATAAAGAAACCTGGACTGTGCAGGCTTTTTTAAGTCTAAGATCCCAAATTCTTCAGGAATCAGCACTGGCAGTTCATCTTTCAGCATTATTCTGACACTAACTACATCCAACTGACTACCAAAAGGTGCCTAAGTACAGGGTGAATTCTAGTTTTGTCCATTCAAGAGCAGCTGAGGAAAGCAACTACTAAGGAGGAAAATTAACAGACAATTCTGCTGCCATCATGCAGCACCAAGCAACGCGTTTCCGAGGAGTAAACCACAGCACCCCCTGCTCAGAGAACCACTTCTGCGGCACACAGCGGCAGGATCGCACCCGGAGAAACACATGAGCATGTAGTGCCTTTTCCAGAACCTGCACCCAAACCTTTTGCAAGCGTTGCCAGCGGCTTCTTCCAGCCTACAAACCTCCACCCCGTCCTCCGCGGCGCTTGCAGCTTGTTGTTTCGAAGAGCGGTGGTGTGAAAAAACAGGAAGCCATGCAGAGAAGAGAGAGAATACAGATTGAGGCACAGAAACTGCAGCAGCAAGCTTCCCCAGCCCCCTCTTCCCTTCCCACCCCCGTACCACAGGCCGCATTCTCGGTGAGAAACGCCGCTCTTGCTCTTGACGGGAAACCGGTTACGGAGTCGCATGGCCAAGAGAGCCACTGAGGGAGGGGAAATCCAGCAGCGCGAAGGGAAATGTGTCTCGCTAGACTCTGCTGGTCTCTAGGGCAGAGGTGGGAGTTCAGCTGGTATTCAGAGAGCCAGACTGAACCCGCGGGTAACAGAGGTTCCCAGGGTGCCTGTTGCTCTTCCATCCTGCGTCCCAGCACACGGGGTCTGCTCCTGCACGGTGGGAAAGGCAGGAATGGCTGCAAGGAGCTGCTATTATTGCACCCTTTTCTTGAGGGGGCTGTGCTGATGGGGACGGCCGCTCGCAGCCATTAGCTTGTTTTCTAAAGCACTGCTCTCTTTGTAGCTTGGATAAGGTATTTTTGGTCCCTCATGCATGGGAATAGTCCTAAAGCTAGACTAGCTCTGGGACAGAACACAGGTCTAATTCCTGCTCTGAAGGTCCCAGGGCCACGGAGTAAAAGGAACAGGTCACAGCAGAAACTTTGCTGCCATTTCTGCAGCCATTTCATGCTTTAAACCTCAAGGAAAAGTATGGAACTCCTTTACCCCCAGGAGTCCAGATTTGCAGCTTCCAAATATCTTCCTAAGGAATATCTTCCATTCTACAGACTATCCGAGCTTTGTCTATGACCTGCTGCATGCAAACAGCTCTTTGCACCATTTTTACGCCTGTTTAAGGATTCTGAGTGGCATCTGTCTATTGAAGAAGGACAGCGGATCAGTTTGTCTGCAGTTCTTGGCATTCACAGCTCTCCCAACTCATCCTCTGCCGGCAACTTCTGACAGAAAGATTCCCATTTTGCAGGAGTTATTGCTCACACCCTTATCTTTTCAGAATTCTACATAAGGCTGGGAGATTAAAAGGGTGGAGATGGGGAAACAACAGCTAGGGGCAAAAACACAAGCAGGGGATACAAAGGCCAAGCAAACCCCTGACAAACAAGCAAACACCCTGACTTCTATTTCATATAAAGTACGTCCAGCTTTATCCCTGCATGTAACCACGTCTGTTTTTATGTCAACCAACTAGCTGGATAAAACAAAAGGAAAAGAAGCAATGTCACAGGAATCCTGGTGATGTTAAATGCAAGGGAAAAGGCCAAACACAAACCACATTTTATCTACTGCTTCTGGAGACCAGAGCTCAACATTTAAAATGAATGCAGGTGGGACAAGCGTGCACAACCTGAGCCATAACAGGCAACAATTCACAATATTTAGCCACAAAATGACCTGCCACATCCCATAGTGATCAACAGCTCCGGATCTATTATAGGCCCTAGCAAGTTAAGATATTGGCACAGCATTTGTCAAAAGTCTTTTACAACTGTACTAATTCAGCACTGTGAAAGTTGTCCTCATTTTCTACTGTTAATAACAAATAAAACCATTATTTTAATTGCTGAAAATAAAGGGGGAGGGAACAAAGACAGATGCGAGGCAACACAACAGAAAATAATTAAACAGTCTGATATCTGCTGGTGGGAAAGGGGAATGCAATATTTCCTTGGTCATTTTCAAAGCCTCTGTATTGCTTGCACAGGGATATGCTGTGCTGTGGTTTATTTATAAAACCTATAAGAATGTTGACCCAAGGCTACAACTTGAAGAAAAATAAGCAGAGGTCAGGATTTCTAAATGTAGCCACAAACCCAAGAGGACGAGGCTTACCAATAAGACCCTCCGCTGCTGGAGGGATGCAAAATGCGAGAGAGGCCCCCGTGCTTCGGAGCCATTAAAAAAAAGCTGTGTGAACCATGAACAATTCCCCTGGTTTAAATGTTTAAACACAGCCAACACTGCAGTTTTCGGTTCCAGGCACAGAAGTAATGCGGGGAGTGATGGGGGGAGCGTGTGAGTTCCTGCATGAGGTTGGGGGGATTCCCAGCAGTAAAGCTGGGCAGCCAGCCTGCCCTGGATCTCTGTTCTGTTCTGTCTGGTTCAATAGCTGATGAAGAGAGATGCTCCCACAAGCTGTGATTCAGAGCAAGGCCTCCATCTAAATGCTCTGAATCATCCTTGGGAAGAGACCAGCTCTGCTGACAACTGAAGGAGCCCCCAGAGAAGGCAGAGAGCTACGGGAGATGATTAACTCTTCCGTGGCATTCAAATAAACACACACGTGTAAGGGATCTAACCGTATTATCTAAACCTGGTCAAAAAAAGGACAAAGCAGGTGCAATAAGGAGCATGAGAGGAGGAAGGACAAGATACTTGGGCCGCAGGTAGGTCAGCCATGTGCATCACTTCTATTCTTATGAGAAATACAATAAATTCCACCTACACCTGACTGGACCTACCCATAGGAAAAAGGAGTGAAAATGGCATTTGAACTCATATTCCCATCTCCATTTACAGGCTTTTAGAATGTCCCTTTGGCATTGTTCCGATGTGTACCTATTGTTTCATTTTGCAGAGGTGTTTCACTGAGACCCATTTCGGCCTCATTAATAGCGATCCTTCTTATCCATGAGCGACACCAACGCTCCACCTAGTGGAATCACAAATGGTTTTAGCCACAAACAGAGGCTTATGTACCGAGCACAACTTCCTTTCCTAGACAGTAAATATTTTTTAGATAGAAATGCCAGGGGCCTGAATGCTGTAGCTGTGAAAACTATTACACATATGTCTGCTGGTAAACTAATTATAGTTAAATACATCTAGAAAAGTTAAAAACTAGAACTGCTTCAGGAAATCCTGAAGACATAACCAAAAAATGAAAACCAAACACGAACAAACGACAAAATCCTCCCGCAAAACAAACACAACACCACTTCCACACACCAGTAACACCTCCCTTCCCCCCTAAAAGCTAAATTTAATTGGGAAAATCATTTATTTACTCAGAGAATCACACACAAAGATGATGGGAAAACAGTCTTTGAAGGATTTCAGTCATGCAAAAGAACTTCCAGCTACTAAATCAGCAGTGACAGTGGATTGATAACAAATTAGCTGTTCCCAAATTAAAGTCTAACTGTAGAAGTCCAAACTGACATACTTTTAAATGCTTGATACTAAAAAATTGTGAGAGTATCAGGTGTCCAGGACCCAAAATTCACTGGTTTTGAAAACCCTGGAACAGATGTAACTGGTAATTTTCACTGTGCTCATCATCTCTGTGTGAGAACAGACACCTCAACAATGGTCACCTGAAAGTCAAAACACAAGAGAACAACCAAAAAAAGCTACAAAAACCCAACAATAAAGTCCACTTTAGAGTATGACGTGTCTATTTCTTGCTGCATGCAGGATTACCTGAGCTGGACAATGGTGCAGTAAAGCACTTGCTTAGTTGGCAGTTGCTGTAAATGGCTGTAAATATACATTTTTTTGTGGTCCACCTCTCTCAGCTGCGTCAGGGCCCAGGACTAAAGCCAAGCCTGGAGCTGCCACCACACACACATAGAGAAACCGGTGGCAAATTCTTCCTCTGGACACACACAAAGCCAACACGGCCAAAGGCCTTGCAGGCCGCAGGCACACGGCCTCCAAAAAAACACCCGAGCTGCTTCCTTCAACCTATAAAATTCACTTTATACCCTCATTATAACCTCTTACGTTCAAGGGGAATAATGAGGATAGAAGTGATCTTTACCTAAAGGCACATAGAAGTAATCTTATCTATGCATAGGGTGGGAGGACACACAAGGGAGCGCCCACAGCGGAGGAGGCCGAGCTCCCCTCACAAAACCCAGTCTGAGGTGCCAAGTCACAAAACAGAAATAAAAAACCCCATTACTTACCTCAGCCCATCCCTGCCGGGGGTCACAGGCAGCTTGGCTCCAAAAACAACCCTGGTTTGGGTCTGGTTTCTGCACAAGGAGAGACCCCAGCCCCACCACAGCCACCCGAGAAGGCTCTGGCTCTAATTAGCCCAGATCAGGCGCAGGTGTCCCCAGGTGCCCTGGGCCTCTGGGTAACATGAAGTTACCCTGCAAAAATTATTAACTGGCCTTTCAGAAAGTGGAGCAGCTGTTTCCCCTCTCCAAGAGAGGGTATTTCACATTAAAAAAGAGAAGCCATCTCAAAAAGCCCCCTTTTTGGCCCTGTTTTGCAGCCTTTATGGTGTTTGCACACAAGAATTAAGATGATCCAGACTGGGACACCCTGCGGCCCACAGGTGACAGAAAACCAGCAAGAAGCACCAAGAGCAACATACAGAAATCCTTACGTGCTTATGTACTTGCATTCCACTCTGGGCACCAAATGGATTTTACAACCAAAGTTCAAACACAGTTCTTCAAAGGACAGCAAGTGGCTTCGTTTTCTAGGTTATCAGGAGCTACGTGAAAAATGAGACACAAACAAAACAAAAAGCAACCTGAAAAACCATAAACCAGCAAGATCTTTAATATGTTGGCATCCTGCAATAACAACCATAAAGTTGTCGCCCCAGCTAAATCTAACAGTATTTCCAGCACTGTTTATATTGTATGGTTAGAAAGTAAAGACAACATATAGAATCGTTTTGTAAGTACAAAATAGCAACCATAGAACTGGATTTAAGTTGCACCTTCTTTCAAGGATCATCGAGAAAGCATCGAAATAGTTTAAGTACCTTCTGAAACCACAACTCTTGAGAAGCACTATTTATTAAACAAGTAATTAAATACAACATACAAGTGCTGCTCTTCACCTAATGGTATTTGAACTCTCATCTCCCTTAAACTGAAAACACAGTTCTTACTAGAACCATATTTTGTCTCTGAACCCTTATTTTGAGGGGAAAGCACAGAAACAGCTCCCCCTGAAATTAAAGGGGAAAAAGCCCCTTGTATGGTAGTTATAGCATCATTTATAAGAAACATGTTAACAAGGAACATATGTAAACATATATAACAAGCAACAATATAAAACAACCCTTTACTGTATGAAAAAATCCATACAGATTCACTTCAAATACAAACCCACAAGATTTCCAATATTACTCCAAAGAGCTTTGGGGTTTGTGCTTTGTTGTGCTGGGGTTCCCCCCTTCCCCACCCCCAAAAAAAAGCCTCACATATATAGGTTTTTCAGAAAGTTTGAAAGAGAAGCTCCAAAACGAGTTTAAGGACACTTGAATAGGTAATTTCTTTGCATGAACCAAGTTTCACTAGTGCAAGGAACAGCATCTACAAGACTCCCCGTGTCCTTTCAGATCCGAGAAGATCCTGGTCACCTTGCTCAAGTGCAGCCCCCACTTGGTCTTGCCTGAAGGTTCAAACAACGGAATCGTAACCCCCCCCCCCCATCCCCAAATCCAAACGGATGAAGCAGTTCTGAAGCACAATTCACACTCCTCGCAGCACATCTCAGTCACCGCAACAGGAACTTTTCACATCCATCTTCCTTCAGGCGTCTCCCATAGCTTGAGCGTTTTAAAGTCACCTTCCCAGAACTTCAGCCGAGATGCAGAAGCACCCCGGAACCCGCGACAGCCCGTCCTGGGGCAGCGCATCTCCCGCCGGGGTCTCATTTAAAGGCGGGGAGCAGCTTCGCCCCCCACTCGCAGGTCACCCCCAGCTCCGGCTCTGCCGGGCGCAGAACCGCCCTGGCCCCGGGGCCGCCGGGCAGCGGCCAGGCCGGCAGCCCCACCGGCGGCCCCAGGAAGCCGGGGGGGCCCCAGGCGGGCAGCTCGGAGCAGCGGCAGCCGCAGGGCAGCGCCAGCGCCGGGCAGGGGCCGTGCGGGCAGCCCGGGGGCAGCGGCCGGGGCGCGGCGGGGGGCGGCGCGGCGGGCGGCGGGGCCGAGGGGCGGCGCGGCCGGCGGCGCCGCCGGTAATCGCCCTCCGGGAACATGTCCTGGAAAGCGGGGTCCAGCGCCCAGTCTCCGCCGCGGCGGGGGGCGGCGGGGCCGGCCTGGCTGCGGGGCAGGCGGCGGAAGCAGGGGTTGAGGCTGAGGTTGTGGCGGACGCTGTTCTGCCAGCCCTTGGGGCAGCCGCGGTAGTAGGGGAAGCGCCCCGCGATGTAGGCGTAGATGCCGCTGAGGGGAAGGCGCTGCTCGGGGCTGGCCCGGATGGCCATGGCGATCAGAGCCACGTAGGAATAAGGCGGCTTCTGCAGAGGCTCCGCCGCTCCCGGGCTGCCCGCAGCCCCCCGCGCCTCGCCGGGCTCCGGCTCCCCCATGGCCGAAGCTCCCCCGGGCCCGCAGCGGCCCCTCTAAAACTTCTCCCCCCCCCGCCAGCCCCCGGGGTGTTCGGGGTCGCGGGCGGGTCAGGACGGCGCTTTCGGTTCGCAAACCCAAACACCGAGGAGCGGGTGAAAGGCGGCGGCGGGGGGGGGAAACTGCGGGAGGGGAGCGGAGCTCAGGGCAAGGGCAGAAAGGCCCCGGGAGTGGGGGAGGCCCCGGCGAAGTTCAGCGCTGAACCGCAGTTTACCTGCAGTGAAAGCAGTGGAATGTATTGACTCTTAGCGTTTCAGTGAGGTGAGGTGCTCTGCTGCACACCCACTGCTTCCAGATGCAAACGCATCCGGCCCTGGTGCAGCACGCAGCATCATCACCACTGTCCCGGCTGCTCCCCAGCATCACCACTGTCCCCCAGCATCACCACTGGCCCAGCTGCTCCCCAGCATCACCACTGGCCCAGCTGCTCCCCAGCATCACCACTGGCCCCCAGCATCACCACTTAATTTACATTACAAAATAAAAACATAAATTCAAGACTATAAAATAACATAAAAGCAAAAACTTGGGAAGACTCTCAGTTCTCATCTCATAGAGGAAAAAAATCCCTTATGTGCCAAATGAACGTAAATCGTAAGGTGACCTCCCTTTAATTGACGGGAAGCCTTCAAAGCACAATGTACTCCCCTTCCACCTCCAGATCACGGCCATAGCTTCTCCTTCATTTGGGGAAGCTCCCAAAGCTCTGTGCTTCGTCTTGCTCCTTGCTGGCTTTAAAAGAACATCAGACAGATACAAGCACAAATACCGTCTCCATTTCCCCCTCAAAACATCCAGCTCCCCAAGAAACAGAATCACACTAAGGTGAAAACTTATCCCTTTTTATTTTTTAAAGAAAAATATTCCTCTTTGAACATAAAGCATGAACTAAAAATCTCTGAGGAACAGTTTCTCCTCCCTTGGAGCGCGTTGAACTAAACTGTACAGTGTCAGAGCTCCCCAAACAAGTACACGCACATGACATACAGTATTTCTTTTACAGGAAATAAGGTTGAGGACTCAAAATTGTCCTCCTCACCCTCTCTAGATACCCACTCCATCCAAAAGTATGCTGTCCCTTACTCCCACCACAGGACACAGTGATGATCATTTCCAGATACAATATATTAATTAAAAAAAAAAAAAAAGAAAAAGGCCAAATTGGCCCTTTCTAGCCTTCTAACAAATGCATGTGAGAGAGGTTAAGACCATCATTATTTCCAGGAATGGTGCTTGGAAGAAAAAATGTAGCAGCATCCACAGGCAAACAAGCCCTTGACTCCAGCTGCCCAGTTTTAAGGAACCCAGTCAGCTCAGCAGGGTTGGCAGATGTTCCCATCACCCGAGAGGAGAGAGTGGGAATAAAACATTCACAGGCCAAATTTGTTGCTCGAGCAGACAGCCTAAAACTCAGTGAGTCTGGCCTACATATGCCAGCAATGAGGTTTTTCCCCACAAGTCCACAGTGACCAATTACATGTCTAAGATTTTATGTAAAAGATATGATGACCTTCAGAAATCAGCGACTCGTTCTACCAATTCTCTCTGCCCCATCAAATAGGTATGTGCATAATATTTGTCACATCTGGCAAACTACCCAGACTGCGGAACTGCAGCCAGGCTCTAGCATCCAAATTCCTCCTCATTTGGAACAACAAAAGAATAGAAAATCTCTGCAAGGTCTCAGAACACGCCTAACAAGCCCATATCAAAGAAGTAGTACCTGGACATTTTGAAGGGAAGGTAGGTAATGGAAAAGGTCTGGAAATGGAACTCATTTATATCCCACCTGATCATTAATTGTTATTAAGTAATGCTCAAACCTTTACCAGACTGTTTTGTACAGATCTTTTCCATTCCATACACTCCCAACAGTTTTTACAGTAGGAAAAGTATTAGAAAAATAAAATCTCTCCCCCGAACAACACTGTATGAAGATCAACATCATCAGTCACAAAGATTTTTACAGGGGGACCAGATAATCTTTTGTTTCCTCCAAGCCAGCTTCATATAGAAAACAGCAGCAAGATAGACACAGTATCTCAGAGCTAATTAAGGCCAACGATATAAAGACAAACATGGGCTCAGATCTCTTGAAATGAAGAAACCCTCCAAATGTTTTCATACACATGCATTCACACACACAGACACACGTGTGTACTATTCAAGCGAAGGCTTCACAACTGTGAAAGCACCACTGGAGAGTGTTCTAGCACCAGAATGAAAAAAATTGGTTGTCTTCCCTCTTCAGCAATAAAATCCAAAGTCTTTCTACTGCTTTGGACAAAGTCACCAAACACCCTTCCTTCCAGGAACAGTTTCAGTGAAGCAGATTGACAAGTGCAGAGACAGGTTGAAGTGTTCTGTTCTGGAACACGGGCAAGAAGAGGTGTGTTGAGAGGCTGCAGCTCCTTGGTCGCTGGGAAGGAGGAGAACGTTTGTATTGCAATCTGGCAGAGACAGAGACCAGCGTGGACTCCGGGTGAGCGCGATGGTAAAACTCAGCGCAGACTGGGAGGTGGAAGTGGAAAGTTTGCATACATGAAGTCACAGTGCACATCTGTTGGAGTAATAAAGACAAGCAAACCCACCGAATTCTCTGGCAGGCTTGTCTCTGCATAGGAGGCCCCTGGGTATGCTGGAAGTCAGGACAAGGATCCATGAACGGGATGTCACACACTGCACCAGGACATCAAACTCAAACAGCAGAGGTCTAAACAGAAGCTTGTAAGTTGGTCTGCTAGCGCCTTGCCTACACACATGCTCAGGGGAGCCTGCAGAAGTCTATAAAAGGGACAAAAATCTCTGAACAGCACAGTTATGGGTCAGGTTTGGCTACAAGTAACAATTCATGCAAGTTGCAAAAGAACGAACCATGAACCTGCAGCACATCTTTCTGCTGCGGGTCTCTGTCCTGCATCCATCCCTGTACAGGAGGTGCTGGTTCTGCCCTTTCCCAACGCTCCAAAGAGGCTCAGAGAAAGGCGCAGAGTCAGGAATGACATCGCCACAGAGCTCTGTCCTCTGCCCGTAAGATGCAGAGTAGGTGATGAGCAGGTCTCGTTAACAAGGGAGGATGGGGAGCTGCTGAAACAATGCAGGAAGAAACGGAAGAGACAAAGCGAGACTTAAGTTTCAGTGCTTGAATCAGCAGCAGTAAAGCCCCATTTGTGATCCTGTGATTTAATCTGGCACACAGTCTGGCTATCACTCGTGATGTACTAAGTGAGGCTGTGGAAGGAACTCAATTAAAACATGCAAGAACAAAAAGCGAAGTGAAAGGAAGGGTGATCATCACTCTGAGGTGTGAATTTCAGGTTCAGAGCAGAGAACTATCAGCAGAGATACACTTTGTTTCTGTGCACATGCAAGAGTGCAGGAGAGGGACCAGCAGCAGAACTGAAAGGGAGGAAAAGACACAATAAGCATTAACACTGTAATTCAAGATGCAAACACAAGACAACGGGGTGAGGGAGAGGAAAGAGAAAGAAGTTGGAGGGAAAGGAGCCCAAAGGAAGAGACAATATAATAACTCTTGACAGTCAGTCCTGCTTCAGGAAATACATAGTTAATGTCAATTGGCTTCTCTTCTCATCAGGTATTCTTGACACATTGGTAAATATTGTCTCTGCACTTGGGATTTAAGAAAACATAAAAGATCAATATTTTTTCCTAAGATGTACTAAATGATTTTGAGTATTCAGCACAATACTCTAAATGGCCCCCTGTATTCTAAGCAATGTTGAAGACTCACCCTAAAGCAGAAGCTCCCAAATTATAAACCGCTTTTGAAAATCTAGGGTTACTTCCTTTGCGTTTGAAAAGAATCTATCCAGAAGGCTGAATTGTCCAGAAACAGGCTTGGCATTTCTCATTGAGAGCACCTTGGCGTTTAACTAAGTAAGAAATATCTTAAATGGTTACTCAGCAAACACCAGTATCCAACTGAGCTTTCAGGTTTCTGGATAAATGTATACAATCAGCTTCTCATGTACCTTCTAATAGAATAATTTGTGCGATTTACAGCAAGAACAAGCGATGCCACTCGCTGCTTCAGTGAAAACACCAGCAGTCAAAAGAGTTGCGAGCACCCTTTGTGGTGCAAATCACGCAGGGATTCTTTCTTCTGACAGAATTCACTGTAACAGAATTAATGCCTCCTGGGTAGAGCAAAACACAAGCTTCCTCTTCCTAAAGCAAACCACGAGAGGATGACTGTCTGGGGTTTGTGCACACCTACAACAGCCCTGGCTGGAGGTGTGAACAGACAGGAGCTTCTGAGAACCAGCATGACCAGAATGGCAACTGGTGAAAGCGGCCTCAGGGCACAGCCCAGGTGGAAGCACACGGACATATAAGACACAAGAATAAGACAGAGCAGCCAAGGTCACCCACGTGCTTAGGTAAGCTTAAGGCAACTAAAGAAAATTCACTGGTAATTTAGAGGAGAATGCCAAAGGGAAAAGAGAAGAGGAACCACTGGGGATGCCGTTACAGCAGCCAATGCGCAGCACCAGCTACCAAAGCCATCCCTCTTCTCCAGCTCATTTGTTCTAATTCTCCTAATTTTACCAGTACCATCAGGACCAAGGTTAATATGTCAGAAAGAAGAGCATGGGATACGTTCCCAAAAACGTAGCTTACACATTTTCAGGCTTGTGTCTCAGGTCAGTTCCTTTGAAAGAAAGCGCATGGGCCATCTGACTGGCCTCTTGCTTTGAATGGAGCTTTCTGGGACTTCTGCCTGCCACCTCCAGGGACAACCCTGGAATACGTTCTACTGAAGAGCAATGGCAGCAGCTACCTGGGTTCCTTGTCATGACAGCTGAGCATACAACAGGTTTTTAAAAACAGCATGCACCGGTGGCATGGCCATTAGACACGAAGCTGTGGTTGAATTCTTCTTGTCTTCTCAGAAGCGAGTGGAACCACAAAGAAAGGGAGTGTTGGTGCAAATCAGCGCAGGCTCCGGTAGACGTAGGCTGATGTGAAGACAGCATTGAGAGTCAGACTCAGGGCTAGCAGACCTCGCAGAGCAGAGTTACCAAAATGACCTTAGTGGAAGAGGACAACACAAAGGAAAAAAGGGAATAGTAGAAAGAGATATTAAAGAATTGATGAGATAAATAACAGCGAACATACATTGTGACCTTTCTCTCTCTTTGCCCAGTGTTTTCACCATAAGCAGAAATTGCTGAAGCGCTTTTCCTGTCAGGAAAGATTCCACTGCTCTCTCTGGTTCTATTTTCATCTCATTGCTCTTCTCAACACCTGCATCCCCACCTCTGTCCTTCTGCCTCAGTTTAGCACCCTGTCAGTATTCTTCAAACAGTCCAAAGAAGAGCAATAGCCTTATTAAGGTTTTAGAATAGCAGGCAGAAGATCCATTTTTTCTACTTATTTGATATCTAGATCAGATCATTACTACAGCACAGGAAAGATCTCGGTTCCCCTCACAGAACTGCTCACACATACACGAAGCACTCACATGAGCTGCGCTTACCTCTCCAGCCTGCCAAATCTTCCCCTTTGGTAGTTGTGTCTACCACACAGGCAGACGAGTGTGATGAGTGATCCTCCTTCTTGATGGAGTTATCACTGCAAATACTCCCTCCTTCCACAGCGGATCTCATGTCTGCAAGGAGAAAATGATAGGAAAATTTGGAAGGTACCAGTGGGAGCCAGAAGTAGCAGAAGTTACCAGACTAAGGCTAGACATGAGTAATGAACGGAAGGATTGAGGACAGGAGCTAGAAACAAAAGGCAAATTTCACTGCTGTGCAGCAGCAGTTGCCTGCATGTTTGTCTCATACACCGTTCATCTCAGCATCACCACATCTGTGGTTAAAGAAGTTACCCAAACAGGGGTGAGGGCAGTGGCATCCAGGGGACACCACTCAGTGAGAAAAGGACATGTTTTGGCAGACAAGAGGCTCTCCAGGCCAGCAGATTCTTAAGGCAACTTTGGTAGCCCACCAGTCACCACCACCTGTGTTTTCCCTGAAGGTTTCCCATTTCTGAGTGGCCTAGATGATGCACAGCTTTGCTTGCAAGCCACCTCCTTCCTACAAACGCGTTTCCAGGAGTGCAGCAGGCTGCCAGCACACCTTGCATTCCCCGCTCGCTGAGGTTCTTCTTCGGAAAGGAGGACAACTCGGTGGGAAAGATGTTGCTGTCCGAGTGGGCGTGCTCCTCTGAGCTAGTTGGGGTGAGCAGAGCCTCATTCTGCAATGGGAAAAGCAGCAGCTTCTGGCCTTTCAGGTTCAGGCGGGCAGGGCTGATGAGCGGCCGGCGGTACCGCAAGGAACCGGAGCTGGAAGCCACAGAGCCAGCGACCGACGGCGCTGGAGAGGGGATGCGGGAGGGAGCACAGCTGCCTGACAGCAGGGAGAAGTGCTCTGAAATGGGAATATCCCAAAGAGAAAATAATTAGATTATAATCCAAATAAAATAGGCAGAGCTTTCTTTAACAATTCTACAAGAAAAGGGAACAGGAGTTGCAAATGTCCGACATATCTTGTACTAAAATTCTTTATTCATTCCAGTTCATACACTGTGAAACATGGAGAAATTCCACACGCGCTTTGGTACACTCAACAATGACTTAGAGTGGAGGTGGGTCTATCAGGAGCTGGGTGAGTTTTCTCTCTGCTCAGTTTTAACTGGTCAGGAGAGCCTGCATTGCAGGTGCTGTTTTGCAGGTAAACGAACCATTCTGGCATGTCCTTTAAAGGCTCTTGAGAAGGTCTATCAGGACGGAGGAGGTTTGCACAGTGGCATTTGCCCAGGTTGTGACTGCAGTTCCAGCAGCAAACACTCCAGCAGCACAAACAGCCAAAACCCATTTGGGGTCAGGAGGGCAACAGACAGGTCACCGGAGGACACGGGAGCAAAAGGGCAGAGCAGACGGGGTAAAATCAGCAGTTTCTTGGGCTGGGGAAGGAAAGAGAAACAAAAGAGCTGCCCTAGAAACAGTTTAAAATCTATCAAAGCAATCTCAGCTCAGCTGTAGAGCAGGGAAGGGATCCTTGCTCTGCCTCACTGATTTAACAGAGAGAACACCCAACAAACACGGCACCTTATTTTAATGCAATCCCACTCTTAGCTGGCACTGCAGCATTTCTAACAGCTAAACTGACTTTTTCACTGGGATGTGAGCAGGGAGGGCAGAATTAAACTTGGATCATGTGTTTCGACCCACTCACTGCAAACCCTGCTAAGACAGCTGCAGTGGAAGGCGCAGTGCATCACCTGGCGGAGGAGATTCCTTGGACTGGGATGACTGCGAGGCTGGGCGGCTCCCGCTGAACAAGTAGCCAGAATCTACAAAGCAAAAATGAAGCAGTTTGAAACCAGCTGGCTCAGCTACTGGAGGTCTCTGTAACCGCATCATCTTGTCATCGACCTCAGAAGGGGACGGGTGGTGAATGTAGGCAGGAAAAATGTCAGTGTTTTCCTGGGCAGGCTATATAGGAGTGTCAGAATAATCCACTTTTCCCAGCTGCAGCAGAACAGATCTGTCCAGCAGGCTCCAAAATCAACCCTGTGAGTGTAGCACAGCCGAGCTTGCCTCTGCTTTAAAAGGAAGAAGGTGAAGATACGGCTGTGTCCTTTTCACATGAAAAAAGCCTTAAGGGTAAATCATAGTGTGAGATGAAAGCCCGTCTAGCTGTCAAGCACGCTAACCATAATAATGAGGCAGGGAAAAAATCATCTATGAAAAATACTGAAGTCAGGAAAAAAACGTGCTCCAAGTGAAACCTCAGAGCCTAAACCAACTATTTTTCTTAGCCACTTAATTTACATAACGATAAGCAAACCGCTTTGGAAGTTGAAAACCTTGCTGTTTGCAAAAACTACTCAGCATGGTCTTTGCAGCCGGTCTGGCTTTGCACTTTAGTAAAGGAAAGCACAAAGGTGGTTTAGCATGCGGAGAGAATCAGAGCCATCTGGTACATCGCCCTTGGCAGTGAGGTAACCAGAAAGGTGAAGGCTAAACAGGACTTTAATATGTGGGTACCTCACAGCCCATTTCCTTCTGGAGCATCGTACCGCTCCACTGCCATTTCCAAAATGTTCTGCACAGTTACCTGCTCTGGCCAAGGAGGGGATGGTGCCCAGCGAGAGCGCCCTGTTGAGCCGGCCAGGGAGAGAGGAAGACGAAATACCGCGCGGGGATCTGAAGAGCTGCTGGTTTGTCAGCTGGAGAATACTGGGTGGTGTTGGGACAAAGAGAGACGTTGCGGAGGAAGGGAAGCCGGTCCCAGTGCCGTTGGGAAAGAGAGTAATCGAATCCCCAGAAAGGTACCTGCAAATGACAGGCATGGCAGACATTTAGCCACAAGTACACTCCGCTAGCTCCCTCTCAGTTGTGGTTCTTGCACGAACACTCGCGTTGTTATCAGGTCTGTACTAATTTGTCAGTGCAGGAGCACAGGATGCAGAATGAACTGCTCAACTTTACTCAAATTATCATGTGCCAACCTGTCTCAGAATACAGGGTGGAAAAAATGGTAGAAAAGCTTAGGAACTCGGGTGCAACAAGGCATAGCACCTTGGTTCTCTCCATGGGTGAGAAAATGACCCAGAGGCCAGCAGAATACTTTCCAAAGTCCAGATACACACAGGACCAAGGAGAGGGTACATCTTCTGTTTGCTGTGTGCACATGCAAACATGCTCAGAAATGTCATGACTGTGGGAAACAAGTAGTTATTTACTAGTCTTTTTGTCTTTAGGAACCAGAATTGACATCTTACCTCTGATGCCAGTAGAGAGAAAAGGATTTTTATGGTACTTAGATAAGGATTTAGGCATAAGAGCTCTGCTTTAAAACTAACATTCAAACCTCTCTACTACATTTACCTTTATTATACTCCTGTGAGGTAAGGAAGACTCACTATCCTCATTTTACAGATAGGAAAAAGAAGCAAAAAGAAGCTAAGCAACTTGTCAAGGGTGACATAAAGATCCTATGATAGAACAGAGACACAAACCTGGGCTTTCCAATCCTAAATTGAGGCCTAAACCATTATGTTTTCCTTTCTCTGCATATCATAATTAGCCCCAGATATGTACTAGCATAGCCATTCAGAGGGAACTGTGCTCCTGTAGTGTACACCCCAGGAAGTGCCTAAAATCCATCTCTATTACAGTGCCTGGAAAAAACTGAATTGCAATAGTAATGGCAACTGTATTTCTAGGTGTGTGAGTTGTTTTCAATGGGTTCTTTCCTAATGAAAGAGGGGAGCCGTAGAACAGTGCGTCCAGCTTGAGAACACCAGACAAGAGAGGACAGACAAAACGTACTAAGGGCACCTGTACCAATGAGCTTGGTTTTTAAGTACTACAGACTTAAACTGACTTCTGTTCCACTGGTAAAATAACCGTATGAGAGGCCTGTATTTCAAACAGTTTTTGCAGCTAGCACTGCCAAGTATTTCACACTCAATTACTATATGCATAAACCATGCAATTGATTTCTGATACCCTCATTTCATCGCCCACTTTGCAGTGGTTTAAAATGTAAATGAAAAAGATGTGGTCTACAATGTAAATGAAAGCAGAGACAGAGGAGAACAGTAACATGGCTTCTCTTCGGCCAGAGGAAAGTTAGGAGTATTACAAATCAGAGTGTGAAGGAATATACGTATCTCAGTCACGCGCCGTGATTTCTGCACGTGTCATTCTCTCTCGGAGACTAAAGAAGTGATGCAGCAATGTTACGCAGTGCTAGCGTGTCCAGAAGAACCAGTCTAAAGTTAAGATCACAATTCAAAATATCTTATAGAACTACTTATCTGCTAGTACGAGGCAGACATCAACAATCCCGACCAGCTTAATCAGGCTGAGCAACATCTGAGCCACGCAGGCTCCCGGTGCTTGCAAGCAGGACAAGCCTTTAGCAGCAGCAAGGAACTCGCCAGTCTCGCAGCGGAAACTGCCCAACCTCTTCAGGTTCCAGAGGACCTGGGAAGGGGGTCATGCTTCGCAAACACGCAGCGTCCTTCAGTGCACACACACACACGCGCATTGGCCCCGCCACACGTAACAGATGTGAATAGATGCACGTGTCTGTTGCGGCTTTGTAAGACAAAACGAATGGGAAAGGGAATTAAAAGTGCAGCTCAGGACTATGGTATGAATGATATTAGGAGTGATACCTACCACCCACTGCGTCATGTCTGTGAAGGGTTAAATCAGAGCATCATCTGTGAACAACACAGCTTTCTCCCTAACTTTGTACCTTCTCTGTCTTTGGGCTAAAGAATCCAACTTCACACAGCTCCTGGCTGCACTGGGAAACAGCTTATCTGGCTTATTGGCTTTTGGTAGTTTTTCACTGAATGGGTTGGAAGATATCACACTCACTTATCACTCCTAACAACAATCTTTTTTCCTGGGATTTCAGCTTTTTGAGACTGGATTTCATGGGCTCTCCTGCTCTACAGCCCCACTTCTCAACAGCACCAAGCTCGTGCAATCAGATCCTCTGGGCAGCTGATGAACCATTTCTCTTGCACCATCCAGAAAAGAGATCGTTATGGTTAGCAAAGAAGAGCTGAAGAATTTTAAGCATAGCATATTAATGCTGAACAGAGAATGGCTTAAATACTGATCCACTCTGACCAAAGTAAGGTGTGCAGCAAAATCCTGTTGCTTTTCTTTAGCGTTTGCTAACGTCACCTCAAGAGGGCTAAATACTGCTAAAAAGCAGTGGTGCTGTCATGGGAATGGGCTTCATGCCTGAGAATGGTCAGTTGAACTAAAACTTGTTTCAGAAGCAGATGAAAAAAGGTGAGGAGATCAAGAGGATCATAAGGCAGAAAACGGCCACATCCCAGCGCTGGAACGGAGCAGGGCGGCCAAGTCTTGGCTCTCAGACCACTACATCGCTCCAAGCTGTTTGTGCACATGGTATTAGTGGGTCTGGTAATGGTGAAAAAGTAACAAAAAAAAAAAAAGAAGAAAGGGGAAAAAAGGGAAAAAAAAAAGGCTCTGGAGTCAGACAGTTTGTGGAAATAGTCAGGGCCCGCAAGCCGTTTATTTCAGAACTTGGTATTGTGAACATCAAAAATGGTGTATCTCCATCAGTGTTTACAATGATCACAGCGTTACTAGACAGGTGGGCAAAACCCTGCTACACAGATACTTTAAAAATAAATAAACAGAAGGTTAAAGAAGAATATTACATGGTATGGGACCGTACACTGTCCTGAAGAAACACCTCCTGCCAGCAGAGCCTCCCCTCCTCTGCCCAATACACTTCTCCAAAGACACCACACCATAAGTGTGTGCCTTTTTAATTCACATTTTAACCAGAGATGCTGCATCACCCCTGGGACAGAGAAAGACATGGGAGAGTGCGGGCCAGGTCAGACCACAGGGCTGCAGAGGGACCCACTTCTACAACCGTGCAATTCAGGACATGACGAAGGTAGCACACAGTCACCTTGCTGCATGTGCCCAGCGTCATCTGCCTGCAGGCAGCCAGGGGGTAAAATATTTCCTCTGGAATTAAAGTCCCATCATAATTCAGCTGTGAGTTATCCGTGTATAACTGCACCGTGTTGTCCAGGCAGCGTGGGTGCAGAAGCAGCTCATGATTGCCTCCGTGCTGGCTGCGATGAGCCAGGATCTGTGAGCTGACGTGCGGGCACTCGTCTGCTCCGCTGCATCACATCAGTCAGTGTCATAACCTGTGCCAGTCAGTGCCACAAACCGTGCCTCCGGCCAAGCCGACAGAATCAGGAGTAAAGAGCAATACGCTGAATAAAAAACAGGCACAGGCAGAAGGGAGAATCACACTAAAAAAGGGCACAGGTCTCGGACACATTAAGGTTTTGATATATGACTTAGCTAGAAACTTTAGCTGCCAAGACTAGGAATTCTTTTCTCCTATATGTTGCCCTGCTTTGGATGAAAAAGGAGGGCTGAATTATAGCTGAAAATGCTCCAGCTGCCAGGTCCTGCACTAATACCTCCTAGAGTACAGACAGATGTTCTGCTGTCCCTCTGAGCTGGTGGCACAAAGGCAGGGGGCTGTGTGCACACGCACATCCCATGTCTACAAAAATCCAGACTTGCTGGCATGACAAACGTATTCAGAGGACCTCTCCCCTACCTGCGGACTTGTCAGCTTTGGTCCCAAATGAGGCTTTACAGGGGATGACTCAAGGTACGCTTCAGGACTGAGTACTGCCCCTTTCACACGCGAGCATCCGCTACGGCTCAAAGAGGCCCCGAGTGTACGCGCAGGTGACGGCACACCTGGAATGAACTGGTCATATGTGACAGCACACAATTTCAACAGCATCTCTAAAAAACGAAGCAAAGCCATAGCCCACAGGTCCCTGCTTTCATGCACGGAGCGCTCTGGAGCGATCATCCCGCTATTCGTTATATTGATTTTTATAAGAGTATAAATAATTTGTCCACGATACAGCAATATATACTTTCACTAGTATCTAAGCATGATTATTAGCTTCACATGATTTCAGCGTACTTGAAAAATATTCATAAAGCCAAAAATAAACCACCACTACACCATTTTTATGCGGCCCTATTTCCTCACCCTTTGACACACCCAAGCTCAGTTCACTAGGGCATGCAAAGCACAGATGTAGGAAACGAGTTAATAGAAAGGAAAGAACAGGACATAAATGTAGTGTATTTAGAACTTCAAAGGGCCACAAAGGCGTCAGTTTGCATGCACTGGTGTCAATGAGGGCTTCGGGAAGACCAGAAGTAGCAGAGATGCTTACTTGGTTGCTAGCTCTGGGTTCTCCCTCAACCCCTCTGCAGTCTGCAGAGTTGCTCAGAAATTTAAGAGCGCAGCGCAAAAGTTCTTTTTCCCAGCCACACTCCAATGAAGGACAAATCACCGGCCTGGCAGACACACAGGCACTGCTGTCCCGAGCTGCAGCTGCGTCAGCTCCACTGAAGCAGAGCAACAGCGTTGTCAAAAATCTTGTTCAGAGCAAGGCACTTAATGAACCCACATTGGCCCCTTTATACATCCAGCTCTGCTGGGCAGGGTACAAGATGCTTTTGAGCTGGCAGATCAGCCACGGCCACTGTGGGAGCAAAGACCAGAGTCAGTCACTTTGGACTGGAGCAGATTTGGCTTCAAGTGACACACAAGCCCATAACAACCCTCACCACCTCTGCTCCATTCTGCAGTACCATCCTCTGGTCCAGACACCGACACACGGCCAGCGTAAAAAAGCAGCACCTGAAATTAGAGGTTTTTGGGCTAAAATCCTCTATTATTTTTAAGATGTTGTTATGCTCTGGCCTGCGTGTCTGGGAGAACCCTCAGGCAAAGCTGCACCTGGTGACTACAGGTTCACACAGGTTCACCTGTGGCTGAGTCCAGCTCAGTGAAAACAAGATGCTCAAAGCCCAGATCAAGTGGTTCCGGATGATTTTTGTGTCAGCCGTGTTAGTACATTACCAGCCCTTTGTTAACTGTTATCCCTCAGAAGGAAATGGATATCCACGTGTTGTACAAAATAGCACCTCAACTGCATGAGGATGGTGAGACCGCACTCAGATGTTGGACTTGCACCACAATACCTGAGCTATCAGTGAACATTTCCTTCTGCTGGACTCACTGTGAGGGAGGTGCCAGGCAGAGGTGGATGGTATTAATATAGCTGACTGCTGAGCTATTCCCGAACTGAACCTCAAGTGAGAAATGCAAAGCTGGCAAAGCACCTTCCGAACAGAACCTGTGGCATGGCACAGTGTTCCCAACAGTCTGTTTGGTGTTGAAATCAGGTATTGCAGAACAGTCTCAGCAAAGGCAGTGCTGGTTTAACTATTGTTTTTTTCAGAAGCGATCAACAGTAACATACTGATAATTGATCTTCAGACCTAATTGTCCAAGGAGACACAATTAGTACAGATCGAATCTTAGCAGTTTATAAATCAGAACATCTCCAGAAAAAACACCTTTCTTCCCTCTCCTCCATAAGATCAATCATCTCCTGCCTTCAGCAACAGCATGGGAGAAAAGCAGAAAGAAAGGAGACTGTCAGCACCAGAGTCTCCAGAAGACCAAAAATTCAATTGCTGCAAGTTTGGTTTTGAGGCTCTAAGGCTTTTTGTTGTTTTTAGAAGCAGCAGCTCAGACTGAGGCACCAAGAAGTGGGAACATAAGCCGGCACCTGAGCAAGGACAAAAGCTTCTTTGGCATTAAAAACGAACCACATCTCAATATGTGTTTTCTTATTTTGTTTCGCCTTTGAAATTTTTCCAACTGAGAGTCCAAAAGTTCTTCCATCATAAATTGTGGACTAAGCAGCACAGAGACCAGGGATTCACTTGTACAGCTTGGCCATAAAATGAAGCAGCTTTCTGATGTTCTGACATATAAAATCAGTGCAACTTGTAAATATACTTCACTCGTATTAGCATGCATAAAGTGAAGACAAACGGATTTCTTGCTTGCATGTCAATTGCGGTGAACATATCTCCTAGATGAAAAGATTTTAAACTCTTTCAGTACAGATTTGCACCTGCTGGGCAAACAGAGCTAAAATATTTCTTAACAGTATTATTCAGGCTTCAGAGTGTAGAGCCCACTCCTTCCCACACTTCTACCAACTGCCTGTTCTGGTATCTCGTGTGCATCCTCCCCATCCCATCCCAGCGCTGCGCAGGGAAAAAAGACAAGGGAACAGAAGTGAAGATCAGGCACAGGAAAAGAACGTAACAGCAAAACATCATAAAAGGTGCCAGACCCCAGGGGGCTCAGAGATGGGGCATGTGTACATCAAAAAGTGCTGTTAAAAAGAAGGGAGAAAAACAGCTGCACAGAGGAGATGAGAGCCCAGAGGACAAAGTGAAACTTAATACAGCCTTGACTTCCAGCTCCTGAAAGCAAATCATCTGAAGAAGCTGACACTTTGAATTTCCTTGCCACTGGGCCAGAAAGTTTGGTCAGGGTAATTTTATTCTTATTAAAAAAATGATATTGCCATCAGAAATTAGGCATGACATTACCATGACCATCCCCACACAGTTTAACAGTTGGTCAGCTGCTCACACCCCTTCTCCTTCTAGTGGTCTCAATATTTATCCTTCTATAAGCAACTCTGAGACTGGAACAAGAAACAATCTGGGACTGTGAGCTGGAAAACAAACACTTTGGGTCAGGATCGATAAATGATGGGAACACGGAAGAACGGACCCAGACTTTGCAGATGCTGGATTCCTTTTGTGGATGAGTAAGTAAAGAACCCTCAGAGCAGCACCATTCAGAAGCACCAGAACAGAGAAAAGGGTTCTGTTTTTGCTTGGAGGTGGATATCGCGGTTATCTGAAGGCACTGGAGAGCAGGGATGGGGAGCAGGTCTGTGTGTCCCTGTCCCGTGCTGGTCAGTCCTTCAGCCAGGAGCTGCATCGTCCCATGACACTCAACTCGGCTTCTGTTAATGACTCTCTACAGAGCTTTTGCCAGTGCTACCTTTCCACTTTCACAATGAGGGCTGGTTTGAAGAGCAATAACTATGAAAAGCTATGGAATATATTTTGTTTCCTTTGAAAAAGCTACTATAATTTCATCAGCATCTGCAGCATCCAGTAGTGTCTGAGTCTTTCAGCAGGAGACACAGACACTTCACAGTGAGAGCTCCTTTCTGATTATTTTAGAGTTTATACACAGGAAGATCCAGACAACCAATTAAATTATATCAGACTATTAGTGTGGCAAGTTCCACTGTGCTATTCTGAATAAAAGAAAACAGCAGATCTCCCGTAACAATTCTATTTCCTCTTGAAAGACCCAAATCCAGATGAGCAACTCAGGGGAGCGCCTTGCAAAAAACTGCAGGATAATGAGACTGCTTATCCTAAGAGGCCCCAACAGGTTAATCCTACAAAAACCCAAGCAGCTGAAAGCTCCTTCTCCCCCCCAGGTACATCCAGCCACCCCAGCTCGCAGCGGACTGCCAGGCACTCAAAGTCACAATTTCCAGACTCCTTTTTTCAGTGGCATTAGCACCAGTACCAGACTTCAAAAAGGAACCTCTCCAAGTAACAAGAAACATCCACCTCATGGCAGCAGAGGCTCCCACCCCTTCCTACAGCACATGCTCCTAATCTGTTATCAATGATAAGGAAAATGTTGACCAAGTTAAGTAGTGATGTACAATGAAAGCTGATCATATACCATAGCATGAGGTTGTTAGCCCCATATTTCTTCTGTTGCTAAAGCTACAGGAGTGGAGGAACATACGCATTTTAATCCAATTGTGGCTTTACAAAGTTGCTCCTCAGCAGGTGGTGGGGGTGAGCAGACTAAAAACCCACAGAAAATCAGCAAAGCAACGGTCACTGGTAGATCTGAAAATTTAGCCTAAAACAACTGAGTACTTTTAGATATTAAATCAAGACACCCTGAGCTACATAACCTTTTAAAGCACCTTTTTAGATAAATTATTGAAGTTCCAGTCAAAAGCACTTAAGGACACCTCTTAAAATAGGAGTCGTAGGAGGATGGCAGAGCAAAAGAGCATGCGGTTAAGTGATGCTACACAGTGGAAGGCAAGAAAAACCAGGTTACGGACTCCGTGTGTCCCCTCCCCGCATGCGTGTACACCATGCAGTGTTACTGCAGCACACGTTACGAGGACTCAGAATCCAGAGGCAAGTTCCCATTAGTTCGAAATTAAAATGACCAGCACCATTAGAAACCTGAAGGTGGCCTGGGCCCCATGGAGGATCAAGGCAGAGGATTCCTCTGTGACTGGCTAAGGATGGACAGGCAGCGAGAAGAACCAGAAGGACAGGAGGAGCCAGAATCTCTTTGGCTGGAGGAGCAGAATGGGGAGAAGGCTGCATTTATGGAGCAGTTTGTGAAGCAGCTGCTGGAAGAACTGGCTTTGGGAAAGTTGGATATTTGCGCTGCTGACGCAGGATTCAGGAGGAAGGGAGAATGGAGGCAGCAGGAGTAGCTTCCATGGCTAGCACCAGCAGTGGACATGCTCCAAGCAGCTAGCACAGTGGGAAGGATGGGAAAAAATAATACATAAAGGAAGAAAACATCTTCACTGCTTAGCTAATTAAAAAATAGAAAAAAAGAAAAAAAGAGGGAAAATAAAAAGAGGAGAAAGAAGCACCAGTCGCAAAGAGTTCACAAGGCTTTTTTTCCCCCAGTGTCACTGCTCTGGCTCTGACCTTCGGGGCCGGTATCTCCGATGGCCCGTTGATTTCCGCGTGGCCACAGCTGCGGTGAAGCCCACCAGGCAGCACAAGGACGTGGTGCCAAATTTGGCTGTGTCCAGCCAGCTGGGTGTTTCTGACTTCAGGTACCTCTCAGCTAAATGTAGACTCATCACTACGAACCACAAGACTGAAGCAAACGCATCAATCCTCCGGAGCCTGCAATGCCAAAAAGAAACCAAACAAGATACAAGGTAAGAGTTTAAACACCAATGAACCCCCCTTGGCCCCAAGGAAGGAGAAGGAAGGTAGGGAGGGTATCCAGACTGAGCAGGTTATGTACTATCTCTTACTACGGTTCTATCTCCCGCAGCCCTTCCCCCTGCTGCGGTACCATTCTGATCTACGAGATTACAGAGCTGCACAGGGAGCTTTTCACTCACAGTAATTCAAGCTTAAATTGAATGAACCAGCACACAGATCCAAAGCAAGCTCTGCTGCCTCCATCCAGACAGCAACACAAAAATAACAAGAAGTGTGCCACCAAGTAGTACAGGTGCCATTCTGGCAAGTGTTTACCCCCGGATCACTGAGTCAAAACAGGGCAAAAGGCCTCCAACGTAACGCGGTTTTCCTTTAAGTGAATAGAAGAGAAGAGCACACTGACCTGATCCGCCCAGCTAAGAACATGGCCAAGAGGCAGGTGAACAGCCCAAGGACAGCGACCGCCATCTGGTGATTCTTCCCGTAAGCCCATGCGGCACTCAGGTTCTCCACCATCTGCTCTGGGAGCAGCCGGAGCAGCTCCTGCCAGCCTGCCACCACCATGGAAGTGTCATTTCCCGAGTCTGCATGTGAGCTTGTGTCAGTCCTGTTCTGCAGGGACGCTGGACCGGAGGAGACAGGAGCGGGGGCCGCTGCACTGAGTGAGAAGGGGTCGCCTGGGCCATACAAGGCCATCAGAACCAGGAACGCGCAGCTGAGGAAGGCCAGGAACCGCAGAAATATCACCTGAGCTGGTGTGGTTATGGAAGCAGAAGAGGAGGATGAACATAAATTCTGCAGAGGAAGGGAGAAACACCTTGTCACAAGCTGAACGAAACCACTATGTTCAAGCCCTTGTAAGTCTCTGTGTCCAACACCACGTGGGATGTTACAGACTAATAAAGCGCAACAGCAGAGCTATGAGCAGAGGCCAAGGTCAGGTAGGGGAGTAAGGCAAGGAGAAGGTCACAAATCACTTCCCGTTGTTATTACTTCTTTTTTTCTCCCTGTACTCCGTAGTTTCCTGCACTGTTCTCATAAATTGGCTTCCATATCTCCCCTTTTCTGCCCATCCCATTATTTTCCTTCCACTCTGTCATTATTACATTAGACTTACCTTCTGGCAATTGAACTGAATGACACCAGCAAGAGGAAACCTCAAACTAACACCAGGACCATCTGTAGCAATTACTCAGCAAGCGGCAGAACCAGGTACCTCTGCACTTCCCCCTGAATTCCCTCATCTCTCCCCCCACGTACCTGAGTGTAGGTCTTATCTGTCTCACGACGTTTGAAATGGTGGCTGAGCAGCAGCGCCCGGAGCTGCCGATTCTGGTGTTTTATATAATATTCCACAGCAGCCTGGCACGGACGGCACAGCTTGTAGGTCTGCTCCAGATGGTGCTTATACACCTCAATCTCCTCATCGTATTTCCCCTGGTGAGGAAGAAGGAGTGGAAAAGTAGATGAGAACTACAGTACGGTACCATTTGCAAAGCCAGACAAAATAAGTTCTTACAGAGCAAATTAATCAGAGCAGGAATAGCAGATACATGCATGGGAATGCCTTGGTCAAACATTCTCCTGTGACACCAGGCCCTAGTGAACATTTACCTCCTCCCTCGGTGAGAACGAAGCCAGCTGTTTGATCTTCGTGGTTTGATGGTTGTTACACTTCTTGCAAAGGAGAATTTGGCTGCTCACCCACTGTTGCGGTTTGGTAGGATCACAGAAAGTTGTAGCACCTGATACAACATGGTTAAGGTGTTCCATGTACTGAGCAGGGATGGGCTTGTTGTAGTCTCCATTCTGACAAGCAGCAAAAGGCAGGCAGGAGGAAAAGCAAACAGGAGATCATAAAATCAAAACTAGGTATGCCCTGGTTGATAACAAGATTCCCTAAGCTCTGTCAGGAGCTCTACACTCCACGCATTCACCTATGTAACAAAATAAATACGTAAAAAAGGAGACAAAATGCTTCAAATCTTCTCCTCCATTCACTGTTCTGTACATCTATTGCAAGCAGCTGGGGTGGTGGATTTTGGCCTAAGACAGGCTTTGTTATTTAATACCCTAAATAAAGCAATTCAGCTCTTACAAAATAGAAAATCAGAGAAGAATTGTTCCATACATTAAAAAAAAAAAAAAAACAAAAACAACAAACCAAACAAAACACCACATTTTAAAGAGATATTGGTGAAAAAGCCAAGGCCCTTTTTGCCCTTTGAAGCAAGAAAGGAAAATATGTCTTCATGATTCTATGCCAGCACACCCCAGTAGAGTGGATTCTTTCTCAAATTTGATCAAGTGATCAGCTGCTGTGTTCACAGACGCTGAGCACAGAGCTGCCAGCTGTTAAACTGCTGAATATTCATCTGCACTGGGCATGTATCATCTTAAACACGGAGCAGGGCTTTCCTGCAAGCGCTGCTCTGCAGGGCATGCACCTTCCCAGCCACCCTTCCAGCAATCTGCCACAATACCTCTTGGAACCCGTTGTACTGCTCGCAGTTGGGGCAATCCCAGCAGTTGCGATTCCCATAGGGCACCACCGTGTCCTGGTTGCAGAACCAGCAGTTCACAGTCACATGTGTGGGCTTTTTCCTGTTGGGAAAGGAAACGCGTCAGGCATCAACACTGAATCCAGCTGAGGGAGAGGAAAGCAACCACTTTCAAACAGGGAAATGCAAGAGAGGGTGGACTAACAATCAATCTTCCCATTCGGTATGGTTAACGGTATGACTCAGAGTAGCCATTTTAGCAATTAAAAGATGAACTATTAAAGTAGAAAGAAATTTCTGCCTGAGGCTTGTATCTCTTTGTGCTAGTACCGTGGACACGCCAGAACTTGAATAACAACCTTGCGAATAACGCACTTCACGGGTTTTCAGAGGAACATTTGGGGGTGCAAATCTTCACAATCAGCAGTGTTCATATATGCAAAGGGTGAAGTAGAGTCGCTGCTTAATGCACAGGATTCTGGGAAACAGAAACTACGATCCATAAGAATTGGTAGGCAGAAACCTAGGAAATGGACCCATGGTTACAGTTTTACTTGCCCTGCTTGTTAGAAAACTTTTCAAGGACAAGGGGATATCAAATTATCCCAAGGTTCAGGCACTATAAATATCTGCAGCCTTAGATACATAAAAAAGAACTGGTGAATCAATGTCTTCCCCGGTCTTTACGCACTAGAACTGAAGAGACAAAGATTAATGACCTGGATCCATTGTCTTGAAACTCGGTGCAACACCCCAAAGGAAGCACAGCCCAGCTGTCCGGGTCTATCAGAACCAGCCCCTGTCACACCTCCAAGGGAGGGCAGCTGTTCGGGCAAAGCCCAGCAGGACAGACAGACAGACCCAGCTGCCACCAGCCCCGTGTGCTTCGTCAGTGCAGCTTCTAACACAGCGCGGAAAGCAACCGAGCAGGGAGGCCTGGAAAGCAAGTAACAGCTGCCAAAGCGCCCACCAACTCAGAGCAAGCTGTGTTCTTCCTACTCTAGGAAATGTTCTCTGCCGCTACAACGCTGCAGTGAAACATCATCTGAACGCTGCAGAAACGTCATCTGGTGCCCCGCAACCAAACGGGCAGGTGGTTCTCCCTTCAGTTAAGCTGGTTTCTCTCTCAGCCATCACCTTTGTAGATGGATGCCTACAATTACGACCCTTCCCCACTCCCATTTCCACAGACCACGTCTTGGAACTTGGATCACAACAATATCAAACCTTCAAGTGATGCTTGGGCCTCCTGTTTAAGTACTAATGAACAGGACAAGCTTGAAATGGAGCACCAGAAAGAAGCCTAAAAAGCCAGAGCACAGGGAGGATTCCCTGCCAGATGCTGAAAGAAAATGGCTGGAGCTACTAGGGTGACAGATTCTCATCTCAAAATAGATGCATCCACCCACACCCCTCTTAAAATGAATATTCACTGCTCAACTTTCTTCATTGCCAAAGGGGCTCAAAACAGTAAGTGATCCGAGTTAAAAATATCACCATTGAAACTGACAGGCAAAAATACCAAACAACCAACCTAAACTAGACAGAAATCTAGGTCGCTAGTGCAAGTTTTCCCTGCAAACCGCATGTCAAAATAGCCATAAAAAGGATGGACAGCAACGCATGTCCATGCTAGTTTCATCTCATTAACATAGGTGTAAAAGCTACGAAAATATAACGCAAAGCCTTCAGCATGTTAACCCCAAAATACAAATCCTACTGCATCTTGAGTGTAGACTTTGATAGCAAACCCAGCCTAAACTCCATCCCAGGTACTGTAGAACGTGCTACAATCCCACCTTTGTGTCACTATGGCTCTGTCCTCTGGCACCATGGAAATCAGACAGACCACACTTCAGCCTCTACCTATTGTACCACCCATCTAGAACTTGCACGACATGACAGAGAAGGTAAAAGTGCTGATTTCAATGGTAACACAGAAGTAAAAAACAGGCCAAAAAACTAGTAAAGCATACATGCTGTAAAGCAAATAAAAGAACCAACTCCAAACCCTCTCTGAGAACTTTCTAACAGCAGACACCAAATCCTGAGTATACTCGAGTCCCTTCCATCTTTTCCGAACAGGATTCCATCTCTCACTCTTGAGGCTGAGAAAGTGCTATCAAGGGTTAAATAGCAGCCCTTCATTCTCACAATGTACGCAAATGAAATGGCTAAATCCTGGATTATTCGGGATAAAAAGCAATAATACTTCCTTTTGCGAACCTATAATCTGTTGCCATAGAAATAGGTGCAAAAAACCAGAAGTTCCCAACCTGCTGGATGCAAAAAAGAACCATAAAAAGGTCACTTCAGGCAAGAACATGTAAGTAGGGTGCTAATTTTCTAGGAATTGTACAGGACTTTAAGAAGATGAAGGAAACATGGCTATGGCTGCTGGTCTGAGCTCAGCAACTGGACTTCCAACAACATGTAACAAACAAGTAGCCAACTTACAATCTCAAAGAAACACCACAAAACGCATCAGAGTTTTCCTATCTGGCCCAAACTCCAAAGGTTTAGGAGTTCCTGTGCATATTTGGCCACCACATCTTTTTCTCCCTGGTACAAAAAGGACAGGCTTAGAGGCTGGCACAATTACAGCAGCATAACTCCACACGTTGACAGTTATTCCAGAACTACGTTTCACTAAGTTGTTCTGATATATTTCATTTCCCTTTCTACTGAGGGTGATGAAGGCATCTTGCTAGATATGTAAGTGCACTCACACTGAAAATGGAGCAAAGCAGGGCTGTATCAAAAGATTAACACCAAAGGCAAAGGCAGCATCATGTCTGTGTTTGAATCAGTCCCTTATTAAGCTGTCATCATTGATGACTCTGGAAGATTCATTTAACTAATGCAAAGTAAGAAATGCGGTGATATCAGAGCAGCAGTGAGAAACACAAGCATGTAGCCCCACAGAATTATCAAGGTTGTCTCTGGAAAATATTTACAGCTCAGCAGCAGTTTTCAAGGACTTGGGAAGAAATGCTTTCCATTCCAGAGACCTTTTGATGAACTTGAGCAACACAAATCAAATCTCTTCCCTCAAAAGACGTCAACCTCAACTGGGTCAATGAAATGCTGCTTGCTTCACTGGGGATTGCTTTAGGCCACTAGTATTTCTTAGCTGCCCTAAATATGCCATAGAAAGTCTTGTATATGGGTTAATCTACCACGGACTATTTATATGATTATGTATAAACAGCAAATGCTTTACAGCAAACCATATGCATTTTGCTGTGAATGCAGAAATATGCTTCTATTTCAAAGTGTAAACTTGAAGTGAACCTTAACACGAGCCCTTGGGATCGCCTTGTACTGCACCAGAAACTCTGACAGAACAGAATACTCAAGTTCTGCTACAGGCTGAAGTGCCCCTGATTCTCTACCTTCATTTCAATCTATGCTATATTAAAATACGTCAAATTAATCTTTACTCCTTTTATGAAATCTGTTTCCTGACTTCTCTCCTGATGCTTTTTAAATCTTGTTTTCAATTGGTCTGTTTAAACTTGTTCTAAGGTCAGGAACATTCAGTGCAATTAAAAACCAAATGATCAAAGAACTCTGGTCACTAATAACTGTGAGTTCTACGTAATCTTCCCAAGTTTCAGCGCTGTTAACAGCGCTGTTATTTTTATGGCACCCTCCCGCTGTTCCCCCTGCTTTCACCTCCAAATCAACACCAGAAGCAAAACGCTCTTTCCCTGCCTCAAACAGGAACAAAAGAGGAAAACCCCGAGCGTTCAGCAATCTCCAGCCCGCTAGGAACGCCAGACCGGGAAAGGGAAACGTTTCCCATTTCCCCACGCAGCTCCCACGGCAGCAAGTCCTTGACGTGCGGTGCAGGCACACAAAGGCACGAAGCGATTCCAGCGGACACAGCAAACGCCTCCAGCCATTTACCTACAACTTCTTGTCGCCGCTGACAATTCGGGGCGATCCCTTCCTAAACACGCGCCTCACCACCACCACCACCACCACCACCCCCGGGACACAAGCCAAGCCCGGGAGTCCCCGCCCGGTCCCTCCGCGCCCCGCGGAGCTGCTGGTTCCGCCGCCGAGCCCGCCCGCCCCCCGCCCGGCCCTACCTCCGCGCCATGCGGTACAGCAGCAGCCCGGCCGCGGCGGCGCACACGGTGACACCCAGCCCGCCGGCGGGGCAGCGGGCCAGCAGCGCCCCGGCTCCCTCCATGCCGCTCCCCCACACGGGCCGGCGCGGTGACCTCGGCGGCGGCGCTTTGTACGCGGCGCGGCCGCCCCCCCGCTCCCGCCGCCGCTCCGCCCCTCTCTCCCTCCCTCCCTCCCTCCCTCCCTCCGGCGCGGCGCGGCGCGGCGGGGGCGGGTGAGTCACGGCGCGGGGAGCAGCGGCGTGAAAGGCCGGAGTCGTGCGGCGGCGCCGTGAGTCAGCGCCGCCAAAGGCCGAGATCGTGGCCGCGGGGGCGGGGGGCCCGGCGGGCTCCCTGCCCTTCCGGGAACGCGAGAGGCCCGTCGTGCCTGGCCTGGCGCCGAGTTCAACCGGCTCCTTACACTGATTTCTTTTTTTTCCTAAATTTAGACTCGACACTTTCTGTCTTACGAAAGCACCGTTTAGATAGCGGCCCTGCCGAGGCAAGAGGCCCAAAAGCCCCGGTGAAGGGTGGCTGCAGGCCCAAGGCTTTTAAAAACTACACCTTGGAAAGGCCTTTAGAAACCACGCCTCGGAAGGGGCTTTAAAAGCCCCACCTCCACCTAGGAGGATTTCTCCCAAGCACCACTTGCAGAAATAAAACTGTAAAGAACAGGGCCTTTGTATGGATACAAACTGGAACACAGGAGGTTCCACTTAAATTTGAGAAGAAACTTCTTCATGGTGAGGGTGTCAGAGCCTGGCCCAGGCTGCCCAGGGAGGTTGTGGAGTCTCCTTCTCTGCAGACATTCAAACCCGCCTGGACACCTTCCTGTGGAACCTCAGCTGGGTGTTCCTGCTCCATGGGGGGATTGCACTGGATGAGCTTTCCAGGGCCCTTCCAACCCTTCACATTCTATGATACAAGGCAGAGAACCAGCAATTAAATTTAACATACATTTTTAAGGAAAAAGGATGACTGTCCAGAGAACTATGGAAATGAAACTGATGCAGAGGAAGAAGAGGCAGTTCCAAGACAACAGGTTCTCTCTCAGGATGTACTTTCCTACAAAAGCACCTGGTTGTCTGGGGAAAAGGGAGGATCCCTGCAACCACATTCCCATACCCACCCCGCTGATTTTAGAGCACAGGTTATCGCCCTTTTGTGGTCCCTGAACAGCTTTGCCCAGTAAACCATGGGCTGAAATAACATCTCACTTGAGCCAAGGGACTGTACGGCAAGTGCAGCAGGAATGAAAGCACAGGGCGTTGTGGGCAGGCTGTTACCTGTGAGCCAGGTGAGACGGCTGCTCTGGACTTTCCCTCTCTCTGGACAGACTGAGAAACAACTCAATTTTGCAGAAAGCCCCCAGGTCTCTGATGGGAGCAGTGCCTGGGTCAGGCTTGTTCAGCAGCTCTCCCCTAGAAAGAAAGTAACACCCATTTATGCTCTGCCCCTCTCAGCACACACAAGTGGGATTTACTGTTCTTAGAGATCTGGCAGCAGTTGGTCTGACAGTCGTGCCCTGCGCTAACATGAAGGCAAGAGGTAAGACCTCTGCAGAATATGAGACTAAGCCTGCCTCAAATTGCGCAGCTGTTTGCCCGGTTAAAAACAAAACACTCTCAGCACAGTAGACAGAACGGCTTCAAATTCAGAACCAAGTGATGTCAACCTCATGTTTTTAAAAAGCCACCAGTGCAAAAGCTCTTCATAAATATTAGTACTGGAAGCTGTAATTTAAGCTTAACTGTGGTTGGGGTCTTAACTGTTCCATTTCTGCAAGTCCCCTAGGACTTCTGTGCTTGAGAGCCTGTCTATTTTCTTTACCACGTCCCTCCCTTCCTATCAACTCTCTCTGTAGTATCAGTCCAACCACGTTGACCAGAAGTTGCCTCCTTAAAGGAGCTAATGAGGAACTCATGTAAAACAACTACCTGTCGCAGTAAAGGGCACAGTCACGATACTACAACCACCAGTAAATACAGAGAATTTTGAGGAATATCAAGGCAACCATGGATACTTAAAGGGAAGCAGTAGGTCTTACAGTATAAGGACTTGAGACATCTTCAAACACCTAAAAAATGCTTCCACAGCTAAATTAACCAACATGAGTGGCTCATACTATTGTAGCAACAGTGTGTTTGTAATTTAACAACTAATTCATGAACAGGAACAGATGCTCCTGGTAAAGTTAATGGAAACTTTGTGGTCACTTCAGATAAAACCATAGTTTCATCACCTTACTGATAATTAATCTACAAAGGGCCTAGTAATGAAGCCTAAACCTGGAGAGAAACTGTCCAGGAAGTTCTAACCAGTAACAAATTTACCTACCTTTCATGAAACTGACTTTCTGTGGAAGCTGAAGAAGTGGAATGAACAGTGAAAAATGCTGCTAGTTTCTTTCACAACCAGAGAAAGGTCGGTTACGTATAAATTCAGATATCCCTTTGGAAAAACAACTGCAACTTCTTCCCTCTGGTAACAGGCTTATTCCATACTCAGTGACATCAATGGGATGGCTCACAGAGCATCACCTAAAAATGGTAACTCTCTACAGGGTTAAGGAATCAAGGGTTAGTGAATTTTAAAAATTATAGTTGAGAGAGGAAGGAAAAAGGAGTAAATTATACTAATTCAGAAGTTCTATTACTTCCCAGTATAGCTTATTAACACCCTATCAAATTAAGACCGATTCTGTAAAGGTTGGTAGCAAAGCTTGAAGAACAAAACCAAAAATCCACCAGAATTCCTGGGTTTCCCTCATATTTATGTGGAACAAAAATTTGTTCACTTTCTCTTACTTTCTCTCTTACCAAGTCTCAAAGTCCTCAAAGGGGGTTGAGTTCTCTCATCTCAAAAAATAACAGCAGTCTACACATTTCACAAGTGAGCTACTGTACCGTAAGCACACAGGAATACTGGTTTCAGAAAGCAGATCTCAGAAAGTAGCAGCACAACTGTCCTAGTTCTCAAAAATAGAAACAGCACTGTGTGGCAGTTTTGACTCCTATAAAGAGACGAAAGCTTTTGCTGCTTGTCGCCATAAAAAAAGCCATGCCAATTTTTAGTTACTCAACTGTTTCCTATTTTAGATTAGGGGTAATGTGATACAGTCTTTTCAGTGAGACATAATAGAAATCAGTTATTTTTGGAGTTTTGCCTCATAATGAGGTATACACACATTCTACCCTCTTTGCAGTCGGCTCCTCCATCACATTGATGTCAAATATGACCTCAAGTACCAGTCATCAGCCAGGTTCTAATGAGAGCAGACATGAAGCTTTCAATCCAGTTATCAACCCATTGTATTTTTGCAACAAAATACGAGCCTGACAACTTTATTTTGTAAAAGAAAGCCCTACTCACTACTAGGCTGTTTCTTAATGCTTTGCAGGCTCCTTCCAAGTCCAAACCTCTGGTATATCTGGTCCTTGAAGTCAAAGATGTCTGTAAACACTTTGTGCTCAAGACCTCAACACCTGCTCAAACCATGAGAAGCTCATTGTGCAGTTCAGCAGCAGGGAAGACTGAAGCTGGGCTCAAATGCTGCAGTGTTTGTCTCAGCTGCCAAAGCAAATGACACTAGTGAACAGGAGAGCATAGTATGGCCAACGCAAAACACAAATCTGCCTTTTGAGTTCTAAAATATTTTATCCTGCACTATCAGTAATGATTCATATACAATACTTTAATCACAAGGTACTGCTGCAACATATGTGGTAAAGAGATTACTAAAATTAAAAGCATATTCTAATACTTATGGAAGGACTGATCTCAAGTATGCAGGATATTTGATTTATAACTGACAAAGGAAGAACTGTAGTATGACTACTCTTGAAGAATACCCCTTTGACATTGTGTGGCAGATACTGGTTCAACAGGCTGCACTAAACTGGCTAATCCTTATTTCCTTCAGTAAGAAATCAAGTAATGACATAAAGAAGCTATTTACATAGGCTGTGGATTTTTCAGTGTTAACTGCAGTGACGTGTCCATGAGATAACATAGTATCTCATTCTCATCAGCAGCACTGCTCTACGAGGACATCAAATCAAGAGGGAAATACTCCTGAACATCATATTGTAAAGCAGAATCCAGAGCTGCATTTATGGTCTGTAGTATTTGGGGCCTATCTCACTCTCCAGACACCCAGCATTGAAATAGAAGGAAAACATAACACAAAAAAGCTCCACAGTACTAAAAGGCTGAGGTCAGGATACGTGACCAAGTTACTGCATCTCATGGAGTTTCTGCAGGGCAGCCAGGCCACAACCATGGTGTATTTATGTCCTCCATCCCTCACAAGAGCAAGGTCCAAAAGCCAACAAATCATGACAGATCTTTTTACACACACCAGCATACAGATGTATACCAAATGCATAAGTGCACGCAGGACGGTAATGAATTTTTTACTGAAAGCCTCCCACAATCACATTCCAGCAATATTGCCAGTGTAAGTGGCTTTTCTAAGATATTCTGGTGTGCATATTTCATACCATCAAAACAGAGAAACATACTACAAGATCGTCCTACTTGAACACTCCAGGATGCTCAAACAGCAATGAATGATGGACCTTGAATAAACCAGAACTCTCAAAGTTCGCTATTACAGTGCTAAAAAGCGACATGAGCCCAGTGGAAAGACGACAGAGTTTCCAATTTCCAAACCAGTTCTTCTCTTGTTTTAATACAGTTTTAATGAACATCAGTCCAAGAGATCACTTAATAGTATGAGGTACATTCCTTGACCACATCTGGCTGTGCTTAAGGAAAAGGACAAACATATACTTAAATTAAATAGTGAAATTTAATTTAGTAGCAGTTTAATTATCATTAAGTTAAAAAAAGTTATAATTAACTATTAACGTTAATGACTTAAGACCTTTCAGAAAGCATGAATCCAAAAGGAAATATCCAGCAGGTGATCACAGACTTGTAGTTTCCCCACCAGCACCGCCACCTGCATCAGTCTCTTAAAGGACTATTTGTTCAATGAAGAAATTGGTCTACAGTCTGTAACAGGAGTCCTGGCTCCGCTACTTTCCACGGTCTTCTAACAGATACACAATTAACTCATAGGTAGACAACACAATGGCTGTGTTTGGTATCTGCCGGATGAGTTGAGCAAAGAGTCCTCTATAGAAGGCGAGATAGCCTTCTTCACGTGCTACCAGACGTGCTGTCTGAATGAAAGCCTTGTATTTAGTGCCTTCTTCTCGCAGCCGTGTCCGTATGACCTCTGCAGAAAAGTAAAACAGAGTCCAAAGTTAACAAGGTATAAACCTGCCCGTCAAGAAACACACCATGACCACACGGTACGCAAAACCCAGGGGCAGGAAAACCTTCCTTCCTGTACCAACTTTCAGCTGCGGAATCCTGTCCACGTTGCCCTTCAGGCAAGAAGCAAAAGTTAAAGATGTGCTCCTTTTCATGTGGAATAAATGCATTATTTGCTCATTCAAGCTGCTACAGAACTGAATGCTTCACTGATGCTCACATAATCAATATTGCTCTCTCTCTCTATAACCATGGTAACATGCACGTCTATCCAAACAGAATAACCCTGCTCAGCCCACTAGTGTTTCCTTCCACTTTATCACAGAATCCCAAAGGCCGTGGGGACTCAGATGAGGCTACTAGTGAGAACAGAAGCATCAGGTGCTCAATTTCTTTTTGGCATTTTTTGAGATGTTTTAAAATTAGGAAGTCCCAATCCCCAACTAAATGGCTAACTGGGAATGATGGGACCAGTACTGAAGACCCCAATGCGTACGCACGTGCCACAGTAACATGCATTTGGCCATTCAAATGACTAAGAATTTTACAGCCCTAAAGCCCATCTTCTGTCTTGGATTACAAGCAACAGCTGTTCTACTGTAGTCACAAATGGAAAAGATAACATACCATGTGGATAGGCAATACAAGAAGCACAGCCTTTTGAAACAGCAGCAGCAAACATCAGTCCAAAGAAGCTTGTTGAGTTCCTTTCGGTCCCATTAGGAGGAGAAGGGGGCAGTTGGACTTCCTTTAGGTGCTTTTTTAAACTTTCATAAATAGCAAAGCAGATAATGGTCTCAGAAATCCCAGCATAGGAGGCAGTCAGGCCCCTATAAAAGCCGCGGATACCTTCTGTCTGGTAAACGTATCTAGCACACTGCAAAGCATTCATTGGTTTTGAACCCCTGACTCTAAAAAACAAAGAAAACAGAGCATATAATGAGCCCAGAAAAAGAATCAATATTATAAAAAAAAATCTCAATAGTTTTTATAACTACAGAAATGGTTCTCTCCTAAGTTTTACTCCAAAAATCTTCTAGGAAAGCTGCATAGAGAAGGACTACCATGCTAAGAGCGCACGCTTGGCTTTGCTAATACACTAATAAATACTTGTAATGATTCTTACAGCTCAAGTTCAATCCAGTCTCTCATAGTTCACACCAATGCTTTAAATACAATAAGCACTGAAGAGACACTGCTTTGTGTTCAACTAGTAATGTCATTTAAAGCCACCATCAGCAGGCCAAGATACAAAGGTCTGCTACATGAGGAATTATCCTTCATTTTAAGAGGCAGCACTCAGTTCAAAGGTGCCACCCTGTGAAGTGCTGGAATTAAGTTGTATAAATTATTTATAAGTTGTGGTGCCTTAAAGGATCTTTCTTATCTGATCTAAAACATCCTTGCAGGAAGAAATTTCCATTCTAAGCAGTCACATTATTAGCAGAGTCCCTCATTGCTTCAATAACCACCAGTGACTATGAATCACTCAACTGAAAGATATTACTGTCAAATTCCCTCTCTGTCTTCAGGAGGTATGGTTAACAATAATACAATGCCGAAGGAAGCAAAAGATCATTAAACCACTGCAACAGATTCTTATTGCCTCTAGAATGTTTTATGAAACTAAACTCATGTGGCTTCACTGCAATTTAGAAACATGACCCTTTCTGTTCACAGCAATTTAGAAACGTGACCCTTTCTGTTCACAGCTACCTCACTGTGTACCAGTAACCCTGGTTTGCTGCAGGAACACACAGCTGTGTGGTCTGGGATCAGAACAAGCGATGTTGCCAAATGGGACACGGACTGCAACCTCCTGCTCAGCCTCCCACGTGAGCTCTTCTGACCTTTCCACAGCCTCTGTTTGCTGTGTGAAAGCATTTCAGTCCTGGATATATTTATCCTCAACATTGACCCATGAAGTACAGATGATTCTGTAAGCAGGAGTCTGAGAGAAAATTAATGCTATACCCAAATTTACCTAAGATTTACAGTGAAACCAGAAACTCAATGTAATTCAGCACTCAAGGTAACTTCCACGTCCTTCTCAACAGTAACTGTGCATCAAACTGAAGTATGACACACAGAACCTCAACCTTTAGTCTGACCAAGCTTGAAAGGTGGAATTGAGAGTCAGAGAAACAACTGGGGCAAGATCTATCACAGTACAAAGAACCAGGAGTAAAAATGCGACCGTTTGGTTTTCCAGAGGCTCCCTTAGCCACTCACTGGCACCCAATCTCCCTCCATCAGTTACTTACTTCCGTTCCAGCTGCATTCTGGTTTTCACCATCCATATAGGGTTCATCAGGGAATTTGTGATAAAGGCTGAAAAAAAGAAAATCAAAAGTATAGCTGAATCCAGGCCAGTGCATTGCCACAGCAAACACGAACTCTATACACTGTGCAGTGGGATAGTTCTAGTCACCAGCTCTATCTAGGGGTTTCGAAAGAAAAAAAGGTGCGTAGCTTACAATCTTCCTCTTGCCAGAGAACCAGCTCATGTTAAACTTCAGGAGGCATTGACCAATGGCCTTGGAATTTCTTAAAGGATTCTTCCTTTTTTCACCTATTTTAATATGTACCTCATGTTCCTAAAGACTGCTGTAGACAAGATAGCTCACCTACTGACTGGCATTTGGAATAACAGAAGAAAATCTGTGGGGAAAGCACACATTTTAGTCTTTTGTTTTCCCCAAGGCTCTAGGTGGTGCCATTGAGCCATCTCATTAGCAGAATGCACTCATAATTAAGGGGTTAGATTAGGAAACATTAGTTTTGATGATCACTCCGGTGACTGATGCTTGGACTAGTGGAGCTCTCCTGCAGTATTTTTCCTACAAGAACAGAATATTTTCCCCATCCTGGTAGGAAAAATACAACATCATGAAACAATGAAACTAAAACAGTATCAAAAGGTTGCTGGTGTCTTTATTTTCTTACATTCAGAGACGTTACCATAGCATTGCAGTTGGGAAAAAAGTTCACCCCAAGTTAGCAAGCAACAATCTAAAAATATTTCAAAGTGTTGAAGAGGAAAACAGTTCCTCTGTAGGCATGGTAAATTAGGAGCTAGCACAATCCTGCTTTCTGGCCCACACAACCTCAAACTAAGTGTACATTTTCAGAATGTGCCACATATATACTGGCCTCTGTACTCATCCATATACAGTTATCCAGAGCTGTCAGCCCAGACTGGTGTGTTAGGTCCTGGACAGACAGACTGAAAGTCCAGTCCCCCCTTATGATTCATTCTATTGGTTTCCTAACTATTGAGATGGATAGAAGTCTTGTAGCAACAACAGCCTGGAGTAAATAAAGAATTAAGGTGCATCTCAGAGCCACACAGATACCAATGCATGTATTGCCTGCAATTGGCGAGGGGCTGGACACTGCGGTATTGCTGCAGACCATATGGAAGACGAATTACAAATACATACCTGCAGAACCTGCAGAACAGATATGCACAATGTTGCTGTTGGGCACAAAAATGCCATTAAATCGCTCTTTGGCTTTGGAGTAACATGCAAAATAGACAGCTCTGTGGGGAAAAAACCAACCAACCAATCAACGTAATACACACAATGTCAAATTAGACACATTACTTTTCTTCCTGCCCCCAAAAAGCAACTTTCTCTCCAAAGAGGCCTCCATATGATTGCTTCCATCTACAAGGCCACAGTTGGTTTGTGTTTGGTGGTTTTTGTTTTCTCTTCTCATTACATGACAGTGCCAATATCTGACCTGACACCCACAGGGCAGAAATATTTCACTTCCACACCAAGTCTGAGACTGGAGGCAATATGGTCACTTTCCCACCCAGAGCCCATGTTTTCCATAAATCTGTTCTGCGCTGTAACTGCATCAGCAGCACTTCGTGCTTTAACCACTTGACCCTGGAAATGAGAGACTTTCACACACTTCTAATCCCTACATAATGCATAGGAGTAGAGGAAACACAGACGATCTGCAACAACCGAAGAAGTTGTCTGAACCAAGTGTGTTCAGATACAGCTCCTTGACGTGAACTGCTAAAAACAAGCGGCTATTGGTGGCTACAGTGTGAGAATTTCTATAAAGTACCTTATTCCAACCTTATGGAAGAATCTGAAGGAATACAAAAGACAGTACGAGTAAGGGGCATGAAAAAGCAGGTGGTTTTGGACTCAGATCCCTGCTGCAAGGACTACCTGTACAGAAAGAGGATTCCCCACTTCTGGGGGGAACGTTCTACCTACTGGGCAAGAGGCCAGGGAGGGAGTGCACCGCTCTCCCAGTTCCTTTTATTTCAGGCAGAGAACATCTGCCAATTTCCCGATTGCTAACACGTTTTGACATTTGCGAGGCACAAAGATCTTCAGCCCTGCCAAACCTGGAGTGTCACAGGCATTTGTGGAAACCATTTAGGTGCCTGCAAGACTTCCAAATACAAACAAACTTCGTAGCTACTTTTGTTGGGGACACACACAGAGCTGTTAGATGGCAGCGATGCAAGTCTCTCCCCCTCAGCTACAGTTTTTCATTTGAGAAGAATTTAGGCAATCAAGGACCAGCTAGGTACCTCCCTCCCCTGGCCTCTAGCTCCTACTCAGTGTTTGGCAAGTGTTTTACGTATTCGCAGGGAAGCAGCAGATCATATTAGAAAAATGCAAATATTAATCCTACAGATTTCTCTGCATGACTTTCTCTTGTTTTCTCAAGCACATGATAAGTGGCTCTTGCAATGACTTGGAATTTAAGTGCCTCATTTAATCTGCACCTTCCAGTGTTATACAAGCGTAAAGCAGATTTTTAGAAGTATTTATTGTTATGTATACTGTGCAGTATACATGCACAAATCTTAGTTTACAAATGGGACAACTTCATGACCTATTCTTTTGAATTACGAATGCACTGCAACATTTGAGTTGGTACCTTAAATGTGTCTTTTAGCAATAGTTTAACTATTTACCTTGATGGTGCAACTCCAACCAAGTTTGGACCCAGCCCTCGGAAGAGTGACCTTGGTCCTTCTTTCTCTAGAATTGACCTTAAAATAAAAACAAACGGGGAAAAAAGTTAATATTTGGGTTAAAAGTTATGCTTCTTGTTCTGTCAGTCAGGCAAAAGAATTGTACAAAAGTCATGACTACTAATTGTGAAGCGGTTAGCTTTTAAGCTACATAATATACTTGAAGATCAGCAGAATTATATATAACACTGGATAAAAGCCACTATACCACAAAACTTCAGTGCACTACAGGCAAATGTGTGTCATAGTGCACAAGGTTATGATTTCCATTCTTTGAAAGCAGTCAGGAACTGAATTAAAGTTTCACGGAGAATCCAGTGGTAGGTGACTCTGATGAACAAAGAATATTTTTGGCATTCTCTGTATCTAAGCAATTCAGGAGTTTGCTTCCTGTATAGAGACGGGAAAAATGAAATCTTTTTCCCTTTTACAATTACCTACTGTCCCCAGGGAGTTCAGGGATACCTGGTTTTGAGAGCATTCAAAACAGTTCCCATCATCTTACCCAAGTAAACTCCAGCTACAGAGGTCCTGCTGTGAATTCCTGCCAGGACTGGACTGGACGATCAGGTCTCGAGCAGGAAGATCACCAAGTGATGCTTTCCTGCAGTTCTGCAATTGCTACAGGCCAGGTTTCCCATGCTATTTCCACCCATTTTCCCCTCACACAAAGGCACACTGGGCTAGGACTTCCTTGAAGAAGATAAACTGTTTGGGCAGCTTCTCCAGCAGCTGTCAAGTTCTGTGTAACACCTTGCTGAAGTGCCTCATTAAAAGAGACTTATCTTCCAAATTCCTTAGACTACTCACAGCAGACATACAAACAAGTACTAAAAAGTCGCCAACTAGCAAACAGCCAAGTATTTACCAGGAAAGCCAGGTGCAGTCCAGTAATTACTGAGATTTCAGTGCACAACCTGCTAGACAGCAGCCCTCTGAACTGAGCTCACCTGGCAAACACCATGCAAGAAAATCCTGGTAACACCAGGCTCCACGTGTAGTTCACGTGCCCCTGGCAGAACTGCCAATTTTCCAGAATTTGCTTTCTAGGTCATTAGCACTGTTGAGCATGTTCCCCACAGATTCCAAAACTAGGCTCATTAGGAGAAGATATAGGAGCTTCTGAAACACTTTTTCTGCAGCAGAGTTGAACTTTCAGTGTAAACTCCAGGGCTGAGTGTCTCCAAGGAGACAGATTCACCAACTACTTGTTCTTTGTCACTTAACAGTCACGACTGCAGATTCCAGCTGGGGTGACTCATCAGAATCTTAAATGGATTAGACAAAAACAGCCTGTCCTTCTGGAGCGCTTTCTGTTCAGCAGCAGGTTCAACCTGCCCTCCTGAGTACCTACTTTCTTTCTATTTACAGTAGTTAAGGGGCTTTCATACTCAACACCTTTAACTCTTACAGAGCAATTTTATATGTAGGCCTCTAATGGTTGCTTATTTAGCCACACAATTTTCACAAAACAGAAGGCCCAAGTAATATCCAGTCTGGCAATGAATTCATGACCAGGATTGAGAAAGACATGGAAGAGTAAATGCAAAAGACCTGACTTGACTTCTTTCTTTATACCTGTGTACTTTATCAGAAAGATCATAATCAATAGCATTATCTGTTCTTCATAGATGCTGCCTGCAAGGAAACAACAGCACAAATATTTTGCTCTCACTTCTCAATCCACTGAAGCAAGCAGGTTGAAAACTTGATGATACATGCAGCTGAGCAATTCCTGAAGTGAAATGAAATTAAGATCCTACTCACCAAATTTAATGAGCTTAATAAACATATTAAGAGGCTGACCCACTTTTAAATTATTTCCTTTCTCCCTAAAGACAATCCAGAAAAAGATGGGCCAAGAGGATGAATTAAGAGCCTTGTGCCTTGAAGTTTTCACTCCTTTAGTTACAGCTGCCTAAATTCCCACGCTGCAAGGTGAAAAGATAGCAAGCGAAAGGAGATGAAAAAAATCAACGGCAACTGGCACTACCTCACGTTTTCAGTCACGAATTGCTCTAGACTCACCTCTGAATAGACAAAGAAATGTTTGGCAGGGGAAGGCAGTACTGTTTACAATAGAGAAACTCAAGTCCCAGAACGACTCTAGCCAGATAGCTCTGCAGAGAATTTGAATTAGCACTGTACTGTTATATAACTGTGCAGCTTCTCCCCAGGCAATCTGCCAAGCGTGTTGGCCTTACATAAAACCATTCCGCTTGCTTTGCTAGTCATTATTTTCCTTGGCATTTCTGCTACCTGATCTAAACAGGACCTCTCTGCATCACCCTGCGGTGCTTAATGATCCAAATAAACTCAAGCCATTTGCATGAGGTCTAAACTGTAAGTTTGTGGTGCTTTGACATGAAATACAGTATGGAGATTTGGACTTCAGAGATGACACTTCTCAGTGTTGAAAAAGAGAAAAAGTCCTTTCCTCCAGAATATTTTCTGTGATAGTTCCCACAAGCTAAGGCACATCAAGAGTTTACAGTATGTCCTGTGTATTGATCCCTAGGAAGTCATCACTACCAAAGAGCCTAAATGTGAGCACACCATTTAAAAATAACATCTCCAAACACTTATTCAAATCAATTCACTTTGGAAAGTTTCTAAGTGCTGGCAGCAAACTTCTATGAAGTTCAAAGGAACGCTCTAGAATCCTGAATATGTATGTGTTTTTAAAATAATAATTTATCTTTCTACTGCTGAAGGAAGAAGCCAAACTGACAGGAATCCTTCCAGTGTGAGTCTGGGGCAAAATTTGCATTCCATGTTTGCAAAGAACTGAAATTCACATCACTGGTGTTGAGCAACACTGAATGACAGGAGCAGCGGTACTCACTTGAGAACACTAAAGAGTCCAGGTGATACAGATGTTGGCCTGACCATTCCTTCACCACTGATGGTCCCCAGCTGGACTTGCGGGTAGTAGACAGCCCGGAAGGCCAGCTTGGAAGATTGGAGTCTCGTCTTTATTACCTCTAAGGGACATGTAAAGATAGCACCAACTGTTCCTCCGCAGCTGTAAGACACAATTTAAACAGAAGATAGTCAGAAAATCACAGGTGCACAGATGTGTCAAATCACAGCACAGCATATAAATAAAATCTGAGGACTTGTCGCCAGTTGCTCCACATAGTGGACGAATTATTAGGAAGCAGGTCAGTTTTGGCATGAGGCAAGGGAGACTGTTCCCTAGCCCTGGGGGAGGAGAGAGATGGTTGAGAAACTGTTATAATGATCACGTGTAGCAATGAGATTAGTAAACACAAAGAAGATACCCAGCACTAACAAAAATCCCTGAATGATCATCTGCTGGTCCCGTGTTCTGCTGGAACTTGGAACTCTGCCTGTCAAAACTTCAGAGGCATCCACGTTTCAGAGGTTGTTGTCCTAAACAGATGTACCCTTGGATGGATTTTTCTTATGGGAAGCAGGAAGCTGGCAGATGAGAACAAGTCACTGGGGATTAGGACACTATAGACAGAAAACACAGCTATATAATTCTTCACCCTTTCAGTACTTGTGATAAAAAGAGCCATCTACAGAGGTAGCAAATACCAAAACTACACTAAGTTAGGCCCTCTTAAAAACAACAGATATCAACTTTTTTTGAGGGGGTGGGAGAAAGGAAGCTGCAAGGATGAGAGGGAGGGTGGGAAAACAGAATAACATGACAGAAAGCTACTAAAGAAGAGAAATCCCAGACTCTGCTAACAGAAAGACAAAATATTATACACACACATACATATGCATACACATATAGACACACACATAAGCATATAAAGAAAAAATAAATGACCCTATAGTAGGCATATACTGATCTTAATGTAGTCAGACTGAGCCTCAGAAAAAGCACAATAATACAAGGTGTACGAGTCCTAATTTTTCACTGTAACCAGTGATCTCAAAAGTGACTGGTCGAAGTATTTTTCTCTAGTGCTGTTCCTCTTTGGTAATTGCATGTCCCTTCTCTCAAACTTCACGATTAAACATAATGCTGAGGTTAGCTAAAAGATACTGTATCTAAATTTTATTAATCAAACACATTGGGATTTAGGAAGACTTAACCAGACATTTCAGCTTTTTTTCCAAGTGCGTTTACTACAACTGAACTGTGAGATACAAGTGCATCTCACAGAAAAAACTGTGTTTTCACTGACGCCGGCAATATGATTTAACAGCATGCTTCACTGAGCTTATCCTCCAAGTTCTTGCTTCTTCCTCTTCACTGCTGAAAGGCAAAAAGTCTAAACTAGGGACAGTCCATATATCCAAAGTGACGGATACTGTAAGAAAGAGCTTTGCCTTTACCCCTTTCAAAGGGCTTGTGCTCTGACTGTTGAATAAAGTCACAAAGTTGTTCATGGAACTAAGTACATAGCAGCTGAAATTGTGTCATTTGGCTCAAAAATGACAGCGTTCACAGAGACCTTATCAGGCCTCTGCTTATTTTGCACGGGTCTCTGATTATTTTGTGTACTGAAGCAGGGCTTGGACACGAGCCTTCTGTTGCGTCAGTACTACTCTGGAGGACATCGCTTCAGTTTATCCTTCTCCGTTTTGTCAGGTGCATCTCACGTTGCTCGCATTTCTCTGAAATTAGATCCTGGGGCAAAACGAGAGGTCAGGAATGGCTTCCCAAGCAAAACCTTTCCTGTTCCCACAGCTCACACTTGTTGCTCAGAGCAGGAAATGTTTTGTGGGTCCCTCTTGCAGATCCCCACTGCCACCTCTCCTACTATGTACATCCAATACAGACACAAATATGTACAATTAACACCTGATTAATCAACATACTCAAGGGAAACTGTAAGCCTGTGGGAATCTGATGAAGAGAATTTGATTGCCTTAATTCTCAATTCATTTATCTACCAATGCTTCACTACTGCGTGCTCCCATCTTCAGTCCTCATTTATTTCACAGTTATGAACATTAAACCAATGCCTCCACAGTAACAATTCATAAATTCAGAATGCTGAAACTCCATTTGCTGTTTCTGAACTACCAGTTGCTCAGTCCAGAGTGACATCTTGCCACCCAACTTTTAGCCTCTCTGGCGTATTCCCTCCTGCATCAGCTGTTGTCTTGCCTTTCTAGCCCACTCCTTGCCTTTCACCCTTTCAGTTTGATAATCCGGTTAATTTGCATAGCCTTTAATATTTAAGTACTTCTGGTAATGCATATGCAATCCTCTGATATTTGAGACAGTGAGTTAATAGTCTGCATCACTAGTTTTAGCCACTCAGAAATTTATGTTGTCAGTGTGGCATTTAAGAAAAATGCATTGTCTAACAGGAATTTCTGAATGTCAACAGGGTGCACACATTATGTCCCAAATACTAATACACAGCAGATAGTTCAACTAAGGACTTGGATGTACTGGGCAGTGTTTTCAGCTGAGCTGATTTTCCTCCACATGGGAATTCTACGTATCATAACCTGGTGTTGCTCTATGCCCCAGAAAGATAGCTGAAAAATAACACACTGTGCATAAAAGAAACACTTTGTATTCCTAGGGTGTTCCAAATGCCTACATCTGGGAAGAACGGAAAAACAACAAGCCTTATTCAGCTGAATAAACAGCCATGAGTCCTCCAAGATTCAGAGTCCAGATATACAGCCAGATAAATTTCATTTGGGAAAATCTTATGCTGCAATCAAGACAAAACCTCCAAGTCTTCATGCTGGTTTGAATGGGTTTTTTTTTGATACATCAGTGTGGAACTACAGTTCCACAGATGTTAAGCAGTGTTTATTCCACCGCCTCTTGAAAAAAATCCCCAAACAATGTCTGAATCTGTCCCTAGTCAAAAGAGAAAAACCTCCTCAGAAACAAAGCACTATGTTAGAGTATCTCCAACAGCTCACACAGCAAGCACATCACAAGAGGTTCCCAGCTACGCTCTGCATGTATCACAGACAGAAAATCTCTTCAATGCGAGACACCCAACAATCGATCAGCTTTGGCCTGTCACTTACTGCCAGAAAACCAGTATTTGCACTTCAGGTTTTGAATGCCTCCTCACATATCACCACTACAGCAGCAAAATACAGCTCTCCGCCTTGTGATGTCCAAACAAAGGAACTAAGGAAACTCTTGGCCTAAGAATATGAAACATACTTTGTGTTTATGGAGATACATAATGCGCTATACATTAAAAGCCACAGAAAAATTATTTTTTACTTCCATTAAGAGAAAAACTGTTTAGAAAACATGCTGGGGATGTAAGTCTCAAAACCCAATTCCAATTTTTCTCTTGCTGCCAGCTTTCTATCTTTACAAAGTCCACCCCCAAGACACCAATGACTTGCACTTGAAATAAACTCTCAGCACCCACTAGCGCAATTTATATAGATGTCAAGAATCTTAATTAAGAGCAGGGCTTACTTCATCTGTCCTAGATTTAATCACTGAGCAATATTCTTAATATGAATAACAACACAATGCTGAATGTTAAAGGAGTTCTACAAAAATACAAACCAAACAAAAAAGCATCCAAACCCTTAATGATCTTTCAGTAGAATACCACTGACTTCAGCAAGATCATGGGCAAAAGATGATGAGCTGCTTGGTTAGAGGAATCATAACTTAATCATAACTTACAACCCAGCATGACACACAGTAACTGTAATGAAATCAAGATTAAAAGTTTGTTCCCAGTTTTTGCTCTTTGCCAGTTCTATGAAGGGCACTGCAACCTCTAAATACCACTTCTTAAGAAATCCCTGGAGTAAACAGTATTACTCAGCAGGGAAGACAACATGGAGCAACCTCTGCTGCAGATTAGTCCAGAGTTTTTCCCAAACAAAAACAAGCAACAACTGCACTGACTTCAGCAGGGAGGCAGGAACATAAACATGCTCACATCTGTTGTGCAACTCGGGCATCATTCTCTCTGCTGCTCCTGAAATCTTCCCTGCCCTCAGGGTCACCTTCCCCCCAAAACACATCACCTATTTCCTACTACATTTCTTACATGTAGAGAAAGGCGTTTCCATAGCTTGGGCAACACTTTGAAACTGGTGTTCAATTTCTTGTCCTATCCAGTGAGCACTAAGAAGTCTGCATTTCTCACTTGAAAAGCAGAGGTAATAGCGTTAGTAGTTTTGTACACAGGATATGCAAGTTCAGGGCCTTCAACAGGGAACCACTCTGAAATAAACTGGATGCTGGGTGGCTGGACCAAACACTTTAGCATTGCTTGGTACACGAGAAGACTAAATTTGCTGTCTCATTTTCCCTTTCGTAACACCACAGCAAGATAAACCATGGCACACTTTTCCGTGTCTCTGTAAATAGCGAGATACTCAGAACAAGAATGAGGTCCAACAACCAACATTTAAAAGCCTGTACACTCTAAAAGACCATCTCTTTCCTTTGTGCTGTATTTTCATCACGCCTTTAGAAACAGATCTATATTATTACCCCAGAGTGGTCAGGGGGATATTCCTTGCTCTGTTTCTGCTCTTTCCCCTCCATGCTCTCCCAAAACCAGATCGGACCAGAAAATGCTTGTTTAGCAGGATCATTAGAGAAGGTAGAGGGCACACTAAATGAGTAAGGAAGATGCTAATCACTCAGTATTAGCTTAAAACACTGATGAGTTTAAAATTCCTATTCATTTATAGTCTGATGAGTTACGTGAGGACACCTAGAGCTCTGCATAGACATTACTACTAACAAACAAGTTGCTTGTGTACATTTGTGCCCAATTCCTGTCACAGGCTCCAGATATTACGCTAATGCAAGAGGTGCAGGGGAAAACAGGACTTAACACACAGAGTTCAAGTCCACAGAATAAGGACAGTGCCTCTGGAAAACCTGACTTTGTCTGGTTTAATATTATATTAAATGAACCTACCGCTCCAAGGACATGTCAGAGGAGATCGAAGTCTCCTGTTTAACAACAGAAGAAACAATGGGCTACTACTAAACAGATTTAAATGAACAATGGGTTTCATGCTGGCTTCCTAACTATTGTCAGCTGATGAGTTCTACATAATATTCTACTACTTACAGAGTTTAAGCCATTAAAAAAATATTATCATTAAAGAAGATTTCTACTATCACATAATGGAAGTTTTTTAAAATTTATTTTTAATATACACCCTAAAATGATCTTACTGGACTACTGTTAAAATTACTGTAATAAGTTAATTAACAAGGCTGCTGGGGAGGGTTTTCAACTGGCAGTTTGTGGGTTGGGCTGGGTGGAGTTGTTATTTAAGCTTTTAACACAACAAATATAAGAAGTTTACAGCACCTCACAAAAACTTACAAGAAGTGGCCTGGACCAGGACCTTCTTTGTTTGTTTTTCCACACAAGCCTTCTCCCATTTTGGAGTACTTGCTCTTCAGTGTATTCATATGGATCAGGCAGTAACGCAGCCTCCACTATTAACTGTCACCTACGCAGAGCTTATCAAAGCGCTGTGCAAATACTCATGTTCCATGACAAAGGCAAGCTATGGTCCATCCAAAAGCACAAAGCCTGCAGTTTGGACAACGCTTTCTGGCTGACATCCCTCAGTTCCTGCTCGATCCAGCAGATGAGGAGGATTTGGAGTGTTTCATTTAATAGAGCTGGATGCCACAGCTCTGCAAGACTTTGAAATTATATATAGCTAAATGTCACAGCGGCGCAACTGACCCTACCCAGTGCTGACCTCAAGTCGTACCGTGATCCCTCCTTACCCTTCCTGCTCGGCCTGCTAAGGATATATTTGCTAAATCTGGAAAGAATCGCCCTGTCCCCTTTACACACAGCGCCCGGACGGAGCCGCCCGACCGCCGCTCAACCGGCTCCTCAAGGGCTCTCGGGGCCGCGAGGGGACGGCGGAAAGGCCGCGGGCTGCGCCCGCCACCCTCAGCCTCTCCCCGCGGCAGCCGGCTCGCCCAGGGGAGGGGAGGCCGCCGGTCGCCCCTCACACGAGGCAGCGGCCGGGCGCCTCTCCGCCGGCCGCAACCCCGCGCCCAGCCCTCCGCCGCGCCGGCCGCACTCACCCCCCGGCGAAGAGGTGCAGCAGCGTGTTCTCCTGGGGGGCGCCAGCCATGGTGCCGGTGCCGGTGCCGCCGCCTCAGGCTCGGCCGGCGGCAGCTGCAGACGAGGGCCGGTCCGCGCACCGGACGCCGGCGGGCGGCGCGTCGTGCGTCAAACGGCCGCGCGGGGCGTCACGGCGCGTAGCTCCGCCCCCTCCGGCGCGGTGGGCGGGGGGACATGCGGGAGCGGAGCAGTGCTGGGAATTGGAGGTTCGATACCGGGACGGTGTGCTGGGCATTCAACCGGCAAGGGGTCTTGGGAGGCCAGCACAGCGATTTATCATAGAATCCCAGAATGTCAGGGGTTGGAAGGGACCTGGAAAGCTCATCCAGTGCAATCCCCCCATGGAGCAGGAACACCCAGCTGAGGTTCCACAGGAAGGTGTCCAGGCGGGTTTGAATGTCTGCAGAGAAGGAGACTCCACAACCTCCCTGGGCAGCCTGGGCCAGGCTCTGCCACCCTCACCAGGAAGAAGTTTCTTCTCATATTTAAGTGGAACCTCCTGTGTTCCAGTTTGAACCCATTGCCCCTTGTCCTATCACTGGTTGTCACCGAGAAGAGCCTGGCTCCATCCTCCTGACACTCACCCTTTAGATATCTGTAAACATGAATTAGGTCACCCCTCAGCCTCCTCCAGCTCCAGAGTCCCAGCTCCCTCAGCCTTTTCTCACACGGGAGATGCTCCACTCCCTTCAGCATCTTGGTTGCCCTGCGCTGGACTCTCTGCAGCAGTTCCCTGTCCTTCTGGAACTGAGGGGCCACAACTGGACACAATATTCCAGGTGTGGTCTCCCCAGGGCAGAGCAGAGGGGCAGGAGAACCTCTGACCTACTGACCACCCCCTTCTAACCCACCCCAGGTACCATTGCAGCAACTAATACAGGTTTCTTAGGGAGTTACTCGGACTGGCTGTGAACACTTTCCTGCTCAGTTCTCTATCGGCTGTAGGGTATGAAACCACATTTCCCAATGTATCCCCACAAAGAATGTTTAGGAACAAGCTATGGTGAGTTCATATAATGTCAGTAAAGTAGCTATAGGCTGTGTATGGACAGCATTGCCTCTAAAGAATCCTAATTAAAGGGGCAGACTCTGCCATAACATAACACCACACTGGCTGGAAGCAACATTTTGATTAAACCTGGACAATTTCACCTGGTTGCTCGTTCTGAACACGAAGGAGTGTCCGCAGAGCCCTCTGGTGGCAGCACCACCCGGGAGCACAGAAAACTGCTCTTTCACCAGGTCACTGTTTCGCAGCTTCTGAAAACAACAAATGCTAAGGTGACAAAATTGCTCTTCCCTCCCCAAATCCGAGGTTAGCAGGGCCTTTGCTAGCCTAGCTAGGTGATCAAAAGCTTCATGGTTTTCTATTTTAGTAGGTGAGCAGTTCTCCAAGCAAAATATACTGTTTACCCTATTGCCAGCTGCATAGTGGGAGCAGCAAAATACACCAATACACTAACCTAATTGTCTTGCCCAGCTCATTAAGGACTCTGTTAACATGGGACTCCAGCTGGGTGTGTTGACTGGGCAGCCTGACCGTGCTCCAAGCTGCACGAGAAGCCTGTTTGCAAGAGGTTACTGCTCCAGAAATTTATGCCACCTGCTTCTGCATTAGCTAGAAACTTATTCTTGGAGCACAGTCCAGCCCGGTTTATATGTGTGGGCCAGAGGACGTTGTATACATTAACTGGAGCAATGCATACGCTAAATTTGCACGTTTTTTCTTAGCCTGAGACAGCCATCTACCTTCTAGGCTCAAGGATGCTTGTCGGTGCCCAGCAGAGAGCAGTGTAAGAGCAGCGTTGGAGGCACAGCCACCTCGGAGCAGGGAACAGTCGGGCACATAGAACGACAGGTTTTGTGGTTGTGCTCTGAGCGTATCAAAGCACCAGCAGAGTGGGCCAGATCTGGGAAAGCACTATGTTCCCGACACTGTTTTCATAGCATGTCGAGTATTTCTAGGGAATTTCATGAGGATAAATGTGCACAGAAACATTGTGACCTCCACAGATCAGACACCACAGGAGCCACATCAGGGGAAGTTCCTAAATTACTCCCTTCCCAGTACAGCATGAACCCAACCAGGAAAGGGTTGAGCTGGCTATTCTTGGGACTTGTTTTGTCTGGTGGCTTTATACAAACTGGAGCAAGGACTCACCAACTTATTCCACATCATTAGCAGCTGGCAGCTTCCCAACCATTACCAGCGTAGTCTGGATTTCACCCAGCAGCTTCGAGATGAAAGACATTGCAGCACCACTGCACTCACTGTTTCAGGTCCCAGTCCAGCTCCCACTGAAGCCAGTTACTCTTTTTCCACCCAGTGCAGCTGGAGCTGGGTCTGACGTTTCTGTAGCAGCTCTGTCTCAAGTCCTCAGCTAGCTGAACTATTGGTGAAATAGTCCAACACAACAGATTGATGCCTGCAACTCAGCTGTTTTCTGGCGTTCAAATTAAAGCCAGCAACACAGCCAAGCAAGAGCATGAGGAATTAGGTTTCTTTCCTGAAAACACTGAAAGTCTGAACTTAGGGCAGCCGTAGCACCTGATGAAAGGAATCTAGAAACCTGCATTAAGTGGATGTCTGTGAGGAGGGTGGTATGTGTGAAGCTCTGTTCTCTTTTCCAAAGTGCATCCCTTCCAAGAGCACCACTAAAGAAATCTCTCTGGCCACTGTTCCTAACATCTCGTCATTGCTAAAATAGGCTTCGTTCCACTTTCAGGGCCAAGACACCAAGAAGCAGCTACCATGTTAAATACCGTGTCAAGCAACCGCTGTAGGGCTGACCCAGCCGCAGGCTGTCAGCACAGGAACAAGAAGAGCATTCAAGGGAAAGAGAAACTGAATAAAATTAAAACTGGCAAACGAAAACATTTTTTTTCACACTAACATGGAACTGGACTCAGGAACTTGTGGTAAGAGGATGCCACTGAGGCCAGAATTTACAGTCTTTCATTTTTTTTCTCTAGAAGAATAGGGGATGCAATTAGTTGGAATAAGTGACTGAGAGTCCCGAGAGACCTTAGTTATTGGGAGACTGGGAAAACATCTACATGCAGCCCAGCTCCATACTGACCGAGAGATCCACCAGCCATTGACTGGGGGAAGAGGGAAGACCTGCTCTGCCTCTGCTGTGAACATCAGAGAATCCTGGTCGCTTTGCGCTGTGGGCAAGAATGACCTGAAGCATCACTGAAGTGCCATGGGTGAGCAGAGTTCCTCCACCCTCGGCAGTTCAGTGCAAATATATCCGACATAGCCCAATATAGGCAGGAAGAATCCTGATTTCTGGAGAATGAAAAGGGAAGCAATGGAAAAGAGTAGCAGCATCCCTCTCCGAGAACCCGCTTCCCTCCATCCCCACAGCAAGCTTCTCTGCGGGCAAGACTGGGATTAATATGGAACACATGGGAGGAGAGTCTGTGATTCAAGGCCCCAGGGTGAGTTGCTGGAGCGCTGAGGAGCTACCTGGACCCTGTTCAGGAGTGAGCTCAGGGACCGAACATCCCGTGAACGGGGAGTGCGCTGGGTGGGGAACTTCAAAGGTAGAGGCTCCAGTTTGGTGCTTCCCACCCTCCCAGGGCAACACTCCAGCCTGAGAGGAACATTCCAGCTCCAGCGCAACAAAGCAGGAGAGTCACTAACCATGCCCTGCATCTTCCACGCAACCTCTCCTTCCCTCCCTACACAAATCAAGTGGGGAAAACTTCCGAAGTGACAGTGATCTGAATAGCTTTGTTTCCTGTGTTTGTGTTTCTCTGCAGTTGAACTAGCAACATAGCGGTAAGAATGAAATGAAATATGGTTCGTCTCAACAATACTTCTCACCTCCCTGGATCTGCACATCATCACTTGGTTCAATCTTTCCCTTAAAAATAGACAGTGGCTTTTTAAAAGAGGAAAATATTAATTTAAGTAAGGGTAGAATGAACAGAAGAGATGAGCTCAGTAACCAAGTGCTCTGCTGTTTTATTAGCTAACATCAGTATAAAGTGCTTAGCAATATGGCTGCCCATCCCATCAGATTTATTGCCTTCCACATGTGCTTTTTTATTATCATTAGCTTAGCTTTAAACAATCCTTTCCTGTCTCTTGATTTTTGCTGTCCTCGCTCCAGAATTAAGTAACAACGTTGTAACCGAGCATTTTCCATGCCTTACCATACAAGATTAATTGGGTTATTTCAGGATTACTTCCTTTACCTCACCCCTGACATCCTGATTCTGCCATGAAGTCTGTGCACAGACCCCCTGAAATTAATGAGGCTGTAGCTGCAACATTGAAGCTCTGGGTGACCTCCAGATTTATTATCTCAGTAAACCTTTCTGTCCAACATGTCTTTAAAAATACTCGGTCTAATAGCCCAAGATTAGGATTAAGTTTTATAGAAACAAGAGCAATAATTGCTACAATTTGAACATATCTTTTCCGGGGTTTGTTTCTTATTCAGTGGATGCATTTCCTCCTGAAATGTGTCTCACTGACACTCTTTTTACTTTAAAGGAGTTCTTTTACTTCTCCTCAGTTGTGTGTATGTGCGTTTTAATCGCAACCATGGCTATTTTATTGCTCTTATAGTGTGACTTTGTCTTTTTGTCTCTGCAATTTTATTGTGGGGCTAGGCTGATTTTCCTTAATGACAAATGGTTTCATGAATGCTCTGTGGCTTCCCACTCTCTTCCCAACCTGTGTGCTTTTGCAGGAGGATGGTTATTTATAAAGAAAATGATGCACGCTGTTATTACAACCCCAGAGCTGTTGGAAGAGCTGGTGAACCAGCACAGACTGAAGTGCCGATAGCACAGAGACGTCACCTGGCTCCGTGTCTCATTTCTCATAAGCTAGAATAAATGGCATGGTAATAAAAGCGGTGGGATAGCCATTGACCACAGGCTTTGTGTAGGTAGATTTATGCTGTGACTGCAGGGCCTGGGTCTCGCCTGCTCTGCTTCTCTGCTGCATGTGAATAAGGAAAGAGCAAGAGAAGGAGAGAGGAAATGAACACAACAGAGAACTTGAAATAAAAGTGTTTTATATCATCTCCTATAAAACAACCAATAAATCCCTGCCCTTCTGCTCCACCCCTCACATGTTTTTCATTTTGCTGGCTGGCTGAAAAACAGAGAAGTGTAGGGTACAGAGCACATATTTGGGGTGGGAGAGGCTCCCCCCTTCCCTGCACACTTCCTACTCACACCTTGTCCCTGTGCCTACAGCTCAGCATTCTCTTCTGGTGAGTAATCAAAACACGGATGGATTCCGCATCTGTCCACCATTTGCATAGCTCCAGTTCCCCCAGTCAGGGCTCTCTGTCCCTCCAGCAGCAGCCCCAGCTGTGCCCAGCGCAGGGGGGGACGCGCTCACTTGGGCAGAGCTGGTGAGGAAAGGCAAAGGATGAGAGTTCAGAGGGAAGGGGAGGTAGCACAAGCAGATTTTAAAAGTAAGTTAGGCACTGCATTCAAGGCAAACAGCAGCCTGTTGATATATCCCACCCTAAGGGGACTGAAAAAGTGACCTCATGCTGCTTGTCAAATACAATCCCATCCCTCCCATGACTACCTAATGCTACAGCTCCATCTGTCTGGAACCGAGTTCCCACTGCACCAGGGCCAGCTTTGCCATAGAGACACAACAGTGCTAGTAATTCTTCATGACTGTGTATTATACAACCTAGCCTGGTCAAGGCATTTTCCAGTAAATCTAGGAGCAGCGAGCAAATACTAAATCCTGCGCTGTAACGTGTACGTGATGCAGAACGTTTATGTGCTTAGGTACAAGCTTATGTCGCGTTATACACACTGTGCAAAACCCCTTAACTCATCTTGATATTGCTGTTGTGCCTAAAGACCTCATCATGGACCTGGATCCTCAGTGCGCTCAGTGCTGTGCAACCAGACGAACAGGAGGATCTCTGCCCCAGTTTTGTTGTTCAGCCTGTGCGTAATGCCCTTAGGTAACACAATGAAGACAGGCAGGGCAAATTGCAGCAACCATCCCAGCAGCAGTTGGTGTGTCCTGTGCATCCGATGAGCGACGCAAGAACTGACCGCAGATTATTGCTTCAGTGGGGAGGGCAGAGCTCCAGAAAGTCTTGGTCCCTCTTACCCAGGAGCACAGGCACAGAAGGAAGAACATCTACCACTTTCTTCACAGGGTGCTGCTCTTTCCTCAGAGACCATAAGGAGTGTGCCAAGAGGCTGTGCTGCCTCAGGGATCCTTGGGAAACAGTTGTGTGTAAATCTTTCCCCTTGGATGTGTTTCACAGAGCCATCCAGAGCCACAGACGACACAGAGGGGTGGCAGGTGGCTGGATGTGGTGATGCAGGAGCCCACCTGAAAGCACCAGGGCACTGCAGTGCCCCTGGGAACAGTTTGTCAAGAGTTCTGAGCACAGATTGAGCTTCAGCCAATTTGGCTTGGACAAGTAGCTTCTCACTGAGGATTTTACAGGGCTCCCTGGAGCCACGGGCAGTGGCAGCCCCCTCCTCATCGCCCTGACGCTAAGTTATTTTACAATTATTATCTGAAGTCAGTGTTTAGCTGTTGCCCAGGTAACAGCTCAAACACGCCTCACCTCCTGGCCTCCTGGCAGCTCCGCGTGGCTGCCGGAGAGCTGGGAAGCAGACTCAGTGCCAGGCGCTGAGGAAATGAGCTCTGCAGCCTCCCCAGGACATCCCAGCGTGCTGGAGAGCTTGGAGGAGAAACATCCCCAGCCAGATTCCTGGGCAGGCACCTCATTCAGCACACAGCGTCCCATCCGCCCCTTGGTTTCTCCAAACACGTGCAAACCCGTGTGGCAAACGCAGTCCAGCTCACACCGCTCCCATAGGTACCGCTCCCCTGCCTGCACAGGCAGCCCCACGACATATCCCCTAGAAATATGCGTCCTCTGACACACACCGAGTACTTACAGCCAAACACATGGTCCTGCAGTGTGCATTCTGTCCTCCTGAGCCACAGCCTGAGCTGAGATACGTGAAGTCAACACACACAGCCTTTCAGTCCATGCAAGGGGTTAAGGAGCTGGAATGAAGGCCACAATATGTCAAGAGTGCTCTAAGCCTCCAAACAAAACCCAGAAGTGAGAAGGAGTTCATGTAGCCTCCCTTACATAGATACAGACAATCGGGCCTCAAGTGGTTCACTGTCCTCAGGCAAAATACACATTATCACTCACATGTTGCATGGGGAAATACATCAGCTCTGCTTGTGACTCCGTATTTACCAGCAGAGATTCCTGCTGCGGTGATATCAGCATGGCTTCAACAGGCAGCTAATGCTTACTTGCTCTTCGTTTCCAGCTCAATCTCACAGCAATTTGCTTCCCTCTCTCCCTGGTATCTCAATCTGCCCTGCCCAGCCTGAGCTTGGATCTGCCCAGGCTGGCGAAGGTGAGTCTGTGATGTTTCGGGCCTCTTGCACTCAATGGTGCATTGAAGCACATCAGGAAAGGGTAAGGTCAGGTATTTCCTTTGGGCTGGGTGCCCAGCAGCTTTGGAGCAGGGGAGGAAGGGAGTTTCCAAGGTCCCTTCAGAAAGTGGGGCCAGTGCTCCTCTGGCATGGTAGGAGGAGAGAAATCTCTTGCCAAGTCTCCTCTGGACCCCTGATCAAACACTTTGGGGCACCCTCTTTGTACTACTAGATGGAACTGCTCCTCTCGTGAAATTGGGTACCCAATGCCAAGTTTAGATACAGTCTAGACGCAGTAGCGTATTTATAACCTTGGCACATGACGTGGTAGGCAGTGGGGTATAAACAACATTCAAAAATGATGAGGCGCAAAGTTATTTATACATCAGGGTGCTGAGTGTAGGGGACCACAGCCCCAAGGGCAGAGGCCACAACTTACTGGGCATAGGAAAAGCTGCCGCATCAGTGGAGGTTTTGAAAATGGAGCACAACAGGAGTTAAGATCACTGTCTAGTCCCCTGTCTGAGCTCCAGAGAGACACCGAACTGACCGCATCTCATGGGTAATTCTGAACCGCAGCAGGTTTTTCTTCAATAATCAACTTGTTTTTACCACTTGCCACAAGAGATGAAGAGTGAGGAACAGCTGGAATGGCTCTGCCATTGCCTGAGACATAGGCAAATCTTCATTCAATCACAACACCAAAAACGTCCATATTCAGCAGGTAATATTTACAATGAAACTCTAACAACAGTTGAACACCAGAATGGGAGCAACTCTCTCACAAGTCTAAGAACTGACTAATTCATGACAGTAACAGAAGTCAGCATCTTAGATGTGACAGAAGATGAGTACAGTGAGCCTGCAGGCTGCTCAGGTTGTGAGGGAATAAGGCATTACTGGATATACAATCTCAGCAGATCCTTGTGATTAATTCAGTTTGATGTGCTATAGATACATACACTGCCATCAAGGTTTGGGTGGCATCGTCCTGAGTTAACACTGTCGGCTGAAGATCCAGTTGAGGAAACAAAAGAGTTACAGAAGATGTGTTCCAGAATCTTAGCCTGTTTATGGATGGAGAGTTATTGTCTACGGACATTGGGCTGAAATGGGACAGAAGCACAAAATGTTATTGTATTTGCCCAGGAGTCTGAACTTCCAGCCAGCTCTCTGGCTTCCTTGTGGCAACTCACAAGATGATTTTGATTCCATCGTGGCCTGGGTGCAGGATTGGGTCATTACCTGCTTACACCTCTCAGCAGACAGCAGCTCCCTGGTCTGTTATTGCAGCGTGGCTGTTATCGTCCCAAGCTCTCCCAACACAGACACCCAGGCAGTGACGGGATCAGTCAACCATAACAGGGTGAAGGAAGTCTCCATGTCAAATCTTCCTTCAGGGAAAGGAGTGTCACGTCAAGCACTGGACATGACTACTCTTCCCTCTCCTTTCTTCATCTTGCTACAAAGGGTTTTAGGTTACTGCCTCCAGGTGCAGAGAACCAGTTCTGCAGGTGATGGGGGGGAGCACAGGGGAAGAGTGAGGTTGGACAATAAAGTAAGGTTGGTGGCAATAAATACCCATCTGTGTCCTCTGTGTGACTTGCATGTCATGAAACACCTCAACCTTCCACCCGGAAAGAAACTTTTACAGACATGATTAGCTTTAATAACAGCTTGCACAAACACAGTACTTTCTCCTGAGAATCCCACGCACTGTGCAAATATCTGTCCCGCGAACCTCTGCCCAGAACACAGAGATGTCACTGTCACTCATAGGTAGAGGTGGATTATCAAAGCAGAAAGTACACTGCTCAAATGTTAGCTCATCCTAGAAGTCAGAGAAAGGTCAGGGTCGAATCCTCCAGTGCTTTCACTAGGAAAATATCCCTCCACCCTAGTGGGTTTTTAAGGAGGTTTTTTTCCTAATCCACAAGATTGGCCTTACTCAGTCTCTCTCTGTGCTCTACAACTCTTAGATAAACTGTGGTGCAAACTTCTCCCACTTAGAGCTGTAGGTTTGTATGTCACCTTTTGCAAGGGTTGGAAACAAGAGACCATCTTGCACTGTGTGCAACGGGAAGAGTTTCAGCAAAACACGATTCTCTCACGCTGCCAGAATAAGAACTTGCCATTTCCCCATGCTGAGTCCCACTTCGCACTGGTGCGGATCCCAGGGCTCTTTCCTTTCAAGTATCTGCTTCCTTTTCTGCAAAGTGAAGGGGGATATCAGCAGAGACTGATTTTGGAGTTTTTGGAGGGAGAGGGACAGCCAACACAGTCCAGAGACACTTGCAGATCTTGGCAGCTTTCTGAAGGGAGGCTTCATTATCAGTAATTAGTGCTATGATTTGTCAGAATGGCCTCTTGCCCATCTGACCTGTGAAAAATTGTGTCAGGCCAGGCACCTGAGCTGGACTGAGGCAGAGAAGGCAGCGGAACCGCTGCCCATCTCGGTGGGCCCAGTCCCTCATCTGACAGCCATAAACGCAGCTGTGAGGGGGACGTGTCAGGCGGGGGTGCTGAATCACCTCACCCACAGCCAGCGTTGACGGGTCATTCTGCGTGGAGTGGGGAGCTACACCACCATCCTTCCCGGCAGCTCGCTCACTGCCCCCTCCCAGCCGCAGAGACTCTCCCTTCTGCCGAAAAAACGCTTGCACCTCCTCAGGCTGCTACTGAGCACATGGTCCAAACACCTTCTGAATACCCCACAAGCTACACCCCATCTGCACTTTCACACGTGAAGGTGAGAAAAATATCATCTCTTTTATCTGAGCTGACCATCTGGGTAGCACAGACCCTTTTGGTTTTGACTTCTAGCATAATATTAACAAAGGTGTTAAGACTCTGCAGGTATGAAAAATAGGAAGGAGAAATGTGTGAGAGAAAGAACAAGGTAGGGAGACATTACAAAGATCAACCTGTCTCGTGCCTCCTCCTCTTCCTCCCCTCTCCCTTTTCTGTCCTTCTCAAGCAGCTGTCGGGCATTATTTGGTTTGTGCTGGACTGAGATGATGCTGCCAGGTCAGCAGGATATATTGTCCATTTAGACACAAGGAGTACTATTTAGTCTAGAGACTCTCAAAGGAAATATCTATTTGCACGTGAAAAATCTCTGGAATTCCATTTGCTCTCTCCTGTGTCCCTGTATCTCTGCAACCTCCAAAACGCAGTTGCTGCTTTCTCCGTTCTCTGCTGGCCCTGAACTTCAGCTGCTCTTTGTTCAGCTGAGCTCACTGTGAGTTTTTGCCTGCACCAGGCATGTTAAAGAGCAGGCTGGAAGTTTTTCTTATATCCCCAACAGATTTGCTCGGAGGTGATTTGCAAATGACTGGTTGAGAGTTTTCAAGCTTCTTTGGAAAGGAGATTTTGTGCTGCTCATCCAGGCCAGTATTGACCTTCTAGTGGAAGTTGCTGACACAGCATGGGGCCACAAGGCTGTAGAAACAGCCAGTGGATAGATGGGGGTGTGAGAGGAGGGATGTGTTGATGTTCTCTCAGTTTGAATTATGGAAATAAATTCACTTCTGGGTTGTCTACCTGTATTCCACTCTTGCTCTGTGTTCATCTCCTTCATTGCAAAAATAGCCTAAAACTATCTAAGGGAACGAACTGGACTGCAGTACCACTGCAATGGTCCTGGCCTGTGTTTGCTGCTCCCAGTCCCCAGCACTCGTCCTGGTGAGCAGATGAACCAAAACGTGAATCCGCAAGGAACGAGTAGGTTTATCCCGCTGTTCCTTCCCACTCCCCCAGCAGCAGGACAGCAACTGGCTTCAAGGCTTTAAAGATAATAGGAGTGACAAAAGTATCCGGCCCCTTTGTGTGGGGAGATGGATGGGGGACAGTCCTAGCAGCTGCAGCAAGAGCACGATGCCAAGTTCAGCTGGATTTCACAGAGCTCTGTGCTAAGCTCTACAGTCTCCATTCAGCTGTCCCTGCAGCTGTGTTTAGGTTTCTCTCATTCCCATCCAGGAATATCAATGACACAACCAGCTCTCTCTGGGCTGTTTTAAGTCCTTTTACCATGTACTGTGATGATCCACCCCAGCGTGGAGGATAATTAGCTGTCCTCCCTCCAGGGCCATCGCTCACCGGCACCAACCCCTTGGCTCCCGTGGCAGCCCCAGATGCCTAAAGCCGAAGGAGCGGCCCTGGCTTGCCTAAGAGCATCAGAGCCAGAACCTGGTTGTGTCCATGCACGCTCTCCCTTCATCCCCTCCCAAAGCCTCCAAACTTCCCCAGGCTTACTGCTGGAGATCTGTATCATTGTATTCCCTGTCTTATTATTAAGATTTATCTTTTAATTAGCTTAATGAGATCACTGTAGTGACGCACTTGCCCAGTGATGCCATCACCCTCAGTGCAGCTTCCAAGGCTTTTTTGAGTCACCCTCCTGCCGCACAAGCGGAGCTGTTTGGCTGACTAATAACACCTTCCCCTCCCGGAGCAGCAGACACGCAGGGGCTCACGTGCGCTCGTCTGGTCCTGGCACTGCCCAAGCCCGGTGGATCTGCAGCACCTCTTACCCACTCTGGGCTGGCAAAGCTCGACCAGGTTCATTCCTTCAGTCCCTGGCTGTAGTTCTAACCTGTCGTTCCCCATCTTTACCCTTATGATCAGGCCAAGTGCTTCTCCTATTTGAACAGGAGTCCGTGCTGATTTTAAAGACAATTACTTCCCCCTACTCTCTAAGTCTGGCAGAAGTGAGCAGGACTCTCCAGTTTCTCTGGTACCCCAGTGATGCCATCTTCTTCTCACCACTGGATCAGTCTGCATCCTTGTGATTACTCCCAACCTGCCTTCTTCTTACAGCTTGATTGCTGCCAGCTCTGGTCAAATTCAAACAGAGCCTAAACAATGCATTAAGCATAGAAATTATTTAATGTAAAGGCATTAGTTTCTTAACATGCCCATTTAATTAATAGTAGAGCACAGAAATAAAAAGGACAAAAGGGGAAAAAAAAAATTTCAATTCAAGCTTCAATCTTTTCCTGACTCAAAATGTAACAAATTTGGCTCTACTGGGCATTGTGATTCTCACTGCATTTCACACCGTGCCTGCCAGATAGCAGATTTCTCACCTCTGCGTGCTACAGTCCTGACAGCTGGGCAGGCTCCTCATTGACTGTTACCATCAGTAGATCATACACACACACACAAGGAAGACAGAGCTAATTCTGCTTTACACAACCATCTTTTGTCTCCTAAAAATTTTTCTAGGAAGATTCCATCTAAGCTTCGTACATTTCTCATTTTCGGTGCTGGTTATCTGGCATCATAGATAAACAGACAGTAAATTACACTGAACAGCAAGAACACCTTTTTACGCAATGGGCAAACTATCTATTTAGCCAGCTCTTGTGAACTTCAAACCACAGATGGTGATGACACACAACAGAACAGCAATGTCCCGATGAGACACGTGCTGGCTGCCTTCTCACCTTATGTGCTGCTCCAGCCTCACCAGGGAGTGCATCCCAAAAGGGGTAGTGTCATGGATCTGTGTGCTTCTGTTAAAAGCCATGACAGCTTGTATTTAATTCCTTTGATCTACACAGTCCGTGGGTAGCACAAGGGCCCTCTTTCTGATTCCGAGTACATGAATTCTGCTGAACCATGGCCTTACTCACAGAGAGTTCTTGGCAATTCACTTATTCCTGTTGCAAAAACACCACTTCTGACTTGGTTTCTCCCCTTGCTTGGTGCGCAGACACTGACCGTGGCCTCGTGATAAGGGAATCATTGTTGAGAAGTTATAAATAGCGATCAGACAGGGGTCACCAAGTCTGCGTTACTCACAGCAAACGTGTCAGCCAAAGTTCTTCCGTCAGGAAACTGCATTTCCCACCCTTGGTCTGCCTCACTCTCTCCTCCCTTCCTAGAGGTGTCTGCACCACAGGGTATTAACTCATATCTCTCCCAGCTCTTTTCCTCTCCATTCCCTTTCTTCTCTTCAGCGCGGCGGGGAGAGGTAACAGTGCTGCTCCCAAAGACAAAGCTGAGATTACAGAGAAATTAACATTTCACTATTGTCTTTTATAGAGACCCAGAGGCGGGTCAAAGAGAGGACAGGGCTCTTTTTTTATCCTCAAGTATCCATACTAGCTATTCTCAGAAGTTACGGAGCAGGACACTCATTGCATGAGTTCCTAATATAGTAAATTACATGGTCACGGGGCCATTTTAAAACACACCCTTGTGTCCACATGTCTAATGGTAAAGGTCTTCACTCTGTGGAAACTCTTCATACTAGAACTTGAACTGACTCAAGAGACCATTTATTTTGTGAGACTGCCCTTTAAGCAAAACACAAAGAAAAAAAGGGGGAAAAAACCCCCAAACTCTGAGCACTATTCACATTTATTGATGCCTTCAGTAAACTGCTTCCTGTGCAGACAGAGCAACATAAAAACAAGGCAACACCCAAACCCAGGAGCCCCATGTCCCTGTGAAGAGGCTCTGGGCTGGAATTCAAGAGACTGTGGCTCAATTCCTAATGCCACAGTGGCCTTGTGACTGGCACTCAATCAATCAATTGGTTGACCCGTGCCTCAGTTTCCCTACTTCTGTAACAGGCAGTGATACAGACATCCTGTGGGTCTGCTCCTGAACACTGCTAAGTGTTCGATATCCCTGCTAGTGGGCAGCCTAATCCAGTCTCAGCGTGGTCCCCGATTCTAATGCATTTACTAGACTTCGTTCTTTCTAAAAGAGCATGTACTTCAAACACTTCTGAGAATAAAAGGCAAAAATATATATATACTAATAAGTAAACAAACCACAGCTCCATCAGCCAGGAAGAAACGAATACAAATCCAGACAAAGACAGCGATTTGGCTAGGTGACATCCTGCCAGACAAACTGCTGCCTGCCCGAGAAGGATCTCGTGAATGGAGCCGCTTCTGTGTCTTCAAGCGAGGGTGTGTTCAATTTGGGGAGCAGAGGAAGGTGGAAACTGCACAGACAAGAACTCCGTTAGCTGGGGAGAAGGAGAAAGGCCACGTAAAGATGACTTTAACAAGGCCGTGCCAGGAGTCAGCCCTTTTTCAACAGCAGCCTCATGAAGACGCGGCGGAGGTTGTGCCCACCATAGCATCTGTCCCCTCTGGCACCGCGAGGTGTGTGGTTCCAAACCCTGTCTGTCTCTCAGTCCTACTGAGCAGCAGCAAAAGCCAACAGAGAGAGAAAGAAAAAGACACCACCTAAACCCACATCTCTTCAAAGGAAGTCAAAGGCCAGATGTTCCCTGCTTCTCGTCCGCTGCTGCCACCGTTGCCGTCGCCTGTGGTTGTGGTGAGTCTGTCTGGAGCTCAGAGGTGACAGACTGAAACTGGCTTTGCTGGGAACCCCCCCAGCTCTGTGGTTGATCATCTGCAGCAGCACCTGACAGCCCACGGCCTCGCAAACCAGGGTTTGTCTCCAAGCGCGAGGTTTGTTTCTGCTGGCTCACGTTGCTGTATTTCAGTAAAGGCATTCCTCCCTCCATAGCGAAGATACATCAGCCTGACATTATTCAAAAAGTGTGCATTAGAGTATTTTTAAAAGAAATATGGCACAAAACAGTTGCTATATTGCATCTAAAGCTTTGATATTACAACTCCTTCTATGATAGGGTCATTCTATGCTTTATGCAAGAGTGAAGATTAACCCTATAATCAAAATTAACCATTTTCGGGAGGAAAACGCTGGCAGAAATATCTGCTACAATTACAGTTCACACAATCAACTGCTTTCTGCCTCTGGAATTACAGACATTCTTCCTTGAGAACACTGATGATAGGATTTTTAAAATGACTAGATAGACACTCAATGGGTTTAAAGAATCCTTCTGGAGAGAAACCGAAACCAATCCCCACACCCTCCACAGCAACCTCCTTTCTGTCTTGGTTTGCTGTACACAAACATTCTCACTCCGTTCTGTGCTGCAGGTGAATGAAAGAACCACATTTCAGTAAAAGACAAGACAAGTGCGTATGTTTTCTTGTAGCATAGATGAATGAGGAGGTATTTCTCCCAACAGTTGGTGCAACGTCCTGTGCTAGGGAGCACTCCAGAAGCTGGCGGGATGTAGAGAGCCAGGCGTAAAACATTAGTGTATGTTTAGTAAACACCATTCTGTAGGATCATGCTTCTTCATATTGCTTTTCTGGCACTGGCTGCCTATGAATCAAACACAAGAAATAAATAAGTACAGTTGCTTCTACTACAGGAAATACATTGTAAGCAGGCAAAGCACAGAAAGCAAAGCAGACCAGCTGCATGGCATATTTTGGCCACCACTGAATAGCTGGAGTGTATAAGATGGTCCAGCACATATACACATTGCTAACAACTGCTCACAGGTCTCTGAGATCAGAGCACAGCCGGTAATCCAGAACAGCTTGGAGAGGCTGGATGAGACCGCAGTGAAGTGGAACTAGAAGCAGGACACAAACAATTTATCTAAAATATTGTCAAGGCCCTGATAAATCATATTCGTTCTTAGCCTGCATGTAGAAAACTTGAGATATACAGAGGGCAGCAATAACAGTCTTAGTGAAAATATGTGCAATGCCTGGAGGTATAAGAGCACTATAGAATATTATGGCAGTATTTCTCTTTGCAGACCAGGGCCTCAGGGACCTCATGGCTGTTATTTCCTTCCCTTACGTAGGGCATTCTCTCTGTCTTTTATTTAATTGCGGTGTAATCCTGATTAGTTACAGCCTGTTTCTTGCCATGTGTGCAGCCCCACTTGTCTGCCACGGTGCTCTGAAGCGGAGCCAGAGCGGGAGGAGTGACCCAGCGCACTGTCTGCTTCCCGCTCCGGCAGAAGGGCTCTGCTCCCGCCGGGGGCTCCGGGGCGGCTGCAGGAGGATCTCGTCCTCCCCACATGGGAGGGAAGCAGAGGAGTGCAGACCTGCACGGGGAGGAAGAGTATGGAGCGGGAAAGAACAGCACCAAAGAGCAAAACCCAGTGGGCAGAGCAGCAAGAAAAGTGAATCCAGCCACTGGTATAAATCGCTTTAGAAAGGCTGAGATGAACCAGCCTGAGGGTCTGGATCAATTCCATCTGTGGCATCAATCCACTGATGTCAGCAGACAGACATCCTGTGCAGTTGGATTCGATCACTTTGATGGGGCAAACTTTGTTCCTTTCAGAAGTACCTTCATCTGGCACAGCACAGTCCATGGGCTTGGACCTGCGCTGTGATTCTGTCTGCTGCCCACGTCCAGGCTCATTACTTAAGTACAATGCACAAAGCACGATTTGTTCACGCATCACACCTTATACCCGCTCCTACAGCTGGGCACAGGTGAGCGTAAGAGATTACTGAAGTCAGGGTCATCCATTATGCTAATTTCCACCAACATTTTAAATCACACCAGTGGATAAGACATAAGTAAATGTAATATATAGCCTCTTCTGCTGTCTTTATTTTCCTAGGGATCAATAGGCATGCACAGGGAACGGCAACAGAGACCCTGGCTCAAGAAAATGTGCATTTTCTCCAGTGTCACCTCTGCTCTTGGAAGGGCCCTTTTTGCATAAATGTAGAACAGCAGCTGCTACAGGGCTCCCAAGACAACACATCTCCATTGAGCTTCCTGCACATTCAGCTTCCTTCCAGCAACCTTGACCTCTACCCCTTCCTGTGGTTGTGTGTTGTACCTTATACCAGTTTGTCTGTGTGTCCTTAGGAAACTGATTTGCTAATTAAACATGACATTTTAAACCCATGAAGTCTGCTTAACCAGCATGAACTATTCTGCTTTCAAGTGGTTTTGGCTGCAAGTCACAATCATTAGGGGGATTTTCCATGCTTGTCCTTCCCTTTTTAAGCAAAGCTGATTTTTCTGCCTCTGATGCTTAGCTTGGGTGGCATTTGGCCACTGGCTATGTGCAGGAATCGTATGTACATCCAGTGATCTTAACCTGGCAGAAAGGAGCAAGGAGCAAATGCAGGGGTTTGAACCCTGCTGATTCTCCCCATCATTCAGCTCACTTCCCTGGTGGTTCATCTATACCAAAAAGGAGCCAGTTATACTTCTGTAATCACCAGGAAGGAACCGATAGCTTCATACCAGTGCAAATGAGAGCAGCACCGCATTCAAAATCTCCCTAGATAGTGCCTTAGATTATAGTCCTCTAACATGTTGAATCATGTATCCTTATAGTCACAAGAAAAGCAGCCAAATTCTTTGGGGTCTGTGTCTTTCGCAAACTTCCTACTCTGGCTGACTTGTGACCTGACTTGTCCCACACACAGCAAACCGGCTGTGCAGGGAAAAAACTCATCACGGACCTTTCCTCTTGCAGTGACAAATCCTGGCCAATTCCATGCCACTGGGAAGCAAAGAGTAACCCGAGGAGCCACTGCATGCAAGTAGTATTGTCACTTTTCACTGCCATCTACCTGGGGCAGAGTTGACACCCTAATATCTGGGACATGTATAGACTGAAATATTTTGCCTGGCCCAAAACCACCTAAGGAGCTAAGGCAAAAGCTCACTCTGCAGACAGGCCTCCCCAGCTTCATATCGCTTGTATCCAGGACTGACATGGAGTTTACTGATGATGAGACATCATCAGCCATTGCAATCAGCCATCACCACAACCAGTCCAGTCCTCCCACCCCTACCCAGATGTGCACATTGGGAAGAACATCCCCACCATGAACAAAAGCTGAATCAACCTGAGCAGGTTAAAGCACCAAGAAGGGAAGACAGCCCAGGTCAGGGTGGAGCTGAGACACTGTGTGTGCCCAGGAAAATCTTTTAGCTTCCCCATGCCTCAGTTTCCCCAGCTGCGAAATAGAGATGACAGCCCTTCCCTCCTACACAGGGGCATTGTGAGGCCGAGCCCATTAACATTTGCCAAGCTGCTTCAGAACCCTCTAACGGAAGTTGCTGCACAGCATGAGCACAAAGTTGTTGTTTTTTGGGGCTGTTTTTTTTTGGAAACACTAAAGAGATGAGCAATTGAAAGAGTAAGCAACATAGTTCACTGCCTCTTTAGAAATGCCTGGTGAAATCCCAGCCAGCAAGGGAAAAGGGTTTGCAAGAGAGATGAGAAGCGTGCTGACGCCAAGCCCAGTGAGAGAGTTCTGGCACAAGGAAGACGAAAGCATCCATCCCTTCTCACACTGGTCTGGTGAGGAGAAAAAGAACAGAGAAATAGGGAAAAAGAAGAAAAAAGAATGGAGGAAGAAAAGAGAGAGAAAGAAAGAGGGAGGGAACAGCAATCCAACATGGTTGGAATAACTCTGCTCACTGTAGCCTGTCCAACAACAGCCCTGGCGGATCATAAAACAGCCTCTCACATCCATGTGGTTTTTGCTGCTAGGAGACAAGGTACAAAACACACAACCTCACGCCAGGCTCTATAAAATCTTATATTCCCCTTCAGACCCAGAGTTCATCTGAAGAATTTGCATCACCTAATTAGAACCAAGCCAAGTGAAAAAAAATAAAAAAAAATAAAAAAAGGAAAAATAAAAAGCCCCTCTACATTCTCTGTCCCATTTTTGTGATTTCAGTTACCATCAAATTTGAAAAGTACCTTTCTGACCTCTTCCCAGGAGGGTTTCCATGCAGGAGCTTTGCTGGCAGGTCTCAGCTACGGAGCACATTTGGAGGCTGAAGTCGCTTCCTTGCAGTGGTGCTCAGAGGCAGGTGTACCTGGAGACAGGTGTACCTGGAGACAGGTGTACCTGGAGACAGGTGCACCCCAAACTCTGGAGACAGGTGTACCTGGAGACAGATGTACCTGGAGACAGGTGTACTCCAAACTCCTGGAGACAGGTGTACCTGGAGACAGATGTACCTGGAGACAGGTGTACCCCAAACTCCTGGAGACAGGTGTACCCAGAGACAGGTGTACCCAGAGACAGGTGCACCTGGAGACAGGTGTACCCCAAACTCCTGGAGACAGGTGTACCTGGAGACAGATGTACCTGGAGACAGGTGCACCTGGAGACAGGTGTACCCCAAACTCCTGCTGCCGCCGTGAGAATCGCTGGCTGCTCTCGTGAAGCACAGGACCTCGGCTGCTGTTGGCATTTGCAGGGTTGCTCTTCTGCAAAAAGAACGAGAAGCCAATCTCTGCTGTTACAGGCAGCATGATGATTTTTCTCTCTTATTTTCATTCTTTTTAAATCTTTATTTCTTTTTTTAGCTGTAAATCAGGATAAAGCATGCTGTGGCATGTGCTTAGGGTAGTGTAGCCCCTCCCTGTAACAAAGACCCTCACAACCTCCCTCAGGAACTTTACTGCCATGAATTTCCTTTGCGTGTGAAAGCACAGTCCCTGATACTCCGAATTTACTGTGCAGCTTTATCTACACATCCTCTTGCTGATCCTGCCCAGGGCCTCCTGTGGCTGCAGGGCACCACGCGTACGAAATGTCACGGCAATTCCGTGACTGGCTTGAGAAAACGAAGGCTTGGCAAGGGCGTGCTGAGCGGCACAGCCGGGTCACGGCCGCCCTCTGTCCCTCCTTGCACAATACCAACACAAGTTGAAATCTCCCAGCAGCGGCAGCCCAGTTGTTCCCTGCTATGTGGGACCTACAATGGTACACGAACACTGTGTGGGCAGCGGCAGATTTGCGGTGTGGATGCCATAAGGTTAAACACAATATCAGGACCCTTCTCAGAACTTGCCAGGCCAGAGCGAAGAGCAGAGCCTGAGCTTGCTTCTCCCCCATCTGCTCACACTTTATTGCTTCAGCTAGGATTTCGGCTGCGAGCAGGGGACATGCTGTAACTGTGGGTTCAGAGCACATTTTGATTACAGATGCTGTGAGCAATGCTCATTCCTAGCGGGTGCATCACGGCTATGGCTTCCGGAGAACGCAGCCAGTAGAACAGCAACAGCTCCCTGACAGGGAGCGCCGCATCCGCCGCAGCCTGTGCGCTCCAGAGGATGCAGCTGTATCCTCCACACCAGCCCTGCGCTTGCATTTTCCTTCACCAGGACTCAAGCAAGTGCTGCAACTCTTCTCCTTGCAGCCCCAGCGATAATTGACCTCCTAAGTGCACCTGCTCTGCACAAAGCGCTCAGGGGGTGGGTGAAAGGGAACTAAGTGTGTCTGCCCTCATGTAGCCACCATATCTATCAAAATCCTTGGGCTGTCTGCAGGAGGAGGCAGCTGGTTTAGAAGAGGAGTTACTATAACATAGCCTCTCCACCCTCACAATCGCTCAGCACCCATAGAGACACCAGCAAGGACCAAGCCCAGAGGCACCGATGTCAAGGAGCCCTGATGGACATCACATGCATCACTGTGCCACGTGAGAGGAAAAAGTCATCTCGGGGAGGGAGAGAAGAAAGAAACCCAGGACCCTGAGGATCACACACTTGGAGGATGAGAGGGGAAAGAGGTCAGTTCCTGACAAGCAGCTCGAAACAAACCCATTGTTCTGAGTGAGGCTCTGCCGTCCATTTTTCACCAGGTGTTACCTGGAAAATCCATCTGCCCGTTGCCCCTCCCTTCGCCGTTCCTCTGCCCCGGCCGCTAGCAAAATGGGGAAATTCAGGAGACAGCTGTAATGGCACCAGCTTCCTGGCCAGTCTGGCCTCACCTTCCTAGAGGAAGACGAACAGATGTGACCTGGTGCCTGGGGGAGGAAGCGTGCCCGGGCTGAGCTGGAGAGCCCTGGGGGACAGCTCTGCACCAGGCAGCCCTCACACAGGCTCTCTTTTTGGCAGAAGCACCACATCCCACGGTAGGACACTTATATTTCATTACTTCTGTGTTTTTTCCTGGCCTATATATATCTGCTCTGTGGGTTCACCAGCCAGACGGTGCCCTGTAGTAATGCACGCTGGTTTAGAAACCACACCAGCCCATAGAAATGCTGCTGTCTTTCCAACCTCTGTATTTTTTCCACTACCTGCTGTCACCATCTGGGAAGGCTAAAAGGGACCATTTCCTAGAAGAAAGAAAAACAAAAAACCCCAAAACAACCCAACAACAAAAAAAACAAACAACAAAACCAAACAGACCTTCCAGAGCTTTCTCTGTATGTGAGAAAGTAAGTCCAAATCTTTTCCCTGCCCCAACTCCAGCAACACCAGTGAAAAAAGCCCCTTCTGAATCTTCTCGCATATATTCCAGAGCTTATCCATAAGACGTTTCAGTCCAGAACAAAGCTCTAGTCCTGGGTGTTGCATCCTAATGAAGACCATAGCCTAGTAAAATGGTGCTAAAACACAGCTCTCTGTCATGTCCATCACTGCATTTGCATCACAGCACCACTTCCCCGAGTGGTGCCGGAGTAGGTTCCATGGGCACACATGGAGTACGTAAGATCCTCAAGATCCTAGTGCCAAGAAATGACCCTGCAGAGGGCAGTGGGGCATATGAAAAGAAAACATCACGCTCCCCAAAACGCTCTTGTGGGGAGCACCACAGAGAAGAAAGGAACTTCTTGTGATGGTTGAGTTGTGGTTGCTCTGGCTCAGAGCCAGCGTGGAATACCCCAAGCCTTTGGAGAACCCATGGAAAGGAAACACTGAGGAAGCTGCAGGTCCTCATGAAGAGTCAACTAAAAACGAAGGGCAGGTGTTATAAACATGGTGTGTGTACTCTAGTGAAAGACACTTCCTGCTGGGTTTTGGCATTGTGTCTAACACTGCTGGCCAGGAAGGCTGGCTGGGAGCAGGAATCTGGGGATTTCTTAAAAATGACAGTATTGGAAAAATGTTGACATTTCCCACAAAATGAGAGTTCCGAATTTCTTTTTGGTCAGGAACTGTCAAACTGTATGGTTTTGCTTCTTTTGAAGTAATAACCAGGTTCAATACAATTGTATGAGCATATTCCTTCTAATGGTTAAAAGGTAACATGAAAATGTTAACCCTGTTTTGCCCTGCAGTGCATGGCTGTACTTGCCAAGAGAAAAGCAAGCCACCAAAAGCTTTTCAAGCTTTGTCATTTTCCTTCTTTTTTCCGCACTAATCTCCCTTGGAGGACGTTGGCTTTGAACTGGTGGTGACAACAGGCGAAGTTAACTCCAGTGCTCTTCGCCGAGGTCACCTATGTGAGCGATTCAATTGCAGCAGGTGCTACAACCTGAACGTAGCACGTTCCTGAGCTGAGGCCAAAGGAAGGCAAATGCTGAGATCACTGGATCAAGCGTTGTCATGATCTCAATAGGATTTAGCATAAGCCCATTCCTAATGACAACTGTTACTAAAATCATAAGGCAAGTCCTTGTTTTTCTGATATCTGGGCACCGTTGTAAGCCATTCATCCCTTGTTGATGTGAGTGCACAGGTCCTTAACTATAGCCTTGCTCTGTTGCCAAGCAGCCAGAGAAGATAATTGTTTAATGTTGAACAGCTGAAAATGAACATGTACATGTGTTTGTAAAAGATATATCACATACATATAGGTTTTCTTGCCAGGAATCTGGGTTTGCTATATGAAACAAAGTATTATACCTTAATTTCCCACACTTTCTCTTTTTCCTTGTTCTGGCGAACAGTCCAGGACTCTTTGGTCCTACTCACCTCTTGTCAGAGGCTCTGAGGGTTTAGATCAGTCATTTCATTTGTTCTCTTCCAGTTTTTCTGCTCTTAGTAACCATCTTGTGAGACTGGGCAGTAAATCTGGAGAATAATTCTTTACTGTACTGCAACCTGCTCTGAAAAATCCCAGTGAAAGAAGCTGCTGGCAATTTCAGCAGGATGAATAAAGGGAGCAAGGTGCAAGCCAGGTGCATGGAAAAGGCTGACCAAAAGAAGCCATGGGAGGCATAAAACCCTTTCCAGCGCTTCTCTGTGAATCTGAGGAGATGTGCAATGTAATCATGAGTTCCAGCCCCTGGTTCCTTATCTGGAAACTATTTACATTTCTCAGACATCAGGCATCCCCTGGCACGGCCCCAGCCAGCTCCAGTCCCTCCAAGAGACTGCAAGGGAGGTGAGAAGGGTGCTGTGAGCTCTTCACACGCCAGCCCCTGCTGCCGCCTCTGACCGGGAGATATTCGACAAGAACAAAAACAACCACCCTCAAGACTCTTTTTATTTATGACCATGTCCACGGCCATTCTTTGTCTAGACAACTGGTATTAGTATCTGCAGCTGTCTTGGAATCTGAAATTTACATGGGGAATAAAAGCCCTGGATTAAACAGTTCATAAAAATAATCTGGGAAGTGACACAGCCCAAGAAGAGCAGAGGTACCAAGATGTAGAGCCCGCATCTTTGTTTAGCTTGGCTGTAGAGATGTTTTCTCAGAAAACAAAGCAACACAACTTCCCTCTCCCAGCCGCCCCCTCAAAACCATTTGGCTTCAGGAGAGCGCCTCCTTTTGCTTCCTCCCCTCCCACCTTTGTTCGGCTGCTTTAAACGTATCCCCCAACAAGGAAGTGTCCAAACAAACTGGTCACCCAATTGAAAAGTGTGACTGAAGGGCAGCTCTTACCCTTCCAGGAAAATCCTTGGAACTGGGAGCTGCCATATTTCAGTGTATAAAAAGCATTCGATGGAGTCACCCTATAATTTTACACAGCAGCTGCCAAACTTTAAAGACAAGCTACGCTAAGGTACGAGACCTTCCCCTTTTAGAAGCAGCCACTGGCTCCTTGCTGAAAGTTCATATTAAGTGAAGCACTAGATGTAATGCATAACCGCTTGGTCAGTGGAGCGCTCCAGTGCCCAGGCACAGGGACAGCGCAATCAATAAGGCAAGAGCTGCAGGAGAACACAGCAAAGTCATGTTGGCCATGGACCATCTTCGTGCAGTGTTGGCAGGAGCAAGAACTGGGCTAAGGATGATGGGCAGAAGTTCTGAGCAGCCTGAAAATAATTTGCCTGGGATGTCTATGAGGAGAGAAGCAACCCTGGGTTTTGTGATCCTCACATTGCTAGAACCTTCTATTTTACTTTGCTAGTGTCTAAGGCGGGTTATTCTCACGAGGCCATTCTGGCAGCCCCCAAACATGAATACAGAGCACGGGCCACATTTAGTGAAACTACCAATTACAGTCAGTAGTCTCATTTGAAAATAGAGCCTTCATATACAGCCTTGTGCAAATCACCTCTGTTGCCTGTGTTCTACAATTCAGCTATTAAACATGTTAGTTATGAAACTATTCCCTCTTTGTCTACTTTATTTAGAGGCAGATAACGTCTTTTACAGTGCAACGAGCACAAAAGACACAGAATAACGATCTGCTCCCTTTCTTCTTGCACACTCTCTGCAATCTCGGAAGCATCTGCTGCATCCCTGGGAGCGCCACTGCTGTGATGAGCAGCTGAGTTTTGGCTGCTGTGGCAAGACTCAGTTCACTGGACCGTGGTCATGACCCAAGGTGGCCAAACTTGCCACAGTATAGAGACACTGCTAACGAGTTCAGAGCCTGAAAAGATAAGTTCCAAAGAGAAAAAGGATGTTTTCTTTTCCGCTGGACAAAACACAACTTTTCTGGCAGGCACAAGTAGGACAGTCTGTCCACTTTGGCAATACCCTGCACTCCTGGACGTACACAAGTGTGTTTTTACATGCAACCCCGTTTGATTACACAATCTCTCTCCAAGAGCTTTTGGCAAGAAAGATATCTGAGAGACTTCGGAAATTGAGAGCAGTCTGCAGCGTGCTGCTTCTCTCACTATTTCTAGCATCATCTGGACCAGCTGATGACTGGGAAAACAACCAAAGAAAACCACCCTAACTGTTGATCAGGTACCCAGGATGCTATTTTGCAGGTTCAGCCTCAGTCACCAGTTTGTACCTACCAACCTTTATCAAGCAGTTGGGTCCATGATCAGAACAATGAACCAGCTCCTGGGCTGCATCTTTTCCTGCTCTTTGCTTTCCCAATAATGCTTCTGAACCTTTGGCAAACGCATCTGGTAAGAGATTAACACGCCAAAGGCTTTTCGTGAGCAACAATCTTCTTGCACCCTGGCTTCTTCTGAAGTTGGATCTTCTCTTTCAGTGTTCATCCCTTCCTGAAAACACCATTTAACACCCATCTGGAGTGACAGTAGTTAATATTGGTGCCTGATTCTCCTAGACTCCCAGTTAAACACTCTGGGAAACGCATCATAGCTTGTCTTGGCATCCTCATGCTTGTGTAGCTTTGCAGGTATTCTACCTGTATGACCATAATATTATTTGATTTGCATTTGCTGTTTGCAGAGAAACACACATGCCTTGTGCTTACTGAAATGTACTGTAGTTGGGATTAGTGCCAGTGCCAGGCAACATCAAAAGAGGAAAATGACTTTATTCTAGCAAAGCTCATGGTTAGTCTTGATTATGAAGTTTGAAGCACAGTTAGCAACCACAAACAAACCCTGCCTGCTCATTCTTCTAGGTTTTCCTTTACAAAACCAATTAAAAGCTTCATTTCTAGCATTCTGTAACCTAATTTTCATTGCTGTACTTTCCTACGGTGCAGCAGGTTTTCAGTCCGTTTCCATTTAACAGCATTTCAGAGATCACGAGTGATACATCAGTACAGCTTACTGCTTCAAGGGTTCACTGTGCCAATGTTGTTATCAAACACCACAGCCAACAACTTCCGAAAACCTGAAATCTGTGCGCTGCCTGTACGAGGTCAGAACGAAAACCATCAAAATGTCAACCTCAGCGATCACATTTCCGCACTTGTCTGCTTGATTCACTGTCTTCCCCTGGGTTTCCATATAGCTCATTAAACAAAACAACCCCAAACTCAGCCTTTATAGAAATAAGAAGTTTGACATGATTAAGTGGCTTTGCTGGTAATGTGTGCAACCCACCCAGGTGTCTAGACACTTTGAAAAATACGGATCGTGTTTTGGAGTAACAGCTGTTACTCCTCAAGTCTCTGTTGGACCTCAAATTAAGTAGGAACAGACCCCACCGATACGAGGTGGTCCCCTTCCAAAGGAAACATCCAGCGTGCTGCAGGAAATTAAGTTACTGATTCAGTAGGTGCCACTCACCTTTCAGATGGATGGACCACTTGCACAACCTGCGAGGAAGTTCTGCACTCCCAAAAGTAGAGAAGAGAGAAGGCTGAGAGCAAAGAGTTCAGAGCCTCAGTTGTGGGAAACCCTCTGTATTTTTTCATAAAAGGAAAAGAAAAAGCCCCACAGCACCTGTGTCCTGGCCAGATGCCAGTTCAAGCAGGTGTTTCTTGCCTGTCCATGTACCCTTTATAATAAGAAGCTGGCGAGCATGTTTGCTTAAGCAGGTTTTAGACAGTAACATTTTGTTAGGCCCTCCTAAATAATAGTTAGTGGCTTAACAAGAGGCTGTGGGAGGGAACAATGACAGACTCTGCCAGGAATGGGCATTTATGGGCCTCCTCAGGGCAAACAAGGTGCTATCCATGTTATCCAGAAGTAGCATCTGTCCCTTGGCCTGTGTCCCCCACATCACCAGAGCTTCCCTGGGCCATCGGCTGTTGAGAGCAGAGCAGTCACACAGCATGTTAGAGCAAAACGCAATGCCAGATGCCTAAGAAGTGTGGATCCAAGCATCATTATGAAAAAAATACAAGTCTGAGCTAAGTACAATACTGCAGATTGAACCCATTTAGCAAGGACTCTGCTTTAAGATGCTGTATTTGTACAGATGCCGTTCTTAGGATGCTGTGTTTATAGAGAAGTGTTTTTGCAGGAGCACAAGCAGTGCAGAAGCACAGAAAGCCAAGGACATTTGCCTCTAAACCTGTAGCATATCAGACTTCTACTCAAACAACGTGACTGGCTGGGAAGCTGCTGGAAATGGACAAACAAAGGAAACGTTGAGGTATCCCCGTGCAGCAGGTACATCATTCCATGAGGTTAACTTTGCCTCAGTTCCGAAAAACACACAGAGGTCTTTGCCCTGCTTCATTGTATTCGAGAATTTATTGCCCATCTTACTTCTAGGGAGCAACAAAAGATTTATAACTCAGCTAAGTTACAGCCAAAGAGGCTGCCCAAGCCGTGAACTGTGGGTGTTCAGCTAAGGTTATTTAGCCAGGCCTAAATTCAGGCCCTAAGTGCTTTTGTAAGACTGTAAATCACCTTAACATTTATGCACTGCGGCAACACGCGAGCAGAGGAATGCGGCTGGTCTGTGCTGGTCCCAGAAAAGGTCCCAGATGAGGCCAGCAGATCGGGTGGCAGACGTGCAACACCCAGACTTCGAGTAAAATACTCAGATTTGTATCTCCCTTGTCCTACGTGCGTTTGCGACCAGGGCAAAGGGGCAGGAAAGCAGCAGAGGTGCCACAGGAGCAGAACGCACAAGGGCGGCCCGAGCGCCCGATGGGACGAGCATTGCTAAGCAGTAAGCAAACCATAAAACACAAGTCAGACAAAACATCTGGCAGCTGCTTCAAATAGTTTTCTGTCTGAAGGGCAGACAAGCCTGCAATAATTTCAAATCAAAACATGTGCAAGGACAGGATCAGTGCTACAATGTGTTTTGTGCAAGCATTGAATGAGCTTTCTTCCCTTCGGCACTGTATTGTATGCCAAGAAAGGCTGTGCTTTGGGTTAGGTTTTTAATTTTAATTAACTTTACTAAATAAATCACTCTGTATTTCCTTCTCCAGTCAAATACAACTTAGTCTTTGGCATAAGATCAACAGCATTAGCTCTGCATAGGAAGCACATGGGAGAGAAGAAGTGGAGCACGCTAGGAAATGTTTCTCATAATCGTCCTACCTTATGCAGGAGAGATGTTGTGACGGCCAAAGTTCTTAAAAGTGTGATGCATATCCTTCTAAGTTTGCGCATCCCAGGGAAAGGGAACATTTGCCTTGTGCTGGTTCTGGCCATGGATTTGACAGGTACAGACTGGTGTCCGGGCTCCAACGGGGAGGCCGTTTGAGTTCAGAGACATAAATTATCCGTTTTTCCTGTCTCGAAATTGTCCCAGCTCTGACCAAGATCCACAGGAGGGGTGCAGGAGTGTAACCTGCACCCCAGACTTTCCCTTTGAAAATGATTGTGACAGGGCTGCTGAAACAGCACAACACGCTTACCAGCTACTGAACTCCACTGGAAACTTCTCCCCTTGCACCCTCTTCTAGACTCAAATCACTTCCACCAAAGCCTCAAACAAGAGCTGCCCCCCTGCTCATCTGGAGCACTGGGATGCCAGATCCTCTGGAGAACCAGCACACAACATCTATCTCACCAGCAAGGCAGCAGCAGGCAAACTATCAAGGCCAGAAGGCTCCTATAAAACACAGGAACAGCTCCATGTGCACAACGTGATTAGTCAGCAGGAAGGCTGGAAGATGAGAGAAGCTGGCCAGGGTAACAGGGTTGGTGTTCAAGGAGGCTCTGATACAAGCAGAACTCTTAGTTTTCAGTGCTATTCCAAAAGCAGCAGGCCTGCCAGTGCTTGGACACAGGCAAGAGCAGGGGAGGGAGCGAGAGCCACTGATTCATTAGGATTTGCTAATCTGTGATATCATTTGTTGATTCCAGCAGGTCCAAGCCCCATCTCATGACTTCCTCCACTGTTGCCATGGCACCGTACATAAACACTGCAAACTTCCAGCCCTGAGCAGGTCATTTGTTTCAAATATTCCATGCAGCTGGAACACAAGCCTGTTTGGGTGTCTGGAGCTGAGCATGAACTAATTTCTCAGTCTTCTGCACCCGCATGAGTTTATGCATCCTCCCCAGGCTGCTGCTCTCCCAGAACCCCTCCAGCAAAAAGGACCCACTGAAAGGTAAGGGACACTGGCTTTGTTCACATACAGGCAGAGAATAAGCGTTTCACTGAAGTCCTCCACTCCCTGCAGCAAAACAAAGTGAACATTATTGAATGTGCTGGATATTTGGGCAGTTGTCTTCTACATGTGGGGAAAAAAAACCTGAAGAAGATTAAAACATCCAAAATGGAAAAAGATGCTTGCTCTGACTGGAGACAAAAAACAAAAACCCACTTGGTTTTATGCTCTCCTCACCCAGAACCCTTACCATGTATAATACAAGACAGACTCTCCCAACACTCAGCTTAACCGGCCACAGCATCTGTAATGAACTGTGCTGTTCTACTGGCTGCAGATCCCTTTAGCCCTCACCATTTCATTTTGCTTTCTTCTATCCACCATCTCCCTTCCTAAGAAAAAGGACAGTCAAGCAGCAATATCAAATACTAGGTTAGTGGCTTGTTTGCATACGAGCTGCTTTTCTGGAAGAAAAAGCTGTCTGCTGTAATCCAGTGAAACTTGCACACCTGCACAATGCATCGAGTTTGACAAGATAACCCAAGTCCTGCTTGAATCTATTAGAAGAAAAGAGTATGGTGTAATAATTCAGTTGTAAACCACGTTAAATTAGCAAACAAAGGCTACCCCACCCTGTCACCCTGTATCAATAGCTGCAGCTTGTCCCCCACCTGCACACACCTTTTAGATCCCAGCTTTAAATTCTTATTCTTCCAAGCAGAGATGAGGCCACAACAGCCCTCGCTTTACCTGTTTGGTCTTGGCTTCTCTCATGTAGAAGCAAGATATAAAGAACTCCGATCACTCCATGCAAATAAAAACCAGCATCAAGCAATATTTATTAAAGTTTATTAGGTTACTGAGTATTATCTACAGTCATAAAATAGAAAGTGAGAATTTAAACCTGTACAAAGCAATGTACTGGTGAAGTGAGACGAGATGGAAACGAGGGAGCGCAAAGGGCATTGGAAGTAGGGAGAACACAGCTGCTTCCCTGCAGTGCTGGAAGACACTGGTTCCAACTGAAGGCAACCAAGCAGGGCTCCATACACACTGAATTTCCTTGTGTCCCACCCTGTAACAGAAACTAGTAAAAACCCCTATATTAAAAAAAATCATACAATATTAGATTAAAAAAGGTGCACATCGCACCCCACCCAGTCTTGGCACCAATTCTGTGCTTTACAAAATATACTATGCAAGTAGTTTATTTAAAAAAAGGTACCCTACAGCAGCTGTTTAAAACATATTCTTATACATACACCACAAACATATATATTAACATTTTCAACAACTAAACTCATTTGTACCTACATGGAACTGAAGGGATAACTCAAGAGCAAAACAAACCAACCACACAAACATTTTTCAAGACAAAGAAATGTGCAAAATAACCCCAGAAAGGCAGCATAGTAACCTGCGGGCAGGTCAAGAGAGCAGCTCCTGCTAGTAAAGGAGTGTCATCCTCTTTACGTGGCTACTGAGGTGATAATTGATTTGGGATATGCTGATTTTGCCTGAATTGCTCGTCCTGTTTATTGCAGTTCTCTCCTGCCCCCAGCTCTGGAAAGGTTCATTTTCTTCTCGAAGATCACCCCACTGATCTCTAAGTCTCACAAGTTGCATTCCACAGCAATCACCTTCTGGATTTCTCAGGCGCTGATGGTGCTTCTGCAGCCACACTGCTCCCACCTCCTCTGGGACAACCTCCACCCCCACGCAAGGAAGAGAGAACTATTCCTGCTGCATAGTTAAGTGGAGATTACACTGACAGTCTATGACAGAACACAGCCTGGGTTTGATGACTTTAAGCAGCTTATCTAAGAGAATTCCCTGGCAGAGCAATCAGAGAAGCACATTACTGTGTTCCTCTAAAGCCTTAGTATGGAACAGGCTATACAGAGAGCAGACCTAAACCAGCAGGACCTACAGCTGTGTAACAAGTCTCAGCTCATACAGCCCATCTTGCCCTATTGCACAAGAAGTTTGTCCCTTCCCTGTCCCCACATCAGCGAGGAAGCCCTGATCCTGGACTAAAACCTGTAGTTCTACGCCAAGCAGGCAGGTGAAGGCACGGTATGACTGCTCAATCAACTGAGTCCAACCCATTGAGAAGAGGCGGAACAGAGAATGGAGCCAGAGTACTGAGGAAGCAATGGTGATAAACAAGAAAGCGGGATTCACTGTCCAGGAAATCACATCAGAACATTGTGAGAAGTCCTGGCAGAGACACAAACATCAGCAACATAATGACTTCCTCCACATTAAGAAGTGTCCCCATGGAAGGCTTCTCTGTTTTCATGTTTCAGGGTTTGGGGGTGGTGTTGGTTTTTTTTGGTTTTTAAAAACTCAGCAATTAATTCTTCTGGTATTCCAGACTCTTCCCAACTCTGCTGGCCATTCCATGCCTTTCTATTGTAGGACCTGGTCTTAACATTTCCACTCCTAACGCCTTCCCTTCTCCCAAATTCTGGCCTTCCCTTGAGCTGGTGCAGAAAAATCATTCACTCCTAGGCTCTACAACCCAAAGGAGAAGCAGGGAAGCACAGAGCTTCTGTAAATTTGCAAGTGTGCTGTAAGTGACTTCCAAAGAACAAAACAGCTGTGAAACAAGGGTTCCTTGAGAGCTTGCCGGCAAGGGCACACGGAGACTTAAGCAGTGGCAGGAATACTTTGGCCGAGGAGTTCCAACAGCAGTGATGACAGGAGTGTGGAGAACCCATCGCCCAGGAGGCAGCTCCAATGCTTTCCCTTGGTTCCGACTCTCCGTCCATGAGCACAAGGGTCATTGGTAGAGCAGGTAACTCTTGAGGGAGGCCGGCAGCGGCAGCGCGGGGATCTCGCTCAGTCTTTCCTTGCCCAGAGCAAGCCTCACAGCTCGCCGGCACAAGTCCATCAGAGGCAGTGGTTCCGCTGGGAAAAAAAAGACCCAAGACATTAACAATCCCAACCCACAGGTTACACATTGATTTTTCTAGTTCTAAAAAATCTTGCCGAAAACACTGAGCAAGACAAAGCAAACGCTTGGCATGTTTGCAGGAGCCAAGCCATTCAACATCCACACATCAGCAACTTCAGCTCCTCAAATACACAGGCAGAACATGATATTTCTGTCGCGGTTATTTAAGCCATATATGTGTGTAAACAAAGAAAATCCCCTAATGGAAGTTTCCCCCTCTTCAACACCATTCAAGTCAGAACATCTTGCCTGTGTCTCTTATTGCAGTATGCAAGCAAAGCTCTGAAAAAGATTCACTGAAATAAAGACTGCAGCAAACAGTTGGATGGCATCATGTGGTATGGGTACCCAGAAAATACTGTGGTTTGTTTCTTATAGAGTAGGATAACAGCTGCCAACCGCTTCATTTGTACTACATATTTCCCATGAAAAACAAAGCCACCTGTCAGAGCTTCACATCACATCTTGTATTGTGACATTTCCCATTAGAGGATTCCCTCCTGTATCATAAGCTTGGGAGAGACAGAAGCCTTCAGCTATCATTTTTGCATCCTGTGCTTAGAAACACTGCACAAGATATTACCAGTTTTTCAGGAATGGCGTATGGGGCCCTTTGATGCTGAAGAGTCATTCACAACATGCAGGGGACTGAGGTCAAAGCCAGAGTTAACACATCACAGCTGCACAGGAAGACACCGATTAGTTTCTCAGAGCTTCTATTGCTGAATCTGTCAGAGTTCACCTTCACACAGCAAGCCGTGCGAGCCTAAGGGGTTTCTCCTCCTGAGAGCTAACACAAAGACATCCCAAATTAAGCAAATAACTGGACATCCTTCTAACAGCCCGAGGGCTCAGCATGCACCATTAGAAAGCTTCCTCTACAGACATCTTGGGCTGAACACAGACACCTAAAATCATCCACAGGAATGGAAAAGTTTGGCTGTGAAGCTCCAGTTTTCAGGAACCTTGATAGGTGCCAACAGCTCGAGCTTCCACTACTACAAGCCAAATTAATCTGACTGTTCATGCAGCTGCCTTAGAGCTGAGAGACAAGGAAAGCTTCGTTTGTCTAAGCATGGCCGTGTTGCTGCGTTTTTTACCATTATTAATTCCATTAATAAGATGGCTAGGAGTCCCTTCCAGGATCAAAGGTAGCAGCTGCCATTAAACACTCCAACAGAACAGTGTGGTCAGCAGCCTCTGATCAGGCCACTCCTGATTCCACTTTGGAAAAAGCAAACAGTCCTACTGCTCCACGGAGAAAACACTTCCAATGAAAAGTGGAGAAAGCTCACTTTGGTCTAGTTTTTGGCAAAGAGTCCGTGAGAAGGAGAGTTTGTTAGCAAGGAGAGACTTGGTAACAAAGTCAGGAAATACACACTTGAGCTGGTCTGTCTCCTCGAGTTCGCAGCCAGAGCTGAACTCGCGCCCGCTTCCCGCCTCTCCCTCCCTGCTCTGGATCACAAGCCATCACCTGCTCCGGGGAAGCTGCAGCAGAATGGTTTCTCTAGCAGCTCTCCAAAGTTCTCCCACTGCTTCAAGCATCAATTATTCCCACAGACTCACACCTCTATACGAACACCGGGTGAGGAGCAAACAGATCCGTCAGGGCAGCGCTGTTGCTTCCCAAGCCCCACCATTCACCACACACGTTCTGTGCCATAAGAGAGGCCGCGGCCGCGCTCAGCCCAAGGCACTGCTGGTGCTGCCTGCCCCCGACCTGCCGCAGCACCGCGCTGCCTCTTCCGCAGGGACAGCTCTGCACGCCTCGGCGCTGGCTGCGATACTGCTGGACAGAGAAGCCTATTCCTGGCAGCACTGCTTTGGCAGTTCCCAGTGTAGCTTATCTTTAAACCACTGGGGTAGAAATATGCTGCGTGCAGTGTCTGTCCCAATTCTTCCTGCTCTGGAGACGGCTGGGACAGAGCCATTGTCTAGCCAGCATCCCAGAGGACAAGGGGCCCCAACCTTCAAAGCCTATAGACATTAACGTAAGACATCCCCCTTTAATGGCCTTAAAAGGAGAGGATCTTCTTCCCACAGAGATTAAGAAGAACTCTGTCCTCATCTAGTCTGCACTGATAACCCAGTCTGACAGGAGACATCGAGACCAAAAGAGAAAGCACAGACACATCTGACCTCCTTCCATTCACGAGCACTACAGTCACTGGACAGTGTTGCTATTGAATGCTCAGCAGTGGTTAGAGCCAGACACCTTCTTTCTGTCTGTGCCAAAATAGCGTCCCGTCATTCCTGGCCTTGTGCCCACAATTCACTCCTGTGCCGAGAGCACGTTACAACCAAAGCAGTGCTGGAGGTGGCCGCTTCCTTGCTGAGCGCAGCTCTGTGCCAGCAGCTCCACAGACTCACTGGCTTGGAGGGGAGCTGCACATTTTGGCTTTGACCCTTCAGAAAAACCTGGTTACTGGGGCTGCTGCCATTCTGTAAGCTGTCATGGCAGAGTGAGCTCAGTTTCTTTCTGTTGGTGAGAAAGTGCTCTGCCAAGAGCCTTCTGCTTGGTGTTGCTGAGTTGAAGAGTATTTCTCAAAGCACTTGTGGATTTTGCTCCTATCTCTTTGCACAGCTTTCCTGGTTCTCCCCATCAGTTCAGTTTCTCTGGTGCCCAATGTCAGCTTTGTGCCCCATGTCACCAGTGCCAGGGGTTTGCCATTGCTGGCCCAGCATTAGAACATGTTGGAAGCACAAATAAAACAGCCCAGTATGTTAGAGCCTTTGGGCAGACACTGTTCTGGAATGCAGGGGAAACACTACTCTTTTCATATCAATACTGCCAAATTTATTTTGCTAAACATCATAAATCCAGATTTTAATCCACTTCCTTCACCTCTCTCCTCCACCCTACCCAGAGGACTGAGTCACAGTCTGGCCCAATGGGAACTTCTGACTATGAGAGATAACAGACTTTGGCACATTTGGACAGCCAAATTTATTACTAAGCTTAGCTAGAGATTGGTGTCCCTATTAGTAAAAGGCCTGGCATACAGGTTGGGCTGGCTACAATATCCAGACCTGCTCTAGAAATGCGCACTCTCTGCCCCAGAAGAAGCAGAGAAATAAGCTACTTTTTGAATATGAGACATTCCCACTTCCTTAAATAGGGACAGGTTTTCCTACTCCTGCACACAAGGGACTTTAAAAGTCCCTTCTTTAGACATTTAAGGAATGTGGTTGCCCCTCAGAGACTGTTTCCTGTAAAGAGACACCAGGATTACATTGCCAATAACACAACTGTCAGGAGGACATTCCTGCTGATACTTTGGTCGCTGCATAGAAAGGTTTGTCATCGCTAACTAGACAACTGGCATCACCTTCTCCCACCATTCTGCCTCCCCAAGCCCTCCAACTAACAGTACACACGGACAGCCAGACAAACTTTTCCTATTAGCCATCAAGGATTCAGAGCCGTCTCCAGCAATCCCACTGCTAACAAAACCCTCACCTCTTTAGTCAAACAAAAACCCTCCCCAGGATGGTCTAGTAAACCTGCACCTGAGTAGCACACAGATCTGTACTGCTAGAACAAATACGGGAGTTATACTCACGGTCAAGTCCATTCAAGTAGCGCATCCGTATTTCACAGTGTCCCCACACTGCGCTTACCACTGGATATAGCTTTTTCCCTTTGAGTCCCCGAAACGCAACACCCATGTATTGCCCATCTACAATGAAGCTCAGTGTCCCATCATCCATGTCCAGAACCACCAGGAAGGAGTCCGGCACAATGAATGTTTCATCCGGTTCTAAGAAGGCAGGGTAGGTTTTACTCGGCTGGTTCTTGCCATCGTGGTACAGTCTGTTGCGTCCAAGGTCCCACCCCCAGGATTCATGGTTGTTTCCCACCAGCGTCGTGTACCCTACTGAATGCAAAGGGGCATCTGCCGTTGCCACCCCGACCACAGCGTGCGTGCCCCGCTGCCGCATGGCCCAGGTGATCTGCCACACGTGCAGTCCTCGGGTATACCCCACTTTGCCTCTGATGGCATCTGTGCTCTGAGCCACCGGATGCCGGTGAAATATGAGTTTGTCTTCCTCTTTCACAAATACATTCAGCGAGCGATCGTCGTTGTTCCAAGAATGCATCAACTGGACTTCATACGATACCGGAGGCATGTCCAGCAGCACGTCCAGACGCGTGGGTTTGCTGTAGTCAAGCCCTTGGAGCTCCTGTTTCAGTGGTCTGTATACAGGGTCCCTCATATCCACAGTTTTTATCCCACCTGTGACCTTCTGACCCATCGTGTGTTCTGATTTCACCTATTTATAGGCTCCCAAGGAAAGCTCATCGATTCACCCGGCTGCTCCTGCTGTCATTCAGCCTTTCGGAGAAGGTTACCAGGAGACCTTGTCAAGATGTGCACCCGTCAGTATGGCCTAATGGACGGAAAGAAAAACAGAAAGGAGTTAAACATTAGCACATGCAGCCTTGTATGCAACATTTACAACGCAGTTTTAATCCATTTATCCTAACAACTTGTCCTTCCTTTCCACCAGGAAGGAAGGGTGATGCATACTACTAACGCAAACACAGAGATAGCATATAGATCAAATAGATAGGCACTAAGTTTCCAATGCCCCCTTCAGAAAAGCATTGGAATTTCTGCTTCTTTGTCTAAAGAAGGTATGGATTCAGCCAGAGCTCATCTTCTCTTTACAGTGAGTGCACTGCTCCTTATTACTGCACTACTAAACCTTCAGAGAACACATCTGTATTTGGGTTGCCTCCAGCTAACCCTGGTTTTACATCACAATCACTCATATGTTGTCCAGGCTGCAAAATGCAAGAAAATAGTTTATTCAATGCAGAAGACTCAGAACCCAGGACACAATAATGCTCCAGACTTACATTCTTCCCAATGGAACACAAACCATCTCACCATGACAGTCATCAAACAAGAAAAAAAGGGTTTCTCCATCTGGAGAGTTACAAACCTCTCAGAGATCAGCTGGCAACCATTGCTACAGGTTGGAGGAGAAAATGCTCTTCAACCACACTAAAGCTTTGCTAAGTACCTTGGAGGCCTGACTGCAAGTCCAAAGCAGCAGCTAAAACCGTCTGGGTCCAGCCTCAGCGTGCACCCATTGCAGCAGCTGCTGGTACCACTGGCCCCACTGAATTAGTCAGGAGAGCAGATAAACCTGCGGTAGGGTTTGTCTCAAAGGAGCAGCTGCAGTTTTCCTCTCCAAGAGGAAAAAAAAAATCCCCAGCTTCAGATGCAGAGTCCAGAGCGGGGGAAGCGAGATTCTTCTCACACTTTAGCAGTTTTCCATCCAAACTTCAGAGAAACCTCTCAAAAGTTGAAGCCAGCTTGGCTAGAGATACCAGCTCTCTTTGCGCACCTCTTCTCCAGCACTGCATCCTCTCAAGTGTCTCTGCTCTCTCTCGGCAACACAAACAACCCTCTGTAAGGCCACTGCCAAACTGGGGGCAGCTATTAGGAGAATTAGAAGCGGGAGAGGAGCAAACGAGCTTTCTAAGAAAAAAAAGTGTTATTTTAACATTTCCTGAAGTGAGGCAATCACCCAGAGCTCCTGCCAGCTACAGTCACAACACTTACTCACAACCAAGGACCTCATCTGGCATAGAAAACACAGTATGAATCAGATCTGGTTTAAAAATAAGGTTACTGGACATAAACAGCAAGGCTTCAGTTAGCAGGTGACAGGGACGGCTCATGTATGCTCTGGATTTGGGATCAGTTCACCAACTTCCTTACAGGTTTTTACTACTAGTCCGGGGTATGCCATTGGAACAGTAAGCTCAAACCTGGTAGTTCTTAAGTAAAGAGAAAACTACTTCTCCATCCTTCCCTCTTTTTTCCCCCCCTCCCCAAGTACGGAGCCTTCATGCTGTTGTGTACTCAAGTTATCATCTTTTACACCTCAAAGCTGACATCAATTCTGGTATGAAGATATTTGTGAAGACACTAACAGGTGTCTTCCCTGCAAAAAGCACATTAATGCAGACCACAAGAAATAATTTAAGGTTTCCATTAAAGTCATTTGCTCTGGCTGGGATAGAGCATGAGGATGCTGAGACCAAACTGAATCAGCTGGTGTTCTACAGAAAGAACCAGATGAACTACCTGGCATTCCCAAGGCTTATGGCGTATGGACAAGGCTGTCAGGAAAGCACACCTGGAAGGCTACAGGCAAATTCAGCTGTTGGAACTTGGATCAGGATAAAGGAACAAAACACAGGCAGAAGGAGGAGAGGCAGAGATTTCCTTGAGTACACGCGAGAACACTGCATAGGAAACAAGAACCAACACCAAGCAGACTGTAGGAGTATTGGTGCAGACTGCTTTGAAGCACAAAACGCTGGAGAGGAGACAATTCCCTTCATTAGCAAAACAATGCCTCATTCATTATGACTTTTGGCCTTTCACCAACATATGCTTCAGCACATCCCCATCAAGGCTGCACCAGAAAGGGAATCACCACGGTGAAAGGCAACAGGGACTTCAGAAGCGTGTGGCAGGACATCGCCTCCCTGCCTGCTCCAAAGAGAGCCGCCTTCCCTCAGCACCAGCTCCGCTCATCACTTGCGTTAGTTACGGCTTTTCCCAGGCACGCTATTAACACCATAGGAAGGACAATGAGCAGAATAAAGGGAGAAAGACAGGAAAAATAAAGGTTGGAACAAAGGGGTCGATCAGATGGAGAGCAGGCCAGATACTGAGCTCCACCTGCCAAGATTTAAGCGCCGCATGGCTCCTTACTAGGGCAAGGCAGCAAGTCCTGCTCAGAGCTGGCTCTGCTGGGCCTGGCACTAGTCTGGTCTAGAACTGCAGAGCAGCACTTTGCCCTACAGTCAGGAAGCAATTATGCCCTCATTTCTTAAAAGGAGAAGCCTCTTCATGCACAAGACAACACTGACGTCCCCCAGCAGGACAGAAACAGAAATGCTTACCCTCTTAAATTAAAGGATTAATGCCCTGGGCAGCTTGATATGAGACACAGCCAGCCATAAATGAAAAGATGCAGTAGGGAATTAGCTACTTCAGAACCTTTGATCTGTTACAGGTTTAGGTACAAATGTAAGCACTAAAAGGGCTTTTATCTATGATATCAACAGATCAGGCTTGCTGCAACCCCACTCTGCTTTATAAACACCAGCTCATCCCCACGATGCTCTGTTCTGCTCCCATACAATTTTCAGTTTCATTGTTAACCTTCTAGGCTTAAAAGCTTTAGAACAGAACTGCAAGAGTGTCCCTGAGAAAAATGTTTGCTGCTATTTCCAGTGAGAATTAGATCTCCCCTCCGTTTAGCTGTTCAGAGCAAGTAGGCAGTTTGCCATACTAGAAAAATACGCCAGATTTCAAAACAATTGCTTGCTGCAAATAGATCAAGACAGGAGACGAAGACATTTCAACAGAAGGTGACGAAGTCCCTGATGCCGAATGGGGAGAACAAACCTCTGCAAAGGAAAAAACCCCAAACCTACACGGCAGAGCAGAGCTGTTGTACAACTTCTGTTTAGGCACTGACATGAACCAGGCGAAATAACTGCCGAGCACAGACCTCTCCAGCTGGGGCAGCCAGCTTGGATTAGTTCACCAAAACACCACGTACAACAGAGCAGAGCCCATGGCCACATTTACCCCTTGAGCTGGCAGTGAACCTCAAAACACAGCCAAGAACCCAGCCAGGCAGATGCCATGGTCTCTAGAACATGCTTCAACACCAGAGGTCTTCTCCTTGCTCCCTCAATCGCATAGACATTCTGTAAAACTGAGATAAAAGCCAATGCCAAAAACATCCCAACCGAGGCGGAGAAAGAAGAACTCACATGCCTCAAATAGAATTCAAACTTTAACCCCAAAGAACCAGAACACTTAATTTTCCCTGGCATTAATTCTTGGCATCAAAAGTGTGCCCTTTACAAGACGCCTCGCCCAGCACTGATGCAATCACTGCAGCGAGTTCCTGGCTTTAAGCACCCTCCCCATCCCATTACATGCCGATCAAACCTGGGGGAAAAGCTCACCCATGCTGCTGAAGTTCCCCAGTGCTGTGTTGGCAGCAGCCAAGCAGCTACAGCACAGATGAGAGGAACAACTGCACCAACGACACGGTTCGAGGCAGTTTCGGAGTGTCGCAGTTTAGCTCGGATCAGGGCAGGGCAGACAACCCCGGCTGCCCAGCACGGGTTCTGCCGTGGCCCCGCAGATAAGGTTGCCACAGGGGCAGCTCGTCAGCCCCACCTCCCGAGAAAGCCTTTGGCTCAGCAGGTTCAGCTGCTGGCAGAGCTGCATGGCCTCCATAGAAAGTGAAACTGAGATCACTAGAGGTTGTGCAAGAAAGAATTAAGAAAGACGGCACGTGTTCCAGCAAAGAGGAAAAACCTCCAGCAGAGTGAGAGACCCTTGACAAGTAATGTGCTCAAGATATGCCGGGGATGGGGGGAACAAGACAATATTTGGAAATGTTTGATTTACCTAGACTACCAAGTTAACAAGCCGCCTTGCTAAGCCAACAGCCCCATCATCTACTAAGCAGACACCAAGAGCCCTGCTCTCCTGCTGGAGGCAGCAGCGTGCTCGCCCTGAGACACACCAGGAAAGGCTTCCGTCCAAGCAAGCCAAGAGCATATCATCTTACAACGCTACTAGGACTTGTAACCACCAAGAAGCAGCTTGTCTGTATGAACATGGCACTCTAGCATTCCTTTCCTTGGGATGATTCGGTTTCTGCAGAAGTTTTCAGTGTGATGAAGGCAGCGTGGCCTCTTGCACCATGCATGGAACGTCTGGTTCTCCAAACCAAAGCACTGACATTACTCAGAGCAGCACATCTGAGTAAACTAAAACCCCAAGTAACAACCACCCATCCTCAACTATGCCACTCCAAGGATGAGAAAAACCCACCTAGTCTAGCATAGATGCACCAGCTGCAGAAGTCAGAGGCTTTTCAGTTCTGATTTCTTCACATGCATTGGAGACAGTTGATCTGGGAAATAAAGCACACAGGTAGGAGGCAGGAAAGTCACACGCAACTTTTTCATCTTGTCCAGAGGTTGATGTTTTTTTACACCCTTGTACCTGTCCAACCCCCTTCAATTACTTTTCCTTATGTTATTGAGGCTTTGCACGTAAACAAGCTCTGCTTCCAGAGGAAGCCTCACATCCTTGTAAGGCTGAAACCTATGCTTGCCACACTGCAAACACACAAAACCCCACTTTTATAAACAAGCTGCACTTGAAAGACTCGTTTGCAGGGCTGAACCACCAAGTACACCGTCTAACAGCACTGGTCATACAACCTCCCTGTCCTTCAGCAGCCAGCTCTGTGCTGCTTCTCTACCACCACACTTTTTTAAAAATCAAAGAATAGCCCAACTTTTTGAAATTCTTCTAAAACCAAGGATTATACTGAGGCTTCTGCTCAGATGCCGTCTAGTATCACCCTTAGATAAATGCTCTTTCAGGGATGGAGCTGTCATTTTATCCGTACAAGGAGTGTAGTAACTCCAAGACAGCCAAGTGCTAATGCAGCCAGCATGGAAGCAGGTCCGATGAGCTCATCTCCAGGACCTGCAGGTTGGATGGCTACTCAGGACAAGTCCCAGGGTCTTCCAGGGCTCTACATGGTCCAGCCTCACAAAAAGTCGAGAGAAGACCCAGCATTTGGAAAGTCTGCCTTCGATCCAGCTCTTAAAACCTAAACTGCAAACCTACCAACAAAGGGCAGTGCAATCACACTGAAGACTGAGTTGGGGAACCAATCCAGGATTATATCATTCCCCAAGCTGTTTCCCTGCCCTGCGCTACAGACATTTGCCCACAGCTCACAAGAGGAGAAGAAAACAATGATTTTGACAGCTGTCTCCTCCAGAAGCCATTCGGCAGGTGGAGCAGTAAACTGCTCAGCATCCACAAGCCAGCACGTGGCCGAGCTGCTGTGCCTGCCTAATGCTTCTCCCTCCTTCCCTCCAGCGCTGGAGCCATAGCATCCTAAGGTAGGCTGCATTTAGAAAGGCATTTCCTCCACAATTAAGCCACTATAAATTCTAAATAGTAGATGTTTATGTTCAGAACCATTTGCATTAAAGCCACCCGCATAAAACATAATAAACCACCCTCTTGCACAAGAACTCCTTGCTTTTAGTTTTCCCCCTCCCCACTTACTGACTTGCAGCCCACACGGCTCACGGTCCATCCCTCATGTCCATCTAAGTATCTTGATTCATTAGTTTTGCCTGTAGGTGGGAAGGGGAGCAATGGGTGGAAGGAATGAAGCCTGATGTTTCTACTCCATCCAGAGTTTCCATTCCTGTATCAAAAGCACTTCGTTTTTTTTTGCTATGACTGCAAGATTAGCCAACAAAACAAGCTATCAGGACAAAGGTTTTGGTAACAAAGTGCTGTTTTCCCCTTGAAACAGCTAACAATGAATCACTGTGGTTTAACGCTGGCAGCAGCTGCATTAAAAGAAATCCATGTTTAAGTTCTCAGCAGTCACCAAAAGTCCCTTTCTGTCTCCTTCCTGGGTGACAGCAGGACAGTAACAGACATTCATACAGCTGCGGCTTGTACAGTCCTCTCCCATTTTGCAGCAGGTCACCCTCCTATTTTAGCTATCCCTTGGCTAGAAGTAGGTTTTTAGAAAGCCTTTCTTGTATGCTACATGCTTGAAGGAACAGGGGAAGCAATATGGTTGGGCTTGTTAGTCATAAGACTAAGACTATGGCATCCCAATTGTTTCAAGTGCTGGTTTAGAAGTCCCAGATTTTTCCAGGATAGCAGTTGTGCTGCTTTTCGTGAGCAAAATACAGCAAAGCACAGCACCTCCAGAAACACAGAGCCCACTGAGAGCTGAACGGTCACTCAGTACACACCAAGTATGAGAGCAGGAACTGAGCCCTTATTGTATTAAAGTCACATAGATTTGGGTGGTATAGACCTGAAAAGCAGCATTTGCTCAAAGAGATGGCTTGGAAATGTAAGGTGAGAATTTCAATCCCTGCTCCTAAAAGCAATACAGTATATTCTGTCAGGAGACATGTGGAGTCCAGCAGGATTCCTTTCTTCCAGAAAATAATTCGCAGTTTGAGCTACTCCGATATTAAGGTTGCCCAGTTACTGCCTCCTCCTTCCTCTTTTCATCTGAAGATGTCACAAGCACCACTAACAGCAAAGCAAAAATCCCCACAGCAATGCAGCTGCCAAGCACCACATTACTCAGCCTGTTGCCCTCAAACAGGTTTATTTTGTCTGAAGCTTCAGTATATGTATCTACATCAAATACATGCACTCCAGAGGGGAAGTTGTGCAAGCGGCTGGTACCGCTCACCAGCACTACAGAAAAAGAACAGTTGAAATCTGGGCCACATGGTAGAAATACATAATTCTTAGTCCATTACAACAGTGTCTCTTCTCCCTTCAGGTAGAGCATTAGATCCTTAAAGCATCACAAACAGAACACTGTTCTCTGCAAAAGAGCAGAGCACGTTCCATCACAGCAAATTCAGGGCCCTGTGGTGCAGAACTGAAGTTATGTCCCATCCCAGCTCCTTGTCCCTGGGGTTAAGCATCTTCCTCTCTGTTCAGGTCATTCCAGTTTCTTAATCAGCCCATCTCAGGTTGAATTTAGTGTTCGTCCTCATGTCAAATCCTAAACAAGTGACCATAGTCCAGCCTCTCTTTCTAGCTGTTAGTGCGTTCTTACTGCATAGTGAATTACTCTAAGCAATACAGACACAGATTTCATTCACGAGACTTTGTCTTACCTTGCCACATGGAAAAACTCAGCATTCATTACTACGTTCACGCAGATCTCTTCATCCTGGGCCAGTTAAGTGTTGAAAAAGAGGACTAAAGTCACATCCTCATGTGTAAAGACCCAGCAGATCTTTCACAGCTCGAACTACAGATTCAGGTTTTTCCTGTCCTGAGGTCTGTGGGGACTGAGGGTGTCACCAAACACAAAACCTCACAAGAGGAGACAGTTGAGTCACTGAGGAAGTTTTGTTTTTTCGCACTGTTTAGGAAACGATTCTGTTCCCGTAGCAAAAGGATGTTTTCAAGTCAGCACTCCTGCACATGCATCCAAAGCAGGAGCTCCATCATGATCGGTTCTTTAAAGCATATTTAGGCTTCCTACCCTGGAAGCCTGTCAGATTCTCCAATGCCTCCAGTGCCAGCAAAGCAGCCTTTTGTAGCCTCCCTCAGCAAGTCTGGTAGTTTCAGTAGGACCAGGCAGACACGACAAAACATTACGACTTCCAAAAAAATGCCTTTTGCAATTAATCTCCAAAAACATCTACCTTGTACCATTTTCTCAAGGTATTCCCCCAGCCCCTACTCTCAAATGAGATCTTAGACCCATAACCTGCACACCAGATGTGCCTCTGCTGCATCACATAGTTCTTATAACATGCTAAATGTCATACGTAACGTGTCCTTCCATGTCCTGACCACCGGCCAAGCCAGCCACAGCCTAAGTTTAGGAATTCTTCATTCCCCAAAATCACCTGTTACCTGGGCAATGCTGCAGCTCCACCTTATCCACCGGTCGCCATCCCTATGAGGGCAGACGTGCTTCAGCATCCCCCTTGCAAACAATTCTCCCAATGCACAGCTTCACCACACCACCCTTCAGAAATATTGCACCTCGCAGGAACGGGGCTCATCTTTTCAAGTGGAAAAGATGAAAGCCAGAAGCTGGACGTTCACACAAACCCCATGCTCAGTGCAAGTCTTTGAAGGCAGGAAGGCTGGGGAGGACGGGCTGGCCTGGGAACGACTGTCTGGCTGGAGGACACGGATCGCTTCACCGCCACAACGCGGTGTCTGAAGCCTCATGTTCTCCTCAGCTCCTTCCCCCCGCTGTGCTCCCCCTGGAGCTGCATGGTTGGAGCAATCCTGATAGCATCAGCCAAACACCGCACCCCATAATCAGCTGGAAGGAAAACAATCCGCAGGAACAACGCGCATCAACACCAGGGCCTGCCACCCGCTCCCCATGCACATCCTCACCTTCACCTCCCACCCAAAAGGAACAGTCACTCATGTTCCCAAGCAAGGAGGGATCTGCTTGTTAACCCTGAGCAAACTTCAGGAGCTTCCAACCCTCAGATTTGTTTCAAAGGAGGAACACTGAATTACCTTCAAAATAAAAACAGTTTTATTGTCAGTTAACTAGGTACTTTGCTTTGAAATACAGTTTCTTCCCCTGCATCAAAGGGCTGTTAATTTTAGTCTTGTAGCAAAAAAGTAGAAGAAAGGAAAGCAGCATCTGCTTGGAAGAGATGAATGCAAGATAAAAGGTGCCTGTGACAGAAAGCTGGCAGCAGCCTTATGTTTTCTATTCAAGTTTGATCTCGGAACAGCAACAACCCTTAAAACATAACAAAAGCTGTGGAAAAACCCTTTCCAAATTCAACAACATAGCCAGAAGATGCAATTCCTCTTCTCCAACTGCTGCAGCAGCCAGTTGAGGTGAAGAGTCCAGACAAATCCAGACTTGCTATCCCAGCGTAATCAAGCACCTTGGCTTGCTCAAGTCCACAACATCCCCCTCAGCTTCCAATTCCCTCTTCCCTCCCAAGCCTCCAGAGGAAAAGCAGTTTCCTAGGGATGTCCCTGAGCAGAAGGAAGCAGTCACACCACGGCTGAACACCTCCAGAACGTTTGGGCACAAGCAGCTTGCAACCCAGCCAGTAACAACAGGAAAAAAGTGTTGGCATTTCTCGTCTGCCTAGTACGGCCTGTTCTTTGCAGGGAGACAAGTCAGGATCATCATGAGGTGGTTATATAACGCAAGTTTTGAGACATGGTCAAGGCCAGCCCTGCGACAGCAACAGAAGCACTGACATTTGCCACACAAGTGTACCAAGGGTGGGTCGACCGTGCTCTGTTTTAAGTGGATTTACGAGCGCTTCACACACAAGGGCAGGGGATGGCAGCTTTTACAGCACTGGGAACATTGGAAGAGCAGCCATGCTGTGGTGTTCAGTGGGTTTCCACTGGAAATAAATCGAACAGGAAACGTACGTTCTGCAACACCACTTGCACCATCTAACCAGGGAGAAGAATATACATGCACCTTTCTCTTGTCTGCACCCCCTCACCTCCCAGTACCCCCAAGAGAAGTCCCTCAAGATACCTTTACTATGCAGACTCATTAGCTTTACTCTCCAGGTGTGCTTAGTAAGGTAAACCTTCTACATCCAGGAATACACACAACAACAAACCATCTCACACAGCCCGCAACAAAGTGCTGAACTAAGAGGATATTCCTGGCAGACAGATTACACAAGAGGCAGCTCCCACTGCCAGCTTTACTGGAAGGGACACGGCAGCTCCCCAAAGCTGAGCATTCTGGGATGATGCCTCACTAGATTTCTGACTTGTCATCAGCCAAAAAAGTCTAATGACATGGCTGGACTCTGTGTTTAAGTATAATTGTCCTGGGACATACCGTAATTAGGAAGAGAGACATTGTACATCTCGGTGAAGCCTACAGCTGGGCAGTCTCAGCATGATGCAATGTTTTGCTTTCACCATTACCTGAAAGGGTTCTTGCAAATTGCTGTGGTTGGTTGGGATAGGCAGGGTGACCAAAAACTTCATCTGGGTTCTTACATCACACAGCAAAAGGCTTCACATAGCACAGCACAATTTTAGAACCTCTTTCTAGCTGGACTGCTTAATTTTATCCCTGTACAAGTGCAACTAGACAAATCAGATTTGCAAGTGCAGAGCACGCCAAAATTAAACAGATTGAAGCACGTTACACAAACTGTGGCTGCAGGAATCCACATGGTGCCTTCAGAGGACATCTGCACTGTAGGGTGGCCAGATATCCGAGAGCAACTTTTTCCTGGAAAAAAGCTGTGGTAACACAGAACAAGTGTTTTTGCCAAAAAGCACAACCAAGACGTGCACCTACAGCACTGTTCAGTTGCTTCACTCCGGGTTAGTGCCCAGAGTGACTGGTTCAACTGGCAAGGAGCGGAATTTGTCCCTTAGTCTTACTGGGCACACTCAGAAATGCATTTCTAAGCAACAGTTTCACTGGCTTCAGCTCTGTTCATAAGGAAGGTTCTGGAACACCCCAAGCAGCTTTGAAAAGATCTTTAAATTAGGAAGAAGCACAGTGTCCTGCAAGGAAGGAAAGACATGGCCACTGCTCAGTGTCTGAGGTCTGTCTGGGGGTGAAAAGGGATGCTAAGATGGTTTTATCCCTTCTGTTTCCACCTTTCAAATGCCCCCACACCACCACAGAAGCCTGGGTAAGCGGAGTGGGAAGAACATGCATGTTCACCACCTCTTCCCTCCCCAGGGCTTCTCAGCAGACTAAACTGTGGGTTCCCTCTCTAAAACAGCAAAATTCCAGTACCTGTAATTAAGCTGACAGCTTTCTGCTGTGACATTGCCATGAGTCCTTTCCATTAAAGTTACCCATTCAAAAACCTCCGCAATGTAAGAGACAAGAAACAGCACAATGGTCGGTGATGGGACCAGTTCGCTCCATACGAGCGAGCCAGAGTTGTCTTATCTGGGCATTCACCAGCTGCCAGTACTTTCACAGTTCAAAGGCAAGACAAAAGCTGTACAGTCAACCTATCCTCCCAACACACTGCATTCCTCATAGGTCCTCATAAATCAACATGCCTTCTAAATAAGTGTTTAATATAAACATTTGTACAGTCACTTAATTCCTGGTGAACCAAGCTATTTGATGTGGGCCACAGAAAGCTCCCATGACATCAGTGGAAAGTTTCCAATTAGGAAACCAAGTTAGAAACACACTAATAGAACTTAAGAAATAGAGAGAGGAAGAAACCTTGTAAAAACAATCAAAAGATCTGTTCTTAAGAAAGATGCACTCAACATACTTAGCAACAAGCAGAAAATATAAAGCTGCCCTGCTTTTCCAGAGTTTAGCAAGCAAGAACTGTAGAGACGGAAGCACAGTTATGGCAGCTGCTTCCTTCGGTATCTAAGCTTTGGTCTTCTCTAAGGCTGGTCAGTCTCAGCCAACATATGTTGGGCTTCTTTTGGCTGCTACTGATGTCCCTACTCCTCCTTTTGAGGAGGCTGGATGGCTCTGCCAAGATTCACCATGTACAGGCATCAATTTGAAAGCAATGGGAAGGCCACTGCCACCCACCATTCAGTGCACCACAACCTCCAAAGCATGGAACAGACGTAAACCGCCTAGAATATCTAATGCTGGGAACATCCAACAAAGCCACCAGATCCAACAGTATTTTCCTCCCTTAAAAACCTCACATCAGAGGAAAAACAACAAAAAAAACCAACCCAAATTTAACCTGCAGTTTCCTTTCTACACTCAATTCATTACACTACTACTTCCAATATTCAATGAAAGTATAAGTCATCCTACACACCCATCCCCTATAGATAATCCCAATGCTTTGGTGATGCCATACTAAGATTGGAAACAGCTGGCACAGAGATATAACCACGGATAAACGCATCTGGGCATGTATTATCTGGACTGCCCAGCTTTTCTATCAGTCTTGCAAGCAGCAGGGTTGCACTGAGCAACCTGCAAAGCCACCTCGTTCCCTGCTGCCACCTGCCCTGTCCCCGCTGGCCGAGGGACAGGACCTGCACCTGGTACCTGCTCAGCACCACAGCCCTGGCTCGGACAGCCTTCCATGGCCCCCTTGTTTTGTGGGTGCCTTAGACACGCTAAAAGATTTCAGAGTACATTGAACACTGTACTAGCGCTAAAGGCACACCTCGAGTAAAATTACTGATGAGCTTTCTGCTGTACTGTTTTGCACCTTGAAACGGAGATTCCCCATTAGGCCAAGTGTCCTTTCAAGAACAGCCTAGACTGGGAAGGAACTGGCTGGCAATTTCTGGAAAGTTTGAAAACAGCCTAATCCAAACAACATCAAAGCACAAGCCTCCAAGCAAGCACTGGTTATAATACCCTATAACCTTCCTGTTCACCTTAATGAACATAAGCTTAACAATTAAAACAAAAAGTCATTCTCCTAACTCAAATATATAGCATCCCCTTACAACCACAACTCTACAACAAGGGACAAAGATTGAAGGCATGAGTCACAGCCAAATTCCTTTTTGGAAAAAAGGCAGAGAGCCCCTATAGGAAAAAATACCACCAAGTACATATGCAAGTACACCTAGCAGCAATGATTCTCCTCTTCCAAAATTAATAAGCTCAGTAAAGCAGCAGATTCACTGTAGTTCCTTGCAGGCAAACATCTGGACAGATGTGCCATCCTGGAGTGACACGGCACCCTTGGCGAGCTCGCCCCAGTAAGGCAGCGCATTGCCCTGGCTACGGCCGAGCAGGAGCGCCCTTGCACAATCACAGCCCGCCTGCAGATGTGGGTCTTGCTCCTTCCAAGCCCTCTCCAGTCAGCTGTCCCCTCCCACTTAAAGTGTTGACACACCAAGCTGTGCCTCCTGCAAATCCAGTTCAGCGTCCGCACACCAGGCTTTATCTGATTACTCAGGTGAAGACTCGGGTTTTAATGTTATTCATGCCAAAAGTGCAGATTTGGGGCTGAGTGGGCACAGAAGACCTGCCCCTTCAACTGTCTCACTGGAAGGCAACTTATCACAGGCACTTGGCTGTATCATACCCAGAGGAACACATGAGGAACACCAGTACCCCAACAGAACAGGAAAGATTTAGCTGGGGAATATGTAGAGTGAACCTTCCAGTAAAGATCTCAGTTCCTTCCAAAGCTGTTTCTTGCAAACACTGAGTTGAGAAAGTTAAACTATTTAGCAGCTGGTTGGTCCTTGAGTAGATCACCTCTGAGTCAATTACCTAAAGGAGATATCAAGAACAAACTACAGCATCCAAATTCCAGGATGAACCTCAGCCACTGAAATGAACCCATAGTAATAAACATCAATACACGCTTTGCCCTTTCCTCCCTCTACCCCAACAAGCAGCAATGCAAACCCACAACGTGGAAAACCAGTAGCATATTACCATGGCACTCTGCCTTCATTCTCTGCGTTTTCACCATTACCCAAGCTCACAGACTCTTCACAGCAGATTATCTGCCCCTTTTTAACTTCAACACAGCAGCTGCACACAGGCAGGCCAGCATGCCACATACCTAACCTCACAGCAATATCCTGCTGGAATCAGCGCCATGTATGCAGCTCTCCTGCCCTTTCCTCTTAGGCTGCAAACCAAGCCGTGCTAGCAACATCTAAGAGATGCATGTGACCGAATCAATACCAGAGGCAAATCGGGGGCTGAAACCACTTATAACTGCCTGTCTGATCCTCGTTGCAAGAGGCACACACGGCACTCCAAAAGAGCCGCGAGGTAACTGGAAAGAAAGCAGTGCCCTGGCTCACAAAAACACCAAAACGTTCGCTAGATTGATTCACTCCCACCCCCAGCTCCGTTTTGTTCCAGCTGGAAGTGCACAACGTGCCATATGGAAAACCCCAGCACATCAGTGGTGAAACTGAGTGGGCCACGAGGCGCAGAAGCCAAGTGCTCCAGCCAGCAGCGCTGAACCGTGGCAGCAAGCTGGAGGGTAACAGTCCAGCCTGTCACACAACCCCAGAACACAAAGTCCGAGCAACCGCATTTCCTGCCCACAGGAGCCCAGCCAGGTACTTTCTGGACTCACAGAGGCCCCAAACCTCTTTTCAGCAAATGTGTCAACAGGTTCCTTCTGCAGCTGTTCAGCAGTTCATAGGAACCTGGACATAAATGGTAATTCTCCCAGTTCAGCTCACCCCTCACCAGCTGCTCCACAAAGTTTTGGGTATTCATTTACATGGGCATGAATTGAAACTGGTTCCAAATGTACTAGTGCCTTGGGATTCGTATGGAACAAACCAATCCCTTCCCCATTGTCCAAGTTCAATAATATGACCAGTTTAGCCTTTAAATAGCATGGGGAGACCAGCTATCAAAGAGACAGTCCCCATGTAGAACTGCTGACAACACAGCGCCAACTCCATCCATTCCACATACAGAATGTCCCAATGCCTCCATAGCATGGACCAAGGACTGTTTGGAAGCATTTTCAGGATGATTTGTCTCTTCTCACAGAGAAGCAATGCTGCTTTCCCCACAGCACAGCTCACGGGGCTACAGCACTACAGACCCAGGGCTCCTGAAGCACAACATGACAACAAATTAGGGTATCCAGGCAAGAACCACGCTCGGGCAAATCCAAGACTTCCCTCAAGCCTCCAGACACTGCAGTTGGAATGCAGGCGTTTTTCACATCTCTAGTGCAGAGTTTAACTTTCAAAAGGCCATTGAAACCAGAATTTATCCACAGTCAAGTTTAGACTTAGAGTTTCTAAGCATCTGACACCAACGTAGCCTTTTCATGTAAAGAACAGCTTGGCCTTACCCCTTGCTTGCTTTTCTTGGCTGTTTACCATGTGTGGCTCATGTTCTTTAAAACCAAGTTGTTTCTGCAGTTTTTGTGCAACCGAGTGCCTTTGTACATTTATGGTGTCAAGGCCCCATCTGGGATCTCCTCAGGACAGATTCCTGACTTGATAACATACCAGCTATCCAAAGAAAGCAGTCTGAAACCAACATCTACACAGCTGCTCCAGCTTACAAGCTTGATCAAATTCCCCTCCCAGGCTATAAGAAAAAGCCCATGTTTGGTAACTCCCTTCAGACATTACCACCTTCTGCCCCACAGCTCTCCAGTCAAACATTGCTCCTCTCACTTTGAGATCAGGCAGATGGTGGTGGGGTTTGATTTTATTAAGCAAAAACCCTTCTCCCAGGGAAGGGTTTGCTGGTTAAAAGCCTTACTATTATACAATAGCATCTGCTCATCCCAGTGGTCCAGGCACAGAGCTCAGATGTAGTTAACATGCTAAGAAATTGTTCTTCCCTTTGTACTCTTCACAAAGAAGGGGTAAGTTTTACTCAATTCCAGCTCAACAGGAGGACATTATTCACGGTTCAGCTGACTGTTCTGTCAGGACCCTTACTCACTGCCTTTGCATCCTGGGGGCGGACCTCAATACAGCATCCAGCTCACACCAAATCTATTTTACTAGGGAGGGGTCTAAAAGACATAGAGATGAGGCTCTAAGGGACATGGTTTAGAGCTAGATTTAGGTTATGGTTGGACTTGATGATCTTAAGGGTCTCCTCCAACCAAAATGATCCCATGCTTCTACAAAACTAGTACTTTTAAGATAGTTTTCTCCCACTCACACTGTGTAGCACATGTTCCATCCTTGCTAAGGACAACTGCACTCATTTCCCCCAACCATCATTATTGAAACAGCAGCAGCTGTAGCAGTTACTTACATGGAGTAATCAAAGGAAGATTTTATCTCTTTTTTTGCTGCTCAGAGCGGTGTAACAACTGGAATGAGTCAACACCGTGACATCCAACCATTCTATGATGACCACCAGCAAAGCGGTCCAGTGACTGCAGTTCAGTAACCTTGGTTCTCAGACACTTACTCACTTTTATTCTGCAGGCATTACACAGCTTCGTCTGGAAGCGACTGGTGTCTAACCTGCATCTTGCACCAGCAGCTTCACTTGCTAAGTCACATCACATGCGTGCAAGAACAAAGGAGGGCAGCAAGCTTTATACACCAGCCTTTGGTAGAATCGAAGTTGGGGAAACTCATAGCAAAATAGAGCCTATTAGTACAACCTATGCAGGTCTAATAAGCTGTTTCTCCATGGCTATAAAGCCACATCACTCTACTAGTTAATACAAGTACAAGCCTTCTTCCACAGGACATGAAGGTAAGTACAGCCCAGCTGAGGTCATCTCACTGATGCTCCCTGCCAGCACCAGTTAATCCTCACTCCCCATGTCAACACAAGCCCTCAGCAACTCCAGACTCCATCAGTACGTGTGTCCTACAGCCCAAAACTATGACCACGACTTGCACTGGCCTGTCAGAGCCTGGTTGAAATAGGTACCAGGTGCCAATTCCAGCATACCCAGTGGCACCAGCCACAGGAATCTGACCGAGACACGAACCTCAGACACAGCACACTCCCTTCCATATCTTCAAAAACTACATCGTGACCTGGAAGATGAACTGTCAGCATGGTCTGCTCTCATTCACAAAGCCTGGCATGCACGGTGTCCTAACTGGCTCACCAGCTACAGATTTTTAATTCCAGTAAGTTCATGAATTCTTAACTAGCCCTTGCAAGACAGATTTGAGAAGGCGAGCAGTCCTTGCAGACTGCTTTCACTTTTTCTGAGGAAAGGAAATGTAGGAGACCAGGGGAAAAAAAATAAATGAACAAAATAAAGACAGAGAAGAGCAGTAAGCAGAGCACATTTTCTACATCCAGGATCTCGCAGCAGCGAGCTGGCTCCACACAAACACAGCACATGGCGAGCCAGTTCCTGGAACACAAACCCGCATCGCAGAAGTGCCTAACAGAAGTTTACAAACAAACTCCAACCACGTTATAACGTACTTCAGTAACCTCTAAAGCAGAGGAGAGAGGCTGCAAAAGCCTGCAGCTGACGTACTGCAATAATTTGATGCCCCCCCAGAGGAATACACTGCTGAAGCTCACCCCTTCTCTTAAGAACTAAGAGGGAGAAGAATAAATTGCTGCTTTATGCATCCATCAACACAACTAGCGAGAGGCAGGACAAGGCCAGTGGTCGGGCACACTGACAGCAGAGCAGCCACTGGCCCAGCGGAAGATGCTCCAACACAAGCCAGCTAAGTGCTTCCCCGCATCACCATCCACTGTGTAAACAGTAGCACAGCTCCATCGCATTCCCAGTGTTTCCCTTATCAACTCAGCATGGAAACATCCTTCTTCCTGGAATAGCCACTTTGACCCCATCCATCCTATAGCCAGGTCTCTTTTACTGCAAGTCACTGGAAACTCCATGTAGTTTGGTCTTGGTGGCTTAGCAGTCAACTTGCACCCAGCAAGACTAAGCTGCCTACACTGCTGTGCTTTGCAACACACAATCTGGTGTAGAAATCAGATATCAGAGGGGTGGGAATGGCGAAGATTGCTTTGGGGACAAAAGGTTCATCTATTCATCCCACATTGCTATCAGGAAAAAAAATCCCTCATCTTTCTCCAAGGCTGCAACTCCCATTTTTACAATCATTTTGTAAACTTCCTTATCTTGAGCAACTGCTCAGACAATTCATAGGTTTCTGATCAGGCACGGCCACCACCAACCATCAGCCACACTGACTGCCCACTCCTCGGGTAAAAAGGAGAGCACACGGCACATTTCAACACAACGCTGCAGCAAGATTAATTCCTAGCATAGGTTTATGTAACATCAAAACACATGTATTAGTTAGGCCTTGTAAGGTGTGCTCCAGAGAGCACCATTGTAACCACAGACACTGAACAATCAGCTCGGTTTCCTTAAAGAGCCGAACATCTCCAAACTGACATTATCAGTGTTTGCTTTTCAAATCCACACGCAGCTCCGCCAGCTGGCAGCCACCCACCCACCCACGGCATCCCACGGCTCCGGGAGCCTCCGAGCGCTGCGAGTCCTTCGGGCCCCGATGCCTCCGTGGGCAACAGGTGTCCCGTTACCGCAGCGGTCCCCGTGTCCCCCCGCTCCCAGGGCCGGCCACACTCGCATGCAGCAATCACAGCGCCCGAGCTCCCGCGGTTTGCAAACGCGTCGGAGCAGCTCAGCGGGGTCAGAGCGCTCAGCCTCACCCCAGCCTGCCGTTCGTTGTTGTTTTTAAGTTGGTACCGATTCTAGGCAGCCTGCAGGTAGAGACTCGCTCCGCTGGGCACGGAGGCGCCTCCGCGGACGGAGGCGGAGGCCGCGGCATCCCCGGCCCGGCCGCCGCTCCCGAGGAGCCCCCCGGCACCCACCCCGCACCGCGCCGCGCCCGGCCCCGCCGGCTCCTACCGTTCGGACCATGGCAGCGGCCGGGCCGGGCCCCGCCGGAGGCTGCTCCCGCGGCCGCGCTGCGCAGCGGAGAGCAGCGAGGGCAGCGCCCGCCTCTCCTCCGCCACGGCGGGGAGGCTGCAGCCGCAGCTCCTCCCGGCGCCAGGCGCGGCAAGCGGGGCCCGGCCCGTCACATGGCCCAAATAGCGCCCGGCGGCGGCCCCGCTCCGCCCCCGGCCTGGCCCGGGGCGCGGCCCGGCCCGCTCCGCCCCGCGGGGGCAGCCCAGGGCGGGCAGGGGCGGGGGAAGCGGCGGGGCCGGGGGGCGGCACCGGCGGGGCGGGCACGGACCGCGGGGCGACTCGTTCGGCTTGGGGGGGCACAATATCGGTTCGGGTCGGACACACGAGCCCCGTCCCAAGCAGAACCGCGGGTGACCCGGGTGGAGACCAGCGCTCAACAGCCGGCAGTATTTCCCCATTAAATCAGGCTCCTGTAATTCTTCACTGGCTCCAGGAATGCCTAAAAATAGCAGGGAGTTTCAGGCTTAACACTGTTTATTTCTTTTATGGACGATCCAGTCGCTTTTTAATGAATTGCATCCTCGGGCTCCTTATACATTGGCACAATGTTGCGATATTTGCATTGCAAACACTCTAGGGAGCGTGTGTTTGCTATTTTTAAACTGATTTGTTTACAAAAACAAACCAGGGAAACACAAATCTGTTCATTTCAGTCTTGTTTTCAAAAACCAGCTTTCTGGACAAATCTGACCCAGTAATGTCTCTCTGAGATGATTCATTGTTCATTTTTCCCAGACAAAAAGAGTCTGTTTGTAACAATACTGCTTGGAGCTATAAACCAGGGGATTGTCATAAATTAAGCAAGCCATATTGCATGGGATACCTCCAAGGACCACCTAAGAGCTTCAGGAAGCGGTGTGAATGATTCAGGAGGTGGCAGCCTGCCATCTGAGTCAGACAGAACCAATGCCACTGCATGCTGCTGAAGCTATTGTGTTTTGGGGCCTGGACATTAACATTGGGCCTCGACTAGTCCTTATTGCTAATGGTCTTGAGGCACATGAGAAAAAAAATAGCATAATTAATTTGTGTGTCCTCATTTTTATGTCCCCGCTTCCAGAAGGTTTTGCCTTTATGTCATGGCCTTAATTCAAATAAGGTTCAACCATAAGTGTGCAAGCGTGTTCTCCTTACCTACCTTTTAATTAGGCAGGATACTCAGCCATCCTTCTCCTGGCCCTGTGCCTCTCAGGGGTGTGGAGATGAATAGTTAGGAAGGCGATTCCTGGTTGTACATGTGTGCTGATCTCTGGGGAGGCTGGCAGAAGGGGGAATGCTCTGCTGAGAGCCGAACCGGCTCTTTGTCACATCTCATGGAGCATGCATGAACGTACAACTTAGTTACACCAGCGCTTCAAAGGAAAACAACCCTGCAGCTGCACACGGGATGAAAGGAGCCCAAGATCTCACTTGTGGAGACTCCAAAGCAGGTTCTCCTTGGCCTGCCCAGCCACAGCTCCCCAGGGGCAGCCCAGCACCGGCACCAGAGACAGACATGTCACCACCGATCCGGGCGGGTTGTGACTGACGTCTGAGAACCGCGCAGTTTGCCTGTGAATCCTGCTGCTCTGCTGACTCCACCACAGTCGCGTTGCCTCCCTCCCAACGCGGGCCAGCACCGTGGCCTGTTCTCTCTCCCTGAGCACCTTGCAGCACGTTGCCATTGCAAGATGTGAGCCTCGCTGTCTGAGGACTACTTGCAATTTTGTGCTCTAGCTCAGGTGCGCAGGGGTTTCCTGCTCTAACCGCGTTCCCTGTTCTCTGCAGCGAGAGGCAGAAATGGGGAGAGGAGGTACGAGAGCAGCAGGGAAGTCGGAGGAAACCAGACGCGACAAGTGCTGAAGCAGAACTTTTCAGCTTTGCGGTGGCTCCTTGCCAGATGAGATCACAGTTCCTACGGAATCTTGTCTCCTTTTATTTCCTTAATATTTGACTTTCTTGCTTCCTTAAGAAGCAGGAATTGCTAATCTTCAATGACTTGCTTTGAATGCTGTCTACATCTCAAACATCAGTGCAAACGGTGGCAGAAGGGGGTGGCTGACAAATGCCAGTGTTTATGGCCTGCAACGGAATCCCTCTAAGTCTGTTTGGAAAACTAACTGGGGATGGAGCCTGGATTAGAAGAGACTTTTCCAGCTCTCATCCTTGTGAATTTATGCTAAGATTATTAAAAGGGAGGTGTGAGGGGGACCGTCTTGGCATCCCTCCTTTCTTGTGGTCAGCATTCAGTGCTGTGGATTATCTGTGGGGTCTGGAAGTGGCTGAACACCCACCTTCTGAAAAACGAGTCCCTTTTGAATGTCTAAAGTTAAGCATCTAAATCCTTCTTAAGACTCCCAGGCTGGTACAGGCTTTGCAGATGTGCTTTATGTGATGCTAACCTTGCAGCAATAGGCTGGTAGACTGCAGCAAAAAAAGGGGATTCCTATTGCTTTGCATTTGTAGGCAGAAAACATGCAGCTTTCTATGCCCTGGGGAGAGGGGGGGAGAGAGCGCACACACTGCCCGGAAACATGTACGTGCTGCACGCAGGCTCTGCCTGTGGGAATTAAGGGAGACAATGCAACAGATAGTGAACAATGAGCGTCTGTAATGTACAGCAACAAAGCCAAAGTAACCCAGTGCGCCGCAGAGCAGAGAAAGACGCTGTTAAAACAGCAGCCTCATCCTGCCAAGCCTGCTTAGAGGGCGATCAACAAGCCCTCCTCAGCTGGAAGGTGGCTCGATGTGGTGGAAAAGGGAGTAAAAAAGAGTGGGGTGGAGGAGGAAAACGAGGCATTCCCCAGGGGCGCTTTGCAGGAAAAAAGAAGTCATCCTCCTTTTAGTTAGTCTGTTCGTAGTCTGTGCATGAGAAGCCACTGGGAACGGGGAAGCAGAAAAATCAGTTCCCTGCCTTTTTGATGGGAGCCCATGGATGGAACATGGTAGCAGTACAGATAACAGAGGAGAGCAGGCAGCCCGCTGTGCCACGGGGTCACTGTGCAGCTCAGCAAACGCATTGGTGCCACAGGCCCGGCTGTGTTGGTCTGTGCCTGCAGGAAAAGCTCCTTTTGCAGGACAGGGCTGGAAAGTCCGTCCCGCCAGCCCCGGCAGCACGGGGGAGCAGCACCCTCTGCTGCTGGCGTCCTCGCCTCCAGAGCACCTTTCGTGACACCTGAGGACTTCAGAGAGAAGCTCAGGGAAAGCACCAGCAGCAAAGTCCCGCTGCAAGTCAAAACACTGCAGCGTGTGGGTGGCTTGTTTGTCAGGCAGTTTGGTCGTGTCAAAATATCGCTGCTGGGAAAGGAGATGCCAGGCAGCAGCTGCTTGCAGGAGATAACAGCAATAAGAACAGGCCCTGGCTTTGTGCTGCTGCTGTTCCCAAGCAAGTACTTGGGCTGATATTGTTTGGTGAACATGACTTGCCGCACACAACAGGGATGCTGTAAGATAAAGCTCTTCATCCCTCCAGCAGCCTTCCTCCGACATTTCATGCCCCACACAGCCACTAATTCGCTATTGCTGCATCTGAAAAGGGAATTCAGGGAGCCGATGTGATTCACCCACCACGAGTCAGGGCAGAGTCCTGCCCCTTCAGCTCTCTCCTGCGAACCATGGACCAGCGATTCCGGTGGGTCTGGAACACAAGGGATCCCAACTCCTCCCACCCTCAGCAATCCTACCATGGGCCACACAGCCCGATGCCATATGGCTACCAAACTGGCCCCCTGGAAAGCCATGGGATGCTGCAGGACCCATGCAATCAGAGGAATCCTACTCACCCATGTTTTTTCACTCCCTTTTGCTGAGCACTCTTTGCTTTTCCCAAATTAAGCTGCTTAACGTTGATCAGATCTAACCCACAAGCACATTCCCAAAAGGGATTTACGCACCTCAGACAGAGGTCTTTTCCTCCTGTTCCCTTTCTCTACCCAAATGCATGCTGCTATTTCCCAAGCATCAGACCCCAAATTTCCCATCTTCATGGGCAGCTCCAGGTCCCCACAGCTCAGTCACAGACATGTATTTGAGCTCCCATTGCACTCCCTTCCCTGCATTTCATCATCTTCCTCTCTGCTTTGCAGCAGGGGAGCCTCCCCAAATCTTCAAGCACACAGAGCACTGTGCCAGCCTATAAAATATGCCCACTTGAAAAAGGCAAAGCATCAAAACCATGCCTAAATCCAGCTAAAAATAGGCTGGGATCTACAGAAAAGAACCTGCTTAACAGTTTGTGTCTGTGCGCAGGTCTCGGTTCAGCAACGCTGCCCAGAGCCAAACATCAGTCACACAAGACCCAGATTGTTTTGCGGATAAGGAGATGCCTACAAAAAGGGAGCCCTGTTTAAGGAAAAAATGAGGCGATGTCTGGTCAGGGCGCCACCAGGACATATTTTCTGCGGGAAATTCCTCTCCGTAGCGCAATCCATCAGAGCAGAGCCAGCACGTCCCGCCGCCGGGAGCAGCTGCAGGGCACAGACCTGGCAGGGGAACCTGGGGCTGCGGCGGTTTTCCCTCTCCCCATCTTATTTCTTGTCCCTTTTTAGGCAACCGCCACATTTGCTGTCATCTGTTTGGGGAAAGGAAGGCAATAGATAAACCAAATCCCTACCAAGGCAGGCAATGGATGCGGAGGCACAAATCCCGCTAAGAGTTGTGGCTGTGGCCACAGGAGAAGTCAAGCAAAAGATAACAACATTTGTTTTGAAGAGCGTTAAGACACACAAAGTTTTGCTGCTTTTAGCACCGTTCCCGGTGTTTGGGGAGGGTTTGCTGGTGCTGTCACTGCCTGCAGGATCTCTTTAGTGATGTGCAATGGCCTCTACACTAGAACAGAACTCTCTCTACACTAGACTGCGAGCTTCACACACAGACAATTCAACATTGTCCTCTTTGTACAACTAGAATACGAAAACCTCAGTCACCAGGAAAAAAACAGAATGACTACCAATCCTTGAAAGGAATTAAAAGACACTTTTGTTAAAAACTATTTATTTTTCATAAATAAAATTCTCTATTCATTACACAACATGAATCACAAAACGTTACTCATGGGAAAATAAGATTTTACAAGTTGATGTACAAAAGTTGAAGTGAAAAATTATGTACTTCCAGTGTTAGTTTTCTGTAAAACATATAAATCATCATGCCATTGAATGCTAGGAATGCACTTAAAAATTGGTATCACTAATCACTTACGGGAGAAACAGACTATAAGACATTACTCCATGAGTTGCTTTTGCAAAGAAAAGTTAATACCAGCTCTAAGGAGGTGCACACCTATTAATAGCTTTCACAAAATAAAAATAGCACTGCTGCCTTGGCCTATAGCCCAGTGGATTTCTCCCATTCTTCCTCATCAGATTTGCTGCTTGTTTAACCCTTCTTCCCCTCTGCAGTCACAAATCTTATATATTTTAAAATAGTTGGTTTTCATTTGACAAATAAACTTCTAAAAACCCCCCAAACAACCCAAAGAGGAAAACAGGTGTCAACTTTTACATCTAGGATGAATTTGGGGGTGACTCATTAGAGACTTTGCAAACGGGCCTTATTTTCAGCTGGAAAGAAGAGCCGCTCTCTGGGGAAAACACACCTGCTTATTTAAAAGTGCAAATAGACATCTCTCAAATCAATGTTTAGTTCAAAACGTGCCAGCCAAATATTAACAAGAAACTGTGCAGAAATAAGAAAACACCAATGCCACAGTAGTCATAATAAATTCTGTCATTCATAATTATATATTTATTCGCACATAGGTAAATTTTCATTAACATTTGTTCCCTCACACCAAATACAAAAGAACTGGAATTAAGTTAACATGGCGCTATATATATATGTTTAAACATACCAGGCCTAAAGCATCTTCCTCTGCATGGCTGTTTCAGCCACTGTGGTGTATTTTGGAGCCAGTGCTTGCGCGCACCCATCTACAAAGCGAGTTATTCGCGGTAACTTCTTGGTGTACGCTCTTATTCCAGACTCCACTGGCAGCAAATCCACTCCACAGACAAATCCCGCACCAAGGGACCCGCAGCGCCCACCTGCCTCCCGCTTTCCTCCACTTCCCCCTTATCAATCTGCACTCTTTGGTGTTTGTGCTGGAGTTAAACCACGGAACAGGGAGGAGCAACTTATTCACAAACGCCCACGGAAGATGGAAAACCAGCCATCCTGCTTGTCAAACCGGACCAGTGAAGGCACCCGTGGCTCTTCAGTGCCTGAGCTTTTGCGAACGCCGCACCGCCGCAACTCGTCTCCCACGCAAAAGCAAAGCGATGTGCATCAGCGCAGCTCGCTTTAGTCACATACGGCATGTAAAATGCAGCTTTTCTGGACCATCTGCAAGGTGTCTGCCAGAAATCACAGCCCGTCGCTGGGAATTCAGCCTTTCCGTGCTGCGCGCAGCTTGTGCCAGGTGGTGTTCTCCCTGCCCTGTCTGCCCAGGGGCTGCTGGTGGAGAACGGGCTCTCCAGAGCTTGCTCAGTGCACGTTTACCTGAGCAATTAGCAGAAGACAAGGCTGATTTCTGCATGAAGAGAAGCATTACACTGAAAGGCAACAACTTGGACACCTGGGAGCATAGGCTGTATAGACCTGCCTGCCTTGCTTCATGTGCTCTCAGAATGTAGCACCTATTTGCACCCGGATTTGCATCTCCATCACTAGATTCTGCAGATCCTTGAGCAGGGGAGGATTTAAGATCACCGAGGATTTGGGGATATCATGAAACCAGAGAGACACCCCTTGTGCATTCTAGGAAGGTGAAAATAAGGAAGGGGAAAGTGGGGTCTCTAGGTAGGATTTGATGTCTCCAACCCTTCCTGTGAGCAACAGAAGTTTCTAAAACCCCGTAACACTGTCCTGTCAGAGGTGCAATTTCCTAGTTCCGTGTGCCCAAGAGATATGTACAGAGAAAATTCCCTCCCCCTATGTCAGCGTCCTTGAGATCGAACCCCACCACCACCATCCGCAAACACCGTAACCACCTCAGCGTGCTCTGTAATGACGGATATGTCAATAGTTCATAAAGCTGCCTCCCACAGAAATTTTATAAGCCACTGAATGACACTGCAAGCTTCAATTCTGAGGACGGAGAAAAGTTCATTTCAGAGAACGAGACAAAGTTAAAAGAAGCATTTCTTTGCTGGCTAAACCCAAACAACTCATCTAACACCAAGCTCTTCACTCAATAATTATTGCACTGCAGGCGAAAAACAGCTCTGTGAACTGCCATATCCCTCACCCCGTCCCCATTATTCTAACAGCCTAAAAAGCAAAGTGTCTGCCCTCTCCATCCCCCACGGTACCAGCTATGCACTTAATGAAAGCAGCAAATTACTGCCTGTAAACTCAGCCTCTGCTGCTGGGCAATCTGCAAAGACTCGGGACTGCAGTGAGCTCCCAAATCAGTGGCAGCATTCAGGGGCCACAAGAGCAGAGGGGTGTCCCTGCTCCCAGGAGAGCGTGGCCACAGCCCATGTCTGGGCTGTACAGACAAGGCTACAGATGTGCGCAGAACCATCATTTTACTGAGACAACAACTCCGTCCCTGCCAGACCGGGCAGGTCAGTGATGAACACGTTATTATTGTCTTCTAGCCTGAGAATTTACAAAAATTAAAAAAAATTGGCAGGTACTTCACAAGTTTCCCATAGTGCCTGCGAGGTAGTTCAATGCTAATAACCACAAAGGCCAGACAGGGGAAAACTGAGGCACTTCAAGGTGAGGTAATTTGTCCAAAGTCACAGTCAGAACCCCCAGCAGAGCCAGAAATGCTGCACTGGGCTCTTGGTTCCTCCACAGCTCTGCACGCTGAGCCGAGCTCCTTTCCAGGCTCAAATGTCACAGGCACTGCAGGCCACGGATCTCCCAGAAGGTTGGAGGAGTCGGTCAGAGATGAAGCTGCTGCTGGCAACAGAGAAACATGGACGTCGTGTAGGAAAATCCAGGCTGTAAGGGGAGGAGGGACACTGTGGCATCACCCAAGCAGAGCTTCGTAGTCCACGTACCACACCAGCTGGCCGGAGCTGGGGCTGACACCCGAGACGGGCCACTTCCTTGGCTCGTGGCCCACTCTGCTGAGCAGCGTGGTGATGTCGTGCTTACCCTTCCCCAAAACCAGGACAAACACCTGCCTGGCCTTGTTGATGAGCGGTAGGCTGAGGCTCATCCTTTGGTGCGGTTTGACAGGGCTTTCAGTCAGCACCACAGCCTGAGCCCCTTCCAAGCCGTTGTCGGAGCGGGGGAAGAGCGAGGCAGTGTGCCCATCGCTGCCCACCCCCAGCAGCACCAGGTCAAAGCTGGCGTTGGCCACCAGAGCCACGATCTCCTTGGCGTACAGCTCCGTGCCTCTGTCCTCCTCCACGCAGAGCCGCTGGTTCAGGTGCACAGGCATGGGGTGGACGTTGAAGTAGGGCACCCTGACGTTCTGGAGGAGGTGGTTGTGCAAGCTGAAGAAGTTGGATTCGGTGTCGGTGAGAGGGACACAGCGTTCGTCTACCAGCCAGATGTGGGTGTGCTTCCATGGGAAGGCGTAATGGTGTCTCGCCAGCCGCTGGAATAGGACTACGGGGCTTGAGCCACCCGAGAGGGCCAGGTGGAACTGCCCAGAGTGCGCCACGGTCCTCCTTGCTGTCTTCTCGATGTCAGAAGCCAGCTGGGAAATCAGGTCCTCAGACCACGCTGACACCAAGGGACTTTGCCGAAATTTGGACTGGATCGTCCTGTAATCGCTTGGCATCAGCCTGTTGGGGTTCAGCAGCTCCACTGGCTCTGCCACCGTGAATGCCACCTCCCCACTCACCATTTCAAAGTCTAAGAGGTGCTGGTTCTCCACGCCCCCCGGGTAGAGGCGCAGGGGCTGGTAGGAAATGCTGTCCAGGAGTGGTGTCCAGAACGCCCAGGAGGCCAGCAGGTTCTCGGTGGTAATGAAGAAGTCCTTCCTGCCATGGTAGATGTTGGAGATGAGGACAGAATACGCGTCTCTCTCTTTCACAGGCCTGTACATGTAGTAATCAGACAACGGTTGTCCAAAAATGTGCAAGTCTGCCTGACCCACTGCTTCTCTCCAGCTGCCTTCTGGCATGACGGGCCTGAAAAGGTTCCTGCTCACAAGCACCGCGGGGGTGTTGAGTGCGCCGTGCCCGATGTAGAAGACGATCTGCTTGGTTTTACACTGGCTGTGCCCCGCGTCCCTCAGAGTCTCACTCTGGGTGCAGTAGGCCCGGTTCTTGAAGAGAACACGGACATAACCTACCCGTTCATCCAGAGCTTTCCCAGAAGTGAGGAGGAAAGGGACCCCTTCCCAGCGCAGGTTGTCACTGTGAACCAGCACACCTGAAAGGACAGTGATCTCAGCTACCAAATTAAACCAGAACAGCAAGCAGATCTGAGGGGTCTCTATCACCTACCCACCATTCTCCTTCCCTATCTCCCAGAAATCTCAGCATCCACCATGTCTCCTGCTCCACATTGAGCCCTTTAGACAACATCACTGCTCTCCAGCTACCCTACTGTGCTTCTGCCCAGGTAACCGACCTGATTCGCCTCCTTTCATCTTGCAGGAAACCAGTTTCTGAGCATTAATACCTTTCAAACAAAACCTTTAATGCTCAGAAGATGCAGCCCAGCCAGAGATGGCATTATGGTCTAATCACGGAGAACTGGCGATGCTTTACCCCTCAGATGCAGAGAGCAACCTGACTTTATGAAAAGGCAAAGGAGTCTGCAGGCCACTTCTAAAAATAATGCAGAGATCTTATCAAGAATAATGGGACTTAGCTCTTACGCAATGCTTCCTGTTCCCTGGATCATTAGTTAACTAACATGACAACAGTATTATCTTGTTACACCTCCCAGTTACCATGCTGGTGGATGCCTGGACACATCCCTGTGTTGGCAGCAAGGTCCGGACTCATGGAGCTGGTATCAGCAGCAAGGTCCGGACTCATGGAGCTGGTATCGGCAGCAAGGTCCGGACTCATGGAGCTGGTATCGGCAGCAAGGTCCGGACTCATGGAGCTGGTATCGGCAGCAAGGTCCGGACTCATGGAGCTGGTATCGGCATCCAAGGACTCGCATCTCCTGCTCTCCTCGGCTCCAGACTACTCCCCTCTCCAGGCCCCAGACCAAAGTCTCACCTGCAAAGGTTGGTGTTGTGCTGATGTAGTCTTGTGCCTTCTGCAGTTCGTCCTGCACTTGGCTGGCGTACGCCTGGTACTGACCCAACACGGCGCTGCTTTTCTCCAGGCCCCGCAAGGACTGGAAGGCCTGCAGCTTGCACTGCAAAACCTCCTCGGCCCTGCTCACGTTGGCTGGGAGCTCCATGGTCAGGAACATCAGGGCCTCCGTGAGATGGTTCTGCAGCACGTCCCGGATGACTCCGTACTGCTCGTAGAAGCTGGTGCGGCCTGAGGACAAAGGGGAGGGAAGATGCTGGTAAACTGATGTGGTTTTCTGGCAGCTTTGCCCTCTGTGTGTATAACACCTGTGCCAGGGACAACAAAGACCACAAACCCTAACTGGTTGCACCAAGCTCCTCTTCTCCTGGCCCAGCAATTAACTTGAAGGTCTTTTCAATCCAAACCATTCTACAACACTGTGATTCTAAGCCTGTCCTCTCCTCCAGAGGGGCTTCCAAAATGGTTCTGCTATTAAAATAAAGATAGAAGGGTCCCACAAGACTGCTTGTCCTCCATAGAGCCAGATGTAATTCTCCCTTTGGGTGCTTACAGCGCCTAAAACCAGCAGGAGCAATGCTCTTCCCTGATACTTCTCGAGTGCAGAAGGCAGCTTTGCTTTCTTGGACTGCCTGTGCTTTCAGAAGCTGCGGTCAGTGACTGGCAGCAGTATCCAGCTCAAACCTTGAGACACAAAATGTCATGCAGAAAGCGCTGCTTCTCTTTCCCTGCCTGCCTTCTCATGGAGGTGGGAGCAGGGGGAGAAGGACAATGCACCGATAAAGAAAGATGTCTTTCTGTAGCGCAGCAGCAGCACGCTGCACACTGCAGACTACATCACGGCCATAGGCCTCCTCTATTGATTGATACATTTATCCCCCTTGCTCTAATCCAAAAGTACATTCATTAATGTAATCAATGCTGCAGACTTGCTGGGAGCCAGGCTGCCAGCTGAAGCCACACAGGGGAAAAAAGACGTCAAATGAAAAATGACAAAGTTGCTCAGAGTGGGGAGGGCACGGGGTGTAGCTGGGGCTACGCACAGACGCTGTTCTCCCTAAATCTCCCTGCAGTGCATCCCTCTCCCACAAACAGGCCCAGGGAAGGTCTGGGCTGCCAAACCAAAGATTAGTCCGAGTTTGATAAAGTTGCATTAATTGAGTTTGTGGTGGCTGAGGAAGGAAGGGAGCGAGTGAGGGAGGAGGAAGACGGAAGGTAAAGCCAGTGGAGAAGCAATCCTGATGTTGCAGAACTGAGGGCGCCTGACATCCCCAGAAGTGCTGCGGGTGGCAGTCCAGCCCAGAGCGCTTTATGCTGAGCACTGCAGAGCAGATGCTGCAGCATTGCAGGGAGGGATTGCAGCCGTGTCCTTCAGCAGGAGAACAGAACCATGCTGGCAACTCCGGGCTCAGGTTTCCTTTCTGCAATGCTCTTTCTTGCTACAGAGAGGAAGGGAAAGAAAGAAGCAAGCAGACTGCCCCGGGTACCTGGACAGACACCAACCAGCTGATATGAGTAACACCGAGGGAAAAGACACAAGAGCATCTTCCAAAAACCAGTGCAAATGTAAACTCAGTGTGAGCTTGGTAGCTAACAGGACAGGAATACAAAAGGGTTGTTGTTACAACAACCAGACTGCGGCAGCACTGAACTGAAGTGTCCTTAGACTGCACCCACTCCAAATGCAGTGCCTTTTACCAAGATTTGGGATAGAAAGCTAGGTGCAATGCCCCCAGAGCTCTGCAATGGAAACAAGGTCATCACTGGGGGTTCTGCCCCTGCTCCCAGCCGGACTGCAGTGGGAATCTTCTCTTGGAAGCAGCAACACTACGTGAAGTGAGTCAGTCCCAAGCATAGGAAGTGTGAGACAGTCCCTCTCTGTTTCCATGGAGCAACATTTCATCCATCTGCTCTTTTTTGTTTCTGCACCAGTACTACCTTAATGGCCAGTTTCACATAATTAATGAACCTGCCAGTTCTTCTTCTCACTCACTCACTCACCCTGACTCTGCACACTTGCCTCACCAACCTCTAGCATCCACAGTCTCTTTCAGGACAATCTCCACTCTTTCCACATGCTGTCGGTTCCAAATTGGATCCAGAAACTGTCGGTTCTGATCTCGAAAAGGCAGGATATGGGCTACGGCCTGTGAAGGGAAAAAAACCAAAGACCCAATAAAAATTCACCACATTTCCATGCTATCTCTGCATCACTGCCCCATCCAACACACATGCGGTCCGGTCTGGAGTGCCAGCAGACATGCCACACAGCAGAGGGGGTCAGAGAAGAGAAAAGCAGCAAGAGAGCCTGCAGGGATGCACAACGGGGTCTGCAATGTCTGGACAGAGCAGACACTGAAGGTCTTTGTGAGGCATCTTGAGGTCTCATGTGTAAAAGGCTGAATTACAAACTGCGAGGCCCTCGGTTTATATCTGACAAAGGACAAAGAGCTGAGCCATATCATCCTGGGAATAACATACATTTCCACAATGCTGAAAAAAAAAAAGGAAATAAAAAGAGAAGATATGCCCCCTTCTAGCAGAGATGCTCTCCTTGCAGCTGGACATGCAACCTGAGTAAGATCTGGCCACAGTGCCATGGCTGGAACAGGCTCCTTTCAAAATGTGGCATCGCATTCCTCTAACCCAAGGATGGCATGTCCTTGAACATGTTCCCTCCAGGACAATGCAGCTCCTCATCCCCAGCTGTCCCTGCAGCAGCCAGTCCCCCATGCCCCGAGTGGAGCACAGGGCAGGAAGAGTCCTCCTCCTAAGCATCCCGCAAAATTAACATCCCGTCAGCTCCATATCATATCAAATTAAAAACTGCCTCTAGAAGCCACAGTTAAGCAGAGAGGCCTGTGTGTAATGAGATGGCAGACCTGCGAGAGGGAAAGGGCGTTGCTTATTCAGTGAAATCAAAGCCCTGACCTTGGTGAGAAGCCCAGATGAATTCTGCATCTCTCCTTCATGCACACACACAGTTCACCCCGGCTTCCCTCTGGAGAGGGCACCCTCACCACTCTGCGGGGAGAAAGCCCTGCGCTGGTCTGCAGATTTCACCTGCTCTGCAAGGGGATGCACAGCAGAGGACAAGAATAACAGAGAGAGGACTCTACAAGCAAAGGGAGGCTTGGGACCACACTCAGTGGCTCTGCGTGAATTGGAAAGGGGAACAACACTCTCACTAAACACAGAGCTGACATCCAACACTCTCCCAGCAGCCAAATCCCTCAACCTGGCAGGGGCTGTGCTTTGCAAGCCGCTCACCTGTTTGCCAAGGTAGTGGTCCACCCGGTACATCTCCTCTTCCCTGAAGAAGCTTGTCAGCTCGGCCGCCAGCTGCTGGGCGGACTCCAGGTCATGGCCAAAGGGTTTCTCCAGCACCACGCGCAGCCAGGCTCCCGGCGGCGGTCTGCAGCTGCTGTTGATGTGGCGGGCGATCTCTGTGTAGGCAAACGGTGGTACTGAGAAGTAGAAGATCCTTCCAGCCTCCTTCAGCCCCTCCTGGCGAAGCAGCGTCTCGATCTCTCTGTTCAGCGCCGTGTAGTTTTCGGCAGTCTTCAGCTGGTGGTATTGGCTCAGCTTCAGGAATTGGTCCTTGAGCACGGCACATCTGTTGGGAGCTTCATCTGGGGGACAGGCCAGGTTCTTCAGCACATCAAACATCAGCCTCTGCCCCGGCTCCAGAGCTGTCAGTGCAGCCCCGTGGAACGTGAAGCTGTGGCCACTGCTCACTTGGTCCATGTAGAGCTGGAACAGGCCCTGCCACAAGTACTTCTTGGCCAAATCGCCTGTGGCTCCCAGCAAGACCACTGAGATGTGGCCCTGGGATCCCTCGGCCAGTGACGGCAAGGTTCCCATGAACAACACTGCACACAGGACTCTTCTCAGCATCTTGGAAGAGAGGAGGTAGACCCAGGAACACTAGAGGACGGGATTAAAAAAGAAAATCTGTCGATCCATATTATAACACTGTAAAACGCAACGCAAGGTACCCGCTTTCCCATGGCTGAAGAGCCAGCGACTTCTGCCTGGATGCTCCACCCAACAGTCCCTCCTCCCCTCCATGATTTGAAAAAGCCTTGAAAAGCCTGCAGCTCCTTATGCAGACGGAGAAGTGGAAGACAGCGTGTGCCTGGGGTCGGCTGGTGGCACGAGCATTGTTCCCACAGCTGAGTTACTGAGGGGCTGCCAGTGCCTTTAGGTTGTGAAACTGGAATCTGTTTTAACACAAATTTCAGAGTTGACTACAAATGAACATGTGCCTGCAAACTAAGTATGGTTTTCAACAACCTTCTGTTCGGGACTTTGCTCTACTGGTATTATGCTGTCTTGGCACTGCTTCATGTCAATATTGTCACAGCAGCTCAGAGACAAGCACAGCGACTGGCAGCTCCAGTACACAGGCTCTTCTTTAATACACAGCATTTTAATGATGCATGTGCAGCCCCTCTCTCATGAACAGAGCTCAATCAGGTTCTAATGAGTTACTGGGAGACAAAAGGTCTGATAAAATGACACAGGGGAGGAAGAAGTTTAGTCCTTACAAGTGAGTCTAGACATGAGCCAGCCTAAATGCTGTCTCATGATGATTGTGTATGAGCCAGGAGACAATGTGGGGTTTGTGTTCTGCCCACTGTGACCTTCCACGGCTGCAGAGAGCATGTCAGCCCTGGCCTTACCCCCTCCGCACCCACCCAAACCACTGCAGCCAGAACAGCTGGTCTCACCACCCAAAAAGCCCCTTTACTCATTCTTATTAATTCTTGTTTCTCTAATCCAAAATAAAGTTGTTTGTAAGTGAAATGGCACATTTAGCTCCTCTACCTAGAAACTCAGGATTGTTTTTCCCAGCCTGGAGCAAAAACGCCCGGCCCTTGGTCCCCCTGAATGGCAGAGGGGTGAAACACAGATGTTGTCCTCACTCCCAGAAAAGTCACTGTTCATCACTAAATCAACACAGGATCTAAATCAGCTAAAGGATGAGCATAACCAAATCAACACAAGGAACTTCTGAATATGTCTCCCTGTCTTCAGCTTGAACTAGTCTTTATAAATCTCATGTTTCTCTCCCCAGCAGACTCACCTGGAGCTTTACAGAGACTGCAGTGGCAAAGGCAGCTGGAAATTTATCTCCTCCACAGCCCTTCCAGCGCACAGATCTCTCTTCTCCAGTGACCGAGTGTACGGCAGGTTCTCTGATCAATGGTCAGGTGAGCAAGCAAGATAAGGCAGTTGTTCCCTTTCTGGTAAACGAGAGGAAAGACCCAATTACAGCAGAGAAAACACAACGCGCCTGTGCCAGCGACATCCCAGCACATCCCAGGGCTCAGCCCATACACGTTGGCTGTGCTAAACCTTTCGGCTGCGGTTTCTCGGTGCAATAAGGTAATATTTAAATTTGCTTGAGCAACCTTTGTTCCAGGAACTTAGCGAAGTTTGACATAGCGCCTGTTGCACCCTGGCAGGCTGCAGCTCCTGCGATGCTGCAGAGACTGCGGCCGAAGAGCAGGTACCTGCTCCGGAATGGGAAGGGTCTGGGTGGGTCATTCTCTTCCACGTACCCAAGGAAATGAGTGAATTAGCCACGTAGTTTCCTGGCAGATTCAGCCACACAGTCACATGTGTTTCCAAACCAACTGAAAACCAGTTTCACAACAGTCCCAATTGCAAAATATTGTACTACGCTGCCCAGAATAAGGACAGTAAACCCAGGGATGTTTGTTTACTGCTTTCATATCAAATAATTGCCACTGTTCACATTAAGAAATAATACTCTAAAAATCCCTCAGCTAGACAGAACAAAGTTGCTCAGTCAGGCTTCAGGAAAAGACTCCTGGGCCCAATCCATATAAAACACTCTAAAAGCGTAACCCAGCAGAAAGCGTGGGACTGTGCATTGTCCTGCGCAGTCACTGGAGTTCCCGTATGACAGGAGCTCAGTTCAGGTCTTGTAAGTTCCCCTGCTCTATGGAAAAAAATGAAAAAGATCCTTTTTGTTACTGTTGCATCCTCACTGAAAAACAATTAACAGATGCACGGCCAAATGCAGCGTGGCCTGGGGCTCAAACAAGGCTATGTACATGTAACACATGAAGGAGAGAGTTACTGAGATTATTTGAGAAACACGAAAAATATATCGGTCTTCTGTGTATGCAAATATTAGGGCAGGAATGATCTCACCATTAGCTCGTGGAAATGCCAGAGGCTTAATGTGGAGACTCACGTTAAAAGCAAGCTGAGAGATGTATGAATTAGTGCTTGGCCTTTCTTGCTAACCATCCAGCGCAGCACTGACATCCAGGCTCACTCCGAAAAGTGAGCAAGCCCTGGCCCCAGCACAGCGACGGCAGCTCAGGCTCCAAAGCCCTGAAAACGCAGGACAGTGAGAAAAATGGCCACAGTGTGTAGGCACCGTGTCAGCCCCACTGACCTCCCAGCCGGGCGCTGAACCTCCGCAGCGTGTGCACCCGCTGGTGCAGCGAGGACAGACCCACACCCCCCGGCCACCTCCCCTAGACCCCTCCGCCCCATCTCCCCCCGGGCACCGGTGACACAAAAAGGACTCGCTGACCGTCCCTCCCCACGGACAGGGGTAAGTGACACGCGTGAATGGGCGACGGGCCGCGCCCAGAACACGGCGGGGGTGTCGAGGAAGCGACGGGCGCACAACGGAGGGAACAAGGACGGGACCGGAGCGGCGCCGCAGCGGCCGCGCACCCCGCTCCGCCTCCGCTTCTCCGTGCATCGCGGAAACCGCCCGCCCGGGCTGCTCCACGCTGCCCTGCCGGGGGACGGGAGGACCGGGGACCTTCCCTTCCCTCCGTCCCGCCGTGCACGGTTCGGCCGCCCCGTCCGTGCAGCGCGGAGGCCGCTGCACGGGGGTTCATGGCACGGCAATGCACCGCCCGGAGGAAGGCCGCCTTTCCCGGGCTGCCACACGCAGCCGCAGCGGGGGAAGCCGCGCAAAGAGCCGCCCCCGTGTCCCGTCCCGACCCGTCCCCGCCGCCGCCCCCCACTCACCTCCCTCCCACCCCGGGCCCGCGAGTGGGGCGGCGGCGGCAGCGGCGGCTGCGGGCGGGCCCGGCACAGCGCCCCGCCCGCCGGGACGCTCCTCCCACCGCCGAGAGAATCTACGGTTGGCGTCCGCTCTCGACGGGCAGCGACAGTCGGGAGGGAAGAAAATTGCAGGGCAAAGAGGACCTGGGGGCACAGGGGACTCACTCTGGGGACACAGGCTCTCACTCGTGTGGGAGACCCTTGCCCAGGCCTAGCTGGGCACTGTCGCTGTGACTGTGCCCTGGGCACTGAGGATTGCACCCTTTCAACACCTGGGGGTTGTGTCAGGTGTATCTGCATGGATGGGCACATGGTGTGTTCTCTTCTGGTGTGTTTGGGCTGGAAAGGTTCTCAATGTACCAAAAGTTCTTAATTAGACCAACGTCTTCACTGAGGCCAGGAGTTTCAATAACCGAAAGAAAAAGTTGCTGTTTTCCCTGGTTGCAGAGCTGAGAACGGCATGTGTTATATACAATACAAGCTTTGCATTGTATTTGTGATATAACTTTGAATTTCATTAACAGTATGATTTCTTGATGCTGTAACCTTCTTCAGCAATCTGTTCTGGAGGTTATTCCGTCAGCATGTGCTTCTGGTCTCAAAAAGACCCTTTATGGTATTGCGAAGTTGTCAGAGTGACATGGAATGTCAGCACCCAGGTTTGTCTGCAGGATATGGGTCCGAATTAGGGATGAGAGAGACTGCAGTCTACCCTGCCTCACGTTACACATCGCTTTATGATTCCGACCATGTTACTAATGCAGCTTTGGGCTGGGTAAAGTCTGAATGCCTCTACCAGTGGCTCTATTTCTAAAGCCAGCGGAGGGCAGATCACAAGCATAACTCAAGTGATGAAATTTAACAAATTAAACTTGGTGAGGGGGTAAATAACTCAGCTGAAAGAGCCAGCTGGACAAATAATCTAGCTCCAGCCTTCTCCCCTTACCACCCTGTGTGATATTTCTAAACAGTACATTTAGCAAGAAGATTAGGGGAATCAGCGCTATATCCCACAGCTATTTATTTAACCCATTAACGACCGGATGGTGAAGCTTGCTTAGCTCTCAGATGCTAATCTGGGTGTAGCAGAATGTGAGAAGAGGTAAACAGGAATCCCCTTTTACAGTCTGTTTTCTGTTCCGAAAGGAAGAAGGGGTTTGCCATCTACTTTCACGGGAATTATTAAAGCGCAAATCTCCCTGCTGCATATTTCTGGCACATGGAATGAGATGAGCAGCTGAGGCCCTGGTCACTTGAACCTGTTGTTATTATAGATAGAGCTGGAAGTTGGGAGTAGCAGCAGTTGTTTAACATCTTCCATGGAGAGACCATGTTTTCAGCTCGTTATAGGATGCCAGACGTTAAATATTGAGGCTGAAATTGTAGACTATGCGGTCATTTTCTGAAATCTCTGAAAAAAAAAAATGGTGCAGCTATTTCTGAGCTGAAGGTCAGAAGATAAAATAGGTTTTTTGACTATGTTAAAAATATCTCGGCTGTTTCATTAAGGAGCTCTAACATCTCATAATTTGGGGCAAGTAAGATTTTATCAGGATGATGGTTTGGATCAGAATGTGCTTTTATCAGTGCATTTTCAGACTTAGCTGCATGTTCCTTTAAGGGAAATAGGTCCAGTGTGACAGATGAGTCTTGATGCCAATAAAGGAATAAAAGGTAGTTAGCAAGGGAAGGAGCATTAAGGAGCCAGATGCTCTATAAGCAAATAAAAGCTCTGTAGGAGAAAGAGCTGCTGTGGGTGGTGTTTAAAGATGGTGTTTTAGATGAGGAAGTATTAAACTGGAGAGAGCAGCTTATCAGTTATAGACTTTAGCTTGTAAATTCTGGGTAGAGGCTGTGTTCCTGCATAGTGATTGAGAGCTGCTCCATAGCAAGTGCTTCTTCAGTTAGGAGTGGGAAAAGTAGATGTATATTAAAAAAGAAGCGAGGTTGGTGCAGGAGGAGTTTGTTGCCTTTTGGTGGTGTGTTCACAGAGTAATCTCAAGGTGTAGAGAGGTGGAACTGAGCCAGGATGGGGCTGCACTGCTGTGAAGACGTAAGGTGTGCTTCAGTACAGCGAGCTGCTGGTGACGTAATCTAGTGGAAACTTGCCTCATATCTGCCAAATTTATTATTCTCTGCAAAGGCATCTAGTGCCAACGGTCTATAGATGTGGCTGTAAATGAGTAATTTCTGTGGATGCTTTATCATTCCTCGGTTTTTTGTGTCACGCTGGTGCTGCAGAGCCTGGTCAGCCCCGTGCTAGGGGACAAAATGCCAGGGAAGCTCTGATGTTCTAGGCTACCGAAAAGTTCACGTGGCTTTGAATAAGGCTGTTAACTTCTGCTGTGGAGCAATAAAGAACAGCTGTGCAGCAGCTGGGCTTCTTCGTAGAAAACAGAATTACTGTCTTGTGGCTTCTGCAAAACCAGGCTGTAAAAATCATAACGGCAGTTCTTAAACTGGTGTGGGAGAGAGTAAGAAAGAGAGGCTTTGCTATGGCCATTGGGGCAAGTCAATGGCTCAGCTACCTAATGAGTTCCGGAGCTGCGGTTCTGCTTGAAGTTAGTTTGTGGCTAAGCTTGCTTAAAGCCCTGAATAGGCCTGATAGAGGGAAAGCTCCAACCCAGTTTAAGAAGTTTAGATTTAAATCCTTACGCCTGTGTGGTATTAAACAATGCCGTCTCTGTGCATCCAGATGAACTGTGTTCAGAGGCTGGAAGGCCAATCTGCACAGGAGCCCTGTTGGAGCCACGGCAGATGATGCTCCCAAAACCTGACTGCTCTGGTGCTCTCTCTGGAGAGCTCAGCTCTAAAAGAGCTTAGCAGCAAATAAAGCTGAGATACCCCAAGGTGAGAGAGTATTAGAGTAATACTGCCTCTCAAGAGCTTCTGTTTCTATTGTTTGTCGACTTTCCTTTTTAAACTCTAGCTTTTAAGCTGTGGAAATCCTGTCCAGTGAATGCTTCACGGATGTGCAACCTGAGTGGGGCAGGAAAGTGTCTTAACACTGTGCAGCTGGAGTGGATGGCATTGCCAGCTAATTCAATTACCTCTCTGCTGCTATCCCCACTAAGCCGTGGGACTAAAGCACGACTGTAAATTTCTGTCCCCAAGAGTCCTCCGGCAGCATCGCTGCAGTAGTGATGCAGTCCAGCATCCCTCGGCAACCGGGATGCAGCTGCAACACAAGAGTTCCAGCAAAGCAGCAACGAGGGGACAGGAACTGGGGAGGAGAGCTGATCTTCACCAAGTGTTCCACCTGAACCAAACCACAACTGATCAATCCAGTAAGCCGTGCCTGCTTGCTGCCTCTTGTTCGAACAAAGCGATGCTCTCATCAGCTTGATCAGCAGATTAAAGTGCTGGCATCTTCCCCAGGAATTCCTGCGCTGGGACAAGCTGCCTTCAGTGCCCTGTTTGGTCTTGGAAGAAATGGAAGTTAGAGGCTAAACATACTGTTTTTTCATTTTAATGTAGGGAAATATGATTTTCCTCTTGTGTATGAGGACAAAGTTTTGCTTTGCATTCAGTAGCCAAAGACATTACTTGTGGCTCCTGAGGGCCTCTTAGTGCATTAACTAAAAGAGTTGTAATTACAACTTCTGATTGCCATTGTTGTAGATATAATATGTGGAGATGGACGAAAATCTGTCTGTTCAAGATAAGCAAAGGTAATTCATAGATGAAGCAATTGTAGCCTCTCTGCCCTTGGTGTTAAATCATCTTCCCTCCATCATTTTCTAGCATGGACCATTCTCAGTGTGGTCCAAACTGATTCAGAGCTTTGTCAGTTTTGAGTCTGTATCATAACTGGTTAATTTCCTTCAGAGTGAAGTACAAGGCAGGTAACCTGTTGTTGCTTCTGGAGGGCTCAGGAATTGAAACTGCAAACCTTTGAAGGCTTCAGCTGTTCTGTGACAGCGCTTTGTCCCCTGGACCATGCGGCTTTCTCCAAACTCCTGCGGCTGGGTAAGTAAGGAATTACTGTTCTTGGCTGGTGATGTAAGAGGTGGACAGGAGGCAGACAGGTAGGGACTGTGGTACTCACTGAAGTTCCCCAAAATGTTCGTGTTTGGTGTTTAATAGTTGCTGTGTCTTAGGTAAATATTGATTGATGAAGACTGGCACACTGAACTTCTGAAATTAGGAATGGTTACTGTTGTGCTGGTAGTCGGTTTCCTGACTAATTAGTATCATACACGTTGTTCTAGATTAAAAACAAAACCACACACAAATACCCCACATATGTACTATATATAAACAACACGGTTGCCAGAAGAAGCCTTCAAATACATTGAGACTTCCTAGTCTAGGAATATCCTCGCTTTTGCTTTGACTTTCACATCTTCAGTTGTAGGTTTTTATCATTCTCAGTGGGCAGTTAACACTGAGTGCCAGTGTCCACTTTTATACTGAGTTCTGATTGAGTGATACAGATTTAACCAATGCAGTAGGGTTACTCCTTTTATCCAAGAAGTTTTGGAAACTATAATAAAAGCAAACCCACTATCTTCCAACCACCTTTATGTGCTAATATAAGTAGTGGCCTGGGCAGTATGTGATGGCATAATACTGCAGCAGAACTGGGCTGCACTTTGTGCTCTGCTGCAGTCCGGAGCAGCTGAACTGCACCAACACAGCTGAGCAAAGTCAAAGGCTTCCTCTGAGCATCTCACAGCTGAACGGGAAAGCAAAGTTGAGCAGACATCTCTCTGCCCTTATCTCAATGCCACACTTAGACTGACTGATAAAGCTCAAAACCAAAATCCTTCATCGTGTTTGTTCTCCTGTAACGAAGTGAAATGCACCAAAATGCACAATCTTGTTACTATTAATGGACTGTGTTGCAGCAGCAAATTGGTGCAGGGTTGGGGAAGGTGCGCGGTGTTCGGTGCATTCCTTGGCATACTGCACCTGCGCTGGAGCTTTGTTTCCTTAAAGTGACGCTTTTCCTCATCTACTACAGATTAACTACATGTTTCTGCTTTGCAGAGTGAGTGGCCTTGAAGTATTGTGAAACACTTCGGTAAATCAATGTTTTCAAAGCCTTGGCAAAGATATACGGAATTTTGGTAAAACGTTTTGATGTTCAGGGGTATCTCTCCTTGCTGCTGGTTTATCCCATTGTCAGCTGTCACTGCAGAGCTGCTGGGTTTTCTTACACTGAGAATATCCTGCCTGTTAATGCCAAGTCTGCCATGCGGTAGCTGCAGGGGTGCCATGCGGTAGCTGCAGGGGTGCCATGCGGTAGCTGCAGCGGGTGCCATGCGGTAGCTGCAGCGGGTGCCATGCGGTAGCTGCAGCGGGTGCCATGCGGTAGCTGCAGCGCTGCCATGCGGTAGCTGCAGCGCTGCCATGCGGTAGCTGCAGCGCTGCCATGCGGTAGCTGCATCAGTGCCATGCTGGTCACAAGGCACCAGTAACCAGAAACACAAAGCTGAACACCCAGCTTTGCCTGTGCTCTTCTGTCGTGTTGTAAAACCAAGAGAATTGAGCATGCTATCTTATGCAACAGGTATAAAGAAATAAAAGCTCACCTGGCAAGTGCAGGTATCCTGTGTGTCTGGGCAATGCAACTGATGGGTAAGCAGTCCAGTCAAAAAAACTAATCTCTAAATGGAAAAGCAATGAAGGTGAAAGGAAAGGAAAAGGCTTTCCAGTCAGTGCCAGGATTCTTTTGGATGCAGATAATCAGCATATCTGAAAACTTGATCTAAAAGCTTTCAAGGGTGGTACCAAAAGGCAACAATAAATTTAGATTGACCCTGATGTACACTTGGCATTTTGCTATGGTGCATTGAAGTATGTGGATGAAAAATTAACATGTTTCAAAACTATCGCTCTGCAACTGTTGGTTCCAGAGCCAACTGGCCGTAGAGCTCTTGCCCACGTATTTTAAATGCTGCCTGGTTCAGTTGTCCCCTGGGCGATATCTTTCAATAACCTTAAACTGGTTTCCTCTTCCTCAGTCTCACTTAGCACTGGAAACTAGAATAACAGAACCAGAAATCGCTGGTAATGGGTAACTCTAGGATGTAAAGTGAAGTATCTGCTCTCACACTAGTTATTTTGTTCCATAGTGCTGACTCTCACTCCTATGAAACTGAAGGAAAATGGACCGGTGCATGTTGTTTCTGTGCTCATTGAATCACTTTGCCATGAAAACAGGGGCTGAATCCACCCTGAAATACAGGGGTTTACACAGCTCCAGAGCTGGAGCCTTCCAGTGGCTTTGTCAATGGAATGGTCAAGGGATAAATTGCGCATTCTGCCAAACCAATAAGAAGCAGGAATTAAATGTGCACAGGGCAAAAAGCTTTTCTAGGCCTGAGCTGGTTTAAAACAACATAGCTTTGCCGGAGTCAGTGATAGGTCTTTGGATCAGGCTTTACACTGCTTTGTATAAAGGATAAAAATGAACCTGGTAAATGTTTGTGGATGGTGTGCGGGGTTGGGTTTTATTGTGTGTGGTTTTTGCTTTTTCAAATTGCAGCTTCTGCCTGAATTTTTGATACAGTTAAGACTGGTGTTAGCAATACCACGGAGAATGAGATTCATCACTGTTCTTTTTGTCATCCTCGGTCCTTACTGATCAAAGTTACAGGGCACTGTCCCTGCATCTTTCCCCCTTCTGCTTGCCCGAGAAGCCGCCGCTGACTTCTGAGCGAGTTCCAGCCCGCACCCCAAATTTAGACCAGCTCAGGTGAGGGCAGAGCATGTTTGAGAGGCTTCTGCAGGTGTCCAATTCGCTTTTCATTTTTCCTGCTGCAAAACCAACATCACCAGGTGAGAAAAACCCAGCAGGGAATCAAACGGCTCAGTCTCCACCTTGTCAGGAAACACGGCTATGCAGCGAGTGCTTGCTTTTTAGCCACAATCCTATAGGATCAGGGTTCTTGCAGTGTCAGGGATTTAAGACTTTTTCACTCCCCCTCCCACCCTTTCTTTTTTTTTCCCCTTGTCTGAACAGCTCTGGGCTCTCCCGGCATCACTTCGGTGGAGGACCCGTCTGACACTACTTATGCCAGGTCCTGCCTCCCTCCCAGGAGAAGCAGCCTGCAACTTTTGCTGCTCCACACAACGCTTTCGTCTCTGAGCAAGCACAGCTCTGCAGAGTGGATTTGGGGTAAGAAGAGACAACTTGGGAGGGAGGGAGGGTTTCCTAGCCTGGTTTAATGGAAGCTCTTTGCATGCTTTTTTAGAGGGAGGCGTTTTTAAAGAGGCTGTGGTCCTTTCTCCCGCAGGGTTATGTCTTATAATTGATAAAAGGTTAAAAAGTCCAACTTCTGGTGTGTGCTTGCTAATTCAACTTCATTCAGTCCGTTTCATTTTGCCTTTTAAATTCTCTTTGGGACCAATACAAGGGAGGCTGAATCAGCAAAGTATTTTTTTTAACCTGCCTTTTTTAAAGCAAACAAACAAAAAACCAATAAAACACACCCCCCCCAAACCCAGAATTTAAACGCATTGAAATGACTTTGTCGGGGGCTCTGGTTTTGCATTCTCCGTGCCGCTGGTTTCCGGAGCAGGTGGGGGGTTTGGGTGCCCTGGGGCTGGTGCAGTTGTGCTGCAGTCCGAGCTGCAGAGCCTTTGCAGGAGCGCATCAGGACAGCCCTGCAGCTGCTGCAGCGCTGGGGGAGACCGAACTTTTGCGTCTCCCCTCCTTTCCCCCTTCCTTAACACCTCTCCGCTTGTCTCCCCGCTCCCACTCCCTGTCACCCCCCAAAGAAACGCGGGTTTGTGTGGCGGGATGCGGGAGCACGGAGGGAGAAATCGGGCGCTGCGGCTTTAAGAGTGCGGTGGTGCCAGAGCTTTTCTCCTTCAAGTGATCTGCAAAGCAGCAGCTTGAGCCAGGGATTCCCCTTCTCCTGCTCGGCCTGAGCTCTCCGGAGCTGCCAGCTGGAATCGGGGCTTCTGCAACTCCAAATCACTCGCCTTTACCTCTGATTTTTAAGCAATCAGTTAAAAAACCACCCAGTTGTTTCCTGAGATGTCCAGACTCAGAGCTCAGCTCCAGCACCCTGCTCCCAAAAGACCGTGTCCTTGTGTGCTTGGATCTGCTGACCTGAGCTTTAACAAGTCTGGTTTATGCACCTAAGAAAAGTGATCTCATGACCTGCGAGCATTAATACCTTTTTACAGCCTCCAAAAGTTGGGTTTGCATTGGAAGTGCCTTAGCACACCCTTTTTTTCTGCAGAAGTTTAACATGAATTTTCTGGAGCTGTGTGCAGTGTGAACACAATTTGTTAATGGCACAAGGACTGAATATTTAACTATAAAGTAAAAAAGAAAATTCACTCGGACAAAATGCCTGCTAGGAACTTGCATTTTCCTAGTATAAAAATATCTGTCTTAACTGAAATGCAGCTTCTTGCAATTCCATAGTCTTGGTAACTGTATGAATGAATAGGACAAGGGGAAAAATGCAGTTTGAGCAATTATCAGTTCTGTTGAAATAGCAGCGAAGTCAGCTGTGCTGAAATCCCCGTGGATATGGTTTTCATATTGTGTGTCTGGGGGCGAGGGGGGGAAGCTGCTCAGCAGTCAGTTGTTACAGCACATGCCAAGTTAGATCCTTGCTGCTGCTGTGGAGCTGATGCTGGGTGACATGAGCAGCATCTGAAATGACTAAATATTTGACTTTTCTTTTTTAGTGATGTCTCTCGACACCAGGAAGGGTGTTCGTGTCCCCACTGGGGCAGAGGCAATTACTTGTGTCTGCAACTTTATTTGAGAGTAGTGGTGTATGTTTGCAGTGATAAGATCTGTAATTGTGGTGGCTTTTTATGTCATGTGCTTGCACAAGGACTAAGAAAAGTCAGATGTGTAGGAAGGGTAAGTGTTATCCTCACCACAGGAGGGGAGTTGGGACCAAACCTCCTCTCAAGGTGACCCAATGCAAGCTGATGGCAGAGGCGGGCCCCTGGGTGCCTTCCCATGCAAAGCCTTTAAGTTCCATGAAATTTCGCATCTTCCAACAGAGATATCTCTGGCCCCGAGTCTTGAAGACACAAGGGCAGTCATAGATGAAATCTTGAATTTTGCATGGTGTGAATCGCAAGTTAAAGTAACTGAAGCTCAAGTGGTTGTGATGCAGGCTTTATGCAGCCCACTAATACCGCGTTACTTCTGTATTCCTTACATCATCATGCTAATGAGTAAAGTTTATCTGTAAAGTACTTATGCATAAGCTTGTGGCATTGGTGAAGAACCACTCTAGTTGGTAGAATAGTAATAAAATGAAAGTGAGTGAACACCAGGCTTGATGTAAGTTGCCAAGGGATGATGAATGTGACAGGGTGTTCTGACATATGGGTGTTATGGAAGGTTAATCAGCATAAAAGCATATTGGTCTCTGGTTTAAGAATAATTTAAAAAACTCCTCTAAAGTGGAACAGAACAGACTTTACCAAAGGTGGTACGAGTGGTGGAAGCATAGAAACCGCAGGGAAGCAGCTGCATTCTTGGGAGTTCAGCTTTCTGGGAGTGGGAATGGGAGCCACTGGTTCTTTTCATCTCTCCTTGGACACTTGGCAAGACGAGTGCCCAGCAGTGTGCCGAAAAGCCCAAGTGCACGGGTTCAGTGCCTCTGAGATCCAGACTTTGCTGCGGCTGGCGAAAGACCATATTTCAGCTGATTGCTTCCTTTAATGCCAGTCTGATCTGGAAAGCAGTCATCTCCTCCTGGTTGCCATATTGATTCTAGAGTGAGATTTAGCATTTTGGGCTGCCTGGGGCATTTGCTCCTGTTACAGTATTGGTTTTGTTTGGTTTTTAATAAGAATAACATGCCTTGAGAAAGCATTATCTTTATAAAATGCAAGGAGGCTTATTCCTAGGACCTGCCTTTGGGGCTCGTGAGCTTGCACAGAGATGCTGTACCAAATTCTTTGTGGCTATAGCCAGCGCTGCTACCAGAGCCTCCAATTATTCTGCTTCACCGCGTATTCAATGAGTGGAACTTAAATGGTGCTTTGCTTGTTGCTACTGACTTTCATTACCTATTTCCAGAGGCTGAGCTGGGAATGGTTAAGAAAGATTGGATCAAATGACAGCATGTATTTTTGGAGGAGGTCTTGGATTCTGTGCCTGGTGCCCCACTGCAAAAGGCACACATCATTTAGATATTGGAATATGTCTGCGGTTCGTTTTAACTCTGGCCTTCGGTGCTGCTAAGGCAAATGTAGTGTAGTGCAGCAAACTCACACACTTTAAGTTTCTTTCTTCTAAGAGATCTGGTTTTATGAGTGAAGAAATACAGAAGTGATATGAGGAAGGGTCCCATAAGATTAAAATTGCTAGTGGAGGGTCACTGGTAATGCTTGTTCCTGTGAGGAATCAGGCATTCATGCCTTCCCTTCCTGCACAACGTAAAGCATTTCTCAGTTTTGCCTGTTTTCCCCCAGAGCTGGAACATTTGCACTGGGGCAAGGGATAGAGGCCGATCCTTGCAAAACCTCTGCAGATTCTTTGAGTCTGCAGAACCCAGAGTGCCCGGGAGTGCAGGGGTGGTGGAAATGGTTGGCTCAGTTGTGCGATGTGATGCACCAACGTACCAAAAATCCCCACTCGCTGCTGTGAGCGGCTTCCTGCCCATCCCCGTCTGACACGTGAACACCACAATTCCCATGTGTCAGGAATCTTAATGTGTTTTCCTACCTCTGTGCCTGGGTATGAATGTCCTCAAGATGCAATTTTTCCAGCTCAGCCTTCAGAGTTGTTCATTGTGCTGAGCTGCAGCGGGGTTGCCACTCGGCTACCCTTCTTGTGCCTTTTGTCCTGCTTTTCAGACGACTGGCGTTTTGGGAAGGGACAGTCCCTACTGCCGAGCGAGGAACAATCACAACTTGGCAAATCTAAATGGGTTTTAATTTGCGTCAATATTCTGCAGCGAATAATCGTGTACATTTGTAAACAGAGGGCAAAGCTTTCCTCATTTTAAAAGCTTACTTGTGATGAATAGAAAGTACTCTGGTCTTGTCTGAAATCAAATTGAGGATGTGCTTATTGAAGATGTCCTTCACTTGCTTCAGCAGCGGCGGTTGTATTGAAATCTGTGAAAACAAAATGAGGGCCTTACCCCAGAAAACTCACAGATGAGAGCCTGTGATAGTCAAGGAAAACTTGGAAATGGCCTTGAACTAGGTGTTGACCTTGAACTGTTGGTGAAAGATTTAGGGTTAAAATATCAGTGGATTGTAATTTAGCATCAGTCATAAGGCCTTTGCCAGTCCTGTCATTCAAAAAAAAAGTGGAGAGTTGGCTGATTTTGTACAATTTGATTAAACAAAGAAGAGCTATATGCAGAGCCATTTCCAGCTTTGAAGGTCACTGTCAGACTAGGGATGGCAGGGGAGAAAATTGCTGGTTCAGTTCATCCCTAAGGTGCTGTGTTTCGGCTCCTGTGGAGCTCCCAGGCTCGGAAATACCTGTGCATAGAGTAAAGAAGACTCTTTCCTTGACAAAGCCATTGTTGTGCTAACGCAGCAGCGCTGTCAGTGGCAGCACGTGCCACGTTTACCCGTCTCCCTTTCCACCATATGTACAAAAACTTGAGCGTGGCTGCTCCAGAGCAACACTGGGCAAAGAGCAGCCTGGAGCAGTATCCTTGAGCTGAAGGACAGGAGGAAACGGGCCCTGAAGCCCATCTTGGAATTAATCTGCGCTGTGGAAAACATGTGAGTTAGAGCATTGGGTTGTAGTCTTGAGGAGACAGACCTTGGGCTGAATACCGGGAAATATTCTGAGCGCTGAGGCTGCCTTGCCTATGGAGCTATTGCTTATGGAGCTGGAAAAAGCAGCGTGCCTCGGGCAGAGGCAGAAGTGCTCTGCAGGGACGCTGCATAGATGGGGGTGTAGCACACAGAGGGTAAAACTGAGCAGGATCCTTGTGTAACCTGGAGGAGTTTAAAGGAGGGGTGGTGCAAATAAGACCTGCTCTTTCGTTTGGGCTCAGTCCTACAGGCAGGCTAGGCAGGCGTTCCATGACTGATTCCTGATTATCAGCTGGTGTGCTTTGGGTAGATGGGGGAGAAGTGAAGAGGAGGGAACACTGTGGTTTGCTGGCAAGTCACCCGCTCTTTGATGCACTGCAGCAAAAGCCCTGTCTGAAAACTCTTCAGCAAAGAAGGACATTGCAGGGAAAGCAGGGGGGGGACAACGGTGGATGGCACACGACTGAAAGATGCTGCTGCAAGCGTTGTGACAGCCAACCCTGTACTCTGCTTCTCCCCCCCCATCTTTTAGCAAGTGAGTTGGCCAAGTCCAATGCATGACGTCTGCAGGTAGAATGCAGCGTCCTTCTCCTGGATGCCCTTCAATTGCAACGAGGGATGGTGCTGCATGGAGACATGTCCCCAGGGGCTTATTGTAACAATTCGGGTGAGAGGCACGATGAGGAAGCAGCAGGGCTCCAAAAGGTATATCAAACGGGGGTGACAAGCCACCACTGCAGCATCCGCTCTGCAGTTGCCTCAGCCAAGACATTATAATGTTCTAAGGACTAAAATGACAGCTGTAGCGCATTATGTAGCAGCAGTGGTGATGGAAAGTGTAGACCAAAGAAATGGAGCACTGCTGATGCAGTGCAGGTGATGCTGGGATTATTGTCATTGCAGCATGCACAGGGTATCTGGACTGTACCCCGAGGCAAACAGGAAGATGAAGAGCAGTTCATGCACCTTATCTACTAAGGACTAAAGCTCTTCAATTGATAATAGCCCTTTGGGCCCCCCCCAACAAGTATGCTGTTGCTGCAGAGGAAGACTGCAACCTGCAGGCCACCCTGTCAGATGCTTTGTTCTGCCCCTTTTTGGAGAATTACACCCAAAGTGGTAACCCAAGAGTCGGTGATGACTCTGGTGATCTCTGGGCCATGTGTGGAGCCCCGGCCACATTCTGCAAGGGCTCGGAGCAGTGACCGTAAAGGGGTGCCCTGTTCTGCTGCTCCTAAGCTGGACCTCTTGGCAGCTCGACTTGCTGGCCCAGCAGCAGTTGGCCACCTTGCTCTGGAAGGAGTTGCGAGAGCGTGGGGTAAGGCTTTTTAACTCTGTCACTTGCTTAGATTACCATGCATGCCGTTACTTGTGGTGCTGGTGAACTGGTAGCTTAGCATTGGAGAAGCAAAGAGACCTCACATGGGGAAAAACTTGCAGTGGTAAATTGTTTCTATTCTGAGCATTCCCGTGTAACACGCAAGTTGAATACATCATGCCTGACTGTGTTTCTGTTGGTAGGTAGCATTCATAATATTAACATGTAGCTGATGTTTGTTTTTAGACTCTCTGTTTTAGGAAACTGACTCAGATGTACATGTGATGAGTGTTTCTGGTGATAAAGCTGTTAACTCAGAGCCATGTTACGGACAATTTTGGTGTGTTTAGTCGTACAGACAACTTGCCTGGCACAATATTGAAGAACAGACACTTGAACTGTAAACATGGAACGGGCATCTGTGTGGATGTGCAGCTTGATTTAAAGTTGGACGAGAGTTCGGAGAAGGATGGGTTAGGAAAAGTATTTCTTCCCGTGGTGGTCATTTCAAGAGGAATGGAGGGGTTGCAGCGGCAGTAGAGCGAGCGTGGCCAGGCTAACAGAGCTGTCACTTGGCTGCTGCCCTTGCATTGCTCCTTGGGTGCAAAGGTGGACGCTTACTGCTGCATTGGCTTCCCTCCCCAAGCAGCTCTGCATGTGAGACTGCTGAACTCAACCCCTTTTCTTGCTGAGAACTCCGACAGCAAAAAGCCCGGTTTTCTTAAACTGCTTGACCAGAATGACGCTTTTCTCTCCATCTGCGAACAGGTGGGGAAAAGGTGATGAGCTTCTCCCAGGTGCCTCTGATGGAGACTCCTCCACCTGCACCGTGACCATGGGCACCTGCAGAGCCCCTTAGTGGGGGGTTTCTCTCCACTGGCACTCCAGGTTGGAGGAGGAGAGGGTCCCCTGTTCCCACAACAAGGTGTCCCTTGCGCTGGGTCCCAGCAGAGGGAAGCAGCAGCACGCCGAGCTGCAGCCACGCAGCCTCGGCTGCTCCGGGCTTTCAGCTTTGGTGTCATTAAAGCAAACAAAAAACCTTCCCCACAACGCCTTGCCAAGAAAAGAGGCATTTCTCTTACTGCTTAATGATAAAGCCTTTGAGTAGCGGGGATTTGCTACCTGTAATTGCACCAGCTAATCCTACTAGCAAGCTTTGTCCTTCACCTTAGGTGCTATTCTTAGTACAGTCCCTACTGGATTCTTGACAGAGCAAATGCTAAGGGTTGGTCTGTGCATTTGCAGAGATTAGTTAAATGAGTGAATTGGGAAGCATTTTCCCTCTCTTAAAGAGGCAAAACCATGCAAGAGATTGACGGAAACCCTGCTTTTCTGAGGGAGGTAAGTCAAATACTGATGGAAATGCTGATGGATGAAGCCGATGAACTGACTGCCCGAGGGAGTGGGCTGAATGACTGAAGTTTCTTGTGACTCTTTGCTCTTGTGACCTTAGTACAAATTTCTGTCTTTTGTCTTCTTGCCTTTTGTTGTGAAGCTGGCTCTCCAGCTCGCTGCTCTTTGTACCATCAACTAATACACAATCCCTGTGCCACCCAGGCCCTGCTCTGGCGTATGTGACATCGGGGGCGAGTGACGCAGTCCGGGAGGAGATTAACGGCTGTTTGAAGAGGTGTCTGCCTCTTGGGGGGGTAATGTGACTGCTGTGTGCACTGTAGCGTTCTTTTCCCCGAGGCTCCAGGAACAGGTTTTGCAGAAGAGAAGCAGAATATGGCAAAGTGCCTCAACTCTGGGCTTTTGCAGCCTTGTGAACTTCAGTGTGTCTCAGTCTGGTGGTGGTACAGGTCCTTTTACAGTTGCAAACCATGTGGATGTATGTGCACCTGGCAGTTATTGCTGGATGCTCGGCTCAGAGATCTGGGCTGTGTGTGTGTGTGTCCTTGCTTCAGGTTCTATCTGCTCAGGAGGGAGAGAGAATCTTACTAAGACAAAAATCCTGATGTTGCAACTGGTACGTGTCTGAGCAAGGCCAGAGAGACCGTCAGAGTGGAAAAGGCACTTCAGTCTGAGCAGTCAGATGTTTCAGTCGTCACCGAAAACAGCCTGGAATGTCATCCCTTGCTCTGTGCTTGAGCTAGTACGGTTCCTTACAGTAATCACTCCGCTTCTGTTTCCTGTTTCCGCAAAAAGGGGACATTTCACAGGCTGTTGTACCCACAAAATGGTTCAGGAGGAATCTGTCAGCGTTCTTGGAGATCGGGGGCTCCTGGGAGATGATGCTTTTGGGCTGTTCAGACAGAAGCAGTGCAGGAAATTAAACAGGACCTGAGTTGCTGTGCACTGGTGGGGAGGCTAATTAGCACGTGATGTGCAGGGGTAGGTTGTGTATTAGACCATTACCTGTGAGGTGGTCTTTCCTTGTATCTTAAGATATTTTGTCCCTCTTGCCTTGACAAATCCTCAGAAGTGTTTATTGGTACAGAGTGAAGGAATGATACGCTTAGACCGCGATCACGTCATCGTGAGTTGTGTTGGTGGATGAAATGTGTCTTCATACTCACAGACTGTGGCACGGGAGAAGTGGCTGATTCGGGCTTACGCTCCCTCAGCATGAGCCAATATTTGTTGCTTTGACTCCCGGTAACACGGGCGGTGCAATTTTACATACAGATGGTTAATCCAGCCCTGCCGAAGCGCGGCATTCCCTTTGCTAAGCTGAGGGAGCTTGTTCAAGCACATGGCGCTGTGGTTCAGTGCCTTTTTCTGCTGAAGTTTCCCGACTTAGATGCGACCCGAGGTATTTCCGCAGTGGAAGGTGTAGAACAGGTTATTGAGGTTTGTCAGGTTTGCATGAAGACCTTGGGCCGTGTCTCAGCCGTGTTTTACTTTGCCTCTGAGAAACGCTCATGACAGGAGGTAAAGGGACCTGTTGAGTGGGACAGGCTATTTATACAATAAATACAGCCATGAACACAGTAACTGTGTTATATGTGCAATATTTCTGTTTCTGGTTAACAGGCGACTTTGCTGCAACTAAGGTAGCTGGATCCTCTGCTCATTACAGGTGGATGGCTATAAAGTCCTCTACTTATCTACCCTTGCAGATATACATGTACTTTGGGGAAAGCCTGACTTTTTTTCCTGTTTACCAAGAATTTTGCCATCTAAATGATAAAGTGGTGTTTTTGAGGGAAGAGAAGTCACATATTAGTGACTTGTGACTGACAGTTTGCATAAGCGTTCATTAATTTGCCTCCATAGTGGGTAAAGGGTTGGGATAGGATGTAGTTCGGAACTTAAAGGAGGTACTGAGACATATCTGTACACAATACAAGTTTTGAACTATGCAGGATACTGTGGTTAAAGATAACTGTGAGGGTAAAATGTGAGTTAGAGGAGATTCACATTCAGATCGTAGTTCCCTGGAGTGATAATTCAGTTAGTCTACTTGATTGCTGGGATGAAGCAGAATGTCAGAAAGGTGATTCACCTTGATTTGAAGATAAAATCATCTGCCATTTACGTAGGTACTGAGTTTCAGTCCCTAATGCAGTTGCTCTGCTTAGTTTAAGCTGAACCTGTGGTGTTGGCTTTTAGCCACCGGCTCCTCTGCCGCTGTAAAGAACAAGCAGCAGCATCCAGCATTTCTCTCTGCGAAGAGCCTCCTGCCCTGTAATCAGGCTGTGTCTGAAGGCAGTTTGGTTTAGCAGCAAGGGCACTATCGATGAGACCGGTTCAAGTGCTCCCCAAGTGCCAGCAGAGCCCTAAACGCTCAGCAAGAGAACAAGCTGAGCTGAAACGGCAGCAGGAGCCGCTCAGCTGCTGTTCTGTGCCCTGGAGAGCTCTCATCAGCCAGACCCATCCTTCACGAACCCGGGTGGACGGGATCAGGGGTTTGAAGTGGTGACGGCTCACGCAGGTTCGAGGCAGCAGTTTCCCGTTGTATGGCAGGGTGCCGGTCCTTCTGCCAAAAAACTGTTTAGTCATGGTGCCAGCGTGCCGGTGGGAAGCCTCGGATTGCCGGCTTCCAAATGTGTGCACTCAACAAGGTCATTCAGCTTAATCTTTCTCTTCAACTGTAAAGTGTCTCAGTTGTCTGGGAAATGACAAAAATCCCCTTTTTCCTATTGTGGTCCTGCCCAACGATGAGTAGGAGCCATTAAATCTGCTTGGGGTCTGTCAGACTAATACCCACCCCTGCTTGGCACATCTCAAACATTTAGTTTCAACCCTATTTTTCAAGGGAGCTTCCAGGCAAACCCTAAGCTGTGGTGGTACCACAAAGCCAGCCCAAAGGAGCCCACATGTGGCGCAGAGCTGCCTCTCGTGCTGCAGAGCATCCCTACCCCAGCGAGCAGCACTGCGGCGTGGTGCAAGGATGTAGATCCGCTCTGGGCTGAACTGGCTGGGGGGATCGCAAAGCCCAGAATGAATGGAGGAAAGAAGTAATGTCATGCACACAAGAGTAGAAATTCATTCAAGCTGTCCTTATGCATCCTGGTTCCTTCAGGCCACATTTAGTCTTTCTAGTTATTGTTCCCTTTTATGTCATGTTGGGGGACGTGTTTGTTTTATTCTGGCTTTTCCTGTTCCTCAGGGCCAGAGCTGCTGCTTTGTCTGCTTGGCTTATCAAAACCAGCCCTAACAGTGATGCTTACTGAGTGGGGGCACTGACCTTTTGTGAAAACGCATGTGTTTGTAGCACTTCCTGAGTTAGGGGTACATCAGTTACCATTTGTGGCCACCTCAGCAAGTAATCTCTGGTTATTTCTTATATAAACCATAGAAACTATTATTATTACTTGATTTAATTTTGTGCAGGTTTTTCTTATAATGGATGGTATGATTCTATGGATTTGATGGGTGAAATGTTTGACTTTCTCAGGTTGGTAACAGTGGAGTCATCCAGCAAGGCAGCAGGGCTGCTCTGAGCTTGTGCTGCACTGAGTTGGAATCTGTCCCTGCAGCTTGATTAAGAAAAGTAAGTGTGAACACTCGCTGATATAAAAGGCGAGGAAAAATATCTGCATTGTGCGAGTGGCGAGGAGGCTGCTGCAGTTCTGTCTCTGTAGGGCTCGTTATTAATTAGCTGTGTGCACAGTAAGTGCCTATCTGGAGAATGAGTGAGGTGCCTCAGCCTCCCTCTGCAATCCTACCATTTGTCACAAAATTGGGGGGGAATGCATTTGGGATGGGTGGACTTAAGCTGCATGGGCTGGCATGAAGAAAGCCTCAGACCCTGCCGGATGGGTTTGATTGTGTGATTCAAAGCTGGGGTCCTGCACCGATGGGTTTCTGATGTCCTTGCTGCAGTACGTGTCTGTTGCCAGTTCGCTTTTTTCCAGTTACCGCAGCCTCGGATGTGACTGCGAAGTTGTGGGTTACATTCTTCTGCCAGAAAAGAACCCTGCAGAAATCTTGTATTCTTCCTAAAGTGGGCTTCTTGCAGTGAAACAGATTAAATTCAGCCCTGGCATGAAGTTGAAGTGCTCCCGTTCAGTGTATTTCAGCTTCGCTAAAATCAATGATGTTGCACAGGAAGAAATCAGGTCCTGTACTGTCACAAATCGCTGTGTCTCATCTCCCTGCGGTCTGACCAAGGGTGATGGTCAGTGGTACCCACACTGACACCCGAGGGCTGGAATGGTCAGTGGTACCCACACTGACACCCGAGGGCTGGTGATGGTCAGTGGTACCCACACTGACACTCGAGGGCTGGAATGGTCAGTGGTACCCACACTGACACCCGAGGGCTGGAATGGTCAGTGGTACCCACACTGACACCCAAGGGCTGGTGGTGGTCAGTGGTACCCACACTGACACTCGAGGGCTGGAATGGTCAGTGGTACCCACACTGACACCCGAGGGCTGGTGATGGTCAGTGGTACCCACACTGACACCCGAGGGCTGGAATGGTCAGTGGTTCCTAGCGCTGACACCCGAGGGCTGGAATGGTCAGTGGTTCCTAGCGCTGACACCCGAGGGCTGGAATGGTCAGTGGTACCCACACTGACACCCGAGGGCTGGAATGGTCAGTGGTTCCCAGCACTGACATCCGAGGGCTGGCTTCCCCTGTTGCCGGGCAGGCACAGGAAGAGGCGTTATTTGGGCTTGTCTGGGCTTGTTCAGGCCTGAGCCTGCCTTTGTCTTTGCGATCACAGGGATCCCAGTGGATCAAAGAGGATCTGCCTCTGCAGTCTGCAGCTGTTTTGCTCTCCTTGAGAGACCCCAGCACTGAATCTACTAAACCAGAGCCTTTCTGACCACCTCTGTCCCTTCAGGTAGGTGCAGGCTGTTTGTACTTGTGCTGTCTGTATCTGCCTGTGTCACACTCTCTGCCAGCTTTTCTGCAGAGCTGTTCTTTCTTTTCTCTCTGTAGCCCCCTTTCTTCAAGCCCTTCATACACAAATACACATTGAAGTTGGGGATACTGGTGAGTGCCTGGTTTTTGAGGGATCCAAGAAAGTAATAGCACCCAAAAAAGCAGCTCTGTGTGTGCTCATACTGTCTGAATGTGCTCAGCTGCACCCGGGAAGCTGAGAATGCTGCTGAGCAGCTCGAGTGTAGTGAGCAGTAAGTGATTTGGGGGAGTTAATTGTTTGGTTTCTACATCCAGGAGACAAGGTAACTGAATTAGTGTGGTATTAGCCACTCTGTGGTTCACTGTCATGCCTAGCATGACATAGGGGAACACAGAAGCTGGATGCTTAATCCTTTGCCAGGAGCCCGCAGCTTGTCCCCTCCTCCTGCTACACTCAGCACAAACTGTCCTCTCCATCCTATTTTCCATCCTACCTCCAGTGTTGTTACCTGGCTCAACGTGTTTCCTTCACATTCCTTTTGTAATGGAAAGCATAAATAATACAGCTCAAATGCCGGTATCGCCACACGGGGGACAGAGAGTCTGTGATGCTGTGTTTGGCTTTGTCTCCCCGCTGCTCCTGTTCAGTTGGACCCTCTGTACCTGCCCCAGGGATGCTGGGTACGGGCAGCTCTGGTGACAATTGTCACCTTGTCACCTCACGCTGAGTTTTGTCCCGCAAAGGAAAGTTAACTGACCTATTTTTGAGTAGCTCCAGAAAGCTGAGGCATGAAAAAAATATTTGAGGAGTGATGTTGTCACAGTAACATGAGGCTGAAGTCACCGCTTGGGCAACTCCACTGGTTTTGGTGGAGCAATGTGGGGGATACTCGTTGCCCATCTAGGCTATAAAACCACAGCTTTTTGGACTGACATGCTAAAGTAGACGTGGGGCTACTGATGTCTCTGACTCTGGGTTTGTGATCTATGGCTAACGTTTGCGCGTTGCTTGGTTAATGAGTCACGGGTGCTGAAGTGCGGTGTACGGTCCTGGGCAATCTGCAGTGCACTGGACTCTGCCCAGGCCTCTCCCCGGGCACTGAATCAGCAGAACCTGTGAAGAGCCGGGTGTTCCTAGGTTGTACTGGCTGCTGCGGAGCAGAGCTGGCCGGGGAAGGGGCAGCCTTGCTTCCAGGAGCTGCAGCAGCCTTGCAGCCTCGCATGGGGCCGCACACCATGCCTCGCTGCTTTGCCAGTGCGCTGCTGGAAAGTACTTCTGTCTGTGGCATTCCTACCCAAAAACCGATGGCACTGCTGTAGATGTCGTAGCCAGCTCAACTGCTGCTCAGCTGCTCGCAACCGTCAGCTGGTTGTGCAAGCTCCAAAATTACAACTTCTTTAAGACCCCTAAGATGCCCTATGGGGAGAACCAATGTTTATGGTATTTGACAACCCCACAACAGGTTTAATAAAACATTTTTTCTTCTGTTTAAACCTTTGGGTGATGAAGTTCACTCTGTGTTTTCTTTACGTTAGATAAGATATGGGGAGGGAATTGTGTAAAGGGAAGGGAAGAGGTAATATGCAGTTAAGGTCAACGTGTGATATGTGACGATGCGTCTGCTTTGTTGGTGGCAGAAGCGCTGGGTGCTCTCCCAGCCAGTGAGACTGGACTACCTTGAAGAGCTTGCAGTCCAAGTGAAGATGCTGCTGCTGGACATCTCTGATCCCATCTGGGAGAGAAGAGCTGGCAAAAAGGTAAGGAAAGCTTTGTTAAGTATTTTAATTGCAAGGAGAAGAACAGAATTTACTAGAATGGAGTGACTAGAGGGCTTTTTTTCTTCATGTAAAATGCAATATGAAAGAAAGGAAGAAGTTGCACTGAATCTGGCAAATAATGAATTAAGTCTTTGGAAGAAGGTGGAGGTCTGGTGTACTCCTGTGTGTGTGCATGTTTCTCACTGCAAATTCAATAAGTGATATGTATATTAATTCCATGGCTTTATCTTCTTTTGATGTGGGGATTTAATATTGCTTAAGCCAGTCATATTAGCCAGGCCCAGGGAGATCCCAAAGAAGATTCACTTGGGTGAGATGTGGTAGATTTTAAAAATGATGCCTTTTAGGGAATGGGAGGAGATGGTTGCTCTAGATTTTCTTCGTAGTATCCTTAACTGTACCATGTTTTATGGAGTTTTTGTGTCAGTATTTCTTGGAGTAGGTGACAGTGACAGACATAGCTGTCCTGCAGATCTCAGTAATGTAATAACGTGAACTCCTTCCTGAATTTTCCCTGTTAGATCTGGGAGCTTTTGTGCTTCCTGCAGCGCAGGAAAGCTGCTGGAAAGAAGCTACTGAGAGCAGATCTGGCTTCCAGCTGCAACATGATCCCAGGGCTACGAAACTGCTGCTGCTTTTTCACTTGTCACCTGCAATAAGCCGAAAATAGCCTGTTACCCGGATGGCTGTGTCCCTCTGAGCTGAGCCACTAGCTGAAAATCAGTCGGGTTAGGAACGCGGCCGTCCTACGGTTCAAAATGCTAACCGATCTCAAACTACAACTCTAACTTTTTCCCCGTCATTGTCAACAAGTGGAGTTTTAAGCACGATTTTTACCTGTCTCATGGTGTTTTACAGAAACAAATTGCTTGTGCTATCTGTGCTCTCAGTTGTGCTCGTGACTCACTGCAGAGGTATTGTCCCGTTTCCTTATTAGCGGTGAGGCTGGCGGGACGTGGGGTGGAGTCGTAGCTGTACCAAGCAAGCCGGAACTGTCTGGGTTTGCAGGGAGTCTGAATCACGGAACAGGTGTCTGCACCTCTCCGGAGCCTCCGCTCACCTCACCTGGGGTACATCGGGTCCAGCAGCGAGAAGATGGGGTCACCTGGGAGCTGAGGTGGACTTGGGTACCAATGCCAGCAGCATCATCTGCTACCACAGAACCGTAAGAAATGGCTGTATATCTTTCCTATCTGGGGTCATGGCAATACCTCTCATAAAGAGAGTTTCTGACTAATAATAAAAGGTGAACAGGGGCTGTTAAGCAGCTTGTCCTGTGTTTGGGGAATTAGGATGCTCTAGGGAAGAGAGGAAAGTGACGGGAGAAATATGATAATAACAATAAGCATTGCTAAGAGTCACAGCCTAGAACCATTTTCTGGTTGATTTGGTAGCATATCGCAGGATTTGCAGTAGAACATGGGATAATACAGCACAAGTGTGGACATTTTTGGAGAGACTAACCCAAACCCCAGGATCCACGAATCATAGGAGCTGTACCAAATCAAAGTGAGAATTTATGAAATGTATTCTTATCGTAAAAAGGGAAGCCTGTCTGTAAGGTTATGAGTCAGGAAAACTGACTGTATTTGGAGAGGCAAGACACTTTGTCTCCTACCTGAAGGTTCATAATAGGGAAAACTGACACCTTCTTTGGGAGAAAGGAGAGAATTTGCTCTGCCACCACCACTAGTGCTTTGGCACAGCTTTAAGGTGATTTTTCTTTATGATGCCAGTTCATCCTAGCAAACACACTGGACTCAGCTAGACATTCCTCCTAATTCTGTGGTTTAGAAATAGGGTTGACTAAAACAGCCCGTATAAAAGGCATGGAGCATCTCCATCTACTTTTGAAGTTGAACTATCCAGGAGTCTCTTCCAACCTAAATCTTTCTGAAGTGTGAAAACTGTCATTTCATCATTTTTTTTGTTCAAACGTTCTCCTGTTGCTGAGCTTCACCCACCAGTTTCACTGTAATTCTTCGGGTGCCAGCTCAAGGCTTGTGACTAAGTCGGCTTAAACTCCACTTGTTGACAATAGGAGGATGACACAGTGCTGGCAATGAACTTGAAATCAATGTGCCTAATTCAATGAGGCTCATGGTATCACATATTTCAGCGATGACAAAATGATTGCTGCAGATCTTACCTGGCAGGGCTTTTTACCGTTCTTGGAATGCCGTATTTCCATAACAGGAGAGGATTCCCGTCTTTCACACCCACCGGCTGGTTTTAGAGAAGAGATTTCTGTATCGGCTGATTCCTTGTAGACAATTCCCTGGAGCAGAATGTTGCCTTGCGTGCGGTTGAGCGGTGCTGATGTGGCATGTGGCACTCCCTCTTTTCTACTCTGGGTGTTGGGCATGGGTTTTTTTGGGCTGCCCTTCCTGCGAGGCCTGAATACAAGGCTGGTTTTGCTGCCCCGTGTTCCCCCAGAGTGTTTAACAGTTACCTCCTTTCCTAAGGCACTAGGTAGCAAACAGCAGAGCGGAGCTAAAATGGTTTGAAATATGAAAGGTAGGATCACTATCCTGCTGCGTAGATATAAGCTTGTTCCCCAAAACATCTTTTCCCTGGCCTTGTCATGCTTAATTTTTGGTGACTCAAAGGAGAGTTTTGCAGTTCCCGAAACAGCAATTCTGCAGTCCCGTGTGCCCCAGAGGAGGATGAAAGATGAAGTATTATGGTATCTCGCTCTTCTGTACCAGATTGTTTTGCTCTCTTATAGTTGTGCTTGTCCCTGACCTGTTAATTGCCTTTGAGATACTCTGGTTTGTTCTGATCCTGATGGGAAATGCTGGAGGGATGATGAGGTCATTGTTTAAACAAGACGGCTGGTTCCAGATTGGGCCACATTTTCAGGGCAAGAAGGTGGGTGCTGTTGTCAGGTCTTGACTTTTGATGTCTTGGAATTGTTTGCTTTTTTATTTTCCTCAGGTGAGAAGGTTACGGTCAAGAAGTGATTTGTTAATTAATGGGTGCTGTCTCCTGGGACGCAGGGATGGAACCTTGTTCTGTTATCGCTGTGCCTGGTGCGTATTATTGTTCTCTGCTGTGCTGGTTTGATGGACGTGCAGTTACAGCTCTTCACCTCTGTCAGTCTCCTTTGATATTACATAGAGGGCACGAGCTTTTTCCATCACCAGCATTGTCATCCTCTACAATAGAAACCACTGAACTTTATCTCATGACTCTTGCAATAAACCAAACAGGTTTGTCTTGGGTTTCTATATGCCCTTTGAAAAGACATACGCACCCAAATTCTGGCCATTCTGAAGGCTCTGATAGCCAGGAGGTGGGAATTTTAACATCTGCTTTTCAGTTTGAAGTGTTTCAGTTCTTTCATTTGGTGCTTGTGCCCTTCTTTGCAGAATGGCAGGTTTCTGATACTTATTGGATGATCAAAAATATAATTTGAATGTGACCAAAACAGAGTGAGAGCAAGAAAGTTGAGCCTTAGCTCTCTCTGTCTTGCTATCCAAACACTAATCAAATTCCTGTGTTTTCGAACTTGTAACCTGGTGCATTAGGAGCGAGGGCAGAATATACAGATATAGTGTTAGTAGGGCATCAGTGAGAGAAATTAAAGGCTGAAGAAAGCCAGTGAGCTTCTAGCCATGCAGCGTGTTTCACCTTTACACACATATGTTGCACAAGAGGCCCCCTGAGTGATAACCTGCTTGTGAGGCTGTGATGCAAGGGTTAAGGAATTGCTTTGCCCTGAAGGTTGTCTTACATGTTCATGTGTTTCCAGGAACTGAGGATTGCAGGAGTGCCAGATAACACCCAGTCTTGTGCATCTCAGGTTATTCCCCCTGTATAATAAGAAACTCAAATGGCTTTAGTATAAATAAGTATTGCTCCCTTTTTCATTTGTTTTGCAGATGGTTGTATTGCAAGTGAGTTCTCTTTCTAACATGTCATATGTGTGACCTGAGAGCAGAGCTGTGCAGTCAAGTGAACCCCCCAGGAGCTGAAAAGTTTTGTATCTTAAACTGTTAAGCATCTGGAAACACTTTATTGTTCCACTCTCTTGCTTGAGTGCTGTTGTGTGAAACGTGGGAACTCTCTGCGATAAATACGATTGCAGACAAGTAAGCTGGGTTTATGTTGTTAATATTTGTAATTCCCAGAGGCCTTAACTAAGACTGGGGGTGAGGGGCAGGGTAACTGTCAATTTATGGTTTTAAGCCTCCTCTTGCTTGAAAGCTGTTTTCTTTAGAACTGCTGCTGTTGCTTCACGGAGTCTTTGTTTGTCCCCAGCCTCTTGCCTTCGGTGAATGAGAAGAAAGGATGAGCTCGAACAACCTGTCCTAACCTCCCTCCTTGCGCGATGCCAGCTGTGAGTGTTTCTTTGGCAGTGTCTTAGCTGGTTGTTGTGAGCAATAGTCAAGGAAGCAATCAGCAAGTATACTGCCCTAGAAGTGCTGCACATTGTTGGGCCTGCCTCAGATCTCTGTGGCTTGAGAGGCGGATGGGGATGCAGGCTGGGATGCTGCCCAGGTGTGCGTGTGGCACTGGGGTGTCTGGTGGAGCACAGGGGTAACGTGAGAAACGCCACGGGATGCTTGATCACTGCATCAGAGACAAGAGACGAAGAAAAGAGAAGATAAACACGTTGCAAGTTACTTTGCTTTTTCTTTGTCCTTCCCACACGCATCTTCCCGGGAGTAAAATATTGTTAGTAACGCTGCAATATTGCAACACTCAATATTGGGAGAAGGGGCTGTTTTTAGGAAGGATTCATCTGAGCTTCAACCTCAGGCTGGTAATGACAGGTGAACTTGGCTTTGAGCCTAGTGTGGGAGCAACTCGCCTGTAGTCACTGTTTCTCACATGTAGCCCATGTTAAACTCCTAATTTAAATTTGAAATGGAAAACTATCACAACACTTGGGGCACACTTCAATACATTGATTGTGCTGGCTTGAATCCAGCGGTGTAACTACATTCTGCCTGCAAAAAATACTCATTGCTTGTGGCTTTTCTGAGAGCTCCTGGCTTGAGTTCTTGTGTGATCTATGCAGCCTGAGTAGACATTTTTGCTGCTAGTGGAAAACTGCCTAAAATGACGAGGCATCTCTCCTTGATGAAAGCAAAGCCATTGGGTTTGCTAAATGGATCCGGTACAGTGCTCTGGGGTAGGTGATGAGTGTTTTCTCTTTCAGCGGTTGTGTACACGTGCTCTGTGGTCCTGGTGCACTGGTGATGGGACACGGAAGGCTGCATAAATCCAGCAGGTTTTACACTGTCGCGCTTGCCTCGGGGCCGTTCTATCCCAATGGCAAGCCTGCCAACAGCTGGAAATTTGTTACTCTTAGCAGTTGCCTGTCATGTTGGTCTGGTTGAAGATGATAAGGGGACTGCATATTTCAGTCTCCCAAGGATCATGAGGAGCCAGGTCGGAGCAGCAGCTCACACGCCAGAATTAGTCGTCAGATGCTGAAAGGAGCCCTGTCTGCCTGGGAGGGCGTATTTCTGTGGGATGCTGAACAACAGAGGCAGGGGAAGCAGAATAAGGGTGGGTATTAATCTAGAAGTGGCAGCAGCAGAGAAGGTCTTGCATAATCAAAATAAAATAGGAATTCAGGCAGCATTTGTAAATTCCGGAGGGCCTAGCATAGTCATAAAACTATGAAGCTTTGCTTTGTACATATTCTTTATAGCTTCAAATTACTGTATTGGCTGGTTCAATATATTTCAGTTCTGCTTCTAGAAAGTCTGTTCTCCATGTGTAAAATGATCCCACTACACCGGACATCCAGTGTGACCCTCACGTGTCAATGCCAGATTCCTCCTAGTTGACATGGCAGTACCTCGTTGTTCTTGTTACAGAGCTGTCTTGACCCCTGTGTTTGCCAAATAAACCCTTTCAAATCTCCAAAAATCATTTTTCTGAGAAGAAAAGCCATGAGACTTAGCTACAGTGTCTGAATGTATTTAACTGTCTTGTTGCCCGGTGTTCTTAGTAGATGCATAAGGAATGTATTTTCTTGTGGATTTTTTGCTCAATTCTTCTAAATCTATTTGAAGAAGTTGTTGTCTGGAAGGGGCAGCTACTGAGAAATCGTCGTGAAGGCCGTTGGTGATGATTTTGGATTTCTTGAGCAGCCCGAGGTCTCTTTCATTAATGCTATATGGAAAGCTGTCTGTACTAGTGTCTATCCAAAACAGAATAGATGGGGTTAATGAAGTCAAGGATTAGGGCCTTAATCTGCACCGGGGCTGCTAGAAATGTAGATTTCTGTCACATGCTAGAAAGAGCAACAAAGGACAAACAGGATTTTTGCCTCTCTCAGGATCCTGCTCTGAACGGCTGCCCCGGCTGCCTTGCAGTGAACCCAGGGATCGGGTGGTGGCTTAGAAAAATGGTCTGGTTCTCCTGGAAATGAAGAGCTCGGGTACTGGTAAAGCTGCTCTCTGGCTTTTTCTATCATGTTACAATTCCAGAGTTAGGTTTATGTTTCCAGAGAATCAGGTTTGTTACCTTTCGGGTAGATCTTCTCTTATACACGGCATTTTATATGGGAGTAGCCAGGCCATGCAGATCTGCACCAGTGAAACGTTTTGCACGATGTGTTTTAATTTTACATTCCTAGAGAAGGGGGTAGAAGTTGGGGGTCTTATTGCCCCCAGGCTGAGCCCTGAGAAGCCAATGAGTTCAAGAAACAGTTGTACCGACTTTCTCGAGAGGAAATGTATGGTGATTTGAAAACTGAACCATTAAAGGGGTTTTGCCTAAGCTGAGACTCTAACGGCTGATTTTTTTTTTTCTGGTTATTTATTATTTCTGTACACATCTACTTTATTTAAATGGGTGTGATGAAACTGGACTCTCAATTTTTTCCCAGGCTCCTACTTGAAACTATATCAATCTCAGCTGTGGGCATGATGCAGGGGTGGCAAAAGGTGACCAAGGTCCATCTGTTGGTGCCGGAGCTACCTGCCTTCAGCAGAGATGGAGACGTGGTGGAGAAGCACCTGTTAGAGCAGGACAAATATCCCTGCCTGGAACAGCAGTGACCTCTTGTGAGGATGGCTGGTTATGCCAGCAGTGGAGCGAGGTTATTCTGTTGTAATTGTGTCTGTGGCCTTAAAGTGGATGCGGTAAAGGGAGCTTGGGTTCTCTTGGCTGGGTACCGGGAACAAGCAGCTATAAATGGTGCTGAGTCTTCTTTGCATGTGTATGCTCTGAAGCTGTGATGTGAAATAGTGCCCTGTGCTTTAAGAGCATCTGAAGGTGAAATTCTCCAAGGAGAATTTTAAGTTTGTATGTTGCTTTACAATAAGCTAATGGCTTAGATTTTTACGTCTCTCTCCTCCGAGCTACACACGCCTTTGAGCTGTCATGTATCTCTGCGCAGTTTTCACATATTTCTGTTCTCCGGACAGCTGCAGATTCCATGGGACTGAAGGTAGGAATGTGTGTCTGGGCAGAGACAGCTGCACCGCTACCCTGCAATTAGAAGGTAACAATATCAGGATGACAGGAATGTCACTGAGATGCTGGGTGGGGGATGTCTTGCACGTGCAGATGTCAAGAAAATGAAAGGCAGTAGGCATTTTTTAGTTAAAAGTTAAGGAGTAGCAATAGTGTAAAACTAGAGTTCATTCAAATACTAGTTACAACTATACGTAGTTGTAAAATTGCGTGTTCTAAAGACTGATCAAAAGGAGTGATGTAAAATGTCGAGAAGAACCCTTTCTCAGTGTGGGAGGTGGGAGTGTGAAACTGAAAGGGCGCCATGCCTGGAAGTGATATGCAAACACTGAACAATACGGGGGTTTGAAAGATGTTTGTCAGATGTGTTTTGTAGGGTGTGTTAAGATGGCTTCAGGGTGCTGAGCACAGCTTGGATGGGGAATAAAGCACCTGGTTGTACAGGGCAGAATAAACCTCGTTGAAAACTGGGTTCAGCAGGGATCCCTCATGGCCAGGGAGCTGGGAAATGGTTAACTGGTGTAAAAGAACAAGACACCTGAAACAATAACAACGTCCTTAGGAAACTCAGCACATCTCAATCCACATCAAAGGTACAAGGACCCAGTTGTCTGTGCGGAAGCCCCTGAAGTATCAGGCAAGTTGGAAGCAAAGGAGGACAAGCTTTTGACTTGCAAATTCTTTGAAGAGAGAGGGGAAAGCACTTTCCTACCGTATGATAGCGAATACTGGGTTGTGTCTGCTCATCGTTTTCTGCTTCACAGGGATGCTGCAAGAGTCAGTGCTGGCGTGTTTCAAAGTAAAGCATGTGGAAAGTAAAGATAACGTGGGTGTCACCTGGGGAGGGTGACGGAGCCGGGGAGGCTTTGCTGGCCGGGTGATCTCTGCTCCTGGTGTCTGACCCGCTGTGTCCTGGCAGTTCTGCGAATGCCGGGACACGCAGTTCTGGCCGGGCAGGCTGGGAGCTGTGCCCTCTCCTCGGGGAAGGTGTCAGCTGTGCCTTTTGGGAGACAACAGTTTAAAAAAAGCGCTTTTATTGCTGAATCGGCTCCTTCTGTCCCGTTGCACCAGGTGATCACGGCGGGTTGGGTTGTTTGTTTTAAATGTAAAGAAAGAAGTTTCCGGGCGGTGGGGGACGCCGCAGGTTCGCTCCGAGCGCCCCGGCGGGAGCGGCTCCAAGCCCCGGGCAGCCGCCGGGATTTCCTCCGGGGAGCCGTGCCGGGGGGGCCGGGCTCACATGACGGGGCGGGCCGGGCCGGGCTCCCGTAGCCCCGCATTGCTCCGCCGGCTCCGGGCTCTGCCCCGCCTCGCTCCTGCCCTGTCATCCCTTCCCTTCCCCGCAGCGGGTGTCTGTCTGTCCACCCCCCGCCTGGCTCTCCCTCCCTCGCCGCTTCGCTGCCGGGACCGCTGCCGTGTCCTTGTCCCCGTCCGCCGGCATGCCGGGGCCTCTGCCCCCCACCCAGCTGTACGCCTCGGAGCGGGTGGTGGTGCTGCTGTCCTGCGTGCTTTCCTTCCTGGGTTCCAGCCTCCTGGTTTGCACCCATGCGCTGTGGCCGGAGCTGCGGACTCGTCCCCGCCAGCTCCTGCTCTACCTGTCGCTGGCAGATCTCCTCTCAGCCCTCTCTTACTTCTATGGGGTGCTGCAGGACTTCGACAGGACCTCGTGGGACTGCGTGCTGCAGGGCGCCCTGTCCACCTTCTCCAACACCAGCTCCTTCTTCTGGACCATGGCCATTGCCCTCTACCTCTACATCACCATTGTGAGGGGCTCGCCCACGGGCACAGGCTTGCTGTGCTGCTTCCACGCCGTGAGGTGGGTGCTGTCCCGTGTCCCCGCGGGAGCAGGAGGTCTGGGCCCCATGGGTGCCCACCGTGCGGCCGGGGGCCACCGTGTCCCGCTCCGTGGTGAAGCGCTTGGATGGTTGTTTGAGTCACCTGCTCTGTTCTTGAGGAGAGCGTGTCCTTCTCAAGTTCCTTTTAAACGGGGATTTTGCTGTCGTTTAACTAACTAGCCCTGCTTATGTTTCTCTCTCCTAAGAGAAGAAATGGAGATGTAGAAAACTTAAATTTTGCTTAAGCTCACATAGGAAAATCTCTGGCAAGAGATAATGACTCTGAAAATCCTGGCTTCTGCTTTCCCTTCCCTCCTATAAATAACATCATGAAACTTGTGTTTGCAATACCTGTCTGCTGCTAAAACTCCTGTGTTTGGGATCTGCTTCCATGGGTTCCTGATTTCCCCGTGTCAGCCTGGTCTGTAGATCCTTCCCCTTTGCCCAGGCAGGTTGCTGTAATTCAATACTCACAGAAGAATGTGGCCGACAAGCGAGGAGGCTGCTAGAAAAGAAGGTTGTTTTGGTGTGTTTGATTGAGAGCAAGACAAAACAGACCACAGAGTAGCTTTGTGTCTCAGTTCTGCTATTTAGCAAGCTGATTTTCCACATCATGTTTAGTAAAAGCTTTAATTATGCAATTTGAGCTTGTGGAATCATGTGCTGAGCAAAACAGTGATCCTTCAGTCCTCTGTGCTGCCAAGCTTTTGCAATTAATTATAAGGGGAATGATCTGCTTTAAAAAAAAGAAAGAAGTCAGGGCAAGTAGTGAGTTTTCTTTGGTTGCTTAATCAAATATTTGTCAATATAATTTGTCAATATATTTTCAAACAGCATAATTTGGGAGATGATGGAGCTAGAGTTGATTCCAGGGAAAGGTGGGCCAGCAAAAGACATCAAGGCCAGGTGTGAATCAGAGGAACCTCAGTTCCTGCCCTACCTCTTCTAATTATTGCCTGACAGCCTGAGGAAGCCCCAGGTGACTGCTTATGCTGGTAGAGTTAAAATAAGATGCAGTGAGACAGTGAAGTTTGGGTTATTTGGCTTCAAGTGGATAGAATCGCGCTATAAGAATAATGGAGGGGATGGAGTGCCAGTGAACTACCAGGTGTTGCTTAAAGAACAGGAAAAAGGAGTCTGACTTCTTCATGGGCGTGCTGTCTGCATCAAAGATCTGATGCAAATCTGGCCTATTCTTAATTTTCCTGTCTGCTAATCACCGTTGTGTGATCTTTATCTGGAACTTCTCCATCTGGTTTCATGCTTCTCAGCCTCATCGGCTACGAAGTGTGAAAAGAAACAGGCAGATTCACTGAAATAATGTTGGCTGTAATCTGTGCACTCTTAAAACTGGAGAAATCCTTGAAGATTGCTGTGATCTTGCAACAGAGGAAGAGAGTGTCCAGGCAGCTTCCTCTGGGGGAGTTTGCTAGGTTTATTGTCATCCCTTCATAGCCAAAATAAATGCCATCTTTTGTTCTTGGTACCGATCGGCTGCACTTGCTGTGTTCAAGGGGTAATGTAGATGGCTTTCATCAAAGATCTGTTGCCGGTTCCTGTGTTGTAGATGACTCCTGTTCTGTGTTCAAACCTTCCTCCTGCTTTATGATCCGTATGAGAAGTCAGGAAACAAGAGAGGACCTGTTCTCTGCCCATCCCCTTGTGACACATCCTCTCCTTTCCTTCCCTGCGCTTTTATTGTTACCTGAGCACTCAATCATAAAATCACATCCTGGGCCTGGTGCTTGCAGATGGCTCCACCTCACACTTCTCGGTGCTTTTCTGCAGTGCTCTTAGCCCGAAAATCCCTTCGTGCCACGTGGACAGGAATGCTGCAACCCTTACAAAAAGATACGAGTACATGCATTAATTGCAGAAGGCAGGTGAGGGAGGAGAGGGCAAAAGGAAAAATGGCAAAGGGTGGGTGATGTTTTAATGATTTAAAGAGAAGTTTCCAGCATTTTCGTCTAGGCAAGAACCTGGGATGTGTGTATATATCTACATATATATATATTTTAACTTTTAAAATTATTTTCCACCTCCTCGCTTTATATGTTGCTAATGCAGCCATTGAGTGACCATAGTGTGAAGTCATCCTGAGAGACACTTTTGGAAGGGATTCAAGGCAGGATGGAGTTTTTAATGCGTGTTTCCTCTTCACAAGCAGTTAGTTACTCATGAGGGGCAAGTGTTGGTGTAGATGAAGGAATGAATACTCCTTTAATGTTGAGTATTACCAGAGGCTGTTTGTTCTTTAGCTGAGCGGAGCTGTCTAAATGTATGTTGGAAGTTGGTACCTGAAATTTCTCTTTAGGGAAATGAGGATGTCACACTGGATGTGAAACCTGTCAAACTGGCTCGTTCCTTGTTCATTCGTGTGGTAACACATCCACCTCTTCTTCTGCTGCATTAGAGAACTACAGGCTCTGGTTTTGTTTTGAACTTGTGCTGAGCTCAGACAAGCTCTGAAAGCAAGCTCACAGTTAGCTTTGAAAATATTTATGTAGTTATAAGGTGCAAGTTCTGACATCCAGAGTGTGAATTTCCAGTCTACCTCACTTGTTCTGGATTTCCAAATATCAAGTATCATTTGCCGGGTAATATCATCTTTGCTGTGAGAGTACTGGGTCCAAACTCAGGGTGAGGAATGGACCAGAACCCACCTTGGGATTGTTTCTTGCTTTGCTTTTGATAGCAATTGCTGTCAGCCTCTGAAGTATTTGCATTTCATGGTCAGGATATGCAGATGGTTAGAAGCATATATACACTTCAAAATATATATATAAATATATATCTTATATATTGTGTTCATAACTATGCATATGCATGTATATATGCACACATGTCCATGGAGTACTTGGGTACTTTGGTACTGCAAACTGTTCGCAAACTCTTCATTGTCTTGGATCCTTTTCTTTCTGGTCTTTACATATACCTTGGTTGTACAATACTCTGATTCTTCTGTTCCTCCGTTCTTCTAGACGGATATGAAGCACTTATATTTTCTAGTCCTTGGGAATCTGTTATTTTGGGGTTCTTAAGAAAAACCAAATCACTGGTCTCAGTTCTCCTTTCCAGTTTACTGAACTGGAGATGAAGAAGTTCGCTGAAACATCTGTTGACTATCCGGATTCTTTCTAACTTCATGTTGAGCTTGTAATCCTTTGTCCTTGGTGTTCGTTGTAATCAATCCAATACACTGTTTCAGTGCAAATTACTGGCTGATGTGTGGCAGTTTTCTTCCACATTCTTCCTTTTACTAGTTAGATAGATGAAGATTTTTTTGAAGTCCCTTACCTACTCATCCGTTATTTCCTAGTGTGGGCTCTCTTATCGTGTCTATACCTGCTTACACTGTTCTATTTGATGTCTATACCTAGGAGTTTGAGCTGGCTTTATCTTCTCATACAGTTCTTTCAGTTTCAGGTCACTGTGGAGATCATTATTTAGGCAAAATAGTTTTTTAATACAGTTCCTTTTTCTCGATGCAGGGCTTGTTGGTGCTTATGTCCCTCAACATGGTTTCGTTAAGGAAGCGCCAGTTCTCTTGAATTCTTCACCCTCGCGTGGTCAGTTCTTCCAGAAACTTGAATCTCTTTGAATCCCTAACCCTTGTTTCCAGGCAAATCACCGTCTTTACCACAATGAACCTTGAGTTGTGTAGAAAATGTTGTGGTGGTAGCAATGTTCAGAATGTTTTTAGAAAGCCTGTTCTGATAATAGCACGGGGAGGGCTTCCCAAAGCAGGACTGTCCTCAAATAACAGCACCAGCTTGGATTAGCACTGCCTGTCCTGAACTGAACATTGAAACAAAGCGTTCTGAACATGCTGAAAGGTTGACTCTGATTTTTTTTTTTTTACAGCATTATATTGACTTTTGTGAGTGGGTGAACCCAGACATTAAGAGTAGAAAATGGGGTATTTTTGAGACCGCATATCATGGGATTATCTCCGATTTTTTCATCTGGGCTGTGGAATTTGGGATGATCTGGTCTGGGCAGCTGCTGGCTGCCTACAGAGTCCGTGTTTAGGAGGAAGATCCTTCTCGTGTTCTCTGCAGCTGCTCCAGGCTGTGGGTGAAAGAGAAGCGTGAACCAGGGAGGTAAGGAGAGCAATGTGGAGATGGCTTTGGTTTCTTTGCACCTGGAGGGACCAGCAGGGTTACACTGGAACCTCAATCCGAGCACTCGCTGAGGTGTTTGTGTCATTTACTCAGTGTCGCTTGTCCCTCTTTAGGATTCACAGAACCTTTCTCTGAGGATGAATATGGGAAGGGCAGGTGATGCATTTGGTTGGATGCAGGGCAGTGTTTCCATTGAGGAGTAATTAGTGAGTTGCACATCACAGGCTGGGGCAGGCCTGTAAAGTCCTGGGTATTAACAGCTCCGAGAAAGGACTGAGTATTTTTACATTTGGGCTCGTGGAATTTTTCAGTTCTTGCTCATGGTTTTTTTGTGGGCAGCCCAAGGTGCTAAGCGGCTTAATTCACATGTGTCACCGCAGTTATTTTTCTTCTAAATGCTTCCCTATATTTGCCTCTACTGCCGAGAGAGAGAAGCCAAAGTCAAAACACCGCTCCAGATTATATGAATATGGCTCCTCTTTGCTCTCTTAGTTTTGTTGCTGTTACTGCCAGTGCTTTTCCTCAGGAAGAAACTTGCCTTTTGTCCTTCAGAAATTATCCTTTTGCTCCCAAAATATTGACTGCACCTCCATTTAAAAACAAAACCACTGATGGAACGAATGTTCCTGGCTTAACCTTTATGTTCCTGGCTTAACCTTGCTCTTCATGTTCTCTCCTCAGCTGGGGGGTCCCCCTTGGCATTACGGTGGCGGCGGTGGCTCTGAAGAAGATCGGCTACGATGCTTCCAACGTTTCCGTGGGCTGGTGTTGGGTCAACCTGGATGCAGAGGATCGGGTCTTGTGGATGTTGTTAGCGGGGAAGGTTTGGGAGATACTGGCCTATGTGACTCTGCCGGTGCTCTACATTCTCATCAAGAAGCACATTAATAGAGCGGTGAGTATTTTGCGGCTTTCAGCTTAGGTTGCAGAGTTCCTCTGTGATTGTACCCTCCTGTGCTCTGAAGGTTTTGCTGCATATTTAGGAGCGACACAGGCAGGAATTGCTTCATATCCCGCTGAAATGCATCCAGCCCTGGGAGAGGCGGGTACACCTGACTGAGCCGCCCGCGGCATCGGGACACGGTGACTTGGCATAAGAAGATTGTAAAAGCCTTTTGAAAACTTAAGGGGTTATGGGATGTATATGAGCAAAATGTAAGCGCTGCAGTACAAATTTAAACAAGATGCGAAGGACAAAATTCAGCTTTGATCAGTCTTCCACAGTTCCACTTGTACCAAGCCTGAGATTGGCATCTGGATTTATCTAACCTCAGTCGCTTTAGGATCTCTAATGATAGTTTGCTTATGAATACCTATTTTGCACTAGCAGCATGAAGCCCCATTTGGGAGTCTGGGTACTGCAGCGTTAGGCACCAGATGCATGCTGATGTTCAGCATCGTGTCCCAGCAGCTGCTCTGTGCTGTGTTGAGCTGCTCATCCCCATCCAGGAATCACAGTGCACCCAGTAGCTTCTGCCATAGGAAGGTCTCCAACCACCCTGATCCAGGGCACAGATCCCTGGTTTTTCTATATGTGCTGGTATAGAGAGGTTTGCTGGCTTGTCTGAATCGATGGAAGCCATTTGCTGACAGTATGGGATAGAAATCAGGCAGCAGGTTCTGCACAAACATACCGAAGAACTGGTTCATGTGGCTGTGAATTCCATGTGGAACTTGCTGGCTGTGACCATGGTAGAAGCCAAAAGTTTGAGTAGCTTGAGAACAATGAGCCAGACTGCTCCAAACATGTATGTGTGTGTGTATATATATATATATACATACACATATATATACATATACATATATATATAGATACACATATACGTATATATATATAGAGAGAGAGAGAGGCCTTCCCATGGCCAAACCCTTAGCTGTGTATTTACAAAGTGTTTGCCAGCAGCAATGGGGGCCAGGCCACTGGACCAGCAAAACTATTTAGTGGAGCACCGCGTTTTTTTTATATTGTTGTGACCTGGTTTCTCGGCAACTATGATGTTTGTTAATATAAAGCTTTAGTGGGACTCTGATAAGGCCCAGATATCTTTTATTTGCTATTCCTTGGCTTCAGGAATGTTTGCATTAGCAAGGGCAGAATGTGGCTGAAGACTGGTGCTCATAACCGTGTCACTTTTAACTTCCCAGAAGATGCAAAAATGTAGTTTGCTTTGGAAAGAATCCCTGGAGCTGAGTGTCCCATGTGTGTAGCTTTTTGCTCACGTTTTTGTCTCCCATGGAAGCACGCAGATCTCTCCGAGTATCGCCCCATCCTCTCAAGAGCACCATTGCGGCCCCAAACTTCGGTAGCAGATAAGAAATTGATCCTCATCCCAATCATCTTTATCATCCTCCGCATCTGGAGCACCGTGCGATTCGTTCTGACCCTCTGTAACTCCCCTGCAGTGCAAAACTCAGTCCTGGTTGTCCTGCATGTAAGTATTTGCCAGGAAATACATCAGAAGGAGGATGCGGGAGGGAGATAAGGCTTTGTTACTCTTTATATTGCTTTTTTGTTGTAGGATACAGCACGTACTGGTTAAAAATGTGTGTTGCAAAACATCTGCTTCCTTCTGGCAAGCCCTGTCTGGGATGCTCAGCAAGAACTATTAATATTTCAGCAGCATCTAGTGGCTACAGAGAATAACTGCAATAAAAGTGATGGGCAACGCCGGCTGCTGGCAGGAAAAGCAGGCTCGGCCCAGCAGGGCTGGGTGTCTGTCCTTCTGCAGGGCTGGGTGTCTGTCCTTCTGCAGGGCTGGGTGTCTGTCCTTCTGCAGGGCTGGGTGTGTGTCTGTCCTTCTGCAGGGCTCAGCCTGCTCCTCCCCTACACCAGGCTACAGAAACAGCAGCACACAACAGCCGTCTGGGCTGCTGTTGGGTGCAAGGCTGATTTTTCTGGAGCTGTTTTTCTTGCATAGGTGGAAGCTGCTGGCTGTCGGGCAGTATTATAGCTGGTCTGACGCTGTTTGCTCTCCTCTGGGGGTGCCTGTAGGAACAGGACTGGTTAATTCTTCTTCTTGCCCTTGCAGGGAATCGGTAACACGTTCCAAGGAGGTGCCAACTGCATTATGTTCGTCCTCTGCACGCGGGTGGTCCGGACTCGGTTGTTTTCCTCCATTTGCTGTTGCTGCTATGATGAGCTGCATTGGCCTTTGCAAAGATCAAACAGCTCCTGGCAGTGCCCAGAACCCCACAAAGACAAGGATGTGCCCGGTCCCGAACGGACGAAACCCCTGCTTTCCAGCACCTGACCGGGGCTGTTGCATCTCGGTGTCGATTTTGTTCTCGGTAAAGATGTAGCGTGAGTTTTACCTCCCACCCTTCCTATGCACAGTGTGTGGGTGGGAACAGCTGTCAGCAGCTCTCTCCATCATGCTCCTTTGGGGTGAAACCATTTATAGAACCGATCCGCTCGCCTTCCCTGCGCGTCTGTTACTCAAACCTGTAAAATGAGGAAGCAGAGCCCAGCGTTGTCTGGCCCACAAGGACAGGACACCAGCGAAAGCTGAAGAAGAGGAATTAGTGGCTCCTTCTGATGTAAAACACCATGCACACATAATTTCCTCATTATTGCACAGCTCAGATGTACTTAGCGCTCCAATTATTCCTCTGCCTTTGCAGCCAGCCCCAAAAAGAGGAAACAAAATTGTCACTAACTTGGCTTAAGGGGAAACAAAACACCAAAACCACAGAAAAAACAACCACCCCCTCAAAAAACCATTATCAAAACACATTCTGTTCTCTGTGAAGATGACTGTGAACTCTTTCCTGCCAGGCATGGGCTGCAGGATTTTAGCTCAGATGTTTTGGAAGGTGGCTGAGGTTGGGGTACCTTTAAGGAATGGGTCCATCGGGGGTTTGCAGCTGCCGCAAGGTGATGATGTCCCTGCACTTGAGCTGCAGCAAGAAGCCTGTTCTCCTGGCTCAGGACCAACCTGGCTGCGGGAAGATGGGCCAGTCCTGGATTTGAACTCTGCTTTGTTTTCAGCAGGTCCGGGATCATCCCAGAGTCCCACAGAGGGAGCTGCAGCCTGGGGAAAAGCACCAGTGGAGTGGCTGAGCCAGCAGAAGAGCTGCATGCAGATACCAGCTGCTTTGGTCTTGAACTTTGCTCAGGATCCTCTGGAAGACACTGTTTGGCTGCACTCCGACACTCTGGTCTTCCCTCCTTCCCTTCTCCCTGCACTCTACATCTGAATTGTTTGGGGTGTTGCTTTTCTGTCTGACAAGGCCAAATGTGTTGTGAGTTCTGGGATGATCAAATATCATGGTGACAGGAAAACTGTAGTAGCTGCTGAATAGGACTGTCCTGGGCATGGGTTTCAGTCCTGGTGCATGAGGCCTTCCAGGGAGCTCCAGACTGGCTCCTTTTCTTCACTTGAATGCGGACAATAGTGTCCAAACACGCTGCTTCTGTGGTGGTGATGGAGGGTTCCTCTTGATGGTTTATTCCTCCCCCTTGGTGGTCAGGGGTCGTCATCACCAGGGTTTGTGGTGCAGCACGTTTATTGCTTCCTGGGGAAATCTGAACTCTGCAGACTCCGATGGTGCTCAGGGTCCCTGGATGTGCCACCCGGTGTCCCACAAGCACATCCCGCCCCAGCAGCAGGAGGTGTCTGAGCGCCACAAGTCCTCTGCTCAAGCACAGGCTGCACTCGGTTCTTGCTTTGGGCACGTTGTATTGGAGCTGGGGAAGGGGTGGTTTTTTGTTTGCTCTTTGGAGGTTGTATTTTACCTTATTTATAGCTCCTTATTTGCTTGGTTTTTAGACATTTTCTCCAACTTTTACCAAATAAAGTTTTATTCTTTACCAAGATGTTGTGCTGACATGTCGTGGTGGGTCTCAGCACCTTGGAGAATTTGGATGAGAAACGGCTGCAAGATCTTCCTTCAGGTTTCTTTTGCATCTACCTTAAAGACTAAGGCATGTACAGAGAGACAAATCCTTCCTACCTATTTGTAGATATGATCCTCTTCCTATCTTTTTTCATATGTATATAAATGTAAACCTTTCGTGAGTCTGAGCAACCTGTTCACCCATGTGCATTGTTGTAGTTCACTTTTACTGGCCTGTTGCTATGAACTGTGCACAGAGCTCTGAGAATTGCGTACATGGGTCTTGCTTCCCTCAGGCTCAGTTGACCTTACGGGCCGTGGCTCTTGGTTATGTGAGATTAGAGATGTTGTGTAATCACGAGATTACAAATTGCACTTTCTCCAGACGAGGCCAGGCTGTAAGGTAGGTGGGACTAATGTTGAGGAGAGCTGGTGCCATCCCAAGACTTGCCCATATAAAGAAAATCCAAGTCATTGTGGGGGAAAAAAACCCTGTGGTGTGGGCAGGCTGAGCATTGCTTTGTAAGTTGTTGTGTGATTTCAACCCGTGAATGAACTTTCCTCAGAATAGGCTGAAATTTTGGCCATCTCACAGGGCTGGATGCAGCCAAGACCCCTTGTGCAATAAGTGGTGCTGGACCATGGTTGTATTCCCAACTGAATAAGGGACAGGAGGGCTGCACGATGCTTCCCATCTGGGATATCTGCTTTTATTTGCTGCAAACTTAACTAGTTGGTGTGGGCAGGTGCTTTCCCCAGGCAGGACTCGGTTAGAACTTGGTGAGTTCACCTCTAATGTACACACACTATCACCACTGTTACACTACTTACCAGTACTGCTGCTTACTTACCAGTTCCTTACCAATACTGCTGATTCTGATGTTGGTCATTGCAAAATTTCGTTCTCCTTCTTTCCTTTTTTGTCTTCTTGCCAAGACTCGAGTCTAATTGTGCCAGATGATCCCTGGCTTCAGGAGTGACCCAAGGTTCTGCAGTAGAGGAGGATTTGGACAATGTCTATTTTACTTAAAACCTAGAAATTTTGTGTTTTGTGAACCATCTATTTGCAAGAAAAGGATAAATCTTCCTGTTGCTAAAGCAGAGGAGCATGGTAAGTAATTTCTGGTTGTGCCACTACTATCTCGTCATGAAGAACAGTTACAGAGATGACACCAAGAGTATGGACCTACAGGCAAATAATTCCTTACTTCAATTATTATTTCACCTTGAAGGCCCAGTTGTAGTTCAGGACTGTGTCTGATATTGAATTTGCCTTGACTGAACATGCAATTCCTTCCCAAAATTGCAGGGAAAAGGCTGCTAATGTCACTCTTTTGGATATATATATGTACATATATATGCTGTGGGATGTGTCCTGATGGATCTCCTTACAGCAAGCATTGCAATCAGCATTCTGCAGTGTGGCCGATTGCCGGCTCCTCGTCTGACCAACGCTTTTCTGTAGCTCACTGCTGATGTTCTCCAGCAGATTTATTTTCCGGGAAACTAAGCTTCTCCTCTTAATTATTTTTATGAAATATACCAGGATTTCATAGGATCCAGCTTTGGGCTGGGTGTAGATCGTTCCCTGCACACCTGTGGGAACTCTTCCCATGGGGTGCACAAGTGCAGAGCTCAGTTAATGTCCTCAGGCAAATGTCTTTGGGATGAAGAGCAGGTGTAAGAAACTTAATTGAAAATGTGCTTGTAAAATTGTCTCTTTTTACTTGTTCCTGGCTCAGTTCTTTGCCCAATTCCAGCAGGATTTCAGCTGTTGAAGTTGTACCCCCACAGCTGCTTTGAAAGTCCGAGGAGAAGTTAATTCATCACACTCTCTCCTTTCATTGATTTTCTCCAATGCCAATTTTTACCTTACGAATGTCGTTACCAGGTTCTTGCTGTGACTGGCAGATATTCAAGCTGTTCAGCTGCCATAAGCAAATATTTAATCTGATAAAGGATTTCTGATGGCAAACATAGACGTCCTGTTTGGTTTCTGTATGTGTCAAGATTATTTCTTCAAGTTCAGGGAAGAAGTTTAAAGACCATGGTAGAGAATTCCCCTTTCTTACCGTTCCTGGTTATCAGAGTGGCTGTCACTCTGCAAACAGCTCCCAGCAGAATGATACCGTCTTTAAAGAAAAATAACATATTGGAAGAAGTTTGTCCTCCTTGTAGCTTCTCTACCCCTGGGGCAGGATGGCTCACTGTTTATTTTCCTTCTCCTGGCCAAATATCTGTGAAAGTGCCAACTAAATGAGTTGCTGAGCGAGCTGTGACCTGTTTGTTTTGGGGTGCTTTGAGCAACGTTTAGGGGCAGCACTGGAAAATCTGAGCTAGCTTGGTGTCTACATTCTCTGAATGGGAATGCAGAGGGAGGGAGAGAAGGGTGAAAACCATATTCTGGTTTGCACCTCTGGTCGGCTAAAACACCACGTAACACGTGAGGCTATGAAGCAGGAGCAGCTCCTGAAAGCCACACGAGTGTCCTTGGGCCCCGATCCACTAAAATATCCTATAAAACTGTGTCCTTGAGGGTGTTAACTTATAACAAAAGCAATAAATGACAAATGACAAATCCAGGGACTAAGTTCCAGTGCCCTGGGAGCAACAGGGCTCTGTTCCCAGCCCTATTTTTAGAGCAGGATGCTTTCACTTGGAGGAAGGGACGCTGCGGCCACTCAAGGAATGCGTGCGAGACTCGTGAACAGCTGCTCTTGCTCAAGAGAATGCTATTTTTTTAAAGCTGACTGTTAAACTTAGATGGACCAATAACAACACAGTCTGGTTCCAACTTCTCCAGCAGCTGGAGGTTATCTGTGAACTTTGCATTTTTGTAGAAATTATAGTTGACGATTAACCAAGTCTCGTACTGTTCAAAGTCTCAGCGTAAGAAGTTAATGCTAAGCCAGCAACGCGTGGTTTACCATGCGCATAGAGGGAAAGGAACTCTGGAAACACAGTGTGTTCCGTGCACTTTCAAAACTACAAATCTGAGAGGATAAACCTGTTCTCTACGAATGACAAAAGCGCCCTGAGCAAAGTGGTCTGTGCAGGGTGGGACGAGGAGCGGTATTTCAGCCCAGGGGCAGATACGCAGTTTGTGGCTGCGGGAGGATTGATGCAGTGCAGTTTTATCACTGTGGTCCATGGCCAAAGCCCTTCTGCACAGGCTGCTCCTGCAGAATGCCTCATTTTCCCTGGAACCAGCAGTTGCCAGGCAGCCTCTCCAGCTGCCCGTGAAATGCAGGGTGAAGCAGCAGCAGCTCTATTGCTACAGACTCATCTTTTCCCGTGTACATATTGCTAGGGAAAGCTCATTTAGCAACTTAGCACAAGTCTGCCCCTTGTAGCTGGACATACGAGCCTGTTTCCCTTGCAGCTAAGCAACAACTCTGTTTGGAGCCAGGATCTGGCAAAAGAACCTCTGACTTAGCGGAGACAGACTTGAGCAAGGAAAAGAAAGAGAAGCCACGAGGGCAGCACGCAGAGGAAAGGAATGATCAGATAACAACAGCTCGCTTCAGCTGATAGAGCTTGGCATTGGCTGGGTGTTTGCTGGAAAGTCACAGAGAGGGATTTTCTGCGTAGGGCGTTGCCATCCCCTGCATCGTCTGTTTTGGCTATAAAAGCCTGTGCTCGGCGTCCGTGACTCAAATGCCAAAATGAAGCGTAAAGCAGAGAAGCAGGACAGCTCTGGCTGCAATGAAGGTCCAAAGGGGGTGAGTATGCCAGACTATGCTTCCAATTACAGCCTCCGCAGGGATGCACACAAAGCTCTTTGAGATCTGCAGATACTTTCAGAGGAAGGGGAAGACCAAGATCTTTTGGGCTAACACATCCACAGCTGATCTCACAGGGAGAGCAGAGAAGTGCATGCTCTTGAGCCCAGTTTGTTTGCCTGCAGCGTAGCATTGGACTGATTATCTGCAGCTGATGTGTTATGTGACTTTCCCTTCTGTGTGTGAGTTTTCTGTCCTGCTTTGTGATCAGTTTTAGGCTGCAGGTGGATCCAAACGATCCATCAATATTTCATGGCAGCAGCTTTTAGAGTCTCGATGCTCACGTTATGCCAGAGTGCTGAATGCAGGCAGTTAACACCAGTGGCTCTTTCGAGCTCATGGGATTTGTTTAAGGAGAGCAAGGCAGCCTGCTTTTCATCACCAATGAGGGAATGTCAACAGTCTGCTCCTAGAAAATGCAGCTGGAAGCCTCCTGATCCTTATTCTGAGGTTGACTTGAATTTTAAACTCCTGCAGTGCTTTAATCTGTAGATTTCTGCAGCTGAGCTGCTCAAGCTTCTGAGGAATATGAGGAATACAAGGAGTGCCAGCAGCTATTTGGACAAATGTTTGATTAGGGAAATGGCAGGTCCTTCATGTGGGACCTGAGTGTTGCAACATAAAACCTTGTAGATATTAAGGTTAATGGTGGTGACAGAGAACGATACACATCTGAACAAAAATACTGATGTAGCAACAATGAGAAATATTACTGAACCATTTAAAAAAGAAACCCAAACCCCAGCTCAATCAACACAGTGGAGCCAGCCTGAGGACTGAATTGCAACAAATTATTGCAAAAAGGGGGTTGCTTGTGACACTGGGGACTGTGTACCCACAAACACACTTGGTGTTTGGTGCTGCTCCGGATGGCAATTCCACCCTTCTGTTTAACTGCAAAGTGCTGCTTTTCTACCCCACAACCAAGCCCTCGCTGAGCTCCTTGGATAAGTTCTAATTGGCTTCAGTGACAATCGGATTAGACCCATAAACAGCTTGATCCCGAAATGCAGGAGGCAGAACAAGGCAGCACGGGAAGCCAGAACAAATGAACAGGAAAGGGATTTTGTCATTTCATGCAAAATCTCTTCCTTTTAAAGTTTTCCTGTGCCAATATCCTGTGTTATTTTGCTATCCAATTTGCACATTGGAGAAAGAATAATTACATGCAACTTTTTTTCCCTGCAGGGTGGTATTTTGAGCACGATAAAAATTATTCACCATCCAAATGATCCATCAATACCGGGAAAGAGTAGAGTTAACTACTGTAATGACTGTGCAGTAAATGCCATTTATGCCTAGAAGCTGAACCTGCTTCTAAGGTGTTGTTTGCGTGTTTTCTCTCCTCTCTGCAGAAAATGACGCTTTTGCTTGCGCTGGTAGCGCTGATATCTGCGTTTGGGTCCTCTTTCCAGTACGGCTACAACGTGTCCGTGATAAACTCTCCAGCCCCGGTAGGTTGGACTGTGGAGTTGGACCATGACCTGGACGTGGGTTTCCAAAGAAAACAAGGCAGGAGCGTCACGGCAGATTGAGGGGGGTGTGGGCAGATGGTTGCACTTCTGCACACTTTGGAGCACCAGGGAACTGCGGAGAAGTGGTTTCCCTGGGAAGCAAATGGGTTGTTAAGCTGTTAGGACTTTGTGCCCAGCAGCGGCACAAGGAATAGCGCCTTCCCTTCTGGGAAGCACACACATCCTATAAGGCAGGATAACTTGTAATAAGTTATCTACCCTAGGCTTCTCCATCCCTCTCTTGCATTCATTCCCCAACTCAGCCATTCTGTTTCTTATCAAGAAAGCTGTGTAAAGCTTTATGGCATTTGTTGTTAACTGGCTTTTACAGCATGAAAATTTTGCTTACTGTGCTAAACACGCTCTGTGTTTTGTTCCAGTTCATGCAAGAATTTTACAACAGGACCTACTTGGACAGGAATGGGGTGCCTATGGACAGCAGCTTCCAGACGCTGCTCTGGTCGCTCACGGTGTCCATGTTCCCTCTGGGTGGCTTCTTTGGGTCCCTCATGGTGTGGCCGATGGTCAACAACTGTGGCCGGTATGTGACAGAGCTGTTTGACATCCCTCGCTTGCCCCACCGTTCTCTCCAGCTTGCCCAGCCCATGGGGACAATGGCTGTGTCACACACCGTGATTGCAATGCAAACGGGCTGACTCAGCAATACGTGTTGTCTCCCACACATATGAGCATTTATATGGTTTCGGAATGCTGAGATCCAGGCTGTGTGCTGGGCGCTGATCCACACACAGAGCGATGGTGAGAGTCCTGCGCTGGGTTCTGTGGTCAGGCCCAGCTTCTGCTGCTCTGCTTTCCTGAGAAACGTCGCTCGTGGAGCCTTCATTGCCTGCAGGAAGAATGGGACAGTTGTCGTTTATCTTTGATTAGTCTTTGGGATGGTGATTCATTTGAGTTTTGGACAGTATAACACCGAGGGGATCTATCTGCTATTGGAGCCTTAGGAGAAATGAACTGAACCCGTTTCCTTATCTATTACTTTGCAGAAAGGGCACTTTGCTGATAAATAACCTCTTCTCCATTGTTGCTGCAATCCTTATGGGAACCTCAGAGGTAGCAAAAACCTTTGAAGTCATCATCCTTTCTCGTGTTATCATGGGAATATACGCTGGTAAGTGAGAGATTGGATGGTAAAGGGAGAACAATAGGTATTTTCTTGGCTATGAAAAGGGGGTTTTTTGTTCTGACAACAGATGGTTTCACAGGTAGCACATTTTAGCCATACATCTGCTTAACAGTGCTGTATTTGAAAAACAATCATCTGCATGTTGCAGAAGTAGTGAAGATCTCTAGTAAACAATGGCAGCGAGACTGGAATTTGAGGTGTACAGAGAATGTGTGTGTATGTAGATGCAGTTATCCTCTGTAATAAGCACCTGCTGGGGACTGGAGCTCCAACAGCCAGGAAACCTGAGGATAATAATCTGCTTTCTAAAGCAGATAACCTAGCTGTTTGTGTGGGGGTTTGTTTGTTGTTTTTTAACTTAATCAGACACGGAACAACCTTTCTAATTCAAAGGCATTGGAGGCAATGCCATACCCAATAATCCAGTCCTGGAACTGACTGTTCTTCCTGCAGGAGAAAATAAATGTTGATGGGAGAATAAATGGTTCAGAGCCACCAGATTTACTGCCAAGAGAGCGGGAAGCCAAGGAGAAGGGTGTATGTGAGTTTCTGCTGTAAGTGGCTGTATTAGAGCTACAGGAATAGGGAACAAACAGCAACCCAGAACGGCTGCACCCCATGCAGTGCTGTGCTATGCACAGCCATGTTGGTAAGAGTCCTAATGGCATTTAGGCTCGATTAATTGGCTTTGGGCTGGTGAGTCCGACATGCTCCATGGTTTATTAGTGAGTTGGAATATCCTGTAAAGATAAAACAAGAAAACAAGCAACTGGCGTAGAAGAACAACTTGATCTGTAACATGCAGCAACTGCACTTGGTGAGCTAAGGCAGGAAATTTATCTCATCCTATGGTTTTGTTTTGACTTTTAACTCTCCCAAGCCTGGTTGCTGCTCTTGGCGTTGGTTCTCTGAATAAAAACAAAAGGACCTGTTAAGTGTGATCCCACTTTCCACTTCTAACTGTCAAAAGAATCTGGACTGGCTGTCCCGACTCACCCGCCCCAGCCTGACCTCCCTTGAGCTGAGGAACAGTGCCTGGGGACACGGGGCACTGGTGGGACCCGCGTGTCCCTGTCACAGCCCCCAGCTCGATCAGCACAGGGCTGAACACTTTGGCAGGAGCAGCTTGCTGTGACTTAAACGCAGCGGTCCAGGAGTCACTGCCAGCATGTTTTAATCTGTGCAATTAAAGGCTGGTTATAGTGACTTAAACCACTACACCTCAGGAGTTTAGTTTTATAATGTTTCCTAGTTGTTTTAATACTTGTTTTCAGGCCTTTTGGCTTTTGGATAACAGCTAGGTCAACTCCAAGTTCCTGAAGGCTGGGAACTTTACAAATGTAAGATAAGAGTCTCATGTGGTCATTTGACTCCAGGAGTTTGGGATTTAGAGCACGAGCACGGGAGCTGGCAGCTCTCTGGGGTTACTGTGGGTAACCATGCAGCGTTCCTCAAAATAACCCGTGTTCCTAGTGTCCTGTTAGAGTTGAAATATCTATTCCAGCGTGCTGCCTGCCAGAGATCTCGAACCAGCGAAGCTCTCTGAAAAGCTGAGCCATTAAAGGAGTAGTGACTTTTTAAAAGCCAGCAAGAAGTCACATCCTTCCATCTCACATGGATATGGACTCCTTTTCTTGTTTTAAAGGAAGTAGAAATTCCTCCCTTATATTTTGAGTTTGTTTCCAAGCCTGAAGTAGTTCACAATTCTTCTTTGTGTGTGTTGTGTTGAAGTACTTGGTAGACCTTGCTGGAAGAAAGCTACTTTTAGGAAGATACGGTGATAGATTTTGTATCCTTGTACCTACTGAGTGGAGCAATGCCATGGGTTTTTTTGTTTTGTTTTTGTCTTATGCTCCACTGAACAGTCAGGAAAACATACACAGATTATTTACTAGCCAGAAGATGACATTAAATCTACAGCTGGACCTGATGAATTTGAGGATGAGGTTTCTTTATGTCCTGTGATCCAGCTGGAATCACTTTGATCTTACAGGGGAAAAAGGCATTTATTGAAGATGGTGAGTGGCCTGACATCAGGCATATCTAACATTGTTCTCTGACTGCTAGGTCTGGCCTCCAATGTGGTTCCCATGTTCCTCGGAGAAGTGTCCCCCAAAAACCTGAGAGGTGCGATTGGGGTCGTACCCCAGCTCTTCATCACCGTTGGGATCCTCGTAGCTCAGATCCTTGGTCTCAACAGCATCCTTGGGAATGCCACAGGTAAAGCCTTGGCTCAGGACTTTTCCATGGGCTCCGATAGGGGAAGACTTCTCACAGTTGTCATCTTGTCTCGCCTGTTGCAGGCTGGCCCATCCTGCTGGGGATCACTGGGATCCCGTCACTAATTCAGCTCGTCACGTTGCCCTTCTTCCCTGAGAGTCCCAGATATCTGCTGCTACAAAAGGGCAATGAAGAGCAAGCACGACGAGGTCAGTATCATCTTTTAATGAAAGGGGAGATGGAATGGGATAGATCTGGCTGTGGGACATGGCTGACAGCAACCCACAGTGAAGCACAGGAGGGTGGAATTCTTCACTGACATGTTGCTGGTGGAGAGAATTCCTGCAGCATTCCTCCTTTCTATGCACATGTGAACCCCTGACTTCCCACCATGGAAGTGCTGCTGCCCATGGTTTGCATATCATTCTGTCTTGATTTAAAGCAGGAGAGCTCACTGTAGACCTGCTCTTTGGGGTCCATAACTCACCTTTCTTCTCCCAACCAGCTCTGCAGAAGCTGAGAGGCTGGGATGATGTGGATGATGAGATAAAAGAAATGCTCCAAGAAGACCGTTCAGAAAAGGAAGAAGGACAGTTCACTGTTCTCAGCCTGTGTACCTTCAGAGGCTTGCGGTGGCAGCTCATCTCTATCATCGTCATGATGATGGGCCAGCAGCTCTCTGGGATTAATGGGGTGAGTGGGAAGGATGTAGGAAAGGCCAGTGGGGTGACCGCTAAAGGAATATAGAGGATGATGTGGGGCAGTGCATGACACAGGAGCTGGAACATGGGACCCAGGAGTACCCCTTCATCAGGGACACTACTTCTGTGTCATGATGTGGTGGGTCGACCCTGGCCAGTACCAAATACACTACACACGTGTACCAGGTACAGAGTGAAGCTGTCCTGTTAGGGATAGTCTGGAGTTCTTAGAGGAAGGTACTTATGTCTGGATCCAAACACACAACATCTCCAGAAATTAAATAACTCAGTTCTCTGGCTTCTGTGCACCAGTTGGGGATGTAAAAGCACCTAAAATGGGATTCCTGTGTTCTGCCTCTGGCCACGTGTACATACAGCTGTGCTTTTGCTGCAGGTCTTCTACTATGCAGACAGAATCTTCCAATCGGCAGGTGTGGACACCAACAGTGTTCAGTATGTCACCGTGTCGATCGGTGCCATCAACGTCGTCATGACCCTGGTTGCTGTAAGTCTCCGTCAGGGCTCTTTGAGTCCCAGCTTGTCCAGTCTGTCCATCGCTGTTTAAATGGGGTTTTGTTGTTTACACCTACTGTGAGCTGCTTTGCACAGCAGATGCACGGTGTTATTGACACATCCAGCTTTTTGCAGTTCCCGGATAATTTCATGCCCACAATCCATCAGCAACTGGTGGAAATTTCACTGAATTTCTTAAAAGATAAAGACTACCTTAGTAAATTTTGCTAGAATATGTGCTGCGCCCCAGGTGTCTCGTGTCTCACCCTCTTATGTCTCTTCCAGGTTTTCATTGTGGAATCCCTGGGGAGGAGAATCCTTCTCCTTGCTGGCTTTGGGTTTTGCTGTGTGTCCTGTGCAGTGTTGACTTTGGCTCTCAATCTCCAGGTGTGTAGTTGAATGACTCAGATGATCCTACACATGCATTTCAGCCCTCTGGTTTATTTTTAAGTTGGTTCTACGCCCTGGGAGGGTGGGAACAGTATGAAAGGTCTTGGTACTTGTACTTCTACCAAAGTAAACCCAGGAGAAGCTATGATCCTGCTTTTCTGAATGCTACTTCCACTATGTCATGTTCATAATACCTGTTACATGCATGTGTTGGAAACAAGGATTATACCCAGGCTGTGACTTTGGTGGTGAGTTATGGGCATCTCTGGCAATGGAGGGTGACACTGGCTTTAGAACATCTTCAAATCTTGCTGCTAATAGTGCCTTGAATGTTCAGACAGGCACCACATCTAACCTGTGATTGAATTCTTCACAGAACACGGTGCACTGGATGTCTTACCTCAGCATCGTGTGTGTCATCGTGTACATCATCGGACACGCCATTGGGGCCAGTAAGTACACACGGTTTAGCCCAGTCTCCTCCACAAGCCGAATGCTATGCTGAACACTGCAAATCCACAGCTTTGTGGGGCTGATCCAAGGAGATCTATTTTCTTCTCTGTGTGTCCATGCACCTTGTTAATTATCAGCTGGGATATTTTACAGTGCACATATATCAACCTTATTTTAGAAATTGTACAGGAGATGGGCTCATGGCTAAGGTGCAGCCATAGGACAGAACGGGTTGATTGCTGTGTGTGAGCTTAGGAAAGTCATTTAGTTGCTCTAGTCTTTTTATTCAATCCCTTGTTTGACTTATTGGGTGTTGATAAACACTGGTAGTTTAGAATCTGCTCCCTGCCCACTGAAATGAACAGTGCAATCTAGGAATCCAGGGTGGGGAAATTGCCTTTGGGATTTCCAAATATGCAACTACCTTCCAGGTCCGATTCCCTTTGTGATGATCACCGAGATGTTCCTGCAGTCGTCCCGGCCCGCAGCGTTCATGGTGGGGGGGTCTGTGCACTGGCTGTCCAACTTCACCGTGGGGCTCGTGTTCCTCTACATGGAGGTAAGATGTGACCACACGACAGGGCAAGACTTCAGCTTAAAATGGTATCTGCACCCCTGTGTTCTTACAGGCAGCCTTTTTCATCCTGAGAGCAGTAAATGCCCAAGTTAGTCCGCAGTACCTGTATGCAGGATTATATGTTAACGGCAAGAAAGTGATTTAACATCAGCATTTTAAAATCACATCTGTCTGTCTGCACGTGCTTTAAAAGAAAGCGGTTATTTTTCCAGGTGAATGTCTGATCCTGAATTCAGGAGCATGGAAAAGATTGCAGATTCCCCATCTTACATTTTAGCCCATTTTAGCTTTTGATCTCTAGCTCACCAGTTCAGACTGATGATCCCCAGCAGTACAGACACATAAAGCGCTACATTTGCTGATTTTTAGCACGTGCAAAGGAAGCTGATGAGTTTAGACTGATTTATGTAACAGACCCTCACCCTCCTTTTCCAGTAAATCCGTGGTGGCTTCCAGTACATCCATGGTGCTGGTATGAGAAGACAATCTAGAACCACCCTAACTTCTAAACATTCAGCTTAAACTATGTACACATCACTGTGGCTGCTTTTTTATAGCTATTACAGGGTTCAACATGTCCAAATGATGCCATGTACACAACCAGAGTATTCCTCTGATCCCTGCTCTGTCTTCTTTCATTGCCCAGGCTGGACTGGGGCCCTACAGCTTCCTCATCTTCTGTGCCGTCTGCCTGGCCACGATGGTTTACATCTTCTTTATCGTTCCTGAGACGAAGAACAAAACCTTTATGGAAATCAACAGGATCATGGCCAAGAGGAACAAGGTGGAGATCCAGGAAGAGAAGGAAGAACTTGAGGATTTCCGCACTGTCCCAGGCGGGCAGGCGGAGAAGAAAGAAATCTTCAGCAGTGGACTGTGACCCAGCCCAGTGTTTGGCCTGGCCCAGACGCTTTTTGGGATCTGTTCAGCAGGAGAACAAATATATCGATTTATCGTTTCACACCAATCTTCATTAGGACCTTCTGCAAACTTCCAACAGCAGGAGTTTCCAGTTAAGCCGTTGTTTCTTGAAAGTGTTGTCACTATGATTAGCAGGACCATTCTGTTTCATGGCATAGCCACTGCCAAGACAAATTACCCATTCCTGGTATTTGTCCCAGGGAAAGGGCAACATCCTCAGCCAAACTCAGTAACATATGTCATCCTGTATGTCCCTGATGTCCTGACTGAGACATCTCGGGTGACAGGAGCCACCACTTGGGCTGGTTTTGGTCAGTTGAGTGCCCTATATTCCTCTGAGGAACTGGCATTCGTGTGTTCGAGGGTCCAGTGTGAGTGATGCCAGGACTTCGGTGATCTGGGCTGGAGAGAGTGTCAGTTGTTCTGAGAGACTTTGTTAGATGGGCTGATAATGGCATTTATCCCATCAGCCCTTGTCCTTCCTTTGTGTGCTTCAAAGAACAGCAAAACTGGAAATGCACATCACTACAATCTCACCCCCATGCAGCCCTCCCAACTCTCTCCTTCAAATCAAACCTGGTCCTCGGCTGTTGCCGGTGAGTCCTTCCAAGGCCTTATTCTTGAGGTTAGGAGTCATCCATCTGGCTGATGCTGCTTCACAGCCAATTTGTTCCAATGACACTTTAGTCTTTGAGCTCTTCAGCTCATTTCACTCCCTAATGTTTACACTTCAGTTGCTAAAGAGCAACAGTCCCTCTCTTAATCCTTCAGTGACCCCCATAACCCCACTCTGTACACATGATCCAGTTGAAGCTCATTCATCCCCTAGAGATACGTGGTGTTGGACTTGGGAAGAACCTCCTTGCTGCTTTGCTGGAGTCAAATTCAGGTTGATTCCTGCGCAGGGGGCTGCAGGTTGGAGCCTGTGTTTGCAAACATATCCAAACTTGTCTTTAGCCTCTCACATTAAACTGCTTAAATTTATTTTTTGAAATAACTCAGCTCTCAGGTACTTGAAAACCCTTGAAAAAGTCTTCAAATGGTTTAGAGCTTGGTCTTTCTACTGCTTTCTGGCTGTGTCCCACAAGTGCTAAATTGGTTGGAAAAGCTCTGAGTCTGAAGGACTCTCAGATAAAGTAAAGTGCACACTGATAAAAAATGGAGGATTTTTGGAAGTATTTATTAGTTGGAGGGGCTTGGGGGTTAATTACAGCATAATTTAACATGGGAAAATTCAATTAAGTTAACCGTTATGCAGGGCTGCTGCCCTCTGTTTTGAGAAATGCAGAATTGTCAAAAAGCCTGGAACAGATTTTGTTGGTTTTGGAGATTATAGCCCCTCACATGATTCAATTTAACCTTACAAGATGAGTTTTATACCTGCCCTCGAACTTGTGATGTATATATGTTGAAAAAGAAGCTGTTTCCATGCTTGGTATCTACATCCATTTAGAGAAAAGAAGGTATGCCACTGATCAAAGCACAGGACCACGCTCAGTCCTGCGAGGGCTTTATGTCCCTTTTCCTACGCCAAACATCTGCAGGGCAAGCGGTGGTGGTTTGATGGTGAGAAATGGGAAGGGAGGACACATGATGGTAAGAAACTGAGACTGGGTGAAGGATGTGAGAGATTTGACTTGAGAAGTGGCTCCTTTGACCAAAGAAGAGTAGCTCTTGGGCACGTAGAAAGATCTATGTACAGGAAGCCAAGTCACACTCCTGGGAGGGATGTGACATACAAGGTGTTGGCCTGGGCCAAGTTCTGCTCTGTTCTTTGCCTCTGTCCCACTGATGGAGCCTTTGCTCCCATGTACCTACTTGGAAAAATGACCTGGATCACCAGCAGGCGCATAGCGTGCCTATATAAAGCATAAGGAGAAACAAGCAAATCTAAGTTTTCCTCAGTTTCCCCAGTCAAGCGGTTTTGATTCTTCTACTGCCTTAAAAAAACCAAAAAGTTGGGGTTACTGGCAGCTGGTGTCAGACTCCAGAACCACCCCCCCAAAGAGGGTCATGGGGGTTTCTCCCCATGCAATGATATCGCCCTTCAGTTGCCCTGGTTTGCACAGCGCAAGTGCCCGAACATCTGCAGGACTGAGAACTTGGCTCCACAGGTTCACATGCGTCATCCGCCCTGCAAAACCATTGGAGAAAGTCCCAAGAAGAGTGTCCCTGTCTTTCCCAAGGACAAGCGTCCCTCCAGCCTGGCTCACGTACCCCTTCTGGATACTCTTTGCTTCACCAGCTGCTCCATTGAGCCATAAATTTGCCGTTCCAGACTGGGAGCCCCACGCCATGCAGTGATGCAGCCAAACTTGCGCCCTGTGGTACACGGGGAAGCTGATGAAATGTCCTCCTATCCACAGCCCCACCTCGGCGCCCACGGTCACCACCAGCTCGTTGTCCCTCTCCTGTGTGGAGTAGGAGAGCACGGTGTGGCTGCTGGCGGGCTGGGCTTTGCTCCAGAAACACAAGGTGAAGGCCTGGAGAGCCATGTCATGGAGGGGATGAACGTCCACAAAACTCTCAATGTTTTCCGCAGGGAAGTAGAAAGCTGGAAAAGTGCTGGATTTGATACCTGAAATAACCAAAGAAACAGCCGTTACATTTCCTGCCATGCTTATAAATCAGCCCAAATCATGAAGAATACACCCTCGGAAACTGGCAGGGCTGTGGTGGTCAGGCTGTTGTGAGCTACTGGCGTGTGTTGTACCAGCAGCGAGGGGGCCTGAAATGACGAAAAGCTTCGCTACCTCACCCAACTGTTTGGGAAAATCACTTTATTTTTTCTTCCCCCTTCTTCTTTTCTCATCTTGTGTAAAATAGAGATTATAATTATTTATCCTAGGGGAACTACGAGCTTAAATTCCTCACTGTTTGCTCTTCATCCTCGGAAGGTAAACTGGACTCAGGAACAGATGCGTGTTTCTTACCGATGTGGCTCATTCCTTTCAGCAGCTCGCTCTTCACGTCTTGGAGCTGCATCTGGATTTGCTCCAGTCTGAGGCCGAATTCTTCTGGATGGCATTGTTCTAGAGCAACCAGACAGCAGCATTTACAGAAGGGCAGGGCATGGTAGATTTTCTGGTTTCTAGTTTGTAGAAGGTTTAGGGAAACATTTTGTTTTCATATAGAGGTGAGACACTGCATTTTGTGCCTGCCTAACCCGCCATGCCAGAGCTGTTCCTACAATGGTTCATGTCCCTCAGACACACCTGAACCCAGTATTGTGTGTGGTGCCACATAGCACCACTTGGGACACCTGTGTGACACCATTGTGGCCAAAACAAGCGGCTGGCACACACCCTGCAGCCACCACTGCACCAGTGACGTGCTGTCAGGCAAAGAGGCACCTGGACCATCTCCACCATCTGGGCATGGAGACTGCTCCTCCGAGAAAAGGGATCTCCAGCATGCCTAAAAAAAGTGATTTGCAACTTATCTCCTTCCACAGAGGTTTCTCGCCCTTCCTGGGGGAAAGCTGAGCCCTGCACGCTGACTCAGTTACCTGTGCTGGGTTTGGCTGGGAAGGAGGACTCCACCACCCGCTCATTGAGGGGCTGAGCGTGCCGGTAGTCGTTGCGCAGCGTCCTGTTCTGCCAGTCCAGCAGGGTGTTCTCCAGGAGGCTGATCTGTGAGCAACGCAGGGTTATCACACAGGGCAAGGGGAACAGCAGGTTGGCCCAGAAGTGCGGTGCAGGTCCTGCAACTCAGGCTTAAACCCAGCAACTTGTTGCAAAGGAACCCCCAGGGTCTCTTGCTGCATATTAGTAAGGGAAAGGAGCAGAACATGAGGGTTCTTATCAGCTAATTCATCATATTTTGCCTGAAGGAAGTTTTTAACACCTGTATGGATGGAGATTTTGATGCTATTCTGTAGCATACTGCTTTCTCCCCAGTGCCTACTGCTAAAAAGGGCATTCTCTTACAAATGAGAACACACTGTGATCCTCCACTTTATCTTGTATTTCTCCTAGAAGAAAATGTTTCTGATGCTTCTTTTTTATCAAGGAAGATGAACCACTCTGTAAGACTCAGCAGTATTGGGAGCTGCCACTTACCTGTGTGTGGGACAGGACAATTGGAGAATGAAAGATGGTCCAGATCACACTCTCAGAGCAAGGTGGGGTTGTTAGTGAGCCCTGGTACCTGTAGAAGTGTGAGAGGTTTTCTGGCAGCATGGCTTGGACATCCAGAGACATGAGCTTTGTGGATTGACCTCAAAAGGAAAGAGAATCAATTGTTATTTTTTGGTGCTGCAGGGTGTTCTGGAGACCAATCGGGACTATGGTTATTGCTGCCTTGAGCATCTTCCTCACCACCCTCCTGCGTGGGCAGGGATGGTGTGAAGCTGTGCATGGCTGAGGATGCTCAGCCACGCAACTGCAAGCAAAGCAGCAGCAAAATGTCTGCCCCAGACCAGTACATATGTACAGGTTTTGAGAATATCGAGGATAGAGGAAGGCATTCCCGGGTCTTACCTGCAAACCTGATTTTTGCCAGTTTGGAAATGAATTCACTGTAGTAAGTATTCTCAAAGTGTCCATCCTAAACAAAGCATAGGAACTTGAACAAAGTATTAGTGACCTGCCTGTCCTTCTACACTGCTAATCAGCTTGGGGTACTAACTGATGATGGATTTGGTGACAAAGAGAACAAATACTATGGCAGTTCTCTTGATAGGCTGGACAATCCTGCGCATTATAAGGTATGTACACATAGATCTTGGGTAGAACAGTGAAGTGTAAGGATCCTCTAAAACCACACAAAATCAAGTGTTCCCATTAGTAAATCAGAGCAAGGCTTTGAGGAACATCAGGGAAAACCCAGCTGCCACACCTGAGAATCCAGCTTTACTTCTTATGGGGCAAATTCTTCTGGGGCTCCCACGTTCTGTTGGCTGATATTGTGTGAACCCAGATGGAATAAGGGAAGAATAGTCCTAGTATAGCTTGGCTTCCCCAAACTTGGGGCAGATATTGTTTCTTAGGATAGACCTGCAAACCTAGGACAGGCTGCTCCTGTCTAGACTGTGATTGGAGTATAAACCGTGATCATGGCCTGGCCTTGCTCAGCAGCCTGGGCATCAAACCTACCGCGTACAGGAAGGCAAGCACAGCCAATCCGTTGGGTTTGTCTTTGGCTTCTTCAAAGCTTGAGTAGGCAGCTGAGTTGTAATGGACAATGTGCAGCTGTCAGAAGAGAGACAGGGTTATTCAGCAAGAAGTGATAAATGGCTTCCTTGGTGCTTTAAAGGACCTAATACAGACTGAAGGGAGAGTCACCGTCCCAATTCCTGCTGCTTGTGCCTCACAGCACAGCCAAACAGACCTTTAATTCAATAGGTTTGTATCCATCTTTGAAGGATATATGCTATTGCAGTGGGGTTTTTTTGTTTTAGAGCCTTCTGTGCCAGCACCATCAGCACCATCTTGCATCGCGCCAGCCACCCCACATGCCTCTGCAGTTCTTCCATTTCGCAGTTACCAGCGTGCAGCGCTCCCTCCAGCCTGCCCCCTTCACAGGTACCTCTGCAAAGTATCTCATGCCGTCTATGGTGTGCTCGGAGCCGCTGGTCTCCAGGTCCAGGCCACCCCAGTGCAGATGCATCTGTACAGCTGTGTAGAGGCCCGGGAGCCCTCTGGAGATGTACATGGTGGGTGGCAAATCAATCTGAACTGAAACAAATAAAAACCAGGATTGGAGACAGCAATGGGTGCAGCCATGCCCATTCCTGTAGTTAAACTTACAGTGTCCAGTGCTTTCTGCCAGTAACACCATCTCTAACTCCAGTATGGAAGGAAAACAAGTGAAACTTAAAGCTGTGTGTACTTTAAATATTTCCTGACCTCAGGCTCCTCATGCACCACAAAGACCACACCATGTTAATACACAAACTTAGGAGTGAAAATGGAGAATTAAGTAAAAGGGTTGGGTTTTCAGGACAGAGCTACTATAAAAGGCATCTGCGTATCAAAAGTGTAAGGCCTGTGTCGCTGCCGGTGGCCTGTTCCTGCACTCTTGGCTGCCAGCATCACCCGTTGCCATGGAAACGGGGCAGGGATCCCTGCAGGTACCAGTCCTGGTTTGGGGGACAAAACAGGGCTGAAGGGGACAGGCAGCACTCGCCTCCTTGTGCCTTAGGGCTTCTTTTGCTCACAGAAAGGTGACTGACAGCTATAGAGCTGCTGCAGGATTAAACAGACCCATTGACCTGCATCCTCTGATCTCTGAGGCTGCTCCTTTGTCAGCAATGGTTCCTCTTTTTAGGCAGGTGATGAGAAGGATCCCCCTGGTCTTACCAGAGTGACCATTGTTGGTCATCGTGAAATCCCCTTGCAAAGGCCCATCGTAACCACTCAGCTCCAGCTGCAGTAACTGGGGGTTATACGTTACTTTTTTCCTCTGGATGTCAATAGGAGATTGGCGCTTGCCGGCGCAGTCTGCAAAGTGCTGTCCCCAGTGCTCTTCATCCAGCTCTCCCTCTGTGGGCACGAGAAGCAAAGCGGGTTATTAGGACATGGCAAGAACTGCTGTTAGCTCAGGAGTCAGAAAACTCTCCTCGTTTGCCAGCAGGGCATGCCAATCTCCTCATTATAGCACCGGGAGCTGCAGCAATAAAAGGCTTCTCTGCCCTCCCTAGAGTGAAAATACACATTATTCTGTCTGCAGGACAACTGTGCTGCAAAATAAGAAACCTGCATTGCAGTAATGGCTTATTGATCACTAGAGGCTGAAAGAGGAGCAGTGTTTATATAGAAATGGGGATTTCAATGTGTCTCCACTGCCAAAAGTGTGGAATCGGGCTCTCCAGCAATGTGAGGGTGAATAGGAGCAGGGCAATAGGGGGAAAGTCTCTGCTTAGGATCAGGAACTGGCAGTAATTTTGCAATTTTTAACCTAGAGAGAGAGCTAACAAAAGAGGAATAGGGGTGAAATGGTTTAAATAAGTTGAATCTATTGTATACTTTCTGGGATAGGACTGGTCTGGGGTGGCTTTATGTCCTGGGGGTAGGGGTTTCTTAACAAAACCCAGCCCTCTGCTGAGCACAGTCCTGTGACAACCTATGGAGGAAAACAATGTGTAGAGACCTGGCATGCTGGGTTCCGTCCTTTCCCGATGGCTCTAAGCCTCTCAGCCCTAATTTTAATCTTTCCTGTGAAGGTCTGGGTGCTGCTGAGTTATTAACAAATGCTTGAACCCTTCAGGACTATTTGTCCTGTCTACAGTGCTATATTTAGGATCTCAAGGATGAGTAGAAATGTTGATTCTATCTCTGTCATGGCTGTGACTGATAATCAGTACGAAAACCTTTTCTTCTTCACCCCAGAACCGCGATGTATTGATCGATGTCAGAGTCACGTCTGCCTGAGAGAAACGGAGCCAGAGCCAAGGAGTAATCACCGTGGGATTCCTGAACTCGCTGACTCCAAATCCTGCAGAGGGGCTTTGGAGGGAGAGTTCAGCCACACCTGGTGATTCGTTACTATTTGCCACTTCTTTTTATCTAATTTAAGCAATGTCAGTTTGCAGATCTTTTCCTGGCATTGATTAAATGTGGGGGGCTCAGGAGATGCAGACAGCCGGTCCGAAAGAAAATGCAGAGAGAACTGCTAAAAGCTTAGTGTCCTAATTGCAATATTGCATCTATTCAACAATATCCTTTGTTTTAGCTTGATTCCCAGACGGGTGAAGATCATGAAAAGACTGCCATTGACTTCAATGAGCTCTGCAAACACCACCATGAAACAAACAAAAATCAGATAAAATTTCACAAAATATACATAAGTAAGCACTTCTCAGCGGTCTGTACTGCATGGGATTTGACAATAAAAGAATAAGCGAGCACTATTTAAAGCTTTTTCTTCCAGGATCATCCAAAGGGCAGCTTTTATTCTAACACATTGTAAAGATTTTCCCCATTGTTTGAACTTCATTGGTCTGCCAGCTCTGACAATGTGTCCTAACCACACAAAGGAGGAAAAAGGGGTGACATTGAAAAGAATCACTTTCAAGACACACAGGCATCAATAAAGTGGAATAAATTAGCTGCTCTTTGGAGATCTTTCACTAATGGAAAGAGAGTCAAGCTGGGTGTTGCTTCTGCAGTATAGAAAGGATGGGAGCATCTTTAGCAAGCCGGCAGGCAGCAGCAATCCCAAAACAGCCTCGTTTTTCATTACCTTTAGTTTTCATTACCTTTGTACGTCCAGTGCGGTAGGTGAGAGCAGCTCAGGTGCCCCAGGAGCAGCTGGAACCAGACAGCTCTGATCCACATCCCTCTGTATCCGCAGCTGGAACCAAGGCGGGGAGTGCACGTCTTTAAAAATCCGCAGGAAGCGTAAATACCAATTTACTCCAACATCCATCCCACCCTTCTCACCCATTCGCGACAATAACAGCAAACAATGCCACAGAGATATTTCTCTTGGACCGTCAGCGTTAAATGGGAATGGAATCTTCACCTGGTACTGAGTTACAGCTTCCAACAACTGTAATAGAACTTTGATGCTGATCTTAGGTGATGGGCAGAAATATCAAACATTTGGCAAGAGGCTCCCATCAGTGAAATCTCAGCGCTTCTGTTTGCAATGGCCCTGCCACTTGCAATAATATTTGCATTTATTATTTTCAGTAATAAGGTATGTAATAGCAGCAATTCAGCAATAAGAGCCATAGGGGAGTTACAGATTTCATGTGAACTTGGGTTTCTAGGATTAGACTGTGCTGAAGAACAGAAGTAGTTTTTTTATTCAAAGTCTTTTTCTTTGCAAGTGAATTGTTAATATGAAAAGACCTTTCCTGGTTTGTTGTTTTGTGCTGTGCATATTTAACCTTTGGGAACTGCTGCAATATTGACTTGATTAAGCAAATGTGCATTTTTCCCTCTGTCTCCTAAAGAAGTCATTTATTCTGACAGTTGCACTGAACTGTGCAAGGACTAAACTAATCAAACATGCCCTGCAATGCGCTTTGTAATCCTTGTGTATCCAGTTGGGTAAATAAGCTTTGAAATTAGCTGAGGGAAAAATTTTTGGGGGGTTTATAGCTGTTTACACTCCAGGATTCCACCCAGCAGCACATGAAGGTGTGAAGAGGAGTGAAGAACAGGAGGTCACCTCTGCAGCAACGCGTCCCTCCCGTCGCCCTGCCCGCGCCAAGGGTGTTTAAATGGATGTCACTTCGGGACAAGCTGCTTCTCTTGCCGGTGCTTTATCGACCAGCTATCGGTCTGCACAAAGGATTTGAAATGAAGCCCATTTGAGAATGTACTAGTGCCAGGAAACTGGAGATGACAGCGAATTAATTTTTAATGGAGCTTTCGCAATGTGCTAAAATTGTGACATTTCACTTGACAGTAGCGGGAGCTGTGGGTGCTCAGCACATCCAAACCCCACATCTGTTAGCTCAAGTCAGCTTCGTCCAGATTAGTGGCTGCTTTGGAGTTAGGACAGAACAATAATTTTAATTAAACTCTTTAAATGCATTTAGCTTCTAACTACATGCTAAATAGTATGAAAGGAGTCTCTATAAACTGTTGCACACACCAACAGTTGCTTATTGGTTCTTGGAGGTATCTTCAGTGTATATGGTATTAAACCTGGCTGGCTTGAGGTTTGTCTTTATTAACCATCTGGTCTGCTACCTCAGTATAATTGCTGGAGAGACGTATGGACATAGTGCCTGGGAACTCCAGATATCACAGCAGGACTATGCTTGAAGTAAACTGGTGCTTTGTGGGTGAAGAAGGTTGTGGGTCTGACAGGAATCATCTCTGCACCCAAATTTAGCTAGGGGGGAAATCTGATGTCGGGGATCTCTGCTGTGATTTCTTGGCATGATTTCTCCCCAAAGGCAGCTGCTTTCACACAGATGTGGTTCCACAGACCTCAGCCCCCCCTTCCACCCTGCAGTAGGAAATAAGCCTTTTATCCCACATTGTTGGCTTCTGTGCACTTTGCTTTTATCTCCACGGTTTTCCCTGATTCTTTGCCATCTTTTAAATCCTGCTTCTCCCAGGCTATTTCCTCCGCCCTCGCTGGCCTAAAGCTCAGCTCAAGCCTGATTTCAGATCCATCCGAGCACTATGTAGCTGCATTAAAACCTTGCCGTCACATTGAAGCCGCTGGCTCAATACCTCCGTGCTCCTTGGACCCAGAACTCGGAAGGGTTAACTCAGCAGGAAATCCATGGGGGTTGCAGTTATAGCTGCATCACTCCCAAGTCCAGCAAACTTTTGACTGGGAACAGGCTGTTTGATGCAAGACAGACAGATTGCCTTCAATCGGGTGATCAAAGGCTTTTCAAGTGAGTCCCAAACCTCTCCAAACAGAGCTCTCCCTGCTGAAGTCATGCTGCATGAATAAAAGTATTCTGCGAGACACAAGTTCAGACGCATTTGTTGATTCTGCTGAAGCTTTGTGATAGAAACAGACTTTGAGGCAGTCAGAGAGGTTTACACCAGTGTTCCAACAAGCAGGATCTGCCCATTTTAAGGCGGAGAGGTTTCCTCTGCAAATTCCATTTCACGGTCTAACAGATCCCAGCATTAGCTACCTGCAGTTCATTGTCAGCCTAAATGTTCTTTTGCTCAGTTTCAGCCAATTACTCTTAGTTACAGCTATAGCCCTTGGATTATTTTAAAACACTTTTCCCTCTTTAATGTCCCCATCACTTCTGGGGTGTTATCACCTCACCGCACCCCAAGCAGCCTTTCCCTCGCCATTTCCCCAAGGTGGAGAAAAGGACAATGTGATGCTATAAAAAGAAGAGAACATGGTCAAATAATCCCTCTTCATTTTCATTTCCAGGAAATGTAATTACAGTTTTAGTGATGTCTATATCTGTCTGCTCCGCAGACTTTGCTGAAAGCGACTTCATGTTCTGCATGTCGAGACTTTAAAAAACATGAAGTGCGAAAGGAGGGTTGGGAAGGGGGAGGTCAATCTTCCCTCTGCATTTAGTGCAAAGTACACAGCAATGCATGAGGATTGAAGAAGTACTGGCAAGAACTGGCCTGGGATAAATTTTTCCATCATGCTAAGGCTCTGTGCTGTGGACTGGGTGGCGGTGGGATGAAGAAGGAATAATTCGGTGACACGACAACTTGCCAGCATGTGTAAATACCTGTCCACCTTCTCAGATGCTGTTATTAGTGGTTTATACAAATCTGCACCTCCTTCCATAAAAATATTCGTTTTTCTCCTGATCTGCAGTGTGATAACATGCAGAGGAAGCACAGTTGCTGCTCATTCTCTCTGAAAATCAATATTAGCAGTGCAGAAACACAGGAGAAGACCCCAAGTCCCTTAACAAACCAACACTCTCCACGGAACAAATAATGGCTCTGGAAATGCGGCTGTTGCCCGCTGCTGGGTAAGCACTTTTCCTTTCTGATTTCAGCTGCATTGTGTGTTGAGCAGCTGTGACATCCAGTGGCCAAACACAATACAGTTGGGTTTGGTACAGAACTCTTCATACCTGGCAACAATAACAGAGCCCTTCCATTGCGCTTCTCGTCTTCAAAGAGCTGTACAAACAGGGATTCGTTAACCCCTGCGCAGCTCAGGGGGACAAATGAGTGTAGTGACCCTACAAGTGGTCAAATCAAAGAAATGTGACTGTAATGAGGTCTCAGTTGGTCAACTGGGATTCCTGTTGTAACAGGTAAATTGGAAGATACAGAAGAGAAATTGGAGAAAGAGGAGCTGGGTCTCACCCACGGAGCAGGGGATGCCAGACTGATGCCAGCAAACGTTTATTCCTTAAAGAAAAAAGGAAAGAATTGGACCAAGAGATGGGTTTTCACAGTCCCGTGTTAATGGAGAGAGTAGATATCAATCTCTGACAGAGGTTTAATCACAGTGTATAGTGCATCTGCTGCATTTCTGACTTTGCTCACCATTTTGCTTGCTCTCGAGGTACGGGCAGAGCGTGTTTGCTGTGCTGCTCACAGCCTGGGAGAGTTAATTTTCAGTGTTATAGGGGCAATTACTCCATATCCCAGAGAGTGTAAGATCCAGGAAGGCCTGTATAGGTAGGTATGTGTCTGGGTACCAGTTGCCACCTTAAGCTTCCTCCCTAGCCCATGCAGAGAAACAGCCTCACACAGACACTGTGTTTTATACGGGTGTCTTTGAGGTCAATCCAGACATGCCCAGCTTCTTTTGATCATAAAAGCAGACTCGCATGACTCAGAGATCCAAACTACAGACAGATGCACCCGGTTTCAGAGATTAAGAACTCAGTCCCTGCTCTCCCCAAGCCATCTGTGCCCCAGTGTTTTCTTACTCAGATCTGCAGTGTTCTTTTTTAGGGTTTTTGGGGTTGTTTTTCCGCAGGCGAGGTCCATGCAGGGACATTCAGCAAGAGCAGCGCCCGCAGCCCCTCGTCTCCCAGCAGCTCATCACCTCTGCATTCTGCCCATGCAAGAGGGGGACGGCGGTAGGAGCTAAAAGTGATTCCCATGAGAATGAGGTCGACTTTTAAGGCAGGAAGACAACATGAAGGGAATTTAAATCCTACCGTCTGTGCTGTACCTGTTCTGTGGCAAGAGAATCCTGCTTGATAACCCTTGTGCTTTGCATAAGTATTATGCACTCATTAGGAAAACAAATGAGTTGTTATTGGTCTATTCGTACTGTTTTTTACAGTTTTACATTATTAAAAAAAACCCCATGAAATACCCAATGTAATTTCTTAATGGCTAATCGATTCCTAGCTTGCTTTCCTCTTTATAGCAGGATATATTTCAAAGTGAGAGGGAAAGACCTGCTCAGCAAGGGGCCTCAAACACCCTGTGAAGGCAGAGCAAGACTTGCACAACCGGCCTCTATAAAGGGGATTACTTAATGGTTTCGTCATGGTTTGAATGAGCAGCTACGGCCTTTGGACGCACAATGCCTGGCAATTAATATCCAGCTGGTTTAAAAGCTTTCAGTCTCACCTCAAATCACCGTATCAGATCGTTAGCTGCTGGGAAATGTGCTCTTTGGTATTAGCGCCCTGATTTCTGTGTTGGTTCACTTCCAAATAGCCCTTCACCATCATCTGAAAATGGATGTAGTGGTTTTATATGTAGGTTAGCATTTACAGTATTTTAAAAGTAGCATGTATTTTTTCCTATTCCAGCCATCTTACCTGCTTTTTTTGTTGTTGCCATGGTTGTTGTGCAATAATGTTCCATTTTAAGTGACATATGTTTACATCAGTGTCTAACACATCTCCCATATACTTATGCAGGCTGATGATTGACCCATGCTACATATTCATCGCTGAACACAAACCTGTGTCCATAATATCACTCCTCAAAAATGGCCAGTTAGTCTAACGTTACCTGCATCTTCGGCATCCATTAAACCCTCACTGACAATTCTTAGTTTAATTTTTGTCCTGTAATTGCAAGTTTTCTATATGAGGACCTGAAAATATCTAATTCAGCTTAGGTCCTTCCCTTACAGACCACAGTTATTGTACTGAGGGTACCAGACAGGCTATTAAATCAGGAACTGGTGGCTTTTAAGTCATTTTTCAGGATACTAACCAGTCCATCTCTCAAATCCTGGGAGAAGACAGGAGAATTAAGAGAAGTGGTGGAAGTTACAAACATTAAGACATCGGACCTGTCATCTCAAGTCATTTCATTATTCACGTGCCTAAAACCTGTGGTGTTTAATCGCGTAGAGTTAAGCTGCAAGACAAAAGCACGACAGAAAAGGGGGGTGAGAAGGATGTAAAGTCAGAGGAGGTTTTGAATGCCTGGAAGAAAACATCTTCAATAGTCATTCAATAATATTAACAGATACCCAGCAACAGCATTAGTCAGCCTCTGCCATTACCTTCCCAATGGACGTTCCTTAAAAATACCACGATCCGCGGAGTCAGTGAAGAGAAGAAATGCGAGTGACAGCAGTGCTGACTCCTGCATCCGACCGCTTCATCCGGAGATCTCACCGCGGCCGCCGCGACGCTGAACGCAGTCAGAAAGCCTCATTCGCAAGGCCACTTGGATGCTTTTCCAAAAGAAACCAACACAAACACAAACAGGCTGGTGCCTGCGGAGCTGCCGGGCAGAGGAGATGAGGGTGGTGCGTACGCAGCCACCCAGACACATGTTCTGCAGGTGTTTGGTGAGGCGCTGGGGAGAAAGAGAAGTCCCTGGGGATTCAGGAAGCACATTCAAGGTGCTACAAAAGCTCACGCCCTGGAATGCGCCCTACACCGCATAACTAAGCGTATTAATGCACCGGCAAACAAGTCCTGATCTGTGGTGGTTCTGCTCCTACCTTGGCGTCCTCAGCTGTTTGAACCAGTGCTTTCACTGTGCAAAGTCTGAACCCTCCCTGCCAACCACTTTAAACCGAGGAGGAAAAGCCTGGCCTAATCACCTTCTGTGCTCATGAGCATGTTGTAAGCAATCAAAAAACTCACGTATATTACACTTATGATTTTATCATGGCCCATAAAGCACAAGGAATGGCTAGACCTCGCAATGGAAGGGGATTTGATCACGAGAATTGTTTTCCACTGCTGGGTGGTGGGTGCCTGTAATCCAGCTCTGTGTCAGTGTCTTTTCTCCATCTGCTCCACCAGCATGTTACACCAACGTGTTGGAATACTTTGGTGGGATTACTAGCTACACTGGCTTTATGTTTCCTGAAACTCGCTGTTCCCAGTGTCCACCTCATTCGCCACACAATCCCCTCCCAAACCACGACAGATATATATTATTTTAAAAGAGAGCACTGAGTATTTGGTAACAAGCCCAGCTTCCCACAGAAACTCATGCCAGCTACATATCTCACAGCCTCAGGAATGCTCAACTTCTTCTTTAAAAGAACAAAAAAAGAAAAATCAGCCAGGATACACGACAGCGTGCAAATTTTAAATCTGCTGATCCAGGACAAATTACACCAACACCTGAACGGTGCCAGATCATGGATGCCTGACCAATGGTGCCTCTCGCTACTGCGGTGCCAGCGTCTTCAGCTGCGCACACATGCGATTCAGCGGAGCGGACACGGCTCTTGGCACGGGGTCTGCGGCCAGAACGGCGGGTGAGCCTGTCCTGCCGGGGATGGGACCGGGATGCTGGTTCTCAGCACACAGCTCACACCCCAGCGGAGAAAATGATGTCTTCTGTTCCCAAAGAGCACCATAGTTCAGCATCAGTGTTCTGCTCATCTACCACAATGTTGGGTTGCCCTTGGCTTTAAGCTTTCTTATTCCTCATCTTTTCTAGCTCATTGTAAGAATCAGCACCTGTATGTGATTTTCCATGCGTAGCAGTCAAGGGACTTTTACTAAGTGCAAAATTGGTGGAGCATATCTAATCTGATCACTCAGGACATGTTTCTGCAGGGAGTGCTCCCCTCTCATGCCTTCGCACCAGGAAGGGTAATGCTCCCGGATAAGTCAGGAATTGCTGCCTAGGGGTAAAACATGCAGTTTTGTGGAGGTTGGCACTGCAAAGAACCATTTACTTATAAAGGGACAGTTTAATTCCAAGGGCTTTTCCTGCCGTATATTGCTTTATGTCAGCTGCATGGACCCCAGCAGCATTTCGACCTGATCCTTGGCTGTGTAGCCCACATGAATCTGCACGCCCAGCAAAGCAGAAAAAGCACAAAAGCCAGCATGCAGTGCTGCTCTGGGTGTGTGGGCCATAAAACAGCTGAGGTTTCAGATGGCATCTCTTTGCTCGGGGCCCGGGAGCCACGCAGGGGCCCCTGTGGGGACGGTGTCAGCATGGCGTGCCTGCGGCAGGCGCCCGGTCCAGCTCATTTCCTTTGCTTTTTATGAGACTTAAAGCTTGTCTCGGGGGGATGTTCTCAGGAAGGGAAAGAAAACCCAACAAAAACGTGCCCAGAAGAAATGATCGGTCATGGGTTGGAAGGGTGAGGCAGTTTTGGAATGAGCACAAACATGACTTGCAAGCGATGACATGATGTTTAAAGTGCGGTCAGGATGCACTGGGCACTGCCAGACCCCTGGGGTCTCCAGACCCCAATTCCAGGCTTGGGGAACTTCACAAGTTTGATGTTACGTACTTGAAATGCTGCAGTTTTTGTTCCTGTTGGCACATTGGTATCCGAGGTAGCACCACTGATCAAGTTGTCTGGACAACAAACTGAGTGTTCCTTCTCCACCCCAGGAAGTGTAATGGCTATTCCCTTCAAAATCAAAGTAAAAATGTATTGTAATTAACCCTTTCCTAGAACTTATAAACCCCTCCTCTCTTCCCAGCCTTCCTCTCCTCAGCGTGCCACCTCCTTGCTGGTTTTAATTGCAGTTTCTACACCCACTTCATGCAAAAGCACAGATCTCTCGAGCAAGCAGGGATGCGATTTCAGTGATGCAGAGTCTTGCAAAATCAAGGCTCAGCTTCCAGTTTTAGAGACAATAAATGTGTTAAATTCCTCCCCTCTCCCCCCACAAGCGTGCGCGTGTACGTGTATAAAGAGACGTGCACAACCGGTGCACCCCACGTGTATGTGCACAAAGGAACTGTTGGTTTTGCACGCACACGCCAGCAGGACAGCCTCGTGGACGTCGCTGGTTCAAGGAGAACAGTGTCCCTAGCGCGGCCCGGGTTATCCCCACGCAACCCGGTTCCCCCCGCAAGGAACACGCGTGGGCCGCGCCTGGCGGGCGGGGCCTGCGCTCGGCTCCGCCCCCGCCGCACGGGGATTTTCCACGAGGCGAACGGCGCAGCCAGCCGGGCCGCCGCGGCACGTAGCGCACGCACCCGAGAGCCCGCCTCTGGCGCGAGGAAGCGGTAGCCAATGGGAGGGCGGCGAGGGGCGGGGCTGACCAATGAGAGAGCGGAGAGGGGCTGAGCCGACCAATGGGAGGCAGGAGGCGGGCGGCTCATCTGCATGGGGTGGGCTATAGCCCGGCGTCGGCGGAGCTGCTCGGTCCCAGTCAGAGGTGAGGAGGCTGCTGTGCGTGTGTGGAGCTGCTGGGCCGGAGGTGAGTGTGGCGGCTGCACGTTTTGGTCTGTCAGGCCCGCATGGTCTCAGCGGCCCGGCCCTTTGGCTGTTGTCCGCGGGGCGAGAGTTGTCCGCGGTTTCCCCTCGAGCCCCCACCGCCCCCGCGGGGTAGGCCTAGCCTAGGCCGGGCCTAGGCGGGCTCGGGGCGGGATCTGGGCCCTGCGGACGTGCTTCCCGCCGGCCGCATGGCGGGGAGGGGGGGGGCCTGCGCCGGCCATCAGCCCTCAGTGTGTGCAGCGAGGGGAGGAATCTTCCCGGGAACAGGATGGGTCAAGGCTTCTCTCCCAGGCAGGGTTTAACCTCTCTCTCTTAATCATTAACAGTGGCTCTCGGCTTGTATGTCGTGATTTGGACCTTCCCCCCTTTAGCGGCAGCGGATGTCCTTCAGCTTCACCTCTCAAATATTTAATGTTTGATGTTGGTGCTCAAATCTTTGTGCCTCAGGTCTCCCAGTGGGGTTAATTAAGTATTAGTTGCTCTCAAGGCAGCAGCAGTGGGGAGTAGCACCAGATGACTTGATGGGCATCTCAGGATGTTAAGGTGGGGAAAAAACTGCTTGTTAACCCATTTGCCTCGTGCAGGGCTGCCCGAGAGGATCTTGGTCGTTCTCCTGTTCCGTTACTCGCCAGCTGAGTCACCGGGCAGGGCTGCGACTCTCTGAGCCTGCCAGGAAGTAGTGAAGTTGGTCATCCAAACCCACAGATTGAGGCAATGCAGTTTCAGGCCTCCACCTCATTAAAACAGTGAGAAGGGAGAGTAGTTCAACATGTCTGTGACTTATTGCCTGCCAGGCATTATTTAAAAAAAAGGGTTACATCATGTTGCAGAGCGTTGAGGTGAATTAATACCGTTTGGAAAGCAAAGGAATAGGATTGGAAGGAGCCTTTGTTGGTCCACATTTGTCCATTTTTTTAGGAGTGCTTCAGCAGTAGCATTGCGATGTTAGGATCTGATACAGTGAGGTCAAAGGTCTAATGAGCAGTACATTTTTTTCCAGAGTGGTGATGGTATGAAATTTGCCATTTTCTAGGACATTTAACTAACTGTCATATATGACCTCCACTGATAACTGAATAGCAGTTCTATAATAAAACACTAAGATATATATTTTTTTTCCTATGGCCAAACTTCGCTGTTGTATTTATAATCTCCATTCAGATGCTTGCAGTGCTTAGTCTTAACTTAAAAGAAATGTAGCTGCAAAATTGCTCAGAAGTGCAGCTTTTGTGATAAAGTGGGCTGTAAACCAGATCTTGGGAAATAATTGTAAAATTGTAAGGTGCAATAGTCCTTATTGCTGTTAGAGTACTGTGGTCCCTGAGCAGAGCACGGGGTTAGGTAGAGAAAAGTGGTGATTTTTTGGATTTCAGTAGTCAGACCTTGCAGTGGGCTGTAACTGAGCCTTGAAGTAGGTAATATCAGGTGTGCTCCCTGGGAAGGCCAGGAAAGCTCATGTGTGTGGTTCTTCTCCGAAAGGGAGGCACTGACCTTGCCAGCAGGTCATAGTACAAAAAGAGGTTTAAGGCAACGCATACATTAAATACCACTCTGATATTGTCTGTTTGCCTGGCTCCATCACTGAGTACAAAGGTCTGGAGCAGGCAGTGCTACTCGTGAACTCTTGTGTTCAGTTAACATTTCCACGGCTAGACCTGTGCATGGGCTGACTCACTGTCTCGATGAGTTGACTGAATTGAGGCAGAACACATAATGCTCAACTTGTGATGAGCTAAACTGCATCAGATTTTTGCCCAGAAATAGCTCAGTGGAAAAACTGTTCTTTGAATAGAGAAGTGAGGGGGTTTGCAAAATGAGCCAAAAAAAAGTATGAGGAATTTCAGGCATGGCACCATGCTGTTGGATTCCTCTCTGAAGAGGAGGGAGGGACCTGCTGCAAAGGTCATTTATCAAGGACACCTCAATAGTGTCCAACCTGGCAAACATTCCCAGTGGAAACTCTTGCAGTGTGTATTCCCAAAGCACCACCTGCACCGAGACTTCCAGTGAGCCGGCTGTGTTTTCAAAGGATGAGGCACCTAATATTTTTTTGCAAACTGTGGCGCTGAAAATGAAACTAAGGGCCTAGTAGGTGCCAGCATAGTAAGCTTTGAAAGCCCTTTTCGGATAAATAGGGATTCTTCCTGTTAGCCATTGCTCAGTGCAAGTGCAGAGATAAGTGTGAGCATGGATGGGTCTGATAACTGGGGAATTGCAGAGATTTATTTCTGGCTTGTATATTTACTGATTAAAGTAGCGGCAGCGTGAAGGCCAGCTTGAACTTTGTCTCGCTTCTTAGGTTAGTCCTATCATCTGTTGGTGTGAGGGTCTTGCTGTAAAGCAGGCAGTATCTAAAATCTGTGAGCTGCCTTACACAATTTGCTGCTTGGAGGCAGGACAACTGAAAAGGGCACTTTAAAGCCAAGGGGACAAACCAAAGGGCCACCTGTGTTTTGGACATGGGGAGGGAAGATTCGCTGTGGAAGACGAATGAATGTATGAAGTTAACCCCCACACACACTTTGTACAAGCAGCAGTATTTCTAAGGTCGTATTTTCCTATCTTTGCAGTAACTGCAGAGATTCATGACCATTTCTGTAAAGAAGGTTACCACCCACACTGATGTGCCAAAATGCCAGCTTCCAGAGAGTTCTGCTTCTGAGGCTGAGCTTTCTTCCCTGCAGATGAGCTGGGTTTGCTGCCAGTCGATGGTTTAAAGGCATTTGTATGACTTGAGTTTTCAGAATGTAGCTGAGCTTACATAAGGCATTCCTTACTCTGCAGTTTTATTAATAAAAAACACAGATATGTGATAAGGGGAGAAAATTAAATATTCAAAAGATTGTGGTGCTTTTTCTTCCTTTTAAGAGGAGAAGCTATTCCTGCAAATGCTGGAGATGGGGTGTAACTAATAACGCAAGCTCTTAATTAGAGCTGTGACTGTCTGTTTCTATTTCAAGATGGGCTACATTTGGCTCTGAACAGCTGCTGTGCCTACTAAGAACTGTTGCGCTTTAGTCTTTTATTGAAAAGCCCACCCTTGGGCTGTGTGGGTGAGGGACCAGGCACGGGTTTATTGAGGGTTGGGTGGTGCTGGCTGTGCCGGTGACCGGTTTGAGCTGCTGGAAGCCTGTTGGGAGCACCGGGGAGCAGGGAGCGGCATCAGCAGTTTGCGTGTCAGCTCTCGTGGGAAGCACGTACTGGTGACGGGGCTCTGCTCACCTGCAGGCACAGGCTGCAACCCGACAGTCACCCCAGCTCTGCAAACCTACCCGGAAGCTTGAGGTCTCCAGGGAATTAGAAAGGCAACATCTTTCAAAAGAGTTACCACTTTATTAGTGGGTTCTTTTTCTAAGAACTATAAGGAGACTGTGACTTGCTGAAAGAACGCAGTGTCAACCTGCTGCTGGTGCTGCAAGGCTGTGGCTGAAAGCCAAACAGAAGCACTGCAGTGTGCCTGTGCTGACATCTCCACCCTAACAGCCCTCCCAAGGATTGGAATAGCTGTCCAGACCTTAGGCTGCATGGAGCTTCGGCATCTGGATGGCCCCCTGGCACAGGAAGGCAGAAGTTGATCCAGCCACATACTTGCATTAGAATCTGTATCACTGGAGAAGGGTGTAAGGCATTAGGAATTAAAGATTCCTTACTGAGAGGCTCTGAAGCACCTATTTCCTGTTCAGACAGTTTCTCTAGGGGGAAAAAAAAAGGTTTCTGCCTTGCCAGAAGCTTGCATTCGTGACATCACTGAGAGGATACCTTGTGAACTGTATAAATTATCATCTGCTCCTAGTGTTCTGTGTAGGGTCTAATAATACTGCAAGAAGGTAACTTAGAAACTGCAAGGGAGACTGTGGCCCTGCAGGACTAAGTGGACATTTTTGCCAACAAGCTGGCCAGACTTGTAACAAGAACATTAAGCTAGACTTAGTAACAGAGAAGCCATGAGCTGCTGTTATGTTAGGGAAACAATTGTGAAATGCCTTGAAGGAATTCAGACTTGTTCTAGAAAGCTGACAGTGTCAGTAGCCTGACTGAGGTGTCTCTGTACTAATGCATACAGCATGGGTAGCAAACATGAGGAGGTGGAAGGACCTGGAAAACTGTGGTTTAATTGCTGTCACTGAAACTTGGAGAGATGAATCACACGGCTGCAGCTGATGGCCATGATTAATGTTAAACTCTTCTTTCCAGGTTTTTAAAGATGTCCATTCTTAAGATTCATGCCCGTGAAATCTTCGACTCCCGTGGGAATCCCACAGTTGAGGTAGACCTCTATACCAACAAAGGTGAGTCTTCAGCTGTAGGTGTTTATTCTTTTCTTGCATCTGATAAACTGAAGAGGCAGTCAAAAGTATATGAACTGTGCTGTTCTAGCAGTGGAATTGTGGTCGCTCTTCATATGTGTAACGTTGCTGAACTCACTGTGGGACTTGCAGGAAGAACCTACTTCATTCTACTGGGATTAATTTGCTGAGCTCAAGACATTGGCTTGGACAGGGAAGGGTTTCTTTATAGTGTGCTGCTTCTTACAGACTAAATTGTGCAAGTGTTAATCCAAACCTACCTTCTTGCCCTTGCCCTGAGCGTAAACTGGGATAGTGCTTGCAAACTTGGAGTTAACAAGGCCTTTGTTCCTCTCCTTAAGAAGCTGCTAATGATCTTAGTTTTCAGTGTTCCCTAAACCTTATATGACTGCACTTAAAGTTTAATTCTTGATTTGTCTAGCAGTCACTTTGTGTAATGAAACAGTCTTCTGCTGGGGAGCTGAATCTTGGATAATGGTTTCTGGTCGTGCCTGAATACTTATGCAGCAAAACCAACTTGTCTAATTGGGTTTTCACATATAACATCTTACATTTTTAATTATTGTAGAACTTTTCCCTTGGTTTGTTAGTTGTCCATCCCACATCTGATAGGATCTGACAAAGGCATTGTGCAAACACATACCACTGTGGTTTGGTGGATTGAGCAAACACAATAGCTGTAATACACTAACTAAATAGCTGATCTTTTTGCCTCAAAAGATTATTGCAGTCATTTAATGAGATTGCCCCTGCTAAGCTCTTTGCTGTAGTGGGATAAGGGAGAGACTGGAGCCTGAAGCTGGCACCTCGAACCACAGGCAGAACAGTCTCCAGTGTACCGATTTAGTCCAGGTTCAGCATCCTTGGCTGGAAGAACCGGCTGTCTGGGTGGTTGTCCTGGTGTTGGAAGAACTCAGAACTCGTGTAATGAAAGAGGCCTCCTAATTGTCCCTTGTATGCAATATATTAGAAGAATTTAAGAGCTCTCCTGCCAAATTGAGCTCAAAAGTGGATTCAGTAGATAAAGCGGCCTGTTTGGAAGAGGAATGGATGGCTTTCCTAACTTAAACACTTGAAATGTGCAGTGGAAGAGAATGAGTCAACTTGCAGTTGATCAGGATGAGGGAGACAGTGATGAATTGGTGATGCTGTAAAGGAGCAGAAGCTCTCAGGATCGCGGTATAAGTGAGCAGAGATATGCTTTAGAGATTGCCTCTCCCATCTCTGGGACGGAACTATGTGGTAGGTTGGGATGGCATGTGGGTGGAGGATGTTTTGTGGGTCTGAATGTGCTAAGACAGATCTCTTTTCCGTTGTAAACAGGTCTGTTCAGAGCTGCTGTTCCCAGCGGTGCCTCAACAGGAATCTATGAAGCTCTGGAGCTTCGTGACAATGACAAGACACGCTACATGGGGAAAGGTAAAGCTGAGTTCTGGTCCCCAGATTGGCCTGTTACAATGGCCGTGTTGCTGTGGATGTTTGTGCTCAATTGTAGCAGGGGACACCCAGGCTCCTTTACTGCTGTCCTAATAGTAATTCTTGGACAGTCTGGACTCCTTTGTAGCTCGCTGCTGTAAAAACATTGGCAATGCCTTTCAAGTACATGCAATTAACTTTTGGCTGCAAGAGATAATTACTTCAAACTTTCCTGCCAGTCAGGTGAAAGGTAGTTGAAATATTTTGTGCCTATTAAGAAAGAGTGGTTAGAGTTGATAACTACTCAATTGAACTTGGAGAGCCTTGTCTAAAAAGATTAACGGTTATTATCACTTTAACACAGAAGAAACTCGTAGATGACTGAATATCCCAAAGAGCTGCACAGCTTATGCTGTTTACCTAGGACACTTTTCCTTGAGAAAAGTAAAGGTGTGTTTATCTCAGTGTGCTAAATGTGTGTGTGCTTACACCTTAAATCTGATCCCACAGGTAGTTCTTAAAGGGACTTAACTGGACAGTAGTCTGAGCTTCCACAACAGGCTATCACAGCTGAAGGTTCTTGTTATGAAAAAATAGTCACCAAATGGGATGAGTTGCAGCTAGTTCTTGGGTCTTTTGTAGTTTAAATCTTCAGGCTTACACCACTTGAAAGGCAATTATTGTGGTTCAGGGTGCACTAAATTAGAAGTCAGCATTTCTGAAGTTTAGGTCTTTGGAAATCTTGAAACACTATGCAGGGATGACATAATTCCTGAGGCTTATGTTGGTAGCTGGCTCATGATGATCTCTGCTTATGGGGAAGGAACAGGTTTGTACTGAACTGCTGGTTTACACAGTGGTGTGTCCACATAGATTAGAAGGATGGTGCTGTGTTCATGCTTTATTCCCTGTATGAAGGAAGAGCAGACAATCAATTTCTGTGCCTGCATCCAACTGCACAGGCAGTGTCATTCAGCATTGCGTCAAGTGTAAAGCGTGCTGAGGTGATACTTTAGCAATGTTTTGAAACTATAGCAGCAACATGCCTGAGCTACTGCATGCTGGACTTGTGGGGAAACCTTTTTCTTTCCTCTTGCTCGTCCATGCTATGAATGGATAGGCTATTCCTACCCAACACAATGGTGTTTGCAGCACTATGGAAACCTGGGTGGAAAGACCCAGTACAGCCTCACTGGCTGATGCCATTTCCTCTGCTCTCTGAACGCCTTTGTTTCTACTCTGCTGCTCAGTATCAGACACTTGCTGACTTGTAGGTCTGTTTACATATTTGTGCCGTTGTCTTTTTCTTGCATGACTGGCTTTGGTTTCAGCTGTGAATCTTCATCTCTTCCTTGATTCTCTTGTCTATTTTGCGTCTGTCAGGTGTATCCAGAGCTGTTAAGTATGTTAACGAGTTCCTGGCGACAGCCTTGTGTACACAGGTAATGGATGTGCTTTCAGTGCAACCTTGTCACTTGGATGAATTTCTCCAGTGCATGGTCTTGCAAACTAACATTGCAGCAGGCATTCCTAGATGATGGTTACTTCGTGCAACTTCCATTCAGTTGAGATGGCCTCAATAAGCATTCAGGTTTGGCTGTAAGCTCAGGTTGGATTGGGGTTTGAATAGCACGAGGTGGTATTCTTGCGATTTTTCTTGTTACTGAGATCACCTACTAATGCCTGCATAACCAGTGTGGTTGACCGGTGTCTGATTTGCTTGTTCCTTCCAGGTGTCTCAAAAGCTGTTGAGCACATCAATAAAACAATTGCGCCTGCACTGATTAGCAAGGTAGGAGCAATCTGTCTTCTGCTAACATCAGTTAATGCCAGTCCAGTGTGTCCTAACTGATGGGATATCTCTCTAGAGACAGTTACAGGAGCTGTATTACATGGAGGGGTGTTAGCCTCTGTATCGGAGTGCATGTGAACAAGCTACCCTACAACAATTGCTCTCCTCAATGACTGCATTATCTAACACTTAAAACAATGTCTAGCAGCTAGTGTTGTAGTGTGCAGAAATACTTAAGCACTTGGGAACTTCAGTGGTGTGCAGTTAAGATACAAGCTGCTTCATGCTTGAAAGGGTGGCTGAATGATGGGGAGGGACTGGGTTTTGTCCAAGCTGGCTAATTTGGAAGGGAATCTGAGGGGATCTAAGTGAAGTCCGCTTGAGTGAGGTTGCTGTGCGCTTTGTGGGCACTAAGCCCTAAGTAGTAATGCATAAAGTGATTGCACGTTCCTAGCAACAATTCAAAACGTTATGTACTAAGTTACAAACGTACACGTTGTAAGCAAGCTGGTCATGTTTGAGCTTGCACTAAAAGGGGCAGGGGAGATAAACGGGGGCTTTCTCTTGTGTCATGCTGGACTGATACCAGTGGAAATGTCAGGAAGTCAAGAGACATGACAGCTTTACTGCTCTGAATATGAACAACAAAACAAGCTCTTGGTGGGTCCAGCTTACCTGTCAGCCTTGGTGTGCTGGAAGTGACCTGAAGATGCTGCTGTGCGATCATGACCAGAACTAGTCTCTTAACTGTTGGGAGTTGCCCTTAAGCAAGTCTTGGTGCCTGCCAGGGAAATGAAAATGCAGTGGGTGGGTGAGAGTTAGTAGAGCTGTGTTTGGTGTCAAGCAGTGCTTTGCTTGCTTCTCTCCACAGAATGTCAACGTTGTGGAGCAAGAGAAGATTGACAAACTGATGCTGGAAATGGATGGATCAGAGAACAAATGTAAGTGGGCTTTGTGTTGTAGTGAGGTGTGAAAAGATAGGATGGGTTTAGAGAATTGTAGCTTTGTCAGAAACAAGGAGCAGTGCGTGACATATGCTGTGCATGTCCCTAACCAAGACCACAGTGCTGGTAGTGCTCAGCCTCTTTATGAAGATGTAACATTTCTGTAAATACTTCTTATTTCAGCCAAATTTGGTGCCAATGCCATCTTGGGTGTATCTCTGGCTGTATGCAAAGCTGGTGCTGCTGAGAAGGGCGTCCCCTTGTACCGTCACATTGCTGACCTTGCTGGAAATGCAGAAGTCATTCTGCCAGTCCCTGTAAGTCTCTTGATAAGGCCTGATAAAGTATTGATCTGACCAGGTGCTTTGAGGTGTCTTGTGGTCTTGGATCAAGTTTTCTAGAGTCTTAACATAAACATTGTTATCAGTTTACCCTGGAACACTCTAACTTGGTTTTTCTCTTTGGTTACTCCAAGGCTTTCAATGTGATCAATGGTGGCTCCCACGCTGGCAATAAACTGGCTATGCAGGAGTTCATGATCCTCCCCGTGGGTGCTGACAGTTTCAAGGAGGCAATGCGCATCGGTGCAGAGGTCTATCACAATCTAAAGAATGTCATCAAGGAGAAGTATGGCAAGGATGCAACCAACGTGGGTGATGAGGGTGGTTTTGCCCCCAACATCCTGGAAAATAAAGAAGGTAAGAATGAATCTTAGCCCCTGCCAGATGAAAAGTGGTGTGGGCATGTCTGTGTGCCCTGCAGGTTTTCCAGAAATCAGTAGTGGAGTTGTTTTTCTGCTGACAAAGGAGGAAAACAGATTGAACTGTGCCTGGCAATGTGTAGGAGTGCATTAGGCTTGCCTGGGAAGTTGAGGCATTTGCTGCTTCCACAGCCAAACAGTTCTATACAAACAGGTCTGTACCCTAGCAGACATCAGTGAAGATGACCTTGAATGGCTGTTACAGTCCAAGAAACTTGTGTTGCTGGTCGCAGCTGTTCTTGCAGTTCACATATTAACATGTTAAACAGAAACACTTGATCCAGGCTTCCTACTGTAAATAGCCTGGCTGACCCAGCTGCTTGGCTTTGAGTGAGGGATGATCAGGAGAACCTTACTGGTTGTGGCCATACGGAATTTCCTTGCTTGGACTCTGCCAAATGTAGTATTGTAGTGGGCAGTATCAAGAGACTCTTCTTGAGTGGTTTTATTCCTTCTTCCGCATAGAAATGTGCGAGTGGAGAACAGGTAGATGTAAAGAGGGTGTGCTGTGTGCGGAGGCAGCTGTGCATCTTGCCGGGGTTTGGATGGTCGACACCTGATCTGGAGCTAAAAGGGATTAAAGTGCAGTCACTGCTTCCAGCCCACATGCAGGAAGCAGAGAGAGGATGTAGTATCACCTTGTATTAAGCTCTCTGGGCTGACATGTAGTCCTGCCTGAAGAGATTGAGTCTTGTAATGGTGTCTCAAGGTTATTACAAGCTAAAAGTAGTAATATCTTGTTGTAGTCAGTTCAAAAGTGGGAGAGTTTGAGAACTTCTTCTGTGTGCCCTTGGGCTTCCCATAGGGGAGATTCTTTGAGTGAATGCACTGCTGTTGATAAATGAAGAGCCTTGAGTTAAGGTGGGAACTCAAATACCTGCCTGTGTTTCAGCTCTGGAGCTGCTGAAGACGGCCATCAGCAAGGCTGGCTACTCTGAAAAGGTCGTCATTGGCATGGACGTGGCTGCCTCAGAGTTCTACCGTGATGGAAAGTACGACCTGGACTTCAAATCCCCTGATGATCCCAGCAGATACATTTCTCCTGATCAGCTGGCTGACCTGTACAAGGGCTTTGTCAAGAACTACCCCGGTAAGTTGTTTGTCAACAAGAAACATGACAGTGGCAAATGGGGGTTGATTGCTGGAAGAAAGAGTTAAGATGCAGCCTCCTGTATGAGAGGGGTCAAGAGCAGAACAAAGAGCTGGCCTTTGCGAGGCTCGAGTGTCGTCTTTGTTGTGGGTAGTACTTGGCTGCAGCACTTTGGTACCACTGCTTTCGAACAAGCCCTTTCAGGATGATGTTATCTTAAAGCCCCTTTTATCTCCCTACAGTGGTGTCCATTGAAGACCCGTTTGACCAGGATGACTGGGCTGCCTGGAAGAAGTTCACTGGCAGCGTTGGCATCCAGGTGGTTGGTGATGACCTGACTGTGACCAACCCCAAGCGCATTGCCAAGGCTGTGGACGAGAAAGCCTGCAACTGCCTCCTTCTCAAGGTCAACCAGATTGGCTCTGTGACGGAGTCCCTGCAAGCGTAAGTTCTTCCCTCTTGGCCATGCTGGGGATGGGGGTTGTTTAATTGAGAGAGATGAATGTAGAGACTGGAGCTAGTGGGATAGAAATCTGTTGACTGGGTATCTGTGAACAGAGGGAAATTCTTAACTAAGAGAGGATACTGACAAGTAAACCTTGGACCTTCATGGTCTTGAAGTCACATAGGCATATCAATGAATTTTACTTGGTTTGAGCTTCTCACAGCATTATCATGGGATCCTAACGTGTGCCAGAGGGTAGCTCTGCCTTGCCCACGCGAGGAACGCCTGCTGCTTGGTGGCAGCCCTGGAGCAAAGGCCGCTCAGCAGCAGGTTGGGCATGGGGCTTTATCTGTGTGTCTCTTCCAGCTGCAAGCTTGCCCAGTCCAACGGCTGGGGCGTGATGGTGAGTCACCGTTCTGGAGAAACAGAAGACACCTTCATTGCTGATCTGGTGGTTGGTCTCTGCACTGGTCAGGTTGGTATCTACAGCTGCTGTGGTTTGCCTTTTTGCTTGATGAGATAATGTGGCAATAAAGCCGTGCTGCACACACAATAGATGGGGTCTGTTCTGACTTAAGGCATGCAGATTTGCTCTTTATACGTACAGGAAGCTGATTTGTCTAATGGGATTGTGATGAGGGAATGCTATCTTGTGTAAACTCACCTTTAACTGCCAATTTAAAAAAAAAAAATCTGAAATCAACTCCAGTGGGTATATTGGGATTTGTTGATATTGAAGCTGTTAGCAAATGAATAACCTTTATTGCTCCCAAGCCTTATCTTGTTTGAGTATACAGGTGTTTAGAACCTGATGCTGAAATAAAGCTTCTGATTATGCTTATTACTCTGAACAGAACAGAATTGTGTTGGCATCTGTGGCCTTACTTTGACTGTAGTTCTTCACTAACTTTGATTTCCCTTTCAGATCAAAACTGGTGCCCCTTGCCGATCTGAGCGTCTAGCCAAGTACAACCAGCTGCTGAGGTGAGATTCCTGGCGGGGGGAAAAGGGGTTGAGAGTGAAGCCTGATGCAGAATGGATGCTCCGCTAATGCACTGGGGGCACAGCTTAGTCTTCTGTGTCTCCAAAACGCTCTGCAGCTTAAGACCTTTAACCTGACAGTGGTGGAGGTGCCTTTGGGCTGTGCTGCGCTTGCAGAGCTGGCTGAGGCTGAGTGATGAGTTGGACGGGTGATGTCCATAACAGACCCACTGAAGGGGATCATTGTCAAAAGCATCCTATGATATGGATATGAGACAGTCCTTTTGTCTGCATGATGCCATTCCCTTGTGCAAGCATTTAAAATACTTGGGTAAAGTTATGTGAGATACTGAGCAGTGCAGTGAAACCTGTGTAACTGAAGCTGCTTGGTGGGAACTGGCTTGTGACACTGGTAGCATGTCAGTGCCAGGTAGAGGAGGTGATGTAGTGTAATGTCAGCAGCTGTGCTAATGCAGCAGTTCTGTGCTATCTGTTGACACCCAGCACACTCTTCCCTTCCCTCAGAATTGAAGAGGAGCTTGGCAGCAAGGCCCGTTTTGCTGGAAGGAACTTCAGGAACCCTCGTGTCAACTAAACTGTGTGGATCAGTCAACCCTGTTATGGTTCAAAGCACTAGGCGTCTACTTAGTTCACAATGACCTGTACTAGAAAGATAAGGGCAGCTGAAGGAAAAAGACCAGTTTTGCAGGTCCTCTTCCCCCTAGATGATTCCTTCACCTAGTGTTTTCACCAAGCCTGATCTGTTACTCGTAATGCTCTACTGCTTTTGTAGAACAGTCCCTGGGGGGTTTCTGTGTATTAAACACCCTCAGGGATCATGACCTTGTGAGTCTGGGCATAAACACTTTATTTCATTTCTCTGCCTGTCTGGTCTTTGATATTTGGAGCTGTGTGGCTTGCAGCGCAGCAAGAGGTACCTGCAAACACAAGTAGTGGTGTTTTTACATGTGATAAATAAAAGCATCAAACAACCCAGCAAAGTGTGGCTTTGAATTACTTTGGGGGAGCCTGAGGAGCCTGGATACCTACCCTGCATAATCCTATCCTGGTTTAAAGCTGTTCTGCAGGGAGCCAGAGTTGAGCTGCTGTCACTGTGGCCATGAGGTGGACTTGAGTTGTTTTGTGACAAATAGACAAAGAATTAGCTGAATTGATGTGCCTGCTGTCAAGAGGTGGCCCTCAAGGATATATTTAGTCATTGGAAGGGGGACGAAGAATAAATTTTGAATCAATTGTGGTCCAGCAGGGGAAGACAACAAGCTCAGAGATGTTCCTTAGTTTATCAAAGATGAGGTGTATCCTGACAACAAGTGCTGTGTTAGCCTTTCTCATGGACTGTTGCTGATGTTTGCTTGTCAGTCTTGTCACAGCATTACTGAGAAAATCCCGTGATAGCCTTGGCTTTTAGGAAGGGGTTGGCACAGTGTTAATTACACCAACAGTGAGTTTGTAACCTGTTGTGATCTGTTGTTGCCAGGAGAAGATGTGGTTCAGTAGGATGTGAGTTGTGGAACAGAAATGTTCCTCAACCCTCATGCTTGGAAGAGAAAAAAGGAAAAGCCACACAAATCATCTGTGTTCTAAGAGACGGTGATGTATTTTATAGATATTTCCATGTAATGCAGTACAAGGGATCCTGGTATGAGTTGAGATGCCATATTCAGTTAAAACCAAAACCTTAGTCAATGTTAGCTGCTGCATTTGTTTTATTTCTTAATAGCTCTCTAGTACAAGGTGTAATTGAAAGTTAATTTGGTAGCTGGTAATTTTACCCTGTGAGTATCCAGGTACTGTATTTCACATGGGGGAAGATAAAGACTTCAGGGGATTTCCAGCTGTGTGAGAGCAGATGGCCAGAAACAAAAGGCTCACGAGCAGACGCTTCTGTTTCCAAAGCCCTTTGTGTTGCTGGGTTGCAGCTCTGCTGGCTTGGCTGGGCTACCACTGGTCTTCCCATTCCAGAAAACTCAGCTCCCTGTGGCTGGAAGTTTTTATTCTCTGAGGAGCACGACTGCCCCACTGTGGGCATCGCTTGAGTTGTGTTGAGGTGTAATCTGGTTTTTACATCTCTTCTGGTTTTAAGTCAAGATGGAAATGACACATTTAAAGCCAGTGATGCTCCGTGGTACGTGTTATTTACCTTAAACCCTGGATCTTCAAGAACATCTTCAGCTCTAGTTTTGGAAAAAAACACACAGACTTTATTTCAAAAGCTGCTGTTAGGAATTACAGGGTTATAAAATGCTGAGGAATAAGGGCTGTGTGTTATCCCTGAACAAACCCGCCATCAGAGGATGGGAGATATGAGCAGTAAAGCGAGGAGGGAGATATTTGAGAGCTGCTGGGCCATGTTGTGTGTGCCTGGTATTAGTGCGAGCGGTAGCTGGGGAAGGATTCAGCACTCAGGGGACTTCGACAGTCTCATTGATTGATGCTTTTTAACTAGAAAGACTCATCTCTTGTTGGCATTTCCAAAATACTTTGTCTTGTGTGAAGCTGCAGCACCCAGAATGCTAAACACCCCGGTAAGTGTGTGCTTGTCCATTCGGAAGGCGCTGGTCTAAGCTGGTTGCACTCTGCAGATTTGAAACCTGGTGCATTTTTCACACATAGCTGATCTCTGAATTAGACCTGTTAAACGAATAAACCAGCTAATTGCACATAAATCCTATCAAGGGATTTTTCTTCTGTTGAAGAGGCAAGCTTGTAATTTATGCAAAAATGGTTGAGAAAGATTTTTAGCAGAACCACGTTTGGAAACAATAGCATGGCTGTTTCTCACCTGCTGCTTCAGAAAGTGAAGTCTGGATTCTCGACCCAGCTTACCTGGGCCTTTGTGTTTACACCTGGTGATTTAGTAAGCATCAGAAAGCAAAAAGAGCTGGGAAATTGGGTACCTGGTTGCCATAAATGGACAAAACTTAGTGGTGTGACGGAACAGCTGAAACCTGGGCTGTTGTGTTGTGTGCAGCTACACAGACCTTTGGGGTAAGGGAGCTGGAGCTCTGAGCTGGAGTCATCTGTTCAGATGAGCAGTTTAGTCCTGGTTCTGAGTAAAAAGCCTTCTGCTGGTTAACAAGGCTGCAAATGAAGCCCAGGTATTAATTAATTATTGTGCACACCTTGTTGGCAGTACATGATGGAGACCTGTTACAGGTACAATTACCAGATGTCTTAAATTAATTGGGAAATGGCATGTGAAATGGCAGGGTTAGAAGAACATCGCTTAGGTTGTAAAGTCAAAAGCTGACCTCGGATGCTGTTGAACTGTATGTTCCTGCCTACACCAATAAATCAATCCCACAAGGGCAGATGCTGTGCTCACCTATCCCATCAAACCAGCTCTGTAAAGCTTTCAAGTTGAAGCTCAGGGTATTTGGGCCAGATCAGGGAGGTGCTTCCAGCTGCTGAGGATCCAGGCTCTACCTAATGAGGCTGCAGCACTGAAAGGAGTTACCTGCAAAGGAAGAAAAGAGACCAGAACTGGTAAGTGCTGAAACACCGGGCTGTGGTTTGTAGGTAGGAATTTAAAGCGTGTGAGAGAAAAGTGAATGATTGGTAACTGTGTGTGTTTGGAGTGAGGGGAATAAGCGAATAAGGAACAAGATTTGATTGCTGAAAATCGAGACCTAAACCTGCAGTGCTGGAGAGGGGGAGATGTGTCTGGTCCTCAATCAGGGCACCGGTCCCGCTGCACAGCTCCTCACCTTTCCATAGCGTCCCCGTGGAGCTCCTGTGCGCAGGGCCGTGCTTCAAACGGAGTGCAAATGTAGCACAGCCGGTGTCTTTATTGCTGCTGTAATTTGCAGGGCCGGCGCTCTTCGGAGCAGAAGGAGGCATCAGCTTAGCAAACACGAACCGGGAGGTTGTTCTGAGAGCAGCAGCCAGCCCGGAAAGCGGATCTGAGGCAAGAGGGAGCAGAGGAGCTGAGTGGTGAGCGGGGAGCAGAGGCAGGCGGGACCTTCGGGAGCTATTCAGGTAACAGGATATATAATGGAACAGCGCAAAGGGCTGGAGTGGGAAAGATCTCCCGTTACCCACGGGCTGTATTTCTAGGTTTGTAGAAATAGCTTTTCTGCTTTGTAGCTTAGCCTGCTCGTAGCAATTATTTCCCAATATCTTTGCTTCTAAGTCTTGTACAGGCCCTGTCTCAAAGAGGTTGTTCTGGACAGAAAGGAATGTTTCCTTCCCTCTGTAATGAATGAGAAACCAAATGATTCAATACTTGGCACTCTCGTTAGACATCCCCCCCAGTAGGGAGTAAGCACGTCATTGGTAATCACTCTTTGGAACTGAAGCCGTCGGTGCAAGGCAGGTTTTCCAACCCTTTGCTGATTCCAAGCCACCTATAGAGCCTGCTCTCTGTTTTCTGGTATCGTGGGCGTTAGGAAATTCATTGACTGCGGTGCCTCGTCAGCACCCACTGGCTCATTCACGACTTGTGCAAACAGTCGGGGGGGAAAAGCCCCACAATGGCACAAGGGACGCGAAGAGGTGATGGAGGGAGCGCGGCTGCTGTGTTTCCCTCACTGGAGGAGGATGTTTGACTTTCCTGCTGCTGTGCGGGCCGCAGGAGACACGAGGAGGACGGTGGATCTGTGGGCAGCCAGCCCTGCCTGCCCTGCAGCAGCTCCTGGGGCTCCGGCCTCGCGCTCCCTTTCACAGCGGGGTTTGAAGAGCTGTGCCAGGCACCAGCTTGGCCCCAATGCTCCCTCGGAAAGCTTTTATTACCGCTCCCTTTGTGTTGCTGCCTGCAATGATTTCCTTGTAGATAGGAGCTGTGGGTGGGTGTGAGAATTCAATGCGGGAACCCTGCTCCTCTCTGCACATGGGAACGTGGCCTCTGCCTGCTGGAGTCACTGTGATAGTGCTTGAACTGTCCCGTTCTGGGGAGTCCAGGTTTGGTCATTTCTACATTGAGACCATTTGTGGTGTCTCTTTCGGTCCCCGAGGGCTGAAGTGCTCTCAGACCTGATGCATTCTATGTGTACTTTGTGCTCCATAGATGCAGTTGCAGAGACTGAAGTACAGGGTGGGGAGGAGGGTAAGAAGGAGAAATAAAGCCACACAGCAGCTGCAGCACTCAGTTCTGCCAAGAAATGCTGAAGGTAAAAAGGAAGGGGGGAAAAAAACCTGTGGCAGGGAGGAAGAAAAAAGGTTGAGTGGAGAACCCAGATGATAAAAATGAGAGGTATGCAAACAACATAAACTATAAGGAAGAAAACAATCACGAGGCCCAGCCTTGTACCACACTTGAAGTGTGCATGTGGTGACATCTCCTGTCTATAACACAATGTGGAGGCTTAGCTCTGCCTAGAGACCCGTACATTTAATCATCCAGGGTGGCGGTTACGGGCTTAAGTTACAGGAGAGAACAGAAATACAAACCAGTTCTGCAAAATAGAAGCCTTGGACAAAGGCCGGAGACAATGACGCTTTGCTGACAGCGGTGTCTGCAGCGGGGGCGCCGTGGGCGGTGCGGGGTGTCCCCTCCCGGCTGCACCGCGGCCGAGTTCAGCTCTGGTTCAGCATCTCTCCGCGCTGATGCTGCCTGTCAGCAACCTGCAATCCTACCGGTGTAGCGAGCTGTATGAGCTTAACCCAGCCGTCCAAAGAGTAACTTGAGAACGAGTGAGCTCTGCGATGGGCAGAGGGGTGTAGCATTCCCCAGAAACTGAGCTGGGAAAGCACCTGCACCGGTGCATTCCAGAAGCAGAATCTGTGATCTTCTGTGGTTTCTTTGCAAGGACCAGAACTGCTCCAAGCATCACCTGTGCCCTCCAGAAAGGGCTTTTTGCTTTCTTTTTCCAGTAGTGGCTGCTTCCCTGCCAGACCCTTGAGACGCATCAAACTCCAGCCAGCAGTGACGGGCGGTGAAGATCACTCCTGCCCACCTGGAGCTGTTTGCAAACTGATTTGATCTCAAAATACTATTTACAGGGTGGTATGTTTTGTTTTAGCGTTTTGAGGAAAAATGCTTTCACTAACATAGTTTGTTTGAAGGGATATTTACAATGAACAGTGATTGAAAGGTGCATATCATGGCTTCTATGTAGGCTATGAAATCATACGTCTTTAGGAAGGCAGATCCATTTCTCTATTACTTCGCAAAAAACAGAATCCTCTTGCCCAGCTGTTCGGGATGAAGGTGTTAAGAACAGGTCTGGACTGATTCTGAGAGCTCGGTGTGTTGTTCCCTTTCTCCGTTGCTCGCTCGTCTCAGCTCTCCCATGGGGTGGGTGACACTTTCTGGTGAGGTGGAGAGGAAATTCATCAGTCGATCTGGTACAGCGCTTTGAAGATAACAAGTGCTGAGGGGGGAGAAAGAGATGGTGCTTGAGATGGAAATTTTCCCATTTCTGTCACTGTATTTTCTTTCCTTTTAAAAAAGTACATTCAAATGTGCCATCAAAGGTAAGTGTGTTGTAACACCGGGAAGGAGCAGCTACAAGGGGGAGGTGGGAGCCAGAAACCTCCTCCTGGAGGAGCGGATTTGCAGAGGGAAGGACAGAAATGCAAATCTGAAATCAATCCCCGTCTCTCCCTTGGGCGCTTTGGCCATTTGTAACAGTTTAAAGCGAAGTCAGTCGCTCAGGACAAGAAGAGAAGCTTGTAAATCCATTTACTACTTTCTGCACTAAAGGAGAGGCAGTGAATTTGTAGTGGAAATGGAAGCGCACAGACGAGGTGTTTGTTCCACATTAGCAGCAGAGGATGGCTCAAAAATTACCAGAGCAAACCTTTGAACAGACTCAGTTACCACTTGACATCCAGTGGGTGCTGCTGCTCAGACACCGGCTTTGATGCTTTCACCTCAAAAGGTACCATAACACACAACAGAAACACAAATATCTCTGGTTCTCAGGGTCCTTTTTACGGTATTCTGTTTAAAAGGGCTGCTCTCCATTTGTGATGTTATTACTACCCCAAAGCTGAAAGTAAGTTTGTTATATAGCTTTGTATTATCGCTTATGCAAATCAGAGAATGAATTGCCTTGTGACTATACAGGGGATCCAGCAATAAGCACCGAGGGGCGATGCGATTAATCCCGCTCATGAGGCAAGGCTGTCATTAGTCATTTGGAGCTCCAGCGCCGGTGACTTTCAAGGTGTACAAATCTCTCGTTAGATGCGTTCCGTGTTCTGCAGATGGCCGTTTAGTCTCCTCGCTGCATGCACTGGAACGCGCCCAAGTGCACAGAAATGAGAGGAACGATTGTTAGGGCTGAAATTTTTTGTTCATTTTCAATGGGATTGGGGTTTTTTTTTCTTCCCTTTGCGTGGTGCACATCCTGGGCTTTGATAAATGAGTCTCACTAGACACTGCGGTGAGCCAACCTCTGCTAATATTCATGATGCAGAACCCACTAGGAAATGGTCTGAGTCAGGGAAATGGAAAACCTCTACGAGATAAAAAGATTTTCTTTTCCCGAGGAAACTAGTTTATAACATTTTACATTTCTGGGTTGTTTTAGAATATTAAACACAGAAATTTCAGGGTCACATATGCTATCAATGTCTTCAGAACTTCGGAGCAAAGGCATAATGACTGAACCACGTGCAAGGACACAGACAAGACGCTTTTTTAGATCACAGGAGATGTATCCACAGCTGCCTTGGGAGTCTGATGTGAAAGAACCAGAAAGCTTTGCTGGGTGTGAACACACTGTGAGCCGCTGACACTGTGACTTCCACCACGGACGCGTCTCCATTCAGGAGGAATAACCAGCGGCTCCTTTCCTTTCCTGTGGCCCTACATGAACATCTGTCCCATGGCCACCCCAGGGCGGCTGGCACCCAGCAGCTCGTCACTTCGGCCTGTCCTGGTGGTGACTTGTCCCTTCAGCTTCTCAGAGTTGCAGCAGACCAACAGATAACATGATTCTTTTGAACAGACTCTGTTGAGCCACCGATTCCTGTGCACTTGAACAGGTGTGAATACGCTCAAATCGATTTAAGTCTTATTTACATTACTTCTACTTTCACTGCAACTCATGAAACCAGTTTTAAATAGAAATAACCGTGTCTGGGAGGAGTTCACAACCACGCAGCGCCTTGTCCTTCAAGCGGTATGGGACTCCCCAAAAGTTCTCTTGTAATACGTGCAAAACTGAGATTTTAAATTCCTGAGATTTCTACAGTAAAAAAACCAAACAAAACATAACCCCCACAAGCAAATAGTTTTCAGCTAAAGTGCTGGTATTCAGATATTACAAAGGGAAAGAAAGAATAGAATCCTTTTCCGTGAGTGGAGTTAGGTCATCTGTGAAAGCCTCTCAGAACATTATCTTCCAAGCTAATCGCTGTATTGACATTTGCTTGTTTCATTAGAGCTGAGGTTTTACTGCATTGCTGAGGTTAGGACCTGGCTCATCTGTCATGGGCAAGGACTGGTCTGGAATTTCATGACTGTAGAATTAATAAAAAAAACCCAACTCCCTTATTTTAACTAGTTGGGTCGAAATGGTGTTCACAGAATTCTCGATATTGGTGATTTTTTTACTTCATAGTTCCTAGTTAGGTTTATTCTCATAGGTTTTTGTTTCATTGAGTTGGCAAAGTGAGAGTTATTAAAAGAAGAGGCATGCTGGGGGTTTGTGAGCGCTGGTGTGACCCCGACTCTGGTCGAGCCAGAGGTGTTTCCAACAGCAGAAACAGCATTTCAGACCCAGAATACTCAGCAGAAATGTTGCTGCATCAGATCCGTGGAAGTATCCAGGGGTAAGGAACAGGATTTTGAGGATTAACATTTTGTGTGCAGATACCTTATGTGGCATGTTGGAATTTAAGTCCCTTTGTAGATTCGGCCAATTAGCTTTTCCCTGCATTGGCAATTTTACACCTCCCGGGAGCGCTGGGGACAGATGCAGGAAACGTTGCAAGGATGTCAGAAAGTGCCTTGTTAGAGCCCCGCTAGCATCTCTTACAGACAACCTATACGTACATAACATATTTGGCGCGTAGAACGTTCCAGGTCCTTTCACCATTAATCTCTCTCCACTGGGATGTGAACCATGAAATTCTGCAGCCACCGGACAGAGGAGCAACGATCTCTCTGCAGCATTCGGGTCTTCCTTGATCTTTCTTGTGTTAACTAAACCTTGCACTACTTTAGCTGGTAGAAGATTAGAGGACAAGCTCGGTGGTTTTGTTTATTGCTGTCCACAGGGCAGGCTGCATTAAAAAAGAAGAAGGAGGAAAAAAGCAGCTTCAAGTGCTATTCCTGCAACAATCCTCTAGTTAAGCAGCAAACTTATAATTGGATCACTTGTGCGTGGTATGAAGCTGTGGGTATGCCTGCTATAACCGGCTGTGAATAATCACCTGCTTTGCAGTTCAACTTGTGTGAATTCCAGGGGGCACACAGATGTTATGTTGTACAATAAAGGAGGAAATTCCCCCCGAACGCGCTTATTTTTGTTTAACAACAAAAGATGACATCGCAATGTTGCGCGTTAGTGCTTATAATCCTCGTGTGGTGACGTGAGCACCAGGAGGTTTGTAGAAGAGGAAAGAGGGGGAGAGAGAAGCTGCCGTGGAGAATTTTCCCATCATGGAGAGAGGGACTGCAGAGAGCTGAAGGCAAGCCCGCCGCTGTGGCAATTTGTACCGTTTTCAATGCGTACATCCAGAGACCGAGGAACATGAAATTGTAATTAGCAGAGAAAATAGGAGAGATGGAATCAGACTCTATCAAGGACAGCTTAAACGTAGCCTCCAAAATGGCTGTGTCAGACATTTAACTGATGTGCGTTTTCAGACGCTTATCTAAATTAGTTATTAGAACACAATCAGCTCTGTGTCTCAACCTCTGGCGGTGATGTCCCTGAAGTTATGCTGGGGATAAATTTGTCCTATACGTTCAGAGCAAAGAGCGAAATTCCTCTGATGTACAGACCTCAAATCTCCTTGTGCGTGCCTTTCTCTTCAGTGAAACTGTCCCCACTCCCCTCTGCTGAAGGCAATAACGTTAACAGCCTCAAACTTATCTCCTGCGATACTACTCGAATCAGCCATGGAGACAGGTTACAGAGACAGCAAACAGTTGGGGTTACATGAGTGTAATTGAGGGCAAAATCTGTCCTGACATATCCTAGTGCCTTCTCAAACAGAAGATGTAATTCCACGTGAAATTTCTCAGATCCCCAGGAAGAATGTGTGAATTTCTTCACAGCCGTGTGATTTATTTTGCTGGCCTGTGTTCCGCGGATGAAAGGTGAGGTTAATGTTAAATAACGTGTTTGCTCTATTTTCAGCACTGGTACCTTCGTGGTCTCTTTTGTAACTGTGTGATAGCTCAGAGATGAAGCAGCTTAAAAATCTCCAAGTGACCAAGGATTTTATTAATCACTACTCATTAATTTGGAATTCTGCTGTTATGACAACTTCCTCACCACACGGAACAATAAGAAGCGATGTCAGCTTTTTGCCTGGCAATGCGCTTATGTATGTCCTTAACTTTTTGTGCGAGGCTGTGGCTCAATGTGACTCATATGGTGCGTGGACCTGAAAGGTCTAATGGCCTGGAGCCACAGCACGGCCAAAAGCTTCTGACAAGAGCCATAAAATGTTGTGCTTTGTCTCCCACCGAATACACTTCAAACGCATTTATTTGTAACGCTGATAACTGTTTACTTATTAATGAAGACAGCTCAGGGGAAACACTTGTGAGCAAAATGCACGTTGAAGGCGTAGGGTGGAAGGGTGTGAGGTGGCATAGGAGCGAACCAGAGCAACACCAGGGATGCTCTGCCTTTGCACCAGGGCTTGCGCATCTCCTGCTGCCAGGGCCTGGGATGGGCCGTGCTAGAGGCGGTGGGAGAATTATGGAATCATTTAGGTTGAAAAAGCCCCTCAAGATCGAGTCCAACCACTAACCCAGCCCTGGCGCTGCCCCATGTCCCCAAGAACCTCATCTGTCTGTCCAGCCCTCCAGGGATGGTGACTCCAGCACTGCCCTGGGCAGCCTGTTCCAATGCCCCACAGCCCTTTGGGGAAGAAATTGTTCCCCAAATGCAACCTCAACCTCCCCCGGCGCAACTTGAGGCCGTTTCCTCTCATCTCGGGGCTCCCGCTCCCCGTTATTTTCTCTCGCAGCAGCGTGGGATGGCGCCATAAACCCAATGTGCCCCGATGCTTTTGACATTCAATCGTTAAACCAGCCCGGGGCGCAGGTGTCTGTGTGTGTCTGGGGTCTCGCCCCGCGCACGCCGGGTGGCTGTGGAACACCCGGAGCGGGAAGCGGCCGCCTTTGTGCCCCGGGCCCAGCACCCCTTCCCCGGCGGCAGCCCGGGCCCCCCCTCTACCTTCCCCCTATTCTTTTAAATCACTTCCATCCACTTCGCCGATTGGTTCCGGCCTCCTGCCGGGTCACGGGGTGCCCTCCCTCTTCCAATAGGGAAGCCGGATACTGGCATGTGGCTCCGGCCTGGCTGCGTTGCTGGGTGCCCGTTCGGTGCGTGCGTGCGTGAGGGAAGGAAAGGCAGGAAGGCAGGCGGAGGCAGCGCTCGCTGCCTGGACCCCCAGCCCGCCGCCGCCCCTCCTCTTCCTCCTCCTCCTTCCCCCTCCCCGCGGTCCCCCGCCCCGGTCGCCGCCCCGCTCGTTGTCTCCCCGTTAAGATGCCCCTGGGCTGCCGCTGCTGAGGTACCGCGCGGGGACCCCGCCGCTCGCCGCCACCGCCCGGCCAAGAGGGGGGAACCGCTCCCGCTCCGCCGCCTCCTCCCGCTCCCCCCGCTCCCGCCGCCGCTTTGTCCCGGCAGCGCGACGGAGCCGCCGTGGATGGTGTAGCGAACGGCGGAGGTAGGTGGGCGCGGAGCGGGGGGGAAACTTGCCGGGGTTTTGTTGTGGTGTGTATGTGTGTGTGTGTGTGGGGGGGGTGAGGCCCTTCCCTCCTTGTGTGGGTGGATTTATTGATTTGTTTGTCGGTGTTAATTAGTGCGGGAGACAAGGGGCGGGGGGGAGCCCCGGGAAGAATGGCCGGGCTGGGGCGGGGGGGCCGGGACTGCGGGCGGGGCCGGGGAAAGTGGCCCCGGACTTGGTCGTGTTGCTGCTGCGGGAGGGGGCGCGGGGGGGCTGGGGCTGCTTTTTGTCTCTGTGTCTGTTTGTTTGCCTTTTCTTTAATATTTTTTTTTTGTTTAAATTTTTTTTCATTTCTTTTTTTCTTGGAGAGTGTCGTGTCTGTGTAACGCTCAACAGAGGAGGGGGTTCTCGGGGAGAGGGCTTTTTTTTTTAACTTGTTGACCTTTTAATAAAACGTGGGATTGGGGAAATATTTCACTTAAATGGACACACGGAGGAAATCGGCTTTAGGCGTTTGAAAGAAAGACTTATTTCATTATGCTTCGATTGTGAAATGAAGATTTTATGCAAATGAGTTGAATCATAACATTTTCAGATGCATAGGAGGTTTGTGTTGTTTTTTTTTCCCCCCTCCCATTTCTCTTTCTAAACCGTGAAGATGACCAGCGTCAGAAAAGTAGTAGGAGGTAGACAACGTTAGAGGCTTTATTGCTGAAACTGGCTGTTCAAGAAATTGCTGGGAAGAAAACAATGTGATTCATTGTTGAAGTGTCTCTTCCCTTGGATTTATTTTTACACACTGGTTGCAGTTATTTTGATTTACTGACTTCTTATGCTGAGTTTTTCCTCGAAGCAGTAATGTTGGTGGAGATTAGAAGCTCAGAAGGTTTTTATGCAGTCAGCAGCCTGATGTCTGTTTACTCCTGAGTTACATTGAACAGTTATTGAAATCAGAGATTGTTTTGCCTCTGTATCAATGTAAACGAAATAAGGAGCCTCAGACGCTAGTTCTTACTGTTAGTATTTAGTAAAAATGTTTTCTTGGAACAAATCTGAAGCGGCATAATTCAAAGAGTATGCCTGTTCTTAAATATGGAGTTTAACCAGATAAAAATGAACACTGTGTCAAAATAGATAGCTGTTGGTTGTAAAAGGCACGCACCAAATTTCTGATTGATGTGCGACGTATAACATTGTTCTTGTAATTCTAGTATTACGAGCCAAACGTTTTGGTTTTTTTTTTGTACACTGCTGCCTCAGAACTGGGAAATCCATGGTGGTTAAGAGGGGTGGAAGCGTTTCTATAATAATAAAGGCACTTCTAGTAAATACACGTTATGTTGGTTTTTCCTCCTTGAGTTTGCACCATGAACTATGAACGGGGGTTGATTTCGGTGACCTGGTTTGGATGAAGAGCGATTTTGGAGGTTTGTTGTGTTGGTTGCTGAGGTCTGGAGGGAAGCGGAGGTGGATGCACACAATGCCCAGGCTGGGAGCTCATTGTTCTTGGCCGTACATTCTGCTGCGTTTGGGACCGTGCTCTCAAACACCGCATCTGTTTCTTTCCAGAAGTGAAAGGGTAGAGAACAGGAAGCATTTTCTGCCTCTTTCCTACTTCCCCAGAATGGCCTTTTGGTAACCTTGCAAAAAAAAAAAAAGCAAAACAGTGAATCGGAAGCTAAAGGGCGCCAAAACATTGTGCGTGTTCTTTCCTCCTCCCCTCCCGGTGCTGCGCTGTCTGGCTGGGAGTGAAGATGTAAAGAGAGAGGGAGCACACGAGGTGAGCCGGGGAAGTTCACTCTGGTGAACCCCTCGCAACTTTGCTTCATGTTCTACCTTCTCCCTCCTGCTGAAAACCCCAGCTGGCTTGAAATCCGAATTACCCCACTTCAGATCTGTGTCTTAGCTTTGGGGTGTTTGGTCTGGAGAGCGTGCAGGGAAGAATTCTTCAGATAAGTGCATTGAGTGACAAAAGTAAAAGGAAGTGTGCAGAGGTTTGAAGTTGATTTTGGTGCACGTGTGGCTTCCTTTCTTGATGATTGTTTAATGTTTCTGGTTTTTACAGCAGCATCTGTAAAAACAAACAAGCGAACAAAAACCCCTACGGTTGTGGAGTCTTAGCATATCTGGAGTTGGAAGGGACCCATAAGGACCGAGTCCAACTCCTGCTATGGCGCGTACTGGAACTGTGCAAGGGCTTGAGCTGCTCTGGTTTGGGTTACTGGGCGATGGGAACATCCCAGCTCGCTGATACCTCCAAAGCTGGTGATTGTGGGGTATAGGGGAGGGAATACAAATAACATGGCGGTGTTGAAGAAAAGATGTTGGTGTGCCAGATCCTTTGGGAAAGAGGCAGCAGGGACTGTCACAGTCGAACCGTGAGGCCCCTTAAGTTTTGTTTTGGAGTCTTTAGCTGATTTCAGTGTATAATGGGGGTAAATGACTTCAGTTTCCTTACCTGCATAAAATGTGGCGATTGCCTCTGGATTGAGGATGCTTTTAAAATATTTTTCTGCCCCTGATATAGCTTTGGTGTGGCTAGTGGTAATTTTAATGTTCTTGTATGCTATTGTCTGCATGAATGCTGTGAGTGAGTTCACCGAGGGGTACAGAGCAACACTTCTGCTGCCTCTCTGTGGCTCTGTGATTCCTTTGTGAATTTGTACTGTGGGGTGATTGTGGGGTGACTCTCCATCTGGACAAAGCTCTCGCTATCCCTGTGCAAAATGGGAAGCATTTCTCAGGCAGAAAGAGATGGGAGAGCCAGACCTGTCTTCAACTGTAATTATGTAGCTGGATTAACAAATAGTGATTTATTTGCATTCTGGGGTAGGTTTTGCCTTAGCGGGGGTTTTGTATGCGTGCAGAAGTTGTGGGTATAGATTCAGCTCCGCTGCAGCAAAAGGCCAATAATCACCAACGTTCTCAAGTGTGAAGAGAGACAGTGTGTGTAATTCTCAATGCTGATTACAGCTTGGGTGAGAAAAATGACATTCTGATGTTGCAGTTTAATAATTGACTTTTTTTTTTAATAACACGGTGTTTGCTAATTTACTCTCTTAGCTACAAAATGCATCTTTCTGTTCTATCCATACTGGGTAGTTGTTTTGCCCATAAAGAAGTTATTTCACTTTGGGGAGCGGGAGGAAAAAAGCGTGCGATGAGCATATAGAATTTTGCAAGTGCGTGTTAGGGGCTGTGTAACAGCTCAGCAGAACCTGTGTGATCCTCTCAGCAGAGCTGTTTGTACATTAAGGTTGCCTGAGGGTAGCTTTGATTTCATTACGTGCCATATTTAAGGACACTAAGCCTCAGTAACGTGTTGGCTCTGTGTTGTTGGCATATGAATACAGTGCTTGAATTATAGTTAATTTCTAGTTTAAAAAATAATGACAATTGGCAAACAATTAGTATGTAGGCCTGGAATGAGATGAGTGAGCAACTAGGTAAATTTAAAAGGGGTGGTCGGGGTTGGAGTTAAAGGTTTAAAAAACCCAAACCTCATGAACTTTCTAATGAGTACAGGTTGTATTTTTTCCAGGATGGGATCCTGGCTAGACCAACTATTTTTAAGGTCCAGCTATTTTTCACTCTGGTTTTGCTATGGAAATACATTGCAGTTGTTTCATTTGTGTGAAGTCTACACAAATCATCCTGCTTGACTTAAAGGGATGCGTGGTGTCTGGTTTTAGCTCAGAGCTTCAGTTTAAGTCAATAGGCTTAAAATATGGCATATTTAAAAAAAAAAAGACCCATCTTGGAACCAGAACAGAACAAAACCCCTATTGGTTGGAGACCTGTTTATTTAGTGTGCTTTTTTTAAAGCTGCTTGAAGTGAAGCTTGTACTGATGTAAAGTTGGTTTATTGCAAGAGGGAAATGGGGAGGTGTGTGGGGTTGGCACTGCTGGGGTGGGAGCGATCGGGGGCCGGTGGGTGCGATTAGACGCAGTTTGGAAATGGCTTTTCCAGCAAGTTGTTAGGAAGAAAATCCAGGCACTTTGTGGAGTGATAGGAGGTGTGAGGGAGCAGTTTAGTGCTCTTGGTTCGGTTCACCAGCAGCATTTCACACGAGCTTTTATGGTGTTGGTAGCTGTGCCCAACTGCTCTTTTCAGAGAGGCTGATGTATGAACAAAGGAGCAAACAAGATATGAATACTGTGCTGCCTGCTTGTGATTTAGGAGTCTACTGGGGCGAGGAATCACTATTGGTGACTGAACAAAAAACCAAAACGGATCGAAATATTAGCTGACTATTCCTGTCTCAAGAGGTGGTGTTTGTTTGGGGTTTTTTTAGCGTGCGTTTTTTTAATCCAAATGTCTATTTAGTTCTCTGAGCATCCAGAATAGTACATTGATCTAGAGAAAAGTGAAGCTAGCTTGGATACAGACATCAGTTTTCCCTCTATGCCTGATGGGTGGAAAGTTCACCTTTTTTTGTGAGGTTCTTAGAAATGTGTGCAGGAAATGCACTGCGTCAGAGCTGATGGTGTTATTTGGAGTTCTAGGTGTAAAGGGTTGCATTTGTATTTGGCATCTCTGAAAAGGTGATCAGCTTGGGTATTGCATAAATTTGAGAGATTAAAAAGTAAATTTTGATTTATCAAAAAACGGGTATTTCTTTGAACTTGTAGGTTGTCTTTTGTTCTTCAGAACAGGAACGAGAGGTTAGTTCAGTGTTCTAAGATTCGAGGTAAGTGGAAGAAAATGAGTGCTCCTTCATTTTGAGGTCTTAGTTAATCTGTGTATTTAATCTACTTGTCTATGTTAAAATGTTATCATGCTGTGAATCCTGAGGTTTGTTCCCACCATCCCTGTTGCCAGCTACATTTTCCCTTGACCTTCATAACACTTGGATGTGCCCACGGCCAAGTGTCTGCCAGCAAAACATAAAGTGCTGGTTCCTGTCCGGCCGTGCCCCAGTGGGGCTGTAATTAATTAGGGAGTTTTTTCCTGTCCATCTGCTAGTTTGCAGAACTTTCAGGAATGTTGGTTGTTGCTGAGGTGACTGGCGTGGCAGGTTTGTTTGAAGTGATTATGCACCGGCAGTTACTGGCATGAAATGAGAGGAGAAGGAAATTTGGGAGGGAGGGGGATCTAGAACTGAAGTCTGAACTAAGAGTTTGAAAGAAACTTCAAAGTATGGAAGTAGAAATATGAACGTACGTGAAGCTGCTTCAGATGTACCTGGGTAAGGCCCAGTATCTGACAGGATTCTGCAAAGAAAGCTTGGGCTTGCTCCTTGTTCTTAGTAAACTTAAAAATGGGAAAGACCACAGGTTCTTTAGGTGAACAAAACACACAATTGAACAATAGTTCTGTGTTCTTCTGGCACTGCTATCTCTGTGCCAGGATGGTACATCTTGTGTAAGAAGTAATGTGATGTCTCCAGTAGAGATTTTCTAATGAGGTCAGCGCGGGACACTTCAACACTTAATCCTCATTTTTACAAACTGGGAGTGAGATGCAGGAAATCTAATTTGTGTCTCCAAGGTCATTCATTTTTGCGAAACTTAATAGACCTGCCTCTGACTGCTCCTTAGGCCACTGAATTATGTTACTTGCCTTCTAACACAAACCTTTAAGATGAGAAACTTTACCCAATGATAGAATGAACTTAAAGGTATCTGTACATTTATGGATTTCTGCGAGTCAAATACCTGGCCAGTAAGAGCCATTGACTGGTTTCAGCTGCCTGTTCAATTCCTAATGCATTTTATTTGTAAATATTCTTCTGGTTGGAAAAAGCCATTCATTCGCATTTCCTGCTTCTCTTCATGTTGAATAGACTTGGCCTTTTATTGTTGAATTTTATTCTCTAGCTGCATCCTTCTCTTTCCATGTCTGTAATACATGAAAAATGTAGCTGGCTCCACTCGGATTCTCATTGTCTGTCACTCCCCTCCGCGCAGGCTTGCTTCAATTAACGAGAGCCCCATTCTCTTCTCTGCACTAATTATTCATCAAACAACTCCTTCCATAGCTTTTGTCCCAAAGTACAAGTTTAGTAAGATGTGGAAAGTAATTACTTCAGTGTATGTTTAGTGAAGTCTTCCGAGTCCTGATAAGTTATATTCACATTTTTCCTTGCTGGGACTTCTCTGAGGCCCAAATGCACGTGTTTGATCTTATTGAATAGACACAAAGGCTGGAAGGGATTATTTATGTACAAGGCCTCTTGTTTATAACGTTCTGTTTGAAATTAAAGATGTTTCATGTATTGAATGCCAAAGATATTTTAATTAGGTCATATATTTAATTCCTGAAGGTGATAAAGAGTCGTGCTACAAGCAGACAACAAGAGAGGCTGGAAAGACTGTATGTTGGTAATTCACAACAAGAATTCAGATGGCATTGGTATTGCAATATTTGGATTGTGTTCCAGGCGCTTTAACAAACCCCACAACTTGTTGTGTGTGACCTGGAGCTGAACTACTCGTTGTGGTGTGATGTTCTGCTTATGGAGTAGGTGTGATGGTACTTGTCACTGCCATCAGGAGGTTTTATAGATGTTAAGAAAGATGAAAATGCTAACTTTTCATATCTGTTCGCTAATCTGAAAATCTGTGTTATCTTAGTCATACACGTCATGTTTCTTCTTTGCTGTGATCACGAAATAGCTAGTTAATGCTCGGAAAACAAAAATACCCTCCCAAACGTGGGAGCTTGGCCACCCCCAAATACAGACAGAACTTGATAGCTCAGAACCATGAAAATCTGTGCTGTGGCAAACCCTTGGCTTGCTTTCTATAGAATGCTACTGTTTGCTATAGAGGACCAGCAAGCTATAAAATAATGATGAAATAGGTGAGGATTTTTTAATGAATGGCAGTTTATGCCCAGCAGTGGGTTACAGGAACAACAGGTAAAGTCTCAGGAGGCTGGTTGCTCTTTTACTTCCAAGTCTGACTCTGGCAACTTTCTGTTACTTCTTTGCAGTTGTTGCTGTTTACTTATTTGTGCTTTTAGCAGAAAATATATGTCTTTATGCTTTGTAATAGCAGGATGTCTCCAGGTATTACTAATGGAGAACTCCTGTACACCGTCTCCATCTCGTTACTAATTGACTATTTGCTCATTCGGGGAGCAGTGAATCAATACTGGAAAAACATTCCCTCTACCTCAAAGTGAATGAAATTGGGATTTTGCTTTCAGGTGTCCAAAGGCAAAGCTATAAATGTTGAATGAGCCTTCCAAGATGGGAAGAGGTGGCGTCACCCATCAGTAAGCTCAGGAAAGCCAGAAGGTGATTTCCTATGTATGTGTTTACTTTTAATAAAACTACGGTCTTTAGAACCTAGTTCAGTAGGAGCATAATTTGAAGCTCATTTAAATATGGTTCTTTAAAATCAGCCTGTGGTTCAGTGGGTGTATAAAGAAGAATAAAATTAGTATTCTGTCTGGCTTGCTCCCCCCTGCCCCCAGGTGAGAGGAGGGAAGGGCTCCAGAGGGGAGAATCAGGCAGGAGAGACGAATACTCGCGGTGCAGAAACAGCCCGAGCCTTCTGGGATCTGAAGTTTCAGTTTGAATTCCAACCAGGTCTGTTCTCTGTGTGCCTGGATGTGGGTTTGAACTTGTATCGCCTTTTTGTCTGGGCTGTGATCAGGAGGAAAGGCGGTGGCTGTAGGCAGCTGGTGTCACAGGGAAAACCAAAATACTCTTTAGACTTTAAAATAAAACTTGACATCGTACAAACAATTATCAGGAGCATATCTGGGGGAAAGAGGGTTTCTTCTTCTTAAAAGGTGCCTTAAAAGCAGCATTTCACTGTAGCAGCAGAGCCCTTGTCTTCAATGTTTAAGTTCAGACAAATGCCTTAGTGATTAAAAAGTATTTCCAATTTTGAAAGCAGTGGATTTTTATGTGGGAAGAACCTATTTGGGTAGCATCACTTAAACATCCCTTTGAGGTTGTTGCCCGCTTAGTTCCTTGATGTTAACAGTTCTCAGGTCATCAGTTCCTACTTGCAGAAATAGGACTTTAGGGGCCAGCCATCCATAGCACAATCTGACTTTTGTAGCTGTGGAAAAATGTCTTGTGTTTCAGAAGACTGCAGACGTTAAGTGTTTGTCAGAAGGAACCAGCAGAGCATGGTACGCGGCTGATACGCTTGCTCTAGTGACTTGATTAGCTATGAATTTGGGCTGTAGATAGATTGCCTGTTGGGGTGGGCTGTAAGTGTTGTCTCTATAGCGCAGTATGATTTTTTTAAAAGTTTGTTTTATTTTTTTAAATCACTGCTATCAAACCAAACCTCTACTACTGTGGGGACTGAACGCTGCAGGAGCTTGTGTTGGGAATCTTCACGTGAGTGAGAAGCTGCCGAAAGAGTGTGCAGAATGTCTGACGTTTGGGGGTAGCACTGAGTAATGAAATGCATCAAACCATTGAAGGGGGGAGCTGATGGATGCTGGGATGGTGCAGCATCCAAAGGAGCTCGGTTCAAAATGTGAAAGAACTTCCTAGGAGCAATAGCACCCTCCTCAATCCCATGAGAAGCTGGATATCCACCTGGATTACGTTTGTCTATTATGATTGAGTATATTCCTGAAAAGAAAGGCATTGTGTAGTCTTGCTTTTTTTGTCTATCTTGAGCTTGAGGAAACTCGTGTTCCTCTGGAGTGGTACCTAAATTAGCTGTGTCTAATATTTGATGCTGTCTTGTAGGAGGCAAAAATATTTGCTATGCATTTAGTTCTCAGTGAAGTGTCGTAGCTGAGACGTGTTTAAAGAAATCTGCATTAGATTACAAGGTTTAATTTTGCTTGCTTCTGCACGTATTCATTTTTTTCTCCAGCGTGGGATTTCTTGCTGTTTTCTCGCTGTGCAAAGAGCCCATACCTGCCTTTCATCGTGGCGTAATCTAATCCGAAAGGAGATTATATCAAAACCCTACAGGTCTGAGGAATGTGCTTCTCAACAAAAAGAATGTCACAGCTCACCTACACATCACTTTATTCTATGTGTGTCAAGATGGTTCGTTATAGATATATTTACTTTTATATGTTAAAGAGAATTCCTTTTGTGACTTTGAGTAACTACAAAGCTCAGAATTACACAACTGGAGTCTTTGAGGTGAGAAATTGATGGAGGTTTGGGACACAGGTGCCACTTGGGTATTGGTGACAGGTCTGATGGTCATCACCATGTAAAATGGTAGAATAGAAGTCAGGACTTTATTCTTGGTCAGAGGAGCAAGGAGCTGGACGCACCGTGGCTACGGGGTGGTCAGTGCTGGCCCCATGGGACTAGTTAGTGCTGGTCCCAGGCAAGTGGTGCAGGTGAGCAAAAATAAAAGCTTTCAGGGGGTTTGAAATATTTCTGCCTGGGTCTGGAAGGGGAAGGAGCTGTGGAGATGATGACTGGGGGAGCTGGGGAGTGCCAAATGTGTTTGTGGAAGCAAGCCAACACTTACACAAAACCCTAAAGACCTGTCTTCTGATCGGCTTTTTGAGGTGAAAAGAGCTCCCCAGTTTGGATTACAGGGCTCTGGCGAAGTGATGACATGAGCTATGTTTAAAAATAGCAAATGTATTTTATGTCCAGTCAAATAAGGTTCTTGGCATTCAAAACTCAAATGAAATCTACTTGCATCTGACAGCCAAGTGGCTCAAATTCTATGTTTCTTGAAGGAAAATTGCCTTAAAAAAAACCAGATTGATTCCATTGTAGCCTGTAACAACAAATAATCTCGTATTGGATTTTGTTTAAAAGAGTAGGATCCATAACTGCGCAAGTGTACTTCAATTCAGCTATTTAAAATAGGGTTGTTAATGCTTGTGCTAAGGCAAGTTATAATTTGTGGAAACTGTTTTTCTGCAGTGTGAAATGGTCTGTTGAATGCCGCTTTAGCTTGTTTCTGCGCACTTCAGTTTGCCACGTTAACAGAGCTATTAATAACAGCCACTCTTGATTTCTCGGCATGAAAGGGTTGGTAGGCATGGAGCTGTATGTAGTTTGTATTTTTAATTAAACTTGTACTGGGATTATCTTGTATTACCAGTTACCTTCTAGAAGATTATGTTCATAAAAGGTTCATGAGTTGTTAAGTGGAAGAGATTAAAGTGATTGTTGGCATGTTAGTAGAATTATTTGTTGCCTACGCAGCATTTGTTCGTAGCTTTAATTTGCTGGTAATGGCAGACAACTAAAATGCAAGCATCTGAATTTTAAAATCTACACTAGCTGACAAAACCAAGATGTATTTTGGAATTATGGTCTCTTATTATCATTTTTTTTAATGTGATGTTTAGTTGTTTAGAAATATTGAGTGGAAGAATAGGTCTGTGGTATGGTTTATCCAGTGTTCCTGTACTGTTACTTTGTGATGATGCTCTTAATGGTGTGACCCGAAACGTATTTTATTAAAGAATGGAAACCCACTTAAAGCATGGAGGGCACAAATGAGTATAAAGAACTGATGAGCAGGTTCTGGAGAAAATAGCTTCCATGATAATGGACTTGTAAATCCTTGCAGAATCGGTCAGTTAGTCAATATAGGAAAGGCGTTGAAGGAATCCTGCGCTTAGATAAATAACGGGTTGAAATGCAGTGCTTGGTGGGATTGTATCCATCCAGATCTGTTTGGAGTTAACTGTGAAATACGTTGCAGCAGTAATGAGGAATCGGGGGGGCTGTGCTCTTACCAGAATCCATCAGCAAGTTCTGCTGTGCTTGAATGCTGTTCATGGAGCTTTCTGCCCCATTCCGGAGCAGGGTACGGAACCGGCATCCGTTCTGTGCGTGGAAACACCTCCTGTGCGCCTTGCAAACGATGATGGTACAGTTTGCGTAAACACCAGTTTAGCTTTTAATCATGGATACCAGGCAGGTTGTAGAACTTCCAGCTACAGTTGCCTGTGTTTTAGCTACAAGAAGTTAAAACAAATACAGAAGACATATGGCAAACTTTTACATTTTCTGATCGTGCGTAGATATACTGTAGAGAAGTGACTTGCTATTTCAAAAGGTAATTTGTGGGATTAATTTTCGTGCGTAGAGTAACTTGTTAATGGATAAGGTAAAACCAGTTAGCAGAGCGTTCTGTGGCGCTACAGCAACGTATGGCAGTGTTCTGCGATGGACGCCTTCTAAAAAAGATTTTCCCCTTCCATTTTTAACAAGAACTTCCCTTGTAGTTCTTGGAACCTGTGTGGGCTGGAGGGAGAGGAGATCTCTGTACACGGCTGGATCTGAGTCAGTGCATGGGAGCAGACTCACGCCAACGTTGTGCAATGCTAATGCTAAGCCTGCTGTTTCAAACTGATGATGGCTGCGAAACTTGACATTACCACTAATTCTTCCCCATGCTAATACACTTATCTCAATTTTGGAGATGTTTGAGATGATTAAGAATTCTAATCTTAATTGCTCTTCGGCTGCCAAAAGTGTATTCTGTTAACAATATGTCCAATTTATCTTCATCCAGCTTTCCTTCTGCCCCATAATGATGGGTGCATTATGTTGTCAGTCTAAACATGTGCCTGGCTTAATGAATTTACAGGAATACTTTTTGTGTTACGTGCCTGTATTTAGAGGTCATGTAATGAGATGTGTGAGAGCTTAATTTGAAAACGTAGAAAGCGGTGACCGGTGCTGGTGTTGTGCTTTGAGCTGGGAAAACACCATTGCTGTCCGTAGCAACCTGCAAAACCAGACTTATTGCAGAACTTCTGATGAATGCATCGCTATGTTTTGAGACGTAACTACTTGGGGTTTTTTATGTTCTTACAGACAGGCAATATGTACACAACAGCCAGTTGCCACATGGTGGCAATTTTCTCAGTAAGGGAATTTGTCTGGCTAGAAAGTCAGAACTGTCTGTGCTCAGACATGAAGAATGTAGGTTACCCGTATTAGTTACATTGATCCCTCTATTTTCCAGAAGTAGCGAGTTTGAGAAGGGGTATATATCAGAAGGGGCTATCAAGAAATTAGTGTTAGCTCTGCCTTTGAGTTTAATATTTCATGCATGTGGAGCCTGTAAAAGGCTAAATGCAATTTTTTCAATTATAAAGGCTTAGCAAGGCTTAGAGATTATTTTCTGAGATTCTGAAATATGTACTATTTAATACATAATGCAAAAGGAAAATCTGGTTTCTTAATGTCAGAACATGAAAATGGAACCAGCTGCAATGTTATGCCACCCTGATGCAGCTTTGATGCTACATTTTTAGCAGTAGATTAAATATTGATACCTCGTTCTCCCTGCTCACCTTCCAGTGCACTCTTAAAGCTTTTGCCGTTGTTTTGAAGTTTTTATAGGAGAACTGCTCAAGCTTCTGTATGTTTTTCCTGTATATTTTTATGAAGTATTAAGAGTTGACCCTTGCAATTTAGGGGAAAAACTATAAGCAATTTTCTCCTATATATGGGTGAATCTGTTTGTGAACGAGAAACCTGCAGAACTCTGTAAGCTCAAATGAAGCTCGCTCAGCTGGATAACAAGGAGCATGATGTCCTTTGCAGCAAAATCATACCTAAGATCAAGTAAACAGTATATGAAATTAAACTAGTAAAATGGAAAGTAAAGCTGTAATAATATCACAAATGAAAGACAGATGTGAGGAACCCAGAGGTTACAAGGGCTGGTATGAAAACCACGCAACAGTGTGATGCTTGTTTGGACCAGATGTAAGTGCTCAAGCGCGAGTTACTGCTGAAACTGTTCAGGATGCTGGAAAAAGAGTCCTTGTACTGCTGAGGATCAGGCAAGCAGGGAGGTTAAGAGGAGATTTATAAGGCTGTCAGAATATTTTGCTGGGACTGGAAACATTTGAATTCAGCAGGACAAGGAGCTGCCTGCTACAGCAAATCAGTTGTTGGATGGCAGTGTACAGTGTATGGGTAGTAGCGAGGAAATGAATTCTTATTTTTGTCACTGTTGGCTTCTGAGTCGAAGCAGCTTCACGTAGCTCTTGGAATTAGCGTAGCCTGTCCCTAAATATGTCGCATTTGGAGGCTAACTTGCATTTAGTGAATCCGTTTCAAAAATACTCTTTCCTTGCTACCAAAGAAGCTGAAATTTCACGATACTTTACAATCTCTTCTTAGTGAGCTACTTCTTTACGGTGACAGCCAAGCCCCACACCTGGAGGCTTTCACATTGACAGAGTGGCCAGTACTAATTCTTCTGACTTTGCTTTTCTGCGGAACCAGAAGCATTTGAGTGATGCGGTGAGTGGTTTCTGTATAGTCAGGTAGTTCAGCTCCAGCTGGCTCCTACGTTTTTGGGTGTTCTTACTGCGTAGTGAAGAGTCTGGGTGTTCCCCCATTGGGGTGTGAATGCCTGCAGGCCTGAGCCCACCCTTTGCTGCTTTTTTGCATTAACCCTCTTGCGCAGGAGTGTGTGGAGTGGGTTTATCTGCACCTTGGCTGTTGAAAGCTCCAATGTGGGGTGTGAGAAACTGCGATTACAAAGCTGCTGTAAAGAAACAGGAAAGAAAATAAATGTATAGCTCCGTGACAGAATGCTCTGTTCTGCAGCAGCACGAGCAGAAAATAGTCATATTCCGTGACAGCGGAATCAATAGGGCCTCTGTTGAAACGAATGAGAATTTTTATCTCTTGAGGCTATTGTTGAGGGCAGGCTGAGGCAAATGTTTAATGGGTTCATGCTTTTTAAATAATTCTGTAAGTGTAAGGGAGAGGAAGATGCTTTTATAAAAACTGAGTGAGCAATTATGAAAAGGTTACTTGCTGCTTCTGTAAATGGTTCCTTTTGTCAGCGTGGAGTATTCAGTGTTTGAACAAGCACGGGGGAGCCAGCGCTCACAGCATCGCACAACTCCTGGGTGTGTGTTTATTGGGTGGCTTCAGGCTTGGCGTGTGTTGCTTTGCATGTCTGTAAAATGTGGATGTCTGTCCTGAAGAAAGCTTGACGCACGGATAGAGGTAGAACTTCTGGTTTCAGAGGGAATACCTCTGCGAAGTATAACTTCAGACAATTATTATATACCAGCATCTTTTCCGTTCTTGAACGTTGGCATTGAGGTGGTCCCGCAGGATGACTCTGGGAAGGATGCAGTTCTTGAAGTGCTGATCAACACCGCGGGTGTACTGTGTTAGGACCATGCAGTCTACAGCCTGGTATTGGCTGCAAAGGGATCCATAAATATTTGGGAATGCTGCTGGTGACATTGGGAACAGTGCTGGTAACAGGGATTACTTGGGAAGAACACGATGGTACACGGGAGCAGTGAGAAATGGGCTGTTCTAAGTCTTTCAAGTGCAGAACGTGGTTTTCCTGGTGCAAAGCAGATGAAAGAGTAACAAATGATTGAAGAGTATAACGTTCACATGGATGAAGTGTTACCATAAACCGTACTCGAATATTGGAAAACTGATACTTCTGGCAACTCCTGAAGCTCTTGGTTTGATTTTGTGCAAAACCTTGCAATGTGTGGATGCTCTGTGTTCGCTCTTGACAAAATAGTTCTGGATAATGTAGTGTTTTGGCTGGGCTCCGCTCACTTAAATTTCGGAAGGAAGAGTGAGAAATTCCAGCTTGAATTTCTTGTTTATAAAACACGTGTGCTCTTGCCTCCTTCATATATGTATATATATGCATATGTGTGTATATATAGCTGCAGTGTTTATTACGCAAACAAGGAAACATGAGTACTCACTGGATTGCAAGGGATGCTTGTGCTTTGGCAATTTATTCTAACCTACTAATTTGGTTTAAGACTGGAAGTGTTTACCTGGGTTACTCGCCAAGTTGGATACTTTCTAGTTTTGTTTTTAAAATGCCTGGAGTACCAAAAGGCTCTGTTGCATCCTCCCTGCAATTCCCATAGTGCGAACGAGGGAAGAAAAATGCCTTTAAAAGAACAGAATAGCCGGAGTTTCAGAAGTACGAAGCTGAAGGGTTTTTTTCTTTCCTTTTACCTTGTCAAATTAACATGATTGCATGTTTCACTTCTTATGCTAAAGAGTTGCTGATCTTCAAAGGCAACTTTCAAAAAGACACGCTGGTTCAACCAAGGAGACTAATATTTTAGAAGGAATATTACCAGCAATAAAGAAGACAGAGTTATGATAGTTTGCATTAATTTTAATAACTTTTTGTACAGCTCTCGAGTCAAGATGTGAGAAATTAAAGGGAAACACAGTTCCTAGTTGGACTGCAGTGTATTTATACCTGATGTACGGCGTTATCTCGTGCAGACGTGGAGGAAGGCTGCGCGAAGCCTCCTTGTGTGGCTCGCTGTAGTCGTGCTCTAATGGGGTAAGTTCACTTCTTAATCTCCGCTTAGCAGTTGCATGCCCCCATATCCATGTTGCGTGCACTTGTGATCTCTCCCCTTCAAATGGGGCACAATTCTATACAATTGTCTTGAATTGCAGTAGCATTGGCTTTAGTAGAGGGGGAAAATCAATGCGGTCTGTGGTGCTTAAATTCTTATCCTTTCCATCAGAGGTTGGGAAAGAAAATAACCCTTGGTTTTTTGGACTCTTTCATGGCCGAATTAATACTCCTTTGCCAGTTTTGGTATACTCACTTCACACTGTGAAATATTGTGGCTGATGTAAAATACTTTCCCTTTAATTTTCCTAGCTTGTAGCAGCAGCTCGATATTAGTAATTAAGTGTGCAAGTGGATTTGTTTGCGGTACGGGGACCAGAATCATCAGCTCAATTTCTTCATGTAGTCCGGTGCAGTAGTTGATCGTATTTTGCTTCTATTAAGATCAAGCAGAGATTGATATGAAAACTTGTGAGTCTTGATTCCCCATCTTCCCTTCAACCCAAGACAATAACAGATAAACCAACTGGGCTCTGAGTGCTCCTGGGACTCTAGTTTGTCTCAAAATGATGTGAGAGATAGTAAATGTAATGGACCTAATCGAATGCATGCAAATACGCAGTGAATATTCATGCAAAAATTAAAAAAAACCCCACTGTGTTGTTAGAAACTGCATTATATGCCTGACTGAGAAAATGATCTAGCAGTAGTGGTAAATCGTATTATTGAATTTAAAAGAAATTAGGAATCAGAGTTCCTAATACAGGCACCTGCCTTTTAGTGAAGTCTGTTACCCACACAACGCGTGTTTTCCAAAAAGATGTAAAATCAGAAACAAATGTAGCTCTTCCACTTTCTGAGTATAAGTAGAATATCTAACGTGTGCCTGCGAAATGTCAAATTTCATTTATTGTGACAACCGTCAGTAATGCAGCATTTAGTTTGGTATTAAATCAGCCATAGGCAGGGGTGCACGAAGTTCATCTCTAATGCTGCAGAGCTGGTGCTGTGACAGCTACGTTGTGTGCTATGTTCATTTTTGTGTGTGTTGCTTGTAATTGTGTGTAGATCACTTAGGTGTTTGTAGGTGTCTTGCTTCTACTGAAGAATTATTCTGAAATTAGTTGGCTCCATTCAGATAAGCCTGTACTCTTAATACTGCATTGAACAAATGCTTTTCTTCCATCCTGTCAATCAATTCTTACATTATTAATTTAATAAGTAATGACATTCCCTATCTGAATTTTACTTGCTGAAATGGAGGCAAAGCTATAAAAGCTAATAATTATATATGACGATTGTGCTGTAAGGTAAGCAGAAAACTTCAAATGGGTTGTATCCTGTACTTAATGATACCTTTGTCTACAGTGCAACCCCCGGTGACTTGTTAGTGCGTAACACACAGCCTGGGTAAATGCCAACTAATGCATTTAGAATTTCTCCTGCTAAGAGTTGATGCGGAGCCTCCGCTGGCTGTGGAGCGGGGACGTGGGTCCGCTGGCCGTGGAGCAGGACGTGTGTCTGCCCTGGGACTGCGAGCGCTGTGCGGGAGCAGTCGGGTAATTAAGATGGCAAACCTTGGAGATCCAACGTCCCCTCCCTCTCTCCTTACAAAATCAGCGACATCACTGAAACAAGACTTGAAAAGCGTGCTCAGAAGCCAGAACAAACACCCTGAAATTTTTATCGTAATGTTGCTTTTAAAAGTCCTAAATGTCCTCTATTTAAAATGAAAATCTTTTGTATTAACCTGCTTTCATATGCTAGCTTTCACCAGACTGCAGAATTGCCTGATTTGACTTTCTAATGTAACTGTAATGAATCTTCTGGGAAATGGAGCAATTGAATGCATACACTGTGCAACTCCATTGTAAAATATTCTGTCAGATCTGCTATATTTCTGATTTTATTTTATTTATTTTATTTTTTTTTAGGGGAGGGCTGTCCCTGTCAGGTATTAAAGCCCAAACCAAATGTATTCCCTAGGGAACTCCCAGGCGCTCAGCCACTACAGCGTGTAATATCGCCTTGATGAAATGTATTTTGAGCATCACATCCATAAATAGGCTGGGCGATGCTGGTACAGTTGAATTCGAAGGCATGCGTTTGGAGAGGAGAGAATAAAGATGGAAATTATTGGCAGATAGTGGTGTAATGGGCACGGAGAGACCCGCTGTGTTTTGCAGGCACGGAGAGCAAGGTGAATTATCTGGGAGCCAGATAAAGGCTGTTTACGCCTGTGTACAATAGCTCATAAGGACACTTCTATAGACATTGTTATAACGTCAGCATTATATTCCGCGCTTTAATGTAGCAGCTGGTGAGCTTTTTAAAAAGGGATTTCTGCGATAGGAGTTTTTTATAACTGGTGTATTCACAGTGTTTGTAATTGCTATAATGCTGCTTCGCTTGTGTGAAGGAAATTGAACACTGGAGTTGAATAATTAAGAATTTATTAGTTAAAGCTTCATGTTATAATTAGCCAGATGCTGCTATTTTGAAATGGTTAGCTGCAATTAGTGTTTTTAAATAGAAGGCTCTCACATTTCTTGCTGTATGGGCTTGACTCTGAAGATTTCCATCTTTAGAACCTATTGAAGTCCGATGGTGAAGGTAGATTTTCTCTTCATTCTAATGAAAGGCAGTAATCATAGTGAAATCTCAGGCTAGGCTAATGGATTCGAATCATTTGGGATGCCCCCCCAGTTGAATGTGTGCTGGTAGTTTGGCGTTTATTTTGTTTTTCTCGAAGTAAAAGACATTTCTCAAATGCGCTGTGTGTCTATGGGCTTGCTTATGGTGCTGGGTTTGCATCTCTTTGGGTTTTTCAAAGATAGTAAAAGGAAAACTGTGGCTGGATTGATCCATTTTAGCCACAGATAGGCAACATCTGATAACAGGCGTGTAGGAGATCTATAGGTGTGTGAGATGAACAATGTGTGGGACAGGATTTAAAAAGAAAAATGTTAGTTTTTTGTCATGGGCAAGTATTCTTTAATAATAGCGGCTTGAGTGGTGTGATGAAGCATCCGATGGGCCCTCCTGAGAGAGGATGATTATCCTGGAGAGAGACCCAGCGATGAATCATTTACACGAACCTCTTGTGAAGCGCAGCTTGCATTTTTAATGAAGGATGATTGCATTTCATAAACAGACCTTTAAAAATTAAAATAATATTGATCCTCTTTGATTTAGCTCTATTAAAACAGTAAGCTATGTATCTCTTTCTAATAGCTACAGGGCAGATTATTTTTAAAAATATACCGTGGTGCGCACAGAGCTCCCCATAGAGGGTGTATTTTTGTGTTAAAATGCTTTCTGGTTCTGCAGCTGTGCTTGTACAGTGTCTGACTCGTGAACAAAACGACCATTGGAAGAATATTTCGTATACCATATGTGAAAGGGAGGGGGGAATCCAAGTATCCAATACCCAGCTTGGCACCGAACAACCATTCCTTTCATGCTTTTATTGCAGCTCTGAAATGCCCATTATTTGCGCTCTTTATGATCTATTCCCAGGGAAGGCCGTACCCAAATACTCTTGTGTATTGTCTGGGTTGATTCTTTTTAAGGTGGAGTATGCACTCTTGCTTTTTTCGGTCGCTGTATCTCTGGCCTTCCTGTGCCTTTGGCTCTTGCAACAGGTCGAGGTGGCCGCTGTGATTCCCGAGCCGTGTTCCAAATCTGCAAACCGCCGGGAAGCCTTGATTTATAGCCCATTGTTTGTGGGGTTTTCACACCCCTCAGCGTTCGGTGTCTTTTGATTCAGAGGGGTGTTCAGGTTACTCACTTTTTGATAAACCCTTCCTTGTAAATGAAGTTGAAAATGATATTTGCCTAATATTGGCAATATTGTGACACAGCCCAGGTCAGAAGTTCAGGTTCTGTCTGCTCTTAGGGAGTAAGTACCATTGGGTGCTGGCGATGAGCAGGTTTGTTTCTCCTTGTTTGTTGAGATGGGAACCTTTTGTTTGATAAAATAGTCTCCTGAATTTCCTTTAATTATGTACATGTGTGGGCCAAAGTTATTTTAAGGTCCTGCGTTGACCTGTTGTTCCTCGAATCCATTGTAGGAGATTGACTTGCATCTTCCTGTCTCTGAAATGAGTTATATACAGATCAGCTTTTGTCAGGGCGTTTGGAAAAAGCAGTTTACATCTCGAGTCCAAGGCTTCAAAACCCGTGTGTGTCACTGCTTCAGCATCGAGAATTTATTGTACACGTTCCTACGTGGAAAGCGTGCGTGCCGTGTTTATCTAGAAACGAAATTTTTCTACCGGTTGTTGCCATTTTGCGCTCTGGTTTTGTAATCATCTCTTATAAAATGGCTTTATTGTTTGCTGATCAGGTGTATCCTGACACAAACGAAGTGCTGGCAGTAATTGGCTGTGACAGATTCGCAGCTCTCCCTCCTCTCCCAGCCGCTGACGGATCCGCGAGGAGAAGCCAGCGCAGGAGCTCCCGGGGGGAATTGGCTTTGATGGCTACTGGTTGCTGCAATAATACTGATCCATGAGCTTGTGTGAGCTGCATAATGCCTGGAGGATTTTGTACCCATCAATACATCCTCAGCTTGAATCATTTTTTTCCATACTTTTTTTTTTCTTTTCTGTGGCAGTTTATTAAAAGAAACGCTTGCTGCATTTACAGGGTATTTGGTATCTACACAACCTCGGCTGTCAGGGTAGATGAAAACACTATCCCGCAATTCTGTGCAAAACGCTCCTGTCTGTCTGCGGCGGATAAAAAGAGCGTTTCTCCTGCAATTGGGAGAAGCCACTTGGAGTTCAAGTCTCTTATTTATGTAGGTACATTAATGTTTTACAATTACTCGTGACAATAAAACATGATGGTCTGTTGGCAAGCGCACAACTGCTTTTGTTTGCAAAACTTAATAAGCTGTGAGACAAAGCTGAAAATATGAAAAGGTAGAGAAGTACACGCTAAGAGAGGACCAGCGGTTTGTCAGCTGTAACCATGATAACTTGTTTGCTGCCTTAAGTAATAACTCAAATTTCTTTTGCGGTGTCTGGTGGAAGAAATCTCATAGTCAGTAGTATTGATCACACTTGATCTTATTGGGATATTCTGAGAAATGTAAATTGCAGCAATTCCACCTTGGCTGGATGTGGGTGGAGAGTTGGCCAGAGTCATTTACTACTTCAACAACAATAGTGATTGTTTTAGGGAAGGAAGTTTGTGTAAATATCCCTGGCGGATCCTGCTCTTGGTACCGTTTGCTGCTATTGCACAGACAGTGTAAGTAACGCTGGCCTTGATCCACCTGCATTCTGAAGCCGGCAAGAAACAAGCAATGAGAAGCAGGAGAAGCTGCTGTGCGTGGGATCTGTATGGGAGACATAAACGCAGCAGATCGCTGCACTGACCATCTCTCCAGCATTAATATGGGTTGGAATAACTGTCAGGAAAGGTCACAGTCTTGCTGATCCAATGTGAAAGCCCCACAATCCTGTTAGCAGATACTGTACCACGTGAAAAAGGATTACGTAGCAATAATAGTTCGTAGTGTATCTATTTTTATTGCTCTCCAAAGGTGGTTGATTTATTTTCAGGTGTATGAATGATGAAATACAAAACTCGAGTTAACTTATTTTCTTTATAAAATGTACACTTCATGTAATGCTTCAGACGTGCTCTTCTAAATAACCTTGTAATGATCCACAAGCCTTGCCCTGACTTAGAGAAGATTAAGGAATTAATGTCAAATTACAGACATAACTGCAAATAGTATTTATGGTGTTTGGCATGCAGGAGAGGCAGACTGCTGACAAACACTACATGTCTTTTTAAGATTCTTTTTTGCTTCTGAAGGAAAGTATCACAACTGTTACAGGAATTGAATGTTAGTGTGTCACAAATGTGTGTGATGAAAAGGCGGCGCTGATATTGTTCTGTTTTGGGAAGGGCTGAGGATACAGGCGGATCTGCTCATTGGGGTGACTTTAGCTCTACAGCAGACAGTTGGTTTTATGTCAGCAAAGCTCAGAAAGCCGCCAGTTTTACAGTCAAAGTGTAGGTGCTGCAGGTTAGTTTTGGTGTGAGATAATAATAAAATGCCTAAGAAGATTGTCTGTGTTACATAAGACTAATGGAATTATGGTTGGATAAACATCTTAATACAAGGGAGGAGAAAATACCCACACTTCAGCTGTGGGAGGCAGAAATGTTGCTGCTGAAATCACAGAATCCCAGAATGTCAGGGGTTGGAAGGGCCCTGGAAAGCTCATCCAGGGCAATCCCCCCATGGAGCAGGAACACCCAGCTGAGGTTCCACAGGAAGGTGTCCAGGTGGGTTTGAATGTCTGCAGAGAAGGAGACTCCACAACCTCCCTGGGCAGCCTGGGCCAGGCTCTGACACCCTCACCGGGAAGAAGTTTCTTCTCAAATATAAGTGGAACCTCTCGTGTTCCAATTTGAACCCACTGCCCCTTGTCCTATCATTGGTTGTCACCCAGAAGAGCCTGGCTCCATCCTCCTGACACTGCCCCTTTAGATATCTGTAAACATGAATGAGGTCACCACCCCTCAGTCTCCTCTTGTCCAGCTCCAGAGCCCCAGCTCCCTCATCCTTTCCTCACACGGGAGATGCTCCACTCCCTTCAGCATCTTGGTGGCTGCGCTGGACTCTCTGCAGCAGTTCCCTGTCCTTCTGGAACTGAGGGGCCACAACTGGACACAATATTCCAGGTGTGGTCTCCCCAGGGCAGAGCAGAGGGGCAGGAGAACCTCTCTGACCTACTGACCACCCCCTTCTAACCCACCCCAGGTACCATTGGCCTTCCTGGCCACAAGGGCCCAATGCTGGCTCATGGTCACCTGCTGTCTCCAGGACCCCCAGGTCCCTTTCCCCTACACTGCTCTCTAATAGGTCATTCCCCAGCTTATACTGGAACCTGGGGTTGTTCCTGCCCAGATTCAAGACTCTACACTTGCCCTTGTTCTATTTCATTAAATGTTTCCCTGTCCAGCTCTCCAGCCTGTCCAGGTCTCTGGATGGCAGCACAGCCAGGTATCCATGGCATAATTTCTGAAAGTGTTTTAAAATTCAGGGTGGCGAGTTTAAAAATAACACGTGATAAGTTTGAGTTTAGTTAGCTGTAAATGGCTTACCTTAATCTTGCTATTTTGGGCGAGTGAAAGGGAAATGAGGTCTGAGGAAATGCTCTTTAGCAAAAGACAGGAAAGCTATGGAGATTACTTATCTACCGGTTGATTTGCAGGTCATGTGTTTTTATATGCACAGCAGTTTGTTCATTTTCAGAATGGGAACAGTCCTGGTTCTACAGATAGAATAGGTTATGCTAAACCAGCGGCCAGACTATTGATCCTTTGGCAAAAGAAATGTGGATTGAGGGATGTAGTAAAATGTGTGACTGTCAAAGGCCCTAGATTGGTATTTAAATAGATGCTGCTTTTAGCCGCTGTTCTCAATTTCTTTTGTTTTCATGGTCAGAGGTAAATAAACATATACAAAGTCACAGTTTTAAAACTCCAAATTGCTTCTCGCACTGACAGCTGTTATAAAACTGCAAACTTTGTATGTGTCAGAGCGCAGAGCTGTGAGCAGGCAGCCTAGCAGACATGTCAGCTGTACACGGCTCTGATTTAGACCTTAAAAGCCGCGATTTGACAGCTTTTGGGCTCCAAACCCACTCTTGCAAATGATACTATTGATCCAGCAATGTTTAGATAGGTTGGCACTTATTTCCGTCAGGATATTGCTGAAGATTCCATTCCGTAAGAGTTCCTGTAGAGTTTTTACAGTGACAACCTGTGCCCAAAAGCAGAGTCCTTGGGAGATCCTTGGGAATCCCTGTAGATGAAGGATGAATATCCTCTTCAAGAAAGATTAGAAGGATAATCATAGGTTTTCTGGACCAAAAGAGAGTTCTCCAGTGTGAGACATGTGAGTGAAGCTCAAGAGCATGACCTTGTATGTTGAATTCTTTTCCTGTGATAGGAGATGTGGCGCTGGGACTGGAGAATGAAGGTGGGGTGAGGGAAACACCGTCCTCTTGCTCAGGAGCTTTGGCTGCCTTGTGCAACTTGTTCACTGTTCTCAGTCGTCGTTGTGAGTCTGATTAATTTGGAGGATTAAAACAAAAAGACATTAAATCCCGCAGCCTGTTTTTTGTGTGGTTTTTGTGTGTTCCTGCTTTAAGCAACAAGTTGGAAGACTCGATAAAGAGAGAAATTCAAAACTGTACAGCTCGGAGTGCAACATGACTTTCTTTAAATCACGCAGATATGCACAAACACACGTGCTGTATGTAAATGTAGAAAAGAATGCATTTATCCCCCATATCTGAGGAATGCTGTTGTTTTCAGTGATATATAATGGCTCTGCTATCAGCTTGCTTGTAAAACACAACCTATTTTTAGGATCCTGTGGATAGTGGTGTGAATTCTTTAAGTGATGGAGTAATTGGTGTTCGCTGTCGCTACCGAGGAGCCGACTCCAGAGGGCACTCGGCGCCAGCGCTGCGTTCTCCGTCCCCTGCTTCAACAGCCAAGATGACGTTTTGCTGAAGAAAAGCAATAAAAGTCGCGCTATGTTCATTCTGGCTTTCCCACCAACCACACAGCCCTCGGTATATTGGAAGCATGAATATTGGTTTGGCCCGGAGAGTTAATCTGGAAGATGCGTCTTAATTATTTAGCTCTGGGGAGGGTTCTCTCACACCGTGAGCTCGAACGTCGTACCTGTCGTTTTCATGGTGGCTTAAGTAATTTGGATGTTTGAAGTATCTTTTCAGGCCTTTAGAGAGTATAAATAAAAGGATAAAGTGATGGCATTTTCTTCCTTTCTTGGACAAGAGGTAATATATTGCGTTTTTGCCTCAATATACTCAAAGGGAAAGCAGCAGTGTCTTGACCTGCTGTGATTTTTCATATTCCTTTCTGGTTAGAGACTGTAAACCTTCACATTGTGAATGGTTCTTCACTGTTTGGGGTTGAGCTGCAGCATCGGGTGGTAGATTCCATATCAGATTCCTTTCAGTTCTTCTCCTAAGTGCTCGGGGTGTGCGAGTGTGATTGTTTGGGCTCCCATCTTTTATACTGAATATGCTTTGCCTTTTTCCTCAGGGAAAGAATAACTTTCCCCCTCAATATACAATCAGGTAATACAAAAGTTGTAATTTTTACCTCTGACTTGAGTGAATACGAGGATAGTAATTGTTTCAGCCTGATGGAGATTAAAACTTGTCTCGCATGTCAGTTATTAAACGTGGGAATAGCTGCAAGCTGTGGAATAAAGGCTGTGATTTACAGTACAGCTCTGAATGGTTGTAATGCAAGAAGTGTGTAGATTTGTTTGGTATAAAAGCTTCATTGAAGGGGAGAAGCTAGACCATTTCTACTTGTGATTTTTAGTTTAACAGGCTGGAGCTCAATGTGGTGATTTGTGTGGTATAATGATGGTAATTCCGAGCTGAAAGATAAGAAGCTGTAACACTGAGAAAGGCTCGAAATTACAGATAACTCATCAGCGGAGTTAACAGGAGCTGAACTGTCTGTATTACCCCGAGTTTTCCTCCTTTCTCAAGGTAAAGGTTAAAGTTATTACAAGCGCGTCTGTTCGCTTTTCTTGGCATTGAAGAGTGCTTTGGACACTTGCACATTATTGCTGTGGACATATTTTTCTACTTAACGTGCTGAGCAGTTGTTTAATTGGAAAAGCTGTTACTTGTGTTGATCCTGACTATAGTAAAAATCAATCTATTCTCTGCAGTCTGAACTAATAAGAATCAAACTCAGTGAAGGATGAAAATGGATTAATCAACAGAGAACCATTTTAAAGGTTATTTAAAAAAGCCAAACCCACAAACAAACCAAACACCCCCACCCAAGCTCTGAATCTAATCAGCAAAATGAAGTTCTGTGTGTTGCACGCATGTGCTCCTTGGGATTTTTGAGCACTTTACACACTGGTTTTGTTGTTTTTCATTGAGTAATGAATCAAATCATTAGCTGGAGTGGGAATCAAACGTATTAAAGAACTTCTGTGATGTTGCTGAAATTTGAGCATCATGTGGTTTATTTTGGTTTTCCTTAGTGCTTTCAGTTGGGCTGTTGTCAGCACTTTAGGGGAAAAAGGCTAACTTCTAATTTGTGATGGCAAAGTCAAGTCTCTACCTGGTCTCTGTGGTTTATTTGCAGTGTTTCAGTAGGTCTGTCCCCTTTCCTGGGGAACACTGACACTAGGTGGCATTCTGCGGCTTGACCATGTCACCGGATTAAAATGGTCACCCATTCCTCTTGAACCCTTTGCGTTGAAAGAGGTTTCTGATGTTTCTCTGCAGTGGCTTTAAAGCTGTTTGTTTAGCGTTACACTGGAAACTTGCTTCACATAGCCTGGAACTGTGTTCCTGCTACCCAGGAATGTTTGCTTTTGGTGTAGATGTAACCTAGAACATGTCAATATTTTCTCAAATGAATGTTTGTTTTCTGGAGTTGTCCCTTTGTGCGTTTGTTTCAGGCCTTAGTTTGCAGCTGATTTCATCAAAGGTGGAATATCTGGAGCACAATGTACAACAGGAGGGAATGGTACTCTGGGTTACAATTTCCTGCAAGTACTTTGGAGAAATTACAGAGATTACTCTCACATATCCTTATTAGTTTGTTACCTTCGCATTGTTTGGTTGCCCAATTCTGCTGGGGATTATATATTTCCAGCTTTTCTGTGCATTGCTCTGTTTTTTCCATACCACGAGACAACTAAACAGGAGAACTGGAATGCCTTTTACATGAATTCTCTTTCCCATAAGCCACTGAAGGAACAGCGTCAGACAAAACCAGTATGTGACCAGTTTAACCTTCCTAAAAATACCACCTTAACTTGTGTGTCTCTGTAGTAGCTGCATTACAAATGGCACCAAGGTGAATGTAGTTGAGACTGGTGTATTTTTACTTGAGAATGTGGAAGGAAGCTCAAAGTCAGAACACAGTCACATGAATGGGATTTTTTAAGCCCTCAGCGTGATTTTTATGTTAAATGCTGATAGAAAAACGTGCGTTGTTTTGACAAGCAGCACAGAACTGATTTATGTTAAAATATACAGCAGGATCTATTATTTGGTGAGTGTTTGATAAACCAGGGTTAACCATGCTTAACTATTTTCACCTCTTCATCTACAGCGAGAGAAATATTATGAAACGGACTTGGAAAGGCCTTTTTGACTGTTAATTAGTTGATATGAGCTATCAGAAATCTGCTGCTTCCTTTCAGTTCTGTGTAGGTGGTTGAGGACTCTGAAAGATGTTCCTACATCAGGAAATCCTTATTTGTTTGGAAAACAAATCAAAATCAGTTGAGCCCAGCAAAGTGCTGACAAAACTTGTATTTTAGGGAAGTCTTGTTGCACTCTGAGCAGTACAATTTTGAATTTACCTTTTTATCAAGTCTTCCCAAGTGCAGAGACACCTTTTTCAAAAGGGTAAAAGGTTTCTTGAACATGTCAGGCTGTAGCATGGCCAAGGCAGGTACAGGCCTCACACTTGGTTGCGGTTCTTAATGCTGGTATATGTGTATTTTTAAGGCTCTTAAGAGATGGATGCATGTGGAAAAGGGTCAGTTTTGATGTAAACCTATGCAGTGAGACCACACCTGGAATGTTGTGTCCAGTTGTGGCCCCTCAGTTCCAGAAGGACAGGGAACTGCTGGAGAGAGTCCAGCGCAGCCACCAAGATGCTGAAGGGAGTGGAGCATCTCCCGTGTGAGGAAAGGCTGAGGGAGCTGGGGCTCTGGAGCTGGAGAAGAGGACACTGAGGGGTGACCTCATTCATGTTTACAGATATCTAAAGGGGCAGTGTCAGGAGGATGGAGCCAGGCTCTTCTCGGTGACAACCAATGATAGGACAAGGGGCAGTGGGTTCAAATTGGAACACAAGAGGTTCCGCTTAAATTTGAGAAGAAACTTCTTCCTGGTGAGGGTGGCAGAGCCTGGCCCAGGCTGCCCAGGGAGGCTGTGGAGTCTCCTTCTCTGCAGACATTCAAACCCGCCTGGACCCCTTCCTGTGGAACCTCAGCTGGGTGTTCCTGCTCCATGGGGGGATTGCACTGGATGAGCTTTCCGGGTCCCTTCAACCCCTGACATTCTGGGATTCTGATTCCTTTCTCTGAGATGGAAACCGTCTGGTTAACTTGCTCTTAGGAATTTGTGGAGGGAAAAGGAGAAGAGGAATAAGCTCAGAACCTCTGCATTATTCCATGGTTTGGGGGTTCTGGAGGGGTGTAGTGGGTTAGTTTCATGCCCTGGGTATCTTCTGCCCTTGTGTTGGGAAATCAAGGGTTTCCGAGCCATGGAACTGAACCGAGCTCATGTGGTTTCAGACTGTTAAACATTTTTTTCAAGATTATATAGAAACTTCCTCTTTTGAGAGCGCATCCCCCTGTCTGGAGGGAACGATGATTATAGGTACGGTCACATCCCATGGTTACTGTCACTTGAAAAAAAGTCTATTGAATTTTCTAAGCCTTTGAATGTGAAAGTGATTACTATACTAAAAAACTGAGCTGTAGTTACATTTCCTATCTCTACTGTGATTTCAATAAAGGCCCGTAAATCCATTGCAAATTTTACATATCTGTTAGTTCAATTTCTGCTCTGCTTGGTGTGCTGAGAAAATCTCTTGGTAAAGAACCCGTCTTGCTCTGGAAGGCAGGTTGTAAAGGCAGCATTTGGCAGCCGTTTCCTTCAGCTCATGCTTTATATTCCAATAGTTTAAACACTCCACAGGCTGTTGATAGAGGTATCAGATTTCCCACTCCCAACGTTACTTTCAGTTGAAGCTGGAGGGGAGAACAGGCAAACTGCTGATGTTTTACAGTTGCTTTGATAGAGTTGAAAAAGATGCATTTGCTTCTTCCTCCCCTCCTTTTCTTTAGCTTTACCCTCCCATCCTCCCCCCACATTTATGATTTTTTATGATTTCTTGTGTTTTGTGGGTTTTTCAAATCACTTCTGAAATTTCTCCTTTTAAATATGACTTTTTTTCCTTGACAGACATGTGGATTTTTCTTGTTGTCTTTAAGAGAACGCCTTCTGTAATAAATTGTGTGTGTCGCTGTCATTACATTCAATAAGCTACCGAACAGGCTGATGTCTTGCTGTAAGTACCACAAAATCTGGCAGACACGACTGGATCTTGGTTTAATATTCTTGGCTTACAATGCACCATTCTGTAATTTGGAGTTTCCCAGGGCAGGGATTTTCTAAAAAAAACCACAAAACAACCATTTTTGAGTTTAAATATTGGTCCCTACAGAGAAGAGGAAACAAACCAGAGGAGAAATACTGAAAAAAGTGAGACCTGTGATTAGCAGCCCTGAACTTTTTTGCTTAAATCTGGGTTGTTTTGCTTTCCAGGTCTGAAAGCTGGAGCTGGGTTTCAAGTTACTTCTCTGCTTGTTCCCTCGGAGCTCGGTCACAATATCCCAAATGAGTTCATTCCGCTTTGTACTTACATACTTACCTATGCACATAAACGCTTTTATTTAAACATCTTGCCAAGTTTCTGCATTCCTCACCTCGTTAATCTTTTTGTTTTATCTTCGTTTCCCTTCCCAAATAAAGCCCATTGTCCTGCTGGGGGAATTTTATCCTTTTTGAGGTGCAGCTACATTGTCCTTCAAATAAGTTTAAATAGAAAATGCTTTTCATTGCGTGCACTGAGTCTGGTTTGAGGGGTTTATGTGGGTGGCAGAATTGGGTCCTTGGCTTTCGGAGGGGAGACCAGGGAGAAGGGGGGAGTGAACCCCACTATGATCATTCACCTAATTGTGTGGGAACTTGGGATCGAACTCCTCGCGGGCTTGGCCACATCTGTTTGGTTTTTGGGCTTCTTTCGGTTGGTTTGTTCCCCTCCCCAACACTTAGTAAGTGAAGCTTTCCTGTAAAACCTAGGGGTTTCACACACATGTGAACTGCCTGAGTCTTCATGACTTTTGTTTTCCTTTCCTGCTGTGACAAACGCTGCGTGTGTCCAGGGTGCTCTGTAACAACCACCTACCAGATTTAGTCTGAAGACCCGTGGAGTGCAGTTATGCAGGACTTCTGTGTCCTTCGAGTCTCTCCCCCCATTCCTCAGTCGAATATTTTGTCCGAGTCTGGATGGGCTGAGAAAGCATTTGAGGCAACTTGTGGTTTTTTTACCTAATAACAAGCAATTGTATTACCAAGCAGTGGGTACCTCCAGTGCACACGCCTTGGAATTTAAGTTGTTTTTCTTTATTTGTGCTTGTGAGACTTGTGCATCTCGTCAGGTGGAGTTTGGTCCAGCGGTGCGACCTTACAGGGGTGGCAGAGGAGTTGGTGGCGGTTGTTGGTGGCAGTTACAGCGAGGGCGGTGGTTGGGGCTCTGGGGCCTGAGCGTGGTTAAAATGAGGTTTGAGACGTCTCTGTATTTGGTTGGATCCTCCTTTCCCAGGGATTTTAACAGCGACCTGTCAGGATTTACAGCTTCTGAAATGCAAGCCTGGACACCGCGTAAGTACAGAAAAGGAGCCGTAGCTCTTGCGCCATAAAATATGTGATAGTGTTGGTAGTTTGCTTTAGCAGGTTCTAGGTTAGACACTGCACACCTAGAGGCTTGCGGGGGGGTAGAAATGACCCCAAACGAAGTCAAAACACCCAAAGGCAAAGAGGCAAAATCCAACCCAACAAAAAAAACCCCACCTCAGAAGGTTGGTGGTCTGCAGAGGGTACAGGTTCCATTTGGGGATTTGCGAGAGGAAGGAAATGGTTGATCCAAATTGCAGCAGTTACACACTAAATTAAAATCGCTCGTCGTGTGCTGATTTTTTACGAACTGCTGTGTGTGTAACCGTGCTGGAGCGGAAGCGGGCAAGACGGATTGTGTTTAACTGTGTGCAGAGTTTACAGTCTCCTTAGGCAGGCTTGGATTACAGAATGAAATGGCCTTTTGATTATGTTGAAGCAATAATAACATTGCACTGCATTTCCTCTTGGAGATTACGTTCTGCTGGTGTGGAGAAGCGCCCTGTATGGCTGTGGAGCGAGCTGCAGCTGGATTAGTGCTGTGGCAAGAAGCTGTTTGAAACTCAATGTGTGTTTCCTCTTGTGTATTCTCTACAAGTGTAGACAGGACTTGTCCCGCTTCAAGCGAGTTTTAAGACATTTGTGTGTAGACAATACTGTTTTGTAGAGGTTCGTATCATTTATTCTCAGCTGTGTTTATACTAATAAAACATTACCTCTAACCTGACCAAATATTTTGTATTTAGGATAGAGTCTAGGCTTAGTATTGCATTGAAAACAAACAGACGGGTAACAAATACTCAGTGCTCGTGTTGGGAGCAGTGCAGAGGTGATGGACCTTTCCTGCTGGTAGCCCAGCCTGATTTCCTCTGCTAAGGAAGCTCCGGTTGACCATTGGCCTCAGCAATTCTCTAGCGAACTTCCAGCTTAAATTGTCTGTGCTGCAGGCTTCTTGTTTTACTGGAGGCATCCTTGTGATTTTAGCTGGGAATGTATGGGAGGCTTGTAATGAGGGCTGGGATGAAGTGACACATCAGCGGCCTGCCCAGTGGAGCCCCAGTGGCCTGACTGGGCTCTTAAATCGGGGATTGTGGGTTTGAGTCCCAGCTGCGGTGACCTGTGACTTATTGATGAGTACAGGGGGCAATGGCAGCACGTTGCTGCCCCTCATAGAGGAGGAGGAATGAAACTATAGAGACAAGTGACAACATCCCTCTCCATCAAAAATAACTCCTGCAAAGCAAGAAACCAACCAAACAAAAAGGAATTTTGCAAGAGAGTCCTTTCTAAAGGGAACAGGAGGTTCCTGGCTGCCTCCAACCATTTAGGGACACGGTTTAATGCTAGAGCAAGGTTGTGGTTGGACTCAATGGTCCTGAGGGTCTCTTCTTAGCCCAAATAATTCTACGTGATGTTAAACCAGGAAACAGTGCTGTGGCAATAATATATAGCTGGTGGCTTGTTCTCCTTGAACCTGCTCTACCCACCGCCAGATCCAAAGGGAGAGCCTGATCTACATGGAGCTCTGAAGACGTTAAGTCCCATTTTAAAAATAGGTTCAGTTTAGCAGCAGTTTAATGTGGCACTTGTTGCTTGCCTAAGCTGACCAGCAGTGTTCTGCTAGCTTTTTTTGGTTAAGAAAGCATCTCCGTGTGTTCTTAAAAGTCGAAGGCTTATTTTTGTAATAATTAGTGCAAGCCAGACAGAGTACTTGAACCTGCTTTAAAAAAGAAAAGTTAGTGGGGTGAGTTAATTGCATGAGTTCAGAGTGAGCTGCCAATAAGTGTTTGTGGGACCTCTTTGTCTTGGATGTCTCTTAAAAAAAGGCAACCCAAACTTAATTTACCGGTTGAATCTGTATAATCTCATTAAACCTGCTTGTGGTCAGTGTTTCAAGTGTGTACGTATCTGGGAGACCTGAAATTGCTCCTTTGGAGCAGTTTTTTTAGTGGGTGCAATGTTGATCTATACTTGATGGCTCGTTCTGCTGGAAGCAGAGAATGCTGCTGATCAATGGGTCTTGTGGCTTGGAGGGTGTGTGTCTGTATTTAATATTCTTTGAATTTGTATATCTGCATTTAATATTCTTCAGATACGGTAGAGCTTGTGCAAAGTTATGAATTATTCCTGTTTGTTTTGAGTAGTATGTCTAGAAAGCGCCCGTTTTCCAGCCCTTTGAAGACACGCTGTCTGTCACTTCTCGGTGCTCACTCTTGATGAGCTGCAGTGCGTAGGTACCCTATACAAAGTGTTACAGTATGCACGGAAAGCGCTCAAAATGAGAAGTGCAGATTAACGGGTGCTTTCCAATCCTGAGCTGTGAGGAGCACGGTTTATGTGAACATTTACACGCCTTTAAGCAACATCAGGAATTACTGACAGCAAGTCAAAGCCTTATTTTCTTTCAGATTTCCAGCTTCTGTTGTTTATTGTCACGACCTTAACTTTTTTCAACTAGGTGTTCTGTTTAATTATAATGTTTATAATAAATATCAGCTCCCTTGGCTGCGTGCTTAGGCCTGTAGCATGCAGAGTGCTTTGCTTGTAACCGCATCCCTTGTCTGTGTTCATTATCTGTTAATGGTACTCAACATGACAGGCTTGTTTTGATAAATGAAGGCTGCCAGGAAAGCTGGGCTGGATTTCGCTGCGCTGGATTTGCACTTTATTTCCTTGTGTGACGCCAGATAACCAACGCACACTGGACCAAACGCAATGACGTGTTGTGCGAGGCCTGTAGCGATTGTTCCAAAGCTGCTGTAATTCAGGGAATCTCTGCTCAAGCCTGTCCTGGGTCTCATTTTCTCCAATATATTTGCCTAACCCTTGTGGCAGCTTTTGCTTAAGCGGTCATGCTGTGTTCTCTGTGTGTGTAGCTCAGTTTTTTCCCCCTTTTTCAGACATGTGCTTTTAGTGACGGTGTTAAAAGAAATGCTACTGTAAGGTGATAATGCTGTGACTACTAAAGGTGCATCGCATGATCAGGAAAAGATGTTCATATTTTATTATAGCTTTCCAAAAGATAAGTCCCCATTGCAAACTGGAGCTGGAGGCTGTACCCTGTGTGTGTGTTTTATTTTAGTCTGTGAAATGGGGGCAGATCTCCATATCTCATAGGAAAGCCAATTAGTGAAAGTTGAGTTGTTCCCGATGTCAGTGATTGAATGCTGTAGCCGTTCTCTTCATTCAAGAGTCTCCAACATGCTGTAGGAAAACAGATGGGACTTCAGATGATTTCACTGCCAAATTCTGAAGCTGGATTTGTAAGACAGTGTCTGAGGCTCCAGAATACTCTCCAGTTCTCTTGCTGTGTTCAGACTGCTGGATGCTGCTCTGCACTGCTTGAGCAACTTTTGTCCTAATGAAGTAGAAAAAATTCTAGAGATACAATTATAAAAAAATTAAGTGCGTTTTTTCCGCTTTCAAGATTTGTGGTCCAAGCAGGCTGGGTCGTCTGTCCTAAAGGGATAAGGTTTAGAACAAATACCATCCAATTCTATTTTTCCAATAAATGGAACTTGGCCTGAATGAATGTGCCGCTGGAAAGCTCGTTTGGAAGTCATTAGAAGTAAACACTCATTTAAATACACGCTGGAGCAGTAAGTTCCTTGTATGATTTGCCAGGTGTCAGGTCACATTTGATGAGAAAATTGAAGTGAGGATAAGTGCAATGTGGTTGCTTTGTACTGACTTGGGCATTGAATTGCAGCTCTGGCAGGTCTGGAGCTATCACACGGCTCCTTGATTACAAAGCTTATTTTGAACCAGTTCTTTGGCAGACGGGCTCCAGGTCAGGAGCTGCTGTACGATGAATATTGCAGGAGCGAAGCTTGTGCTGGGCACCCTCTTCAATGTGTATCGATCATCACAGCCTTGCGATGTGGCAAGGGCATTAGAATTAATCAGCCGCCTCAGCTCTGTTGTAGGCAGCTCTTTCTAGAAAGTACAGAATAAATGTTTGAAGTTGGACCTTTGTCTCCCGTGCTGTGGCACAAAACATGGTAAGAGTATCTGTGGATAAACAGAGGGCAGACATCCAACTACAAATAATTAGCAGCATCTGGAAAGAATAAGCTGGCAGACAGTACTTGAGGGTGTTGCTCTAATTAACTGGGTCGGTGAACCTTCGTAATTATTTTTTTTTTTAAATAATGATTTTTTTAATTTTGCAAAACCGGCTCTGAGGAGGTGCACGTACACCCTTACCTATTTTATAGGTAAAATACTACTGCATGGCTAGGAACTAGATTTGCTTGGCAGGGAAGAGTATACGCTGCCCTCAGGTAATGGATTACATAGATGACTTGTTTTGCATTTTATTCTGCAAGGGAAATGGCAAAGCTTGGCTCTAAAATTAAGTTGGTCCTCGCAGCTGAAAGGTCATGGTTGTGGTTTTAAAGAACAGCGCGAGACATTCTGAGATTCAGACAAGTTCCAGGTTTGCATGAAGATGCGTAGTGAAAGATCAATATTATTTTTGAAAATCGCCAATTAAATGCAATTATAAGGAACATATTTTGCTGAGCAGCTGAATTTCTGTCTCTAATGTGGGGGGAGGGAAGACGATGTAGGAAGGATTTTAAACAAAATGGCTTACTAATTTAATTCATTGCCAGCAAAAATCCTCGTGTAGAAGTGTCTTTTAATGTGACACCGGACAGGCATCTCCTTCTCATCCATCCTAGGGCTGAACGCCGTGTGTGGATGTGTTCCCTCCACCCCTCTGTTTTATCTGCATTTTCCCCACCCCCTGTGTGTTTTGATCAGCGTTTGGAGCGGCGAGGAGCTCAGCTCGCATTAATATTCCTGGCTGCAGCTCCGGGATGTTGAGCCGCTGATCACTCCCGGCGATGCTTCGCCTCCTCGATATCTTGCTTGCAGATGCATTTTCTAGCTGACCACGCTATTAAAGAGCTGCCATCAATCACGGGGCTCCCGGTTCCGGCGGGGCCGAGCGGGGCGGAGGCAGAGGCGGCGGCCGGGGGAAGGAGCGGGGCTCTCCGGTGCGTCCCCGCCGCCTGCACCGGGGAAGCGGCGCCGGGCCGGGCCGGTGCGTGAGAGCGGGGCCGGGCGGGGCGCGGGGGAACGGGGGAGCGGGCGGGTTCCGCGCCGGGTTTTCCGCCGCCTCCCGGTGCCGGGCAGGGAGCGGCGGCCGCGCTGCTGACCGGGGGTGGGGGGAGCGGCGGAAAACCCGGCGGGCCCGGGCGAGGCGGCTCGTTCCGCACCCCGGCCCGGCTGCGAGGCGGAGGGGCCTCCTTTTGTTCGCCAATTGCGCCTTCTCGTCGGCCCCGGGCCCCGGTTCCTCCCGGTTCACGGTTCTTCTCGGTCCCCGCGGCCGCCCCCAACGCCCCGTGGGCTCCGGGGGCGAAACGGGGTTCGCCAGGGTCAGGCGGGAGCGGCGACTGTGGGCGAGTTGTGTTCACTCCGAGAGCTGCGGAGCCCGAGCCCTGGGCTGGCGGGTGAGTGTCCCCCTGAACCCGGGTGAGTGTCCCCCAGACCCGGGTCAGTGTCCCCACGGGGGTCAGAGCGGCGGGACCTTCTCTTGGAGCAGGACCTGGGGTCTACTGGTGAAATCGCAGCTGGGGGTCAGTGCAGTGGGGGCTCCAGACCACGTTGATGGGGTAACTTTGGTGCCTTCTTGTGTACAAATTTCCAAGAGGAAAATTAAGGTTGGTCTTAAAGTTGGCTAATTGTCACTTAGCCGATGATAACACAAAAACACCTGGGTGGAGAAAACGCCTGACTTAATTCTCTTCTCCCCTTTTGGCTACTCCATTTTTTCAGACAAAGTTGGATGCAGTCGGTAGGTGAGGCCATAGTTTTTATTGGCCCGAGGAGTTCAGAATGCTTTCAGACTGCAGGAGTTTGTTTCCATAACAAATGTTTTACCTCTGTGTTCTAAATATAAACAGTTGAGCTAAACAGAGTGCTGTGTTCAATTATTTTTTTTTAAGCAGATGAGATAAGGAGCTGCATTTTCCCCATCCCGAAAGAAAGTGCTTTTTCCCTGCACTTGATAAAATGGAATGCCTTTGAAGTACTAATTGGTACGATGTGTGGTGTAACTTTTTTAGCGCTGTTTAATGGTGTTTTAAGATAGCGACAGGAGACCTGCTCGGCCACTTTGTTTCCTGCGGAAGAAACCAGCTCTGCTTTGTTTTGCGGTTGGTTTTAAGCTGCTCTTGAGCCCATGTGGCTGTGCCTGCGTGGGGCATTGTGTGCCTGGATGGCCTCGCAGCCAGATGGGGCTGCTCTAATTGCATGGGATTGGAAAGAGCAGTTGACAAGGTGACTTTTTTTCCCCTTAAACGTTAGGCACGAAGCGAGGGTAGCAATCTAGCGGAGTGTGCTTTCAGATGCTCCACCAATATGTTTCTTCTGGGAACTCAGTTTAAAGTAAACTGGATTTGAAACCCTACAGGCGAGCACTGTTCCAATGTAAAGCCGTTAATCTGCAGGCAATTAGTTCCAGACGTGCAACCAACTCTGCATTTCTGTCAGTTTTTGTTCTTACAGGCAATCGCATTTCTGAATGCTTATGCCGAGTGACTATCACAAGACAGACGTTTTAGCTGCCTGACAGCAAGTCGAGAGCTGTGTGGGAGCAGCATTTAAAAGCTGCTGTTTGTTTTTTCCAAGCCTGTAATTTCGTAGCATTTAAAGTATTTTCTCAAGATCTCTGGGAGCGGTGGAAGGTGGTTTTGAGGCCAGAGCGCCCGGGTGCTCATTGTGCTCCGGCTGGCGCTTGGCACCGGCTCTTGCCCTGGTATTTGATCTGGCACCGGGAACCGCCGGATTACAGCTCTGCTCCCCTCCCCGGCTGTTTCAAAGTGATGCGTCAGCGAGTGTCGGGCGGTAACGGGTTTTAAGACATAAAGTGCATGTGTTCACTGTAACCCTGTTTGCAGAGAAAGGCAGTTAAGAATTTGTCTTGTTTTGCGGTTCGGATTTATGAATTGAGGCGAGGGCTGACGTAATCCATCCTACCACTTCCTTTGTGTGTGTTTTAGAGTTGATAGTGCTTTGTTTTACTTAAAATAGCCAGAGCTGCTTCTTAAATACTTTTCCATCTCCTTTACGCTGTGGCCTTCAGCATAAGCGGACAACTTGTGAAGTTGGACCTGATGGTGCCTCTGAGGAAATGGCTCCTTGCTTTTGTCACTAAGGTTCAGTGAATTGCTTGTATGCTAAGTAGATGAGACTTTAATTCTAATTACCATAATGATGTGTACAGCTGTTCTGTCACAACAGTTCCACTGTCTTTGCGATTTTACTGCAGGTTGTAGAGAATCTCTTGATGTGTCTCTCAACCCCTCTTTTGCTTTTATTTATGTAAAGGTGACAAGACGGGGCTTTTGTTTTGTGATGCGAGTGGTTCGCAGCTCATCTGCCAGAGAGCTTTGTTTGGGTTTGTGTGTGGGGAAGCCAGGCTATTCATTATTAGTCTGATCCCAAACCTCCTTGTTTTTTATGGATTGAGAGGGGTTATCCTACATGTTGTTGTGCTTAAGAATAGCCAGAAAGAACCTCAAACTTCCTAATTGTACAGGGTCAGCGATGTGGGGTTTTTTAATGTATTTTCTGCTGTACTGTGGATGAGTTCCTGCTATAGTGATTGACCTATATGCAGATAAAGGACTTAAAGGGTGTCTGTCTGGAAAAAAACCACCACTTTGAAAGCGTAGGAACAGTGCCATTCCTTTTGGGCACCTGAGGTTTGTAGGCAGATTGCGTTGTGTTCTTTAATGCATGTACAGCTTATGGAGCCGGCTCTGAGTGTTGGGTCAGTTGTACATAGTTATTCTTGCCTTGTTCTGGGAGTTGTTCGAGTGATAGAGGAGTTGTGGTGATTTTGCGTGTATGCTGAATTAGGGGTAAAAGCAGTTTGTAAAACGCTGAGAACCAGCGTTTCTGTAATTTGGTGATATATACTGATAACATGATAATTCACCTGAGATCCGGTTACTGGTACAAACAAACAGCACAGTTATGAAGGCAGAGCGTGGAAATAGATACATGTTGAGATGATAATGAAACGCTGTTTTGGCCAAGTGATTTCAGATGAAGGCCGCTTCACTGCAGCGTTGGGCCGGGCTCTGGCAGATGAATGGATTAAAAGGTGCTGAGTGGAGTTGTTATAGGTCCCAGCTGTTGGCCCTGTGCCCCATTGTCACCCTGGTCCCCAAAGCAGGGGATCAAAACCATGAGTGAAGCTCGTTTTGAACTGCCAGCGTTCGCAGCCAGACTCATTTACTTGAGCAATTTCTAATTCTACTTCAGCTGAATGCACGGGGCTGAAAACAAAAGCAGTTTGGGAGCGGAGCTACAAGTGCACCCCAGCATTGGTTCTCAGGGGTGCGATAATTGTTGGGCACTTGGCTCCGCAGACAAGAGATGCAGAAAATTGGACAGAAGTAGCAGCGTTTTGTAGGCATTAGGAAGCAGGAATTCCGTGTAGCCTGTGGTGTTTGATGCAAACGCTCGGCGCTTTGATCTCTGTAAAGGGTACAGAGCAGCTTTGGCTGCTTCAGTACGGTGGTGGCGCTCAGACGGGATCAGGTCGGTCAACAAGCTTGTCTGGTAGTTTTATTAATTGTTGTGAGCTGTGATGTCTTTGCCAAGATGTCTGCTGCTTTGAACCTTTGTTTTTAAAGTGCGAGACTCAGATCAGTGAATGACTTACACCGAGTAGCTCTACTTTGCATTTCAAGGGTAAATAAGATAAATGGTATCTCAGTCAGTGTAGTCCTGGAATAGGAAGGTGCCTGGTGCTCTGATGTGAATCTCTAATATTGATAGCCAATTGCACGCATCTTTAAACCGAGTGTTTTGTCTTTGTGTGAAGAGCACTCAGCATTGCGTTAGAAATACATCTGTCCGAGCGGCTTTGGTGCGAGAGGGGAGGTTCTGCCGGCTTTCTGAAACTCAACAGTGATGTTGCTTTAGGAGCCGTCAGCCCGTTAATGTAATCAGTCTGCAAAATTAGCTCATTTACCCACACCAGGATCAATACGTTCCTTCCTCTGCTGGGGAAGTTCACAGCCTTTCTGCTTCCCCTCCCCGTATATTGCTTGGAAAACCATAGGAACCCAGCAGAGAGTCATGTTAATAGCTATTTTAACCCGAGCACCTGGGAACTTAGTTATTGGTATTTTTTCTTGTTGTGAAGTTTCTTGGATTTAGGCCGTGATGGCTAAAAGTTGCCTCAGCAGGTAGTTAAATTACAAGACAAGGTGAAAATGACCATAATATAATAGTCAATACGCTTCAAGCACTTACGGTTGGGGACTTTATTTTTTCAAGTTTGATGTAGGAACAGATCCCTGTACAATTTACTCTTCCAAACAGTCAAAACATACTGGATTTGCTCCATTTCCTGTTGAAATCTAACAAAGGAGCCACAAATCAGTTTTCCCCTTCCTCATAATAAAGCTATTCCTGTGAGATTAGAGCCGGGAACGGATATTTGTTATATATAGCAGTTCCTGCGTATTAATTTAATGCTCTTAGGTGATCTTTTATGTTGGTTTGTGGGAGAGTGTGTGAGGAAGGACACATCTAACCTGCATGTTTAATATTAGACTATTGTAATTGGCTTAAAGTTGGAGACCCGGCCTGTGCTGGTGGTTATGGCCGGTATAGTGAGTTAAGAGCAGCCCAAGGTTATTAGATCATTTGGAATCAGATTACCCGTTCGCAGTGTAATAAAGTAATTATGAATAGTGTATGAAAATTGGTTGCAGTCTGTTTCAACATTATGACTGCCTGTCTTGAAAAGAAATGGCATTGTCCTCTTTTATGTTGATCTTCTAATTTGCATGTTAGATATTTGCCACTTCCAGCTGTAAATGCTAAGTAGCATTTTAAAAAAACCCCCAAATTATGCCATCTGTTTATATAGGTTTTCCGTGAGGTTTTTCAGTTCTCGATAATCATTTCACCTTGGGTCTGTAGTTGGTGTAAAGCGTGGTGTCAGTAATAGAAATGAGAATGAAGCTAAACATGTACATGCTGAACTTCGGGGTTTGGCTTTTTGCACAAGTATACGATTATATTTTGGCATAAAGTTTTATTAAACCCGTGCTTTTAGCCGAGAGCTTTCCTTGTGGGGATACACTTTGGTATATCCGATGCCAAAGGTAAATGAGCTATCTTGTTCTGTTCTATTCAGCTGATGCCGCTGAAATACCCATTGAAAATACCGAACTAAGCAGCGTGTTTCACGTTGCTGTTCGGGTATCTTTGACTTCCAGGGAGCTCCGAGCGGGCCAGAAACATGGGTGTTTTCTTCAAAATTGGCTTCTTAATGCAATTTGAACACTTGAAATGTCTCAGTAGCTTAAGTTTGTTTAGAGTTGGCTTTCATGGAAGTTCTAGAGTAAATATAAACTATTCTTAAGCAGATAAACAAGTGATTGAGTCCCATAGATAATTATGGGGATAGAGGATGAATAATAGAAACTTTCCCCATGATTATCTTCAGGAAACTTTTCCTGCCTCTCATAGTCTGAATGGTGCATGTGGCAACTTCAGTTTGGTTTGGTTTTGAAGCACAGGTGAGCAAGTTTTCACTTTGCTTGATGAGTACCTTTTAGGTGAGTTTATCTTGGTCCTTGTCTTGCTCTTTTTTGTGATGTTTGATACTAAAATGCTATACATAACAATTTATTTCATATTCTGGATTAAAAATAGTTACAGAATTGTTTTGACATGCACTTAGACCAGAGTTCAGGCTGATTCACAGGCCAGGTCATAATTCAGCATACGTGTAGAAGCAGTCAGCACGTCATAAATCTCCCGCTGGTTGTGTCCGTCCCATGGGAGAGGCTGGGGAGAAAACAGGCTGGTCCCTCAAGGCTTGGATGGGTTTAATTAGGTCCCGGTTGCTCAGTGGATTTTCTGCTGTAGTATTTTGAAAGCAGCTCCTGATGAGGTTGGTGTTTCAGGGCAAAGCTTTGACTTGATGTCCTTCTGAACTCCGCGTGTTCTGTTGTTGAATGCTTGTGTGCAGCAAGCGATGGAAACTCTATAGATAAGAACCTTCAAAGGTATGTTTGTACAAGTAGAACTTGATTGCGTCATCTTTATAATAAATAGTCTAATTGGTTTTGCTGCCTTTGGTTGGTGAAGGATCACCCGGGGTTTTTATTTGAAAGAACAAGCAAAGTACGGTAGTCCTAATTTGTTATAAAGAGTAAAGACTGCCTGAAACAGTGACCTGAGCAAGGAGCCGTGCTCTGCTCAGCCTGGAGTCCTATCCGCTGCAGACTGCAAACAGCTTTACCCATCTTTTAGTGTCGTTTGAGGGCTGTTACTGGTGTCTAAGCTGAAAATTCTACCTCGAAAACAAAGTTAGGAATTTCATACTGCTTCATTTAGGAAAAATAACCTCCTCTTTTGAAGGTATTTTCAGTATAATGTTTGGCTTGTGTGGTCTTAATTTGCATGTCATGGAGTATTAGCATGTAATTATGAAAGCTAAGGAGATTTTACTTCTTGTTTCTTGTGCTCATTCCTCTCTAAACGTTTCAGGTCTCTTGTTCTTGTCAGAACGTCAGTGCACTGAGGATGGGCAGTCCTGGGTTTAAGGAGGATAAGGCACAAGTACTGCGGCCAATTTGCTTTTTGTGGCCCTCTGCCATTCCCAGTCACTATTGGTGGCAAATGACACGATGTGGTGCTGTTGTGAGGCCACCAGGTTCCATTTGTGGCTTAATAATTGTTTGCATTGATTATTCCACGCGTATGGTCTAATTTTGCGACATCGTTCTCAGCTTATGCGATCAACCCTAAGCACATTAATTCAACTATATTTCCTCATTCTGCTACGCGAGATTCCATTACTTTAGTCATACAGTAGTTTGAGTATCTACCGAGACTGTTGGAAGTGGAAATTATATTAATGTCTAAAGCGTGACCAGAGTCAGAAGTTATTTCATGCAGTGTTAAAATACTTCTTCTTGGTTTAGATTAGAAGCAGACTAATCACTTGGAGCATTTCTCAACGTTTCCTTCCTCCTCTCATGAAAGACGCAGCCGGTCGCGAAGTCCCTTTCAGACGGGTTCGTTAGCAGCGGATTACTGATCCCAAAATGTCATGTATAGCCTTGGAACACCTAATGCACGGGACCTGTGAGCTGCTCCTTTTCTCACAGTCGCACGACGGCTCTTGTGTCCTTGCTGTGGTTTAGTTGGGTGAAATGGACTCTGGTTGTTGTTGAATTAAAGTAAATGCAGGTGAGAATGGATGCTGCTTTGTAGAAATAAAGTTTCTGCTGGGCAGGAAAATACATAATAAAGAATTGGCAAGTCTTTAAAATTCTCAGTTAAAGCCCATGATGGGTTTTAGTGCAGTCTGTAGTTCTGCTGACCCCTGTGTATCCGTGCACTGAATTTAGGGGACTAACCTTGCGCCTTTGAAACACTGCAAAAGCAGTTTTGGAGGTCAGGCAACCTTTAAAATAGCCCGCTTGCGTAAATGTTGATGTTTTATAGATATGATGAAAATAAGGTTATTGTGGTGTGTCTTGAATTCAAAAATCAAGGCTAATCTTGGTGTCAGTGGTGAATCTGACCTGTTCTCTCCCTCCCGTGGATCCACCTGGCGCTTTGGCTGTAACCGAGTTGTACTACACGGGCTGTAGTAGGAGTTATTTGGTGCTGGAGCGAATGTTATTGCTTTCCTGACTCATCTAAAAGCGACTATAGACAATTTGTTGTGTTTATTCATCTGTTCTACTCCATGATCCTACATGTTATGATAACCTAATAGTTCTTGCTATTTGTCAAGAAAAACGAATCTATGCGATGTGTGTGATTCCTCTCTTGTGTTTAAAAACCGGTGACATCAAGAGAGGGAATATTTCCTAATTACCTGCTCGCTGCCATTTCACGTGATCTCTTGAAACACAAGCCCTTTTTACCGCATACCTTTTATCGTGTGTTTTGAAATCTTTAGCGAGAATATAGCAGGGTAATGAACTGTTGTGCAGGGTCACTGCAGATAAAATCTTGTTGAAACAGTGCAGCTGTCTCACAACTTTCTGTGCTTGCGCCTGTTTGTGTACAGAGCATTGTGTATATTTGCCTTTGGAATAATATTCCTGCTGCCTCCTAGCAGAACCTGCTTGTGTAGCTGAGCAGTGAGGACCAAAGGTTGAACTTCCACTAGTCAGGTTTTACTACTTTAAATGCTCAAGTATTTGTTACTGTTTTCTGTCGGCGCAATAAAGGGAGCGAGATGTAGTTGAATGCATTTCGGTTGTTAAGTGTTGTGAAATTATGAAGAATATGCTGGCCGTTTGCTGTAGACCGTCTGTAACACGAGACGGAGATCAAGCTGCATTTCACGCATGAATAAACCCCCTTAATCTCCCGATTACAACAGCGCTTCTGTCGGGGAGGAGAGGCCGTGCGGGGAAACTCTGACGTGGGCTCTGTCATTAACCAAAATAAGCTGCTCCTCGGAGAAAATGAGACCAGTGGCCGAAATTAGACTGTTTCACTAGGCAGAAATATCATTTGTATTGATATTTATGTCAAAATGGTGGACAACAAAAATTGTGTCCTGTTAAAACCCATTGCTTGTTCTGATGATGCTCTACTGTTCTTTTCACCCCTTTGTCACAGGACTGAAAGAGCAGAATTTCTTTGTTTCTGCTGTTGTGGAATTCTGTGGAGTGCTTGAGCTTTCCTCGGTCTTGGCCATGGTGTCTGTAGCTCTGAGGACGCTGCTTTCTTTGGAGAGAAATTGTTTTAATTACAGCCACATTTCAGTGGAAATGTCTGGTCCGCCAGCTCATCCGAGGAGCCCACCCTGCAGTTATTCTGCCATTTCAAGTACTTCAAATGCACAGGCAGTTGCTTGGAGTTAAATAAAACAGCTCATGTGGCTGAAGACCAGTTTTTTTGCCTTTGCTCCTTAAAAAGGTTTTCCAAAAATAACCTGATCTAGTTTTCGTTTGGGTGATTTTAATGAAATATAACAAGGGCAAGTGTAGAGTCTTGCGTCTGGGTAGGAACAACCCCAGGTTCCAGTCTAAGTTGGGGAATGAGCTATTAGAGAGGAGTGTAGGGGAAAGGGACCTGGGGGTCCTGGGGACAGCAGGGTGACCATGAGCCAGCACTGGGCCCTTGTGGCCAGGAAGGCCAATGGTACCTGGGGTGGGTTAGAAGGGGGTGGTCAGTAGGTCAGAGAGGTTCTCCTGCCCCTCTGCTCTGCCCTGGGGAGACCACACCTGGAATATTGTGTCCAGTTGTGGCCCCTCAGTTCCAGAAGGACAGGGAGCTGCTGGAGAGAGTCCAGCGCAGGGCAATAAAGATGCTGAAGGGAGTGGAGCATCTCCCGTGTGAGGAAAGGCTGAGGGAGCTGGGGCTCTGGAGCTGGAGAAGAGGAGACTGAGGGGTGACCTCATTCATGTTTACAGATATCTAAAGGGGGAGTGTCAGGAGGATGGAGCCAGGCTCTTCTCAGTGACAACCAGTGACAGGACAAGGGGCAATGGGTTCAAACTGGAACACAGGAGGTTCCACTGAAATTTGAGAAGAAACTTGTTTGGGGTGAGGGTGTCAGAGCCTGGCCCAGGCTGCCCAGGGGGGTTGTGGAGTCTCCTTCTCTGCAGACATTCAAACCCGCCTGGACACCTTCCTGTGGAACCTCAGCTGGGTGTTCCTGCTCCATGGGGGGATTGCACTGGATGAGCTTTCCAGGTCCCTTCAACCCCTGACATTCTGGGATTCCGTGGAATGGTTTCCACTGTCTTTGTTTTAGGTTCCTCCACCCTAATCTCACGTTTTGTCTCTAATCTGGGCTTTGTTGGCTGAAGAGTTATCCTGGGAATCCAGATGTGGTTTGATATGGTTGCTGGAAGGAAAGCAAATTAAATCTGCCAGATAAAAGTAGAATCTGTTCAGAAAGATCTGTTGTATATCACGATAAGTTTTTGTTTAACTTTTTTTTTTCTGTTTTAAATGTTGTTAAGCAACCTTATAATACAGATGTTTTCTTGGCTCCAAATGACATTAAATTCCCCAGATAATGGTTCTTGTTACAATAGCAGCTCTTTACAGGTCCCTTGGGCCTTTTCTCCCCTAACAACCTTTTAAATTGAAGGAGCTGTGTTGCATTACATGGACATATTAAAAAGTCCTATTTTTTAATGGCGTTATGGGATGGCTACTTTACGTTGCTCCAGACCTATAGTGCAGTAATCATTTACATTAGCCTGAATGACTTCAGAGGAGAAGAAATAAATACGTGGCTTTGTATTTACTGTCTGTGGCTCGCTGTTCCCAGATGTTATGGCTATAGGGGCTGTTAAAGCACCTTTTTAAAATGACTCGAGCAGTTCTGAGCATCACGTTTGAATAGAGCGGATCAATCCGGTGGGCTGGGGTCTGGGTTTTTGCACTGCAGCCATAGTTCTGTATCTCGGCTGCTCTCTGGTTTTGAAGTGGCCCTTGAGCTGCTCGGAATGTGCGCGAGGTGAAGAGGGCAGAGGGTTCATAGGGGTTTTCTATGGTGTTTTATGTGTCCCAGCGTGATAAATGAGTGTTGGGCTGGTGGCTGAACTAACAGCCTTGTACCACAGTGGGTGTGCAGGCGGCTCCGGTGTCGGCCCCGCTGGTTTATCCATCCCTCACCACACAGAGCACAGAGAACAGAATGTCTGGCTAATTCATCTGTTAAGATTGGAAATCTTATTGGCAGTACAGAAACTTTCTAAGACTCTATTGATTTTTATGCTGCTGCTCTTGAGTTAAAGCGGAGGGAAATTGCGACTTATTTGGAATTACATGACTTTTGTGGAAGCCTATGCGTAAAACTGGCTAAAAGCAGCTGTCCTCAAAGCTTTTCTCAGGTCACTGTGAATATTGTACCTAAATGGTGTGACTGTTTTTGGAGAAGGTAGGAGCTGATAGCACCCCAAATATTACACCTGGTCTTTCAGTCTATTCTGTGGGCAAAGGTGAAGGTCTTGTAAAATGTTATTAGTCCTTACTGGATTTATGATCTCATGGGTAGATAGGTGTTCTACCTGCCCTGTGCCCACTGGAATATGGCAAAGTGAAGTCTTAGATCCGATCTTTACAAGTCCTCACAATAGGTGGGTAAACCCAGCTGCTTTCTGGGGAAGGATTTGAAGATGCTTGAAACATTCTTGAGTAAAACGCAATGAAATGTTTCTCCTTTGAAAGCGTAACTGTGAAGATGCACAGAACAGCCTGTGCTTTTCTGCTGACAGATGCGGAATTTATTTTTGCTTTATGAAACCCTGCTGTGACTTCTGGGAGGAATCTCCTTCGCTCTCTTGTTTCTTCCTGTTCCTTTAAGTTCTTTAGCACCACCATTGTGTTGAAGAGTGGGAATTACGATCGTATCAAGCTGTCATCCTGCATAGCTCACCTGTCAAACCGCCGCTGGATCTGGATTGCAGAACGATGCCCCAATATCCCAAATCAGAGCGTTGATGTGAGGGTGGAACGTGCGGATTGCTGGTCCGCAGCGTTACACGCTGTGATTTAAAAGCTGACAGCCGGGAGCGGAGCACGGCCCAGAAACAGGACAGCTCTTGTTTTGCTTTTCTCAGGTCAAGTTGGGTAAATAGCAGGGAGGAAAAAAGGTGGTTGTCAGGAGAAACAGCTCCTGATGTGGGAGATGCTGGACCCGGCGCCGGGTTGGTTCTGGGCACACCGGCTGCTTCAGCCATTTGGGGATGATTAGTAGAGAGCAGTTCAAAGTGAACAAAACACGCTTTTAATTGCATGCGCTTCCAGAGCTTACAAGAGCTACGGGCTGTAAATATGTAACTCCTAATGGCCATCCCTGGCCGAGTGTTCCAGTGCTATATTTGTGTTACAAACTCAAAATGCCAGGGAAGGAGATAAGGAAGACAACTGATAAGCAGCATATTATTCGTTGGAGGGAGCTTCTTAAAAGGCTTTTCAGCAAAGTTGCTTTCAGGGGGGTCACAGGCTGGTCCCATTAAAAACAGGCAGCTGTTCTTCAACAGCTGGGAAGCTGCTGAGATACCAGGCAGAGCAGCACAGTCCTCAGAGGGGACTCGTATGGTGCGTGAGAACAGAGGAGGAAAATTGAGTGTATAAGGGAATAGTTATGGGCCATTTTCTTTTTATGTATATATATTAATTCCTTGCGCTAAAACCAAGTTAAAATTCTTCCTTGACGTCAAAACCAGGAAAAATTCGGTGGAACTCCAGCAGTTGCAGCATATAGTTCCTTTAATCTGACATTTGCTGAAAACTCTGCACTTTTATCTTGCAATATGAACCTTAAAGCTTACAGAAGAAGGGTCCTGGTATATTTATTAAGAGTGGTAACACATGATCAAATGAATCTTGTTAAAAGATTTATCTGTCTGGCTTAAATAAGAAAAAGGAGCTCTTGTCTGTGTTTTTAGTCACCCCGTGTACTTACGTGCCTTTCTGTTTGTCTCGTAGCGTTTCTGTGGGACCTGGTCTCATATTTCTTTATAACCTGACTCTTTAGTGCTAGTTAAGAGGTTTAAGTACTTAATGTGCGGAAAGGTGGTATTTGTGCCTTTTGCTCTGATAATGATATCCATGTGTATAGATCAAATATCTCTGAGCTGTGTCTAATGGGTAACTGGGGTTTAACCATCTTAAAATAACTCACAGTGCCCAGATCTGACTAGAACTCATTGCTCGTACAAGTAGGATCCTGCTTTCCTGACTCGGAGTCTTTTAAATCTAATTCAAATTTAAAACGCTGAAAAAAACCCCAAACCTCAACCAGGTGAATGCGGGGTGAGGATCAGTTGAAAAGAGTGATTATGAACTTCTGCACTTCAGTTTTTAAGTGAAGTTTAAAGTTAAATTGTGTCCACTCAATTGAAGTCGTAGCTATCTGTGTTTTCTGATAGAAAGCAGAGGACAGAGTAGTTCTGCAAATGTGTTTTTGGCTTATGTCTGACTTGTAAACAGTGCAGGATAACAAGGACCTGCAGTGTGCGCTGGAGTACCGGCCGGAGATAAGTTATCCCGTACTGGATGTAAGGAACTTGGGTAAATGGATGTATCCTGCAGCTCTACTTAAATAACAACAACTAAAAGAGATCTTTGAGCGTGGTTGCACTGAAGCTAAAATTTTCCCTCAGGAAATTCAAATTGCGTTGAGCTAATAATGGACGGGGCTATTCTTGCGCTCCTTTGTGTGGAGTCTCAGCCCTTGTAAAGTTAACGTTCCCCTTTTAGCTCAAACGACTTCTTTCCAAGATTAAGCTCTAAAAATTCCCAATGGAAGAAGCAGTAAACCAGGATCAAAGGCGGTTAATTCTCCTCAACCTGGGGTGCTGTAACCTGAATTTCTCTTCTCTGGGATGATGACAGAAGCAGCTGCTTTGGTGGTTGGTTGTTAGAATGAGAATGAGAAGCTGCCAGTGAGTAAAATTACTGGAAACCCAAGCGACAGAGCCTGCCAAAAACCACTTAAGATTTTCAATGTATTTGCTTCTACCGTCCTAATCCAGATTTAAACATCTGTGTGATTACTGTGTTTGGCAATATACTTGATCGTTATCCCAGTTTACTTTAGGGAACAAAAAAGAAGGTTCGCGATATTGTTGTGATTTTTGTGTTGATGTCAGTTTGATGGGTTCCATATTCGTGCATAATTCCATATAGAATGAGAAAAGTGCTTAACCTGCTAAAACATCTGTAACTGATAAATAACATTGAGTCAGCAGATTGTATTTTAAATATTTACGTTTTGGTCAAGAGTAATTAGGGGACATTGGAGCTTTTGGACACAGAGCGGGTGGTGTGGTTGGTGGGCGAAGAAAGAGCATGGCAGACCAAATACAGATGCTTAACCTATAGATGACATAGTATTTCACTTGCAGGATATTTTGTGCTCTTGTGGTTGAAGAGATCCTTCCAAACATGGGGTGTATGCTTGCGTTTGTAAATCACCGTTTGCTTTTGGTTTCTGGTGTTAGTAACAAGGGGAAATAACACAAAGATCTCTTGTGCATAGGTTGAGATGCAACTATTTGTAATTCTTAGATTGCCCTGGGAGAGTAAAGAGCTTTAATTCAAAACAAATAGATTATTTAGCCTCTGAAGTGAGTTTTGTATCAACAACAATAGGAAGAAACCCCTCAAGCTTGCTCCTGGGGTGTTTCCCTGCCTCTAGAAACTCAAAGCGTTTCTTAGAGTCCCTGTAGGCCGATGCTATCGCTGTGATCTGAGGTTCTCTGACAACTGACAGGTTCATTGTAGTCTGCTCTCCTGCAGTTCCCGTGGATTCCCCCGCAGTGTTATCAGAGCCACGGCAGCTGCTGGAAACGGGAGAAAATAGAATCATTTCCTACCTGCATGATGGGTTCATTGAGGAAACACCCGAGAGATTGGAGCCACAGCCTGAACTGGATCAGCAAAGCAATTTGTGTCTCTGGCTGTTTCCACTGCTGAAGTAGCAGCCAACAGGGACGAGAGTATTGCAGTTTGAGATTGGTGTAAGTGAAGGAATTTTAAATACACGGCACTGCTGGCTTCTCAGCCGAACTCTTAAAAATCAAAATAGCCTTTTTCCTTCTCAGGTGCTTAATGCACGAACATTCAGTCTTCTTAGGACCGTGACTTTGATGCTATGGGGTTCTGGCCAGTGGGCTCACTTGGAGTTGTTCCTGAACCAGCAGAGCAGGCGGCTCTCGTGTGCACCCCGTTCTGCTCAGGGGATCCAGGCCCATAGTTGTGGGTTTGCAAATACTCATCGCAATTGTTTTTTTAAAGCCAAGCTTGTGTTGGAGGAAAAGCCAATGGAGTTGATGTGAACTGTTTTGATTGAGTGATCAGGGGAGTAAAACACATGGGATTCTCTTCCTTTTCTACTCCCCAGCAGCAATCTGAGTGCGTGAAGGTAACGAGTTACAAAATCCATTTCCTTGTGTTCTCTTACAGGTAAAGCAAGCGTGAAAGGTTGTGGGTTTGATATAGGGAAAAGCAGATTTGTTAGTGCGCTTGTAACTACTGTGGTTTGATTCATAGCCGCTTGCTGAACTTTTTCATTTGCTTGGAGGAAAAGAAGTTGTAGACTCTTCATTTCTTGCAATTGGCTTTTTTTCCCCCACTGCTTGCATGCTGCTTATTCAGCCCAGGTACAGAACGATGTGTCTGTTCAGTGAGTGCTTCCCATCCAAGAACTTATTACATTTCTGCACTAAATTAAATCATTTTTTAAGGAGTTGTGAGATCTTTTTGAGGATGAAGATGACATTTTATAGATGCTTCATAAGTTATCATTTCTACAAATGCTTCAAGAGAGCGATATTTTCCCGTCCTGTGTTTTCTGTACTGAATCGCTTTAAGGTGTGGGGTTTTGTTTTTACTTTTTATTTTCAGAAATTGAAAGAATTTTGAATATTAACGTGGGCTTTTCCCTTCTTTCTCCCCCTCTTTGCTTTCAAGAACCCTTTTAAAACGCTGGGGTTGTTGGAGTGGTTGAATTTTTCCTGGATTTGAGTGAGAAATTCAGAAGACTGAAGCCCAGGCTCACTGTCTACCTTTCACGGAGGCCCAGCCGTGAGAGGACAGAAGAAGGCACGTGGCGAATCATGACAGCGGACAAAGAGAAAGACAAAGACAAAGAGAAGGACAGGGACAGAGACCGGGACAAGGAGCGAGACAAGCGAGACAAGGCGAGGGAGAGCGAGAACTCGCGGCCTCGGCGGAGCTGTACGCTGGAGGGAGGCGCCAAGAACTACGCGGAGAGCGACCACAGCGAAGACGAGGACAATGACAACAACAGCGCCACCACGGAGGAGTCCACGAAGAAGAGCAAGAAGAAACCACCCAAGAAGAAGTCGCGGTACGAGAGAACAGACAACGGTGAAATCACGTCCTTTATCACGGAGGATGATGTTGTGTACCGGCCCGGAGGTAAGGAATTCTTGTTTCCTTTGAAAGAAATTGGGCACCAGAGCTACCAGTTAGTTGGCTGCAGCTGACAGCACAATGTGCTGTCTGGTTATTTAAATAGTGCTTGTCCTAGGGGCAGGTTGCCACATTTCCACTGGAGACAAACGTGGATACGCATGCAAAAGTCTTTTTAACTAGATCTTGTAACATCTGATTTGTTGGAATGCGCTTAGCTCCCCTTTGAAAAAAAGCCACCCTTTTTTCTTACTGCTACATGAATTATCTCTGTATCGTATGGAATCTGTGTCACTGGGAATATTGAGATTAAATTGGATGAAGCACTTTGCTCCAATGCTGAAATGAGAACTGTTGTGAGCTGGTGGTTGGGCTGGGCGGCCTGGAGAGGTGTCAGCTCTCACAAGGGCTTCTGAGAAGCTGTGATTTCATTGTTGGGCTCCTGTCCTGGCTTCTTTGTGAAATAGAAACCCGGTGAGTGAAGGTCTCGTAACCACAGTGCCGTTGATTCCAGCCCCTCATTCCCAGCTAATGCCCGTGCACAGCAGTGTCAGCAAATAGCCGGGGTGTTTTGGGGACAGCAGCAGGGACTTGCAGCGTGCTCTGGGTGTCTTGGATGTGCTGCTTAATTCGCATTTAGGGCCTCATGTCAGGTTTCAAGATCCAACCTGTGGTTGCTGCCAGGTAACTTTTTCCTCACAATGAAATTGTGCTTGAAAATGAGTTTATTCTGCCAGCTCGACTCGTCAGTTTTGAATAGAAATGTCTATATTTATCTACACAGCATTTTAAAAGTGGTGATTGCAGTTGTTTGTTCCACCACGAGGAATTGGTTATGTTTGACTTTACTCTTCAAAGCCCTGGCTTAAGGGCCCTGGTAGTTCTATATTACGCCGCTGTAAAATGATCAGTATGCTGCAATAACTGCTGGAGCAAAATAGAGATGGATTCGAACTAAAAACCGTGGAAATGGATGAGGTAAAACCTCGTGGCATTTTTCCATGAGGTGCTGTATATCTCAGCTACTAAAATCTCATTGTGTAAGTGCAGATGTGAATGTTCCAAATGCTCCATCCAGTTGCAGTTGCTGTAAATACTCTGAAATCTCATTGTATGTGTGAGCAGCATCAGATGGGTGGAAATGCTGCTGGTTGGAGGGGTTGAACTCCATACGTGTTCTTCTGTGTGAATGTTGTAGAGTCTCTTTACGCTTAAATCTACCAGGATTTGTCACAATCGCTTATCTATTGAAGTGCTTTAGTTATCATTTCAAACCGTTCAGAGATGTTTTTCTCTTGGCCAGGGTTTGTAGCGGAGTTATATTGTATTTTTGTGCCCGAGCAGTAGCAATAGGGAGCCTGGAAAAGCATCAGCTTTGGTGGCAATCTGATTTTCAGTATCAGAAGATGAAAAATAATTGAGAATCTGTTAAGAGCAGCTGTTGTGTGGGCCCAGCAGAACAATGCGCTGCGCTGGCGTTACTGCGAGAAGACTTGGCTGGAAATTAAGGTGGAAAATGGATTTGTGATGTCAATTTGACCATGTAGTAGGGTGGAGAAGCACTAGCACTGTTTATCCAGTGGGTGCAGTGCCTGGAGTACTTCTATACTAATTTAAAAATTGTATTTAAAAGATCATTTCTTAACAGGAGCGAGGTCTTTAACACACGTTCTGGTGCGTTAATACATTCTAAAGCGATTTTAGCATCTGTCTCATGGCTGGTTATGTATAGGGAGGTGTATTTTTAACTAAGGATACAAATGACATGAAATTTAGGAGGGATTAAGAGAGTTTAAATGATTGAGGCTTGCACAGCAAGGATTAGCAAGATGGGAACGAAAGGTGCAGAACGGAGAGCGGCCTTCAGCTCAGGGCTCTGGGGCTGTACGGGAAGGAAATCCCTTCCGTTTGTTTTATTCTTTCTCTTAAATGCCCTTATCAGATAGGGGTGAATGTTCAAGGTTTGCATTTTTTGCTAGGAGATTTTAACCAAGGATGACTTATGTTTACACCATTGCTGTAAACTACTTAATCCAACACTTAGTATTACTTTATTCTTTACTGGGCTCAACAGCCGTATTTGAGTAATAGCAAATAAACTGTAAATCAATAGATAGTGTAACCTTTTATTTGAAAAAATTCCGATTATGTTGTTACTGTATAAATACTGTCCATATTAATTTGCATAAATACAATAAATATATGTGAAGCTTTAAACTACATATTAAAATTTATGGAGCAGAGCTTAGAAACACCCTGTGACTGATCTTTGGAGATCACACAGAGCTGTCCTAAAAGCTGGGTGACCCCTTTCCCCATGTGTCCTCTCAGGCCCCACAACCTCCCCCTGTTTCCTTACGAGCCTTATATTTTATTTCTATTCTCGCAGTCCTTACGTTGCTTTTGTCAAAATGACTGTCATGGTAACCAATTAATAATTCTCGTGCAATGTATATTGGGATTTGCTTATTGGCTTCCTCAGCAAAAGAAGTGATGGTTATAAGTCGGTTGCATCAAGACTGAGATTATTTTTTCCTCCTCTTAGATTCAGTTAGATTTGTTTTAAATGCTGAATTTCCTTCCATTTCCAGTGCAGATTTATTCCCTTCTATCCTCCTGGCTTTTGCCAAAGTACAGCGCAGTGTGCAAGGCTTGACCTTCCCATAGGGTTTGTACACACACGCGGTATCATTAACACACGGCTCCTAATTGGGTGCCCTCTGAAGCTGGTGCTCTTGTTTTGTAGCACCTTTTTTTTGCAGTTCCACTTCTTTGATTGTCAGACTGTATGTGAATTTAAACACTTGGATACTCTGCTGTGCAAACCAGACTTTAGAACTACACCTGTTGTTTGGGTTAGACAGTCGGGCCTGGGTGCCATTTTTGGTATAGAAGGTACCGAAGTGCTGTCAAAGTATTGTACTGGACTTGGGTGGCTCTAAGGTGCTTTTGGAACGCAATTCCCATGGGGAATTCAGCAGCTTTGCTATCGGAACTGGACACAATATTCCAGGTGTGGTCTCCCCAGGGCAGAGCAGAGGGGCAGGAGAACCTCTCTGACCTACTGACCACCCCGATTCTAACCCACCCCAGGTACCATTGGCCTTCCTGGCCACACAGGCCCAGTGCTGGCTCATGGTCACCCTGCTGTCCCCAGGACCCCCAGGTCCCTTTCCCCTACACTGCTCTCTAATAGCTCATTCCCCAACTTACACTGGAACCTGGGGTTGTTCCTGCCTATATTCAAGACTCTACACTTGCCCTTGTTATATTTCATTAAATTTTCCCCCACCCCTCCTGCTGGAGGAAGCTGTTTGGGTCCTGTCCCATTTCAGTTCAGTGTGTTTGGCACGTCGGGAAGGGATATTACTGTATTAGAGCCCAGAATGTAATACCGCGGATATTGTTGCTACCGAGCAGACTGATGTAATGGCATCACGGTGGCACCTTGAACGCTGGGCTGGCAAAACTCTGGATGAAAGCCTAAGTTGATTTGGAGCCTCAGGAAAACAGATGACTCCATGTCACCTGAAGACGAGGACAGCGTTGTTTGCCTACGTAGAAACGTTTAAATGGATCTGCGGGAATTAAAAGGACTTAGGAGGATCTGTTTCTACGGTGACATCAGTAGCTTCATGAACAGCTCATCAGCAGGTGGAACCAACACGAGGTGGCACAGATGAAATGCTCCTGCGGGGCGAGCAGCGCGGTCTGGGCCTTCCCAGCGTCCCAAACAGCTCTGGAGCCGCTGACACAAGAGCCTCTTTGTCCAACGTGTTTTCAGCTGCCTATGAGGCTGGAAGGAGAGGTGTAGAGTGTTAGATATGGAAAGTGCAATTTGATATTGTGCAGGGAAAGAGGCAGAATGAGCTTTATGTGGATCCTGCAGCCTCTGGCCTGGTGTAAGAAAAAGTAGGAATGTGTCTCTTTACCGCTTTGTGATGTTTTGGGCAATCACTGTTTGGGACAGCTGTTGGACATTTTGGTTTAGTTGCCTTTTTTTAAGGCATGGAAAAATCACAGTCACTAGTATGGAAGTGGGGTGTTGCTACTGCAAAATATAAATTGAGTACTAACTTTTCTGGATGTATAGGTTGATGTCACTTCCAAGTGTTGTTAGATTTCTCCCCGAGTGCAGTTTAGGAGGCACCGTAACCCCATAAATTATTGTCTGGACAGGCATCAGAGAAGGAGAGAGACAGAATTTACAGGTCGGATGCTCTGTTGTGAAATATCGCTGCTCAGTTGTCACCAAACGCACCGCAGTGAGATCTTACATGCTTTTCACTTTGATACATTCTGTGATTACAGTGGACGTGGCCATTTCTCCAAGGGAGCACTTCATAAGCTATGAAATAGTTTGCAGCCTTCGGTGGCTGAGATTTGAAGCCTTCAGGTGTTCGATATTGCACTATTGCAATGAGAAGATCACAGAAGGTGGTGGGTCCTGTTTTCTATGAACCTGCAGACCTGACCATCAGTGTCTGTCCCTCAGAATGCGGCCAATGCAGTTCTGGTCCCAGCCGAACCAGAGTTATATTTACCTAAGGTATAGTTGGGCTAAGCCTGGCTTAGTAGATGGGTCTTTAAACATGTCAGGAGGGTTAACAAAATGCAGAAAAGCATCACAGAAGGATCTTCTTTGAAGTTGCTTGAAGTCTGTAGAGAACTGTTTCCATGTGCAGCTGAAATGGGTGGTGTTATTGTTCTGTACTGTTGCTTATGGCAGTTGTCATTAGTTTTTATTCTCAGCTTTTCAGATTTTTATAAGCAGCGTGGTTTGTAAAGATCAGGTGAGTAGGTGAACAATGTGAAGTGTAGAAAAAGGAGGTTGCATAACAGCATACATCGATGCTTAACTGCGTGTTAGCAATTCTCTGTGTGTGTGCTGTTAGCGTAAGCAGAAAACATAAGCCAAACTGTGCGGGGGGGGAAGATGCATTTCCAGAGTTGGTATTTACTCCGGAGTGCTGGCCAGCTGCTGGCTGGACAGATGGAGCCTCAAGTGCAGATCAAGGGTGATCTGGCAAATGGATCCTCTGGCTTTGTTCGGCTTTTGTGTGTAAATCATGAAGAGCAGTGGGGAGGTGACTGTCCCCAGGGGCTCTGGGGGTGCCTGGCGCTGGGGACAGGGCTCTAACGGGGAGGTTTTCTTGTTCTCTTGGTCAGTGTGTGAATTGCGATAGCGTTTTCATAGCAGGTGAGCTGTGCGAGTGGAGAATTTGAGAGAAGACTTTCTAAGGTTATTGTTAACGCTTGATCCGTGAGTCACCCCTCTGTGCTCATCAGAACAGGCCCTAACGAAAGGAGATGTGTTGTACTACCATGGGCTGCCGTAATCAAGAGTTCCTAAAAGGAGCATGGATTATGTGGACTTTGTGAGCGTATGCTGCGTACTAAATGAGCTTTATGACATCTTGCAGTGCAAAATAAAAATACCTTATAAAGCCGTGGTGCTTTGGAGCTGTTACAGGGTGGATGTGAAACGTTACATGAACCTTTATTGACTGGATTTTTTGTGTGTGTGACTACAACAACTATAGGTGAAAACTTGTAATGTTTTCTGTGCAACACAGATAGCAGATTTGCAGACTGTTAGGGAGCTGTTTTTGCAGAGGATGAATATAGGATTGTGACCAAAGCAAGAAGTGATATTTATGGGGACGTAGCATGCTGTTACGGAACTAGGCAAATGGACATTTGAACTAAAAACACCGTGAGTGGGAAACAGCTGCGGAAAACCCGGACCAAGGGGAAGGAATTCCTTGAAATAGTGGTTTTCAAGGAGGCAAAGTGAAGTTTGTGGCCGCAGTAACAGTTCGTGGCCTGTCCTCAATTTACTCCAGTTAAAATAGCTTGAATGTCTAATGTCATTTAGCAATGTGTGTCTGCAAAGAGCTGTTGAAATGCATCCAGCTGAGGTTTGAGGGACAGGTGGCTACAGAAGCATTTGTAAAATGACCGTGAGAAGTGTTGAGAGCAAACATTGCACCTCCAACAAGACTTTGTGACCTTAAAGGATCAGAACAGCCTGTTTGAAATGGCATGTGTGCAGTAAAGCCCATCTCGTGCTAAAGAGGGAGCTCTTAGATAAACTGGTTGTTTAATTAGTTTTTAGTGGCCTGCACTCTTATTCCCACCCACCCTTCCTCCCTTCTCATGTATTTAATTGAGAAGGAAAACAAACCCTAGTGTGAGTTAGAGGCTGAGCATCTACAGATCTTTGCGTCCATTGTGGCATTTTTGGGAAATGCTGCTTTCTGTAAGAAAATATTTGCTTTGTATCAAAATCATTAACAGATGATGTCTGAACGCGTCTTGGAAGAACAACCGACATGCATGAAAAGTGCAGGAGAATAATTGGTGTGGGAAATGATGTCGCTGGGTGCCCAAACCGCAGAGCAGTCGCTTTTATAAAACTGGGACCTGCAGACTACAATTAGCCGCCATTAATTTTGTTGAACAGAAATATGTTCCATTTATTGTACAATCAGGAGCCCAGGCTTGAATGAGTTTAAATAGATGAAATCTAAATTACACTGACAGTCCATTAAACAGCAGCAAAACCCCTTAAAGAAAATGGATTCGCTGTGATACCAGTTTATAATAAAATGATTTGCCGGAGCAGAGCCGTAGCCCGGGCAGCAGGAACGCTCCTGCGAGGCTCCGCTGTGGACGGTAAATTGGTTGAAGCATTTATTGCAGAACAGGGCGATGTTTTCTGACGCGGCGCCAGCAGCGGGGCTGGAATGCGCTCAGCGGGGAGCGGGGCTGCAAGATCAGACCGGCAATTTGTTTGTTGTCAACCGTGCTGTTGGGGAGAGGCGACTGCGGAGCTCCTACCTGTCACCGGTCATCTTTTTCCACTTCCAACCATGTGGTTGTCATTCCCCGTGCGTCCCTCCCTGCGCTTCTGCATTCGTTTCTAAACCATCATGCCAAATGTTGCTGTGCTTAGAGCTGTTTCCGTTCCTGACCTTTGTTTTCAAGGGTCTGGGGATATTCTTGTATTCGGAATACAGGCAAATGTAGATTTTAGCATTTAGGATTTGTGGAATGTTGCAGATATTTTTCTTTGAAAGGTACAATTTGGTTATTAATGATGTGTAACTGCTAATATCGTGTTCCTAATTGTATTTAAGTGTGTTCTGGGTGGTGGTGGTGAAGGATTGTGGTGTTTAAGTACCTGAGGCACTGCAGTGAAGAGCCTGCTGGTCCCACTAGTTTGGCTCCATCAGAGTTCCAAATGGCCTGATGATGCTGCTTGGCACAGGGCACTTTTCATTTGAAGACATCAGGATGGAGGGATGGAAATATCCTTTAATTCTGGGATGTAAACATCCTTTATTCCCACAACTTGTTTTCAGGGTTTTTGGGTACAGTTTCTTACATCCTACAAATTTCTCTCATGGACCGAGAGTGTTGGGATCAGCGCTGTCTCTGCGTTGGAAGCGGTGGGTGTGGAACAGGAAGGTCCACGTGTGCTGTGGGGATAAGTGTATCTGAAGTGTGAGTTCTAGCACACGGATGGTTGAACGTAGAGCTCGTGTTCCTGCTGATTACGTGAGCCTGATGGTTCATGTGGGTGGGTGTAACAAGGTTGATGCACGAGCTGTTCAAGCTTGGGGTCCAGTGAGCTCCCCCAAGTTGTACCTAAGTTCTTAAGAGTATTTTTCATTTACATATCTAGCATGTAATTTTGAAGGACCTCTAACTCCAGCACAAAATATCTAAAGGAAAGCAAAATGAGGGAAAGAATGCACAATCCACTAAGGCCCTGGGATGTCAGGACTGGGCAATGTGTGTCTATAGGGATTCTAATTACAGCTCCTGCGGACTCCGAGCTTGTGAGTGCTGAGATACGATGGCAGGGTGATGGAGCCAATTCCTTGACAACGGCTTTCGAGGACCATGGTTCCTGTGGAGCTGCGCAGAGCCTCGGGCTTTGGCTCTTGCATGATGCAAGTGTAGACTCATTAGCTTAGACATAAAAGGATTCTAATTGTGGAGACGGTTACTACCCAAAACGCAGCATTCAGGCTGGGAGAGGTTCGTGTGTTCAGGGAAGTGAAGTGGTTGGGTTTTTTTTCTTCCAAAAGATCTATAAGTCCACGTATTGAAGCTCCAATTTTAAAAGCAGCTTTCAGTGTGCGAATATTAATGTAACCCTTCAGAACTAGGACACATCTGGTGAATATCACAAGCCCAAAGGCATAATGACTCTGTATCATGTGTCGTAGAAATGCTTCATCTCCAGTGGGACGTTTTACACGAAATAGGAAAGGAAGGGAATGTGCTCGTGGTTGGGAACAGGCAATGAGTCCCGCTGGCTGTGCAGGGAGCTTCAAACAGGCTTTATTTTTGGTGTGGGCATAATTTTATCTACGCAGGTTTGTTGCATTGGAAAAACGGCACACGGTTTCTCTTTGCTTGGGTCCACATCGAAGCTGCTATTCCAAATAATGTATTTGCCGTTTGGATTTCTGGTGAATCAAAGTAATGGCTCTTCATGGTGAGTTTTGAGTGGCGGATGTGAGTGCATCCATAAACCTTCTCCTTTTGGCGTATTTTTTCTGCTTCTAGCATTCATGACATTGCTTTACACCTGGATTAACTCATTATTTTTAATCTGTATGGCCTCCATTGCTTTGGAGACACCTGAGCTGGATGGCACGGTTGGTTTGTCCTGGCCGGCAGCCAGCGGGGCCTCCCTTGGTGCAATGCAGCGGGGAGGCAACGTTTGCTGTACCCGGCTGGATGCCGGGTTCTTTTGTGTCACCCATTTCAGAGGGACCTGAGGTGTTCATTCCCTGTGCTGTCTGACAGCACTCGGAAAATGACGCTTGTGAAAAGGAGATATTGAGATAAAAAGTATCTTGGAAGTTGTGGCGTTGCCTGTATCTGAAATCTGGTGCCTTTTGATACCAGTTCTCTAGTGAATCCTGAAAAACTTCCTGCAAGTGATGGAACGGGGTGTGAATGGGTGGTACTGAGCACTTGGTTTGAGTTGAGGGCTCTTAAAATGAGATTAGCCAAGGAGGTCTGGGGAAACAGAACAGTGCAGCGATGCTTTGATATGCTTAAATTGCTGTGGCTTCTGAATAAACTGGAATAAATCCTACTGCAGCAATGCAGGGAGGATGCGTTTGATGCGAGGCAGGTGAGACGCTTTCCCCTGACTTTAGCATTTCTGTGGGATTTTCAGGATTTTGGATGCAGTTGCTCTATGAGCGTGAGTTACAAGTCAGATGGGTCCCCGTTCTCCTGGCCTTGGTGGCTGATGACACCCACGCTCTCGCTGTTTTCACGATGTACGCGTGGTGCTGCCGCTGCCCTGGCTGGGACGTCACCATTCACATTGGCTCTTTGGAAAGGCAAATTGTGCTTGACATGAATGGGTGTAATTCTTGATTTCCCAGAGACACTGGGGGTTGTTATATAAAACTGTTGGCCGTTGTTTTCTTACTAAAAAAACCAAAAACCTCCAAGATTTTAGTGCATTTTACATATATGGAACATACGTAGCCTCACAACTTAGTTTCCTGTGATACCATCATCATTAAGATGAATCACTACATTTAGTAAATAACTCGCTGAGCACTGGAATTTTTGCATGTTTGTCCTCCTGGCCGTGTCTCCTCTGCTCTGATGCTTTTTGGTGGGAAGGATTCATAATAAATCCAGTATGCAAGTTAACTTTTAAATTAGTCTTGGAGTTACCTCTCCGTGGTGAGAGGGTTCCCGAGTACAGGTTGGGTTTCCTTGTTTCTTTGGGTAAGATGATGTTTTATTGTGAAGAACAGTGATGACGCATCCTCAGGAACGTTCTCTGTGCTCTTTGTGGAGCAAAAGAGCTAGAAAATGTCTTAAAGTTCAGATTTTACAAGACACAAAGCAGGGTGTTAGCTCTGTTTTGAAAGGTGTCTTATGAAACTCTAAGACTTTGGAATTTTTCCCTAGAAATATAAATAGGTTGATGGAAAATGATTAATAGAATAGCTGGTGTTCTTGGTCTTCTATTGAAGTTGGTAACTGCTATTTAAAAAAGGAGAACACAAGGGCCTTTAAATAGTTGGTTTGGCTTTGGGAGCAGCATCTTTACCTTGGAGCAAACCGTGTGCCAGTTTTCTCATTGCTAAGGTCATTATGGTTAATCAGGCGCTCCTTTCCCATCCTCGCTGTAAGTTTATTTTGCGGTGCTGCTTTTGGAGTGGTTCTTGCCAAGACTGTTTTAAAACAAGGGGTGTTCTTTACCAACCACCTGTGGAGTCCGGTTGTGAAAGGCGAACAGCAGCAATGTGTTGGTTCTGTCATGGCGAAGGGAACTTGAGAAAGCCCAGTCCTTCCCCGAGCTAAATCTGATGTAGTTTGCTGCATTTCATCTATGATTGGTTTTCTTCACAATTACAAGAGAAAATATGTTAGTGCAGGTTGGTAATAGCGAAAGATCTGATACGTTTCCTGTTTGATTTTGAGCTGGTTCATAGATTGTGACCTGGTCATTTTTATGAACTAAATTCTCAACGCTCTTATGACTTCCTTTTGTTTTTCTAGCAAAATGCCTATTTGAATCACAGGTAATTTTTATGCAGTGAATTCCCCTATTTATCATAAAACATCTAGGTTCTATTTTTAGGTAAGACTCGGAATAAATTACATGTTATGCAAATGAAATGGTGGCTCTTTCTAAGCTTAAGCTGTTTTTTGAATTTATCCTGGTTTTATGTTCTTTCTTGGCGGTACAGAAGTTAATTTCCATTATTTTAAAATCTTGTTTTTTTTAAAGATTGCGTATATATTGAAAGTCGCCGGCCGAATACCCCGTATTTCATCTGCAGCATTCAAGACTTCAAACTGGTAAGGAAACCTTTCACATCTCCTCCTTTTCCCTGCCCCGTTCTCCAGAGCGCTGACAGCATTTCTGAGTCTGTATCTCTTCCCATCTGATTAAACTCCTGCAGTAGCTGTTTTGCCACAAGGCAGCGTTGTCTCCTTGGTTTAGACCGAGTCAGCTGGGCTGTGCAGTTCAAATTGTGGTCTGTGTCATTATATGGTTTGGTAATCCATAGAAATATTAACGTGGAGTTGAGCGATTTTGGGAAATCGTGGCTCAGTAAGTCAAGTTTTTCCTGGGAAGCGAAATTCGGCTGTGCCTTTACTTATAGCTTTCTATAGCACAGCTGTGGAAATGGAAACCCGGGGGCTGCTTTGTGTGGCCTCTTATCTCTGCTCATTATTGGACTGACAGTTGAGGATGCCAAAAGAGAGCAGACCCTATATCGATGTGGAAAACCAGAAAATAACATGAAAAATGGACAGTTGGGGGCCTGGGCAAGAACACATGAGTTGGAGTTGTGCTTTGCCCCTTTGTATCTGAATTTTTGAGGGTAAAAGGTTAAACTTTGCAGTGCTTTGGGTGCTGTCAGCAGGTGTTTGCCAAAGGGGACTGTTGCTGCTGATCATCTTGCTCTTGTTGGTTTATGGAAGTTCTGAATATGTAATAAACTGTTCTGCTTATCAATGTGTCATCTACAGACACAGATCTTTTGCTATCAGAATGTATCTTCCTTTCCTAAGCTTTCTTATTCAAGTCTTTGATTTTACTCCTAACAAGTTCGTTTTTGAGACCGCAGTGGAGAACGTGTGCGGTTTGTTCACTGCTGGTGTCCGTGGTGCTTGGCACTCGTGTGTGTTCTCTCCCTCCTTTCCTTCCTTTTTTTCCTTGAAGGAGTTGTTGGATTTGTAGTGAGCAGATTCTAGTGATGGGTTAAGCCACGTTATCAGGTGCTTTTCTGTCTGACTGGAATTACAATGGGATAGTTGCCATTCTGGACAATAAATTCCTGCTGAGTTGCATTAATTGCTTCCCTTGTCAGCACTGGGCTTGTACAACACATTAGTGCTGGTTGCTCAACTGTCCTCCTTTGTCTCTACTCTTTCTGTGGGACTGGATTCCTTCAAGCTTTCTGGGGTTCACATAAATAACTTTGTGGAATGGAAAGGTAAAGTACAATTAACCACGTTGTGCCTTAGAGAAACTGTCAGCAAGAAGTGGCTCTGTTTGTAATTGCCGTGTCCTTGCTGGTCTGCTGTGCCTTCAATATCTCCATAACACGGGTTTCACCGGAACATTAATGTCTTTGAAAGTAATTTCCACTAACGTATTGATAGTTTGATGTGTTATTGGGGAGAGAATTAAATAACACCAGCGCCGGAGGTGGGGCGGGAGTCCTGCTCTGCCGAGCATCGCGCTGCTGGTTCCTGCGGCTGAGAAACCGCTTTGAAATAGCATCAATTTGGGATCTGCGGGAGCCTCGTGGAGCTCGCTGGGGATAACGGTGATGGCAGGAGGGACGTCACCTGTTCGTTATTGCTCTGTAGCGCCAGGAAAACCAGACTTGCTGTTGAGCGTGGACTTGGCGTAATGTGCTTTGGTCTTGGTGAAGGAAAATGCACCTTGGGTTCCTGGGCAGACCTCGTGAGCTTTGTTGTGCCTAATTCTCTATGATACTTAGCGGGAGCTGTGTTAATCTAGCTAATCTGGTGATCCCGCTCCAGCCCATATGGCTGATGTCTGTAGGTTTGTTAGCTGGTGTTTGTTTGAATTTTTTTTTTAAGGTTTCAATACAGGGGGACACCCAGGAAGGTTTGGAGATGATGACACAAGCTGTCTGTTAGTCTAAAATACGAGTGTTTCTCACCTTTCCTTTCTGTAGGAACTCCAGTGATCTCCAGGCATTCAGCAGAATTCAGCATAAAGATCGTTTTGTTGATGGTTCTTTAAAGGCAAAAAAAAATGCTTCTAAGCCCACTGCAGCTTGATCTGAACCAGATCTGGTTGGCAAAGCTTCCTCTGCAGAGATCTATTAAATTCCAGATCTAATACAGCGCAATAATAGAGCTGCCTGGTAGAAAAAATTCCAGGTTTCTAAACAGTGTCATTATGCTAACATTTGTACTATACCAGATGTCTTTACTAAGAGATTAGTTTTTGTTAATTTAGCTTTTATTAAGATAGCAGTGATTGCGATATAATTGAAGTTTCTCCCTGGAAATATTCAACCATACATTTAGTGCAGGTATTGTCCACTGATGGCAACAGAACTCTCCAGCCCTGAGACTGTGTGTGTGCCTTTGGATCCTTCCCTTATCGGAAAGGCTGGAGCGGTGGGTCGTGCGAAAGGGTGGAATGTGCCATAAATGCTTCCCTTGTTCGCTTCACCGGTTTTGAATTATCAACCTTAATACATGTTAAAACAGAACTTGCCGTGCCCTATCAGTGTAAGACAGTTGTCTGTATTAAAGAAAAAGAAACAACCCAAGCGAACAAATTTACGAGTTTTTTTTGTTTTCTTCTACCGATTGGGTTATTTTGGGTTATTTTGTTCATCTTTTTAACCTCTCTCCGGTGCTAATTCATTTTGCTCTGGGTTAATACTATCCTCTTTCAGGACTCAAGGCCAGATTATCCTTAAGGGCTTAGATTAGGAACACACTGTGGTGCAGCAATGGGTAGATCAGTCCCTGCTTTATTGCTTCCCGTGCTTCTGTTGGTCGTCGCTTCTTCCTCTTTCCCTGGGGTACTAAATATCAGTTACTCCGGGAAATGTTCTCCCTCCTTCCAAACAGGGCAGTGAACGAGTGGTTGGGTTTAAGTGGGAAATCTGGATTATTCAAGGTTGTGATGAGTTTTGGAGCAACTTTTCTGACCTCGTTTTGCTCCTTTGGAAACACTTCTTCACCCGTTTGGCTTAAGCCTGTGTTATCCACCTTATTATGCCAGCGACTTGATATATTTTTTAATAAGAAACAGCAAAATACCATTGGGAAGCTGGAATATGTGGATACAACTTATACAAGGGCATCATAATGGGGCTTTAATATTTCATTGACGCAACTTGACTGAACTATAAGAAGGGAGAAAATGGTGTTTGATGGAGTAGTAAAACTGGGATCCATTAGCATTTAATTGAGGGTTGATTTCCTGTTGATTTCTTGCTTTTGGAACAGTCTTAGAGCTTTGGGTTTAAATTACATGGCCAAGTCAATAAACTGGGAGCAGTTAATGCCGAGGTGGATGTTTTTCTCTTTCCCACGTAAGTTTTGCTGACTTAGTTGTTCTTTCTGTGCGAAACCATCCAGGTTTCGTTGCAGCCAGCTCTCCATCCCCAAAAAACCACAGCGAGGCCTTTTTCTCCCGTGTTTTAATGGAAGAACGCTGAGATTTGAAAGCACAAGTTCCCACTTTATTTCTGCTTTGGATCCACCATTTGAAGGAACAGATTTGGATTCTCATCAGGCTGAGGATACAGCTTCATAGCTATAGGTTTTTATTAAATAATAATATTTCGTGGGGTTTTTATTGTAGTTTAAAGCTTGTCAGATTCTCTGCATTATAATCAGTGTATTATAAACAGTGTTTTTCTTTGTTTATGGTTAAGTCCTAAAATTCAGACCTTAATTAAAACGTTGATTGTGATTACTTCCAGATGATGAAAATACACGATTAAAACTTAGGTGACTGACTTGTATGAGGAAAATCTAATTAATGTGCAGAAATTCGGTGACTGTGCATCTGAAACCAAGGCAGCTCCAACTGGTGAGATGAGAGGGGAAAAAGCCGCGTCCAAAACGCAAGAGGGGGTGGAACTGTTGGCTGGGGAGTTGATGGGTTTTTCCTCCGCAGTAACAAGTGGAGGTGAAGTGATGGGTCGAGTAAACCAGAACAGTGATAAGAGAACCAAAGGGCAGCAACTGCCAGGGCAAAGAAGCACAGAGCTGCTGGTAAGAACAGGAGATCTCTGACCATACCAATACAAACCATCCTGCAAACCTGCCCTCTAATCCTGTCGTTTAAACCTTTCTTGGTATGAATTTCCAGTGTCTAAGTCCAAATTGCCCTTTTAGGTTTTTCCTTTCTTCCAGAGACGCAACCAGCGAACAGATTTCTGCTTTGATTGATCCTATTTTGCCTCAATTCGATGTCGCGTTTAAAATGCTAATAGGGCCCCGCTTTGATGCGCAGATCCCGACTTCCAACCGTGAGAGCGGCGGGTTTGCCGTGCAAAAGGAAACGTGGATATTGCCCTTTGTGTGTCTACGGGCACCGGCGCGTTCTCCTTGACGCCTGAGCGGAACGGAGCTCACAGCTGGATTGCCCCAGGGCCTTGTAACAATTTACAGTCTGGATGGAGAGGCAGAAGTGCATAAAAAGACAGTTGTGAAATGCCGCCAGTGCCCTGCGATAGCGGATCCGCGTGCGGTGACCTTGGCCGCCTGGGCCTGCGGGAGCGTTTTGCTTTGATCCAAAAGATTAAAAATCAAAAGGGAAAATATTGCAGCTCACCTGGAGTAAAGAGGGAAAGCTAAACGGGATCTGTTCTAAATCATGCAGCGTGTGCTTCCTCTCCGCTGCATTCTTCCAGCGGATGGCCTCGCATTTTAGCACTAAAATGCTATCTGCTATTTTCTGTGCTCTTACAGGAGCAGGCGTTTCGAATGCAAATATCTAGGTGAGCCACAAGCATTTCTGTGTTTAAAAGCCTCCTTCTGTTTGCAGATGAATTGCTGTTCTGTTCCCGAACTGCAGCTGGATTAATTTGTGGGTAATTTTTCCTGGCCAGCTGGGGAGGCAGCGCGACCTTTCCTTTTTGGTGTGGAAAAAATGCTGATTAATAGAGATTCTTACTTCTCCAGATTCAGCTCCCTTTTTAAAAGGCCGAAAGGTTTCCTTTCCACTCCAAACCTTTGCTAGAGCTGCCCCACGATGGCTCGGTCCAGTTTGCCGTTACGGTGCGGAACAGGCGCGCCAATGAGAGCGAAACCAATGAGACGTTTGAAGGAGCACTGAATTATTTAATATAAAACATTTAGCCTGCAAATGAGGTTGGTTTTATGTCTAATGCGGAGCAGATTGCAAAGGCGCTGTGCTGGCCGTGGGGCACGTGTGGGGTGGGAATGGGTATAGAAATGCGGATCCAGGGGCTTTGACGGCGAGGAGTGACGGGGAATGGGAGGTGACAGTTTAAGGATTGCATGGCAGGAGCTGCACAGTGATTAAATTCAGCGGCGCTGTCATTGAGCCGTAAGGCTGAAGATAACATTCTCTCCCTGTGCTGGAAACAAGAATCAATACAAACTCCTTGACAGGGGCTAAATTATTAAATAGAGCCTTTCTTACAATGTTTCATTATCTGGGATTTACCTCAGCTGGTGATTTGTCAGCAGCACAGGGAGATACACTGGGCATTTTGTATTAAGATCACTCCAGATGTATATGAATCCATTTTGATAATTCCCTTCTTTTTTTATGGTGTTTCTCCATAGATTTTTACTTTCATTTTCCCGGAGGCTTCTTTGCGTTTTCACACAAATACGAAGCTGTGGTGCACGGTGGTGTTAGGTATTGCCACATACCTTCTTTTTGTAGGAACAACCTGTTCTTGAAGTTGATTTCTTCATGTGTTAAATGAGCGAGGTGTTTGCGATGGTGGGCGCTCGGAACTGAAGAGTTAGGAGGCTGCGCTGTGAGTTTACGGGTATCGGAATTTCGCTGAACTCGACTGAAAAATATAGCAACATTCTTTTTATTTTGTTGTGTGTCTTCTGAGCACAGGAGCAGAAACCATCCATTCCGGAGGAGCTCAAGCAGCGTGTTTTGTATTCCCAAAGAGCACAGGGTGGCGTGAAGACATATTTAGACCTGGTTGATGCCGCCAGACAAGGAAAGTGAAGAGTGTTCAGCGTTTTTGTGGCTGTTTCTGGTTTTGGTTTCTTCTGAGTAGCTTTGACAGTGTAATGCACCAGGGCAACTAAACCAGTTCTTGCAGAGCTACGATGTTATATCACAATTACATCACTGTTTTCTGGAAAGGGAGAGAACATTCATATTTGGGGGTTTAAAACAGGTGGTAGCACTGTTAAGAATAAGGATTAAACAGCCGGAAGTTGCGTCTCTATGTATTTTAGGGCTCAACTCCAGCTCTTCTTCCCTATGGCCTAGATCTTTACAATTGAAACCCAGGCCTTGCATCTTGTGTGTGGGGGGAAGAATGAAATGGAAAGCACACATAATTCACAGGTTATTTCCATGTGATGACCCTGTTCGGTTTGACACCTCCGGGCATTCGGAAGCGTTGGTGGGATGCTCGGTGTGTGCGTGACCGCGGTCCATACGCGCTCCTACCAGAACGCGGCCGGCAGGGCCTGAACGGGAGCTCCTGGTGCTTGTCAGGCTGTTTTAAATCAGAGAATCGCTCCAGTTCATTGTAAAACTGTTCTGTTTTGAAAGCCTGCTTCCATATGAAGGGAATTCTACGAGCTGCAGGGTGGCAAAAATAGGACTGGATGTGAAATCCCGTGCTGTTGTGTGAGTTTTGTTCTAATTTTATAAAAAGGAAAGCTGGAAGCACAATTGATAGAAATACCGTTAATATCACTGCCACCGCCCATCTGACTGTGAGCCAAGGGTGAAAACAGGTATTGAGGAAACAGGAATATAGTGCTCATGGTTGTGGAGTGTAATTGGGATCGTGGTTCCCATGCTGTGTTATCCAGAGGGACATGTGTAGTAACTTGTGCATGAGAACGCATTTAATAGCAAGGGCTTGATTTTTAAATACAGGAACCACAGTTTAACTTCCCTCTCTGTATTTGACCTGCCCATATTGGTAGGGTTTTTTAGGCACTTTGTAGTGTAATCTTTAGCACCTTTTGCCTTCATTTTTTCCTTTTACTGCTGTCTTGTTTCCTCCCACTGATGGAAAGCAAACCAGCTACACCTGCTGTTGAGATAATTGGCTGCTAAATAAATCAGGAGTTGTCAATTTGAAAATATGGAGGAAAAAGATTGTTATTTCTAGCTTTCAGGGGAGGGGAAAAGTATTGGATGGTACATTAGCTGCTTTAAATGTAGCAAGAGCAAATGGAGTTAGAATAAATGTAGCCATGTCCTCTAGTGTTGAATAGTGCGGGCATCTGTCATGTTTAATAATGCTCCTGACCTTTAGGATTATTGAAGTTGAAATTTTCTCTCTGGTCATTTGGGGGTACTTGGGCTCTGTGAGATCCCTCGTGTCTGCGCTGAGTCTCCAAAGGTACGTTGTTATACTTTGTAAGCTGGTGACAATAATTCATTAAAGAAATTTGTTTTCCCGCTTGCAAAATGATTTTCCTTAAGGAATGTGAAATGTCACTGTGGTCACTGAATTTTAGCGTGTCCCAGCCCTCACCATTTGCTTGCTGGGGAAGGGCAACCCCACCGATGGGCTTCATGTGGCTCCTCGAGGTCTGATAAAGCTCTTGTGAAAACCAAACGTTCGGTGTAGCATGTGGAGGTGTGGGACACAAACATCCCACCCCTGGCACAACGGGACACCTGTGCCAGATGTGTAAGTCCCATCTGGATGCTTAGAAACGAAACGTGGGCAGAAAGGAAAAACGCGTCTGTAAAATAGACACCTTTGGTTTTTGTAGTTGGGTTGTGGTGGAGCTGAGCTATGGAGAGCATTGCTGAGACTCCGCAGGCGCCGTTTCCATCCCGAGCACTGTGGGGTCGCTGTGGTTGAAGGTGGAAATGTCTGCGGTGCTGGTGGAGAAATCTCCGCACCAGAGTCTGTGGATTGATGGGAGTGGGTTCAGAAACCGCTGTTCCTCCTGCCCTGCCCCGCGCTGAGTCGCTCGGACTCTTTTTGTCTCCCGGTTTCCGTACTATTTCAGTACTTTGGGATGCTTGTAGTTATTGACACGTTCATCTTCAGTTACAAGAGCTTCCCTTCCAACTGTTTCTTACCTGTTGTGCTCAAGCACGTAGCAATAGTTTTAATCCATAACCATCAGCCGTTGTTCCACTGAAGCCCTGGATAACGTGACATTGGGACGCTGGTGCGTGCTCCGCAGTGTCAGGTTTTTGCCGCTGCTGTGGGATCGGTGTGCAGAGCCAGTGTGTTCTGGGAGGCAGGGCATGGTTTGGTGTGTCTTTGGTCAGAACACCACGCTGGGTGAGGAGGTGTTGGTTCCATATGGATTGAACACCAGGAAAGGTCTGTTGTAGCGGCTGCTGGGGAGAGCTGCGAAGGAAAACAGGACAGATGTTCTCTAAATACCTGGGATGCGTTTGGTGTTTGAGTGGCAGGAGAAGGAACGTCTCCCTTTTTATGTATCAGAGACTGACGGAGCCGCTTCAGAAAATGCTCCGAGTCGGCTCTACCTTGTCTACTGGAGCTTCAGATCTCCTGTGGGTTCTGTTTGCTGCTCCACAGAAGGCGGGTGGGGGGGTCTGGCTGCCACCGAGGGCCTGGGTTGGGAGCAGAAATGGGGTTTTGGGGCTGTTTGCGGAGCCTGAGGTTCCATGTGCTGTGGGAAGGAGATAACGGCTCTGCTCCCGGCTTGGGACTCGGAGCAGGGACGAGTCGGGATGCGGTGGATGTGCCGTTTTGACTCTGTAGTCGCGGAACACTAATCCATGGAGAATTTGAACTTGTAATTTTGATTAAAGTGATTGATTTTAAATCAGCTTGAGTTCGTTTTGGGCCATTAGAGGGTATTTAAAAGGAAAATAACTCTTTAATTAAATTAGTAGTGCATCAGCATCCTACTCTGCTTTCTAAGCAGAAAACCTTTTTTTTCTGTTTTTAATCTTTTTCCTTTCCGTGTCTTGTTTCTTGGAACACTTGGAGATTAAAAGCGATGCAAAGTTATTAAAACAAACCTGTGCTAAGCAAACTTCATTTGAACTCTTTCCTTTTGGGAAACACACAAGCTGTGTTGTTACGTAAAGCAATTCTTGTTCCATCCACCTGTTAATATATCTCCTGTAAGGAATGCTGTATAAAGCAACAAATGCTGTTTCCCTTTTATGTGTAAAACATCCTGGGAAGCCTGCGAACCCGGTTTGTGACTCAGTGTCATATCCATCCTCAGGAACTGCAGTAAGTAGCTAAGAAATGCTGGAGTAGCCGTGGTATAAAATACACACAGCTCCATCTACACAACAGCGTTTTCCTAGGTGGAAATATTCTTGATTAGAGTTGAGGCCGCTTGACAACCTCACCAATTTGTATCAAATATCTGTGCAGTAGAAGGAGCAATAAATGTAGCACCTGTGTGGTTGTATAGAGAGAAAAAAAGTGGGAGGGAATGGTTAAGATGAGGTTTCAATGTAATTTTGCAGAAAAGAAAGGAGATCATGAATTCTGGGAATATTACTTTAGAAAAAGGAGTTGCAAGCTGTTTACACCCTACAGGCCACAAACATGCCTGGAATATTGGATTTATAGAAAGAATCGAGCGATTTAAGATAAAAGAATATACACAATTCACTTGTGTGGAATAGAAAGATGTAATTTATGCTCTGTATCGACTGTGGTTATGAGCGGTGACCCGAGGCTCTTGAACCTCCTTTTCATGGATTGCGAAAATGCGGTGACAGTTTTCAAGGGAACTGCTCGCTTGGAGTTGAAAGAGATGAAAATGGGCCCGCTAACAAGGACCAGCTTCACCGCCTGCTTTCATATTCTTATGTTTCAAAAGAAGGGCAAAAAAACGAGACAGTTGAGTGCTTTGATGTGTCTGAACCTGAGGACCTGGCGAGGCAGAAGGTACGTAATGTATAATGTCACACAGTGCACGTAATTTATGTCAAGAAATGTGCAGAAAGGTGTTCCCTGGGATGCTTCTCGGAGTCTCTGTTGCTGGAAAGGCTGAGCAGTGTGTTTGCCAAACAGGAGGCTGTTGTTTGGTGTTGGTTCCCTGCTTCTCACGTGTTGTAGCCGTTTTGCGTATTTGTATTGCGAAATTGTTCATAAACCCAGGGATTCTTACTCCCTGTGCTGTGCTCACGATCACAGGATGTTATTATGGGCTGTGATTGAGGGCTGCCCTGCGTGAGCAGAGGCAAATCTGTAAGGAGATATCTGAAAACTGTATACACGGTTTCGATTTGCTTTTAGAAACCTTCACAACATTCTTTCCCTATCAGCTGTTTGAGTTTTCAAGTAGTTTGGGCCTTTAAGTGGAAAACTTGACACCCTAAAGTGTAAAATTCTGTGAACTGTGATAAAACAGTCATAAATTTTTGGTCGTTTTTCGAGACCGAGTGTGATAGTTCACATTAGTTTAAGTGTGAAAATGGATTTGTCGGTGTCACTTGTGCCAATGTATAAGTATTGTATTGCGCTTTTCTAAGGTCATAAGTAGTGAGGTAGCTCCACACATTTTAGGGTCAGGCTCCCCGGAACTTGGACTCTTGGCTTTGGTTGTTCTCTTTCTTTTTTCCCCCTCCGGTTCCAAGTAACACAAGAGGCCAAGCTTCTCTAATATGGGCTTCAATATAGATTTAAGTAGGTGTCTCTCTTGGGTGTGTGCATCAGAGACAGGGAGAGAGCCTTGTTTTACCAGCAGAGGGATTGGACTAGATGATCTTTTGAGGTCCCTTCCAATCCCAAACATACTGTGATACTGTGATATAACCTCTATAGGAACAGCACTTGATTATGTGGTGAAATAACCACGTCACGGGATCTGGCTGATCAGCCTTTTATTTCTTTTCCGTTGATAATTTTAAACCCCAGCTTATTAGCAAAGCAGAGCGGTTTGCAGAGGTGCTTTGACTTGTCCTGTCATCAAATTCCCGTTGCTGTCCGGCGGTGTTTTAAGAGCCAGATCACCGTTCTGTGCTGGGTTTGCAGAGCTGTCTCCTCATTGTTTTATCCTCTCAGCTCTGGGTATCTCTTTGTTAAAAGGTAAAGCCCTGGGTGAGATGGTAAAGAAAATGTGGCCCCTTGATATTTAAAAGGTGAGGAATCTATTTGAACTGTGCATGATGGTTTCAAATAGTCCCACCGCTGAGTGCCTCTTGTTTTAATAGAAGTGATAAATACTGCAGCTGGTGGTGCTCAGCAATTAGATTTGAGCTATATACCACCAATGACATTTAATGGCAAATGTCAGGCGTAGTCTGAGTGGTGTCTTCATTTCAGTGTTGCATTTCTTTAGGATAATGCTTAAAAATCTTAATGGAATTTAATTACCAGAGCATATATTCAATGATTAGTTAAATGCATTTGTGATACCATTAGTTGTTAGGTAACTGTTTGCTTATTATGCTTGACAGAGTGTATTTGTACAATGTGTATCAAATGCAGTGCAGCAACAGGAATGCTAGTAATGCTAATAAACCATGTGCGAGGAGGGTCGTTAGCAATACTGTGTCTGCACGAGTCGTCATCTGTAATCCAGGTGGAGATTGCACACAGAAGCACCAAACATGAGCAGAGATGCTGTGATCAACAGTAGTGCTTATTGATTTCTCTAGTAGTGGCTTTAATTACAGCCTATTAATAAATCCTCACCCCTGTGCGTGTCTTTTGTGTAGGGCTTTTGTGATAATTGCGGACGTAATACCTGAGACGTGGCATCTCCACTGCTTCACCTGTGTTGGTCCAATCGGGCGGTGCGTGCCCTATGTACGCACATCTAGAAACGCGGCATTTTTGTGTTGTGTGGCGAATCTTCAGCACGAGGGCAATGCGGTGTTTGGTGAGTGCTGCATGGGGATGTGAGGCTTGCTGAAACAAAAATAGCCAGTCTGGATGGACCCGAGTGCTCGTCCCCAGGTACGATGGGCAGCTCTTCTCTGCTTTCCTCTGGGGCCTTGGTCGCAGTTTGTCTGCACAGGTTTCTTCAGATATATCTGATATTCATATATATATATATATATATGTCTCAGATCTGTGAATATCAGGTATATACACTTAGCTGATCTCTTGTGTAAACAGCTGCTTATTTTCCCCAAGAACAGAACAGTGATTTGGGGAAAACGTTTGGTGCCACAGCATCATTCCTGGGGATAAAATGGGTGGAGACGGTGCCTTCAAACCCTGAGAGCTGTAATTAAACAGGCTCGTTTGTGAGGAGTTGGGCTCTGTGGTTACTTTCTGCTTTAGCTCAGCATAACTGACACCATGAACCACAGATGGGATTCAAAGAACATAAAAGGGAAACGGAGCAGAAAGATACCACAGAGGGATTGAATGAGGTAGTAAGCAATGACCCGTAACCTTCCTGAAGGATCTTATGATGTTTTATTTTAAGCCAGCCAGTTTTTAAGCATAACTGCTATTTTTACAAGATGAAATTATCTTTGGTCATTTAGAATTGCACTGGAATTTTAAAGGTATTGTCGTACTTAAGTGTATTTCAGTGATAGGAAAACAGGTGACTTGCTAGATCTTGGCACAATAAGGAGCTTGTTTCTAGTAAAGCTGAAAAGTTTATAGAATAAATATTATCGTTTGTTTTAAATACAGAAATCTTTTACGGTCATTTCCTGCAATGAGGAATGTTCTTTTTCTCCTTGAAAACTCGAATGAGGCCATGTGCAATTCTGGATTGTTCACAAGTGTCTGATTAAAGCCATTGTTCCATATGGGCACAGGTCCTGGAAAGGAATGACTCTTTGCCTAATGGCATTTTCATTTGTTCCTTGTGTTTCCTTTTGCTTTCATCTGGTGCCTCCTTCACACATTGCTGTTCTATTGTCAGCCTTCAGCTTAATCCACGTCAGCCCCTCCGTGTCAGGGAACTGCTGACTTGCACCCCGTGGCGGTTCCTTTGGAAGCAAACGAGTAGAGGACATTGTTTGGAAAACAGTGAGAAAATCATAGCAAGAAGAAGGGCCTGAAAGTGTCTGAGATTGTCATCCAAATCTGATTCTAGGAGCTCTTTGAGGATGAAGCTGTTATCAGTGTGTCGGAGAGGATTATTTTATCTCTATAGTGCAATTGATGCCATCTCTATGGAGTGACATTTGGCTGGTGTGTGACCCCTCCTGCCTAAAGACCAGAGCGGAGTTTAACCCCTAAACCTGCAAGCGCTTCCCTGCTTTGCTGAGTGAGGAGCTGGGGTGTCTGCAAAAGACAGAACAGCTATTCCAGCACACTGGTTTTACTGGGAAGGCCTAGTGATTAAGCTGGGTCTAGATACTGGTTCCATTTTTGCTCAATTTCTGGCATATCGGCTCTTGGGTGACTGGGGCTGGCTTTTGGCTTAATTATTTCAGGATGCTTTGGACATCTGGAAAGCAGAATTTGAGGGAAGGGAGGGTTTATGAGTGACACGAGATAAAATTAAGAGCTGGTAGGTAACATTTATTCTGTATTAGTTGATTTTTGTCAAAGCTGAGGGGGAAGACAAGGCTGTGAGAAGCAGAGTGAAGAGAGAAAAGTGCATTTCAGATAGCAGAGCTGGAGCTTTGTCTGGAAGCTCCCAGTGCCAACCTGGATCCCCACGCGGCAGACTTTACTGTTGAATTAACTAAAGTTCACGCCGTCTTTTAGTGCGATTTGTTGCAGTTTCTAATGAGTCTTCGCCTAGTCCTCAGTTACCATAATTACGCTTTGTCTGTTGTATATGCTGTAGAGTATAAAGTATATGCTGTAGACGATAATAGTTATCACACCAGAACATAAGATGCTCATAAAGTGGCAGCGTAGCAAGTTTTGATCGTGCGGTTCTTCTGGTGATCTGAAGGCTGTATTTTTTTAAGACAGTCTAGCAACTATAATGCCAAACCACCCACACTAGGAGACAACATATGGCAGCTCCTGTGAATTAACATGCGGATAAGTAGCATATCACCTTGTGTTTTTAAAAAGACTTGAGACTCAATAGCTGGGTTTGGAGATTTTGGCTATCTGGCCGTCACCCCACGACACACAAAACACAACCTGGCAGATGAGTCGTGATTTAAGAGTTAATTTTGACCATATTTTGCAATAGTTTAAAGGTGTAGGCAGATTGTTTCATACTTTCATAGGTGTGTATTGGTATATGTGTAGGCTGAGATTGAAGTAGCTGTCTACAAATAAGCTGTTTATCCTCACAGAATCCCAGAATGTCAGGGGTTGGAAGGGCCCTGGAAAGCTCCTCCAGTGCAATCCCCCCATGGAGCAGGAACACCCAGCTGAGGTTCCACAGGAAGGGGTCCAGGCGGGTTTGAATGTCTGCAGAGAAGGAGACTCCACAACCTCCCTGGGCAGCCTGGGCCAGGCTCTGCCACCCTCACCAGGAAGAAGTTTCTTCTCAAATTTAAGTGGAACCTTTTGTGTTCCAGTTTGAACCCATTGCCCCTTGTCCTATCATTGGTTGTCACCGAGAAGAGCCTGGCTCCATCCTCCTGACACTCACCCTTTAGATATCTGTAAACATTAATGAGGTCACCCCTCAGTGTCCTCTTCTCCAGCTCCAGAGCCCCAGCTCCCTCAGCCTCTTCTCACACGGGAGATGCTCCACTCAGGGCAGGGTGAGTGCGATGCTGTTTTACATCTCTTGAGTTATTTGTACATAGGACTGAATGAATTTCCATCACGCTGAGGTGACTTCATGAATTCCAAAAGGAGTTTCATTTGTTAAAGTTGTGAATAAAAGGGACACAGGAGAAATTCGTGTTGCGAACAGTCGCAAAATGTCAAGAGCAAGGCATTAAAAAATTCTGTGTTGTTTTGTCAATAAATTATGTGTTCTCCTACACAGACTTTACCTTGGCAACAGCAATATCTGATACCGCAGGCAGCTTATTCCCAGCTCAGCTCACACTTGGCTGAATACACCGATCGATTATCCGCAGCTTAACCAAACCTTCTCATTTCCTGCTGCCGCTACTGCGCTCCCTCAACCCTGCGGCCTTTGTGGGCGGCCCTGTGTGCGGAGATGAGCCACGGAGACACGGTTCTGGGAGAAAAGCTCTTGTCGATGGAAGAGTCGTTAGATAACGCTAACGAGTTGAAAGGTTGTGGGTTTTGTGTTGGTTGGGGTGAAGAGGGGAGGAACCCAAAGGGCTCCCGGCCGTCCCGAGGTGTCGTGTTTGATGATTGAACTGCATGTTGCCATCTTCACTGGTCTTATTTTCTTACTGAATACTGATGGCTTCCACTCTTGACAATGCTACTGTCAGCAAGAACTAATTATATGTTAACGTACACGCAGCTGAATTAAATAACCAAGCTGCAAAAACAATGTTCATTTGTAATAATCTCTGTATTTCCAGGCTGGGTTTTCTTTGCTTGCGAACACCTGGCCAGGTTTCTTATTTAATTACAAAGCAGCCTCCAAAGAAGATATCCCGAGAACTTGAAATTATATGTGCTGTTGCGGAGTGGGGGGAAAAATGATGCTCGTTGTATCTGTTGAGCTCCTGATTTGCAGATGGGTTCGTGTGTGTCCCCTCGGTGTGGTTGGAAAGTGGTGACAGGGAAGGGCACGGTGAGTGGGACAGTCAACCCTACGGCCGGTGATGAAACCCGAAGCGGAATTATAACAGAACGGGGTGTGTGGAGCAAGATCCTCATTTTTGGGTGGCAAAGAATGAGCGCAAGGGGTGGGTTAATTTGTAGCGTTAAAAATAACGTCCACTTGACAACTGGATTTGTAGACCCAGCGCTTCCGTGCTGCAGCGCACAAGGTGTTCGTTTTAAACGGCACAGTGACTTAAATATCTAACGTGTTATTAAAATAACACACAGAATTTGGTAGCTTAGACTTAATCATGTGAATTTCTTTAATAGAAAAATGTCCTTGTTGAAATGGTTTGAAAGGAAAGGTGTTCTTTTCCTTGTTGTCTTTTGCTGTTTGTTTCTTTGCAATAGCTCCTATTCACCGAGTCCGCCTGCCCATCTGTCATCACCAGCATTTGGTAGATTGTTTCCAAAGCTCGTTGTGATTTCACGTGGTATCTAAATAGGGCAAGTCATGAAGGATATGGCTTAAATCCCTCGGGGAGAATCTGCAGGACATCTGTGATCATTTGCACCGTTTGGTTGGTCAGAGCCCTGGGAAGAGAACGCGGCATCTCTCGCGATGTGAATTGTAACGTGTGGTAACTGTTGGAGTGTGTTGAAAATCAAATTGGCACCTTGGAGTTGTCCCAAATGCTGTGGAAATCAGTACGTTCATACTGGTAAAGAGAACCTGCAGGGTTAGTTTTTCCCTTTTAATAGCGAAGCTCATTTTTAAGTAGAGGTTGAGCAGATGTTTACGAACCGGGATGCTTTAATCCATTTATGGATTTTATCTAATTCTCGTTGAGTGTCCAAAGCAGATTCATGGAGAAAGGAACAAAAACCCAAACAGCAGCAACAGCAGAACCCCAAATGATTACTCGGCGAGCACCGCAGCAATAGACGGTGTTGTCATTTAAGGGAAGAACGGGAGTTTTGCAGCACAGGGAATATTTTTGAGCTGACAAAGACACTTTAAAGCACTTGCAATTCCTGTGATGTCTGCAAGTCTGGGTTTGGCGCGTGGCCGTCTGCAGCTTTCATGCGGAAAGGTGCAGTATAATGCTAAAGTGATATTTTCTGAACTAGGGGACACTTCTGTGCGCACATGGTTCTGAATCCATGGCCTGGCACAGGAGTTGGCGCCTCGAGCCTGTGGGTGCGTTCTACAATGGGGATGACACCCACAGTTAAAAGTCGGCTGACAAAATAGCGTGTCCAGGAATTCTTGTGCGGTGAAGGATATAAATGTGGCAGACGCTTTATATTTTTAGGGAGGTGGAGACTTCAGGTTAAACCCAACAGGGTTACGCGTGTTGGAGAGCAGGTATGGAAAATGCCTTTTTAAGATGAAGCTTTTAAGTGAATTGGACAAAAAGCAGCAATCATGGTAGAAGGGGGGCGTTTAGGGAGGAGATCAAAGATCTGTACATTGGCCGTGTTTGGCTTTTTCTATAATTTAGAATTCATTTTCATAAAATGTAGTTTTTAGAAGTTAAAAGCATAGGAAGTTAGTGTATGCCATGGATTCAAATCTATCCTTATGCACACCATTTGAGTTGATGGTTTTTATCATCGGTTTGAGTTCTAATTCAAACTTCACCTTTTCCTCTGGAGTTTTTAAAGATACGTTATTTTTATTTCTGAAGTATAATGGAAGAAAAGCCACTTTGCTTTGTTATGAAAACCCCCATCGTTTCTTCTCCGATTCATCATTGCCCTGAAAACCCCCCATGATCCAACCCCAGGCCCCCGTGATCCAGCCCCTGTGTTCTTATTGCGAACCTGATTCCAGGGCAGGAAATGTCGTTGTTCTTCATGTGCACAGGGAACCTCTGGAATAAAACACAGTGAAGGGAACAACCGGGACATCCCGGGAGTCTGAGAGCAAAGTTTCAAAATGAGAAACGAGTATTTTCCTGTCCAATTGATGTGCTCGAACCAGCAAGAAGCTCCGGGCTGTGTGTAGATGTTCTGCTTTCCTAAAGTACGGGATTTCTGAGTGATGAGGTGATGGAGATAACGCAAAACATTGTAAATACGTTAGGAAACCGGGGCGTTTGCAGTGAAAAAGCAGAAATCGGTGTCGCCTCCTAGACGCTGTCCTTTCTTTTTTCCATGCATTAGACAAGCTCGTTGTCTTTGCAGATGTGTTATTAAAAAGTAGGTTTCACATGGATTCTTGGGATGCTCCTGGCTGGTTTTGGGGTGTTTCACACTGAGGACGTGTGCTGGGGTGGATCCGTTCACAACCTTTTTTCTGGCACAATGCTGCCACTAGCAGCTTTTTAGTGGTATTACATGTGTTTTCAATCAAAAGGCTTCAAGAATTTAATGGAAATATTTTGGTGTTTATTAAGCAGAAAGGGTGGAAATTGCTGTAACAACAGAGCTGATGTGAACCCGAGAGACAATAACATTTTGTGGTCCAGTAACCTACGATTTAACTTTTAAATGTGAATGTTTCACGGGCGGTCATAGGAGGGTCTGGAGAAGTGTAGGCCAGGAAAAACAAAGGGCACTTGCAGTTGCCTCATTCCAAAGGAATGCTGGTTTCCCTTCAGGCTTTCCTCTGTTGCTTTAAGTGTTTTGAAGCGGAATTTGGAGGAATCGACTACCCAAGCTTTCAAAGATAAACTGAAGCAGACAGTCTGTAATAACTTGATCTGGAAATTCTCTTTTCAAGTGGTGTTTATGCTCGTTTCCTTCCAAGAAGGAACAAAGCGGTAGCTGGGTTCTCCAATGCAAAAGGAGCGCTTGAGGAGGGTACTTCAGTGTGAATTGTGCTGTTGGCTCTGTGAGGTACGTGAGCAGTCAGAGCTGGTAATTATGGGATTGAAGTGCAGCATCCTGTGCTTTTGTGTGGAGGAGTCTCATAAAGAACATCTATGATTATATAGGAATCCATCTGTCCTTGCGGGGGGGAAATCTGTGTTCTCTAAGAATGGTTGCATTGAATTATGTTGCCATTGGTATTCTTTGCTTCTGTGTTTGGCCATAAATACTTTATTGTCGAAACTGGCTGCGTGAGGCTGAGGATTGCAGTCCTCTTCTAATCCCTGACTCTCCTTGGGTGTAGTTTTAAGTGACTCGTATTTAGTGTTCAGATACCCAGAGGTACAACTGCATGTTGATGCAGGTTCTTGTTGCTTTTGTCTGCTTTGAAAGTCAATCATTAGCACATTGCCCTCATTTCTCTGCCATACAAATATCTTCCTCCCTTTTGGGTTTTGCTACAGGTTCCCTTCAGCATGCAGACAAATTGTATACTGTACGATGTGTCAGATGTGGTCCGAGTTCCTTTTTAGTAATGCCTTTAGACCTTCTTTTTCAGAGCAAACGGGACCACCTCCTGATGAACGTCAAATGGTACTATCGCCAGTCTGAAGTCCCCGATTCGGTCTATCAGCATCTGGTTCAGGACAGACACAACGAGAACGGTAAGCCAGGCTTTGCGCAGTAAGGCCAGCTTTACTTGTGCCCTGAATTTTACGTTTTAACAGCCCAGGAAGCAAGAACACTTTTGTACAGGGATACAAAGCAAGGGCTGTTGATGAGGACAGGTGATAGCGTTGCTTACCTGCCTTGTTTGTTCTAATGAGTGTATGTCCCATAACCAGAGCTATAATCAGATGCGTTCCAGGTATGGTTTAAATACTGTGTTATATTATATTCACGCCTTAAGAGGGAGCAGAAAGGAAAACTAGCATTGGATCCCTTGTAGGCCTTCTGAACAGTCTGCTAATACCAAACTGGCTGAAGAAATTGTCAATCTCTTCTATTTTTGGTGATTCTGCCGTAGTGTCAGGAGAACCACGTTTTTACATTCACACTACCTTGCGTGCATGAATATTCAATGTAATTAACATTGCGGTAAGTGATGTAACTGAGGGACTCGTAGCCGAGTCCCCCCCTTTTCTCCTTGCAAAACCCAAGTGTGATCTGGGGTTTAACAGAAGCACAAGAAACTTTAGTACATATTCCAGTGTCATTTATCTCTTACCTCTAGGGGAGACAGAACATTTGCTTCTATTCTAACCAGGAAATTTCCTTGAGGCAACTGTTAAAATTCTGAAGATGCTCCAAGGTGAATTGTGATGAGAAAAGTTAATGCTTGAAATATGGAACACAGCAACTTTTTGGTGCGTGACAGTACCAAGTTGAGCAGGCATCCTCCTTTTTGCAGGCGTTACCGACGTTCTGTGTGTGTAACATTTCTTGCTAAGTTATTTGAAACTTGTAATAGTGGGATTATAAGGAGTGTCCAAGAAGTGAACATTTTAATAACCTTACGGCTTTTTACGTCGCACACTTGTGCATGTGAAGAAATGTTCCTGTGTGCCATTCAAAGGTATTGTAACGAAGCCATGGGAAAGGTTGTCTTCCAGTTTTTTCTTATCACTGAGAATTTTTTGTATTTGAACACGAACATCCATATTTATCTCAAAGCCAGAGCACTAACAGTTAGCACCACCAAGATTTTACTGAAGATTCACGATTAAATGTGCAAAACAACCAAAACTTTAGCCTGGAAAGCAAAAGTCGGTGATAAATTAATTAGCAATATTGCTTTCACATAGAGACCGTTTTGGTGGATGGTAGGTAGGATGTGTCAGCCAGTACCCCTTAAATTTGTTTCTGTTCACTTGTCCTTTAGATACAGTGAGGGAGAATTCATGTATAAATAGGGGTATGATGTTATTTCTGTACATGCAGACCGTGTAGACCATCAGAGTGTTTGTCACCTTGATGCTGAGTGCGTATCTAAGAGACGGGCTCAGCCTTTGCCCCGTCCGAGCCCCGCGCCGTGGCGGTGCCGTCAGAGCACAGCTAACGCCGTGGTGCCTTTCTGTGCTTTGCATCCCCGCAGACTCGGGGCGGGAGCTGGTGATCACGGACCCGGTCATCAAGAACCGCGAGCTCTTCATCTCGGATTACGTTGACACGTACCACGCCGCCGCCCTCAGGTGAGCGTGGGGACCGGATGGGAGGTGGATGAGAAAAACCTTTTTCTGGAGCTTTTCCTGGTTTTCTATGGGCATCATTCGCACACTGCTCGGCTTTCTCCTCATCTGCAGTAATTAACTCGTGTTATCCGTTCTCATTCAAAAAGAAGCTGTAATTCTACAATATCGTTTTAATCTCGCTTAATCAGTGTTGTTTCCCATCCTTTCCAACTGAGGCTATTGCTGGTTCTCTCAGAAACATCCTACCCTTCCCTCCTCCGTGTTTGATTCACTGTTAACAATAGCGTCTGCCAGCAAAGCCAGGGTGAGTGCACTGCCCTGATTAAACTGCGCTAAAGGCTTTTGCTCTGAGGCGCTTGTCATTGTTGCAGCTGGACTAAGAGCTCCATTAAAAGCTGGCTGTGCAGACAGGAGGTGATGGACCCGTCTGCATTGCGCTCTGTTCTTTCTGCCCTTCCCTGGAGGGTGCTGCTCCCTGTACCACTGAGCTCGAACTGGGCTGAGGGGCCGCACTGTTCCTCGCAGACGTTTTCAAATACAAACAGCAAGGCATTATTTTTTGGCAGATTTTCAATGTGCCGAACACGCATGGATGTTGTCAAAATGCAAACTGAATAATCTCCCTGATAATAATGCTCAGATGGTGTTTCGCTAGAACCATCTGGAGACATTTCTTGTTCAGAGCCACTTCGCTGAAGCCACTTACTTCAAGACAAACTGTTGCAAGGGAGGGAAGAAGTCTTTGATTTACGTATTAAACTTTACAAACGTGGAAAATTCCGGTGGCTGCTTCAGCCGCCAGGATAAAATAAATATTAGCGAACAAGTTTGTCTTTGGGTTTTCCTGTGTGACATCTCCATTGGGGACCTTGTTAATGTTCCCGTACAACCCGGCATGACCGGCGCACAATCCAGTGATGCTTTGTCCTTTACCAGAAGGCAATTGAGTGAGAGTTAGAGAATCATGGGACAGTTATCCAGCCTTGCTCCTGGGAGAGCCCTATTGATTTTGTCTGAGACCAATGGGCACTTCTCTCCATCCTTCATCCCCTGCTGTGTTTTTCCTCACCTGTAGCTGTTGTTGTGTATCACAGAGCTCATCTGCCAAGGCCAAGTTCATGGTGGCTGTTGATTTGTAAGCCCTTTTTGAAGTGCTTTTGCCATAAAAAGGGCGACAAGCTTAACATTTCACCTTTCTCGTGCAGTTGATTTCAAGTACGTGGTGCTTTTAAGCCAACAAATCCAGTATTCTTGCAATCAAAATAATTATCTGTCTTGGTGTACTGCTGCCAAACCTTTCTATAATGTTAAACAAGCCCCACAGCAGCTTTTTTGTAATAGCAAACACTGTTCAGTAAATACAAGCAAAAAGAGACGCTATCTATATTAATCCTAGAAAGCTTGATATGCTGAAAAAGAGCAAAATCTAATGCTTTGTTGATTGCATTGGATCAGGTTTAAAATCAAAGCACCAGCTCTCTGGGTGTGTGGCCGCTCCTGATGTGATTTGGTTGGCGGCAGCAAGCTGCGATGCCTCGGATGGGAACGCGAGCAGATGCTGAACATGAACAGCCCACCAAACCCTTGAGGAAATGAGATGCAGTCCTCGTGCTCATCCTTAGGGATAATGACTTCATCAACAAATTATATTAAAAGTTATTAACAGTCTGTTGCAGAACAAGCTAATAAATACTCTCTTTTTTCCCCTCTTTTTAACATCACTGTTTTACTCTCATGTATGAAAATAGGAGGAGGAAACTTGTGTGTGTTTGAGCTTCATGTTGTTCGGATTGCAGTGTTGCTAAAACCAGCATAGCTTTTATTTTTTAATTGGAAGTGCTATTAAACTGAAGTCTTATTTACTTCCTAAATAAAAAGCTGAATAGTGGAATCTTGGAAGCTCCCTTAAGGATGTAAGCGGTATAGGGCTGTCAAAACTTGGGAGAACAAGGCATTTTTGGGGTTGTATTTCTAGGCCTCCTCGGAACAGAATGAATGAATGTTTGCAGAACACCATCGGAGACTTTGGAACTCGGTTTTCTTCTCTTTGCACAATGGAAAAGAATCTGCGCGGTGCCCTTACAACAGGCTTTTATTTATGAGGTTTTAGATGTTTATGAGAACACAAGGATGTGTGTGGCTTATACACACATTGCAGTGGCACTTCATTAAAAGAGCTGTTATTCAAGATGGAATTCTAATACCGTTTTCCCTCTTTCTTTCAGGGGGAAGTGTAACATCTCCCATTTCTCTGACATATTTGCTGCTAGAGAGTTTAAAGCCCGAGTGGATTCGTTTTTCTACATCCTGGGGTATAATCCAGAGACGAGGTAAGTGAAGTGATTTTAAAGGGAAGCTTGAGCACTCACCCGAGCCTGTGGGAGCAGGAGAACTACTCAAGGGAAGAAGAGTTGAAGTCAAGTAGGATGCTGACGGGGAGGCGGTTTCATCTCTGGGCAGATGATGTGCTGCTTCAAAACGGGCTTTTAGAACTGTGAAATGTTGTAAAGGTTGCAGACATTAGCAGGAACTCTTACCTGTCTCATTGGCTACATGTGCACCCCTGAAAACACTTCAAAAAATACATCTGCATCTTCTAGTAAGCAATGTTGTACCGTCATGATTTTTCACGACCAAACCCTCACTCGTATTTTTTCTTTTATTTATGTAGTTTTGGGAATATGGAGAATGCCTTACAAGTACCAGCCTTAAAGGTTTTGCAGTTTAGAGCTGTATTTCTACAAGCCCTGAGCAGGTTACTAATGCGTAGGAAGGCTCAACCAGGTCTGTGCCGACTGAGAGTTGCGTTGTGTCTTTCAATGAGGAAAACATCGTTAGCTTCAGGACCTTGATTTCTAGAGATATTGTTGAGAAAAGTGTTATTTTAAGTGGGAATTAGATAGGCATATGAATAATAAATATTTGAATTGTTAGATTGTAGATTTACTGTTTTTAATGGAGATAGGAATCTTTATGCTTCGGGGCATAGCCAACCACTGACTGCTTGCAGTTAGGAAGAAGCTACCTGTGTGGGCATATTATAATGTAATTGCCTATTTATGAGGCTTCCTGTACCTCAGTCTGAAGTGTCTTAAACCATCTATATATCTCAGATAGAGTATTGGATGAGGTAAACTCAATTAATTCAGTTTTCATTCATAGCAGGAGTTGCCAGTGTAAGTCCTGGAGGCAATCTTGCTAGTGTATGGGTGCTGAGCTCTTGCAAAACTGCACAAAATCCTGTAATATTTTAAAATAGATGTTAAATGTTGTAGTAATATTGTTAGTGTATGTTTTTGGAGTAGTCCGACAGGGAAGGTTGTTTATGAAGTGGTGTGATCCAGCTCTGATACGTTCCCAGCCTCACCATCTATTTGACTTTGTTGCTTTTTTCAGTGCGTTTTAATTTTGCGGGTGTGAATGTTAAATGAGCTATTGTATCAGCGTTCGAGCCCTGTGTTTAATGGTTATCTTATGAAATGCCGTTTATGTGAGTTGTCAGTGTGGTTTTATACCCTCTTTCTGTGTAGAAGTAGCTGTTAATTCCTCCAGCCATTAGAAAACGACTGAGCCTGAAAAGATCAATGAAATGACAAAGCATAGCACTTAGTGATCAGCTAATTACTCAGACTGCCAGCTCTCAAAGGGGAGGGTTTTCTTCACTTGGTTGCAGTTTGTTTTATTTTAATCCAACTCTTCAAGTCTGTGTTTTGTCTTGGAATAAGGGGAAGTTTAGAACTGGGTTGCCTCATTTTTGACCTGTGTGTTTGCTGCTGCTTTAAATACCTAATTCTACTTTGATTTTGCTTTTGGAAGGAAAGGTATGGTAACGTATGTTCCAGGATGACCGATCTGTTGGTGGTTTGTCTGTAAAACCAAGGCTGTGTTGAAGTTGATTGGCTTTTCTAATGAAGGCTGTTGGGAGCTTGTTGGTGTTGGGCTGGTGTTGTAGTGCAGAGTACCAACTCTTGTCTGATGCTCCTGTCTGTAAATACGCACAGATTTAGATGCTACTGAATTCTTCCTTGGAACTAGAAATAATCAGATATTATTCTACAAACAGCTTGCTTGGTCATGAATCAAAATTACTCTTTCACGACCTTGTTTTGCATTGTAGAGCAAAATAATAGCAATCAAGGCATGGGTGAATCTGCTGAATAGTTGCTTTGGGAAGACCAACATCTTGTCTGTGTTTTTATTCCATGTTTGCTTTTCCTTTATTTTTAATCTTCTGGAGCTGAGAGCTAAGTGAGTGGTGCGGTGTCTCAGAGGAGCGTTCCCAAAAGTCAAATTAAAGGTGACTTGCTCTCTGTAGTCGAATGAGAAATTGATGTCTACAACCAGAATGTGTACAGAGGCTGATGAGGACCACAGAGCTCTGGTTTTACTCTTTTCATCCATTATTTGGCTAATTTTTAGCAGTTGGAACATTTTGATTCTGTGCATATTATAATGCCTAGGGCAGGGATAGAGGATGGAACGATCATAAAGGTTTTTAAACGTATTCATCCGTACGTCTTGAATTGGAGTTCTTGTTACGCTCAGTAGAACACTGACAGTTTGTGGCGTAATTTGTTTGAATAAGACAATTCCTACGGTAAATTGTAAGTTTTGGGCTTGGTTGGTTGGGAGGTGGTTGTTTTCTTTTCTAAATGGGTTTAGCAATTTAAACTGCATTGGGGAATCCTCCTGATGGGGGGAACCAGGGCTGTTTGTGGTACCCCCGTGTGATGGGGAACAGATGGTTTCTGTCTGTCTTACTAAATTACAGCAGTCGGTTTGTGTCACTCTGTCTGATGTTCCTGGGAAGGAATTAGGGGGATGCTGAGCACCCTCGCTGTGTGTCGGTAGGAACTGTCTTGTGTTGAAGCGCCTTGCAGTTCATTCCTTTTAAACAAACAGGCAATAAACCCTCCCAAAAACTGCATTTGGATGAATGTCTGTATAGCTTCTTGGGTCATTCTTTCAGGCTGATATTATTAATACGATTTGGAATATATTATTTCTATGTGTCCATACAATTTTATCTCTGAACTGGGGGCTAGCATTAAAATCTGAGAACTTTTACTCGAGTTCATGTTGTGAACTTAAGGGCCAAAATAACCCAGAATGACAACAAATCCAGACGCCCATTTCAGCTGTAGTTGCCATCAAGACTCGATACTTTGGAATTGTTCTTAATTAGAAGCGATGGGCTGGTCAGGACTGAGCAGCATATTTGGAGTAGTTATCTTTTTCTAGACTGGTCTGGAGAGATTGGGTCAGGCTTGTTCTGAATTTGTTGTTATAACAGAAGTGAGCTGATAAAATGATATGGTGGGTTTGCCTTCCCCCCTGCTTTTTTTTAGCACTTTATAAAACTACTTTGTGTGTTTGGAAGTTTTAAATACATAGCTTAGTATTTTATAGCATAGTTGGTTGTGTTTTTCAGCTTTTCGAGTGGGTTGTTGTAAAGGAGTGAAAATTTGGGATGGTTCTGTGGCCCGATCTGATTTGCCCAGTTTGTTTCTGCCTTTTAAAAGTCAAAATTTGAGCAACTTCTTATCCTCCTCTGGGCTCACAGTAAATTGGGGCGTCTCAGGTACCCCTAAAACAGAGGCAGGAATGCTAATTAAAGCATTGTGCTGTAGAGGCAGGGGTTACCTTCATATAAATGGATAGCTGAGAATTGCATTAATGAACCGGGAGGCCAATAACCGAGGGTGATGAAGTTCAGACTGAGTCAGGTCGGGTGTTCGCAGGTGCTTGTAAAGGGCAGTGGCATTGCTGAGAACTTCTGTACATGTTCTGATCTATTGCATTATTGGCAGGTGGGATGGCAGTATTTTGTGAGCCAGCGTGCCGCTGCGTTCCCTAAGGAGCAGAAATCATACCTTGGAACGCGGAGCTTTTGTCGTTTGCATCCGTGAAAACCCTTTTAATGCCGCTTATTTAAAAGCTAATCGCCAACTAGCAAAAAAAGCCTTTAGAAGCCTTTTTATGGAACCGCAGCGTGTTTCGCTGGCGCAGAAAGCGCTGTCTGCGTTGGCCGTGCGGGATCCCCCAGCGAAGGCCCCGCTCCCGGCCGCGGAGGCTGGAGCTGCGCAGGCCGCTCCTCCGCTTCATTTTATTGACGGAAACAGCCGAAAGGGGCGAGATGAGCTGAGCCGAGATGGATGGCGATGGATGGCGCTGGGAGCCGGCGTGCGGATGAGGGAGGGTCACAGCACATGCTCAGTGCTCCCCGTCCGAGGGCGAAGTTTCTGCGTTCTGCGTGCAGGCTTAGGTCATAGCACAAGCTCAGTGGAAGCTCTCCGAGGTCTCTCAGCCTGCATGTGCCTCCATTTTGAGTTGGTAGAGTGGAAAAGGCAGAGTTTTAGCTGTTAGGTAGAGGGTTCAGGAATCCATCTAAACCCACAAGAGCCTGTCATAGTCATGGATGATCCATTCAGCCCCTGCAGGTAGGCTACATCACTCCGGCCTCCCCTGAACCATGGGGATTTTTTGCTGTTATTTGTGACTTCTGAAATGTTTATGAAATCATTTCATTACTGTTGCATGCTCCTCAGAACCTTGTAATCACCTCAGCGTTGCCGTGCAGCTGTTGGGCTGGTGCATGAGGGCACTGAGCAGGGAATCTGCTGCCTGCGGGGTGCATGGAGCAAAACATTGAAGCTGCGTGGGCTTATATTTGTATTTATTCCCCCCCCCCTCGTGTTGCAGTTTTGCTTTCAGTTGTGCTGTGTGCATGCCAACCTGACGGCAGGTCCGTCGGGAGCTGCAGAGGCGATTCTGCAGGGTGCAGCGTTGCCAAAGGGGCTGTCAGGAGGTGTTTTGGGCCTGTGACCGACTGTTGAGGTGATGCTGCAGGGAGGGTCGTGCACCAGCAGCCATTGGTTGCTCTGAGGATGCGTGGTTTTGTTTTGATGGAGGGGCGGTGATCCTGCTGATACTTCCTCAAGTATTAAGGAAAAATAAAGTAGCCAGCGTAGTTCTGCTTGCTTGTCACTCACATGCAAGTAACACACATCCAAAATGCAGCAATATTGTCTTGTGCGTTAGAAACTCGTCACACGACAGCTGCGTAAGCAGTACACACATCACCTCCTTAAATTTTAAACTGATCTGAATAAAACAGAAGACTTGAGCTCCTCGTGGTGATAGCGCGGTTACAGCTGGCTCTGACATCCTCGCGGGACGGCCGTCAGCGACTCGTGACTGCTGGACACAGATGGGTCTGAGAGCGTTTGGGTGTGTTGAATGGGAGTCAAGCTGATTCTGCAGCCTGGTGGCACTCACGGCAGCGTCTGGGCTTGTGCAGGACCGGCTGCTGTTTGCTGCGACCCTGCGGAGCTGATCTCGGCACCGTGGGGCCGGTCGCTGGGGGCCGGTCCTGCTGTAACCTGTGGGTTTGGAGGGGACAGGCTGCTTTGTGCTGCTCGGAGTGACATCTCTGAAACTTCTAGCAGCAGGTTGGCTTGTGGCCTTGCACACGCAGTAACTCACCCGTGCAGCGAGTGTTGCTGGGCTGCCTTCCTTGTCAGAACCTGAGGAATGAATGGTGAATAAGGCTGCATAATTTTGCCCATGTTAGCGCCATGTCTGTATCTATAGGCAATCTGAATTTCCTTTCCTATAGAGCATAAAAGTCACAAATGACAGAATGGTTGGGGTTGGAAAGGACCTTTGGAGATCATCTAATCCAGGTTCACCTGGAGCAGGTCGCACAGGGTCGCGTCCAGGCGGGTTTTGGGTGTTTCCAGAGAAGATCTAGAACATACAGAAGACACCAGCTTAGTGTGGGTCACTGGTCACTTTTGGCATTGGCTGAAGCAAAATCGTGCTGATGGTTATGGGGCACAATCCCCTTGAACTTCAGGCTGGCTGAATCACCTCGTAGTTGAAAGAATTGTGTCTGTAGGCCTGGGCTTTAGAAACATTCCTGTTCCTAATAAAGGAGCTACTGGAATACGTGCAGGAACATGACACTGCTGTGCGAGAATACAGGGAGGGGACACCTCATGTCCTTAACATTTGTTGGAAGTGTTGAGTTATGAGCAGAAGAGAATGCATTAAGGGGCAGGAGGGTGCCAAGCAGTCCGCTTTGTGCTGCTTTCCAGTGATAACTTGATGAAGCTTTATGGGATAAATGAACTGCCTGGTTCTACTGTCCTGCAGATCAGCTGTGATTGTGCTGAAGAAATGGTGCAAATAGTGAATATTTGCTCTGGGAAACGCAAAGGTACTGCCTGGCCAGTTTAGGAACTCTGCAGGATAAGCACTTAAAGCAGCATCATTCCATGTTGAATTCACAGAATCCCAGAATGTCAGGGGTTGGAAGGGATCTTGAAAGCTCATCCAGTCCAATCCCCCTTCCAGAGCAGGAACACCTACATATCCGTGTAAATGTTGCTTGTAAATAAGTAGTGTTTACGTTCTATTAAAATCACATGTAAATCAGATAAAAAAAACTTCATATCACGCAAAGGTTTCCACTATTTTTTTTGAACTAATGATCGAAATACGGGTGCCTTCCCTATGTGAAGGTAATCAAATATTGGAAAACAAATATTAGAGAGGTGATCAGTGAGACCTACAAGCAAAACATTGCACACAGAGGTAATTCCTATGTGGAGAGAGCGCTCCTTTGCAAGAACTTGTCTCGGAATGGCTGTATTATAATCCCGCGTTGTGAGTGGGGGACAATACTGTATATTCTCTTTTTATAAGATATAAACATGACAAAAAGTAACGTTGTGTTGGAACAGCTTTCCCGTCTGACTCAAACTTCCTTCTGCAAACAGCACGGGGGCCGGCACACGGAGTCCTGCGCTCCCCGCGGTCCCAGCAGGTCCGAGCTCGCACTGAGCACGCACGTGTTCAACGTGTTTATTCATTCCTGCTGCAGATTGAGCAACCGCTAAAAACATTCCCATATTAGTCCATTTGCCTGAAATACAGGTTTGATTTTTTCCACTCGGAATTGTTTGTATATTTTTGTTATTATAACGCACTGTTACAAGGGGTTTTAAGCTAAACTTAACTTACTGGAGGCTGGCCATTCGCAAGAACGTTTTCTGAGCGTTAAGATACTTCCAGAAAAGGGATTTCAAGATCTTGCTCTAAAAAAACTGGCCACGCAAAATTGGGTAACTCGAAGTAAAGTTTTTTAATGTAGCAAATAATTGTTGGAAAAAGCCAAGAAGCCATTGTTTAATCTGCAAATCGATATTGATCCCTAGATAATGAAAACAAAACGATGTGACTCTGTCTTCAAGCAAGAGTTGCTGCTTGTTTAGAAGGGGGAGGCGGTTCTGAGTTTTGTTTTACGGCGCATGGAATAAAAGGAGACGGAATGTCCTAGCGAATGAGTCTCTTGAATGTCGTGCCAGGCCCTTTCAGGCCCTGATAAACTATTTTTTAAGCAGCTGAAGTTGGAGCGGAGTCATTTTGTTCTCTCCAGTTCTGTCCTTTTCGAGGTGGAACAAAGTGAACCCTGCCAGATGTTTGCAGAACCGCCTCTGAGGAGCTGCTTTTTCCATCTTGGTTATTGGACCGTTTGCAAAACCAATTTCTTTTCAAAACTTTCTTTCTGAACGACTTCAGGTTTGTATTAAACTTGCAGGAATTCCAAATATCTCAGAATTGTGTCGCGCTTTCAATTGATGTAACTGATTATCTTGCCAATAATAGTGACTGTTTGGCTACATCAATGGTAAATTGTATGACTGCGATTTATAATCTGTTCTGCCTATAATATATATACATCTAATCTGGCTTTGGTTTTATTTAGTAAGCCATCAATTTTCTTGTAAATAACCCCAAATCTCCTAAGATTAGTTGTTTAGTGCTTGTTATTGCTTATTAGAAGATGAGCCCCACCAAACCCCTGCGTGTCCCAGCTTTAAGCTGTGTTTTCCCTCTTTCATCATATAAAAATGGTGACATCTCATGTTTTTGCACACTTCTTAGCCAACAGTCTGTCCTCGCCTGGCTGGTAAATGCAGAATAATGGCTTCTGCTTTAGTTGTTGAAGCTTCTCCTGCACTGCGCAGTTTGCCTTGGTGTTATTCATACCCTGTACAGGTCACCAATATACAGAATCAGCAATGATTATGCCAAGAGTGGCTTAACGAATCACATGGAATACCGTCTTATATGTGACGTTTGAGTTGTGGTGATTTGTTTTTTTAAATTTAGTGGTCTCATTAAGTTATTTTCCCATCTCCTGAGCCGCTGACCTGGGGTACCCAGCGTGTGCGTGTTCAGAAGCCGGGTTTCCTAGCGGAGATGTGCTGGGAAAGCCAGACGTGAGCTGGGTTGATGGTGAGGACGGGACAAAGACAGGACGGTGGTCCCAGAAATCTCTGAGCACCTTTGGAGAGTTTTGCTGATGTCCTGAGTTACCATCCTGGTGACCTGGGGGACTTCACTGCAGGGCAGACACTGCCTTGTGGCACTTGTTACCGCATTCCAGGCCATGGTGGCATCGCGATGCTGCCATATTTCCATGGGTAAAGGCTGCCAGTTGGGCTCCCTTTGGCATCAATGGTGCAAGTCTGGGGTGCGGCGTAGACAAGGATGTACATGAAACAGAGAGGTTCAGCTTGTTCCTGCATTGGAAATCAGGCAGGAACTGTTGGTGGCCCCTCTCCCTCTCCCTCTCCCTCTCCCTCTCCCTCTCCCTCTCCCTCTCCCTCTCCCTCTCCCTCTCCCTCTCCCTCTCCCTCTCCCTCTCCCTCTCCCTCTCCCTCTCCCTCTCCCTCTCCCTCTCCCTCTCCCTCTCCCTCTCCCTCTCCCTCTCCCTCTCCCTCTCCCTCTCCCTCTCCCTCTCCCTCTCCCTCTCCCTCTCCCTCTCCCTCTCCCTCTCCCTCTCCCTCTCCCTCTCCCTCTCCCTCTCCCTCTCCCTCTCCCTCTCCCTCTCCCTCTCCCTCTCCCTCTCCCTCTCCCTCTCCCTCTCCCTCTCCCTCTCCCTCTCCCTCTCCCTCTCCCTCTCCCTCTCCCTCTCCCTCTCCCTCTCCCTCTCCCTCTCCGCACCACCCTGTGCTGTCTGCGCTTCCTTTCTCATCCCCACCCCTGAACTGGTTTCTCCCAACCGTGCTGCTTTTGGCCTTGAACCCCAACCTCCCCTGTTGCTTCAGAATGGAAAGGACAAGGCTGGGTTGAACTGCACACCCTCCCTGTCCTCTCCGTGGTGTTCAGAACAAGCCCCTCTCGGATTAGCGGCCGCTCGTTTTGCCCTCCCCTCTGCAGAAGCTTCTTGCCTTTTTGATATTCATTCGCAGGCTTCCAGCTCCTTTCTGACCAGCCCCTGTTTACTTTGCAGAACACAACGTTGTCATGGCAACAGGTTACTTTTCAAAGGGAACATCTTGTCATTATATTTAATCCACTGCAGCTGAAGAGGACTGAAATATTAAGTTGTTGTTGCTATGGATACTGCTTTGTTACATCAGTTTCTTTTGTGTCAGATTTCATATCCAGTGTTGGGTCCTCTTTTCTCTTTCCCATAGAATAAACACAGAGTGCCGTTCCATTATTATTGTAATTGCTCTCCACCAGTGTAATTTAGCTTAAAATCTACAGTGCATTTCAGTTTCCATAGCAAGAATTTTCTTTCCATTTGCAAACCCATTCCTGGCGATGTGGAAACAGTCAAAATTATTTAACAGCTTGTATGCCCTTGCGGAGTGAGCGGCGTTGTGCCCTTTAAAAAGAATAAAGCCAAGATGTAGTGCAGAATGGAAGAGCTGCCTGCACAGCAGCTTCGCTCAGTCCAGCCCTTACCTTTTGGGCAGGGGAGGGAGCACTTTGGGGTGCGAGTATAATCAGGAGAAGGTAAATAAGTGCTGAAAAGGCACACAAATATTCCTCTGAACACTTCATTTCCCTGCAAGGAATCACGGCTGGGTAACCACATGGAGTTTCCCCAGCTCATGAACAGTGAGGAGCACAAGTCCCATCCAAAACTTTGCTTTTCTTTGTGCAATTCCAGGATGCTCCAGCATCCCGTGGTCAGTCTTGATTCTTAAATGCTTTTTTTATGGTGTATCCAATAACCTTTTTGAGTGATATTTGATGATTTGGGCTGTCCATTGTTAGTTTAGCTCAGGGCCAGCAGTTTACGGTTGTGATTTTAATTTAACTGTTTCTCAATCATTGCTGATGGGCGAGTGAGGAATCCACAGGGCAGCAGCTTCCTCAGGAAATGCTGTAGTTATTCCTGTAGTTCTTTTTCAGACTGTAGCTGTGTTCAGTATCCCAAATACCGATGCTGAGGCACAAATGCCTTTCTGGGCTGCAGTGATGTGGCTCTGGAAGAGCTGGGTGGGTGAGATTAGAGCAGAGCTCCCATGGATTCAGCTGCAGCCCTTGAGAAATGAGTGTTTCCAGTAATTAGTCCTGTGTGCCTTCTTGTTGTGATGTCCTTGGTAAAGGAAAGTGTGGAAAGGCACTCTTCAGTGCTAGCTTTATTTACTCTGTTAGTCTGCTCAAAATTTAGGAAGGAGAATAAATCCTGTCGTGTGAGATGTGTTGGTCTGGTTTATACTTGCGTACCTGTCACTTCTGTTGTCACCAGGGTCGTTCTGCTGCTACGTGATGAAGTGGTTTTTGCTTTTGCTGTATAATGCGATGTTTCAGTGACTGCAGCCAATGGTGTGAGCAGCACGGGGCCCTTCAGGGTATGATGATCACTACGTGCAGGACAGTTCAGTTGGAACTTGCAGCTTTTTGTATAAATATATGTTCAAGTAGTGGAAAAACATAAGGGCCAAGTGCATTGCACAGAAGGAAAGCCCATTTTGGATGAATTGAATGACATTCACTTCTACAAGCGTTACAGGGTGTTTTTATTGCTCTTTAGGTTTTCCATGTGTCCGTGCCGTGCTGCCTGATGTGATCTTAGCAAATGAATTAACAGCAGCAATAATAGCTTAACTTCTCAAACCAGGAGCCAGAGAATTTTGCGTGCGAGATCCGCAGCGACTTGAATGGTTTTCCATGGAATCTGCTGGGAAAAGAGGCATTAGTTTGGCCAGCTCTGGCAATGTAACGCTCTGCTCTTCAAAGATTAATACCCTGAATATTTTTATTTAAGATATTTTCTCTTTCAAAATGAAAATGACCACAAAGAGGTGTTTTTTTTTTCCCCTATTAGGAGGCTAAACAGTACCCAAGGTGAGATCAGAGTTGGACCCAGCCATCAGGTAAGGGATTTTGTTCCTGTTTTGATACCCATGGTGTGCTTTTGCCACCTGATCTGTTCAGAAGACACTTAATTAAAACTCTGTGCATTCAAATACAATTAGTTTTCTCGATTCATCATGAGTTCTTTAGAATTCCTTAACTCAGTCAGTGAGATTTTTCTGTGTCGAATGTTGATATGTGAATGATTTTTATTAGAATAATCGCTATTGGGTTAGTGCCAGAATAACGTTGAAGGAATCCGGGTAACTACTGGAAATGAAGGAGACAATCTCAGCTCTTGTTGGGCACATTCTAGAGGTAAAATGAGTGGATGCTCAGCGGGCTTTTACCAAACAGTGTCTTTAATAACCTGGAAAAATCTGGTGTTTTCCAGTTATATTGAAGGTAGATATTTTAATTTTAATTTGCGTGGTAAAGTTGTCAAGTTGCTAGTGCGTTGCCTATAACAAAGTCCTTTTTTGAGCGAAGCGGAATTCTATTAGAAGCGATGGGAAAAACGCTTTTCCTAGAACAACATCGCAAAACCAGTGGGATGGGGAAACTCAACCCAACACAGGTTTCTGTCCTGCTTCTTGTTCACTAAGTGTGCAAGTACACGTCTATGGAACCTGGGGGACATTGTGAAGGATGTTTTGCATTTAGAGGGAAAACAAAGTCCTTGGCAATTAAACACGTAGTGTTCTTCTCACCAGCCATAGTAAGAGTGCTGTAAATGATGCCTTCCAAACAACTTTCATCTCCAATTGTCATTTAATGTATTAGTCACTTGTGCTGGAGGGTATCATTTCCAGATGCATTTATGGATGGAAAAAAAGGTAGGAAGAAGGTGCATTGATTTAGAGTAGTGCGAATTTTTGCTTAATATTTGAAACTTCTGTTGTTCTTTCATTCATTCATTCGCTAACACCTGTATTTCTGACAGATGTCACTGCTGAGAGGTTATAGTCTCATCCTGTTAATTAGTATGAATGCGTATTGCAGGCCGTGGCAGGAATTCAGATTGAAGGTATTTGCCGTTTTCAGTTCTCTAGTCCAATTCGTTTTGTGGAAAGGGTAAAAGCAGCTTCCTCTGACCGCTGGGCTTTGTTAATGCTGGAGGACTGTTGGCTTGTGGTCTGGTTCGTTGTTATATTTAGTGCACAGGCACCTCAAACTGCTGCTGTATCACGGTAGCAAGTGGAGATACAAGAGAAATGTGTTATAGAATTGCAGTTTTTCCCAAAATTCCCATGCACGTGAAGGGGAGAGCAGGGCTCTGCTCAACCTTCTCTATTGGAAACTTCTGTCTCACAAATTAATGACCAGAGGTGTTGAAGAGGAAGTTGCTCTTAGGAGTAACTCTGGTAATTAAGCATGTTCCTAGGGTACATGAGGACAAATATTAATTAGTGAAAGCACTGTGGTTGCCGGAACGCACAGAAATCATTGAAATCTCATCTCGGCACAATGCTTGCTCGTTCTTTTCCAGAAGAGACATTCAATGACATCCCCATTTTCCCAGGGAAGAAGTAAAATAAAGTACAGATTAAAGAGCAGAACATGAAAGGCATCTGAACCTGTGACTTGTAATTACTGCTTATGTATAAATGTTGCCTCTCAAATATGTTTAGCGTAAGTATAGGAGGTAATTATAGGGCTTAAAAGCTGGTTCTGAAGAGGCTCTCAGCTATCTCATCCCATGGCAGTCTGACTGAAGATGCTAATTGGGTCTGGATGCAGCGCGATACTCGTGCAGCGGCAGAGTTCATTTCGCTGGGCGATCGCGCTTTCAGGAGATTCCTTTGTTTCCATTTAGAGTTTTAAGGGTTTGCTGAGCACTTAATTTTAAACTTAGCGTCAAATGTGTAGGGTTTTCTGCTCATTTGAAGTGGTACCCGTATGGTCGCCACGCTCTTGCTTTGTTTCGTATGGGTGTGTTTTAGCCTGGCAAGGCCCGGTTGCAGCAGCAGCTTTTAGAGAAACAAAAACTGGCCCTCTGAGGGTAAATTGTCCAACAGTGTTTGACTTCTCTGTAACCAAGGACCACATATTCAGTACAGGATGGCTGGTTTTCGAGCTGTGGTGTTTCTGCAGGCATTTTTTGCACTTGGTTTTTATACAGGAGGGCTCCACTGGTGGTGGAGCGAGAGGTGGTGTTAGCCCCACGTCATTGTCACAAAGCGAGCGGCCCCTCTGAAGGAAGGAATGCTGGGTAAAGTGATAAATTGGGGCTCGATGACCCAGTTTCCTCAGACTTCTGAAACTTGGATCAAATAGCTTCACCACCTGGTGGCTGAATATCTTCCATCTATGAGATCACATTATTCCAGAGAATTTATGACATTTGCTATGAGTAACACGCGTCCTCCTAACATCGTTACCAACTCTAATGTCTGTCTGAAAGATATATATGGTTTTTTTTCCCTAGGCTAAGCTCCCTGATCTGCAGCCGTTTCCTTCCCCAGACGGTGACACGGTGACACAGCATGAGGAACTCGTGTGGATGCCAGGAGTCAATGACTGTGACTTGCTCATGTACCTTAGGGCAGCCAGGTAATCCCAGCCCCGATACTCCCGGTGCCTTGAAAGCCGTGGTGGAAACGTGTGCTGCCGTGTACGCTGTGATCGCTCCTCTGGCCTGTTCTGATGTAGCGTGGGTGTCAACTAGATAACCTGGAGTGGTTAGTTCGAGACCAGAATGCTCTGATTTTACGTTGGACCAGCGCACAATCTTTCCATTCGCTGTGGCTTTTGCATTTAAAACGCAAAGCCAGCAGTGTGTTAGTTTGCTTTTCAGTTTCATACAGATCTCTGGTATACCCGGTGGGTTAATCGGATGCGCTGGTGGGCCTCAGTAATTCAGAGTGTGAGTAAATGACTTGTGCTTTGCAAGGATTCAGAGATGCAGAGAATCTGCACTTTTAAGTCATTTTTCTAACAAGATGGATCTAAGATGACAACAACAGGTTTGCTGAGAGTGTCCTTGTGTCTGGAGGTTCTATCTGCCATAATCCTGATGAGGCTTTGCTGCTGTTGCAGTGGAGATTTTGAGTTGATGAAATCCACGTAGACTGGATTTTAATTTTGAATTAATTACCGCATGTACTGCGGTGACTCAGGTTTGCGTAACACAGAGCAGTGTTTGTGCTGCCCCATTTTACTCATTTCCACAGTATTGCAAGGCCCTGAAATTTGTGATTTAAGGTGTAAATAGACTATTTGTGTACTGCATGATGTGTGCACCAAATGGCAGCTGAGGAATTTCAACTCTTCTCCCCTCAATCTCTAAAGGAGCATGGCAGCTTTTGCAGGCATGTGCGATGGGGGGTCCACAGAAGACGGTTGCGTTGCAGCCTCCCGTGACGACACTACGCTTAACGCGCTCAATACAGTAAGTATATAGAGCTACTGTATGAATGAACAGTTATTCCACTGATTTCTGAACTACTTAAAACATATAGCGCATGAAATATTTGGCAGGTAAAATTGATTTGGGGATCACGATATGAGCATGATAGTAGCCTAGGATATCGTAACTTGCGTTCATACAGCAACTCGTTTTCAAAAACCCAACCTATGGAATGTCAGTGATGAACTCGTGGGTGGTTTAAGATGACAGCGTTCTGCTTGACCCATTGTTCTGATTCAAGAGTCAGTGTGAGCATCAGTAATCAAACAGCAAACCCTAGGAGAGACACTGGGAATGCCAGCGTGCAAACTCAGCCTCTAAGGGAGAATCTCAGAGCTTTTCCACATTTGGGTATTTTTGCTGGGAAAATCAGAGCCAGCAGCTCTGTCCTCGTATGGTAAGAAGACACATTCCCCACTTCAGCCTGCCGACTGCTGCGTGGCAGAAAGACAAAACAACCCTATGCTAATATTGTATAAATCTCTCTTTACTAATAGCATTGTTCTGACTTCTCATAACGCGCTCACATGGGAACATGTCATTATGAGTGACAAACATGACAACGTAATATCAGTTTAAGGAAATTCAGTTCTAACTAAGATGTCACCCAGACAAATTACTCCCTGTTTTAACTTGCCCTTAGACCAGATTTTCCTGTTCATTAACTACAGACAAGGTTGAAAGCATAGAGAATTATTTAAATATATGTTAGCATTTCTTATTATTACTAGTTTTCGTTTTGGATGAGTCTTAATTAACAGGCACTCTGATGGTTCAAATGAGGCAGCGCAGCACTGCAGGGGCATCGCTCCCTGCCTGGGCACGTTGGGAATGGAGCCACTTCTAGTGCAGAAGACAATTTTGCCACATTTTATTCATCCTTATCCTTGCTCTTAGGGGAAAACCTTCAGTACTCTGCTTGTTGGATGAGTCAGGAAATTTTTCTATAGAAACTGTTGCAACGGACAGGTAAAAAGGGCCAAATTGACTGCCATGAGTACTACTTATACATTTTGGGGTGTATTGCAGCTGGATTTTGAGCCGTTGGGCAGATCCCCAGCACTACCAGTGTGTGACAAGGGGATCTAACACAAGCATCCTGCTTTTTCATCTCCATCGTTAGCATCTTCCATCACTTTGTAGCAATTAGAGTTATGTAGAAGCTTAAAATAAGTTAGAACTGGGGGGAAGAAATTGAAGTTGCCTCCCCCCCTCTTTTTTTTTAATGAGGGGACTGATTTCTCTATTTTCAAGCTATCAAATACCACAAATCAGATATTAAAAAACCACAAACTAGTAGTAATTTTCTTTAGAAATACCGTACCGGTTTGTCACCTTCTGGCTTTAGTCTGAGGTTCTGTTGGAGGCCGAGCTGTGTCAGCCGGATCACAACGTGGGTTCACTATAGCAGAACAAGCTTGTTGGGCAGAGTCTTCTTGTTGGGTGGTTGAGGTTCTGGGTCGGTTCAAGGTGCCGTTGTCCTCAGGCACCAGAGGGAGCTCAACAAAGTAGTTTTGATGTGAGAGGTCAGGGAATGGTTGAGTGTGTTGCAGCAGGTGGGAAGAGGTAGAATTTCAAAGAGGACGGGGGCAGGAAATTCCTGGAATTAAAGAGCATTTGGGGCTGGTGTCTCGTTGAGTATGACTGATAAAAATCAAATCTTGCCATTCTGGAGGATAAGCTCTTTAAAGAGCGCTGCAGGTTTGAAAAGAGATGTTACTATCGCACCTAATGAGATATAGAATCATAGAATCATTTTGGTTGGAAAAGACCTTTAAGATTGAGTCGCACCGTTAATAGATTTGCTATGGAGCGTATTCCATTTGATGGCAGGGCAGGATGTGCGCAGCTGTAGAGTATCTGCATCAAGCTGAAATTTGTCAGCTCCGCTACTGAAAAAAGTGACCTGAATTACTCTTTGTATTAAATTAGGTGCTTGGATTAGAATAATGATACCAAAAGACCTAGCTACTCGAGCTATGCAGCAATAAGTCTCATTCAGCTTTGTTTTCCTTCTCTGTTTTCTACCTTCTCAAACACGCTGGTTTTATAGAGCTCCAGGGTATCTCCAGCATTGTCTCCTTCAGCGAGAGCAGTAAATCCCTCATTAATAATTACAATTTTCTTAAGCCTGCATAGATTACAATAACTGGTGCTTAAATAGGGATGATATGTAAGTAGGGTTGGTGTGGTACCAAGCAAATACCATCTCCCTTGACTCTTCCACCATAGCATCTTGCTTGGCTGTGACAAATTTCCTTTGACTCATCTGTATTACCTGAACCTTAAGATGCTCTTGCACTACTGGCTGGGTTTTCCTTGCGTTTGGGAGGTCAGGCCGTAGATCTTTGTGCCCCACGTGGGATGTGACTTGCCCATGACCACTGGTCATCCGGGGAAGAACCAGCACCGAAACCTGGAGAACTCCTGAATTCCAGGATGCTCCTGCATCCCCACAACCCCTTCTGTCCTGCTGGCTTCTCAAAGGAGTTCAGTGCTACTTCATTGCTGTGAGAAAAAGACTCTGGGATCTAACAGTATTCTTAATGGGCTGCAATTATTTAATATTGGAGTCTGAATGCAGCCGGACTCAGACGGGCTTTTCAGCGGAGATCGTAATGACTGTAATTGCGAAAAGATGCCTTGGCGGAGTGGAAGCTGCCAGATGCAATGCCATCCTGATCTAAAAAGGTCACAGTAAAAGGGACATTTAAATTAAGTTATAAATTACAATTGAAGAACAATATTTTGATGAGGAAGAGCAGAGATGTCAGAGCTGCGAGATGTAATTCATGGCTCCATTACGGGCAGGGGTGCCTGACAGCTGAGCCGTGCCAAGAGGAGGATTTATTTGCAGCATCACGCAGACAGAAAATGGCAGCGCTGGGAGAAGCTGGAGCAGAAACTTGAAACCTTGTGGCAACCTGCAGGCTTTATGGTAATAAGGCTTTGCCTGTGATCCAGCCTGCTTTAATGACTCTTGTAACAGAAACGAGGTTTTGGGGCACGTGCATAATCAGAGTTTTTCTGTAATCTAAAATCCTGCCTGGTGATGCAGGCGTTGCTGTATTTTCTGTTTTGAAGTGTAAGGACATTTGTGTCAATTCCTTCTGGTGCAGTTGCACACGTACATCACGTCACAGCGGTTCAGCGTTTACACGGCTAAAAGTGGCCGTTCTGTAGGTGGCAGGGTGGTCATCAGTGTTTGTACCTTGGAAAGCTCAACCCCAAGTTAACAAAACCATAGACAATCCCAATAAATGACCGAAAGTAATGAGCGGAGAATGAAACAGAGTGAAACAAGTAAATTCAACTCTGGCACTTCATTTGGCTTTTTGTTCCATTATCCTATTCCTGGCACTTAAAAAAGCCTTTTTTTTCCCTACTTGCTAAAGGTAACATTTTTCAGGATCCTTTAAACCTCTATCAGTTTCTCTTGTTTTCACATCGGTGCCTTTTCTGTTGTATGAGGATTCTCTTTCATGTCTGTGCTTATGAGTTTTGTGATGGTTATAATCACTTTGTCAAAGTTAACGCTCGTGTTTTCTGTTGTTAATTTGGGACAACTCTGCCCTGTAAACTCTCCTGTGTTTCATTACCAGCGTCGCCGCCTGTCAGCCCAGCCCGTTCTTCCTGGGCTTGTCAGGTTGTTTTGCAGATTGAAGCGCTTGGGCAATGGGGCTGCCAGGGGAAACACGTGTTGTCCTTGAGGCAAAATAAAGATGCCCTCCAAGTTACAAAGAGGCTTTGGCATTGCCACGTGTTTTGGGAGGGAGCAAAGAGGGTAAAGAAACAGAGGCCCTGTTCTCTCCAGCGCTGTCGGATTTCCTAAGTGAAAAGTCTTTCGGGTAGTGGCACGCACAGAAAAGAGCATTTGCAAGGTGAGCTGGCAAAACAAACAATCCTCCTTTCTTCACGATGGATCTGCTCCCGGTGCTGGAGCGCGAACAAGGAGGAAAATCAGTGTGTGCTCAGTAGAAAAGACAACGTCTTATTTTCGTGGCTTTAAGTAGGCACCGCATACCACAGGAGTCTTAAAGGAACGAGTTAAAGAGAAGTTTAGTGGTGGCTCTGAGCGCTACTCCCATCGTTTAACCTGCGGCTCGTGTAAGATGGACCGAGATCGTTGTTCCACTTGCACGGAGGTGCAGTCGGAGCTGATTCCAAGGTGGATTCACCGGCTGTTGTTCTGTTGTGTATCAGGAAATCTCACCCGGGTTTGATCGGTGGTACATGCGGTTACTGCTGTTGCATCGGCCACTTCCCTGTAGGTGCCGTGCAGGAAGCTGAAAAAGAATAGAAAACCACTCTGGCTTAGTTTTCTTTCTTGTTCCCGTTATGTTAGCCAAGGGCTTGTGTCACTGCAGTAACACCCTGCAGGCTGTTGTTATTTTAGTTGTTGGTAAGCAAAAACAAACACGTTTGGGCCACCCATTAAGGGAATGTTACTGTTTGTTCTAAAAACTTGATACTAAGAGTAACAAAGCACAGAATCCCAGAATGTCAGGGGTTGAAGGGACCTGGAAAGCTCATCCAGTGCAATGCCCCCATGGAGCAGGAACACCCAGCTGAGGTTCCACAGGAAGGGGTCCAGGCGGGTTTGAATGTCTGCAGAGAAGGAGACTCCACAGCCTCCCTGGGCAGCCTGGGCCAGGCTCTGCCACCCTCACCAGGAAGAAGTTTCTTCTCGTATTTAAGTGGAACCTTTTGTGTTCCAGTTTGAACCCATTACCCCTTGTCCTGTCACTGGTTGTCACCGAGAAGAGCCTGGCTCCATCCTCCTGACATTCACCCTTTAGATATCTGTAAACATCAATGAGGTCACCCCTCAGTCTCCTCTTCTCCAGCTCCAGAGCCCCAGCTCCCTCAGCCTTTCCTCACACGGGAGATGCTCCACTCCCTTCAGCATCTTGGTGGCTGCGCTGGACTCTCTCCAGCAGTTCCCTGTCCTTCTGGAACTGAGGGGCCACAACTGGACACAATATTCCAGGTGTGGTCTCCCCAGGGCAGAGCAGAGGGGCAGGAGAACCTCTCTGACCTACTGACCACCCCCTTCTAACCCACCCCAGGTACCATTGGCCTTCTTGGCCACAAGGGCCCAGTGCTGGCTCATGGTCACCCTGCTGTCCCCAGGACCCCCAGGTCCCTTTCCCCTGTGCTGCTCTCTTATAGGTCATTCCCCAACTTGCACTGGGACCTGGGCAGTTAACATCTCATCGCTGTTTAGTAATTGTATCTTGGTCCTTGTTCAGTTCATCATTCTTGGGAAAAGTCCATGAGTTACAGAACTCACTGCAGTGTTTTCTGAGGTCTGGCAGCACAGATGCTTCTGGAGGGTGGGATGCGGATGGCTCAGGATAAAATCCGGATAGGAAGGAAAAGCAGGAGATAATCAATGTACAGAATCATTTTTTGGTTGTCCCTGTCATAAAGAAACTTTTGAGGGACCGTAAACTTCTTTCCACTAATCAATAGCTTGGAAGCTTTGGTTTTCTTAGCACCTTGTTTAGAAAAATTGCCTTTGTCTGTGTAGAGAAGTTCATATGCAAATCCTTCTCCCTTTTGAGTGTAGGAAGATAATGCGGTTTTTGTCAGCCAGGCAATATTTCTTGTTCTTTTAGATCATTTTCAGAAGACATAGAGCAGGCTCCTGACTCCCCTTCAGTTCTTGAAACCCCGCTGTACTTTGAAGACAGGACAGGCTGTAAATCTACAGCGCGCTAAACGCTTTCTGTGCGGCGTTAAGAGCTCGATGTTCTCATGGGTTCATCGGGGGATGTTTTTCTTTCAGTGTGGTTGTTTTTCTGCCTCACCCTGATTTAAATGTCTGTCTATTTCAGACAGCTTTTGATCATATAGATACCGAATTTCTGGTGGAAAATAAGGTGCGCTGTAGGCTGTGACCAGCTCGAACTGTCACGTCAGCTTTGGCGTCCCCGGTTGCTTTTGTGTGCTCCCGTAGATATCTGTAGAGGTTTTGTTTCTTCTCCATAATTGTTCTCCAACAACACGGTGATCTTTGCAGTGCAATAGGAGTTTTCTGGATGGGTAAACTTGGCATCCCATGGCCTGCAATCCCTCCTGTGCGTTAGTTTTTCTAGTTGGTGTCACTCATCTAAACAAAATACGCTGCATAAAATGCAGCTCCTTATGAAATATATTTTGTTGGAGCTTTTTAAAATTTCCCCTTTTTAATTTCTAATGTGATAAGCGTTTTTATAAGGTTAACCAAAAAATCTCCAGTGCTTTATGGACAGACACATTATCTGCGAGAAGCTCAGGAAGGCGGTGGAAAATACGCTTGTTTTAATGCTGTTTCTTTTACTAATCATACCCCAGTTGCCCTTCAGGTTGTTTAAATTTCACTCCATATATCAACAGGATAAATAATTAGGCATAGAGTGTCTCATGTGGCTTCCTTTAGTGGTTTTTCTCCAATATCAGATCACTGCTAATTCCATTGAATGATCTATTTGTCTTGTTTTTCAGCTACATGAAAGTAACTATGATGCTGGAAAAGCCCTGCAGCGCTTGGTGAAGAAACCTGTGCCAAAGCTGATTGAGAAGTGTTGGACTGAAGATGAAGTGGTAGGAAATGAATTATTCCCTTGAGCCCTACAGTTCATCTTGTTTCTCTTGCTCTTTTTTATTCTATTTATTTTTTTAAGAGGTTGTCTTTATGGAGAAGAGGGGCAAATAATTGCAATGCAATTGCCGCAATTGCAATGCAGCAAATCCTTGCTGCGCAGGATGAATGTTTGCAGAATTGTGAGTTTGCGGGCCCTTGTTGGATATACAGAACCTGATTAGACCGGGGAAAATACCCTTCTAATAGCAGAATAAGCGAGGAGAAGATCAAGTGACGGCTTTTGAGAGGATGCTGTAGGGCAAATTAATGGCAAAAAAACAGATGGAAAACTTCTAGACTCCAAATTTCCCTTTTGTTTTCACCTCCAGGAAGGCTTGGCCGCAGGCGTTAACTGGGGTAGGACAAGAGGTAAAAGGCAATAAAGTGTTGTCTGTGGTTTTTTCCTACTGGTATTGGAGGTTTGTGGTGTCAGCTCGAGGTGGTTAATGGGAGCTTGGATATCAGCATTGCTCATAAACAGAGCTTAAGTCCCTTCTTCCCCTCATATGGAATATTAGGAAGTGTTTAGTGCTGTAGTTCTTGCTGGATGAATCTTTGACAAAGAGCAGACCAAAACCAGCTTATCTGAAAGCCGGGATTTAACCACATACAAATGGTCCGGCTGCACAGCTGGGCTGGAAACAGACTGTGCGTCCTGGCCACGGCTCCCACGGTGATGTATGGAGGTGGTGGATTTGAGCCCCCCATGGACGTTCAGCGCGGTTGTGTCCTCACGGCCGCGCTCCCGGGGTTGCTGGGTTGGTCAGACCTTGCGCTGCAGGGGTTGAGCGCACACGTGCTCAACTGTATTTAAAATAAAGGTGAAACCCGTGCGTTTTCACTTGGGTTACATTATATTGCATGCTGGTGTTAATTGCGCTTAACAGAAAAGATTAATGTGAAATGTAACCTATAAGGAGACAGTACGTCTTTAGCGAGCCAGCTAGGAGTGTGTAGCTTTCTGGAAATGGCAAAACATTCTGCTTTGTAGCTCAATAATCAGGCTGCAGTGTGCACTAAAATAGCAAATCAGATGATTGGAAGTTGGTTATCATAAAATATTTATCACAGAACTTCAGACTCGCTTATAGTTTTTACCTTTGGCTGCTGGAAAAGCTTCTCTGGTACGTACTGTACTGTACTGGAGTAAACCAGGTAGTAATTGAACTTGTGTGTACTTACCAGGTATATAAATGAAGAAAATGTGTTACAGCGCAAGGCAGCATTGCTCACGGAGAAATGGCACGAGAGAAGATCTTGCTTTTTTTAAATGAAGTCTTGAAGCTCGTTAGTTGATCAAGTATGGAAGGAAGTGAATGAAAATAAACATTTTGTGGCTTTGTTAAGCTACTTAATGGCATTGGTGCAATAAAATAGCACCAATTAATGATGGGGGGGAAACTTTCATGGTCTTTTACAATTTTTAATTATTTAGATAGTGTCTGGGGAGACTTTTTTTAAAACTCTTGGTTATCAGAAAGCCTTTCAGGGAGTTATCCCCATGAATCCTGTGTGCTTACCCTCTCCTTATGCAAACCCTTTACAAGAGCCAGACTGGGGCTGGGCCGGGCCATCTAAGCCCGGATTAGAACAGACTGATTCCACAACCCAACAAAGACCCTTTGTGCTGAGGAGCTGCCCGGAGCCGTGGAGTGAAACAGCATCATGTGCCAGCACCCACAGCGAAGGACAGGATGAGTAAAAAAGCCTTAGAACGCACTTTCCTGATAAATTTTACAGTTATCTTGTCACCAAAGGGAGTTTTGTTTAGGGAACAGGCTGTCGGAACGGACACTTCCAGCGCTGTGCCTGTGTTCGGTAGGTTTGTGATCGTATTGTTTTAACCTCTGTTTTGTCTGCGTGCGCTCTTTCCCACGTTCAAGGGTGAATCGTACGGCGCCAACACCTCTTTTTCGGTGTAGATTTAGTTCCCGTCTCCCTGTTTTCCCATCAGAAGCGTTATGCTGTGAAGGCCGTGGCGGCTGCAGCTCGGGGTGTCTGACGAGTTCATGTTAAAGTTATTGAAAAGCGCAACATGACTCCAAAAGTGCAGACTGCGAGTACAGAGTAATGATCGCTGACTCCATAAATCATTGTCAGTGTCAGCTCGTTTTATCAGATTTGTTCTTGTTCTGTTCCATCCAAGTTTCCAGAAACACTTGGCAGCCCTCCAGCCTCGGCAGAGCCAGAGAGCAAACTCTGCTCTTATTTATAGAGCGCTAAGCTCCACCTGCACAACCTCATCGCGTGTTTGGCCCCGGCGGTTTGGAGACAACTCCAGATTAAAGCAGCTCTACTGCGCTTCTGAGCGTTTCTGCTTGGGGAAGTTTCCTTAATCATCGGCTCCGTGTAACTGAGCAGAACGTTCTGCGTGATGTACAGGGTGCTGGAGCCGCATAGGAACCGCAGAGCAACGTATCTTTCAGAAAACACTCATTTGTCAAACCCCAAGTCTGGCCAAAACAATTACATTTTGTTGAGAATGTTGCGTTTCTCCCCCCGTCTGATGACGGGAAGTGCCACGCAGCAGGAGCCTCTAGTGATGTGGTCCAAACCATCCTGTTAGTGCTGGACTTAGAATTAGTCTGTTCTTGCATCCTAGCAAGTATCTGCTTAATTTTTACGACTTGAGTAAATAAGCAGATGCCAGGTACAAAGCTCTGGTTCATTAACCTCCTTACCTGAGAAAGTGAGAGCTGCTTCGCACTGCTCAGAACTGATTAAAATAAAGGATGGAAGTTACGTTATCTTTACTCCCGATGATATGGTTGCAGAGGGTTAGATCAAATTAAACAGAGGATAAAATTTGCCAGTGATTGAATTAAATGGAAGGCTCTGTAAATACCAAGACAGAGGTTTGTTGTCTCGCTTGTGTTTTGAAACCTATGGCTATTTTTAAGCCTTTTTTACTCCAGTATGTAAATTCAGAGGCGCGCTGTGAAAACGCTGCCTAACAAAAGGGACTGAAGGAACCTCTGTGCTCTGCGTCCGCCCGCAGCTCGGTCAGCAGCTGTTTCCTGTTTATAGAGGTTGTGCTACACCTGACAACATGGGTTTCCAGCCCAGATTTGGTGAGGAGGGGGGTGGTTTCTCTTGTAATGCTCACTAATTCACTTCTGTGGAGGAATTTGAGCAAGGTCCATGTTCCTGGGAAGGGGGGACTGATTTAGCCATGGGTTTAGCGTGTGTTTCATGAGAGATCTTTTGCGAACGTGAGATTGCAGCGTAACCACTTTTCTCCTTTCATTTTCTTGAGCTGTCTTTTCCTTTTGCTCTACAACGCCTGTGTTGTCACCCTGTGCCCAACAGTACGTTGTAGTACAGGCAGGTTTTAGTTTGTATTTGTCTTATTTCAATGCACTGAGGAAACAAAGAGGCTTCACTCAAACCCAGCAAGGGAGGGTCGGAGGGAAAGAGCAGCGAGCTCTATTCTGCATCTCATGGGCACCTCTAAAACATCTCTGAATCTTGGATGGAGTGCAGGCGTTTTTCATGCAAGCAATCAGCAATCTTTAAAAAGAATGGAATGGCACTGGTCCATTCTTCTCCAGTTTGAAAGATTTCAAAACCGACATAGAAATGGGGAGTTTGTCTATGGGGAGCAAGTACAACGAACCTGAAACCGAGTCCCTGTGTTTGCACCCCAGTGCTTGCCCTGACGGTCACGCTGCTTCACCTTCAAGAGACTCCCAATCTGGAGCCGTGACCATTAGCTGTTTCAGTGTAGGTTAAATTGAACACCCATATTTCCTGGCGTGGTTTCAGTGAAAATATTTCACAAGAAAAACTGTCCCTACAGAATCTCTCGCCATTCTGGGACAGAATCTTCACTGCAAAATGGCTTTTCGACTTTGTGATGTTCAGTACATCCTGACCCTGCGCTTGCTCCGCATCCAAAAATGAGCCCTCTTCCATTTCAGATAAATACCCTATCAAATGCTGTCATTTACTAAGGATACAATGTTCATTTAAGTTCTGTTAATTTAATGAGATGGTTCTCAATTCCAGCGTTCCTCGTGTGTTGGAGATGCTGAAGGCACTGGACTGGTTCTGACAGTCCTGCTGATCTGATCTCACACTTTTGTCTCTTTATTCAAACTGTGCCTTTTTCTGCCTTTCTATCAAAAGCACTAAAAAAATCAATACGAGGGTCAGAAGAGAGAAATACAAATCCGAACTAAAAGAACCTCTAGTTTATTAGGTTTTTAATTAAACATGATGAACACATTTTAAATAACACAAAGGCCTCAGGCTGAGCTGCATCTAATCGAAACAGATTAAGTCACCCGTCCACACTTGGGCGGTTATTAATTCTGTTTACTTATGCATGCTCGCTAAGGGCAGAGTTTGCTGCGGTGCAGTTTATTGCACTGGGATGCGTTTGCTGCATGGAATTGTGCTCCCAATTAGCATTCACATAATCACAGAATGTCAGGGGTTGGAAGGGACCTGGAAAGCTCACCCAGTGCAATCCCCCCATGGAGCAGGAACACCCAGCTGAGGTTCCACAGGAAGGTGTCCAGGCGGGTTTGAATGTCTGCAGAGAAGGAGACTCCACAGCCTCCCTGGGCAGCCTGGGCCAGGCTCTGCCACCCTCACCAGGAAGAAGTTTCTTCTCAAATGTAAGTGGAACCTTTTGTGTTCCAGTTTGAAGCCATTACCCCTTGTCCTGTCACTGGTTGTCACCGAGAGGAGCCTGGCTCCATCCTCCTGACACTCACCCTTTAGATATATGTAAGCATTAATGAGGTCACCCCTCAGTCTCCTCTTGTCCAGCTCCAGAGCCCCAGCTCCCTCAGCCTTTCCTCACACGGGAGATGCTCCACTCCCTTCAGCATCTTGGTGGCTGCGCTGGACTCTCTCCAGCATTTCCCTGTGCTTCTGGAACTGAGGGGCCACAACTGGACACAATATTCCAGGTGTGGTCTCCCCAGGGCAGAGCAGAGGGGCAGGAGAACCTCTCTGACCTACTGACCACCCCCTTCTAACCCACCCCAGGTACCATTGGCTTCCTGGCCACAAGGGCCCAGTGCTGGCTCATGGTCACCCTGCTGTCCCCAGGACCCCCGGGTCCCTTTCCCCTACACTGCTCTCTAATAGCTCATTCCCCAACTTACACTGGAACCTGGGGTTGTTCCTGCCCAGATTCAAGACTCTACACTTGCCCTTGTTCTATTTCATTAAACGTTTCCCTGCCCGGCTCTCCAGCCTGTCCAGGTCTCGCTGGGTGTAGATTGTGAAAAACACTGGCGAGGCTCATTGAAACACCTTTGAAATTCAGCGTTGGGTCTTCCAAACGTAAAGAGAATTTGGGTGAAACGGTTTTGCACTATTTCTTGGACGCTGCTTCCTTTTTCTTTGCTTGGTCCCATCTTTTCAGAGATGTTAAATTCTCATAAGGAAAATGCACAATGTTCCTTAGGAACAGGTGGGTTTTTGACTCATGCGTCTCCACACGGAGCTGTTGGTGACATGCTGTGGTGTCCTTGATAAGGAGCTTTTATCATTAAATATGCTGCCCTTTAAATATTTTACATTGCTTTTGGTGTGGAGTAGTGGAGGTAAACAACCTACATTCCAACAATCCCCCGAATTTATGTGCAGGGACAGTTAATCCTTGCTGGTGATAAACCTTGATTGGCCAGGTACATGGATTTACATGTTCATAGATGTGCAAATAGCCACACCTGGCTTTAGCTTTAAGCTTATTTATCATGAAGTACAAATGGAGATCCTTCTGCCAAAAGTGACAAGATACAGCAAAGTAATTTCCTAACATGCTCACAAGTATTTGTAATCCAGCGTAGCCAGTCAAGAAGTTACTTATGCAAAACACACAGGCTTATTTGCTTGGCTTCTTTGCCCAGAATCATCTTCGGATGTGTCTCGTCTGCCCTTTCTGGAGTTGTCTGCTCATGAAAACGTTGTTTGCGTTGCTCGGTTCTCTGAATCCAGGCTTTGCAGATGGGCCGGGAGACAGAGCTGCTCGCTGGGGCACAAATACCATGAATTTTATGTATGGTTTATATGGCAGCTGCAGAGAATGTAATTCATGGCAAAATGGAAACGGAGCCTCTGGAATAGTCTGGGGGAGGAAATCAAGGGGTATTTGAGGAGGAGGCTGGAATTGGGGGCTGCGATCGCTGGTCGCGCAGGCTTGGGAGGTTAGGATGCTTGGTTTTAATGTTTTATCCACAAAAAGTAAATATTACAGCTTCATAGGAGAGAGAGACAACTCCTACTAAATTAACGCTTTGTGGACTTCAGGAATCAAGCCATTTGATGCCATTTGTGTTCATCAGTAACAGCTTGAAAATCAAGATAAAAACGCCCACCAAACGCAAGTTGCTGTGGTCTGGTAGGACCTTTATTTTAAGAAGAATAAATAGGATTGTAGGGAATGTACAGTTTATAGCTCAGACCATCAGTCCTCACAGTCAAAAGTAGCTGAAGAAGGATGAAATTATTCTCCTTGGGGAATAAAGTTCTTATTTAGGAGTTGCATAAAGTTACGCTTATTTAGCAATTGACAGCTTTACAAAACTAAAGGGTGCAATATAGAACATATAAAGTGTAATATGGCTGGAAAAGGCGAATTTAGTTTAAACGCAGGTTTCCAGACAAAAGATAATGATCCTTTTGGTTGTGATTAACTCGCATCAGTCTTTGATCCGAGCCCTTGTTTAAAGGGATCGATATTGCACATGCAGCACAGAGTTTATTGTCAAGTCCTTTTGGAAATAAGACACCGAATTAAAAATCAATTATACGTGTGGAAAAGTTTGTGTAGGGCAATCAATTTTGTCCTTTTAGTTTGCAGAAAGATTCCATTGTGTAACCAGCTGTGAAAAGGAATGAATTTCAAAAGCCTCCAGCAAATGAACCCAAATGGGGGTGGGGGGAAGTAGATTTAAATGAACAATAAAATTATTTGGGCATTTCATGTTGAGCAAAACCTGCTTTTGGGGGGTAAATCTATAGATCCCATCAGTGACCTTGCCTTGGAAATGGGCGATTTCCCTGCTTTCGCAAATCTTGATCCGTCCACAGCTGCCAGATAAGTTAGGCTTTTCCTAACAATACCCATTTTTTAAAATTTGCTTTGTTTAAGCGCCATATGTTTCTTGATTCATCGTCTTTCTGCCTTCGTGTGGAATATTTTTATCTATTAAGCACTTACCGCGTTGCTGAGCCCCCAAAATAATAGCAGTGTTGACACTGGCCGGGCGCCACGGCCCGGGCGCCTGTTTGGGGATGGGGACGGAAGCTGAGCTCCAAACTCCAGTTTAACTCTGCTCTGGACTAAATAAGTGATTTGTAGGTGCTTTCAGAAGCTGGTGATGTGTTTTGTTTTCTAGAAGGTTTGTAATAGAGAGGCACACACACACACACACACACACGTAGTTCACTGTTGCCAAGGGAAAGAATCTGCTGCTTGAAAGATTAATAAATATGACAGCAGCTGATTGTTAAAACCATGTTTTTCATCTCGTTTTCAAGGGCATCTTAAAAATGGAGATGGCTTGCACTTCCTGGTGTTCCCCATCATATTTCTGTATTCATTTAAAAATGAGAACAAGACACTGAGGGGCCGGAGAGATCGCGTTCGTTCTCCCATAGGGCAGAGTGGTTATTTTCTAAATGAAGAGGGCCAAAAAAGCGCGCCTGCCTAGTTTCTTAGCAACAGGGCTGGAGTCGGTTTTAATGTTCGTGTGTGTCTTACAAGTTCTATGTATAGAAGGAGGAGCCGTGCAGCTCAGCAGCATTGCAACCGAAACAAAGACCGTTCACCCTCGTGCGGGGAGGAAAATAAACCAGGCGTGCAAATCCGCCGCATGGCCACGTCTGGTTTGCTCCCTTCTCCCCATCAGACGCCGTACGGGTCAGTGGCACAGGTGCTGTCTTCAATACGCTGACCTTTTATTCGGATTTTATCTGCCAAGAGATCCGGAACCTGGTTTAAATATAACATCGTGCGATGTCCTGTTCTTCTCCAAAAGGAAACTGAGTCATGGTGTGAGAACAGCCCGAGCATCTGGGCAGCGCAGGCTCCGCTTACCTGAGGATCAGTTCGTGTGGCCCGGTGGCCGTTGCAGCCGAAAATGACAAAATGCTGCTTCAAATTGGGGTGGTGACATGGTTCTTATCTAAAGCTTGGGTGACGGTCGCGCTGTGGATGCTCTGTGTGCTTTAGTGCTCAGGACTTATCTTTCTTGCACAAGCGTAAGCGGCATGAATGCCAAAATACACCGCACTTCCAACTTCTGTTTGCATGATAAGTGGTATTTTTATAATCTTCCCAATCAACAGCACCTTTTTTTCTTTAATTAATCATTCAGATGACATAAAAATGCATTTTAATGAAGCAAATGATATAGCTTTGTCTCCTTTTGTGTATGAGCGGGGCGGCCATATTCAATTAGACTGAAAAATGATCATTTGTTCTATTCCAGGCTGTAACAGAGCGAGTGAAAAACCTGTGATCCATCACCAGTTGCTCAGCTTTATGTTGCCTGAATCACTCACCGTTCTGTCAGTGGCTCCGAACCCTCTCCGGGAGCCATAATTTGAGTTAAGTTTGGGAGGTGTCACTTGTTTGATAATTGGCTGCTTCTGCAGTCGACGCATAGTGACTAAATATTAATCATTTTCTGCATCCATTCAAGAGTCCTAATTAGTTACGAGGGTAACAGTGCCAGTAAAGCTAATGATTATAGTGCCATTAAAAGGATTTGACAGCAAATAAGGACTTGATCTGGGGAGGTACTGAGTACCTGCTGGAAGAGCCGAGACGCTTTAATTTCCCAGTCTGGCTGCACGTGAGGGGCTTCAAATGGGCAGGAGGGAACTTCGGTTTGAGTGTGGAAATGCCACCTTAGAATAACGTCGTAGGAGCTGAGTAACTTCCCTTTGAACCCCTTTCCAAGCCGATGGTGCAGATGAGGCCCCATGGAGCTTGGTGCTCGTGCGGAGGTTCTGACAACGAACGCGTGGTTGGGTTTTCTCTTCCTTCCTCTTCCAGTGTTGTGTCAAAGATGTCGCGTTGATCAGCGCCTGTGAGGGCGCGTTTGAAACCTGCTGCTCGGTGCTCCTCGGCCCGTGGTGTTGTGCTTTGTGGCTTTGAATAGACTGCGGTGAAGGCTCAAGGTACACGGAGCTGCAGGGTTTGTGGGTTTGCTCTTGATCTCTCACTTGCTCCCTTACCCACTTGTGCACGAGCCACCATGGGTTTTTGTATTCTTTTGTTCCTTTCCTCCCCACCCCCTCTCACAGTATCTGCTCAGGTTTATACAGCTTTTAGGCTACATGGGGAGATTGATCAGACATGGGCTTAGGCGTTTGGAGGAGCTAATAAATAAGTATCGTAGCCTATTACCCTCCACTGCATTGGAATCACTTCAAACACTCCAATCAAACATTCAATTTGCTACAAATTGGGGAAGGCAAAAGAGGGCACCTGTGTTTTATTAGGGCGCATATTTCGTTTATCTGATATGGAAGATATTGTCCAGCTCTCAGTGTCTGGGGAGGCAATTCCATGGTCTCAGCCCCGCTTCCCCCTCACCTCCCTCCCCAGATGCCTCCCGGTTGTGCTTTGCCTTTGTTTTTGATGCATTTCTGCTCCTTCATTTTCAAACCTGTGTTCTTTCCCCTCTCATTTGTGGGGCACTTGTTGAGATCCGGCACCGCTTCTTTAAAACTGCATTTTACCAAGTTTGGGTGAGCAAGAGTTTGAGACATGAAAAGCAAATAGCTTGTTTCTTTTTTAGTTTGAAGTTTGCAGTGTAAGTGCTGAATTTCTGCTACTTACCTGTACTAAAGGTTTCTGTTTCAGATGTCATATGGGGAAGGAAGTACGTCTGTGGAAAGGAACACATTGTCCGACCTTTTCTTTTTGCTTGCTCTTTAGTTTTGGTATGTGAGAAAGCTTTCTGTATATTAACAATTTAACAGCAGTTTAAAGTAACCATCAGAAATGAATATTTTCGTGTACAGAAAAACACAATGTGAAGTATAATCCAGCGCTTTCTGTTGTCTCTTGGCAACAGCGTAGTGTTTTGTTTCTCTGGGTCACAATGTGCCAGACCTTTGTTCTCTTGAACGCTTAAATGACTTTTTTAAAGATGCATTTTGGGTAAAAAGAGACTCGATCATTTTAGCTTGGTTTGCAGCACTGAGTAACTGTTGATTACAGGAGACAACAACCTTCAGGTAATGTTTCATAAATAGAAAGCTCTTGTTTTGCCAGCAAAGGCAGTCTCCAGTTTGGGGTTTAAGGTTTGTGCCCACAGAGGGGACAGTGTCAGACTCTCTGTGTGGGACCCGGCTTCTGGACACATGCACTGTGATTGTTTTCTGAAGATCAGGAAAGGAAACGTCTCGTGGAGGTTCCCGAGCACCGGGAACGTTGCACGGATCTGTCCTGCAGAGCTGAACCCTCCTGAGTGCGGCAGAAACTCTCGTGGGCATTTAAATGTACATCTGGGCAAGCTGAGCACCCCGCTTTCTTAATGGTGGAAGTTTAGTGGCCTAAGGAGCTGCTGGCCTGCGTGTGTTTAATGTCCCTGTTGGGAGCAGTGTGTGCAGCCCTGGGGTTCTGCATCCCCTGGGAGTTCAGCACTTGCTGCTCTCCTTGGAACATCTTCCTGCCCCTCGACCCTCTGCTTGGGGCACACGGGCTGCGTTCTCCAGGCCTGCCCTGGAAAAACGAACCTCTCCTCTTCCCACCCTTCTTGTATTAAAGTAAATCCCAAACGGAGCAATCCTCAAACAGGAGTGCTCGTCTGTCCCTGCCTGTTTGTCTTCCCGTTGAAACGTGGGGCCCGGCAGCTGCAGGAGCGTTAGGATGGATTAGAACGCTTGTAATAATCCACGAATTGTTTTTCCAAGGACCCAAGGTTGTTTATCAGAACACCCCTTCTGGAGCTCAGGAAAAGCAGAGTCAGGTTTTCTTTCTTCTTCCTGCTGCTGCTTTAATATCCAGCGTTTTTTTTTGATCTGTGCCTCAGCTTCTGATGTGCCACTGCAGGCTGCTCTTAGATCAAGTTTCTTGGCGTGCTGTTGACTTTATCTCGTTTACCGGATCACATTTCTGTTGCCATACGCCGTGTGATCGCAGCCTCCCCGCAGCTTCTTAACAATTAGTAATTGAGCAGGAAGTGTGTGTTCATTACAATAGCCTTTTGATTTTGATTTTACCGTCGCGCAGCGCCGGGCGCGGGGGAGGCGCTTCACCCCGACACGCTTGTGACAGAGAGGAGCCTGTTGTTGCAGCCACTTGGCCATTTGTCAGCGGTTCTCAGCCATCCCTCAGCGCGGGTTGCCTGGCAACCCGGGATGGAGCCATCGCGGGGCGGCCAGCGTTGCCAGGAGCGGGTTCGGAGATGATTTATCGGCGGGGCTGCGAGCGCGGTGAACCCGGGAGGCAGGACTGGACCTTTGAACAGGAACCGACGCGAGATGTGGAGCAGCTTTAGCTGGGGACGTGCAGTGAGAGCACCCAGAGCCAATAATCAGAGGGGCACAATTAGCAAAAATCAAGGCTCCTCACTTCAACATAATTGATTTTTATTTTCTCTGTCTCATCCGGGCTCTCACGCGGAAACAGGTAGAATGCAGAAAGGGAACCAAAGCTTCGCGTCCTGCTTTGGGTGAACCTGAAATCTGCGTCTCTATAAAAATACCATCAGTATCTCAACAGGGCTGAAATCAAGCGGAGCTTAGCACAGAAGGTTTGCAGCACCCTGACAGCTCAAAGCCCGGGGTGAAGGAATAGCTGAATTCTCCCCCAGCTTTGGAAGTGTCTGGGAGCTGTTGTGTCACCTTCGATATCGCGTTGCCTTTCAGACAGACTTTGCATTGATCCCTGGCATTAAACTGAGCGGGGAGTAGGGAGTTTTATAAACTGGCATTTGGGTGGTAGTTCATGCCATGGTCAAACGTAGAACTCGTACCCCTCTTAAAATGTCACCTTGAATAAACTAAACTGGAGGGAATGTGGATAACCTTTGGGTCCTCACCCTGGTTGTGAGTCCTTTTTCCAATATGTGGCAAGCACGTTGACAAGAGCATTTTTGCTTCTGTCTGAGAAGGTGAAGAGGGGAGGAAGGCTGATGGATCCACTCTGACCTCTCCAACGGCAGCATAAATACTTTATTGAAAATCCTAAATAAATGTGTTTGTAACTAGTAATCCTGCTCTGCATGCAATCTCATTTAGCCAACTGTGTATGCAAATGTGCTATTAATGTGTTTGCACCCAGTATAAATATACAAATCTAATCTGTTTATATATGTAATTTACACACAGCTGTGCTCATGCTCACTTAATACCAATATTTTCAGCAAGTGAGAGGTATCATGGGAGATCCATTGTTGAAAACAAAAGCTCGCAGTGCAGCACCATGGAAGGGAGATCATTATCATTGCAGGATCTCTTGGCGTTCCCTTGGGGGACGCTGCTTAATGACTTTCTGTCTGCGTTGGGACAGACAAACAGACCCGGGTGGCCGGCGCGTCCCTCCGCGTCCGTACGATGCTTTGGCGTCAAATCCCTTACAGTTGGTTTAGTTTTTCACTATGATTTTTCAGGAAGACAAAGCCATTGGGAGGGAAGGGTGGTTGTTCAGCACTTTAAGCCTTTCTGCTGATGTATTTTGTAGTTTGATGGAGGCTGCTTGATCCTACAGGCGTATGGCCCAAGGAATACAAGGTTTTAATCGCATGTAGATGCCCAGCAGTGCACTCTGAAGATGTGCTTTGAATAGCCAATGAGAACATTAATGGCCTTTAACATGGATTGGTATCTAATGAATACCAACCAAATAGTTTTGTTTGTCTGTAACATCTTTGAGTGAGAGCACTTGGTGAGAAAGAATTGGATTTCCAAAATACCGCAAAGATTAGAGGACAGTTTTGTCTCGACCCAATAGAATTATTTCATTAAAATGAATTGATGAGGAAAATAGACAAGTATCTTTTAAAAGAAAGCTGAATTTCCATTTTGTTATGTGTTTTGAGCTAAAGTCACAATCTGCAGAATGAAGAAGAAAATAGAGTGTCCTTCAAAGCTAAGGGATGCTTTCAACCACAAAAGGGGTCTGTGTGCACACCCACATACGTGTCTATGGGTATTCTCTTCCAGTCTTGCTACACAATGGTCACCTGGCTGTGTGATGTGTGCCGTCTTGGGCTGGAAACCTGGAAACACGTCTGTGGCACAGAAAATAAAAGAGGAACCTAATGCCTCAAAACCGGTTCCTTAAAATTGCGTAGTTTGCAATGGAGCAGCCAGAGCTGGCCCTGCAGGGGCCACCGTCACCGTGAGCTGCTCCAGGTACAGCCAAGCATCTTTCCTTGCTGTTATTCCACCACATCTCTTCAGGAGACTCTGAATTGCGAGCTGGTGATGGCCCGGCCGGACGCAGGACAAGCGCTGTGGTTAGAGATGGACAGAGCGGTGAACTGAACCCGAGAGCACCCGAGGTCTTTGAGGCTAAAGGCAGAACAGAGAGATTGCTGCAGGGATCTGCTGCTTCTGCTTGCACCCCGGAGACCTGCGCACACCTCCCATACAGCACCAGGCTCCTTGGAACGGGTTTGGGGAAGGTTCACGGTGTCTTTCCATTAGGAAGTTTGCAGCTTGGTGATTCTTGCAAGCTTGCTGTTAGCGGTGTGACACACAGCAGCACAAGTGTCTAACGCCAGGGGTAAAACCGCTTGCTGCTTCAAAATTAAATTAAAAAAAACGTTAAGCAGAGTTACGGTAGTGACAGGAAACAATAAAATGAGGTTCAGATGAGGTTGAAGCATATTGTGTTCTCCCGGCAGCAGGACGTGTTAAAGGAACCTATTGCTTTAATGACAGCAAAATCTTCCAGTTTTATATGCTCATAATTAAAGGTTGAGAGAAGAACTTGCTGTTCTTGGATACAGTCTAAAGAGGATTTTTTGTTGAGAAAGATTGAGGGGAAAAAAGTCCTTATTTCCTGGATTAAGAAGGAACAGAGAAGGCTCTGTGTTTGTAAATATATTGCATTACAGCACGCTCTTCAGTAATTAACCAGGTGGAAGTCATGGGAAGGGAATGAAACAGCACATGGATTTTCTTAGAGAAAACACATTGGATCTAAACTTGATTGAAGCAGCACCTCAGAAGAGGCATATCAGTCGCACTTATGAATTTACAGTTTTATTGGAGTCGTCCTGCCTTGCTGAAGCCCATGCGGCTTCAGTCTGACATTCTCAAATGGATCAAACAGGTTAATTTGTCCTAGATGTTATTCTCGCGTGCTTTTAGAAACAGATTTGTGTTAGATTCCTGCAGTACAGAAGGAAACGGAACCGGGAGCCTCAGTTCCCGGTGAAAACCCGGGGTACTGAATTTCAGCACACAGCGGCGAGTTCTCCCTGCCAAGCCGTAATCTCTTGCTCATAGAAACCCTGCCGTGTAACCCCAACGCCAGCTTTGCGACGGCGTTATCGCCGCCTTGATAAACGCGCCATCTGAGCACTGCTAGAACATAATGGCTTTGTGTATCTTGTCACGGTATTTGTTTCTCGGGATAAAATATGGGACCTGCAAGTAACACATATGCAAACATTAACATGCTTGTTCCGTGTTCTTCCCAGGTTATTTATAGCTCCCTGTTTACACATTGTGGGAGGACACTGCAGGATCGAATCCATTTCATTGGGGAAGCTCAAATTATCAAATGGTATTAGGAGATCTTGTGTTGTGGCTGCTCAATAGCCATGGTAACCACTTCATAAAATATAACCCGCGTCTGACAACGTCGCCCGACCTCGCAAGCCATGGGAGCTCCTAATGCAACCTCACAGCAATCATTATCCGTAACATTTCTTTAAATCGTGTTACAATTTGTCTGCAGTGAGCGGTGCAAACAATGCTGACAGAAATCTGCCGTACATCATGTTTTAAAGTTAAGTAGTAAAATTGAAATGTTTGTCTTCATTTGTAAAAGCGTAGAAACATGCGTTTTTAAACCCTTGTGCTCTAGAGCTGCTTCCGCTCTTTATCAAAACTTCTATATTGTGCATCCATAGGTTTAATCCTCGTGGTTCTTCCCGCCCTGTATTGTGAGACTATTGATTCAGCAGCTGTCATTTAGATGCCTTGTGTGAGTAGCGCAGATCTCCTGCACCATTCAAATGCAGACGGCGAATCTGTTGCATGGCATTTGTGCAGAGAGGAGACTTAAACTGTGTTACGCGCTCCGTTGTACGAGACGCTGGAAAGCAACAGGTCCCTTCTGCTTTGATGGGCAGGTATTTAGTTCTTTCATACTTATAAACACTTAGAGGTCTCTATTGTGCTTGACTTGAAGGAGCTGTTCTTGCTGCAGGCTGAGGGAGAGCTCAACGTGAATTAATGGAAGAATAAGGAGGAAAATCTGCAAAAGAAAACGTCGGTCATTTTGTTAAGCTTTAGAATTTCCGTCTGAGTTTCTGAAGGTGATTTTTGTGTGCTTTGTTGTTCTTTGTGCATTAAGTGGCTTTCTCTTGCCTTTCAGTAGAGGCACACAACTATTTTATAGTTTATCTTGCGCTGCCTTAATGGCCCAGTGATAATTCTGTATGGCACTGATATAGGTGATAGTGTAATTGGCCAAAATTTCGGAAAGCCAGGATGATTGACTCAATTCATATTGGGAAGTTTGGAACAGCATTCCAAGCCCCTGTTCCTCAGCACGGCTGCATGTGGGGCTTCCATTCCCAGCAGGGATTTTGACATCTTGGAGTTCAAAGCAAAACAGTTCATCACAGGATTTTTTTAATACAGAGTTGAATCACAGCACAAAACAAATGTGAAATAGTTGGTTAAAGGGAATCTTAAAAGATAAATAAAACAGTCCCCTGAGAATCGAGATACACCATAAGGCTTTGGCAAAATGAGGAATAGGGAATCGGGGCATTTCATTTTATGCAGTGGACCGGGTTGCTCCCTTGTATTTCCCTGTGTGTTTTTCACCTATGGTGGGAGTGTTCCAGCCCTGGTTTCTTCTTATTCCCCTGCAGCTTTTTATGTCACATTTTCCTGTCTATGCTCTGCTGATGCTGCACAAGCATCCTTGTACCTCTGATCCCATCCACGTACCTCACTCTGTAGATGTCTGCGGTTTCTGGTGGTGAATGGGGGGCCGGTACCTGCTTAGTGGGAACCTTCTCCTTGTTCAGGAACCCAAGGCACAGAACTTAAACTCCCGAGTGCTCTGTTCCCTGGTGTAAAAGGAGGCGGTGGGATCATACACTCGAAGGGACTGTAATCTCAACGCAGATACAACTGGTGGTTAATTCTCGTCTCTGTGCCCCCAGGCGCGTTCCTGGCGAAGCGGAGCAGTCGTGCTGGTTTTGAGGGTCAGGGTTAGGTAAGGACAGATCCTTGTGGGAGCGTATCTGCAAAATAATATGCATGAGGTTCCAAAGAGCCTGCTCCCTCCTATTCAGCATTGTGGCGGCCGTTTATGAGGCTTACAGAGCACTGTTTCAGTAGCGAATTACTTTTCGTGGGATTCCTTATCCACTAAACAATATGGAAACCTTTACTCACCAGCCCACCTCTTTCAAGTAGATGTTTGCAAGACGTGGTCCAAAATGCATTAGGCCAATCCGAGGTATGTTTCTTTTGAGGGAATTATTTTGATTTTCATCTCCCCCAGAATATCAGGACCCATATACTCAACATCCCTCTGTTTTTTTGTGCAGGCAGAATTTGCTATTTGCTAGTGTTTATACCTGCATGCTTATTACAGGAAAAAGAATAAGGACTGGCCTTTCCAAAAAGACGCATTTGGTGTGTTTAGTGTTCTGATTCGGCACTCATTGGTGGTGGTGAGATGGCTCAGATTGACCAGGAGGAGGACGGTATTCCCCAGGCGACAAATGAGCGCAAGGGGCAGCTGCGGGGGGCCCGGCGAGCCCCGCAGGGCAGCGCGGGGTGCGGCACATTGAGCCACGGCAACTGCCGGGGGGGTGGGATGGAAAAAGTCGCCGCCCCGTTGCAGAGCCCCCGGGGACCGGCGGGCGTTAATCCGGCGGCTGCTTCCGCGGGGCTTTCCCGGGGCCTGGGGCCCCGAGCTGGGGGGGGGTGGCCGCGGATCCAGGCCGCCTTTTGCGACGCGCCCCGCGGGTGCCGCCCGCCCAGCCCCGCCGCGATCACATGCTGGGCGGCCGCCGCCTCCCGCCCGCTCCGCTCGGCTCCGCTCGGCTCGGCTCGTCCGCTCCGCCCGGCTCCTCCGCAGCCCCGGCCCCGCCATCGCCGCCGGGCGGCCCCGCTCGCTGCTCCCGCCGCGTTCCGCCGAGCGGAGGATCGCGGGGGTCGGAGGATCGCGGGGGTCGGCGGCTCCGAGAGGGCCGTTCGCTGGGATCGCTCCGAGAAGCAGGAAGGGTGAATCCGGAGGGTTCGCGGCGGCGAGGACTCGTTAACCCCTGCGGCGCCTTCTCCGGAGACTCACTTTGCTCCCCTGAAAATCTGCGTTGCGTATTTTTATTTCCTTTCCTTCTCCTGCTTCTTAGTTGAAAAATAGACTTGGGAGAGACGTACAGCTGAATACCCGGGTCGTGTTGGAAAAGAACTGACTGTGGTACTGACTTTTTTTAAGCTTCGAATGTTGGAAGTTTGGCATAGAAGGGGAATGTGGTTTGGATTTTTCGGTACCTTTGCAAAGCCTTTTTCCCCTGCCTGTTTTCGGTTGCTGTGTCGATGTACGTTTTCTGTCGGCAGTCCTGAGCCTGAGAAGGCTGTTTGGCTGTTGTGCTGCTGAACAAGGTTTTTTCCCTTTTGCTGACATGCTATTTTTGTTATCTTTTATCGCAGAAACGGTTTATTAAGGGGTTGAGGCAGTACGGCAAGAACTTCTTCAGGATCCGAAAGGAGTTGCTTCCGAATAAGGAGACTGTGAGTACATTTGGACTTTATGTAATTTGCTTTTTCTCTCGCTGCTTCAGTGTTTTGATCTTACGAAACTATTTCCTTTTCACCCTGAACTAAATTATCTTCAGGTAAAGGGCAGAGAAATCCGCAGCCAGAAAAGGCAGCTGTAATTTTTGTAGTTCAGTTTTTAGGTCTCGCTGTGTGAAAGATGTTACATAAAATCGTCGTCGTTGCTGGCCGGAGTCGCTAAGGTTGCACAAAGTGTATTTATGGAGACCGAATCTAATTTTAAATTCTGACATTATGATGGGATAATACATTTATGTCACCCGGTTGGGCTCAAATGGCAGCGGGTGATTAAAGAAAGCCTAAAACAAACCGAAATCTAACAGGGTCTGGGAGGCTGAGGTATGTGCACGATTAGGTTGTTGTATTTAACTCTTTGCGTTCCTGAGATACGTGGACGGCAGGCGCGGAACTTCAGCGTCTGAATCGATTCGTAGCTTATTACTCTGCTGAACTTCATAAAGCTGACGGAGCTGTCATTCCATCGAAAACCCTGGCAAGTGCTTAGAGGGAAGATGGATGGGGAGGAGTGGTTGAGTTCTTCAAAGGAAAGGAGGCTTTGGGAAGCCTTGGGAATCTGGTTACTTTGCCATTAGTCCTAATTGCCCGGCTGCTCTAGAAGCTTCGGTTCCTATTCTGCAGGTGTCATTGAGCTGCTGGGAGGGTGGTTTTGGAAAGCGGTTTTCATATTTGTTCTGAATTTAGAAGGGAGGTAACTCAGTGAAAATTGAGTTAGACTGTTTCCTAGCAGTGTGCTGGTTATGCGGAAGGTATTTATTTAAAGCCTAACTGGTTGTTCAGACTTTGGTGTCTGTGGAATTTGGATGTTGAGTGGGGAAGAACGTTACTGTGAAAACGTTTTAGAACCTGTCACTGTGGGATGTTTCCATTCTCTTCTGAGATGCTCTTGTGAGATAATGCCGCAATATCGCAGTGTTTTGTTGGTGAGTAGTAACACTGCATAAGTCAAACAGAGAGGGGGTGGTGAAACGATTCCTGGAGTGCCTCAGTGTGTGTGTGTTCACCGGTTCTGTGGAATATGGTGGGAAAACTTAATGACCAGTCAGGTGCAGGTAGACTTTGCTTTAGTGTTGTGTTGGATTTTGAGACGCGAAGGCCCAGTGCTGGAGAGATGGCAGCCTGGAATGCAACATCCAACGAATCCAGCACATGCTCAGCATGAGCAGTCCTTGCCTCTTCTCTTTAGAATATTTTCTAGCAATATATTTAGAGCAAATTGGTATTTACAGTAGAAATTATTCCTACTGGCAGTAAAGTTACCAAGAGCCAAAAGTACTAATTTAAAGTTTCAATTAGCAGCAACTATGAAATACGCTTTTAAATATAAAGTGTCTCTTTGATAGTGAAAAATAGTTTGCAGGAGAAAGAAGACCTACGGAACTGGGGGTGGGGGGCAGGTGTGTGACCCCGTCGTGGGACCTGACTTCTCCCTTTGAACCCGGATATCAGGCCTAAGGCTTTTTGTAAAAGTTTTGCAAGTGGTGTGAAACTTTGTATAAGCCCTCATTTTTCAAGTGTTATGCTTTTGCTTCGTTAGTTCTAGATTTAAAGTATAGCAAGGACTAAATATGGAGTTTGAGCAAGCGGGATGTGATGTGTTGATGCCTTGGAGCTTTGGGTTTAGCTACAAATAACCTCTGACCTACAGCAGATTGTTGAATCTCCATTCCCTGTTCTTGCCCACAGATCTTAGTTCTGCTTGCTTTTCACTCCCAGTCTTTTCCAGGCAAAATTTACAGCAGTTTTGCTACATAAGACATGCAGAATAAAGGTTGCAGTAAATGATATTTGACTACCCAGTTTTGCTTTTCCTTCTGAAAGTGGAATAATGAATGTAAATTATAAGGCTGTGGAATTAATTTGTCTGCATTTTTTCATCAGCGGAATAAATTTCAGATACTTTGCCTGCCGTTTTTGTATTGCAGGGTGAAGTAACCCTCTAGCAACTCCAGAAACGCTAGGAAAAGGCCTTATTTCCCTGTTTAGCCACCATACCAACAGGAGGTGAAACTCTAACCATTATTATATGTGCGCAAACGCACTGCAGCGCCTCAAAGTTCTGCAAAAACCACTTGAAAAGGAGTCAGGGGCGTTCTTACAGTGACTTGCTCTAAATAGAAACCAGGCTACGGGTCAATATACCCTGCGCGTTTGTAATTTATTAGCTTTACCTCGCCGTCCCTGAAGCCTGCGGGGAGGGAGCAAAACCCACTTAAAGTTAAATCTCCTTGTTATAATGCTGCTTGTATAATATGGGCCTTTTCTGGACATTGATGCAGCTTTCACTGGGGGAAAACTCTTCCTAATGTCGCCTTAAGCGATGGGAGCGTTGCAATAGTGGGAGATAAGTAATACAGCAGAAATACAGAATTATTGCAGAGACTGGGCCTGTTTTATGTTAAATCAAGCTGAGGCTACCGTACAGTAAGAACATAGAGGTGAATATGACACTGTGTTTCTTTAATACCATTGGAAGGTGTGTTGGCCACGGTGAGAGGTGAGAATTAGGCCGTTCTGTACTGAGTTTGCACAAGCACCTTAAGGGGTGTCCTATTCGAGTTGCTTTTTTTCCTCTCCACAGTTAACTTACCACATCTTTTCAGAAAACCATGTATTTGTCCACGTGTGTTTTAACTAGTTTAACATAGTTTTTCAACGTTTTGGTTTGTTTCTTCTAATAGGAAAATATTTACTGTATATCATGTTTTAGGTCTTCGCTCTTCCAGTTTGATTCAAAGTTAATGTCCCAAAGGTCTTCCCGGTGGGCATGAGTGTCAATGGCTGGAGCATTTGCTTCCAGTTTTTGTGAGCAAGAGCCACAGGAACTAAAATCACCTCTGATCTGAGCAAGTTCTCTGAAATGGCACCGCCGAGAGGGGTCAAGGAGCCATTAGTCCTAGGGCCGGATCAGCGAGTGTCCACCTGCGGTACTCTGGATCAAAGCACCTCCGTGTAGATGAGCTTAAACAAGACTTCCCTTGGGTTTTCGTTGAAACTGTCTTACATACATCATCTCTGTTCCCAAATGCATCATCTCCTCTGTTCCCGTGTATCTTTTTTCCTTCAGTCTTCCCCCGGAACAGTTTTCCCGTAGCCAGTGGGAGCTGTGGGTGGCGGCACGGTCGGTGACGTCCCGCTCCCATTTGGTTCATGCTTAGCAGCACTTTTGATTCTTCCCCATGATAAGATGAACAGTTTTCGTTAATAGCTTTCATATCAGTGTGTGTGTAGTGAAGGAACACAGCTGGCAGTAACTTTTCTTAGGTATCTGAGTTGGCTTTAAATGTGATCAAATGTGTTTGTTCGGTGTTTTTTTTTTTCCGTTTCTGTTTAATTTGCTAAAACTTTGTCACAACATGGGATTTTTAAAGTATTTAAAATTCTCCTGCTGTAAATTCTTCAGGTGATTACACTGAGCTACTCGAACTTGAGGGTTTTCAAAGCGCCAGCACTGTGCTAGGCCTGGGATAAATGTGCTTAAAAGCCCACAGGGTTGGGGCTCGCCTTGCTGTGGTCTTGTCATTAGCTTAACTCCGCGTTAGTGACATGCAGAAGGTGAATAGAATAGCGGAATGAGCTTGTGCAGAGCAGTAGCGTCCAGGCCGAGTGGCGGTGCCACTGCTCAGATTTAGAGCTGGGGGCTGGTGGCTCAGCAGCTCTTGTGCAAACTTGGCTTGGGCGCAGATGCCTTTTGCCTGAATTATTTCAGGCTGTGGTCCCAGAAGAACCGGGTTCGTTTTCCTCTGGCTGGGGCTCCTGCAGCCTCCTTTCTGTCCGATCTGTTCTCTGACCAGCAGAACCATCACCGCTCGAATGGAGGACAACGGGCGTGATCGTCCCTTTGGCAGCCGTACAAGGTTTAAGAAAATAATATCCTGATATATCATTAGATAGCCATGGCATGGGCTGCTGTTGAATTGAGGTTTCGGAAACCTTCATGGGAACAGGCCCAAGTACTTTCAACCTCTTCTACCTGTTCTTAGAGCTGGGGTGACACCTCTGGGAATGTTCTGAGGTTCTCGAGTGACTCCAGCTGTGTTCTCCAGGGCAGGTTTGTGGCACAGCTGTTCTGACCGAGGCCTTATTGTTCGCTTGTCCTTTCTCTGAAGCTCCTCAGTGAGCTTTGTGGAGCTGCTCGCTTGGTGCTGAGTCTAAAGAGAGGACAGTGAGCCTTTGTGGAGGAACGCAGACTCCGCTCTGATGGTGGTTTGAGTTTCCCATTGAGCACACCGGTATCTTTGGGGCGTGTGATTATGTTTTTGGTTTGGCTGCTTAGCAAGAGGCGTCCGTGCACCGAAAGGCCTTGCCTCTGGGTGGATGCTTCTGTATTCAGCTTTAAAACACAGCGTAAATAGAAGTAATGGATATCAACTGTGTTCCTTAGATCAGAATACCTGCAACGTGCTGTATTTGTGCGCGTAAGAACTAAATATGCATCACCTTCTTCTTTAGGAAAAGCAGCCTCTCTTCTGATAGTAAAATGTTTCTCTCCAAATTAAAGGCCGTTGGGACTTCTCTCGGAGACTAAATAAGCTGCGCTCTGTTAATGTTAGGAGACAAAATGAGTACAGCGTGAGCTCCCAGCATAAACTTCTGTTTAATTTTAGATTGGGGTTTAGATAAACAATTTTATTCTTGCCTCATTAATGCTTAATCTTGTGTTACATAATATACAATATTGGCTTCCTGAGTAGCTCTTAAGCAGAGTGCAAATGCGTAGTAGCTGAAAGGTCACTGCGGTTCCCATATGTGTGTCTGTCCCTCGGAGGACAGACCACGGACTGCTCATGGCACAAACAGCCCAAGGAGTGTTTGTGCAAAATTCTCATGAGCGCGTGAAAGGTAAAGATTCTCCCTCGACGTAATTGTTCAAATAGCAGTTTTCCTTTGATTAAAAGAGAGGGATAATTAGGCAAATATATTTTGGTCTGTTAGTGTAAAGTGATTAGTTAGCCCTACACTGGTTTTTTGATATTTGCATTGAGCGGTATAAGTTGTTTGTACCAATAGCTGGCATGGGCATTATCACTGTTCGCTTTTCCCAGAGGAAATATATTTTATTTGCTGGTTTATTCCCCTAATGATAAGCTATTAATACGTTACATATTCAAGGCATATAATTTCCTGCCTGTTCAGAGAGGGACAAGCTCCGTAAAGCCTTTTCTGTTTGAAAGCTGAGCCTTTTTCCTTAATAACTTGTTCGAGCCTCCATGCAGCCAGAGCTGAAATTTTCCATTAGAGTTTGAAGCGACTGCCAACACAAACAGCCACTGCTGCTTTCCATTTCATCGCTGCTCGCGCTCCCATCGCGTGGATATTACCGTCGGAGGGTTTTGTTCTTGTTCAGAGAGACAGCAGATACCCTGCCGGGCTCAGTCGATGTTGAAGAACGGGCAGAGGCGTCAGTCGGTGCTTTTCCTCTGCAAATGAAACCATCGATCCATTTGCATAACAAACTTCTGCAGGGAACACGTTGCCTTCTTTCTTTTCTTTCTTATTTTTGAGTGTGGCTATCTCAGCTGGTTGAGGGCGAACGCTAAATTAATACGTTTGGCTTTAATTTAAAGCATACAGTAATTCAGTTCATGCTTCTCACCAGGAGCAGAATAACTAAGCCAAGGAATTTAATGAAATGCTGAGCTCATCGGAGCTGAGCTCAGATGGAGTTATTCCGAAATGTGAGTGGCCCTGAGCTGAAAGCTGTTTACAAAGACCACGTCACCTGCAAGGGACACTCGGTGTGTGTGTTCACTGCGATTTCGCTTGTTTTGAACAAGTTCTGCCGTTAAACCCATTGCAAATGTCATCGCTTTATTGCGTAATAATGAAAGAGGAGGTTTGGAAAGGTCTTCAAAGAGACCCCAGGCTTGAGCTCTGGTGGACCTGGTGTCGTGTTCAGCCCTCATGGGTGGGCAGAGCTGCTGCTTGTCGGTGTTTTCGGACAAGCCTGGCCCGCGGTCCGGCTTGGTGCGTTATATACCACGCGTACATTATATACCACGCATACATTGTATACCACGCGTACTTTATATACCTTGCGCTTTACCCCTTCGATCCTCACTTGCCGAACAGCCTTTGCACCTGGACTATTCGCTCTCGGGGCCCAGTGCCGCTAGCGTGGGGTCACCCCATTAATGGCCATGGTGACACCTTCCAAAGACCAAAATACCCTTTCACGTATCTCTGCATCTCCATTTCAGCTGACGCAAGTGAAACTAAAGAAAGAAGGTACTTAAAGTGCTCTGTTTTTGTTTACTTTCAATCTCTTTAAGCTTTTTCTTATTTTCAGTTGTATTGCCTTCTGTTTCCTAAAGGTGATTTACAGTGTCATCAGCTCAAAAACCAGGCTGCTTATTTGAATTTCTTACTAAGAAACCTTTGTAGATGAAAAGCATAAAACCAGAAGGCGCATTCGCTGTGCCAACTGGACTCTAGAATTGCATTCAGCACGGGTAGTAAATCAACTCTGCACTCTAGTGGGGTTTTTTAATGATTAGTTTACATTACAAGATTGAAACTAATTGTTTAGGTATTTTTTTAAGGTCTTGAGGTAGGTAGGGGTAAAATATTGTTGCAAGCAAGAGAGGGCCATTAGGGAATTGCTTTGATTTCTGTCAGGGAGCCAAAAAGGACGATTTCTGCTTTGTAGTGAGAGGTACGCGGCTGAGGATCTGAGGCAGGGTTATTGGGGAAATGGACACAATATTGTCTGAGTCTTCCTCAAAACCAGAGAGAACAACGCTGGGACCCCTCGTTCTGTGCCACTGCGCTTCCTTACCTTCTCTTCATAATGCACCCTCATAAGGCATTTTGTTGTGTTCATTTTCTTACTGTGGATTCTGAAAGGGTTTGTGTGGCTCCGCTTAAAATGTTTTTGTTCATCAACAACCGTATGCTTTTTATTCTGTGTTTTTCTTTCCTGATGAGAAAAGATATTACCAGCCCTTCTTTGGTAGCAGTTGTCAGATCGTATCAAATACTCGGCCATCAATCCTAAGCCCCTATGAATCTCAGATGCAGAAAACAGGTATCTCTTTGAGATTTGTGCAGTTGATTTCCATGGTCGAGTCTCTGATCCTGGGAGGATTCATTTCCCTGGCTGCCGTGCACCAAACCCCTCGTGTTGTTTGTTTCCCATCCAGTTACCGCCCGAAGATGCTTCAGAACTTGAAGGCGGCTTTTAGGCAAAATATGAAAAGTCGTATAAGCAGTAGCGATGTTTGTGGCACATCTGTCCTAGAACAGGGCTGATGTTCTGAAAATTGGGTAACTCCTTGAATAGATCAATCTGTATAATCCTGCCTGGCGTCTGATTTTTGAAGTGGCTTAATAGAGGAATATTCTGCACATAATCCTCCGTGTGTTCCTGCTCACGGGCAGTTTGTGCCAGACTTGCTGACATTTGAGTAACAGCTCTTCTGTCTTGCTACTGTTTTCTCCTCCTCAGCACCCACATCGTTTTCTTATCCTGGTCAGAGATAATGAAGATTAATTACAAATGTACCATTAAGGGGAAAAAAAATGGAAGAGAGGCAGGTAGATTATAGCAGATATAACTGGGGACGTCGTGGCAGTTTTGTCCCAAGTGGTGCCATTTGATGTGTGTATTTACAGTGTGGGAGCGATCGCGATCTCAAAAGGTGTTGCAGCAGTTTTCTTTGGATTTTTGAGTTCAAGAAATAAATATAACCAGCTTGGACCTGGGGGTGTCACGTTATGGATGGGTCGGGTGGCCTGGGGTGCTCAGCAGCACAGAACACTTTCCAGTTCCTGAACACAGACGTTGATAGAATTGCTGTCCGGGTTGTGTGGGGTTTAACAGAGCAAACCATTGAGGGGCAAAAGGTATCGCACCAGAAAAAAATACATAAATAGTCAATTGGCAGAGTGTTCTATACTCTTAATGCATCTTCCCCGCCACGCTGAGCATGAAATTAACTTTCTTCTTATACAACAGATCATTGGCCTCAATCGCCGCTTCCCGCCCCAGATGGCACCGCGAGGATGGGCTCGACACGTTCCTCTGGCACACAGTCAGCCCCCAAATACATCCTTCAGCCCTAAATATCCTGTAATGTGCTGCTGTAACTGTACGGCGAGAACAAGACAATAACGGCTTCAGGAGACAGATGCACTCATTTTGTCATCTTTGTTTCGAAGCAGCTGTAAAAATGAAGCAGTGCCTGATGAGTGGTGTGGTTGGGTTTATTTAGTTAGTTATTCCTGCCAAGGAGAACTCCTGGGTGTCGCACACATGGTGGGATAAACTGAGCATGGGGAGTTCAGAGCTGTGGCTTTTGTCTAAAGGGGGAACTGAGGCGGTTTGTGCGCATCGCGGGCGCTTGAGCCGCAGACTCTGACATTGAACATCACAAGCTGAAATACGCCGTTTGCTTTTTAGTTTCCCCATCCTGTTCTGTATCTGAAAGAAAAATGCGTAGGAGTAGTGCGATAGAATGCGAACTCTCAGGAGGTAAGAACGCTCCTGGTTTCTTATAGGTGGTGATGGGGTTATTTTGGGTAAATATCTGCTTTTAGCCCAGCAGCACCCAAGGGAAGAGGCCGGTTCTGCAGGGCACGCGGTTGGGAGCGGAAAGGCTGCAAATCCCAACCGTAGCCCTTTGCGTGTGTGTGTGTGGTGGTGCATTTATAGCGGGGGATTCCTTTCCCTGCCAGAATGTGTTTTCAGGCACCTTAATATCATCCAGTGTGTGGAAAACGAAGGTAGTGAAGCTGCGTGACGTGCTGGGGCTGTGGGTGGTTTCCCGTTCTGCTGCAGTCGTGTCTCACAGGGCTGGGGTGCGTGTTTGTGCGTTTTGTTGGGAGGAGAAGGGTCCCTGTGCGGGGTGTCCCAGGTGTCAACCACGTCAATGCCGCAGCAGCTCAGGTTCTGCAGTAAAGAAGCGGAACACGCTGCTCCCCTTGTTGCCTTCAGTCTGGTTAATCAGGTGGAGGTGGTGTTGCAACAAACACCAAGTTACACGGGGAACCTTTTGCTTTTTGCATCCCTTCTTTTTACAAAAGCCTTTGAATGTTGATGGGTGTGTTTCCTCCTGATTTAGGTCCTTCAAGATTTAGGTTTTCAATTCCCTTTTTCTTTGTAAACCCGAACTTAGAAACTTTCTCTTTAGGGGAGTTGTAAATGGAAGAGATGGTTTCCTGAGCAATCGCTGTATTTAAGAACCTGGACTTTTAAGAACTAGGCAAAGTGTGATGAGGTTAATGACAAAATCAAATATGCTGACAGTACTGATGGTTGGGAAATCCTTACTGGTTCTGGTCATCTGGGATATAAAAAACTGGCGGGGAATATTGTTTCTTTTTATGCTACCAAGCTCCTGTAGAGCACTAAGAAATCTGGCATTAAGGTGCTGATGCACACTTCTGTTTCCCTCCCCAAACATATTTGTTGTGCTCTCTTTTCCCATCCTCCAAATGCCCCTGACAAACTGGATGATTTTGTACGATGCCTCCAGACCCAACCCTTAAAGAGAGGACATTCCGGGCTATAAAGCTGCTCTTTGCTCGTGCAATTTGAGCAGCTGTCGCTGTTTCATTCTGTGCCCGGTGCCTCTCGTGTAAAGCACCAGGACGTCCCCCAGGAGCTCGTGATTTATTTTGCTAACTCTGCCCTTCCCCGCGGTTCACAAACCTCTCATGGTCTGCGAAGCTCCGAGCTTTTTGGAGTCGAACAGTAGCAGTTTTAAGAAGCTCCTTTACTACGTGAAGGTCTTAACGCTTTCCACACGCCGGGGTTTTTGGCCTCGTGAGCCAACCTCCTACAACCAGAGTTTGTAACTCGGGGGTGCTGGGCCAGGGCTGGTGGTGCTGTTGTGAAATAGCGGGGAAGAGAGAAAACTGTAATGAAAACCCCGGGCTCTTGGCCAGCGGGGAAGATGTGATACCGCGAACACGTTCTCTTGCCCTTTGTTCCCGTTCGGGGTTGATTAGATTTGTTTCCGGTAAGCTTAATTATGGTTCTTCTAGTTTTTTTATTATTATGTTTTTCCATGCCTAAGGACGGGATCTTTGCCAAAGCTGGAGCTTTCATTACCTGAATTACAGTGGAGGGAGCTGGAGAAATAAATCATGCCATCTCCCCAGCAAACACACACAAAAGAAACCCTATTAAACTACAAAACCAACCCTTTCCTCTCTGCTTTCGCTGGTCCTGCAGCCGCTGTTACTGTCCCGCCGTTACTTGCCCTTCCCTGAAGTTCATTGTAGGTTTAAGAGTGGATTCAGACAAGTGTGCAATGCTAATTGCATTACTTGGATTTGTTGTTTCTATTTAGTAGCACAAGATAAGGGGAAGAGGGATTTTGCCATTTGCTTATTCCTAAAAGCCCAAAATACACATTTATTGCCTGTGTGTATAGGAGCGGGTGGGTGACATAAGACAGAATGTGTATTTGCTACTTTGTACAGGGATTTTTGTAAACTATTCTTTGCTTGGGCCGTGTTCACTTGGTGGTTGTGCTTCCCCAGGGCTTGACCAACTCCTGCAGTTCTGATGTGGCACAGAGGTTTCCTTTAGGTGTATTCGGGTAATCCAGTTGCAGTGTGTAATGGTTTAGATCCTGGAAGAACATCGTTTACAGAAATAGGCATTTCATACCTTGCACATTCAGGCGTGATTAAAAATACGTGCAAAAATGCATTTATCCTCATGGCCACTGCTAAATTAGGTCTGGTATTTAGAATAACTCTGTGGGCTGTGTGGCTGGACTTCCCCCTTGCTCCGATGAAGGGACATGGACAAAAGGCCTTTCCCCTTCAACGCTGGGTTAAAGGTGTATTGATTTAACAATTCCAGCTCCTGTTCTTACTCTGGGCCGTTTGGTGTGATGGATTTTGTAGTTGTTGCTTCAGAACATTCTGTGTTGTGAGCAGAAGCGTTTCTGAGAACACTCTGTGTGCTCACTGTGGGCACAAAGCTCTCCTCCCCATCTCTTTTGAATTACTGAAGTTTCACTTTGACCTTTTCAAGTGGATTTCGGTAGAAAAGATACGTGAGATTTCTAAAAGTGAGTTTCACGTTGTGGTTGATTGTTCTACGTTCATCTCAGAGCTGAAAATGTGGATGGATCCAGATAAACAGCCTTTCTGGTGACTGTTCAGTCTCGGTTTGTCGGTCCATAAAGGTCACGTTGAAATGAGGAAAAAAACCCAAAACAACCAAAAAACCCCCCATACCAGCAGGGACTTTTTATCTTAGAAATAAGATGTTCTTTGGGCTACTGTGTTCTTCAGATGTTCTTGCTTCAGTCTCTCTCTGGGAATATATCACCTCTCTTTAGGTGACGGCGAGCCCGTGGTGTAACTTACTTCCCAAATACTCCGTTAATCACCCTCCAGCTTTTGCAGCTTCGTTGTGACTGTTGGCACAAGGAAGGTTAATAAGAAGAGGTAGTTTCTTTAGTGAGGTTAATGCCTGGAGTTGAAGTCTCTGCAGGTTGAGAAACAGGGGACAGACACGGGACAGACACCGATCTCCTAAAATCATCCATCTGCTGTATTCCTCCTCTCCCCCACTTCCCAAGGTCACCTTCATCTGCAGGGTATGGTGGGGATTTCCACTTTATTTCATTCCAAGTGTTCTTGCAGGGAAGGAGGTTGGATGCTGCCAAAGCTTTGTTGCCTCTGTGTTATTTTGCCCTGTCTCAGGAATGAGGAAAGTTCTGGTCGCTGGCTGCTGGGCCTGGCAGCTCCGCTTCCCTGCTCCCGGGGATCTGTTAACCCTGGGATGCAGACGCCGCAAAAAGAAGTTGCAGGTACCTGCATCTTTTCTGAACAGAAACAATGCGTGCACATCAATTAAATCCTTTACTAGGTCAAAAACCATTTTGGAGGAGGCTTGTCTTCCTCTGTTAGCTTTGAAAAACTACTGAGTTGTGTGAAGCTTCCTTCGGAACCCCAAGAGCTTTGGGTGGATCGCTACTCGGGGTTGCAGCCCCACACCTGCTCGGGGCCCCCCTGGGTGTCTGTGTCACGTTGTCACACGTTTTCAAGCTTAGCGAAAAGCGGCCGGTGAAGCACAGAAGCGGCTTTGTTGGCGTGGTTGGCAATTAGAATGGTTTCAATTACGGGGCTGCTCGGCGGTAGCGTGTGTGTGTGATGGGCGAGGGACGCGAGGAGCAGGGACCGGGCCTGCGTGCTGGTTGGGCTGGCAACAGTGGGGAAATGCAAGTTAAGGAGGTTTCTATGGGTTTAAATACGAAAAATAACTAAAGTAAATGGAATTTGTGCCTCATTGAGCTCTCATTGTTGGGTGTCACTCTGCTCAGGGTAGTTGTCCGCTGGGGTTGACTGTAAGGAGATCATTTGTATCAGTGCTGGGTTTGTTAGGGGTTTGTTGCTGGGTGTTTTTGTTTTGAATTGCCACAGCAGTGGGTGCAGAACAGGTACCTTGGTGACACAGGGGCCAGCAAAGGACACGGGGAAATGGTGTGGGAGCCAGGGAAATGGCTGTGTCCTGTCCCACATGCTAAATCTGCTCAAAAATTCCAGTGTCCTTAGAAGGCTGTGTATCTGTTCAGTAAATAACTGTTCTTTTTCTGAAGTTAGTACCTCTGTCTAAGGGCGAAAAGGAAATGTGAGTTTTCCTACGTTGTTGGATGTAATTCTTTGGGGTGTTAGATGTTTTTCCTTCAGAGTAAATGAAAATATGCACAAATCCATAACAGCGGAATATCCTCGTTGAGGAAGAACCTGTTTGTTCTCCCCTGCACTGTTCAATTGGCTCAATTTTTCCTCTGGGTAAGAATCACAAGACAGTTTAGTAGGGAAGCGGGCAGTTTGGTGGTCAAACCGTGTAGATTTTCCATGCTGCAGTGATCCTGTGCTCTGCTGACCTGTTACCTCCTGTACTGCAGTTTGTGGTTAATCATTCTTTCTGGTTGACTGTCTTTTGAACTCTTCCTCTAGGGAGAATTATCAAGGGTTTGGAAACGGAGCACAATGATTTTTAACTTGCAGTCTTATCTGACTTGTTAAACTTTTATTTGAATTTATTCTAAGGAACGCAGTATGTGTGGCAGACAAACTGACTGAATAACAGGCTTGTTACCCATCATCCCAAAAACTTGAGTACCATGTGTGTACAGGAACAATGTGATTTTATTGGAGAAAGTGAAGCCATTTCTAGGGTAACGTGGCTGTACTTTGCTATGATCCGTTATATTATTGGTCCCATAACTATTTGGTTCCCTTTCCTTGGGTGGCGATTGGAAGGAGCAAGAATGAGAGGAGAATGTGGTTTGGTTTGGGCGTTTTTTGTTTTAAACAAACTAAAAGAAAACATACAAACAACCAAGAAAAGCCCCAAACCAAACCAGACAAAACCCCAAACCGAGCTCCACCAGCCAAACACCCACACAAACCCAAAATCAGTGCAAACCACAGGCTCGCGTTGGGGCTTTGAGGCGCAAAGGGCACGGCGGCCTCGCCACGGCTCCCAAAGGTCGGTTCACGTCAGCCCTTTGGAGATTGTCCAGCAGCGTTCCCTGGTGCCTTTTATCTCCAAACGGGCTGGTTTTAATGTTGGAAGTATGGAGCCAATTACTCAGGGTTACACCACAGTTGTTTGCTTTTCTCCGGCGTGTTCCATGAGTCTCACGCCATGTTTGTCTCATCCTTTGCCTTTAAGCAATTCCACCTTGTTTCAGATATTTACTTGGGGTGTTGCTATTGAAGATAAAAATGTCTTTAAGGTAAAATATTGCTTAGTGAAATAAGCTTGGTGTTCTATTAAAAAAAACAAACAGCCTTTCATGAGGAGGGGGGAAAGGGTTGATTAATGATGTGCATGGACAGATATGGTCAGACTGGGGCAACGTCTTGAAAACCTCCTTGGAATGTGGAGCACAATGGTGGTTTGTGTAACCAGCAGTGCCGACCAGAGGAGAAACGCTCAGTATCGTGTAAATACACGTGCTATTTTTGTGCAATTATTCCGTATTTAACAAAAAAGTCAAACCTACCAAGCAATCTCCACTTGACATGGAGAAATTACTCGGTTCTTTTTTTATTCACGGGTTGATGTTGCTTTTTTATTTTACATTGTCTGCGCTTCAGAATGTATCGAAGCTTGTATAATGCAGACTTTCATACCATGCCAGTTGGAAATTGTTGTGTGGGTCCTTGTGAAAGAGAAATCCTTGAGAACAACTGTTAAAATGTGACATTATATTCATAACAGCGGCATTATTCTGTGTCACTTGCATTAGGCAGAAAGCTGCTTTGTGGCTGGTTGAGGCTTTAACAGCAAACATCCCTCCAGGGTTTATAATTTTCCAGACAAGATGCCTGAGTTGATGGAACCGTTTCCACCAGCAGATGTTGGACATAATTCATTTCTGCCTCGTCCTTCTCCAGTGGCCTCCTTAGCTGGTGCCCTTTATAAACATTTTGTTTCAGGTGGTAATTAAAGCTACTGGAGGGGAGTGTTTGTGGTCTTTCATATGTCACAGTGTTTCTTTTGCAGAGTTGTGTGATGTCTCAGATCCCTGTTACTGTGAGATTTCTGCCTCGGTCGGGTAACCGAGCGTATTTGTAACCAGAGCTTGTGTCTGTGATCCGTGGCTTTTTATTCCTTGGGGTTTTCCTAAGCCTGCAAGATACGGGGTTTGTGGTGGGTAGAACGGGACACGCCAGCTCCGAAACTGGACAAGCAGATAGGGAAGAGTTAAGCAGAGCAGAAAGGCAGCTGGGAGGTAATAACGCGGCCGTTGGATAACTTGAGGTGATGAATTGTTTGAAGCAGCAGATGCCTGTAAGAGCCGAGGTGGCTGTCACCGCTGTGTTTTGCTCCTAATTGATGGAGAACGGCACATAAAGCTGAGAGCATTCTGAGGTTATTGAATATTTCATATGGAAAACACGGGGATTCTGCATTTAGAGAGGCTGCAAAGATGTCAACCACCACCTTTTTCTAGCGTGTAGGTTTAGAAGGAGCTTCTCTTTCTTGCCTGTTGGATGGGACTGAATCAAATCCATCATGACTCCGACTGGACTAAATCGCTGCTTTTATGAGGCATGGAAGTAACATCATGAAGTTCAAGGCCAAGTACAAGGTCCCGCGCTGGGTCAGGGCAGTCCCAGAGGTGGATGCAATGGGAGATAAATGGATTGAGAAGGGCTTGGGGATGCGGGTGGATGAACCTGAGGATGCGGTGGGGAGCCTGCAGGACGCTGCTGTGAGGAGTTCCAGCTGCAAAGAGCGCGGTGTACAGGTTACCATCTGGTAAACTTGCCAAGATTCATATTCCAACAATCTCAAACTGTGGCTGCAGCCGATCCGTTAAAAGCGGAGTATCCTTTTCAGAGGCACGCAGGTTTAAACGTGCACTAGTTGGCTTCGCTTTCTCTCGAAGGAGGCCAGCACGCATTGATACAACCTCTTTGTTCTTGTTGTTTTGAAGTTCTCAATTATAAGCGGTTCTCTGTTAGTTTCTGACACCTCGGCGCTGTGTTGAGTGCAAACCACTAATTAAAACGATCACTCCCGCTGCCTGGTGGTAGATATCAACCTGCTGGGACTGTTAGACATGGTGGGAGGGAGTAAATGGTGTCACAGTGCGCTTGGAATACCTGATCGGTCCGTCTTGGTGTTTCCAAGGCCCGTTGACGTAGTCAAACTGTAATATTAATAGTAAAGGATTTCTCAACTCTTACTGATGCAACTGGGATGAGACTCCTCAGTGTTTCTAAGCTGGTAATGAGGAGCAGGTCTAGGCGATGGAGGCTGGGGGTGAGAATGTGAGGCTGGGTCAGGTGTGGTGTGGCAGGAGCGGTCAAGCATCCTTTGGAGAAATCAATTCTATAGTTTTGCGTATCTTTTAAAGCAGTACAGTGAAGCAGGTGTCATCTTAATCTTCAGAAGGTTGTTGACCGGCTAAAAATGACATTATCAGACAGCATCTCAGTCTGTACTTGTAGAAGAACTGAGGCAGGTAAAGCCAGGACAAGCCTAACACCTGTGGAAAGGGACACAAACCCGACTTCATTTCCACGAGGGAACTGAGCTTTTCTTGGGTGGGAAAGTGAAAAGTAGAGAGAAACGCTCCAGGAAAGCAGGAAGGCAGCTCTAGAACAAGCTTGTCAGACGGTCGTAAGCAAAATGCTCCGTAAGCGTCAGGCTGGCTGTATAGTAATAGGGTCAGCGCCCTTGCTCGACAGCTGTCCTGGGTCTGCGCTGCTCTTTCCTGTGGCAGAAGAATGCAGGGCCAGGGTGGGATGGCTGAATCCAAAGTTCTGTTGTCACAAGCGACCAGATCCCTCTTGTGAACGCATTAAACTTCCTATTAAAGCACATAAGGTTTAGAACCATTTGTGCTTTTGCCACAACGGCTCTGCTGTCTGCCCCGTCGTCGCTGCACCGGGAGCTGCAGTTTGGTGTGATTGAGCAGAGCTGGATACCTGAAGATGCCTTTTCTAATGCTGCGGCTGCTTTGTGTCATCCAGTGGGTCAGAAACCGAGATTCGCTCAACTTGTACGAAATCGCTGTTAAAGGTTGGCTTGGGAATCGACGCTCTCGCATTTTACTCCTCTCCAAGATCTCTGGTTCTGACTGGCAGTTGATTTTTGGGTTGATGAAAACACTCTTGCCTTAACTCCATGTTCCATCATACTTCTTTTCCCTCCTGCTTACGTGGTGGTTCTATCAGCGATTGTCATCCCTGTAGTGGATGTGACAGCAAGTTAAAAGTGAACCCGCTGGCTCATCGCAATGGGCAGTGTGAACTGGAATCGGGGCCGGTTTAAGTTCACACACTCGGGAAATCGAGTTGTGGTGGCTGCATCACCTGTCCCGACGCTGCTGAGCGTGTGGCCGTGCGCAGGGACAGGATCGACGGCAGCAGGTGTGTTTCATCTCCGAAATCATCACGGTGCCGTTTGCAGTTCCTCACGACTCAGAGCCCTGAGTTGTGCCCCAAATTACTGGCACCTTTATTTTCTTACCCTAATAGTGAAGCGGGGATCAGCTTCACTTCCAGGGGAGCAGCTGGCGTTGGTGCTCGCTGCAGGCAGCAGGACACACACAACCGTAAAGAATTAGCATTTTTATTTCCGTTTTTGAGTTCACCGTGTAGGTATTATAGTAAGCTACAATGAATTGCTCTTCCTAATACTGCTTTACAACTCTTACCATTGTCTTTTAGTTCAATTTTGCTTGCTCAGGATTTTTTTCCTGTCAGAAAGAATTTGAGTCTGGAGGGAGCAACAATAACTGAGGGATAAGCAGCTTACGTGGCAGTTCCTTTGCGGTTTCAGGGGGTGGGGACGTTGCTCGATGTCCTGCTCCAATATTCCCCTTTCATGTATTGCTCTGATAAACAGGAAAACACTTGAGTGCTCCTCAACCCTCCACACTTCATCTAGAAAATGTACTGGTTTAGAGGAACGTTCTTGGAGAGCAGTAAAAGGAAAACAGCTGTTCGGGGATCAGATCTGAGAGCAAAGAATCTATTTAAAATCCAGGCTTAGCGACGGGGATGTCGGAGATTTTTCTGTTTGCAAGTTCGTTGCTTTGTCCATAACTCAATGGGGCGGGAACCCGGCCTCCCTAAACCCGACCTCCCTAAACCCGGCCTCCCTAAACCCGACCTCCCTAAACCCGCGTCAGTGCACCCTGTGGGTAAAGCTTTCCTTGATGGTCCTGGTGGTTTGTGTGAGCCCAGCTGATCCTTTCCAGGTGTAAATGGATGGCTCGCCTCCTCCACCTGGCTTCTTCAGCTCTTGGACATCAGAGATCTTTATTAAGAGGTCAAACTGTAGCTGTCTTCAGCATGGAACCAGGGCTTTGATATTTCCATCAGGAAATAAGCAGTTGTGAGGACTTTGAGAATAGCGGCAATAAAAAAAGGGATGGCAAGTTTTTGTTTCCAGGTGATTGCATCTTCACTTTCCTCCTTAGCAGTCCGGGTTATTTGATGGAGTTTGCCTCCTTGTGTAATTTTTAGCATTTTCTGAACGCTGCCGTTTTTATCGTTACTTTTATTACAAACTCCTAAAACTCTACAGCTCCCCTATAGGTGGTGAGCTGCGGAGGGAGGAAGCTGCGTGTCGGGGAAGATAATACAGACGTTTGACAAGCCAGGCTTGCCGTGATCCGTCCCAGATGTGTTTGGAAAAGCGAAAACATGTGTTTGGTGGGGTGCGGAATGCGGGGCGGCGCGCACACAGCTCGGGCGCCGCCGGGGCCGCGCTGCTGCGGTCGTCTCCGAACTAACCGGACCTTCAGTTCTCATTTCTGTATTTCAATAAAGAAGTTGCGGGGTCTGACATTGAAGAAGCAAATGGCTTATGTAGCTTTCGGCTGCTCTTTTGCTGGTAAAACAGGGAAATCTGATCAAACTGAGAGAATTTGCACTGGTTTATTTAATTGAGTGGTTTATTTCCGTGTTTTTGTGGTGTGTCTCAGAAACAGGATCGCAGAGCACAGGGGCTAAAACACTAAAGGGATAAGGGGAAAAAACCCCTTACCTGACATCATGGGAACAAACTCCTACTGAGAATAATGTCAGATGCCAATAGCAGAATATGGCAAGAATCACGTTTGATTTGGAACCTGGTAACGTAATAATATTCTAACTTAACCAAGGGAAAGCACAAGTTTGATACAACATGGTAGTGATAACAAACCTTTCTGCTTCTGCTGAGCTTCAGTTGGGTGTTGTGGATCATCCCTTTGGTTCTGGTCGCTGTGACTCCAGTGCAGGGATTGATTCCAAGTGACAATGAACTGCACCTGCATTGTTGCTGGAACTCGTCAGCTAACGGAACAAATAAAGCCGACAATTACAACGCGGGAAATGGTAATTACAGTTTGATTGTATTTGTAACATTTTCATTGTGCAATAATAAGAATATTTCTAAGGAAGTAAAACATGTTTAATAATTGCGAGCCTAATTTCAGTTGTGCAGCGTTAGACAAATGAGTACGTGTGTACCTTACCTGGAATGCGGGATTGACTTCCCTGCTGAAAAGTAGAATTAAATTTTCAATACTTTGCTTAAATGGAAATGATGAAAGTAGAAAATGCTGCTGTCCCTGTGTTTGGAACGTCACTGTCTGCGCACACATGCACATACACAAATTAGCCTTTCGTTATAATTACTTAAAGTTGACATGCAAACCACAATAGAAAGTAGTTTAGTTGGGGATGAAATGACCAAAGTCTGTCAGTTATTTTGCTTGGTTTGAATTGTACCTGATACAAAATCCATAAAATAGAGGAGCCGGTGGACCTGTTTCATTTTCCGGCAGCCATTCTGTGCTGCCGGTACAAAACCAGCTTTTCCTTAACAGTCCTTTTCCAAGCTCAAAAATGGATTTTCCCCCAGCCACTGTCATTCAATTACCACCTCAGGAAATGCATCGATATAACTGATGATCCCCTAAACCATCCTGCGCTATTCCGCTCCTCCCATCCTTCATTTTCCTTCTCGCTCCAGTCATTAAATGTAACATTGCCGATGTATATTTTATAGGGTGACCCTGACGGCTGTCGCTTTGAGGACGTGCAGAGATAATAAGATTGTGCATGTAATGAAGGGCAGATAAATAGAAAAATGTTTACGGGATGGAGTGCGGTGGTTTTACCGCCTTATGGCTTCTCGCTCAAATACACACCCACGTGAACCGCCAGCCATACCTTTGCTTTAAATAGTGAAAATGTGATGTATTATATTGTGATGTAGCCGGTGAAATGGGTTTTTGTCCCACATCTGAACTCCAGCAATATGCCACCGAGAAATGTCATTATTGAGCTGGTACAAAGAGAAAGCGCAGTTAAAGGGGTGATGTATCAGTGCTTGGCACTTTCATTGAGAAAATCCTATTCCTCGCATTGTGCTGCTAAATTTTGGCTGTCAACAGAATTGATGGAAAAGCATACATGAGGGGGAAAAAACAGGATCCAGTGCAGGATACAGCGGGTCTGCTCTGAAGGCTTTTCTGAATACCACGCATTTAATTTATCTGGGTATTTATTGCCCTCTCCTTATTGTCCTGATGGGTGAACTCCAAGGTTAGAACTCGTAGTTACCCAGAGGCTGGCAGGGAAGGATGCTGCGTGGAACAGCTGCGAACCCGAACCCACGGGCTTTGATGTGGGTTGTAAAGTGGAATGAAAGCGTCGCTGGCTCAAGAAAATAGGAGCTTCTTCCATCTTGAGAAAAGCATTTCATCTCTGCTCATCGGAGCTGCCCTGGCTGTGATCCACCTGGCCCACGCGCCTTTGGTTGTGGGCATCGAGGTGTAAGGGAAATGGGGAAGAAAGGGGGAAAGGCGGAATATTTGCGTTTGCCAGGGAGAACAAATGGATGTGGAGCAGCGGGTTGGACGGAACCTGCGATCTGTGCCTCGACAGGGAGAGAGGATTTCCAGCCTCAGAAATGGCGATGTTGTGAGTGGCAAAGGGGAAAATAAACGCTTGACACATACGTATGAGGCAAGCAGGTTCTTCACTCTTCCACTGTTTTGATAACCTGTGATGGATCGGTCCCCGTGGGTTGTACCTGGTGGCACTGGGGGCGGTCCCGCAGTCCTGGGGAACTGGAGCTGACACTATTAAAGATCAGCTCTCATAATTAATAACGAATGCAGCCAACAGTCTGGGAGTTCCTCTGCGGATTAGGAAGTCTGTTGATTAACAAAGAGGAGTCTCTGGAGGAGGAAGCCTTAATTACAAAAGCTTTCTTTTCACTCTGGCATGACTGGAGAGAGGAGAGGGTCAGCAGCTCTGAGCGGGGCTGAGGCTTAAATCCATGGCCTACCCTGCGTTTGGGTTTGTGGAGCTGTTAGAGCTGGTGCTCACATCCCTAAAAATGGTTCTCATAGAACAGATAGCAAGGGCAAGCTCTATAGTATTTATCTTATTTCCTACTAGCATACGCAACCTTAATTACAAGGACTGGGAGAAGTGAGCAAAGGAACCACATGAAAATAGTGAGTTAGATGTGGCACAGAGACACGTTACTTGCGTTTTTTCTGGCTCTGGACAATAACATTTGGATTCCCCTGTGGTTCGCTAAGGACATAGAATCAAGTGGTAGGAGTGGAACAAGAATATCCAGCTGAAAGCAAAGGCGTTTTTTCTTGAGGGCAGAAAAAAAGCGGCATCGTTGGGGAACAGCCAGGCAGTGCACGCTTGACAAGGCCAGATCAGCCTGTCCTGTAGGCCTGGCTTTGGATGGTGAAGGGGTTTTAGAGCCCGGCTGTCACTGTTCACGTAGTTTGAGGTTAATCAGTACAGTTGTACTTCTCGCGCAGGATTGGTCTTGGCCAATTTAGAAATCTTCTATCTCTTTGTTTCTATAACCCATGAAACTTAAAAAGGGATGTGCTGAGACTTAATTGGTAAATACTTTATTGATTTTATCATCAAACGGAAGATGCTGAAGGATGGTCGAGAGTTAGCGTGTTCCGGCAGAGAAATGTTTGTTTCGAATGGGAGATTATTCACATCGTGTCTGGTATCGTTCTTTCTTTACAGAAGTGATCTACGTGTTTGGGTAACATGAAAAATGAGAATATTTTAGTCACTTCACAGCTTGAGGGACTTCAAAAGGAAATGTTGGGGTTGCAGCCTTGGCTCAGCGCTGGGGCTGACACCGTTCTCTGTGGGACCGTGGGTCTGTGTCGTCTGTCTGAGCAAATCGCAATTGGTAGGAGGTGGGAGTTCGGTCTCCCTTGGTCTATAGAGGCCCGAGCAGGGCAGCAGCGCTCATTTAGCAGAAACAATCAGAACCCATCAAGTTGTACCCGATCGCAGGTTTTTTCCGCAACAAAACTGCAGAAGGTGCAGATGGAGCCTCAGCTGGGTTCCCAGCAATTCGGTGGCTGTTCTGTGCGTGGGGGGAAGCGACAGCGTAAAAAGCCAAGGAGTTAGGCTGGGTTTCTTACATACCAGCCGCCTCTTCTGCTTCCCACCCGGGCAGCCTGTTTGCCAGGAGTTTCAAGTGAAAAACCGACCGCTTGGCCGTGCTGTTTGCAGAACAAGGAAGCAGAGGATTAGGCCGGCCAATCTTCTCCTGAAATTGTAGGTAGAGTTCTTAGCAGAGACCAGGGAGGGAAGGCTGAATTGCCATCCAAAAGGTGATAAACGGCGAGAGGAACTGCGAGATAAAACGCCGTTACTTCTAAAGTATGCTAGAGAACTGAGGGACCTGCAGGATGCTCCGTAGAGAGCATCCCACAGTTTTTAATGTGGTGTTTTTGTAGCGTTAGTAAAATATTGCTTGGTTTTTAAAAGCCTCTGTTAAAATTTCAGTAATGTTTTAGGTTCTGCAGTGTTCCCGTGCACCCAAGGTGGATGTTAATCAGCGCTGCTGAACGAGCTGCTGAGACTTATTGCTTAATTAGAGCATATGCAAACCTATTCGTCAGAGTTGGCAGAGGCACGTAGGCCAAGCTTAAAATTGTGGAAATGCCTGAGCTCAACTCTTGGGAGCTGCTCACAGCTGCTCTTTCTCTTCCCTGCTGCATTTTTTCAATACTTTACCTTGTTTAGACCAAGACCAGAGTTCTGCATTTTCTCTCGTAATGAGCAGTCCCCACGCATTGCTCTGCGCTCCGTGTCCCATTCGGGAGGGCAGCGGGTTTGCTGCACACATCTGCACCTCTGCGTTGGCAGCTCCTGGGTTTGGGGATGTTCGTGACGGGTGGGACCAAAACCTGCATTTTTTTCTCCCAATCTTAGCAGCGTCTGCCAATATTCTGGGTTGTTCTGCAGCGTCAGGCTGGTGGTGACAGCCAGCGATCCGCTGGGCTGTACTGGAGGTGCGTACCATAATCCCATTACACTCCGCCTGTATTGTTCACTTTCTCGATGAGCCCTCGGCGTTTGGGCAGGTGTTGTAACCAGGACCGGTGAAGGCGGAGGATTCAGGGAGATGCTGGACGCAGTGTTTTTACCACAGGACTTGAGCTAAATTGGGTTGACTTAATAAAATCTTGATGCATTCCAGAGAGATTGTGAATTCATTAAGACCACGGCTGGACAATCTGTTCCCCTCCGCTCTGCCACGGCTGCTTTATAGCCATTGAAGAGAGTTGTCATTTACCTTTTCTGTTTAATTACTGTAAAGCTATTCCTCCTCCCCCATGATTTTATATTTTTCCCTGGCACAGCGAGGCTCTGGGGAAATTAAACAGCAATTATTATGTTTGCTCACTCTGTTATACCATAACAGATACTTGAGGGTGAGCTGATGTGTTTGTGTGATTGGCTTCCACGGGAGCGGCAGGGCTGTCAGAACCTCTCAAATCCAGAAACGCAGCGTTAATCCTTTGTTTACCTAAGGCAAGACGAAGCACAAACACGGGGCGCAGCTTGTATTGTGTATTTTACATTTGAAAACCGCTGATAAGAAGCGAGAAAGCAGGGCACCCAGCGCTTGCTGGCGCTGGAGTTAGTTTGTTAAGGGTATGGAGGAGTTAGTGAGGCTTGTCCTGGTGTTTCAGGGAAAAATATGGGTGAGAGCAGTGGGTGGAAATGGTGGGAGAAGGAAGAGAAAGGTGCCACACGCCGAGGAGATAATGTAATAGATGCAGGTGGCTGTGCTGGGTGAGGGAGGATGGGCTGGTGGGCACCTGGAGACTGAACTGAGCTGCAGAGGACGGGATCTGAACCATTTCCTTCTCTGTTCAAATAATCCCTGCAACAGAGCTCGGAGGAGATGAAGCGTGACTCATTGCTATGTACCCACACCGCAGGGTGAAATGGCCTTGGCAGGAGAAGGCGAGAGATTGGAGGAGCTGTGAGCTCTGGATGTATTTTAGAATTGATGAAAGCTGAGGCACGGTTTTTAGTGGAGAACATATCCCCTCCGTCTTGCAGAAACTCAGTAGCGGCAGAGCAGATGTTGTCGAGGAAGGGTGGCGCTGGGTTAGAGAGCGACCAACAAGGTCAGTGTTGGAGCGGCAGGTTCAGCCCTCCCTGGGCTCGGCTTGTGAGCCCTGAGTTTCATTTCCATCCACCAGAGCCCCCCGTGCTCTCACCCCTTCCCTGATTTACCTCTGAAGTCTGGAAATGAGGGGGACGTCACTCTATAGTTGAATGAGTATAATGATGCAATGAGGGATGGTTCAGTCTGCTTTATCTGGTGTGATTTTAGTGCGTACGTCGCTAGCAATACCCAGTTCCTGGCACGAAAAGCTTGACCGGAGACACACGGTGTGTTTCAGGTTGTAAGGTCAGGGCTGTTCCCCGGGTGTAGAACCGCTGCCCAGACAGCCAGGGTGAGAGCAGCCGCTCTGGCAGCCGGCTCGCAGCCCGTGCGGAGATGTGGGACGTGTTGACTGCGAGACCTTGCGGTGAGCTGAGATCACCGGGAACAAAATGATCATTACAGGCTATTCATGTCAGCAGCGTTCATGCTTTTCTGTTTGCTTGCAAGCAAAACCAGCGGCTAATTTGCAAGGCTGCCTTTTGTAAAAAGGCCTTTTGATCAATGCGTGCCTGTGTTAATGTTTCAGTAGGCTATTGATTTCTGCAGCGGCTTTTGTTCCCTGAATTTATGTGCGATGGGTTTTGGCAGCGCACACTATGCATGTTTGATTAAAGTTCATTTGACTTTGCTCGCAGTGAAGCTGGAAGCTGCTTTTACTCCCTGTTTGTAGAACCGAAGCTTTTCTGACTTAGTCCTTTGTGCTCCAGCTCCTGCCCCCCGTGCCGGCACCACCGCGCTGCCGCTAATCCTTCCACTCACCCCTCTCCGGCGTTAATCCCTTAGGTAGACAATATAATATTAGATAGCCAGGCAGCTAACAAGACCTGGCGTGGAATTTTTCCGGTGTAGTATGTGCCTAACCTGCGTGCACGTATAAAACATTAACGTTCTCTGTGGATGCTCCTCTCTGAGTTTTACTTCTCCGTTTTTACCAGAAAGTTCCATCATTTACCAAGTCACAACCCTGTGCAGTCTGACCATGAATTTATCTTCTGTATTTCACAGAATATTCTCCAATCCTTTTAATACATCCAGATTTGATAGGTGGGGTAAGACCAGTTGTTAAATACATTTCTGTTTCATCGTGACCTGCATGCAGTCGAGACTGAAGTTTCGGGAGGGCCTCAGGGGAAAAAAAGCATTATGGTTTATTATTTATAAATATACACCATTTATTTTTTAAAAGTTTGGTAGCGCATGTATAAGTTGTTAAACTTCCCTTGGGACCTTGGGGTGTGTAAACAGAGCTCGGAGATGTTCCCGGTTGCTGTTTTATGACGGGAGCAGAACAGATCGGTGCGCACGCTGTTGCCACGTGTCAGAGGACCCATCAGTTCACCGCCATAGAGACACGGGATTCACTGACACCTCGGATTGGATATAAATGAATTTAGAAGTAAAAAGTGGTGTTAGTTTCATTTGCAGGACACTTTCCACCTCTGACAAGCGTTGCCAAGCCTTTCTGCAGAGCTCTGTGCCTCTGGGCACCGGCCAGATCCGCAGCTTGACAAACAGTGGCGCTGGATGGACTTTGAACCCGCTTAATGGACTCCAAGTAAATTGTTCTTTCTAAAGCAAACACGTGCAGCGGAACAGGTGGCAGCAGAGCAGGGTGCTGGGGCAGAACTCCCTGTTCTTCCCAGGTCTGACATGGCTTAAATGCTCATCACCAGCCCACACCCCTTTTAGTTTAGATTATCCTCAGGAAAGAGTTTATATATATTATTTTTCCTTTAATAGGGCTTTTGTCCTTCAGAATCACCAGCTGCAGGTGACAATTCATTTTGCCCACGTCTCCTCCTCCTCACCAGGTATCGCTCCAAATACACTTTGGTGTGCACATTGTTGGGGCCTGTGCTGGAGATCAGTCCCATCAATCCCAGTCTATAGCAGCGCCGATTCAAAATGCATTTATTCTGTCTATCGCCAGGAATCAGAGTTGTGGTTATGCTCTCTTCCTGCCGTTTCTGTTTTTAAATCAGGCATTGGTAAAATTCATGTCTTAAATGTCAGCAGTTAATGTCTAGAACAACATCCTCCTTTTGTCTTTCAAGTGTTGCAGTGGTACAGATGTTAGTCAGGGCTGTAATTGCTTGTTCCAGGCCCTTGGGAGAGTTTGGATGAAGGGTGTGTCTTTATTAGACTCGACTTGAGTGATGTGCCCCGAGCACAGGCTGCAGGATTTCCCGGCGGAGCGAGCGGGCTGGGGCTGTGCTGTTTGATCACATAAAACGCAGTTCAAAGGAGGCCTTTTTGTGGGTAATTCAGGTATGTTTGTTCTCATGTTGATTTTTCAAGGGGCTGGTTAGAACTTCTCCGTTTTTTTTCCTCTTGCGACTTGAAAGCAGCACCACCTTTTACCTTAGAGGCAGACGAGTCGCCAGGAAATGATGGGGTTTCAAAGTAAGAGAAAAGAGATTAAAACCACATGCTGTTCTTCGGTTGCGTTACATCCGCTACTTCCAATGGCAGCTGCTCTGGTTTTTGACTGTAAGCCAGATTCATTACGCTGTGAAATTATCACTCATTTCTCTAGGTGTACTCTTTTAACTGCTTAATTAATTTAGATGTGGGCATATATATTCAAATTAAAGCACAATTCACCGTAGTAGGGTTGAGTTATGGTTATAGACTTCTTGTTGAACATGTTTTTATTCTGACTTTCGGCTTCTTAAACAGGAATGCTAACAAATGTCTGTGTGCGGAATGTAGGTTGTCGACACGGCAGTGTCGGCTTGGATTGATCCTGAGACTCCTGAGCAGTTCTACCCAACCTCTGCTCTTTTCCATGGGAGGAGTGACAAGGCGTTCACGCACTTCTGTTCCTCCCCTGCGAAAGCAAACAAAAAACAACGAGGATTATTTTTCCTGCCTTATCTAAAGAATTCTTTTGTCTGCCTGAAATACATCACGAAGCTTCCTGCAGAAATACACGTACGGAGAGCAAAAGGGAGGAAAAAAGCTGACGAGTCAGGTTTGCGCGCCCCTCTAACATGCTCCTTCTGTATTCGCAGGGAGAACTAATCACCTTCTATTACTACTGGAAGAAAACCCCTGAAGCAGCAAGTTCTCGAGCCCACCGTCGGCACCGAAGGCAGGCTGTGTTTCGGAGGATTAAAACTCGAACGGCTTCCACTCCGGTCAACACTCCCTCCAGACCCCCCTCCAGTGAATTCTGTAAGTGGGAGCTGCAAGCAGCGCGTTTATCGCTGTTTAGATGCAGGGAGCGACAGTAACGGTGCTGAACCTCCACGTGGACGGGGCGAGGAAATGGAGTTCAGGCCGTTGCCCTCTCGTGTTCTGCCCCGTTATGCTGGAATGTGGTGGATGTCTTTGATCACCCAGCGCTTTCTGCGGTTCTTAAACATAAAAGCATCCTGTCAGGGTGGAAATGCGGCCCTGGCACTGAACCTCCCTGCGCTTTTCTTGGGTTTGTGTTGTATTTTCTCCAGACTTATTACAGTAATGGGAAAAAGAACAAGACCCTCATCCCTTTGGGGGAAGGTCTTTGCATCCTTACTTGACCGGCACCTTCTGCTTGATCTCAGGCTGAGCTCAGCCAGCCCTTGGGTCTTAATGCTGCTTGGAAGAACTTTGACCTTGACTGAAGCAGAAGCATCTAAACAAAGAATAGTTACCCAAAGCAGTGAGACGTGCTGCAGTGCAGTGGTTATGATCAGCAACGTCCATATGGACACGCTAAACCCAGCACGTTTCACCCGCCTGCTGAAGCAAAGGCGCTGTCAGAATCTTATCCATGTGGTGGGCAGGCAGGACAGAATTCTGGAGAGGGAGTGAGGTGGTAAGAAAGGACTATTAGCTTTTCCTCGCTGAAATCGGTAGGATTTATTGCCGATTTCTGTGTGCGCAAGAAGTACGGAGCTCAGCTCGATCCAAGACACTCAGCGCTTCAGAGCGCGTGGCTGGAAGGACCCGTCTGCCTGGATCCCACATCAGGATGAGAATCAAAATCAGTTTAGTAAAAGAAAGCCAGTTCTAGGCTGGTGTTGGTTTTAAACACCTGCAAGAATTAATGTAGAAATTATGTTAGTGCTAGCAGGAACTGTTACTAAATGGGAGCCTGTGTTAATTTGAGGGGTAATGAGTTGCGGACAAACGCTAATGGCAAGTACAGCCCGCTCTAAAACCTGCATGTATTACAAAATACCCTCTTGGAACCTTCAGAAAAACAGTATTCCTGCATCAAGGACTTCTCTTCTAATTGAAGATGTGAACAAAAGCCACAGAGCTTTCTGCTTGTGGCAGTTTATAGACCTGTTATGTTGTGAATTTATAGCGGCGGTGCCAGAAGAATGCAGTGCTCACAACAAGAAAGGATTTACTCCCGAGTTGTTTTTAGAAGATAAGATACCGGTTTTGCAATGTCTGCAGGTTTTCAGTGGTTCAGATGGTGCTTTTTAGCTCACAGCCTTGTCATCCGTGGATTTGCTGTATGCTGCTTGCCCCAAAGGAAAAGGGACCCTTTCCATATTCTCTTTGTGAAACCTAAGTTTGCCACAGGTTAAACCTCTTACAGAGGCTTGCAGCAAGGAGCGGAAAGCTGGTAGTATCCTTGTAGTATCTCTCACCCAAAAGAATCACAACATGTTTTTCAAAGACGTAAGTTATATGCAAGCATTGTTTCTTCCACCCACAAAGCACATGGAGCTCCTGGGCTAAATAGAGCTACTGTCTACCAGAGCGTAGCGGCAGACGCCATCTGCTTCAGGGGACAAAGTCTGGAAACAAAAACCAGAAAAACCACCACAGGATCTCTCTGTGGGATCCAGTAACGTGGAATTTAGGTGTAGAGGATTTAAGCTTCACCAGGTTCTAGAGATCAACCTCATTTCTCTTGAGAATTGTGCATGAACAGTGTTTGAACAACAACTTAATTGGAAAAGTGGCGTGTAGTGAATGAGTTCTGCTGATTGTATGGGTGCGTTCCCGGAATGCTCCGTTAGTCGGAACAGCGATCAGACCTGGCCTCGCTTGGTCTGCAGGATGGGCAATGACGGCCGTCCAAGGGAAGGTGGTTGTAGGATGTCACAAAACTTATGGAAGAGCTGTTATTAATGGTTATTTTAGTGAAGTAAGAGGGAATCCTGAGTTTTATTTCTCATTTTCTTCTTGTTCCCTTGTTCTTTCCGTGTCCAGTGGACCTGAGCTCGGCCAGCGAAGATGACTTTGACAGCGAGGACAGCGAGCAGGAGCTGAAGGGCTACGCCTGTCGCCACTGCTTCACCACCAGTACGTGCCCCATCCCCTCCTGCGTTTCTCTCCTGTTCAGTGCCGGTTCACTCAAGCAAGAGCAGTTCGTGAACACGCACAGCTGCTCAAAAATATGTGGGGTTGAATCAGCTAAAATGCAGCGTTCCCAGCGGAGTTAATCAGGCTTTGCCATCGCAAATTAATGTTGCAGTGACAAAGGAGAATCCTGAGAGGTTAGACATTTATACGGGGAAAAAAAAGTCTACGTAATCTATGTAATCCATTTGTGATACAACAAATCGATATTGGACTGTGACTGTCACACGTAAAACTTGTTTATACTGCACCAGATCTCTTCTGCCTCGTTCCTGAAGGTTGCCTGAGATTTGGGCAACGCGTGGAAGCGCGAGCCCAAAAATAGGGAAGGAAATGAGAAATGTATAGCTCAGTTCGCTTAAGAAACCACAGCTCTGGGGAATAATAGCTGTTGCTTTTCCTGCCCCCAGCCTCCAAGGACTGGCACCACGGCGGGCGGGAGAACATTCTGTTGTGCACCGACTGTCGCATTCACTTCAAGAAGTACGGGGAGCTGCCGCCCATCGAGAAACCCGTGGACCCTCCACCCTTTATGTTTAAGCCCGTCAAAGAGGAAGATGATGGACTCAGTGGAAAGCATAGCATGAGGACAAGGCGGAGTCGAGGCTCGGTAGGCGTAACCCTTGCAATGCAGCTTCTTCTGTAAAGAAGCGTTGTCTAGAAGTGTCAAAAGTCTAGAACGACGCTTTCTCCGTCCTGCTTGTTTGCCGTGGTGCGTGCCTGCTGCTGCTTGGCGTGTGTGAGATTCGCAGCGCTTGGGCTTGCTGCTGAAAAAGGAGGTGAAATGTCTCTTCTGCAAGTCTAACGTGTTATTTCCATGTTTTTGCTGAGAGGCAGTGGACCGTCATCATAAGGGGCACTTGACCAGTGTGTCGTTCCAGGTTTCGTGCTTGTCTGTATTGTTCCAGGTGGATCCTGTCAGACAAGCCCTTGGGCTTATTTTAAAGGAAGACTTTTAAAAAATTAAATGCTATTCCTGTGCTCTCCTCATATTACAGGAGTGAAAATCTCCTTACAGATGTGCATGCGTGCGTTTTACGAAGAAAATTCAGCATGCAAACAGCAGCAGCCTTGGAACGTCTTTTTAATGTCATTCCTAGCAGAAACTACTAAATAAAATAGTTGGCACTTCATGTTTTTGAGTAGACAAGGAAAAATTGTAGTCATGCTGAATGCTCTTGGTTTTCCACTTTTAAAGCTTTTAGGGGGAATGCTCCGTCCACACCCTGCGGTAAGGCAGAAAAACCACGAGGCTGGACAAACTGACCCCCTTCTCTTTCTGTTGAACGAACAGATGTCTACGCTACGCAGTGGTCGTAAAAAGCAGCCAGCCAGCCCCGATGGTAGAACCTCCCCGATCAACGAAGACATCCGTTCCAGCGGCCGCAACTCTCCCAGCGCCGCCAGCACCTCCAGTAATGACAGCAAAGCGGATTCGGTGAAGAAATCCACCAAGGTAGAATTGTCCTGTTCTTCTGTTGTGTTAGGACTGGACACCTGAGGGTTTTCAGTCACCTAAATGAGGTTCTGGGGGGCCGGGGGGGTCACTGGGTGACCTAGAAATTGCTATTTGTGTGGATAAGCAAAAAGCAGTGTAATGGTGCATCTGACTGATGCTTTGTTCCTGTACATAAGGATGTGCAGTGATAAAAACCATCCCCACGTAACCTTACTGCTCTCACAATAAAGTAATCCTTTGATTTTTGGATGCAAATGCAAGCATTAGGCTCATGGAAGTAATGCAGGTCAGAAATGCTGGATATATCAGACAAATAGACAGTTAGGGGGATTTTTTTTGTTAAGCGATACTTAATCTTTGTTTACAAAGGAGTATGAATATGTAGTAATGGAGCCTGCTTCTCTTACTGGCTTTCTGGATGTGTATTTGTTTGATTTTTCAGAGCAAGCTGACAGTTTGGTCTGTTTGAGGCTGCACTCAATGTCCCTTTTTCCTGCCGGCTGTGTCAGAAATGTGTGCAGGATGGGTGCGCAAACCGCCCTTGGGTTTCTGTCCGCAGCAGTCAGATTGCTCCATAGGAACTCTTTGTGTTTATTTGCATTAAACATGGTGCCACTGGCATGTGCTCAGTTTACTTGTGCATTTACATCGCTGGTAACTTGCGTTCTGCTTCCTTGTGGCAGAAGATAAAAGAAGAGGTTTCTTCTCCTCTCAAGAACTCCAAGAGGCAGCGGGAGAAGGCGGCGTCTGACACCGAGGAGCCCGACAGGGCCAACGCCAAAAAATCCAAAACCCAAGTGAGTCCCAGGGGGGAATATTTTCACTTAGGAGGTTGGTTTGAGAGTGGGAGGGGGTGCAAACCCAGTAACAAACCAAAAACATGAAATCAATTTAAGCCACAGCAAATTGTAACTTAATCTGTGGCTGGAAAGCGACCCATATTATAATATGTTCCTTCTATTGCAAAACAGTGGAATGATGCAGGGTATGTCCAGAAGTCCTTTTCGTTTTAATATCAATATCAACTATACAGGAGTGCACTTGGATTCTTTTCTGCTGCCTCTCTGGTTTTTTTAATGGAAATTTCCTTCTTCTGTGGCAAGTTGGAAGACCAGCTCGGGAGTTGTCTTAGTGCAGTGATCCCAAAGCTCGTTTGAAGTGCTTTCAGGATGTCTTCTCAGCTCTGTGTGACCGAGCAGGTTCACTCTGGGCACCGGGTTTGGGAATTCTGGCACTGAGCTTTCCGTATGACACAAGCACAGAATGGTTGAGGTTGGAAGGGACATGGATGTCATGTAGCCCACCCCACTGCTCAAGCAGGGCCACCTGTTGTCTTTGCTCCCTCCCTTTGGATATTGATGTTGCCTGTGCAGTTTTAAGACCTCTGAGGTTCAAAAGGTGATAGTTGCTTGTGTGTGCACGGCACGTGTGATAGATTCCATCCTTCGGCATGCTGTGGTGTTCTCTGTGCGATTTTCTCATGCACGCTGGTTGTTGTTCCCCCTCTCCCTGCAGGAGATCAGCCGGCCGAACTCTCCCTCGGAGGGCGAGGGCGAAGGCGAGAGCTCCGACAGCCGCAGCGTCAACGACGAAGGGAGCAGCGATCCCAAGGACATCGACCAGGACAACCGGAGCACGTCCCCCAGCATCCCCAGCCCCCAAGACAATGAGAGCGACTCGGATTCATCCGCTCAACAGCAAGTGCTGCAGGCACAGCCCCAAGTGCTCCAGGCACAGAGCGCTTCTGGCCAGGCTCCCCCTCCCACGCCACCCATATCAGCCCAGTTACCAGCATCGCTGCCGGCGGCGTCGAGCGCGACTTCAGCCCCGCCGCAGGTCTCGCCATCAGCATCCCAGCCCCCCGGGCAGCCCCAGGCCCCTGCGCCCCCGCCTCCGCACTCCCACATCCAGCAGGGCCCTGCCCTGCACCCCCAGAGGCTCCCCTCGCCGCACCCGCCGCTGCAGCCCCTGAGCGTCCCGCAGAGCCAGCCCACCCCGGCCTCCTCGCAGCCGCACTCGCAGCCCGCGCTGCACGGCCAGGCCCAGCCGGCCCCTCACGGCCTGCAGGCTCAGCCCCTCTTGCCTCATCCTGTTCCTTCCCAGCCCTTTTCCCTCCCCACTCAGTCATCTCAGTCTCAGGTTCCCCTTCAGACACAAGCCCCGTCCCATTCTCACTCGGCTCTCCAGGTCGCGCAGCCCGTCCTGCCGAGCGCCGGCTCCCTGCAGCAGGCGCAGCCCCCGCGGGAGCAGCCGCTGCCCCCCGCGCCCATGGCCATGCCGCATATCAAACCTCCTCCTACCACCCCCATCCCGCAGCTGCCCACCGCTCCGTCCCACAAGCACCCTCCTCATCTCTCCGGCCCTTCTCCGTTCTCCATGAACTCCAACTTGCCTCCGCCACCCGCTTTAAAACCTCTGAGCTCCCTCTCGACTCATCACCCTCCATCCGCGCACCCTCCTCCTCTGCAGCTGATGCCCCAAAGCCAACCGCTGCAGTCTTCGCCAGCCCAGCCTCCTGTGCTGACGCAGAGCCAGAGCCTTCCCCCCCCTGCTAATCACCCCCCGTCTGGACTCCATCAGGTACCCTCCCAGCCCCCGTTTTCTCAGCACCCCTTTGTCCCAGGAGGGCCGCCTTCCATCACCCCTCCGTCCTGCCCCTCCACGTCCACGCCGCCCGCTGTGCCTGGCATCCCGCTGCAGACCTCGGTCTCCACGTCGGCGGCTTCTGGTGGAAACGTGCCGGTGGTGACGGCCTGCACGCTACCGCCCATTCAAATCAAAGAAGAAGTCCCAGATGAAGCTGAGGAACCAGAAAGCCCTCCACCTCCACCCAGGAGCCCTTCCCCAGAACCTACCGTGGTGGATACACCGAGTCACGCCAGTCAGTCAGCCAGGTATGAGGTGCTCGGCAGAACTTCTTTAATGTGCTCCGTTTTTCGGTGTAGCAGGACGCTCCCAAAGGCTGAGAAATGAGCTCCTGTGCGAGCTGGGTGTATTTTACATGTGCACCTCGGCAACCTTTCTTTCTAGGATGATTTTGCTGTTTTTTTGCTGGAATGGGGCTGTTTCAGCCAGGGCTTTACAGTTTGTAATTTAAGAGGGGTTTATACTCTGCTTGTCTATGGAGTAATACGGTACAATTAATTTTCTCATGGCTTTCAGGGCAGCTGGTGGTGCTCTTGTATAAGTGTAGAGTGACACTTTATTTTTTTGACATACAGTTCTTGAATCCCAGGTTCTTGCATCTTTCCCGGGGCTAAGCTCTCTGTGTGTTGTTTCTTTCAGGTTCTATAAGCACCTGGACCGTGGCTATAATTCATGCTCGAGAGCAGACTTATACTTCATGCCTCTGGCAGGATCAAAACTGGCCAAGAAGAGAGAAGAGGCCATTGAAAAGGCCAAAAGGGAAGCGGAGCAGAAAGCCAGAGAAGAGAGGGAGAGAGAAAAAGAGAAAGAGAAGGAAAGAGAGAGGGAGCGGGAGCGTGAAAGAGAAGCAGAAAGAGCCGCGGTACGTTTACTTGTAGCGAAGAGCCTGCCCGCGACTTTCCCTTCTTTGAAGGAAGTGGAAAATTTCTACTCCTGCTTTGTTTCTGATGCGTGGGAAGCCAGCACAGCTGGGGATAACTAAGCCAAGTATTTATGTTTCCTTGCAGCAGAAAAACACTCTGTGCAGATTTGGTTAATGCCTTTGTGTATCTCGTACTACTGTGCAGGCACAAGAGTGCTGTCTGCTGGAAAAGGGGCATCTGAAGACTTTGTAAATTCAAAGTAAACTTAGTTAAAGGCACCTAACTTTATTTTTATGGGGATACCCAAACTCCAGTCTTGGTATGAAGAGCCTGTACAACTAATCCCTTTTTCTGTGGCCTGTCAGAAAGGAATGGTTACTTTCGGGCCCACAGAACTGGTAGGTTGGTAAGAACATTATTGATGCTGAAAAAGAAGGTGCTGAAGTCTTCCTAGTCTGTGGTGCATTTCAGAGGTCTGAATCATAGCGACGTGTTTCTGTAGGATTATAAAAATCAGGTTATGGCATCTGTCCATTAAGAGCTGTGTCATGTATGGGAACTTGGTTTTGGGGACAGGGATCCTTGGGCGGTTGCTTGGGTGAACCGTGCTTGTTGCTGCTCTGGTACAAAAGGGGAGAGCGGGATGCCAGGTCCTGATGTGGCAGGAGTGGGATTTGTTGTGTTGCACGTCAGAGAGATGAGTTTCCTTGGGCTTAGTAAGTGTCAGGATACAAGCGAGTGTGGAGAGGAGGAGCACGCTGCAGACAGGACTGTCAGTCTGCGGTGATGTGTGGCAGCTGTTGCCCGTGGCTGTGCCGTGTTGACCGGTTGAACTAACCTCTGATCCCCGTTCTGTGCAGCAGAAGGTATCCAGCTCCTCCCATGAAGGTCGTCTCGGAGAGTCCCAGCTCAGCGGGCCAGCGCATATGAGACCTTCATTCGAACCTCCCCCGACGACCATTGCTGCCGTACCACCTTACATCGGCCCAGATACACCCGCTTTACGAACACTGAGTGAATACGCCCGTCCTCATGTCATGTCACCAACAAACCGCAATCATCCCTTCTTCGTCCCCCTGAACCCCACCGATCCGCTTCTGGCCTACCACATGCCTGGCCTCTACAACGTGGATCCCACCATTCGGGAGCGAGAGCTGCGAGAACGGGAAATCCGGGAGCGAGAAATCCGGGAAAGGGAGTTGAGAGAGAGGATGAAACCCGGCTTTGAGGTGAAGCCCCCAGAGCTCGATGCACTGCACCCAGCTACGAACCCCATGGAGCATTTTGCCAGGCACGGCGCTCTGACTATTCCCCCAACGGCAGGACCTCACCCGTTCGCTTCCTTCCACCCGGGTTTGAACCCCCTGGAAAGAGAGAGACTCGCGCTGGCAGGCCCCCAGTTACGGCCTGAAATGAGCTACCCTGACAGACTGGCGGCAGAGAGAATACACGCGGAGCGGATGGCGTCGCTGACAAACGACCCCTTGGCGCGGCTCCAGATGTTCAACGTGACACCCCACCATCACCAACACTCACACATACACTCGCATTTACACCTACACCAGCAGGATCCCTTACATCAAGGTGAGCCCAGGGAAAGGGGCCAGGATCCCAGGGATCCTCTCTCGTGAGCTGTTAGCAGAAATCTACCCAAAACGGGCAGCTTGCGACTCTGGAATCCAAGTAGCGAAATCACTTGTTGCCTTTTATGTGATGTGACTTGTAGTGGATAAGGTTGTCATAACTGAAATGCAAACTGTTTTTGGGGGAGAGTGGACCAATGACAGTGATAAATGATGGTGACAGTACAGCGATCTTCATGGACACTGCACACTGTCACTGTAAAACGTTTGCTGTTTTCTTGTGGTTTGGGTTTTTTCAGTGCTGGTGTCCTAGAGCACCAGCTTACGGCAGTGTCTGGTGTACAGTGGGCAAAGGGAATTTGTCAGGAGAGGTGTCACGGAACTGCTAACACTGCTAATGGCTCTTACGGTATGAGTTAGAGCTGGTAAGGAGCTGGAACCGGTGTTTCCATATAGGAGCTGGAAAAAAATAGGAGAGAAACACTTCATCTCTTTAGCCATTTGACGAGCCAACCATCTGGCCTTGGTTGAGCTGAAATTCTCTATCGCAATTCTCACAAGAGCTGTGTACATTGAGGGGTTGTCATCTTTTTAGCTACAGTGTATTTTTATGTGTGGAAATCTTTTTCCCAAACTATGTAATAGTCTCAAAAATGGCTTGATGCCTTGCTCATTTCTCAAGCAAGCTGCGTGGTTACTCTTCTGGAAGTGGTTACTCGTCTGGAAGCAGAACTGTTCTGATTTTCTGGTGGCAGACTGGAGGGAGCCCAGCAAGCAAGGCATCAGGTGCGGTAGCTGCTAAGGGAGGAACAAAAAGTCCAAGTAGTTGGAAGTGCAGCTTGTGGTGCAGCTGGCTGCAAATGTGGTGTTTGTGCGAGCAAATATAGCATAGTTCACCTCGGAGCAGTGTGCGTTAAACGGAGCTGGGGTGTCTGTGTTTTGGAGTTTGGAAGGAGTTGGGAGTGCTGCTGCAGAGCCAGATTGTACAGCAAGGACCGAGCAGGGTCTTGTGAGACTGCTAAGGATGGGGGTTACAGGGAGGAGATGGTAGCGCTGAGTATCAGCATTAAACCTGCCGGCTGAGACTGCACAAATCACAGTTTGAGGCAGGTTTGCATACCCTGTTGATAGCGGAAGGAATTTGTCATAGATGATGTCTATACAAGGGCTCTGTTGTCAGGTAAGTCAGCACCTCTGTGCAGGTGAGTCCAGGTGCTCCCCGGTTATTTGGTCTGGACAAAAATCTGGCAAGTGCATTCTCACTCTCAGTCTAGCAAGAGACAAAACCAGGTCAGTGCATTGTCAAGGCTTTTCACTGTATTTGAAAAGTAATTTGGCTTTAATCTTGGCCGCCAGGTTACAATGCAGAGATGGGCTCCCGAATGTTTCAGGTAGTTCTGAACAGAGTGTAACGTGACCCCACATTTCAGATAACAGCTGAGGGAGAGTTGTGTTTCCTCTCATTTGTGGTTCCTCTGCAGTCTGCTAACAGCTTAACGCTCTGAGATTGCACAGAGGCTGATAAATAACTATTGTTCAGGTTTGCCGGTGTCGTTTCTCATCATATTGGTAACGTGGCATCAGAGGCTGTCTGCAGGGAGGTGACAATGCCGTCTTTTGCAAACAAAGGGTTTTGTTTTGGCTATCAAGTAGTATTGGTAAAGTCAGGAGGATGCTTAAATGCTTTTGTACTAAATGCCGCTAGGGATCCTTCAATTTTCTATGTGTAAAGTGGAAATAGGAGAGAGTTTTGGCAAAATTTTTCTAGATATTGACTGTCTTTGCTGTTTTTCCCTGTTGCTTGGTGAATTTCTTTTTTCTGTAGAAATCGAAAGCCCCAGGGTTGTTGCTTGAACAATTAAGACTCTTTGGTAAGCAGATGTCACTTGAAGACGGAAAAGTGGGTTTCAGATTGGATTGGATCCTGGTAATTACATGCCAGTTAGGCCAGTGCTGATCCAGCTCAAGACTAAGAGGGCGTTTGATCTCCCAACAGTGAGCGGTGCTTCCCAAAGCAGTTGATTGCTTGCTTTCTTTCCTTCTTTTAAAGGTTCAGCAGGACCTGTTCACCCGCTGGTGGATCCTTTAGCAGCTGGACCCCATTTGGCACGTTTTCCCTACCCACCTGGGACCATCCCCAACCCATTGCTAGGGCAGCCACCTCACGAGCATGAAATGCTCCGACATCCAGTCTTTGGTGAGAGCATTTTATGGTCCTTTACGAAGGTTGGCTCCTAATCTCAACTATTGTCTTTTATCTGTTCTTCTGGGTCTTAGCGTTTCTTGGGAGAGGAGTTGAGCTGTAATTTGGGTTACAGCCAGAGGTTGGTTGGTTTAGAAGAAAGAAAAGCTTCATGGGACAACTCCCTTATGAGGAAAGGCTGAGGGAGCTGGGGCTCTGGAGCTGGAGAAGAGGAGACTGAGGGGTGACCTCATTAATGGTTACAGATATCTAAAGGGTGAGTGTCAGGAGGATGGAGCCAGGCTCTTCTCGGTGACAACCAGTGACAGGACAAGGGGTAATGGGTTCAAACTGGAACACAGGAGGTTCCACTTAAATTTGTGAAGAAACTGCTTCATGGTAATGGTGGCAGAGCCTGGCCCAGGCTGCCCAGGGAGGTTGTGGAGTCTCCTTCTGTGCAGACATTCAAACCCGCCTGGACACCTTCCTGTGGAACCTCAGCTGGGTGTTCCTGCTCCATGGGGGGATTGCACTGGATGAGCTTTCCAGGGCCCTTCCAACCCCTCACATTCTGTGATGCTGTGAACTCTCTGCAGGCCTCGTAATTGTTTAAAAACGAGCAACTCTCTCCTAGGTACTCCGTATCCGCGAGACCTGCCCGGTGCCATTCCACCGCCCATGTCAGCCGCCCACCAGCTGCAGGCCATGCACGCCCAGTCAGCAGAGCTGCAGAGACTGGCCATGGAGCAGCAGTGGTTGCACGGCCATCCTCACATGCACGGCGGGCATCTACCGAGTCAGGAAGATTATTACAGGTGAGAGGCGCAGTGAAGGCGTTGGGAGGCTCGGGGGTGCTACAACTCCCTTTGTCTTTCTCCACATTCTGTCTTTTTTCTTGTGAATTACTGCCTTTCTTACTGGGGGCTGGGTTACTGGCCTGACACAGTTATGGAGGATGGTGAAGCTCTACTAAGACCTAATTTGAGCATAGGTGATAGGGCAGATTGGAACCTACATCCAAATGACTGGCACAGGATGTAAACTACTTGAGTCTTACATTGCGGAGTTACCTCTGATTGGTGTTTTTAGTATGATACTACGATTGCTGCTTCCACATCTCTCTTGAGAACGGTGGAGGAGGGTGGATAAAGGCTTTATGAATGGGAAGAGGGGAAGAGTTCACTAAATCTTACGAAATTACTAAAGACAGCAGGAAGATGAAATGCATGAATAATACAGATCCTGCCTTCTCAGCTGAGAATGCCTGGATGAATCATGCGAGTTCTTTCTCCCCGGTATATGGTGTGGATAATAGGGTGGTTCTCTGCTTGGCCACCACCTCACCTCCTGTTTGCACTGACCACTGGCAATATGTCAAGAATTAAAACCAGAAGCCACCAGCACCCAGCAAGGGCCTTTCCACGTGTCTGTGGGGAGCGAGGATGGTTAGGAAGCAGCACATGAAACACCCACAGGATCGGCAGGAGGGCGAGTTCTCTCTGAAGCGTCACCACGCCTCCTTCGCTTTGTTAAAACGAGTTTCTCTTTCTCTTTCAGTCGACTGAAGAAAGAAGGCGACAAACAGTTGTAATAAATTATTTATTTGTAATGCTGGCTGTGGAAACCCTAGTCCTTGGGAAGGAGCGGAACATTTTTACATACAATAAGAGCTACAAAAGGAAAAGAATATCTTATAAAGATTTCTTTATATATTTAAAACAACCACCCGACAAGTAGAGACTTATCGGCATAGTGTTCATTTGTAGAGAAGATTTCTCAAGACTGGTGTGGGTCTCCCTGCATGACAACGTATTCAGAAGCCTATTGAAACTACAGGACTGTGTGGAATATTCAGAGAACTTCCTGCAATCTTGGTTTTTTTTCTTCTTCTTTCCTTTTTTCTTTTTGTTTTCCTTTTTTCTTTCCTTTTTCTTACTAGTTTGGTTTGAGTAGGTGCTAGAATCAGGTTCACAACACGAGTCACTGTGCGTAAAGAGACACTCAATGCATCTATGCTATTGAAAAAAAACAAGGATTGCAAGTAGGTGACATAACAAGCTCTGAATGCAAGTGCTATAATAATTAAAATCTACTTTTATTTTAATACATTGTAGGAGATCTTCATGATTTTAAAGAGAGCTCAGTTCTGCAGCATGGCTTTTTAAGTCTGTAAATAACTTTTTTGGGTAGAGGGGAGAAACAAAGCAAAACAAAACTCCAGAAATGTTTATCTTGATTTTCAGTACCATCACAAATTGTGAATTCCTACCTGGTATTGACAGAATACAGAGTTGATTTTTTAATAAAATATATATATATAATTATCCCTTTAATTAAAGGGGACGCTGGGTATCAATAATTTCGAATGGATAAAAGCTTGAAATTTGGTTTGTTACCAACAATAAGCATTAAAGGGAGTTGCAGGGATAACGTTGCAAATGACTGTTTCTGTTCCTGTTTTTTGGCTCGTTTGGGTTTGTGGGGTTTTTCGTTGCTGTTACATCTCTCTGTTCTGCAGATGCTTTCTGTGCAGTTGGGTTTCTCAGCAGTCCAGGTGTCCCTTGGAACCAGCTTCCCCTTTTGATGCCTCCGTCAAGGGTTCGTTGTCAACGTGGCCCTAATACGCCTCTTTCCTATTACCTTTTGAAACTTAATCTAACGACATTGGTTTTAGACTTTAGGCAAAAGTTCAAAGAAATAATCTGTTCTAAAATCTCTTTTTTAAGCTTTTCCATGGCTCAAACTAGCACAGCCAGAATTTTGTATGCACGCGGATATTTTTGGAGGACGTGCTCTTTCTGGCCTCGTACGTTTGATATGTTCTTAAGAAACGTGGATAGGCAGCTGAGTATTCTTGAAGTTCTTTTGCAAAGACCAGTCTGTATTTTCTCTCTGACTGTTTTAGTTTTGGTTTTGTAAGCAAACACTTTTTAACTGCCACCAGTGTTCTGTATCTCAGGAACTTAACGCTTCGGAATTAACCAGATATATGGACAGTAACATTTACTGACTCCCAACACACCAGGTCCTTGCGGAATAACTCCTGTTGGCTGATTCCCATGTGGATGGTAAAAGGAGAGGAATACACAGGCCAGTGAGCATTATTTAGGAGACAACTCCACTTACTGTCTAGGCAGATTTTTAATTTGTTTTGCCACGGGTTTTCTTTGCCAGAGCAGCGGGCGATGCAGCCGATGGACATCTGATCTGCTGGCCGTTTTTTATTCTGCTGGTGCATAAGTTCCCCCCATTCTCTCTCTCAACTCACGAGTGCTCTCTCTGCTGTTGTAGACTGTTCCGTGTGATGGTTGTGTCATAGGACTGTGCCGAGCCACGCGTGATAAGCTTGTAGTTAATCATAATCTGATGGAAGGCAGGGCACGCACAGCGCTTCGTCCACCTCACGGTCTCAAACCACTCTCAGTGCCCAGAGATCGCTGGCGGATGGTCAGTAACATGAGTTTACCACTTAAAAATATGCATTGGGGTACTCTAGTTCTGCTTAAGGCAGTAGGAGAGAGAGGAGACCTTTTCACCTGATGCTGATCTTCCTTTTTTTCTGTCCTCCATTCCAGATTTCTCAGTGCAAAAGGCCTGCAGTAGCGTTTAATCAGTCGCACCCGCTCTATTTGAACTCTGTTAGGAGGAGCAGCTAGTGAGTATTTCTGAGATTTGGAAAGCGTGAGGTCAATCTAGAGTCGAGGACGGTAAAGCCTTCAGTTGCTGTCTGCAGTGATCAGGTGAAATGGTTTTCTTCTGAGTAATAAGTGGTTTTTAGCTCTGCTAACAGTGGGCAGGTAGTGAGAGCAGTCTGCTCAGCAGAGAGAGTGCCTCGCTTTACTTTAGAGGTCTCATCGGGCACATTTCAGTTAAGCTTCCCCTCCTTGTTTTTACCATGTGGAATTGGGGAGCTTGGGGGAGTTCAGCCATTTCTTCCGATCCTTCTCTTTTGCTGTTATTTTTACCTATAATTCTTATTAAAAAAAAAAGAAAAGCTAATTGCCTCCGATAGTCCTCTCTTTTTTTCCCAGCTGAAGTTTGCAGTCTGTTCAGAAGCAGTTCATGTAGCTTTTTCTTTCTTATTTTTAAATTTAGAAAAGCATTCTGATAATTTGTGGGAGTTTTTTGTTCACGTTATTCAGCAAATAAGCACCGAATTTCTTCCATGTTAGAGCAATGATTAACTACAACTTTACATGCAGTGGTTTCTGAAGCCATCTTGGTGTTTGATGCCCTGTTAAAACAACCCAGACCTGTTGGTTTTCTTTAAGAAATCTCTCTTATTTTTTCCTCTGTTTTCAAAGTTTATTTTGAAATTTTACTTTAGTGTTTTTGAAACGTCTCTCTTGTTCTATGTTGTCATGGTTGAGCTTGTTTCACTGCACCATTAAAGCAGAGTGTACATTCTGACTGCTACATTTATATATATCTTGAAGCTTAATGTATATATGAGTAGTTTGCCATGGGATAACACAGTGTAAACAGAGTAGAAACCCAGAAAATCGTGACTTCTGTGTTCTCTCCATTTGAGTATTTTGTAATTTTTTCGAACTATTTGTGGACATAAATAAAACCAAGCTACACTACAGCAGCCAGGTCCTGCCTGCGAGCGAAATGTGTCTGTTGATTGTTGTTAGTGGGAAAAGACTTCTTTTTACCTGGGATAATCCGGGATGCCGGCGTGGCCATCTTGTCTGTCTCAAAGCTGTCTTGTCTGTCTCTATTTTTTCCTTGAGGTCATTTCTTTTTTAATTCACAGTACACAAAACACCAACATCACGTCCAGTTCCACGGTATATTCTGCGTCCCCGAGGCACATTTGTGCTCTAGGGCCGTACTGCATAACTTTGGCGTGTTTTTCTGTAAGTTAAGCAATCAAATTGGTAAGAATGAACGTGTGAGGATGTTTTGGCTGTCCTGACCTCAGGGGATTTCTGTGTACAGTGGTAATATATTGTAGCCATTGATCAGCCTGAGCACAAACCAGTTAAGTGTATGCATAAGCTTTCCTTGCATCAGCCAAAGAAGAGCAGAAAGACAAGGACTCATGAACTGTAAGCTTGAAATTATAGATTGTATGCTATATATACACCAGTAGCTGAGTTTTTAATGCATCTTATTTTCTAAGAGATGTTACTTTGTGCCGTTAGAGTCAGCTAGAGTCGTCCTACACACGACTGATAGAGAGCTGGCAAGAGATGCATTCCAAAGGGAAGATAATTGCAGAGAGGAAGACACACAATAGCTCATTGTCTGCTCATTGCCTGCTGAAAAGCTAAAATTTGCTGTTTGTGTATGTTTGTAGTGGCTCCCTGTCTCCCATCTATGAGGGATTCTAATGTATTTGTGTGAGCTGGCTGCTTGAGTGTTCCATATTTGCAGTTCATTATAATCAGCATCTCCAAAACACAGGGAAATGCTGCGATGTCACAGCGAGAGGTGGCGGATATTTTACAGAATAAACGGCTGCTCAAAAGGGAGGTGGGAAGGCTGCATTCTTGATCTGGTTCTGCTCTGTTTTTCCATCTATGGTTTTTCAGAAATAGCGAGGTACTCTGACTGCAGTTCAAGCTAATTAGTGCTGAGTACAGTGAGATAGAGGAGCTCTGTTTGTGCTCGAAGCAGACAGAGAAGTATTGATGACAAATTGCATGGGAGCGTGGGGCTGCGTGTTTGAAGAGGCTGCTCTATTTATACCCTGTGGCATTTTGTAAGGTCAGTTCTTGTCTACTGGAAATAGCTTCTGAAAGTGCTTTTTACTGGGGCTGGCTTGAACATGTGCTGTGGTATTTATTCTGACACTTCTTTTGGCTTTTTAATTCCTTGTACTTAACGTAGACCTTGGATGGGTGAGGCCGCCCTCCCTTTCTTGCTACCGGTTCTAAATTTCCACGCTTAAAATGCTGAACCCTACAGGGACAAGGCCAAACAGGATTTTTATTACTGCGTGAATTGAACAATATAGTTCCCATTGCATTAGTGGTCTTGTGTTAATGATGCTTTGCCAAAGGCTGAAAAGGGCTTTGTTTTTTTATGGGCATTACCAGACTTCATTTTAACCCATCAGCTGTACAAAGTAACATAGGCGACAGCTTTCAATCCTGGGTAGGTTTTTTACAACTTACATTCACCTAGGCACAAGGAGCAAAGCTGACGTGTGGTGTTTTCTTCAGGAATTTGATTTTTCTGTTCTTTGACCATGAAAAAGACGGAGCTCTTGTCTCGCTTGTTGTGGCAGTTGTACTGTGGGAGGCTCCTGTGCGGGGCATGGGGGTTTGTGGCACTGAGGGAGCAGGGGCCGTGGGCGGGGCCATGGGCGGGAGCCTCAGGGGCCCAGCCAATCAACGGCGGTGCCTCACAGGCCCCGCCCATTAGCGGCAGCGCCTCACAGGCCGGGAGGTTCTGGAAGGTTCTGGAAGGTTCTCTGAGCGTGTCTCCCAGGCCGGGCGCCATGGCGACGTGCGGATAAGGGCCTTTCACTGGTGCGTATTAGAAGGGGGTGGTCAGTAGGTCAGAGAGGTTCTCCTTCCCCTCTGCTCTGCGCTGGGGAGACCACACCTGGAATATTGTGTCCAGTTGTGGCCCCTCAGTTCCAGAAGGACAGGGAACTGCTGCAGAGAGTCCAGCGCAGCCACCAAGATGCTGAGGGGAGTGGAGCATCTCCCGTGTGAGGAAAGGCTGAGGGAGCTGGGGCTCTGGAGCTGGAGGAGAGGAGACTGAGGGGTGACCTCATTCGTGTTTACAGATATCTAAAGGGGGAGTGTTAGGAGGATGGAGCCAGGCTCTTCTCAGTGACAACCAATGATAGGACAAGGGGTAATGGGTTCAAACTGGAACACAGGAGGTTCCACTTAAATTTGAGAAGAAACTTCTTCTTAGTGATGGTGTCAGAGCCTGGCCCAGGCTGCCCAGGGGGGTTGTGGAGTCTCCTTCTCTGCAGACATTCAAACCCGCCTGGACACCTTCCTGTGGAACCTCAGCTGGGTGTTCCTGCTCCATGGGGGGATTGCACTGGGTGAGCTTTCCAGGGCCCTTCCAGTCCCTGACATCCTGGGATTCTGTGACAGCTGAGCAGCGATGCCTGTGGTCGGAAGCCCAGGCTGCGGGGTTTTCTCTCCCCCAACCCTTCTGGCAGCGTTCCTTGATCCCAGAGGGAGCCATCTTCCTCTCTGGCCCCCCAGTACTGTCCCTGGGTCTCTCTGTGCACCTCAAGGCAATTGTCCTTTAGTCCCTGAGGCAGCTGAGACCCTCACAACCTAGGGCTTTGTTCCGTTTGCTCAGTGCAATCCATGTTGTTGTCACAGGTGCTCCTCCATGTCCTGCGGTGACAGGCCCAGAGGTTTTTCCTCCCTTGCTCCTGTGAGACAGGTAAGCTTGAGAAGGCCTTGCTGGTGTTTGTATTGGGACTTTTTTTGTCACTGAGGGAATGTTTGTGGGAATTTATTGGAAGTAGGGAGAGAGGATTAATGGGAAATTATTCAACAGTCAGTGTCCAGTTTGAAATACATTAATTCTCTGCGTTCTCTTTTTTTTTTCCTGTGGAAGGCTCCGCTCCACCCTAAATCTTACAGTGAACAAACTGCATTATGTCCAGTGTATCTGCCAGCAAGGCCTTTTTTGTGTTGCAAACGTTCTTCTAGCCGTTGTTTGAGGCAGGGAAACGTGAAGGTGAATGAGGATTATAGTCGGGACTTACACTGAGTAGATGCATGACCACGAAAGATACATAACAGGAGATAGGGAATTAATGCACTTGTAGCACTGAAACCGGACACATTTCTAGCACAGACAAGCCTTTCAACGATGGCAGCAAGAAACGCAGGTCAGTTATTGTTCACTGGCATCTCAGTGCTGCTTGGGGACGTGGATGACAAGGACACTGAAAATCCTGGTTGGGTCTCTGCTCGCTGGGAAAAAAAAAACATTAAAATAGGTACATTTGCAAAGCGCTTGCAGTCTATCAGTACTGAAGCAATGTACCATGCATTTCATTTCTCAGGTGTCTTGAAGACTTACAGAGTAATGAACTGAGTAAAGGCTGGAGGTAAAACCCACGCGGTGTAGATTTGTGATGGTACTACAGTGTTTCACAGCAGCAGTGAATCTAGTGTGTTGTCACTGTGTAAGGGAAAGTAACCTGGTGATAGAAACCTCTATAACTGTTCACTATACAAAAGCAGGACGTGTTAAGAGAGTTTGTGCTAGAAAAATCAGTTTCCAGACATAAGCTCTTTGCTGTTTCTTCACGATGTGATGATACTACTCTCCTTTCACCTATTGACATTTCTTTGCTACAAATTATGTGATTCCAGACCACAATAATCTTGCAGTGGGACTACAGAAGTATTTCATGTTTCCTTCTGTGTTATTTAAAGGAAAACTCCATGATTTTACTGATTTCTTCTGGAGACAACACGTGGGGCCAGAAACTGTTGGGAGGTAGTGTGACAGAGACACCTTTATCTAAATGTAAATGTTGCTTCCCAGCCTCAGGCTGTCTTCAAGAGGGAAGTAGCTACAAAGTAACGGTCCCAATCAATTTATTCATGTCAATAAAATGTCTTTTATATGCTTATTTGAAATGTATTGTTCTGGGGTGATCAGACCACATGTGCCTCAGATGAAATGTGAAAAACAGGAAACATAAAGGAGAGGGAAAAGAAATTGTGTAAGGCTTGTTGTGTGGTTGGCAGAGGTACAACTCTTGAGTGTAAAGGGTGGAAAAGAACTGAAGTGCCTTAATAGTGGGATGCAAGACAGCGTGTGCTGGCTGGAAGTGGGACAGAACTGCCCTAGGGCTCTGCTCTGTGCACTTGGACAGTCCCTTCTGACTTGGGTTGGGAGTTGAGTAAAGGAGTTCGGTAGAGAGTCTCTGACAAAGATAGAGGGAAAGATTCTCTGAGTCACTTTGGTGAAGTAACACCTGTTTGTAGGTGACCATTTGGGCAAAGTCAGCTTGAAATTTTATCATACCCCATCCTGTCTGATTGAAAGGGAAAGCTGGTAAAGAGACGCCACAAGATGTAAAATATAACTCTTTATTATGTATTTCATATTCCACACCAAAGTGTGAATTCTGTACGTGTGTCTCCTGCCAGCACAGTCTATGGGTTGGTTCCTTGTATGTGTGCTATTTAATTTTGTTTAGACTTTGACTGCAGTTTGAGGTAACCTCATGGTACTGTTCTGGCAGCGAGAGGCTAATAGGCACAGGCAGGTGTTGATGGCGATTTAACTTACTCCACGGATGGATCTCTGTTGCTGTAATCCTCTGCAACTCCAGGGTTTTATTTCTCTCAAACAGCATTTTGGCATTCAGGACAAATTACTTAATGACCCATTGGAAGATACATCCATCCCACAGGGCCAGGGTGATGGTTTTGCCAGTCTATACAGGTGCTCTTTGGTTCTGCAACACCAGCTGTTGCTGGTGTGCTGTGTCTTCATTTCCCTGTGTATAGATGGGAGGTAAAGGTACTGACTTGCTCTAAATTCTGGTTTTGTTCTTTCAATACAGCTCTGAACAGATTTGTACAATTTGTGGTATATAAGTGGAAGAAAACTTAGTGGTTTATGTTATTACTTCTTGTGTCCAAGCCTTTCCAATGCATAAGATCGCCCTCTTAAGAAGATGGCTGGCTTTTTCTTACTGGCCGAGGAATACTGCCTTTCAGGCATGACAGCTCTGTCCCCTCGGAGTGTGTAGGTATGTGGCTGCTGCTTTTTTAATCACCAGCCGAAGGTACTGCCAGTGTTCTGCAGGCTGCAGTGCCCTGTGTGTGTTCGCATGTGCCAGACCGAGTTCTGAGTCACGTAGAGCAGACACTCTCAGATGGTGGGGGACTGGACTGTTTCTGGCTGAGCCCCCAGGGCTCTTGTCTGACTGATTTTTATTTACAAGATTGCAAATAAGAGAACATGAACAGTTGGCTGATGTCCCTGGCATGTGTTCCTGTGCCCAGCTGGACTGCAGGGGACTTGGCAAAGCTGCCGTAAGGATGCCTCTTGGCTACTGGAGTGCTGGCCCTGCAGCAGGGAAACTCCCTCTTCCACCTTGCAGGGGGCTGTGGGATAGAAAGGACAGTGACCTGAGAGGGGATGACATCCAGGGGATATGAGGGGAGTAGGTTTGCACTAAACGATTGTCCCAACTTCAGCCCTCAGTGTGATTTGGTATTTTCCTGCAGCAGTTGATTTCTGTCTGTGATTCATCCAAGTCTTTCCCTATCCAGATAAGTGTGAGACAGCTCCCTCCCTCCTTGCAAGATCGACTGGGCTCCCTGGTGTCTCTGGCCAGGCTGCAGCTTGTCACCAGGGCCCAGGCTGTCCCCCTGCCAAGGGTGGCCTGGGAGGCCCTGGCTGCCATTGCAGCGTTTGCCACCGGATGGCAGCAGATGCTCGGAAAAAAAGGAATTCAACCCTCACCCTTGAGCATCTGTTTCCTGGAAAACTTGAGGAACTCGCAGTAATTACTGTGCTGAAGTCATTGTCAAAAAGCAGGAAGCCCACAAACATTGTGTCGTGGGCTTCCTCATAGCAGGGGAGGAGAGGGCTGGGAGATTTGGGACCACCTGCTCCCACACAACGCTGCAAGTCTGTGGCTTTCCTTGGGTTTCATTTGTTTTGCGAAAACAAGTTTCTGTTGCCAGAACTTCCCAGCTGCTTCCTCTTCTTTTACCCTCATGACTGTGCATCATGAACCTTTTGACTTTATCTGGCACTGCAGCAATTCTCTTTTGCTTTGCTTGTTCCACATTAGGGGCTGGGAGATACAGACCCTTTAAGTGAGTTTCTCTCTGTGTGTGCGCCCGTTTATATCCTGGGTGAATGCAGCCTAGCAGTTGTTGTCTGGGCTCTTGACGGGCTGTGTGGCCCTGTCTGAGTTGCACTGCGTCCTGGTGCCTTGGTTTTCTTCCCTGCATGTAATGCTTTTGATGCCCTTGTATGGAAGCAGGGATATAAACACAAGGCAGCTGCCCTGAGATTATTTGTTTCTTTTAGATGGCCTCAACTCCAGACTTACTTTTGAACTTGAAAAATACACAAGCCATGCAGTAGTATTGAAGATAGCAACCTTAGCTAACAGCAGCCCTCTTCTTCCACACCATTCAGCAGTTGGATGATGGCACAAGGGGTTTTATTCTAGGGTTTTTGGCTTGCTTCATTTGACTGTTGCAGCCTCTTGAGAGCAAGCATTTGTCTGGAGGGCATGCCAGAGTGCCTGTCAGGCACTGCTGAAGATAAATGTCATTTATCAAGCAGATGTACTGTGGTGATCAATGGCGACTGTCAGATAGCATTGGTCTGGTAAGGACTGGTCTCTTATATTGGTAGAGGATGCCCTACATAAAATCCTTCTGACCTTATTGATTAGTCATCTCTCTTCTGCACGTGACACCTGTGTATCTCGAGGGGACCCATCTCAAGATGTTTTGCAAGGAGTTTGGCGTCCTGAAAGTTTCCCTGTCCCAGAGTGGGTGTCCAGCTACTGGTGCCAGAGCACTAAAGGGCTTGTGGAGTGTTTTCAAAACTGGTGCACGAGGACTGTGCTTGGGCACTGCATGAGAAATGGCTGCTGTTCTGTTTAGTGACTGAATTTACTAGGTGAAATACAGCTCTCTATTCACCTAAGAGCTGCTGTATTGTAAATACCTTTTTCAGTATGAAAGTCAGTATGAAAACTTCTTGAGAGTATCAAAGGTGGAGAGATGACTTTGAGATCAACAGGGTTCAACCCAGAGCCAATAACCGGCTTTTGGAAAGAGACCAGAGAGAGGGGAGGAGAAATAGTTCCCCTTAGGGGTCTTCCTTTGGATTGCTTTTGCCACATCAATATATAGGCTTGCCCAGTCTTTTGTTATCTTCTGCTTGCAGTGAAATGCAATATTAATTCTGCTTGCTGATACCTGGACTTGTGAATAAAATTTATCTGAGTGCTGTGGTCTTTGGACAGTCTATATGGACGCTGAATACTTGCGTGAATTGCAGAGCACGCCCCGCTCTGTCTAGATCCGTGTGCTCTGGAGAGACACCCAGTCTAACTAGCAGTGATTGGGGAAGAAGCTCACTTGTTAGGATCAGGATGCAATAAATAAAATATTAGCAAGAGGAGGTGGGTGAGCCAGGAGATATAAGCAGGGCTGTGCAAAAGCTTTTTTGAAAAGAAGCACTGTGGGGAGCCCACAGTAAAAGGAAAGACTGTCAGAAATGCACACAATATTCTGTTTGCTGCCTGCCCCTGGGGAATCCTGCTATTATGCAGCCTTGGACTTCTGGGAAATCAATCCCATGCTTCTCTTTTCCCAAAAGCAAGGAAGGATTTCAGCACATGCTAGAGAAAAGACCTGAGAAGCTTCTCCAACTGGCTTGTGTTTCAGCATTTGTTCCATTCATTAAATTAACCCTTTAAAGAAACTAGTGTAGGTTGTTAATGGTTCAATGCACAGCATGTTTTTTATGAGAAGGTTTATCTGCCATTGCTGGCTCAGTCTTAGTGCTCCAGCTTCCTCTTCTGTACACATAGGAGTGCTATGAAGCTTGTGTCAAGGATTGTATATATATGTATATACAAATGTACCTATGCATAGACACATACTCAAATATTTGTATGTATCTGTGTTCACAAATATAAATATATAGAAGAAAGAAAAAGCAGGACTCGGGCAAGGGAGTGAGGATCCGGTTGTGTAGTGCAGAGGTGAGAGAAGCTTTTCCAGGCCTGCCTGGGGAAACAGATAAGACAAACCATCAACTTCAGAGCACGAAAAGGCAGCGAGCACTGGCACATCTAAGCTTTCAGCCAGTGCTCTGATCGTGGCATGACGGAAATGGGACAGAAGTTCAGTATTACCACTGGCTGAGCACAGGATAATGAGGGCACAGACAACCACAGCTAGGCTCATTAGCCATTCTGCTGCCCAATTAGGCTAGGAGCTAATTGCTCGTTAATGAGACCATACCTGCTGAGGCAGCTGGGCTTCCCTAGAATTCACGGCTGGAGCCGCAGCAGAGACTGGAGAGAACAGAAGCGAGATTTGAAACCAAGGAAATGGAAAAACTCGTCTGCCACTGAGGAGGGTTTTTGCTGCCTCTGCTGCCACTCCCTGGGGACAGTAGTTGGATTCCTGGCACCGCCGCTGCCTGTAAGGCGTGGATGGCAATTAGCCCCGAGCTCCCACCGAACCTTGCTCTTCCTGGCATCCCACAGTCCCGACGCTAATGACGTGGAAAAGGAGCGGCTGAGGAGAAGGTGCTGGAGAGTTCAAGGTGGAGGGTTATTCTGACCTATATTTCTCACCTGAGCATCCTCTGGAGAGAAACCAAGTTTCTGACTAAGGGGAGGAACTGTGATGATTTGAAACACAACAATCGAAGGGAAGGGTCAGCAGTGGGATGCTGGAGAAAGCCAGTTGCTCAAGTCTGTCTCTGCAGGATATAGGCCACAGCACCAGCATCAGCAACATCTTCTGCAGATTGAAAGCTGGAAGCAATAACGTGCTTAACACCACACACATCAGCTGTCTTTTGACACAAACTTGTTTTATTTAGCAGTGAAAGCACAGGGACTGCATTGAGAATGAACTCTTCCGTATGTCCAAAGGTTATATACAACCCAGATAATATGACAGTCCATTGCCCGCACAGCGGGCAGAGGCACGTGAGGTGAGGATTTCCTACCTGACACTGGAGAAAGGACGTTTATTAACACTGAGGAGTTGTCTTTTTGTGCCCTGACATCCCGAGAGGGAGGTCTGGCTTGGGTTTAGTTATGTGGTGTTACTTCCTTTCCCTTTATTCTTTTTCCCACTGTTGAGAGCTGCAGGGTGGAAGCTCCTAAATGCATTATAGTTGTGTGTGACCCTGAACGTGAATGAACGAGCGGAAATGAGACAGAGTGATTTTTTCAGGTGGCTAAATTCCACTTTTGGAAGATTTTTTTTCTTAAAAATCATCGAAAGTCAGTGCTATTCAGCCCCTCAAGTGCCATGTTTCTCTGAGAAATGGGATTTCAGTCTCACAAATGCTTTGCTTCTGTTGAATTATTACTTTAGGTCTATTAGGCAAGTGAACTGGAAAACCTGTGGCATGGTTTTCCAAACCCCGAGTGCAGTAATTGGGCTGAGGAGCCAACAGTGCCATTCAGGCATCAGGACGGGATGAGTGCCCAGCCTTTTCTTGTGGCATTATATATCTTTTGTCTACTCAGCATAACTCTGGATATTCTATTTGTCCCAAGCTCCGCTTGTTGGGGGCTGGAGGCCATCTGAGAGCAGCAATGGGATTAACGCACAAACATCCTATTTTAGTTTGCAGACTCTTTGTCTTGAAGGGAAGCAGAGAACCACTGGCTTGCGCTTTACACCCCTGTGTCTTTTGGAGCAGGCCCATACACTTTTTTTCTCTGAAGAGGTGGCTGCAGGAGAGGGAACGGGGAGGAAGGGAATGCACTTCTCATTATGTGCTGCAGCCTCTCTGCTCTGGCAGACGGAGAAGAGAAAATTTCTCTCTCTCCCCAGGCCTTCTACCCCCTGCAGCTTGCTGATTATTTTTGGCTGAGGTGGAAAGCACAGCCCTAGCATTTTTCCCATAGGGGAGTGACCCAAGCAAGAGGGGAGTGAAGCCTAGGCTGTTTGTTCTCTTAACTCTTTCAGTTAATAGCCACACTTACGCATGTGTATAGCTGCTTTCCTCTGCATACACGGAAGAGTTTCAGGAGCTATTAGGTCCTCCCAGCCCACTGTGGTCACCTTCACCTCTGCTTAGCAGAAGGGATGAAACTGAGGCACAGGGGCTTACTGGAAGTCGCACAGGGAGGCTGTGACTTTCCTGAGGCTCTTTTCCTCAGGCTCTTCTCATGCTCTTTGAGGCCCTTGCTCCCTGCTCTGAATGTTGTGCCGTGGTTTCCTCCAGGCTGCGTGGTGCTGTCCATGATGCCTGCAGGACGTTGTCACAGTTTTCGAATGGAAAAATTTCTCTGGGTTGTCCCTTCAGTGGTCTCTTAAAATAGTTCTTGAACAGCTGGCTCTGCCCAGCATGGGGTTGTAGCTTTTGAGGAACAGTGGCATGTATGTGGGAGTCAATTTGACTACAGAACATCCACTGATGTTGCATTTAGAAAGTTGAATGGAGAAGTTGTGCAGAGGTGGGGTGAAGGACATCCCAAAGAGCCTGTGAGTAGTGTCTACTCCCTCTCAGAAACTGGTGCCTCGTGTGCAGGGTTAAAGCACAGTTGGATTTCCCAGGTTCTCTGCTCCCCCCCGCTGTTACAAGGTGAACTCCCCAGGCTCCGGAGCAGCCTGGCTTGTTTGCTCAGCTAATAGAAAGCACATGAGGAGCACGCTCAGGCACGGCGACTGCTGTTGGGAATGATTCATTCAGGACACAAACAGGAATCGAATGCTGGCTGATCCCTGGGCAGAGCCTGTCCGCCGCTCCAGCCCTTTCCAGGGGGTGACTCTGAGCTCCGGAGCCCCCTCCAGCCCCAGCAGTGACTCACTTCCCAGGCTTTGGCAGCAGCGCTGCATGGGGGGACTAACTTAGATGCTTTGGAGCATTAAACCTCCCAGACCTCCTCTTTCCTCTCCCCTGCCCCTTCTGAATCTGGTTTGTTCTACTCTGAGGGCAGAGTCCATCCGTGTTTGATCTGTGGGGCCGGGAGGGAAAGGTCTCCAGCCAAATAAACAGCATGTTGTAACGCATTCAAGCCAGCAACAATCCAAACTGCACTGGAAAAAGCAGAGTATGTGTGCTGGTGTCTGTGTGCAGCTAAAGGGCTGGTAGGGAGATGGCTGCTGATCATACATCCCTACTTCTCGGGTTTATGTACTGTTTGTTCACATCCCTTCCTGGTCCCTGGTAATTTCCTGTTGTCTTCTAGGACTGATGCATAGTCCTTGGATGGTAAATGCTATTTGTGAGATGGCCTGGGTTGGGCTTTAGTTTTTCTTGCTGCTGTCTAACAGATTTAGTGCTTGTTTCAAAGTCTGATGTGCTTTGAAGCAGCCAAGTTTAGAATGGCAAGGCTGGAGCATGTCATGGCATAGAAAACCAGGACTCTCAGCGAAGGGCAACCTGATTTATTTTTGCCCTGATGCACTAGATTCCGAATTCCCAGGGTTTGGTTTGTGTGGCATGCAAGCTGCCTGTACCCTGCACTTACAGATCTGCTTGCTGGGCTGTGACCCTGCCAGCCCTCTGTTGCTGCTGCTGTTCTGTCTCTGTGTGCCAGCAGGCTGGTGATTACTGGAGCGGAGGTGCCACAGCTCTGGCAATAGCAGGCAGAGCAAGCAAGCAGGGAGCTTAGGAGTGAGAGAGCACGTTCCTCCTTGACCTCTTGGAAGGCTTGGCAATAAAACAAATATTTGGAAAGACCCCTAGATCCAGGCGCCGTCTCTTTTTAAAGCAGGAGAACTCTGTTTTAGGAAGCCTGGCTGTGTATGCAGAAAACCAAGGGAGGGTGGGGGAGGACAGTGACACCTGCTCCCCTCTTGGGCTGCGCTCCAGAGCAGTGTGTCACCCAGAGGAATCCGAACTGCAGGACATGAAGCCTGGATGGCGCCTTTGCGGCCCCATCCTGGGGACAAACTCTGAAATTGGACCCTCCACTTGCTTGCTCCAGCAGACGGTGCTGGCTGCCCCAGCAGACAGAGCTGCCCGGGCACAGTCGCTGGGCTGGTCACGGAGGTCTCTTCCCCCACCCCCTGCACCCTTGTAGCTGCCACCCGTCCTCCGCCCCTTTTCCATTGCCCTTGCCCTTTTGCACTGACGCTGCCCTTGGAATCGGGACTGGCAGGTTGGGTGTTGTCACTGGGGTTGGCACAATATGGCATGGCTGAAAAGCGCTTGTATCTTTCTTCCTTCCTTAAAACCCTCACATTCCTTTTGTGGCCTCCGGGCTGCCTGGATACCACACTCAGCTGTCATGGGATAATAGCTGTCGAGTCCTAATTACAAATCTCCCCAGCTTGATCAGAGGGCTGGGCTGTTCCATCTGGATTGTCTCTCTGGGACTGCAGTGGGGGGGACTGAAAGGGGAGGGAGTGTAGGAGAAATGCTACAAAAATGTTATGATACTCGGAAGCATCCGGGCCCTCCAACCTGAGCCAAAAATAATCAGCCAGCTCCAGGGGGCACAGGGCCACAGGAAGGTTTGCTGGAGCAGAGGCTCTGCAGTGGAACATAATGAGATGTTCCTAGCTCACCCAGCCTAGCACAACCCTGCACACGCTGAGTTGGAAGGGGCAGATGGACTTGATCCTGAAGTATCTCCAGGGGTCCATCCATCAATTCTGCTTGAGCTCCCCTTGGACTTACTACAGTGAGGGGGGATGCTAAATAGGTTTCGTTAGCTGTAGCATCTCCGGTGGAGACTTTGCAAGACCTACCGAATCTCCATGACAAAGCACTGGCTGTGCACAAAGGCATCTGCAGCGTGGCGTCCCTGGTCACCTCTCTCCAGCCAACTGACTCCCCAAGGAACAGAACGGGGAGCCCCCAAGCTCCCAGAACACATGCTCTTTGCCCTCCCCAGTGACCAGAGCTGTCTGGACTATAATGGCACTGCTCAGAAAAGAAAGCACATGAAAGAAGGTGCCTCCGAAGTGCATTATTGTTAAATGATAAGGCTTGTTTTAGAACTTGCCATCCTGAGAGAAGAGACCTCTTGTCCTAGAGGGATTTGAAGTAGCAAAGGATTGGACCTCCTGGTATTTCACCTGGATCAGGAGTTAAATGTGGACAGGGGAAGAAGCCAGCTTAGAATGGACTGGGGAGGTACACCCTGAGGGCTGGGACAAAGAGAGGAGGTGTAGTTTTGTGTTCCAGTCCATGCTGTGTTGGTGAAGTGGACCATTGCTCTCCACAAGCTCATATTTAATTGCTGTGTACACTGGGAACAATAGTGGGAGGGATGCTTTGGCACTTACTCATATGATGATGTTTTCTTGATATTAAGAGGCATGGTTCATTTAAAACCTGTGCAAGAATAATACATGCGACTCTCAGAAGGCATCAAAGGATCTGGAGCAAAAAAGGAATGTGTGGCAGGGACTGATCAGTCCTCTAGGGGCTAATGCAGAATGGCAGTTCCCCTGCTTGGCTTCCCACTTGTGCGCCGCCTCTTTCCCCCAACCTCCCCTCACCCCGACTCCCCGCAGGGCTCTTCTTCCCGGGAGTTATCTGAGGCCAGTAATGTGGCAGCGGCTGCTGCCGCCACCGCTTCTGCTCTTCTTCCGCTGAGTTTAACCCAAGGTCAAGCAACATCATGGCATTTGCAGCCATGTGAGTTCTTCAGAGATTTAATTTTCAAAGTGCTCCCAGCGTCCCCTGGGATAGACCTTGGCTGAGGTCCAAGGCTTGTGACTGCCAAAAGGAACGGTACCAGGCCAGACGGACAATAATAGCTTATTCCCGCAAAGAAAAGAAAAGCAGAGGGGAAGAAGGGAAGGGGACCCAAGGCCCTTTTGGCCTTAAGCAGGCTTAGTGATGCCTGCAGCAAAGCGTAACCTACAGTTGACACAATAATAAAACACACAAGGATGAGATGCATGTGTATGGAGTCTTGTCCCCTCAAAAACAGCTGCTGAAAATCTGCCCAGCACAGAGAGGTTTGTGTGTGTATAGGATGAAAGATGCAGGATGCTAGATGTGGTTTTTTGGGGATTGTAGGGTTAGTGAGGAGGACATGCAAGACGAGTAATGTTCTAGGATTCAGGAGTTCTTGCATAGGTCATGATCCTTTCTAGAACCAAATCCCACTCTGAAATGTCCTGGTATTTACATTGTGATCCAGGTACTGATACTCGCTGCCTGACCACTTTCATTCTGCTATACTTTGCAGTTTTGTGTTCTCTGGCTGTTGTCTTAACTGCACATGCACTCCCTGTTGCTCTGGTCTGTCTGGGTTGAGCTGGACTGAACGGTGTTTGCCTTTCTCATTGCAATATTCCTTGGCTGGACTATGTTCGGGCTGCACCCAGCAGTGGCTGGGCTTTATTCTCTTTACAGTCCTAGAAGCAAGACAGGAATTAGGGAAGGAGGAGGTGGTTATTTTAGATGTTGCTGGTCACAAGCCAGCAAGCTGGGAAATCAAGGGATGTAGGGGGTGAGCGTGTGGGGAAATGGGGGTTTACTAACCCTGAAATCCTCTCGTGTTTCTGTAGGCATGAATGCAACACCCAAACCAGAGGTGGTTTTGGTTTTGACCTTGTAAAATGAAAACATGACGACTGAGCTATTGCCAAAGCCAGTCCCCAGGCGGCTGTGCTCCAGCCCAGCTCTGGTCCGTGGCGCTGCCATCCCTCCCGGCTGTCCTGGCAGGCAGCGGCAGCAGGATGCGGGAGGCCGGGTTCTTCCCAGATGGGCTTTAACGCTTGCCTGCAGCAACCAGCCAGCTACAGGGGGAACTCAAACCTCCGCTCTGTAATCACAGCTTCCTTTGTAACTTTATTGTGCGGACCTACACTGGAATAGTCTCTAGAACCATGTTTTGGTGGAGTTAAAAACAGGAGCTTCCTCAGGCAGGGAGTAGCGCTGCTGGATTTGTTGGAAGGCAGAGCAACCAGATGGTGACAGAGAAGGGGAGAGGAGGAGAAAGAAGAGTTTGTGAGTGACTCCGTATTCCAGTTACCATTTGGGACTCTGCTACCGTGAGAATGCCCTGATAGAGCCTGCCTGTGGCAAGCTGCAAAGACCTGGAGCTCCAGAAAGAAGTGGGGAGGGACAAATGGAGTGGAGGGGGCAAATCAAGCCTTGCATGTGATGCTGGAAATTAGTCTGGTTTGGGTTTTTGTTGTCTGCATATAATGCCCCTTTTAAAAAGGAATTGCAAGTATGGAGAGGTCTTAGCTCGGAACATGGGGAAGGTCAGCTATAAATAAATTTGTGACACAGCTACTGTATGTAGCCAGAATGGCTACTGAGTTTCCTGAAGACTGCAGCAAGTGGTAGTTAAAAAAAATCAGGGGAAGGGGTAATAGTCTTCCGAAATATGGAACACCTCATAAAGCTGGGGAGGTAGGAAACAAGTCAAGCAATCCCAGCCATGGTTTAAACTCACAGGAGGCCTACTGTACAGTACATAAACCCAGGGAATCAGCTCAGGATGCCAACTAATGAGCTTTTTAATTACCTGCAATTGCAGGCAAGGTTTAAAACCAAATAAGTAAGTAAATTAAAGATTTAAAAGGCTGAACAGAATCAATGAGGGGTCAGCACTTAAAATATTAGAACACCAAAGCAGTGAACTTTACAGTAAGTTTAGAGTGCTGAAGTGGAGCTGCGCCTTTAAGGAAGCAGAAGGCTCTCGGTTTTCTGGTCTGAAGCCCTCTGGCTGGAATATGCCATCTGCAAAGATCCATAAATCATCCTGCACTCAGCAGCCTGGAGTCCAGCAGGGTCTCCATGTGTCCCGGCCCTCGCCTGGAACCTGCAGGGTGTTTTCTGCAGGCGGAGGGTCCCAGCCAGGCGTCCTTTTGGCTGCAGTCCGGGTGTTTCTCCCCAGCCGCATCCCGCAAGGTGGTGGGAGCCACGGCCAGGAAACTTGCGGTCAGCTGGGAGGCCTTCCCTCTGCTGCTCTGCAGCGGTGGATGGGCTGCGCACGTTGCACCGGTGCACTCTCTCACTTTGAACACTCCAAGTCTGCTCATGTTATGGTGAATGGTGACAGAATGGGTGGATTGTCCCCACTGCCCAAACATGTCGTCTCTGACACAGTTGGATGCAGTGGTGTGGTGTTGGGGTTCAGGGGAGATTGGTCATCGCCAGCAACAAACTACCACCTTTTTCACATTCTGTGTATAAGGCACATGTCAGAAGCAATTGAAAATCACCAGGATGTCCCCTTGTGTCTTTGCGAGCAGGTGGAGCAAAAGTAGAAACTGCTCTTCATTCAGCGGATGCTCCTGGCTGCCCTCAGGGATGGGGAATGCTCAACAACCTTTTCCCCAAGTGTGAGGTGCTTGGAGAGCCAGGCAGGCCCTGTGAGATGGGGCTGCCTCTGCCTCTAAGTCATACTGTCACATAGGCAATAATCGTACCTTACAGTGTTTGGAAAAGAAGGAAATGAATTTGTCTGTAATCATGGTTCTTTGTCAGTGTCTTTTGCCTGAAGATCTAAACCAGCTCTGTACATATCCATTGATAAAGCCTTACTTTGCTGTTCCAGGAAGATAAATATTATTGTCCTAAGGGAAGCCTGAGGCACAGAGAGGTCAAGTGAGTGGCCTAGCAGAGGTCCAGGCATTGGCACAGCTGGGGACAGCATCCAGAATTTCTGGCATCCTCTGCCCAGATGTCAGCTGGTAGAGTGCTGCTGTCTTTCACCCAGAAGGAGTCTAATATTTCAGAGGGCCGAGCAAGATGGTTGCTGCGGAGTAAGTACAGAATGGAGAAACAGTTTGCTCTGTTTCTATGGTCTGTAGTTTCATTTACCAGTGTCCTGCCTTATTGCATCCTCTGCATTTCCATTCTTGAGACGAGCCTGATAAGAAGGTGCCATTTGGACCAGCATTCCCCTCTGGGTCAAACAATGCTATCATGCTTGGTAAACCCATGGGGCCACAAATAGAATTTGAATCCAGGCTTTGAAAGTAACAAAAGGGCCAGATATGAGTATCTAATAATGAGTTACTCCTGTGGGAAAACACCCCTCCTCCTGCTTTTTTAAGCAGGACAATAGTGCACAAATTCAAAGCTGTTCAAATTTGGATATGCAATATGGGCCAAATGGGTTTGTTCAAATGATGATTTACTGAGTCTTCTGTAAAAGAGGGGGAGAGAGAAATCGGAGAGGTGGGAGGCAAAGAAGAATCCAGCCCCCAGTGGCCTTGAAAGCAATCGGCAAGCGACTGCTGTCTCCATGCTGATGGATTTGCTGTCACCTCTCCCTGGCATGAGGTGACAGATTTCTCTGTCGGATGAAGCCAGAACCAATAGCCATCCATCACTGGGAGGACAGACAGGAGGCAGAGAGGGGGAGAAAGCGAGCCCTGGCAAAATGTTCCTCTGCCCTCCTGCCTTATCGCTGCTGGGTCGTGGGGAAATGGGTCTTCTGCACACAGATACTGAGGATGGGAATGCTGGAATATGGAATATCTGAGTCTGGGGACAGGAGTGGAGGGTCCATGCACTTGTAGGGAAAGCTGTCTTCAGATGGGAGAGAGCTCTACTTGGGAGACTTTTCTTGGGATTTTTATTACCCGTAGTATATCATATTGCATTGAATTATCCAGTCATGGGGGAAAGGCTCTTGGAACGGCTGGTATTTTTGGCCTGTCTGTTGAAATTATAGTGCCTAGCAGATGGAAGGGGAGGTCACTGCTGTGTTGCAGCTGGGTCAAGGCTCTGTGAAAGGCTTTCCAAGTCCCCTGCATGAGCAGCAGAGCCGCAGTGCCCTGTGTCCAAGAGACTTTCGCTCCTTCTGTCTCTTCTTGAATTGCGGAGATGATGTTTTACAGTTAGAGCTCCCTGTTACGCCTTTTCACTCCTTCAGTGCAGTTTGACAGGTAAGCGCAAGATAAAGGCAGTGTTCTGTCCACTCAGACCTGTGTTCTTGGGCAGAAAAAAATGTACTAATCGGTGCCCTCTGATGGCCTGCAGTGAAAGGGAACGATTTAGTTAGTTCTCAGAGCAAGACTGGAAGAGCAGGTCTAAGGAAGTGACCTATGGAGGCTGCATTCTTTTAATGTATGCTTGAAGAAGGTATTTTTCGTGCAACAGAAAGAATGTCTGACAAACAAGCCAGATATGTGGAAATATTTCTGTATGCCTGACCATCCCATAAAGCCAATAGGAGTTAGCCACTTCATTCATTTAAATGTTCTAAACCCTGCAAAGCATGTTTCTCAGCCCTTTGTCATCTAAATAACTTTGTAAAACTGGCCCCAAAATCTCTACGTGGGGGGGTTTGTTTCTAAATTGTTCTTACAAAGAGCTAAAAGGATAAAAAACCAAACCATAGTTGATGGCTGAAAAGCAAAGAGCACAGGAGTGTCCCTTTAAACTGAATTAGCATGCGTAAACCTTAGGCTGCCGTTGAAGTTTTGTTGCTTTCAGGGCTCAGACTTTGCATCTGATGTGCTTTGACACTGCACCCTGCTGGGACGGTGCCGACAGGCGGTGTCAATATTTCCTTCTGGGGAGGGGGGAATAAAACACAACCAACCAAAACCCCCCACAAAGCCTCTAAAGTGCTACTTTACAATATACTTTGCTTTTCAGAGTTAAATTATGGAACTTGCAGGCTGGAAGCCTGCACCTGGAGAAAATGTTCGCAGCTCAACCCATGCATTTCCTGTTGTCTTTTCCTTCTCCTCTTTAACAAAGAAAGGGAATGTGAATATTCGCTGTCATTTTTGGCAGCGTCTGGCCTTGGTTCTGGTGGCATCTCAACCAGGCTGTTGTGCTGTCAGCTGGAAGCGCTCCAGTTTGCAGGAGTCAGGCACCCAAAACCTGGGGATTGGCACGAAGGTCAGGAAAATTAAATACAGGCATTAGGAGAACTGTTTCTTTTTAGTTTGCTTATTTTGTTCTGTTGTTTTACTTTTTCATTTTGACATTCTAACAGTTACACTGCCAAATTTTTCAAGAAGCTCACAGAGGCTCGGAATTTACTTTTAAAGTGAGAAAGAGATGGGTCTCAAACATAAGCACTTGGCTCCAGGAGTGAAGGCTTTGTGAAAACCACTGAATATGAGAAGATTTTTGTGATTAAATCACAAGTGTTGTCAGCAGCTCAGGTGAAGGCGAAGTTCACACCGTTGTTTTCCTTTCCATCTGGACAGTTCTGTCCATTGAAAGACGATGAGAAAAGGTATAAAGGATTCATCCTGACTCCCACCAGTAAGTGAACTGAAAACACAACTTAGGAGCCTCGCTTTTATTTTGGTTATGTGTGCAAGAGTTGAGTTCACTGTTTTGTAAAGGGCCAAAGTGAATTTCTTGCACTTACATGGTTCATATAGAATTTTACATAGTTCGTTGTTTAACAGTGAACTCTTTACCTTAAAGCAGTTTTGCTGAATTAGCAGCACTGGATTATCCAGCTATTGTGGTGTTTTACCCTTAAGCAGACTTTCAGTAAGTTGACCAAAGTCAGCCTTGCGAAGCTTTAATGGCTGGTATTTGGGGGCTGTGCAGCGGGATTTTAAAGACCAGCATCATCTTCCTGACTTTGTACTGTTCAGAAGCAGTTACTGTGAAGCTGTGTAGGCTGGCCCGTCGCTGGAGACTTTAATCCCCTCTGAACTTGCAGTTGAACACCATCTGGCCCTGGTGATTTACTGCCCATGAGTTCTTCTGCTCCGCCATAACTTCCTCCTTGGAGATTTTGGTGTCTGCCAAGGCCACATTCTGATTTCCCATGAAAAGGGCTTACAGAATAGGAATCTCTGCATTGTCCTCAAAGGAAGGGACAAGATAACACAATTAACTTTCCCACTACTTTCTTTTAAAGGCACTGAGTGCTTATAATCATGCATACATTGTTCTTGCTTCTTATTTATGTATTCTTGTGGCTTAAGAGAGTTTTTATTGTGAAATATATCTCTTATGTTTTCTATGCTACTTTGTCTACTCCAGTTTCCTACTTGAAACTCTTATGACATAGATTACATTCTAAATGACCATATATTAAAGGGGCAGTTGTCTTTCTCAAGGATGCTGATAAAATTTTGTACCTGCTCTCTGAACTGTCCTGATTTCATTCTGCCTCCCTTGAATCCCATATACAGAAGCTCCTCTTGCAGTGTCCAAAGTGGCTCAGTTAATGGGATTTTTTCCTTTCCCCCCTATTCCTTCATTCCCTTCTCTGTAGTAGGTGACTCATTTCTCTTTGTGAAGAGCAATCAAGCACGTTTTTGCTAAATCCAGCGGGGTTATTTCAAAGGAGCCAGGTCTGGGTGTGCTCTGGGTATGTCTGGTCTGCATTGCAGGGCAGAGAACTTCTGCCTACCTCTGAATGAGCTAATGGTGACTTGGGAAAGAGAGAGGCCTGTTAGATACTCCACCCAAGATAATTACCTGAGAAGCAGGGTTAATTAACCTGGGCGGTGGCCACTGTCATGACTGTGCTGCTTCTGTGAACAGAGCTGGTCTCTTTGTGATGTGTGGATGGACAAGCTGTGATATTTCTATTCAAATATTCTCTGCGATCCCCTTAACGTATCAGGACCTCATGAATGCTGAAGTAATTAACTTTCACTGTGATTTCATGGCTATTTAATGATCTCTTTGTCATGGGTGCAGAACTGAGCGACAGCGATTAGGAACTCTCTCAAGGTCACCCAGGAGTTCTCTGCAAAGGCTGGAGATCGAAGCCAGCGTTTCCTATCAGGGATTTAACCACAGCGCTTCCTTTTCTCTCTTCTGAAGAGTTACTGACAGGTGCATGGGCATGAAAGCTGTATCCCAAGGATGACTGGCTGCAAGTTGTTGGTGTGGGGTGTGTGGGATGATGAACTCTAAAGAACTGTGGGTTCATTCAGAGGCTTGTACATAAACCCTCTCTGTGGCACCGCAGCTCTTTTCAAATGCAGGAATGAGATGAAAGGTGAAGTTTCAGCCCAGAGCTCATCCTGAGGCAGGACAGAAAATAGAACCACGTGAGTTCTCTGGGTTTTTCCCCTGCCCGGAGATGCTCCCTTGGCCAGAATGTCATTTCTGATTTTATCTGTGCTGTTGTCTCGTCCTTTCTCATTAACCCTTTCTCCTGTGTGAGTCCTGCAGACTGCGCAGAGCTCTGCCCTGCAGCTGACATGGCTGCTCGGGGAATCATTCTGCCTCTCTGAACAGGAATCCCCGATGTCTGGATTTCCTGCTCTTCTCTCCGGGCCCTTCTCTAGTCTTCCTCACTTAGTTCTTTAGATTTTAACTATTTTATGGCTTTCCTTTCTCCCCCACAATGTCCAAGTCTATGTCACCTCTCCTCCTGCTAACATAAAGTATTAATCTTCCCTAATATGTCTCCTTAACACCCAATGAAGTCAGGAGCTGGCAGACCTGTATATTAGCCCAGTAGATCTTGCTGTGTGTTTTGACAAGATGAGTTTTATCTTCCTACCTGTCTCTTGCAGAGTGTGCCAAGGTGAGCCTTTGAAAGTGGCTTCTTGAGGTTTCAAGGTCTAATGTCTCACCACTGCTCACCAACTCTTCTCTCCCACGGCTGCTCCATAGTAGTGCGTGCCATGCTGTGCAGTCTTGTCGCATTTTTGGTAATGCTTTTCTCTGCCTCTCAGTAGGTTTTGGGTAAATCTTCCATTTGATCTTCATGTAAACGATGAGTGAATAAGCTCTGGAATACTCTCAAGTAGTGGTGTAGGCCAGTGCTATGTTCACTGAAGCAGAAGGAATCACATCACCCAGGAAAGGGGAGGCAGGAAACCTGCTGATACCGGGGTTTTGTTTAAATGCAAAGAGAGGGAGATTCTTCTGTATTAAATGGATCTTGTAATTCCTATTTGTGGTGAAAGGATTCTCATTTTGAAAGGCGCTTCACACACAGAAACTAGCCCAGGACTGCTCGTGCAACTGTGACTTGTGACTCCTTCCCAAGGTGGCCATAAGGGGCACTGCAGGGTAAGGAATGGGGACAACCACACTGGTCCCAAAGTGACAGGACATTACAAGTAATGCCCAATAACACCAAAGGGCTGTCTGCACTAGCAGTTTACACAGTGTGGTAGGAACAGGAATGGTGCTCCCAACTGTGTCTGTAGAGTCTTAAAGTTTGACTGCTAAGGAAGATTGTTGTGTGGGCACTGCTGGACACCCTGTAGCTGTGGGACTGAGCTGATGAAACAGTCCAGAGTGGGGTGTGTGCACAGGTGCCCATGTTTTTTGGGTAAAGGTTTGAGTGTCTGACTTGGCTTCTGAGAGGCATGTATTGCACCGTTGGCCTCCAAAGAGTTAATCTGTGCAAGAAGGGAGACCTGAGGAGAGAAAGGGGGTGCTCTGAGCTGCTCTTCCCTGGGTCTTGGCCATTCTGCTTGGGCTCTGGCTCAGCAAGTCTTCCAGTCTGCCCCGCTGCCCCTTCCACCTTTCCAGCATTTCCTGAGCGGTGCAGTCTCTGTTCCCTGGCTCTCTGCGGTGGAAGCTCCGCTTTGGAGCAGCGGTAAATCTCTTCACACAACCTGGCCAACTGCGCTTTCTCAGGAGGGAGAGCAAGGGGGAGAGTCAAGCCTGAGCTATCACCTGCTTGTGGTCTCATCTATCACCTTGAGTTGTGTTGCAGGATAAAATTACTCATCCAGACCTAATGTTAAATTAAATCAAGTCTGGAGCAAAGAGGATTAATGGGCTGTGTGCGCACATGCACGCGTTTGGCAAAGTGGCTGTGACCCAGGCGAAGTTTGACGTGCTCGCTGGAAATGATGAGGCCAATCCCAAGGTGGGCTCGGGAAGGCTGCGGGAATCCTGCATCTCTTTGGGCTGTGGGACCAGCTTCCGCCTGCTGAAAGTGGAGATGGCTCCTGGTGGAGTCATCTGTGCTAGGTAAGAATTTCCCCAAAGGGGAGAAGTGTCTCTCCTGTGATAATGGCCCTGTGTAGATGGGGTAAACCATGGAAGAGTGACTGCAGATGCCAGGCACCCTGATTATGCCCTCCCCTGGCCTCCCTCCCACTCAAACCTCCAAATCACGTTGTCTTATCACCTGACAATGTTTTTCAAAATCAACAGCCTCATAAAGCTTTTCATAATCTACAGCAGATGCTGTGAGGAGCCCATTTATTAGCTTCATGGGGGGAAAAAACCAAAACAAAACCCGGACCTTCCCCATACCAACCACACAAAACCTCTATAATAAATAAAGTAAATGTGTGTGGGAGGTGGGTAGTTCATCCCCAAAGCAAACAGGGTATTTCTCTCCCTCTCTTGGGTTTGGCTAAAAAAAGCAAATAAACCACAGAGGAAGCACGTCATGGTGCAAACCGTAACCAGATGGCGAGGGTGAGCACGTGGGAGGGGAGAGGGGGTTTCTCCGAACGGAATATGCATGTCAAAGAGGAAAACTACAGAGAAAGGCAGTTATCAGAGAGACCTCCTGTTGGTGTGAGGGTTTGGGGTGTCCCCAGCCATGGCTGAGAGCCCTCCCTGGGGGTGCGTTGGGGGAAAGCCTGTGACTGAAACTGAGATTGCTGGGGGCTGTGAGTGGAAAATAAAATAGGGCAGGATTCCCCGGAATCAGCAGCGGCCTGCAAAACATCTCGCTCAGCTCCTTTCTTTTTCTGTTCCACTGCCACACGCTGTTGGACTCTGTCAGGTGCTGCTTTCTCTTCTCTCTCACTTGCCATTGCTTTTCTGAGTTTCCCAGAAATTTCTGGCCCTTCTCTTCTTCCTGCCCCTTTCCCCATGTCTGTCTGTCTGTCTGTCTGCCCGCGTGGGCGTCTGTGGGACAAAGGTCTTGTTCTTGTCGCGTTCCCTTAGTTTGGCTCAGTCTTGTCAATGTGTTGCAGGTGATTTTTTTGGCATAAGGGATCAAGCAAAAAGACAAGTGTGAAACACACAACAGACAATTAGAAACCTGGATCAGGTATTTTGGGCATGCGTGTACACACACTCTTGGACCGTAAGCGAACAGTATGTAAGTTAAGTGTGCCTTAGGACCACTGGAGAATGTTCGGTTTCCATATATCACTTGGTCACAGTTTTCCCAAAAGGCATCAGGGACAGAAACTGCTAATAATATTTTGAAAAATGTCTCAGAGCACTCTTCAGATATTAACCTTCATTCTGCCTTAGGCAGGAGTGATGATCATTGTCATTTTAGATGCGGAAAGTGGAGCACAAAGAAGGGAAGAGATTTGCCTGAGGCCTTGCAGTGAATTGCTGCCGGTGCTGGAAGAAGTTTAGGGGGGGTCTGATTTCCAATCTGGGACTTGGGCCTCAAGATAATTTTCTGTTTTCCTGTCTTTCCAACATTGCTCTCCCTTCCTTCCCTCCATTTCCCTCTTCCCACCCCCACTGACCTCAGACATCTGGGCTGAGGCTTGCTGCAAAAGTGGTAGGCTTTGGCAAATTTGAAAAAAAACCCCAAAATAATAAAGATAAGGGCTTGTTTGGATTTGATACCGTTTGGCCAGAGTTAAAGGGAGTCAGAATGGTCTTGGGGTATTAACCTGGATGTGAGTAGGGGGGCTGATGAGGAAAATATAGTGAGGTGGCCTTCTTTAGTAGTTTGGGAGAGGGAAAGTAATCAGCTAGTGGGGGGGAAAGTTGGGAAGAATGTGTGAGAGAATAGATATATAGGACAACTGGGTGAGCATAGGTAGGGAGGCTTGTAAATAAGTTATGGCAGGGTTGATTGATAGGAACCTGGAGAGGAGAGGGGTGCTTGAAAAATGCGTGGAGCGAAAAGCACTGTGTGTAGAAAGGTGTAAAGAAGAGGTTTATGGGGTTTTGGATGTGGAAATACAAGGTGAAGAGTTGTGGTGGTGAGGTTGCAAAGTGGGGTTTGCTAGAAGTAAAGGTGAATGGAGCTGGGTTTGGAAAGGGTCACAAACTTGAGGATGAAGATGGGGATGGAGTGAGCATGTGCAATGGGGGAGGAAGGTTTTATTGAGGGTTGGAGAGGGAAAGGGGGTGTGTGCGGGATTTGGATGGGTTAGCGCTTGGAGGGTTTGGTTTGTGCGGTGCATTAGGAACGCAGAGAGCCTGCAGTGCTGTCCTGTCGGCGTGACTGATGTGGCTCCAGATTTCGTGTTGTGAGTGGAATTCTGCATTTTCCACCCCCAAGTGTTTCAGGCAGGGGCTGCTGCAGCTCCACTGGCAAGAGGAGCTTTGGGCAGATCCACTTCACCAGCCAGAATGGCAAGGGAAGGGGAGAGGAAGAAACCCGACACACAAATAAAAAGCCGTCTGTTTGTTCCCCCAAAGGAGAGGCGGGCGTTAGCAACCTCCCCACACACACTGCAACTCCCAGATAATTAGCATGTCTATAGAGCAGAGCTTCTGGCTCTAGGCATGCAAGAATATTTTTGCAACAAAATAAAATGCAGATTTTTTGCCAGTAAACGCTTGTGTTAGCTTCTGCCTCCCTTTCCAGTTTCCACCCCAACAATACACAGGCAGCTCCCATCCCTTGAATGTTCAATTATTGCTGCTGCACGCCAGTTCTGCACTGTGGAGCAGCTGGGGGGGGGTGCCAAGAGCTGTGAGTGGAGGGGGCACAGGAGGAAATAAACACCAGCAGCACCAGCAGGATCTAAAAGCAATGTTACTGGAGCAGAGTCCTCAAAGGTGAAGGAAATTAAGTCTTCCATGGGAAGTGAGGTATGGAGGAATAGAAATGACACAGGTTCATGACGGGAAATAGTAACAGAGCCCAAAACTGAGCTTCCCAGAGCAACTCCTGCAGATTGGGGTATCAAGCTTGTACCCAAAATACATCCTTCCCCTTGCAGGTCAGAACCGAACTATGACTAAATAGAAAGAGTTCGCAGCCAGTGTCAGTGGTGGCGATGTGCTGCTCCACAGGTGAACACGTTATTTCTGAGTTTTACAAGCAGGTAACTCTCCGGTGATGGACACAACCGATGGATTTAATGGGTCTGTTTCTGTGGACAGCTGCTGCTACGATACATCTACTGGCTGGTACTAGAATGCACCAAAATGATGCTAGAATTAGAAATCACATTAGACCTCCCGTCCCTCCCTCTTGGCAAGGCGTGGGGTGGGAGGGAGGATAGGAATTCTAGAAGGCAGTTCTGATGAAATCCGTCTCCCTTTCCCGGCCCTCTGCGTGGAAGCAGTCCCAGCAAAACAGAGCTGCAGATGGTCTCACCCCTGGAGCCAATGCCTATGTCAAGAGCCTTAGAAATGTGAGACCGTACCACCAATGAAGTTCAAACGCCACTGAATATCTGCTGTCAACGCCGCGTAGACTCTCCCACCCTCCTCTTTTCCTTTTTTTTTTTGTCTTTTGTAGTTGCTGATGCCTTTCTTGTTTTGTTTCTTTTTATTTTGTTTTTGCATGGTTTGTTTTCTGTCTTTAGGCCTTCTTGGGGGCCTAAAGAAAGACTGATGGAAAAACAGTCAGTCTGACTTGGATGGCTTTGCTGAAGGATAGAGAGAGCCTGTTCTGAGATCACATCTGGAAGGGTATTTTCTAGGTATATCTCTGTATCTCTCTCCCCCTCCCTCTCCTACCTCCGATGTTCTTTCACCTCCCTCCAGCATTAGCACTCATCTGAGAGGAAGTTTTGAATAATGGGCACTGTGGGACCCCAGCCAAGCCCTGTGGATCACAGTCCAACACCCGACTTGTACAAACAGCGACAGGGTTCACATCGTGGCCTCCAGCCCTGCTCTGCACGCTGTACCCGGGGAGACCAGCTCTCCTGCTCTCTCCAGGCTTCTCCCTCCTCTGTGGGCAGCACACCCTGTGTATTTACATCTTCCAGCATCCGCCTTGCTCCTCTGGCACAGCCACTACTCCATCTCTGCTGTGCCTGCAGCCCAAGCTCTCTTGCTGTAGTGCTGCCACCCTATGAGTAAGTCTGTGTTTTAGCACTTGCTGAGACTTCTGTTTTGGTAAAGTGAAAGCTAGAGTGCATGTTTCACAAATCAGGCTGTCCTCTCAGGCCACAAGTACAGAGGATGGGGAGAAATCTCAGCGTTCTATTTTCTAGGCCGCATGTTGTATGAACTGCTCAGCTGGAAGCAGTGACTGTTCTCCACTGTAGTGCCACGTGGATTTCTCAGCATCCCAGTGGCACACTGGTCATGTTTCAAGCCCTGTTGATTCCTCAGATACCCTGCTCTACATCAGCCGTCGGTCCCTCAGGTGAAGTGGGAAAAGGCCGGGCAGATGGGTCTGGGTGCTTCCCGCGCTGGGGCATCCTGAGCCTGCTGCATTCGTCTGCCTCAGTGTCTGGCAAACTGCTCACACCAAAAAGGCCTGGGCACGAAATGGCCTTTTGGACTAAACTATCATGCAGACTCAAAGAGATTAAAAACCAGTAGTCTGGTGGCTGCCGATGTTTTGTGCCACTCTTTCTCATGTTAGATCACAAATCAGATTTCGTCCAGGTCTCAGAGAAAAGCGTGTGTGAGCTGCGATGTGTGTCCACTGTGGTACACGTTGCAGGGGAGTAAATAAACTTCTATTGTTAGAGAACATTGTGAAGAGCTACAGAGGGAAAGACCAACTACTGAGCTTGCCTTGAGGAGATCCCCAACAGTACATGTACATACTCAACGAAAACATGCAACAGAGGAACAGAATTGAGAGGCTGCTGGTACTGGCTGTTTCAGAATGAATTAGTTTGACATTAAGAATTGATTTCCAGGTCTCATTCTTTCATACCTTTTCCCAATTTTAATTTTTTCATCACTTGTTTGTTGGTTTTTTCTGCTTCTAGTCCTGATTTTGAAAGGGAACCAATATAGGCAACTGACTAGCCCGCTCACTTCGCTTAGTTTTTTCCTTCTGGGTTCTGAAGTAATAAGTGGCAGGGATCAAAATAAATCAGTGTATGTCTGGGAGAATTCAAAGCACTCGGACATGCAACAATTCACTGAATATACAGAAAGGATAGAGAATTAATCAGATCAGCAAGCAACTGTGAATCTAAAGGAAATATAACCGTGATAAAATTCCTGGTGCTGGAGCAGCATGGAGTTTAATCATTGGAGATTTTGAAAAGCTTGTGTATGTTTTGAGACATTTTTATTCTTTCAGTCATGTCTTTTGAGATAAAAAGTAATAAGCTAATTAAAATGTACCCAAGCGTGGCTGTGAGTAATCAGATGAGAGTATGGACATTAAAAAAAGAGATATACAATCCTTTTGTCCAGTTCAGGGTGTACAGTCTTGTTTGAACTTTCTGAACATCAGCGATATCAGTGGGAGTACAGGCTCATTAAATGCTTGGACAGTCCATTCATTAACATGTCGGACACAGTTTAAAACTGGGAAGGTGCTGTGCCTCTGTTATTTATTTCTGTGTCCTTTCAGGTTTCCGAGTCCACCTGGTCGGAGTGTGAATGGTGGTGGCTTCAGAGGAGACTGAGGTGAGTCCAGGCCAGCTGTGCATGGTTTGCTAAAGGGGATTGCTACCAGTTACTATAGCATGGGACCAAGCTGTACCCTGCTGTAGAGGTGTATAATTAGCACCACTTGCAGGAGCAGCATTAAGAGAATTAGCGGACTCATTTAAAGTCAGGCCAAATGTCAGAGCCACAAAACCAGCCCTTGCTGTAGCAACACAAGTACTCTGAAGGAGGTGGTGTGAGGTTTTTCACACTTGACGCTGCTGCAGGGCGAGTGCAGCCAGGAGCTCCATCACTCTCACTCTTCCTGCCACCAAAGTGCTGTTTCCATTTCCTGCCACGGTGGTGAGAAAAGCCTTCACATCGCTGCCTCCTCCCTTGCCCTTTCAAACTCCCTCTCCCCAGTTGAGTCTGGTTTTTGACATACAATGCACCCTGAGGAGGATCCAAAAGACAAAGCATGCTGAAGGGGTGCTCCCCTTCCCACGCACATGCTTACTGGGCAGGCAACCCTTGGTAATCTCCTACATCTCGTTCGCAGAAGTGCTTGCTCTTGAAAAGAAATGTCTGGTGGTTAAAGTGGTTCCAGTAAAATACCTAGTGAGTAGGTAGCTAATTTCCATAATACAGAGAAACCTCAAGAAAATAAATCCCTGGGGCTTGGTCTGCAGCAGAGAAATTACCTATCGCCGACAGCAGGCGGGAGCGCTGTGTTCAGTACTGGCTCAGGTTTGCTCGGTGCTGGTTTTGACCCTTGCCTGCTGTAAGGCTGCTGAATGTGGCTTCAACCACATTTGTCTGAACTCTTACTGAACCTACTAGAAAAAAGAAGTGTTTTTCCGGTGTGGGACGGGGATGGGGACAAGTGGGCACACACAGGGCTGGTGTCACTATTGTGCTCTTCGGTCAGGGAAGTGCACCCTGCCATTGCTGGTAATTTCTGTCCCTTGGAAAACTCCGCTCCAACTCAACATCTGGTTTTCCAAACCACTCTGCAATGTTAAGTTTTTTCCAAGTGCTTTTCAGGCTCAAGTTGGCTGACTTGCGTCTGGGGGTCAAGTGACTTGCTCCCATAGGTCACGCAGCGAGCGAACACTTTGATCCTTGTCCGAGCAGATGAGATCGCTCTGAGGCGCTTCTGCTGCCAGCCTTGAGATCTGAGCTTCAGGCTTTGGAGTCAGGGTGTTTCCTGGATTACAGAGCTCTGTTTGCCAGAGACTAAAGGGACTGTGGGGAAAGGTTTAGCTATTTTCTTCAAATTTGACCTGATCTCAGGTCTGAGAGCAGAAAGGCTTATTTTGTAAATGGATTGAAGATGTGAACTGCCTGGTTTATCACTCCATTCTTTCAGCTCAGGGGAAGTTTAGACCCTGTATCACTCTGACATTGCATTTTAGCTGTAAAGTGTTTGTTTCCTTGGGCCATGTACCCTGATGGGCCTGCTGGCTTTGGCAGGAGTTGCTGAATGCTTGACTCTTGCTGAAATTTGCAACCCTTATTGACAAAAGTGTTTCAGCTCAAGCAGCATTTTGAGCAGAATCAATCCCAGGGCTTTTGGATAGCGAGGGACAGTTTTGCTGGCTGGTTGCTCCTGCAGTACATATGCAACAGCACACAAGCCCATAGGGCTAACTGGGTATTTGTCTTGTGGGAATGGGTTGGAAGGGTTGGTTGTCTCTACCAAAGCTGATGCCCTCCATCCGCTCTGTTGTGGAGGAGATACTGTTATATCAGAGCCGGTCCGTGCAGGCATCCTCTCTAGCATCGCTTGCCATCATCCTTGGAAACCTCATCACCTTTATGAGAGCTGAGCGAAAAGAAAAAAGTGCTGCCTGACCACCTGCCAAGAATATCTTAATGCATAAAACCTCCTTTTATGGGCAGGCAGGCTTGGATAAAGCCTAAGGCATCCCGGCTATTACTGTTCTTCCTCTTGCAGCCCTTTCTAGCATCCAGCAAGGGGAGCTGAGAACCTGCTGCCTTCCCTTTCCCTATCACAGCCGCATCCAGGCTGGCCCCGGCAAAGACGGCAGCATCTCTGTTTACAGCTTGCAAAGGCTGACGCCCGTCCTGCTGCATTTGTCTCACTGCTCTCGCTGGGCTGGGATTCTGACTGAAAGCTCTTGGCCAGGAGCCCGCACACCGACAGGCTGATGTGCGAAACAGCTGGTTTAGGGCCGTTTTTCACATCCACGCTTCACTCGCAGACCACTTGCTTTCTTCCTTGCATCTCAGGAAGGCAACACTTCCCCCTTATTGCTTCCCACTTCTTCTTCCAGCATGGGAGGATTCCCTTTCATGAGATTGTTTTTTCTCCCGGTTTTCAGAAATCTCTTCTATTGTTTCTGGCGTTCAGCTTAGCAAGGAGGGATCTGCAGATATTTGCCTCTGATCTCGGCTTTTACATTCATTTTAATAACTTCCCATTTGGATTCTTTGAGATATTCATGTGCATGCACACAAGCATTCACAGACAAGATCACCCGTCCATGCAAGCAGTGAGGCCGATCTTTGCAAAAATTAAGCTTTAAATTACTTGGAACTCTGTTGCATAGGTCGTTCCTAGCAGTGTAAGGATGGCAGATCCGAGATTTCGCTGTTTTCTCTGGTAGGTGAAGAGTCATCAGGAAACTGATAAGCGGAGAAGTGGCTTAAGGTTCACACAAAGATTTAGTGAGAGCTGGAAGAACAAACCCCAGGACTCGCAGCTCGCCGTTGCCTGCCCGGTTGCAGGCTGGAGCTGTCAGGAAGGAGCGGTGATTTCCCTGGAGCCCCGCAGCTGGCGGCTCCTGCCCATCATTGTCACCACAGCACAGCCACGTTGTCACCACGCACATGGAGCTCCAAGGCAGCTCAAAGCTGGGGAGAAAAAAACCCAAACGACTGGGGGATTTGCACATTTTGTTGCTCCTCCCCTTCCTTTCCGTACCTTAATGCTGTGATTCAAATATATATATATATATATAAAAGCTTGCCTCTGTGAGCCTTTGGCCAAGCTATGTGGCAATGTGTGCCGGGAGCGCACATGTGCGAGGAGAAGTGGGCAGAGAGGGGACAGAGCTGCTGCCATAAGGCTTTTTTTTTTCGCACTTCGTGCCAACATAATCAAAATAACTCACTCACACCTAATAAAATAAAACGCAGAATCCAAAAGCCTTCCTTCCTTCCAGCGGTTTGTCTGGATCCCATTCGCTGGAGCTGAGCTGAGAGAGTTTGTTTGGTTTTGCTGTTGTTAATTTTTCTAGAACGAACAATACTAACAGTGAGGCGGAAGGTGCAGCACATTTCTGATACAGATGGAAGTCAAGTGTTCCTAAAGCTGCTGGCTTGATGGGGACCAAACTTTACAGCTAAGTTAATGTCTGGGGTTTTTTTTCCTTTCCTTCCATTCTTCCTTTTTCTCCCACATCCTCTCTGTTTGATTTGGTCTTCACTTAGCACAGATGCATTTGTAAATTGTCGCAGTGCTGGGCTGCTCCTGTGGTCAGTTAAACACAGCTGGTTCCCCAAAGCTGAATCCTTGGTGTTAGACAGGGGATGCTGTCACATCTCTGTGTGTCATTTGTGCTGCAAACCCCCATTTTTTTAAAGAGGCCAATGCAAAGTAAGTAGAAAAATGAAGAGCACTGATCCATTCACAGAAGTAATGTATTTTTAGGTGATTACAGTACATAACATCCCTGAGTGAACTGGAGTTATCATCCAAACCTCTAATTTTCAAGTAATCGCTGAGCTTGGAGTGGTGTTGTGCTTTACCAGCAGTAGCCAGCGTTTGAAAAGGAGGCAGCAGAGAGTTTCTGTTCATATGCAATCAAAATATTTTTGTTGAATGGCACGTTTAAAAGCTGAAGCATCAGAGTCATTCCTCATGGATCCCTGTCTGATCGGTGGCAGCGGAGCAAACATGTAGCAAAGGGAAAAAGTCTGATCGTAAAAAATGGCAGAGCCACCATGCAAAAGAAACAATACAGTAATTTGCAGGTTGGGATGAAAGAACATCAATGCTCAATCTGCATATTAAGCTATTAAGTGTAAGTTGTTATTAACAATATAATTGCTCAGGTCAGGTGCTATTCCAAGAGATTTCATCTGATAAATAAACCTCCAGTATAACTCAGTTCTGTTCACTGGTGTTTGACTGAGAACAATTGAGGTTGGTTATGTCTGGGAATGAATTTGTGAAAACAGCCTGTACCAAAGGGCCCGGATGGTTGAAAGGGCAGGGTGAGATGAACATGAATGTTTCACAGTGCAGAGTAGCAACATTTTGGTACAGGATGCAAAGATGCAGAGTCTGACAGGCATGCAGTAGCACAGATTCCTTTTGCATGCCCCATCTTCAGGTAACATTGAAACTACCAGCTCAATTTTCAGTATTGAAAATACAGTGTGATTGTCACTTAAATTCTAACTTAGTGGAGCAGACACAGTTCCCTTGAGACACTTGACAATTCCTTAACCATTACCAACACAGTACAAGTCCTCTTCCTCATTATTTCCAAGCTAGATTGTTAAACATCTTAGACAGTTTTGGAGGAATAATAAACCCAAAAAGATATCAACAAATCAACCTTATCTCCGTAAATATCAGGGAGGAATTAATATCTCCTAATGCCTTCCACAATTCTGTTAACAGGAAGGGGTGACTATGCTGGCTTGCTGAAAAGAAAAAAGAGGGAGGAGAATGCAGCCATTGGGGAAGCTCCAGCTCCCTAAATATGTTTCCATATTGAGTTATTTGCAGTCTGTGTCTCGATTGGTGTCGGCAGCCTTTGGAGAAGTTTTGCTCCAGATACATCAGTTCTGCTGCTGTACCAAAATGCTCTGGCCTTCTCCATATGCCACAGGGAACCCAAAGTGCGTTCCAGGAGCCAAATGCATGACTCAGATGTTTCTTTCTTACTCCAGTGACTCGGACTGTGGACGGCTCACAGCGCTGCGAACACACACCTGTGATGGACTCAGCAAAAAGCTCCAGTGTTCAGTGGCAGAGAAGCACAAGTGGAAGTGGCTCTGCACATTCACAGAATCCCAGAATGTCAGGGATCGGAAGGGACCTAGAAAGCTCATCCAGTGCAATCCCCCCATGGAGCAGGAACACCCAGCTGAGGTTCCACAGGAAGGTGTCCAGGCGGGTTTGAATGTCTGCAGAGAAGGAGACTCCACAACCTCCCTGGGCAGCCTTGCATTCAGCATGGCTGTGCTACAGGTAGGACTCTCCAGCACCTGGCGTGTTGCCCTGGTCTCATTTGGGTGCACCTGAGCAGTGCAGGTGTCTCTGCTCAGAGCTGCCTTGGGCCACCCCAGTCTGTTACAGGGGCCTGTAAAATGCCAGAGCAGCATCCTCGTGGTGCACAGCACCGTCATCTGCCGGGACTTTGCTGCGGGAAGAACCCAGTTCTCCTTGCAGCGGTGCTGAAGCGCAGCCTCTCCCGCCCGCCTTGCGTCCGACCCGCCCGGGCTCCAGCTCCAGCTCCATCGGGGGCGGGCGGAGCGCCGGGGGCCGGGGCAGCTCCCGCAGGCGGAGCCTCCCCCGCGCTCCCCCCGGCGCTCGGCGGCGGGTCCCCCTCCTCCCCTCCCCTGCCCTGCCCGGCGGCGCCCGCCCACCCCCCGCCGCTTCCAGGAAGCCGCCCCCCCCGGGCCGGCCGCGCCGCGCCGTCTGGGGCCGCCGCCGGGCCCGGGGCAGGCGGGGAGCGGTGCGGGGGGGCGGCTGGCACAGCGCCCGCCGCGGTCGTGCCCTCGGCTGCCGGCCACCGCGGGCGGCCCCGTGGTTCTCCCCGCTCCGGAGGGGGCCCGAGGGGTCCCCCCTTCTCCTTCACAGCCCGGCGGGGCGCAGGGAGGCTCAGCTGCTCTGTGTGACCCGGGGGGAGAACGCAGTTGTACTGGCATAAATAACCCCCCCAGCCCTTGAAGGGCAGGAGTGTGACCCTAGAGTGGAGAAGGGCAGGCAGGGGCTTGTTCTGCAGTATTTATTAATGTAATTACACAGGATTTAAATGAGCAAGTGTTTCCTACCGAAAAATAATCACTATTGTTACCCCAAGCTGCGCTATTCTGGATCGCCTTGATCTATACGCTTAAAATGTCAAACCCAGTGTAGAAGCAAAGGCTCAAAAATTCTAATTCTCAGTCTAAAAGAAAATCCCTTTAGAGAGAGAATGTGTGTGTGGCTGTCTGGCTCTTTGTGGTGCTGAGAACCTACAGTTCCCATATGAAAATAGGCTCATGTTTCTGCGTTGTACTTCTCCCTTCCACAGGATCTGTCCGTTGTTCTTGTGTGGATCCATCACTAACTCAATCTGCATCCATGGAAAAGTTGTGAATGTGGCTGCCCAAGAGCCATCCAAGGTGTTGGGGCTGTTATCCTGCTTTGGAGAAAGGGAACTGAAACCTGCCCAAGGTCACCCAAGGAAACCTGCGCTAGATTAGCACCTGAATCACTCATTCTGGTCACAGAAATGCTAATTTCATCAGCCGACATCTGAGCAGAGGCTGCATGGGAGATGTAGGTATTTCTGGTGCTGGTCCTACTCCGTTGAGCTCAGTGGTAAATTTCGTTGGCAGTGGAATGAGATCTAACCAAATATTTTCTTTGGGTTTGAGTCTCTTTTCATTAATGTTGCATTATGTAAAACTGATGTAGGGAGTAATTAGACTTTTTATTTAATTATTTTATAACTTTTTTTTTTTTTAATTATTGGGGAATTATTCAACAAACATGCTGATTTCTTGTAACAGACTGGAATATCTCAAATGATTGTCCAACTTTTTTCTTTTTGGTGCAGTCCTTTATTTTTGCATTCTTTCCAGCAGGAGTGGCAGATAACAAGGCTGGAATGTCCTCCTTGATTGTTCATGTTCATTCTCTGTGTCAAGCAGGATAACTCCAGCTAATCCTGCCATAAATTTAGGTATTCCTAATCCTTCAGTATTCCCACTTTCCTTGAGGCATTAGGCATGTAATCAGTCCTGTGCCAAAAAAAGAATGTTAAAGTTGGGACTGTAAGCAGCTATAAAAAATGAAAAAAAGGACAGGTTGCTCAGTATTGCTCAAGTTCAGATGGATTTCATAGCTCTCCTCTCTAACCCTTTGCCTCTGCAGTCCCTTAGCATGGGAAAAATTCTATTTGGGAGCATGCGGAGATCTCTCTTGGGGCTGTTTACATAGCTCAGTACTCTTAATACAGTGGTATAGTGGCGCTTTACCTCTCTTACGGTCGTGTCCATTAGAGGTTTATATCTCTGCTCTTTGTACGAACGGTAGAGTTGGACAACTCCCCCGGCTAATGCACATCCTCTTGGAGCCACACAGAAGAGAATCGTTCCAAGAGAGAGGCGACCTGTTGAGAACGGCTGCCCCACCATCAGGGACCGAGTTACAAGATGGGCTGCTTCTTGTGTCCCTTGGGGTATCCAGAGGAAAGGACGCGTGGGGTTTTGAACGGGAGAACCCGAGGTGAAGTGCAGCGGCGGTTCCCAGCTCTGGGCTGTGCTGCTCAGTGCTGCTCCACGCACATTTCCATGTAATCAGGTCTTTCTGCTGGAGTCTGTGGGCTCTTCCATCCCCATCATCCCTCTGCTGCTGGGCTGTTTGGAGCCAACCTGGGGAACCATCTCCGTGCACCACAGGCATAAAGACATCGCGTGTTTTCTCCCACTTATATCTGCTGTGTCTTCCGGGCTGATGTGGAGGCTTTACAAGCAAGCCAGCTGCTGGGAGGAGGCCACAGCCACACAGCTCCCAACATCGTTTTTTATAAACACCAAAATAGACAATGGGGGAAAAAAAACCCCAGAAATAAACAAGCTGGCTGCTTTTGATTAGGAGCAGCCCTTCTTCAGTCTGCTCTAAAAGCACTCATGTTTGCTTAACAGTACAAATAATTAATCACGTGAAAGTGGATTCCTGGACCAGGATAAGATGACAGGACCTTTTACTTACTCCCAGAGGTCCATTTCTGGTGGGTTCCACGAGCATCTTTCCGGCATTCTGCGGAGGAAGAAGCCCATACAAGTGTACAGGGATTAGTGAAATGGTTCAGTTCTCATCAGCAGTTCTGGATCAGACCCACTGTGCAAGTTTCCCTGTTGTCTCCAGTCTGCATGAGGTTGCTCCCTTTTGTGCTTGGGTGCTGCTAAAATAAGATTATGGGACTTTCTCTGTAAATCCATGAATCACAGTGATGAACCTGACTGGCTTTAGGGACAGGGATTTTATGCCTTGATCCTGTGGCTGCACACTGATTTTCACACTTGGCAGCAAAGCACTTTTCTTCCTTCTTTAGCAAACAGTGGGTTATCTGGCATAAGCCCCAGTGTCATCTGTAGGTTCTACCAAGGGCCTATAAAATTAGGGTTTCTTGACTTTATTCCCAGCTTCACTTCCAACTCCCCAGGGGTCTCAGTTTATGCACCCGTAGAGTGGGGATAGATGTCTGTATGGGCCTTACAGGAATGAACCGTGTGGTGGCTGATTGAGAAATGTCTGTGCTACGAGATGCTCAGATGAGGGATGTAGCTGTGAACAGTTCTTGCTTCTCTTATTAGACCCAGTTAACAGAAGGGAGAAATAACCCTATGCTGCCTTGCTTTAAATGGGGCTGAGCATGAGGCACAGATACAAATGAAAACCGTTCAGTTTCTCTTTTCCCCTGCTGAGAACCTGGCCCCAGTTCTGCTGTCCTGCTGGTGTGGAAGAGCAATTCGAGTGGTGTCGGAGGATTTCCATTGACAGAAATCCATGGTATGCAGGAGTATCATGGGGCTCTATATTGGACCTTTTCCACTTTCCAGGGTGAACATGTGGATTTCTCTTAAGCAGACAAGCCTCAACACGCCACTTCTTTGTCCTTGCCCCCCGCTTTTTTTTTCTTTTGGCATAAATTTCAGAATTCTGTTCCATAAATGCATCTTCCAAAAATGCAAATGGAGGTGGGCATTAAAATAAGCCATAGTTAAACTTTTTGGAGAGACTTTTCTACTTGCCACTGATAATCCCTTCCAAATGGGCAATAATATATGGATTTTGTTATCCCTAGGGAAGCACCTTTACTTGTATTTATCATGATTGATAATGATAACTTTATTAATTAATCTTGAAACATCTGCAAGACTAGAAGAAAATACTGATTGCTGGTTCCTTCTAGACCATTCTGCTTTTCTAAAGCAGAAATGTGGAAGCAGCTTCTCTAACAAATGTATTGACTCTGGGGTTTTTCCCTCCCTCTCGTCATTTCTGCCAGAAGAGCTGGAGAGCTGTGGTCGGTGGCATCACCGAGGGACACGTGGGCTGACGATAAGTTTGCTGCAGCAAATATCGCTGTCTTTTCCAACAGAGGCAAGACAGATCACGTGTTGTCAGTGGTGGTGCAGGTCAAGCATGAAGTGTTGCCACCTCCCTCAGTCTGAGCAGAAACAGGAACCCAAGAGCAAAGGGAGACTGAAAAGATGGCTGAGTGACCAGCTGCTGGCTCAGAGCTGCCTCTTTAATTCAGTTATCTGCTTAGGTCTGTTTTTCTATACTTATTTTATTTTTAAATGCACATAGTCCCCCAGTTTTCTGTTATTATAGTTTATGTGATATTTGCAGTGCTAGAGCGGTTCGTTCCTCAGGAAGTCCTAGAACTTCATGGATGGAAGGCAGAGACTCTCCAGGAGACTTCAGGAAAGCCGTTAGTCTCCAAAATAACCTGGGGCAAGAAAGCAGAAAGTATCATGAGGCTCACCTACAAGAGCAAGAGTTTGAAAACATACTGGGGAAGCAGGAGATGAGAGGAACACAAAAACAACAGCCCAGGATCTCCTTGAAGAAAGATATTTATGTCCTAAGATGTAGAACTAGCCAAGCTCCCCAAAGAAACAGCAGTAACAGAATTTAGCTGTTGGAACCCAAAGATGCATTGTTCTGATTTAATAATTAATGTGGAGTTAATTGAGGCTTTTACTGAAGTGAAACAAGATAAAAGGAACCCGCCGGTCTGGATGCCATGCTTCTCGGAGAACAAGTTCATTCTGCTCCCTCTGCTCCCTTTCCTTTCCCCCAAAATGGGTGTGGAGCGTGACGGCTTCAACCCTTCTGTCCCCAACACAGGGGGACGGGGAGATGGTCACAGAGGCCACGGGGTGTGGGGAAGGGGGGAACTACGAGAGAAGCGAGTCTGGTGTGAATGGAGCTTCCTCCTTCCCTCTCCTGGGCCATTGTTTGACAGTGATTTTCCATATATGCTCCGACTGGGAATTACTGAACCGTGCAGCAGCCACGAAGGACGCCAAAAGGCAGCAAAACGGAGAGAGACACGGGGAGAAACTGGCTCCACGTTATCTTCGAGAAAGTAAATAACGACATGGCTTTGTGGCTTACGATTTAGTGCTTTAGAAGTTGAGTCACACAGAATGTATCCAGAACAAAATGGCTTTTAACCCCTTGGAGGATATGCAATGTGAATAGATAGTACTCTGGTTTGTTGGGAAAAATGGCAAAATTTTGGTGGCGGGGTTGTTAGTTACTAGAGAACGGAATAATCAGAGGACATTTTGGGTTAGAGCATGGCTGCTGGTTTTTAGATCCTCTGGAAGAAAAGCCAGAGTGACCTTCATCTTATTGTAATCAGTTGAAGTCTTCTTGTACCCATTTCGAGGACCTCGGATAAGAATCTGTCAGCCTATGATGAAGGAAGAGCTGGTTTCTATAACTATTTCTGATTATAACAGTACTGGTGGAACCTGAGGTACTAGGACAGATGAGTCTTGGAGCGCATCTGCCGTGAATTCTGGCCCATGCAGTTTCCAGCCCCGGGTCCATGTTTTGTGGAAGGATGCAGCCTTTGTTTCAGCCTGTTTTCCATTGCTTTCCATTTTCAGTTGCTGCTTTTAGTTTTCCATCTAAGGTCTCTGTGTTTTTCACCCCTTCACTTCAGCCACCAGTCATCCTCTCCCCAATGTCCTGTAGAGGAAGAAGCGTCTTAGCGCTCATTTTGCCCTGACATTCCAGTTTGGGTCTTGTTGCTCTAGCTGGAAGTCAGATGATGCTGGAAATGGGGGAGAACCTTTGCCCATCTTCCTGTTTAGTAACTGCTTTTCAACAACCGCCTCTGAGGCGGAACTTAATTTATTTAAGTTTTCCCTTTATTATTTTAGGTTCACTGAACACAGTGAGTGAAAACTCCTGCCTGGAGCACAAAGAACTTGCAAAGCAAAGCTCCTCTACACCCTGGTGCTCGATGGGATCATCAGCAGAAGTGAGGTATGGAACACTTGGGATTCAGCCTCTCCTTGGGAATGCTGGAACATTGCATTGTTTTCCTTCCAAACAAGTGGGGTGACATTGATTACTAAGTTTGCAGAAAGTGCTTTTTCACCACTTTTAAGTCCACACATGTGTATCTGTAGCCCTGAAAACCGCCTAGGATGTCATCTCCAATGTATCCGCTGTCCTTAGAACACTTGGCTCCAGCCCTTCATGCTGGAGGCCGTTACCAGCCACTTAAACCTCGACCAGCTCTCCCCTGTGTCTGAATATACCTTTTAGAAAGGGATCTATTTTTCATCTGTGTATCATGCATGAGGGGTTCAAAGAAAAGAAAGATATGTGGATGAGGATCTCTTTGTTGTCATTGCTACCAAATAAGCCAGTTTGAGAAAAGAAACCAAAATTGCAACTGTGGGATATTATTATTTATGTGCAGTCCCATAGTAGCCAGAAGGCTGTATCGCGGATGAGAACCATGCTGTAGCACACTGAACCCTTGCTCTTTACAGCCCTTAAATTCTTGTGGTTGCGTTTCCATTTCTGGTTTCAGTTTTGCTTTGTTGTTGTTGATGCTGGTGTGTTTTGTGCTGTTGTCACTTCCTCTGGGGATTTATTGATCCTGCATTTGGGTGAAATTTTGAACCGCAGTTGGTGCTGCTTTAGCTTTGTTGCCCTTTAAGATAATAAGTTGATCTAATTCTGTTCACAGAATAGTGGCTTCTATAGGAATGGAGTTAGACCACTACTGGTAGTTTTGGAAGATGATTTGCAAGTGTGCGCCAAACCCCTGGATGGTTTCTTGTTTAGAAACACAAAAATTAAAAGAAAAGAATGGGTCCACTGATGTAGCTCCTAAACTGCTCATTGTATGACCTTAAGCAACTCATTTAATTTCTTTGTGCCACAGTTTATCTATTAAAAAATATGGATAATATCTATTTATTTCTTACAATAGGTTGAGAAATTTAAGAAATGTTAGCAATAAGCTTTTGATCCTGTGAAAGTAACAGAGAACAGCAAAAGAGGGTATTATTTACAATTCCATGTGTCATTTTTCATGTAATTGACATTGTTATGGTGCTATTTGGAATTAGGCTACTACTAAATAGTTGATTGAAACAGCATTCAAGAGACTCTTGATCCTGGCACGTGGGAGGTTCTGATGTGACTCCAGAGTTCTCTCTTTTGCTTTGGCAGTTGAATTAAGTCTTGTTGGACGTGCAACCCCAGGCAGGGCACATCGTGCAGCTTCCGTGGGTCACACTTACCTGTTCTCCACAGTCCCACCAGGCTGCTCTGCTTTGGGCACACGAGATCCAGCCCTGGGGCCACACGGGGGTTACCAGGTGGCCCTTGACTCTGTCTGTGTAGGGTAATCTGTGGTTTTGGCTGCATCTGTGTAGAGAAGGGCATTGATTATGCTGGGATTTTATATGAAAACTGGCCCATAAACAAAATAAATCGCAGACCCAGCTGGAGTTGGAGCTGTGAAAGCAGGCGGCACTGGAAAATGAGCCTTGTTTGCGGAGATTTACTGAAATGAGGCATATATATATATATATGTATATATGTATTATCTTTCTGTGTATGCTTACCTGTATCTATACATGTGTGTGTATAATAGACAGGTAGAAATCTAATGGTCCTAGAGTAAACATATAAAGCTTTGGGGAAGAAATGAGCATAAATGACAAGGAAAGTATTTCCTTCCCTAACAAGAAAATGAAAATAAATTTTAAAAAAGGGGTGGGAAGGGGGAAGGAAAACACACACGAGTATATTCTCGGAACAGAATACCGTCAGCTGGGCTGGAGGTGCAAATAGGGACACATCTGGCTCCCAAGGCGTTCTCAGGACTGTGTCTGCCTTTGCCTTAGAACATCAGCTGGGATGAAGAGAGCAGATCCCACGTGAAGTCTCCTTCTCAAGGTCCCACAGACCTTAGGAAGGGCTCAGAGGGCACATGTGCATGGAAGAGGAACGGGGAGAACTTAATTCAGACTTTCAAACACCCAAAAGGAGGTTAATAGCTATTAAGAAAAAATCTTCTGTCCATTAGAAAACCCTTTGCCTCCCTACAGGAGAGAGGAGCCTGGGAACCGAACAGAATGTAGACTGTAAGAGCAAACTGTAACCCAGTGAATTAGTCTTAACTATAGCGAAAACAGCACTTGTGTAAATGAGGCCCCTAAGGGCCGATAACCAAGCAGTAAAATGCTACAGGAGGGAAGTAAGTCAGGGCTATAAACGTGGGAAGTCAGGACTGGGTAGCCAGGATCTGGAGCATAAAACAGGAGAGATTAAAGGATGACAGATGAGGGCTGGGAACGGTGCACGAATCCCTACCAGCATAAAGGTTCTAATTCCGGTGCCCTAAAGACAGGCTTGTTCCTCTGAGTACTGCCCGGTACCTGAAAATGACTGAGGTGCCCACCGAGAACTTGGGAGGAGAGTAGAAGAGTGAGCGGTGGATGATAAATAAAATAACACCATATCATCAAATCAACATTGAGTGTATTTGATTTAGGAGGACACCAATGAATAGAGAAGGGGAAGAAAGCAGCAGGGTGAGAGTTGCTGTTGGATGGGACTGTGGCTTGAGTGAGATATAGTGCAAGCCCTAAATTACCATCATCATTATTTTTTGGCTGGGCTGCGTTGTGACATCAATACCAATTTACACTCTGGGTGAGTAGCACTTACTACCTTCTTGTCTTCATAAATTGTGCATTGTCCTTATTTATTTGCTTCCCTGTCCCCTTCCTCTCCTCCTGCATTGCCTCTCTCCTTCTTTATAAGCATAACAGGGATGGTGTATCCTTGCTGTGTCCTTGATGAGTTTGACATTTAACCCCAGTCATGGATCCTCAACTCCACTCTCTTTTGTGCCAGCTGTGGAAATGTTCGACTCATATTCTTTCTCATGAGGAGGATGGTGTGTACAAAAGGAGGCAAGGTTGGCATTATTATTGATAGACATGTTAGCAAGTGATTCTTTCATCATCATAGAGCTGGTAGTTCCACGATACTTTGTCTGTGAAAGGTGCCTTAAACTAAAGTGTGTTAAGTCGTTCTGTATGGCTAAAAGTATCAAAGGAGATTGTACAGGTGAAATCTTGGGGCAAATCTTCCATCCTTCTACAGTAAGAAAAGCACAACTTTCAGACAAACGATACACATCCAATCATTTGTGCTTCTAATAGAAACACCAGCAGTCTGCTAGCTCCTTGGCATGGTGGCAAACCAATCTGCAGCAGACACCAGGGCTGCCCGGTTCCCAGTTGCTCGTCCTGGCTGCGGCCGCTGTGGTGCAGTCAGCCCGGACTGACTGTGTCCATACTCGACTCGCCCAAAGCACCTCCCATGGGCTTCTCACGATTCTGGAGACACCATTACCTCAACACCACCCCTGGGCTTGATGGCCGAGATTACAGGACTGTTCCTTGGGCCACGCGGGCGGGTTCGTGCCGTGAACACATCACCTTTTTGCTGTGGAGGCTGAAGCGATGTGCGAATCCCCAGGTCCAAGAGAGCAGCTTCTCCCTCCTGCCCTCCTCCTGACCCCAACCTGAGCTGGAGGAGCCGCTCCTGCTCAAGGTCAGAGATAATTCATGTGGTGTCGTGCTGTGTCATTCACGAGGGGCGACTGAATCGCTATGATGAATGGGGAAGGGTCAGTTAGAGCGCTGACCGTAGGAAGAAATTTGTGGGGCCACCACTGTCATTTTATTTAGGGTCTGTACAGAACCCTCCAGGCTCTGCCTCAAGAATGAAAAGCTCGTCCCTGAAAGGAACTCAGCTTGTTCTTCAGGGCTTTTTTCCCCCTGGCTCTAGGAGAAGAAGAGACTGAGAAAGATTTGCAATTCTGTAAAAATTATGAGCACAAAGGGTAGTTCATCTAATTGATAAGAAGCCTTAAATCTCATTTTTCAATGGTTTATAATGTGGCACTGAAAATTGCTGAAACTTGACATTCAGAACTCATCTAGGGAGCAACACTTCTCTTCCCATCTCTCTTCAAAAGAGATTATTTTCTCACATCATCGTGGACCTTTTCTGCTCTGCACTCTCCCCTCTGCCCCCCACGCTCCCCAAGTTCTAATTCCCGGCGGTTCTGATTCCTCCAGCGATTGCTCGGGGGGGCTCTGCCGTTTTTCTCCCAGTGGGAGCTGCATTCTGGCATTTTTCTGGAATTAAAGAAAGGAAAAAAAATTCTCAGGATTTTCTTGCCCAAAATAAAGAACAAATGATGCAAAGGCTTGAACAGATTCCTGCAGTGCTATGTTCTTTGCACCTATGACCTACATATTAGTTAAAATCACAACTGCAGAGGGCCCACGAAAACACCTTTAAAAGAATTTATTAACATTTTAGATCAGAAATTAACCTGTTTGTGTAAGGGTTTTACTCCACTGACTGTACCAGTGTAATTGAAGCCACCTCTTAAGCTATGCTACGGTAACACACTTATCATGATGGCATGGCCGCATCCTTTTAAGGGCTGTATTTAGACAACTTTTCTGATTAAATCAAGTTTCTTTCTCAGGTGTGAAGTCAATGAGAGTTCTGCCAGACTGGGATCTGCGTTGTCAGGACTCTTGCTCCCTCCTGGCCCCTGCGTGCGCAGCACTGTGACTAAAATTCTCCACGCTCATCTCATTGCCATCTTTTATTCACCTGTTTTGGCAGCGCTGGCATCACGGCCCTGGCCAATGAGTTCTTACGCTGGGATGTGCTCCGGTAAAATTCCCCCATCTCCGGTCTGCAGGCACAGCCACAAAGCCCCTTTCTCATGTTTCCATCATTCCAAAGCAACGTACGTTTTATAAAAACATACTGCAGGTAGTTACTCCACAATGTGGATTAGACCTCCCCCTTAGCTGCTTAGGAGAAGCAAACATAATTTAAATGGCAGATAGTTTTGTCATTTGAAAATTAGCTACTGTGTATCTGAAATAACCCTTTTTTGTGGTTGTTGGCATGGAAACAAGTGGAGCCTGCAAGTCCTTCTCCAGACACCATTGTAACTCCAGTGGCAGGCATGGGGAAACTGGGGAAAGTTTATGCGAGAGGTGATGTTACTTGTGACATGTTCTTCGCTGTTAGGCTGAGTCTGGTCGGATGTTTTGTAGGTTGCTATGCTTCATTTTTTCTGCAATGCAAACTCAAGGGAAAGAAAATCTTCTCAATATATGACTTGATATGAGGCAAACCACCATCATTTTATGATAAGTTATGGCATTTTACTGAAATGTCAGGGCTTGAGATACAATTTGCCTGTCCCATCCCAAAATGATTTCCAGGAAGGCAAAACTGATGATAAATGAGTGAGAGTTTTAACTGTCTTGTTGAAATACAAAAAGCCCTTGTTTCCTCCTCAGCCGGAGCACGGCTCTGGATGACTTGGGACTTCCAGTGTCTGACACCTGTACCTGTGTGTCCAGGGTTTGCAACAGAAATGTGAAAATCTCAGGATGGAAGCTGTTAATTGCTTAAACATTCAGAAAAACACCGATATTGATGTGCAAAATGCTAGAAATGGTGCAGTTGTGCCAGCAAAGCATCTTGATGGCTCATCGAGATTGTTTGTGGCCCTGTTCTGTGGTGGTGTTGCCCTGACAGTTCCTGTCGGTTGACGCTTTGTTTGGCGTGCTGGTCTTGACTGTACTTGCACGTGCAACTTCCACGGTTTATTTTTGCTCTTTGCGTGTGTGTTGCTGTAGCACATCCGTGTTTTGCTCCCTCCTGCTTGTCCGTGTGCCCTCTGCATGCTTCTCCAGCCTTGAGTTTCACAGAATCCCAGAATGTCAGGGGTTGAAGGGACCTGGAAAGCTCATCCAGTGCAATCCCCCCATGGAGCAGGAACACCCAGCTGAGGTTCCACAGGAAGGTGTCCAGGCGGGTTTGAATGGCTGCAGAGAAGGAGACTCCACAACCCCCCTGGGCAGCCTGGGCCAGGCTCTGACACCCTCACTGAGAAGAAGTTCCTTCTCGTATTTAAGTGGAACCTCTCGTGTTCCAGTTTGAACCCATTACCCCTTGTCATTGGAGCCTGGCTCCATCCTCCTGACACTCACCCTCTATATAGCTGTAAACATTAATAAGGTCACCCCTCAGTCTCCTCCAAGCTCAGGAGCCCCGCGGGTGGGTTCAGCAGCTCCTGCTGTGCGGGGTTTTGCTGTCGCTCCGCACCCACCCGCGCCGCCGCCTCGCGTGTTTCTCAGCCGCCGCTCAGCGCCTCCGGACTTTCCCAAGCGTCTGTTTCCAGGCTCCCGCCCTGCAGATCCTCCCCCGTCCCCGCCGCCCGGCCCCGACCGCCCGGGGAGCGCGGAGGCGGGCGGGCCGTGCCCGCCGTGCCGGCCCCGCCGTGCCGAGCCCCGGGGGAGGCAGCGGCCGGGGCCGCCGCACTAATTGCAACGTGTCGGCGGCTCATCAGCGTCTCGGCTCTGCTGCCAGGGCGACTCCGACCGCGGCGGCGGCGGCGCCCCAGGGGGAGGCGGGCGGCGCCAGCCCGGGCCGGCCCCAGGCAGCGCTCCGGAGCGCAGCCCCGCCGAACCGGGCCCCACAGGGGCTCCGGCTCCGCGTTTGCTTCCCCTCCCGAATTTCTCCCCCACCCCCGGCCCGCCGAGCTCCTGGCTGCAGCCGCGGGCGGCTCTGGTGCCGCCGCTCCCCGCCTGGAGCTGCCGCGGCTGCGGCGCCGCCCGGCCCGGCCCCGGGGCTGCTGCCCGGGTCGCTCCGAATGGAGGAGATGGCAGCGGAAAGCTGGAAAACCCTCCCCCGGTTCCCATTCCCTTTGTTAAGTAATTCTGCGCGATAAACCATTCCCAGAGATGGCGCTAGGATTAGGGTAAAACCTCTCTCCGTAGCTATTTTGATTTCATAGGAGAGATAATCGGATTACTCGCAAAGTCCATCTGATACAGTGCCGTACATGTACAGTATAATAAAGTATTGTTTTGTCTCCCTGTGGATTCACACACGGTACCAAATAGACACTTTGAAATATTAGGCATCTGTAGCACCTATTTTTGGTACTTTTTTATTCTTAAAAAAGGTGTGCAGTCGCCGTAGAGATTAAAAGAGCCTTTTCTGAGGGGTTTACAGGTCTGTAGGAAGGGTGTGCATGTGAAGTATTGGTTGGAAGGTTCGGTTTTCATGCTTTATGGATTTATGGTGAGATTAGTTAAAAACTGAGCTGTGTAAATTTTTATATACACGTACAATAGTCTACAGAGCAAGCACGCATATTACTCTTACTGGTTGGAGTTCTGAGTACATTACAAGTACTGTGGATTCCCAGGAGAAAAATTAAAGAAGCTTTTATTTCCAACTGGGGTGTTGTATGGTGAGAGGATTAGGGGAGGTGGGTCAATGCATGGCTCGATATCAGAAACTCAGATCCGTGGTTCTCGTTTAACCTTTTGGGCATACGTGTGAAGGTTTTGTTGACAGTACATACCGAGTGCAGCTTCCAGAAGAGCTGGGAGTATAGGTTTTACAGGGTTTGAAGGTAAAGCTTGCGTTAGCTTTGGCTATTAAAGTACGTGGGAGATGCAGATTTGGGATTAATGACATGAAAGCGGGAGGGGAGACACAAGTATGAGACTTTGGATGCTGTCATAATTAGCGCTCTTTTTTAGCAAGACCTCTGGATGCTTCTCATCTCAGTAAATGAGGCTGTGTCCGGAGCCTAAATTTAGGCACCCAGGTTTCAAAAACGCCGCCTTCCTGGCTTGTTGTCAGGGTCACAAAAGCTCTGTGACAGATCTGGAAGCAGAACCCCGGAGTTCTGACCCCTCAGCCTCTTGCCTCAGGCTGGATGGGAAGGAACCATGGAGCTATAACCAAAGGAAGAAGCAGCACCTAATGAAGATGGTGCAGGAGCCAACTTACATGCCTGGAAGGGAGAAGCACAGAGCTGGAACTGAAAAGATGAAGGACCTCATTGAACCTGAAGTGCCTCATTAAGTGCAATGCAGCTCCTGCCTGCGCAGTGGCAGATTTTTAGGAGATCTGTGCAAAGCTCAGGTTGGGGAGGCTGGGAGATATAGGGGAAGACACTTCCCCTTGGAGAAATACTGAAGTCAAGTATTATACATAAGGAATTTAATTATTTTGTGCTTAGTAGGTAGTAAGTAATATGCACTGTCTGTTTTGGAACAGTCTGGTTGTGTGGAGCTACCTGTGTATAAGGGAATCTCTTGATTCTAAAATGCCAAATGCTTCCTGTGTGCCTTGTTTTACCACAGTGTGTGAAAAGTTGATTTCCCTGCATCTTTTTGCACAGAATTGTAAGGCAGCAAATCTCCACTGGGTCGAACACCGTGTGATGGAAACAAAAGCAGAATAGATAGAATAAATTGATTTGGAAATTCAGCTATGTATTGAAATATTCAGGAATACTGAGTAGAAAAATGGTTTTGTGACGTTCTTGGTGCTTTGGGGCACCGCTCCTGAAGCATGGTGGGGTTTTTAGCATCACTGCCGTGCACATCAGAAATCACACTAATATTTGCCCACGTTTGGTGCTTCCCTGGCTCCCCACAGTACGACCAGAAAGCTGAGACAGGATGTTTGCCAAGTGTGCCATGAACTTCAGATGATGGTTGCTATCGCTGTGCAAAGAAGCATTGTGAATTAAGTCAACGACACGTTGGCTGTGGGAAAAGAAGAGAAATGGATCTGGAGAAGGACATGTGCTCACGGTTCTGACCTCTTAGGAATAGAGTGACTGAGGAGCTCCTGCCAGCGTTGCTACTGTAGTGTTGAGGTTTCAAGATGTGAGAATAGGAAGCGCGCTGGTCCTTTTCAAAGGTCTCAGCCACGCGTGCTGCTCAATTTATCTTCCTGTTTGGTCCTACACTGATAGCATTTAGCCTCATAGGGACCATTTCTCTGTTATTATTCAGATTAAGCTGGCAAGGTTTGAGCAAGTGATGCAGACCGGATTTCCAGAGACGTGTTGGAGAATGGTTTGCAAGCAGACTGCTCAGCTGAAGAGCTGTCGGCTGCTTTTAACCATTAACTGGACGCTGAAGTCCAGTTCCACAAGTAATTTCCTGAGGTATCTGTCTGCTGTTTTTAAACCCACAGAAACTTCGCTGGACAAGTTCCACTGTAACCTCCCCTGGGCGTCTGGTCATTGCTTCACCCGAAATGTTAAACACTTCTGCAGTTTGGTTTCATCTTCGTGTGAGAGCTGGTGTTGGGCCAGGGCACAGAAATGTCACCAGGTTCGGGTCCGAGAGGGAGCGTGGAGATGGTATTTTGACAGCTCTCTGCCCACTTATTTTACAGAAAGCATGGCCTTGGCAGGTGTCGATGGCAGCAAACCAGACCTGGAATAGCTTGTGATAAAGGGATTTCTCTTGGGAAGCGGAAAAAGGAGGGGTAGATATCTTAAAACGGATCACAGAAGAGTGAAGATGTGCACTCAGGAACCGTCCTCTACTGCACCAAAAGTTGCAGGACAATAAATATCCCAGAATTTGGGGTCCCTAGGTCCTGAAGGCCTTTCTACCAAACGCAGTGAATCAGCAGCCCTGATTTCAGGTATTCTCTCAGTTGATCTGGGTGGTTGGAACCCGATGGCTCCATTTCATCCTTATTTTTGGGTCTTTCTGCAGCCACGTAACCTTCCGTTCACTCATTTGTTTTTTCAGTTCCAGTCACAATCTCAATCCTTGATTTCAAAATCAGCTGGATGGTTTTTTCTTGCCTGATCTGCAGCTTTAAACTGGAGAGTCCAGCTTGGGAGCTAGGAAGAAATCAGAGCAGTGATGGCAGAAGCGTGGGGAATGGGATCAGGTAGACAGAGAACCAGGGAAAAGCCCAAGATTTGTGTCCAGTAACCAGAAACATGTACACAGTGCAAAATGGTTGCTTTTGCTGATGTAAAGGTTCTTGTTTCTGTAGATGAGTGTAATTTTGTGATAGACTGGAGAGGTTGCTACTGCGATCCATAAGTCTTTGTTCTGAAGGAGTTCTGGGATACTGCTCTTCTTGTCTACAGTTTTATTTTTCCAAGGACAAATCTGATAAGTGATAAAACATGCAGCTATGTTGTTTACAGTATTTATTTCAATATGCCTATTACAGCTGTAATGTGGCTGCACTGTAGTCCCTCCTGTGTTAACGTTTCCAACGTATACTCACTCTTTTCCTGGGTGGGGCTGAGCAGGGAGTTTTCTAACGCAGGAACTCAGTGAGATAGCGGTAGGTGTGCTGGGGGTTTGTGTGTGAGCAACATTTCAGCTTGGTATCAGCCTGGGGGACGTCGTGCAGCATATGGGCTTCCTAAACGACCGTGGGGCGGGCGTCCTGCTGCACTCGATGAGGCTGCTGTGCTTCTCTGCAGCGATATTACGTGGTGAGTAGTGAGATTTTAGCTGTGCTGTTCTTCAGTTCCGACAGAAGCAGACCCTGTGAAACACGGCCCTGGTGATGCTCCTGCAGCAGGTCAGAAGAATTCGGGGTGGACATTTGGAATGTAGCGTGAGCCATGGATGTGTTGGATGTTACCCGGCAGACATAAGCATCGTTGTGAAATGATCAGTGACTCACCAGTGCAGTATAATCACCAGAGACGTGCCAAGCACTGAGACATCAATCACTCCTGAACTGACAAAACACCCTTATGTGTGCTATGCCTGCCCAAAACCCTGTTATAAATCCTCTTGGAATGGAGGAACATGTGTTCCTTATAACATACATGCATACACAGGGGTGCCCTAAGCATGTCACATCATTCCGTTATTGATAGACAACACCGGGCCTCGGTGTGGCTGCTTGTGCTCGGCCAAATTGGCCGGAGAAAGTGTTCTGTAAAGGTAAATAAAATATCCCGTGATCTCCAACCTGGGGCTCCACTGGAGTTGTTGCACATGTGCCCTGGATAATAGACACCTCCAGTGTGCACAGTCATTCCTGGCCTCCCACAACCTGGTTTATGCAGCAGGTGTTGGGCATTCCAGGAATCCGGAAGGGAGAACAGTGGGATTGGGCTGGGACCGGAGCAGTGATGGAGGTGCCAGTGTAAGGAGAGGGGAAGAAAACGTGGAGAAGACTCCTGTGAATGGGAACTGCATAGAAAAGGACTCTTGGTGGGTAGTTGTCCTTCAATGAGAAGGCAAAGCTGGTCCTGCACCTCCTGACTTCACTTATCTGTAGAAGCTCATGGTTTGCACAGGCCTTGTAAGTCTGTTTGCAGACCCCAGACATGCTCTGTCATCTGAATCTGTCAGTGCTGCTTTTGAAGTTAAGCAGATGTTGGTGCAAATGTTCCCGGGACACAATTGAAAGAGCCGTGTTGAATGGAAAAGACCATGAGGCTGACATATGGAAAGGTCCGAGAGTTTTGGTGTGGTTTATATGTGAACTGCTGTATTTAACGAAACAATTAGCATCACTAAAGCGCATTTCAGCGCCGTCTGTCAGAGGAACAAGAAGGATGTTTTGATGGCTTTTAAGTGAGTTTTAATCCTTAGCATATGTCCCCTAGTGAACTTCAAATCCTTCGGAAGTGTGAGTAAAGCATCTATTTTCCAGAGGAGTATTGAGGTGTTCTTATCATTCACCTGCTTAATGCTATAGCAAGAGAAAGTCCAAGTGTTGCCTCAGCTGCATCCGAGACTGAAACTTCCTAAACTGCAACTGGAGATGCAGCTGTCTTGTGTACAACTTTCCTCCTCCTCTTTCAGGGACGGTATGAATTCCACTTTCCTTTTCCTCCTCCTCTTTCAGGGACGGTATGAATTCCAGTTGCCTTTTATCCTCACACCGAGATGCCCACATGCAACTTTCTTGCTGGTATTCCAACCCGCTATCTGACAGAAGCTGGCAGGATGGTGGAAGCCCATCAGTTCCTCACCATGGGTGTTGCCAAAGTAAAAACTAATGTGCTTTCATTAGAAAAGTAGCTGGCAAATGGCAGAGGACCTGCATACACACAGACACAGCCCCATGCACACACCTGCCGGTATTCAGGTGGGGAGAAAGATTGGGGGAGAGGCAATGCTAAAGCGCTTTTGTGTAATTAAAGATGGAATAGCCATCTTTGCTCCTGCCTTTCTCAAGCAGCATAAAATAAGAGCGAGACCGAGGGGCTGGCTCCTGGCGATCTAGCTGTGGCAGCATGAAAAATGAGGAGGAGTGCGATAAGAAACTAATAATTTATGTTCCAAGCACAGACTCACACCAGTGCGGAGGGAAATTTGTGCCAATAACTCCTACTAACTCAGAAAGGCACGCAATCTTTTATTGCACAAATTATTAACGACCAGAAAATAAATGGCTCTGTAATCAGATTGGTGCTGCCGGCGCTTTTCGTTTCTTCTTTTATTTGTATAAATTCTGAAGCCAGTCCGCCCCTGAAGCTGAGTGGGAACTTTTCCTGGCCCAGCGCCCTGCCTGACAACAGAGCAGATTAAACAGCGATGGAACAGGAATGTCCTGGTATCTCGTTGCCTATCAGAGACGGGTTTACTCAACAAACATTTTCTGGCCCCTTCAGCAGTAACAGCTCCAGGTACACACGGATCTCCGATTTGGGGCTGCACTGTGTAGTGATTGGGATAGTCAAACAGCAGCATAGCGAGCCTTTTCTTATGAAAACCTACAGAAAAACAACAGCTCCCTGTCATGTCATCTCGGCCCTGTCCCTTCTCAGGCTCCTTCACATCCTTCCTGTGTCCTCAGGGCTGCTGGTGTCACATTCCATATGCCTCATTCCACATTCTTCTGCTGGTGTGTATCAGCATTTGAGCACTTACAGTGCTGAAGTACAATAGAATTGTGGATTCTCAGCCCTTCTTAAACCAGGTCAAGGTGAATTTCTGCCTTGTGCTTGCATGGGGAAAGGAGCAATGAGGAGATGGGTTTATGTAGAGTCCATATGGAAGCAAAGCACCTACCACCAAATGATTACATCCCATCATCTTGAATTAAAATCTTTATTACACTGATGAAGAAAAGAAGCACTGATGAATGAAACAGAGAGAAAAGATGCTGACTTGTAGATTTGCTGCAGGTTCCCTCTGTTCAGTGGTGCCCTGTGTAACCGGGAGCAGGGCAGCGTTCTGCACGGGCAGGAGCAGTGAGGAGTTTGGGTGCGATGCCAAAGCGAGATGAGGAATTTGTTTTGGGCTTGAGCGAGTAGTTATTTGCAGGGAGACACAGGGTGAACCAGAATGGTAGAAGCAAACAACTTTGAGCCCACAGGTACCTTTGGATCAGGATCTAAGCTTCACTTGGAAGTTGTCATGATAGCGTACAGAACCAAAATCTTGGTCTGGGTTCCAGCCCCAGGAGATATTTGAATTTGAACCTAAAGTTTGCAGGACTTGCTGCCTCCCGCCTGTGGGCCCAGGCAGCCCTGTTTTGGAGCCCCAGCCTGCATTCTGAACACGGCTTTTCAGGTCTAGACCCAGATGCAGCTCTGAGGCCCATTTCTGCGATTTACACAGGTTTGCTCTGATTCAGATGATCTCCACAAGGCTGCCTGACCTGGCTAAGACTCATTTAAGCCCCGTGTTTAAGGTTTGTAGGGTGGCGGTTCTTCAATAAACAGGGTTCCCTGAAGGCAAGGGAGTTACTCTGTGTGCAGTTAGAACCTGCTGGTCTGGGTTTAGTCCATACATTTTTCAGCTGGTGGGGGAGACCCATATATGAGGCTCAGACTTTTCTTCTCCCCTCCCATTTTCCCTCCCTGTTTTGATTATGTGAACCATACGATAAGGAAGAAAAGTGTTTCTATTGTTAATTCAGCCCATTCATTATCAGTGGCACCATCTCCCTGATGGCTTCATCTGAAGAGGGAGGAGGGGGAGAGTCGCTTTCCCTCTCTCCTGTTTTATGGTGAGGGGGTGTTGGTGAAGGCGGCCGCAGCCGGGCTGCAATAATGAATAATGTGCAGATTGTTCCCGGGGACTGCAAGTGTTTTATTAACGCAGGTTTTCTTAGACCGAATGCCCAATCACCACAGAACCATGAAACTCAAATTGCCTTACAGCTCTCTCATGAACATACTTTTAATCTCATTGACCTGTCGTTATACTACAACACATAAATTCAGATTTGGAGATCTTACGTCCAATCATAAATTGGGCTGGCAGACTTCCGATCAACAGAATAAAACTGTCTCCTGTGGGGTGGGTTTTTTATTCATCAGTACTGTTCCAGCAGATGGAGTGGAGGTACAATCGGCTTTTCTTAATAAACTGTTCTGTAAAAAAATGGAGGGAAATAAGAAACCCAGCATGAAATTCACAGGAGAGCGAAGAAAAAAATAAGGTGACGTTTAAGTAACCTTAACATTGACCATAAAATTAGAATGTGGCAAACTGTGAATTAATGGGTGCTAGATTCTGCTAATGTAATGGAGAAATGATAGGAAAATAGAAGAGTTTCTGTGGTGGCATTCAGGCATGCAGGTTTGGCCATAATTCTGTGTGGCTTTGAGGGGCACATATGTGCCAGCCTCATGGAATTCCTTCCTCTTTTCTTATGTCTTATTCTTCTTTTACTTAAAGAGCAACCCAGAGGAAATGTAATTTCCTCCTTCCTCTTGTTTTGCAGTGTTCTGTTTGGATTAAGCAGTGAACGGGGAATTGGCAGTGTCGGTGGGTTTGGATAGCAGGGCAGACTTTGCCACGCTGGTACCAGGTGCGGCTCCTCCTGCGGGAGGGTTTCCTTGTGTGAACAGAGATTCCAACCTGCTGAGTGCTGGTGGTGGTTACAGCGGTGTCACTGCACACCGGCAGTTCTCATTGTCGGCTGTAGGGATGCGTCATCCTAAATTCTGGTAGAACAGGTCAGATAATGTTCTATGCACGCACGTTTCTTCTTCACAAGCCGTTGCAGAAGAGAGCCCGGTGACCATCTGAAGCTGCTAGCAGTATTGCTGGTATTTCGAGCGGAGATGCCTCCTCGGATGCGGCACACAATGTTCATGTATTATTAGTGCTTTCATTTACATAAATGTCACCTTTTGAATACTCCTCAGTTGTATGTGTTAGTCCATTAGATAATGCACTTTGAGGAAAAAACAAATAAGAAAAGTATTTAATATTCTTGCAGTGTGCTGAACAACTATTTTCTCTTATCTCCAAAAGGGTTCTCACAGACAGCAGTGAAAGCTTCCTCAAACTCCAGCGTACTTTGCATCCGACCTGTTAGGAGCAGCTGGGAGGTTGAGAGGGTGAGTCCATACTGCACATCACCATTACACGGGGCTCTGCCCGGCCAGGCTGGATTCACGTCCATCCTTCTCTGTGTGCATGTCGCTGCTAAAACAAAACCCTCCCTAAAGACAAAAAGCAGCTGAAGTTCCGTATTCCTCAAAGCATGGAGGCCTTTTCCCAACCTTTCTCTGTGGTGGAAGTGGCTCATTTAACGAGTATCATGGGCTTTTTAGTGTCTTTGGAGTGTTGACAGGTGAACGCAGCACTAGAACCTGTGGAGTTGTTGCATTAATATACATCTGTACCTCACTGGAACTGCACACGGGCAGGCAGTGCCCTCTGTTTAGCCCCTGTGGTGGTTCCTTTGCTCTCAGACAGGCAAAGCAGGACAGCAAACTGGTTCTGGACAAAGGTGCAACTCCTGGCAACTGCTTTCCTTCAGGTGTTGTGCCATTGCACCTGCCACTGGCTCTGGCTTTGTTCCACTCCGCGCTCCAGCCTCGTACCTCTGACAATTGAGCAGCAGTCGTCTGAGGAAATAAAGCACTTCGGACTCCCTCCCCCAGGGTTTTCTGTCCTTACAGTAATTTTTTGAAGACCTGTGTTTTCACAGCACTGGGATAGATGGACTCCTAAAATATACAGCCAATTACATAGCAGGATTTATTGGACTTTATTCTGGTGCGTGTTACGTGGTGGGGGTGGGGGAGAAAGAGCGAACCCTGGAAGGAAACCCATAGCAACTGAAAATGTAAGTGTGAGGATTAGAAGTCCCCATAAATATACCTGACTCTGCCATCTCTTTTAATTAAATGCAAGTCATGAAACACGGGCGCAGAGTGCGTTGGTGACGGGGTGCAGCGGCGCTCAGAGCCGGCCTGGGGCTGAGATGCAGAGCGGAGCCGCGAGGGTTAAAGCTGCGTGGGTGATTTAGAGCGAACCCTTCCCAGCAAGGCAAAGGGAACTCTCCAGTCAGTTATTAATGTTTCCTGGTTTATCTCCTCATCTTCATGGGTTTAATTGTAAATTATCCAGCATGCTGTACTTCTCCGCTGTGTTTTCTTCTCCCATCGCAGATAGGTGGTAGAACACGCTGATGCTAACGAGGAAAGAGGGGTCATAGGAAAGGTCTGACTCCTCTCAGTTTTGCCTCAGGCTTGTGCATCTATGAATTGTGAAGCTCTCTGGGCCTTATGCTGTGATTCTCTCAGCTTCCGAGGCCGCCTTCCCTCAAAATGATGGGCCAGGATTGGGCTTCTATGAGCGGTGGTGCTTGGTTTCTCTCCAGATATGTGTGGCCCACAGGACCCATGTCTAAGGGACCAGGATGAGTCCTCCTGTAAACAGTCTTCTCATTTCTCCCCTTTCTCCATATTTAAGCATTCTTCCCTTCCCAGATCGGTTTCGCCTTTGGTAATCTCCCCAGCACGTACTCCATCAGCACTCCTGTGGGGCTTCTGTGCGTAGGAAATAAAGCCCGTAGTTCAGCACTATCCATCTAATATCTTCTGACTGCCTTTAATCATAGCATTTTCCATTTAATTGGGAAGGCAGGCACACTTTGCATATTAATACAGCACAGCCTGCACCTCCTAAGCATTAAAACCGTAGATGGCTGGGCTGTGTTCCGCAGCGGCTGTGAACCTGCTGGGTGTCCTTTAGCATCGCTGTGAATGGGGTGTTTTCAGCAGGGCTTGTTTGTGCCCCCCTGATGGAATTCAATTAAAATAAACAACAACAACAAAATCCTTCTTCCAAAAAGAAGTATTTGTATGGATTCTCTCAATTTAAATAGCTGCAGTGCAGACGGTGCCGCCATGCCGCTGTCTCTTGTGTCCATTGTGTTTTTAGATCGTAACACTGTTGGTCCCATTGTCTATCCGGGACAGCCAAAGGGAAAAATATCATCTTCCCTTCAGAACTGCTGGTTGTGCAGCATATTCCCCTCTTGTGACCCATCTCTCCATGAAAGAGCCATTCTTTCTCTTCTTGGCTTCATATTGCCACCCAGGAGCCTGTGTGAAACCAGTAGTTTTGTCTTAATGTCACTGTGCTTTTCATGACTCTGTTTCTTCTCCTTGATCAAAACTTGCCTTGGGACAGACATATGTGGTTTGATTCGGAGGACGTCTCAGTAGGTCTTTCACTTTTGTGTTAAAAAAGCTTTTCAGGAGCATATTCACGTACGCACCTTGCTGGTGTAAGACACAGTGGGCAGTTCACTGTTGGCGTTAGTTGACTGTATGTTAGGTGCTGTCCAGAAACCAGCAAATGTGCAGTTCTGTTGCAGAGAGGATGCACATGCTCGAGTCTCAAGACAGGTCCTGCTCACAGTTTTCATATCCTCTGGACGTCTTCCATTCTCCAAAGCTTATGGGATAAGTCTTTAAGGTTCCTGTTCAAAGTCCATAGAGGAAGAAAACTGATGAGCTGAGTCTGTACTAACATTTGAATATTTCCATTATTCAGAAGAACGCAGATCTAGAGTTCTGCCCTCTTTAAGAACAGTTACCCCTGCTTTTGTATGGTGTGGTGCAAAAACCAGAGCAAGCGTCAGGCAGTAATTTGCAGGCTATGGCCGGGGTTTTATGTTCCTTTTGGGCCGAGGCACACTGGCCACCGCTCTGGCTCTGTGTAATTAATGTTGGTTAGATAAGCCTCCCGTTCCTGCTTCTCCATTGTGCCTGGTGAAGCATTCAGGAAGCACCTGCGTTATTCAGCACCAAAGCGACTTCCACTTTGAGAAGAAACCTGGAGTGTTCAGGCACGGTGGTAAAGCTCCTTGGACTCCATGCACTGGCTCATAGCTCCACAAAATAATGGTCCCTGGGGAACGGTGCTTTTCGCTGGGGGCTGTAGGGTACAATATAACACTTGTTCTGCCTTGGTCATTGCGATCCCAGAGTCAGATCCACAGTATTCATAGGACACTGGCTGTGGCTTTACCTTGTAGCTCGAGTTCGGGGCTGTGTCTGTGAGAAGCGAAGGGCTAAACCAGTGGTGCTGCTCAACCTCGCTTCTCTGGAGGCCACACACAACCCCAGCTTGTGCTGCCTGTCTGGCACCAGCAAATGAAGGAGAAAACCAGACAAGAGCTTAGCTCTTTGGGATGCGTTACTCCAGGAGCCACATCCATCCTGGAGCTTGGATTCCCCGTTTCATTAAGCAGTCTATTGATCTCGCTGATTGCTCTGCTCTGTCAAAACTGGTTGCACTTCATAGAACCGTGACCTGTCCTTTTACAGAAATAACAGCACTTCATCATTCCCAGTGCTCGGTTATCTCTGGGCTGGGTGTCGATACCGTGACCTGTTAGGTTGTAATACTTGCTTACACATATGCAGAGACATGCAAATATTTTAATTTTTCTATAAAAGCCTGCCTAAATTCAGCTGCTTTTTGCTTCTACTCCGGTCTGGTTTTCTGGGTTCTGGTGATAAAAAGTTGCTGGTTAGATCACCCCATCAGTTTGCAGGTATTGTCCCCCTGTTTGGAGACTGCTGCTGGGCCTTCCAGCCAGAGTTTTGCAGGGAGGACAGTGAATGGTGTTCTGGTTATAAAAAATAGTTGGATATTTTCCATAGCTATGAGAATACAGCTTGAAATGGACAAAATAGAACCAGATCTTGCATGCTGCAAGTATTTTCGTTACTGATTTGTCATTGTTCCTGTAGCGTGTCAGTCGCCGTCGTCATTCCTGTTTTTCTGGTCTGGTCAGAGCTATGTCACTGCGTCTCCGTCCTGACCTACAGTTCCCTCTAGACTCCATAATTATGGCCTTCTTTAAAACAGACATCACTTACCGTGCCAGAGGTTGTCACGGTGTGGAGAAGTAGATCAAAATCCATTAGGGAGAAAGAAGTGACTAGATTAATTTCCACCTGAAATTTCAATTAAGTTTTTCAGCGTAGAGCTTGTGTGTAAACCACGCCTAGACATAATGACGCTGGATTTTGAATGTTCGAATTGGTCTGATAGGAAGAAATAGACGGAGCTTTCTTGAATTCTGAAGTACGTGGCACTGCCACAGACAAGGGAGCAGAGCTGTAGAAAGCTGTAAATATTTCAGATGTTGAAAGCCACAAGGTTCTCCACATGTTAATGTGTCTGATGTGCTTAAAAGCTGGATATCCCACTGGAAACAAGACAAAACAGACTGTTCTGCTCGTTGTTATTTCAGCTAGAGCCTCAGTCCTCTTTGTGTCTGTTGGAGTATGCGATAAACTAGGCCCTGAGACAATATTTCTGCGTATCTATTGAACAGGTTTTCTGAAGCATCCAAAAGGACTGGTAATGTGTAACAGTCTGCTTGGGCTCAGGGTCATAAACGTGCATGGTGGGACCCGCTTGAAAATCTCTGATAAATAGCAAACAACTTCTGAAGAGGCATTTCCTGGAGAGGAACTGTGGTACACACTCTTTTATGGGAAGGACCAATAGCCAGCCCCATCATCATGGTTGTTACAGTCTAAACGAGACTTGTGCTGTAAAGTGTCTGAACCATCGCAGAAAGGAGAGGCAGGACCTGTGAGCTCAGACTGCTTTGCTGCTTCTGTTGTTTCTCAAGTACCAGGCCCAGCTCTTTCCCTGTGCTCACAGTACGGCTGCATCCCAGCAAAATGGAGCTTTGGGCTGAAAAGCCTGATTCCAGTGCCTTTGGGGAGACAGTTGGCTCCTGCAGCTTAACAGCAGCCAGCAGAGTGTACACATTCCGCGCCTTCAGCTCCGAAAAGCATCTGTTTGAAGCACTGCTGTGGAAACAGAGGAATATTCCTGGCATTCTGCACCAGGCTGGAATATAGAATGCAGAATAAATTGAAATGGCAGTTGATCTTTTTTTTTTTTTTAAGGCGCTTTGAGTTTCATTGCCTTTAAAAAACTTATTCTAGGCTATTGAACACCGACCCACGGTGACTGAGGTTTCTTCTGCTAAGGGACGTTGGCCACAGAGGTCTCGCGTAGCCATCAGCATGCATGAAGATGTTGTGTATCAGAAAGAAGGGGACCTGGGTGTCACAGCACATCCAGACTGTGTGTGTACATCCATACGTGTGTACACACTTGCACATACACACAGGGACGTATAGAAACTGCAGATCTTGGGGACAGCCTTGAGAACAGGCTGTTATTGCGCTTATTTGGTGTCACCCTTGTTTCTAATCAGACACACACACACCTCTCACCCGCTCACTTCAGCTCTGGATCTGGTTTATTATCCTGGCAGGAGACGAGCTTCGTTAAGGGAGTGGAGTCTCTAACAAGGATGGGGAATGGCAGCAACAAAAGGATGCAGCAATATAAAGTTATGTCAGAAAACCTTTACAAGAAAAACGGCTGACATTAGAAACAGCGAGCATTAAAAATTCAAGACGGTTGGAAGGGGAGGGCAGGCCTGAGAGAGAGAAACAAATAATACACAGGCTTTAAACTAATAAATCCTTGTATTTGGGAAATGCATCAAACCCTGCATGCTATTAAAACTGCTTTTATTTCTATTATTGTTAATAACATTGATAGATACTTTTTTTCTTGGTCTCAGTGTGGGCTGTCGGCATTTTAAATACACATTTAACCAACCAGCTGAGCAATCTTTCCCATGTACTGCTTGAGTTGCTAGTATTGAGTGGATGGAAAGTCTCTTTGGTCATACCTGAAATGGAACTGGCTAACTCAGCCAGCAAGTAATTTTGGATGTATCTTGACCAGTAGCCCAATGTAGTGAGCTCTGTGAGGTTCTCCCGGCCCATCCACCCTGTTTCCTTTGGCCGGTCAGATGTACCGGCAATCTGTGTTCTTCTAGTCAAGCTCTCGTGGAGAATCAGTTGACCCAAACACACAAAATAAAGCTTCAGGCTCATCTATAGGTACTAAATTAATCACTTTTTGCAAGGAGCTGAGAAGTCCAAATCTCCCCATAAGGACATGGAAGGGAAGTGACACTGCTGGGCTACTTAAGCACGAGGAAATGTACTTCGTCTGATCTTGGCATCTAGCCCTGATCATCTCAAATGCGTATTTATTTCCTTTCTTCTCTGCAAATTGACAGACACATCTGTATAGAGTAAAACTGGATCGCTCATCCAGTCCTGCAGTCAGCAGAATTTGAAATTGGAACTTCTGTCATCTGCCTCATGAGAGATGAAGGTTTGTGTGTCACCTGCGCTGTGACACCCTGAGGGACAGCGGGGGGGCCGAGTTTGCCGGTTTGCTCCCCTAACTTTGAGACTTCAGAAGAGGCCCAAGATCCTTTAGCCTGACCAGTCTGGTCCATCTCACCTACACTAAATTCATGTAAAAAATGTGATTAATCACTCCCAACTCCTCAGCCTGAGTTTGCAGCTGCAGACGAGCACGCCATGGATGTTTTCTCTCATGGTGCTGGTTTATATGCCTCTCAGGGTGTGTTAGCAGACGCCTATGGATTATATAGCATCGTGTTTGGATTTCCTGTAGTGGGGGGCCTGGCTTCCCAGCTCCTCCTTTGTGTCAGGTTCCTCCCGCTTTTTACAAGGCTCTTTCATATTGTTGTAATTACAGACTTTCACAGACTTTCACCAAACCAGTTCTACCCACCTTTGGTTTTTAAATGCGTTTTAAAAACGACACGGCGATGTTCGGAGGTTACCAACGGGTTTCGGGAGTGCCAGAGGCTGGGCAGGGTGTGGGGGAGAAGGATTCCCCTTGTCTGACAGGACAGCTTGTTTTGTTACTTCTGTGCAGCCAGCATGAAAATACAGTGAAAAACCCCTCCCGAATGCATTGGTCAGGTGGTAGAAGCATCAGCGTAGCCTCTCCTTATTTCAGACAGCTTCGGGTTAAAAAGGTCCCACAAAACAAAGCAGATAAAACCAGGAACCTCTTTCTTTGACACTTTCAGCTTTTATTGCTTTAGAAGGGGAAGCAGCAGAGCCATGCTTAATAAATCCTGGGATTTAGGAAGTATATCAAGCTCTGCGTGGTATTAAAGGTAGTTAAAGCGCCTGGTGCTGCTGTCTGTTCTGTGACTCTGAACAGCTCCTGCCAGGTGCTTTAGACAGGTCAGAAAAGGAGACTCCGACTCGCACCTGAACTCCCTCCCTCGCAGCACCTCTCTTTGTGTCTTTAGCTATTGATTCCTTGCTTCTCCCCTAGCAGACAGCCACGGGCTCTTCTGTCTCTGTTTTGTATAAATGCATTGGTTTTACATGAAGAATGGGGCATCCAGCTGGACATGGAGGATTATTCCTTTCTGTTTTCTTGCTACAACCACTACGTGTTACTTGAGGTCCTTCTTCCCACCTTTTATGCCTTTCTTCTCCAGTTCTCTTTCCTCAGCAGCATCAGGTTGGATACGAAGAGTTATCCGGGTGACAGCTTTTTGAGTTCCCTTTACTACGACTGCTCAGAAAGGGTGAAGTAACAGAAAATCTGCAGTTTCTTGTGGCCTTCAGGGAACCGTATCTTCCTAAGCCAGCCGAGCAGCCCTCCAGCAGCTCAGGGTTGCTGCTGCTCTTCAAGGCATGTTCTGAGTTACCCTGCTGTTCGGCAGCATCGGTGCAAGGGGACAGCTGTGTGTTAGCGTAAAACCTGCTCTGTGCTTTGCTCGGGTGACGCCGTGCAGCCCAGACCAGAGGGAAGGGTTTGTACCCGGACAGACACAGGAGCTGGGGAGTGGGGGGTTCTTAAACTCCCACTGTAATATCAATTTGTGACCCTCTGAGCGGTATAATACCTGCGCATGTTTATTTGCTGGCCTTCCAAGGGCAGCAGGGTAGGGAAAGCAGGAAGAGAAGGTGGTGAAAGGAAGCTGGGGTCACCGTGTTGACAGCAAAATATCCACTGAGAAAATGTTCACTCTGAAAAACAGCAACAACCACCTTGTCTGTCTCTGTGCAGTTGTGTGGATGTGTGCAGGCTCTCGCTCTCTCACACACACAGTTTTCCTCTTAATATTACTCATCCTTATTACGTATCATTATTCTTTATTATGATTTATATGCCACGCCATGGCTTTATTATGATTTATACCCCTGTCCCCAAAAGAGCTTATGGGAGGTATCACATAGCAAAAGAGAGGCATCCGTGTACAGGGGAAGAAACGTGGCTTTCTCCCCAAGCAGCGACTCTTCTAAGCTACAATAAACCTCATTTCTCTGCTTCTGCAAAAGGATTTGGTTTTACTTGTACCAAGTCTACAGGTGAAGCTTTTATCCAAGGTTATGCTCCCCAATTCCTTTGCTGCTGAGTGTGAAAAACTGCTAAGAGCGTCAATAGAAGTTGCTTGTTGCTGGCAGCGAGGTACAATGTCCTTCCCTCCTCCTGCTAATTCTTCTAGATGTTGATTTTCATCTTGCCTATTAAAAGAGATTCGTTTAATGATTGCCCGTAAAGGAAGCTGATCCTTGTTCTGGTAGAAGCTTTCCTGGGCTGCTTGACAATAGCAGCTTCATTCAGTGCTACTCTTAGTCACAATTTAGGAACATTTCCACAGCTCAGAACATAAGAGGCAGCATTACATTTGGGTACCTGTGTGTAAATAACAATGATCAAGTGCATAATGTTTTCTAAGTTGCCAGTAATGTTCACCTGAAGGAGCCTTAGCGTGTCACTTGGTTTTGAGCAAGAAGACGTCCTGTTTGGTCAGTTGTGTTGCTTTGTTGGGAGACCTGAAGAAGTGAAGTGTCACGTCTCCGAACTCTGGAAATGTTCTCCTCTCTTTGGTAACAGAATAACTTAGCTCCCCAGACCAGAACACTGAAGGAAGGAACCTGCTCTGCAGGCTAAAGGTAGAATCTTCAAAGAAATGTAAAGGAGACCTCAGAATGAGCCTTTCAGAGCTAAGTACGTGGGGAGCCCAAGGACGTGCGCCCTCCACTCCCTCAGACCTTTTGTCTTCACTGAGAAAAATACGTGTAATTTTTAAATGTATAAACTTCAATTTTTTTTATGGCCAAGGCCTTACTGCTTCATCCACCTTAAAATTTAAAGCTGGGCCAGTCCATGAGCTCCTTTGGAAAGGCCAGTGAAGGCTGCAGAAGGTACCAGAGAAAACGGGAGATGCGAGGACTTTTCCTCGAATGCACACGGCAAGTGGCAAAGCTGTCCAGAAACCTGGACTTCCCAGACCTGATGGTCATGATTTTTAGTGTTATGGGAAACCCATGATGATGATAAAACAAGTGTTCCACCCTCCCGCTGCTTTACTGGCCATGGTTTGGGTGGCTGAGGTGCAGACAGCAAGGGGCTCATCTCAAACAGGGCTACGGCAGAGCTAGGAAAAGCTTTAGAGAACCGTTTTGGAGTTGGGAATACAGCAGTGAGTGTTGTTCCATGACAAGGAAGCTCGCTTTTTTGAATGGGTTGTGCGTTGCAACGCGGCATAAATAATGTTTGCTGGGTATTCAGGTCCGTGTGGAGCCCCCGTGATGGAACGACACCAGTAAAAGAGGAGTTAACCAAAGCCTTCAAATACAACCAGCTCCCCTGGGGCAGAGCAAAGGCAACAAACTCTGAGCTTAGGTTTCTGTGCCGTGTTTGGGTTTTTTGATCTGGCATCCAGTTTGGATGCCAGAAGTTTCTAAAGCTGGCCTGGTGTGACTCTGATCCTATTCGAAACATTGGCAAAACTCACCTGGAATTCAGTAACGCGAAGAAGAGCAGTCTTGGAGCGCAGGGGCAGGGACGGGCTCTTGTCCTTTGTGCAGCACCTCATGTAGCGTGGGCCGGGTTCTGAGAGGTAAGAGCAGTGCAAACAGTAAATAATAATGTTTTGCGAGTTGATGGGGGCTGAGGGCAGGCATACATGTATGTGACATGTCTCTGTGTATGAGTAAGTATCAGAACTAGGGAGTAGCGGATATTTAATCACAATAAATAGACACATTTTCTTCCCTTTTTTCCCGAGGAGCTGGTCAACCATCTAGCTATTTTATTTATTTATTAAATATCACTGGAGATCGTTCAGCAGCAGGGGAGCACTGCTCTGTCTCCCGAATGATGATTGCCATCAGCCTTGAGAAATCAGTCATTTCTGGCAAGAAAAAAAACTGTTTGGTGGGTTAATGATGCAGAGTAAATACTGACAGTGGCCAGTGGTCTGAGCACACCAGACATGACCTGAGGGAATCATAGATTCTGAGGGGGCTGTTGCTCCTGCTTCTCTGTAATGTGATTGCTTCTTTATAATGGCTTCAACTTCTTCCCCCCTGCGCCCCCACCCTCCTTTATCATTATTGACCACGGAGCATCAGTAAGGCTAGAGAATAAATAGTTCCCTGATGGTTAACAACAGGCTCTCCACCAATTGGAATTCAAGCTGTGCTCCCTGTTATATTCTTTATAATCACACTTTATTGCATAGAGAGGCAAATAAAGCATCTATGTGTTCCTGTCCCCCTCCTGCCTTTTCCTCCTCACTACCCCTGGGAAACTGGGTGCTATGGAGTAGGTGAGAGGCTCTATGGCCGTGCACCAGTGGGACACCCATTCCCACCGGGGGGTGCAGGAAAACCGCCCCTGCCGTGCGGGACATGGGCCCTGCTCCCGGTGGGGGGGGGACCGGTCCCCTTCTCCGGGCCCGCTGAGGAGCTGGGCAGCCTGCAGCGGCCTCAGCCCAGCCGGCAGCCGCCGAGCGAGCTGCTGGATGTGTGTGTGGTGCCGGGGCCGCCTGGCTCCCCCCTCCCCGCCCTCCGCAGCCGCCCCTGCCGCCGCCACCCCCGGCGGCGCAGCGCGGCCCGACCCGCCGGGGCCGCCTGGCTCCTGCGCGCCCCAGTGTTTGCGCAGCCGCCCCCCTCGTCTGGGGCCGGCTTGGGGCTGGCTCCAGGCTCCCGGGGGCGGGAGGTGATGATTTTCCAGTGGGTATTTGTCAGGTCAGAGTCTGCGCCGCCCGCCGGGCTCCGCGCCTCGCTCCCCGGGTTATTTATTACCTCTCTCCCCGGCGGCAGCGCTGCGGCTCCGGGGCTGCTGCCAGCAACCCGCGGCGGCGGGGGGACCGCAGGGGGGTTCCCGAGCAGCGACGGGCTGGCCGGGAGCGCTCCTCGGCTCGGCCCGCCCGGTGCCAGCGCTCCTGCTCTGGGCGGCTCTCGCCCCTCCGGCGCAGCCGGGTCTGGGGGCTGCGGGAGCGTTTGTTGCTTGGGGAGGGAGAGGCAGCAGGGAAAAGGCTTTTCTGAGGGCTGGGGGAAGGCTGGTTGTTAAAAAGCACTCTGGAGCTGAGTTAGAGGAAAAAGAATCTAATGTATTTCTAATCGTGATTTGATTTGGTGGAGATAGAGACACTGTTAGAACATCCCAGCCTCCACTGCTGGCAATCAGCTGAAATTCCTGATACCCTTAACAAGCTCATCTCCTTCTTATTCATGACCTCAGAAATCTCTTTCAAGCAAGGGAGAAAATGGGGGTTTGTGGACTTTTCGGTGGCTACAGCCCATGGCTTCCCGTGGCGGTCAGAGAGCTCCGCTCAGTGAGCACTGCGACCTGGCGCGCTCTGTAGCTGCTCCGGAAGGCGGATTGCAAGAGGATGTGGCTGTAGGTCACCTCAGCGCTCAGTCACACCTGCAGATAAACTATAGAACCAAGACAATGGGTTTGGCTGGGACAAACAGCTCCGGTGTGTCTGTCTCTGTAAGCTCAAGCAGTGGACAACCTGGCCTGGAGAACGGGGTCAGAGCCCTGTCACTCTGGCAGCCACACTGTACCATTGCAGATGAAGAATTACTCAAAGTCCACATGACAACACTGTTACGTGATTTACATTCATTGTATTTTTGTTGAGTCACGGTACGTAAAGTTGGATTTTTAAGATAAAATGGAATGCAATCCCTAGGCTGACCTTATCTTTTGTTGCTGGTTGAGTTATGTTCCTAGGATACCTTTAATCTGACGATCTCGTAGTGCTTTCCAGATCTTCATTAACATTTCACCCTTATTTCAGCTTGTTTCTTTCTTTGCATTCAGACTTCTTGTGTGTCCAACCAGTTTGTTTCCCCTGCTGGAAGACAACGTGAGCAGGGTCCCTCCATGGATTTGTGACATGAGCCTGCTCTAAGTGATGCGACAGGAACAGCAAAGCATCAGGGAAAGGCCTGATTTGTTGGTTGACTTGTCAGAAAGAAATGCCCCTGTCTCGTGGAGAATTGCCACAGCATGTGGGAAAAATAGTCTTGGTTCTCTTTGTGATGATTCCAGTCTAAGTTTTCTGTACTAGTCTGTCCCCTGCACAGAGGAGAATTGCCGGCTGCTGTTCTTCCTGAAAAGCACAGGCACTTAAACCCGATACGGTGATGGAGCTCTGGGGTCCCCACATGTGACGGTCATGCAACCCCAATTTCTTTTGCAAGAGCAAGCGACTCATGATTCCATCTTGCTCCTGACAGCTCGACTTGTCGCTCTTGTTAAGGTGCCTTTCAGACTTGAAACTTCAGTGCCGTTTGCGACTTATTAGCCAAGTCAAAACAAAGTGGGAACCAGCGAGCAAACTCGCAGTGAATTACGCTTCGCTCATTCTGACCAGAACTCCTTGGGCACAGGGGAATACAAGAAGCAAAGTAAATCTTATTTTGTTATTGTTTAGCTGTATTTCTCTCCTGGTGTCACCTGCTTGTCTGCAGATGCACCGCAATCCCCAGAACTCATATGTCCCGTCAGGTTTTGCCTCTGGTTCGTAGGGAGAGGAGAAAAGAAACCGCTGTAACTTCTGGATGTGTCAGGACAAGCGTTACAGGCAGGTTAAGAGGGACACACGTGGAGGGGAACTGGAGGGGCCGCACGTGCAGGTGGGAAGGCAGGGGAAGATGCTACCGAGAGCTGGTTAGCAGCACTCAGAAGCTGCTCATTATTCCACGCGCCAGCTTGTTCTCATGACAGCTGGGAGGGAAACCCTCTCTTTGATCCTCCTGCATTTCATCTCATAATTGGATGGGGGTTCCAGATGTTACCGCTGAGCGTTTTAGGGAGCTGATGTATCAAGGGCCATGGACAATCCCAGAGGTATTTTCAGTGCTTTGCTAAAGGAGTGCTTGGGACACCATTCCCCTTCCCATCTCTGTTATTGCTGGGTTTTATCTGTGTTGTCTCTTAAGTGGCCTTCACCGTACACATCCTTAAGGTTCCACCCTTCTTTGCTCAAGTTTCATGGAGAACGGAGCTGAATGTTTATTTCCTGCTGCTTAGAAGAGGTTGGAATTGGATTAAGTTTGTGTCTCATTGCTGCAGTTCTGTATGACTATTCCAATAAATGGATTTACTGATTTAGTGGCATTTAGTGGTAGCTACAGCAGCAGCGAGTCCGAAGGCAGCTCCAGGAACATCAATGGGCAGGGAATTCTGAATTTCTCATTGCAGATGTGCATGCCGAAAGCCTGATTGTGGCAGCTAGTTCTTCTCGTGAACGCTATGCCCAACCTAAGCAAAACGACTTGAAATGTAAAGATGTGATTTTTACAATAGTTGCTAATTAATGGGCTACAGATCAAGTTATTGGCAAAAATCAGCTGGGGAGGAAGAGTCACAGTTCCCGTGTATTCCACGAGGAGACAAATCCACTCCCGAAACACCTGGTCTCATGGAAGCTCTGATTACAAACTCTCATTGCACTCTGGGCTTCTTTAGCGTTTCCAGAAGAATTCCTCCTGTGGCACAAGCGAAACGATATGGAGAACGATAGGGGCTGAGAGAGAGGTCTGTTTGCTTGGGAAAAGTTACCAAAGTAGTTAAAGTGCTGCAGGTATAACAGTATGATCTCTATTATTATTCCAAATAATAATGCCTTTCCGCAGTTGAGTAATACTAATACTAAGGCTAATTAAAAGCGATACCATCCCTATAAATGCATTCAGTTATTTTGTCAAGACAATTTTATATCTGTTTCCTATGACGTTCCCATGTGCATCCTGATCAGTGTTGTGCTGTAATTATGATTAGAGACTCATTAATAACTGGAGGAGAGAACCAAGCAGTTGGGTAAGCAACTTGTGTGTCTTCTGGATACTTAAAATGGATTAGGGTTTTCTATTTTAGGGTCAGTGCAGCCTTAACGTATATGCAGCGGTTTATGGCTAATGCAGCATTGCTTCTGCGTGCAAAGCATGTGTGAGAGACGCCTGCATGCTTGATGCACTTAAAAGGGGAGACAGGAACTTAAAAGATCTCTTTCCTTCAGTATTCATCCTCAGTAATTGGCCCCAACTTCCTCCTAAGTCTTTCCCGGGTAGTGAAAGATGAAATGTGAGTTGGAACCCAGCTCTTTGCCCCTTCAGCTGTTGGCACATCTGTTAGTCGGCTGAGGATGAGACGCAAGTCACCATATGGCTCAAGTGTTAGTGACTGAAATTGCTCCCATAAAGCCAAACTAGTATTTCAGCAGCCTGTCTCTTACCAGTTGACATGCACAGAACCTCAGGTTTGATATTTCCGCGTTTGCCAGTTTTGGTGTATTATGGGTCACAATTACTTGGTTTTGCTCAGTGATTGAGTTATTGAACTTGAGAAAAACAGAGGTATAGAAATAGATAGTGTGAGGTAGAGATGAAAGAGGAGTGTGAACACCTGAAGCTGTGCTTTACAGAACCGTTTTCTCTCTGTTTTATGAATGAAGAACCCGGAGTCAGTAGGTGAATTGCTGCAGTCACATAGTGAAGCAAAATAGGCAGAAATAGAAGTTGGGATGCCCGACTCCACATGTAGAAAAGTTCAGGTGTGGAGTCTGACGAACAACCGGGGATGCTGCATTTGCTGGGAAGTAACACAAGGGAAGGAGCAGAAAAGTTGCTCTTCCAAACAAATCACCATGAGACCATTAAAATGTGTAAATGCCCGTTTACATATTCTTTTAGATTTCTTTCATTTTGATGCTGTGGTCCTGGCCCAGCCGGTTTAGAATTGGAGTCCTCGCCTCCTGGATAAAACTTCCTTCACTTCTCCCCAACAGACGTGTAATTCCTCTAGATTTTGAGTACTGGTTTGCTTAGGCTGGTCCCATAGCTCTACAGGACACTTGTAGGGAAGGTGATTTGGAAGAGGCATTTTGTGAACATGGCTTGATGAGAACAGAGTTCCATAAACCACCACTGACTGTTCCAGGCTGTTCTCTTGGAAGCAAAATGCCCATATTATACAGGGATATTTGCAATTTACAGCTCTGGTTTGTTGTGTAAGCGCATACTACTGCGACCCTATCTCCAAGAAAGGAAAACCTCTGGGTACCATAGTGCTCCTTTTTCATGCCTTGTGTATCAGTGGGATTAAAAAGGGTACAGCCCAGCAGTTCCTGCGGAAGCATTTTGTGAGAGGCAGAGCCCTTTGCAGTGTCCTCCTCCCCGAATACCCACCTGTGCCTTCCCTGCTGCTGCTCTTGCTGCTGGGCTGTCAAAACATCTCTCCTAATGAAGCAGTCTGGCCCGAGGCTACTATTACCTGCACCCCCCATCCCGCTGGGCGCACTCGGGCAGCGCGGCTGGCTCTTCACACTCAGCCAGCACAGAGCAGGGAATAAAAGGCAGAAAGCAGCGGATCCTGGCTGTTAGGCAGCCCTGGTGTCTCTGAGCCTGTGCCAGAGGCTGGGGAGGCATGGACACGAGTGTTTGAGAGCTGCGTGCTGGTTTGGTCTCCTTCCCTGCCTTTTCACAGGTTCAGCGATTTGGTAGGGACAGCATGGTTGCTTCGATGGCAGAAAAAGGCTCAGCACCCCCACCTTGGGGGAAACAACATGATTTAGTGGATACTACACCGATTGTTGAAATATGTGTTTTATTATCTAAGCTTTTTTAGTGTACAGGACAGAACTTTGCGTAGTTTTGGATGTAAGAAACTCACGCTTGCTACGACAAGGCCAGCAAAACCAGTGCTACATGGCAGAGCGTTGGATCCGCTCCTTTAGCTTAGGCGGAGGCGTAACGGTGTCGGAGACGGCGCGTATGGCGTCTGTGCTGGCATCCTGCACAGACACAGGCTCTGGGTGGGTTTGTGAGCTCACGCTGGTCGTTTTACACGTACCTGGTGTCTCTCTCCTCCCAGCCTCAACCTGTCTTTCCTGTAAAGGGGCAGGGCCTGCATCTGCAATGAGTTTTTAGAACACTTAGCACAAAGGACTTTTGATCTCCATCAGAAAATCAGAGGTTTGCTGTCACACACCTAAATAACAAATTAGGAAGTTTCCCCTCTTTTTCTGGGCAGAATAATGGAGGCATATCCAGAATAAGTAAACTGTCCATGGAACTGGTGATAGAATAAGGAAGGAAGTCCTTATCTCTTCACTTTCAGACCTGTGCTTGAAGCACCATCTCTTCTTGTAAAGTGCTTTACAGCACAGCTCACTTATGCAGTTGTTGACACGTTTGAGCTGAGAGAAATACAAGATCCACGTTTTGCTTCGATCTAACATGACATATTCCAGAGCTGGAGAACTAAATGTTGGAAAATGATCACTATTTATTATGTTTACTGTGCTAGTGCCTCTGTGAGCAAATTAAGAATCATGCTTTCACTTCGCTAGGTGCTGTGGAAATGAAAAGACATGGTGATTTGTGTCCCCAGACTTGAAACCGTATTCCGGTTCCCCAGTGCGGAATTTGCAAAGCGCACCTCGGTCTCTCTCTGACCACGTGTGCGTGGATTTGCTCAGATCTCCCTCATCTGCTCTCCAGTGGTGAATCTGTTTACTCTAATCCTGAAAGCTCTGCTGTTAAGAGACGGGAGCTGAACAACTTCAGATTCCCGCTGTCGAACTCAGACACACGAGAGAGCTCCTGGTCTACATGGCAGCGAGGAGAGGTAGGGAGGGCTTGTTAGTAACTTTTAGTGCTTGTAAGAGACTGACAGGCTTGAATCGGTGCCTCTTGGATCCCCCCAAACCTCACCTATTTCTGCCCAAACACCTCACGTTGTGTGTGGAAAACCCTGCCTGGTCCAGGTCACGCACTTCATGTTGAGCCACCATGGTGAGGTCTCACTCTTCAGTGCTGAACCTTTGCACAGCTTGGCCAGTGCACGTGTGTCATGGCTGGGATCAAGTGTCTGTTTTTACCAGGAATAAACCACAGCCCAGTAGTTGCTGCCCTTCTAAACTGAAGACTCAGCACATTTTGCTTCACTTACAACTAGGTCCAGATTTGACCCCAGTTTCTTTAGAGGTAAAAAGCAACTGAACTGGCATGCAGTGGGAAAACTCCATGGCAAGTCAGCTTTTCCTTTAAAATAGAAGGTAAATAAAAGTTTTCTGGGTTGTGCAAGGTCTCATTACAGCGGTTTGATAGGGGCAGACTGGATAGTAATGCAAGGTGCTGTTAGATTTATTCTGGAGGATGGAGCCCGTTGTTGTTCTGCTCTGACCCCTCCTGCAGTGCACACGGAGACTCGTCCCTGGAGGAGGCTGCAGCCAAGCGTCTCTGCTCTTGGAGGTGAAGTTGCCATTAGGAATGGAACCGTAGGGCTGTAAAAAGAAAAAAGGCTTTGAGGAAAAAAATACCCACTGTAAAAAGTGAAAAGAAATCAGTCCCATGAAGGCAAGTTACAAAGAGGATGGAGTCAAAGGAAGTCTGAAGTGGTTTTCAAGCCTTTGCAGAGAGCTCAGTATGCCAGGCATGAAGGTTTTTGGGGCGTGTAAGAGCAAACAGTTCTCGCTGTATGGCCTTCTCACCTGACCTCCATCCTGAATCCTCTTACCCGCTTTCACGGAGAAAGCCTGTGTCTCCCAGAGCCTCTTCCAAGCATTTTCCTTGGTTCATTAGGTGATAATAGAAAGTGATTTTTCCCCTGTCATCTTGAGCAATCAGAAGCATTAAGAATAAGAGCCTAAGCCTGAAAGCCTAACTGAGAGGGTTTGATGGGTATGTGTCTCCTTCATTAGAGCAAGGAGCAAGGATGGCTCCCAGAGCTTGCATTTCTTGGGAGTAGGCAAGAAACGGGGATCACGGTCAAGTGGTGTCAAGAGAAAACTGAAATTTGGGGCTTAGATTCCATTTCCAGATCTGCTGAACCCCAGAGAGGCATTTTCCTCCACCTTTACTGGTAGGAAGCAATAGCTTGTCCCATTAGCGGACTTGTAGAGAGGGTACCCAGCAGCTGGGAGCTGAGGGGGGCAGAAAATAGCACCTGCAAGATCTTGAGCAAATCACTTGGTGCACAGATGTGAACTCATCGCCCATATTAACCTGTGTTTACTCGAAGTGGGACTGAGTAGCTGCGCAACCCCAGTGTGAGTACAGTGCTTGTGTTCTGCATCTCAGCCTCTTTATGCTTCAGTTTCTCCACCAGTAAAACGGAGCTAAAAGCAGCTTTCTCAAAGAGGTGCTTGGAGGTGGTGGTCTTTGTCCTCCTCTGTAAATGCTCTGAGGGATGGTGCTGAAATGGTGAGGGTTATTATTGCTTAGAAACTACCTTTTTAACTTTGCCAACGGCTGATTGTCACAACAGCAAATCCATTTCTCAGTGTCTGGAAGGCAAGTTCAGCCTTCCCCTGTAGGAAAGCAAGTAATAAGAGGCACACCTTGGGACAGAGCTGAGAACTTCTAGTTGTTCTCAGAATTTTAAGACAGAACTCACACAAAACTCTCTCTGTTCTGCCACCTTCTGAGACGCGTGGGGCAGATTTCTTGTACTGTGTTTAAGGGGATCATTTATTTCCCTTGTAGGTACGATTCTTCCTGCACAGTTGATCCTACTTAGCATCCAAAGGTAGGGAACTCCATGTTGACAAATCTCTGTAACAACCATGCAACTTCATTTTGGGCAGTGTTGTCCTCTCGGGGCAGTTTCACATGGACCTTGTGCCATGTCTGCCACAGCTCGTAATGGAAAGTAAATTTATACCGTGTCTCCTAAGTCTTGCTACATCACTACACGGGAAAGGAGAAGGCTCTAGCGTGTCTTCTCAAGTTATTGCAGCTCACAAGTCTTGCCAAGGAGAGCAAGAGGTGGGTTGTTCCCACATGGGAGGGCACCCAGGAATCCAGAGGGACGTGTGGGGTGCCCGTGTCCCCCCCTGCAGCCCACGGGAGCCGGGGGGAGCCCCGCGCTGGCGGCTCCCGGTGCCGGCCCCGCCGTCCGTCGCTCACCCCCTCGCCCGCCGCCGGCGCGGCGCTTGCAAGCGCCTCTGCTGTTTAAATGGGCCAAGTTGGAGAAGCAGCGGCAGCGGAGGGAAATCTTGTTTGGTCAGAGTCTCTGAACTAAGCTGTGACTTCTGAGCACAGATCAATATGTGTCTGTCCCGGCTCGGAGGGGAGCCCGACCCTGTACCCACCACAGCGAGGGGTCTGGGGGCAGCGGCGTAGGGAGCACATGGCGTGGCATGAGCTGGCGGCGATATAAATGTATATGTCTGTGTGTCTCTGTGCGTGTGTGTATATATATATATATACATATATGTAACGTAATACCGTGTTTTCTAAAATTTTGTGCAGGAGTGGAAATTAAATGCCACCTCGCAGTGATCATAAAGCCTTCGGTGGGAGCGGGGCGAGTCTGCACTGTGCAGGTGAAGGTGGGCGGCCCCCGGGAAACTTCTCCGCCCGGCTTTGGGGAGCCCCGCGGGCAGCGGCACCGGGGCTGCGCCCTCGTCCTCCCTGCGGGCGCCGGCGGGAAGGGGAGGGGAGCGGCGCGGCGGCGGGGGCGCAGCGTTTAATTTTAATTATCGCATATAAATAAATAAACCAGGTGTCAGTTTAAAGGAAGGAAGAGGGGGGGAGGGTGAAAAGGGGGCTGGGTGGGCGGCGGGGAACCCTCCAGCCTGGTGAGAAGGTGGGTCGGTCGATCTAGGGGAATCAATAAGCTTTTTTTTTTTTTTTTTTAAAAAACCAAAATAATGTCTACGGCAGCAGAGACCTCTCCGAGATGTCAGGTATTAGTCCGGAGGGGCAGATCTGCGAGCCACACAGCAGCTCCCGGGTCTACGGTACATTAGGCTCTCCGTGGGAGAGGGATCCCAGACAGCTCTGCTGGGGAGCCAGCCCAGGAGATTTGTTAGCGGGCTGCTCCGGGGGATACCAGGCACCTCCGGCACCCGAGCGCCAAAGGTGCTTGTGCTGCTGCTGCTGCTGCTGCTGCTGGCGCATTTCATCCAAACTCCAGCCAGAGCGGGGGCAAGTTGAACCGGAGACATTAGAGCCACTGTGCTTTGGAGAGACGAGGGCGCACGGGGAGCGCAGCGGCACCATGCCTGCTATCAAGAAGGAGCGACTTGACAGGGAAGAGATGGCCCTGGCAGCCTTTAACCAGCCCATGGACACCTTACCTGACTATCTCGCCCCTCTGGCCGCCGCTGCCATTCCGGTGGTAACCCCGCACCCGCCGGCTTACGACCAGATCTTTGCCCACCGTGCGTACCTGGGCTTCCACGAGACCCACCACCCCCACCCGCACCACCCCCACCACCCCCACCACCTCCCCGAGGACCTGATGCTGGAGAGGTTTTCCTCCATCCCGGATTTCCAGCCCTTCTTTGACAACGGAGAGCCTTGCATCGAGGTGGAGTGCGGGGAGAACAAGGCGCTGCTCTACATCAATAAGTTGTGCCAGGGGAGCAAAGGACCCTCTATCCGGTACCGGGGAGAGTGGCTGACCCCCAACGAGTTCCAGTTTGTCAGCGGCAGGGAGACAGCCAAGGACTGGAAGCGCAGCATCAGGCACAAAGGTAAAGGCACCGCTCAAGCGCTCGGTTTGTGCCGGGGTCCCCACGCTGCTCTGCTCTTCCTCAGCATCCTCCCTCTCGCTCTTCCTCAGCATCCTCCCTCTCGCCCCCGTGCTTTGGGACCGGGATCTGGGGGGGGGGCTCACCGCCTGCTAGCACGGGGGAGAGCTCTGGACCTCATCTCCTCTGGCTGTGCCCCCCTCCCCGTGCACCCCGCTCCCTCTCTACCGGCTCCCCATGCTGAGCGCCCCGGTACCGGGCTTTGCGGAGAGCGGCGAAGTTTTCCGAGCGATTTGGGAACAGTTTCTCTGGGGTAGCGTGTTGTTTTTTTTTTTTGGGGGGGGGGGGAGTGTGGGGGGCTCCTCTCTTCTGGACAGAAGTTTCATTTCGCGCGGGCAGAGGTTTGAACACGGAGCAGATTGCGGGGTGCGGGTTTCGCGGGGTGCGGGTTTCGCGGCGCGCCCCGGGGGCCGGCGCCGCTCCGGAGCCCCGCGGCTGCGCTCGGCGGGGGGCGGCGGGCAGAGCCGCGGGGAGCGGCGGCGGGCGAGCCCGGGCGGCGGCGGGCGGGGCGGAGGGGGGTGTTCCCCTCGCAGCTGGGTGGTGCGGGACCTCCGCGGCGCTGGCGGCTGCTGACGGGAGCTGCCCTGCCTCCCTCCCCTCCCCTCCCGCCCGCGGTGCAGCCCGAGCCAGCGCCGCAGTCCCGGCACCGGGGCTGGCGCGGAGGAGCTGCTGGTGCAGGCGGCAGGTGGAGAGCGGGGAACCGGGGGGGAGCGGGAGAGCTGATGCGACACGTAATTAGCTGAGAGCTGGAGGTGTCAGCCCAGGGGGCTGAAGAGCTATTAGGAGGTGATTGACACCTCGCCTTGTTTATTGATCGCCAGAGAAAAGGGGAATAACTTCGGGGGCCGCTCTAATTGTCATTATTCCGCTCATCTCTTCTGTGTCTTCTATTACTGGGCTCCTGGCTGCTTTCGGGAAATCTCAGTTCCTCTGGGGTGAGTCAGGAGGACCAAGGTGGAAAGGACGGAGGAGCAGGGGGAGGCGCCGCTCTCATGGCCGCCCCCGGCGCGGGCAGCGCGGAGCCCCGCGCAGGTTCCGCACGGGTTGCGCGGTCTGGCCGCTGCGCCCGGGCTGCGGGGGCGCGTCTGCCCCGGCCCCCCTGGCTGCGCGGCCCTGGCAGCGAGGTCTGGCAGGGGCTGAGAGGAGGGCTGTGCCGTAGCTGCTTCCCTGGCTGGCTGCGGGGAGAACCTTGGATGAAGGGGGTGGTGGGTGGGTGCTGGTAGGCAGGCAAGGGGAGGGGTGTTTGCATGGAAGGTGATTCGTGCTTCCTTCCCCCCCTTCCCTAAATAGTTTCTTCTTGTTAAGGTGCTGATCCTCCTTCTTTTTCTTCTCTGCATCCAGGGAAAAGTTTGAAGACTCTTATGTCCAAAGGAATCTTACAGGTACATCCTCCAATCTGTGATTGCCCTGGGTGTCGAATTTCGTCTCCAGTGGTAAGATTATTGTTAAACTATGTGCTTTAGTTAAGACATCTCCCTTCTCCTCCACCTCCTTCCCTTTAAAAAAAATGCCTTGGCTTCTGTGGTCATGAAGTGGTGATCTCTGAGGGGTAGGAACTCTCAGTCTGTGCCAGAGCACTGCTGGCAATGCCAGTGTATCTGCAGTGTGGATACAGCCGAGCAGGAGAGGAGTTTGCGAACAGAGCAGGTGGGAAGAGCATCCCGAAGGATGCAACACACGGCGTGATTGTGCGGTTTTCAGGGGGAGCTGTCTGTACGCACACGGCAGATCGTTCAGCAGCCTCTTCCCTGTTCCCCCCCCTTCATTTCTGTGTTTTGTGCAGAGGTGTAAAAGGGCTAAATAAAGCAAAAGGGGATTATGGTTGCATCCACATGTTAGAGTCAGAACAGTCACAGTTTACAAACCATTAGTGAATTTTGTTAGATAAGGGGGAACAAGCTCATCTTAAATGCTTACAGGGTTTACAACATTCATACAATAGATCACAGTAACTACTTTCATAGATCTTCCCAACTTTTGAGTTCCTTGCGTTTTCTGTCAGCCTTTATCCTGAGACATTCAAAATGTCTATATGCCATCAGCATTTTAATGAAAAAGATGTTGATGCTGTAAACAAAAAGCTCCTGAAATCATAGTAAGCTAAGGCATTAAAAACAGTTCATCATGTGGAGAAATAACCATAAAATACAATAACATCTAACTGGGATGGCAAAGCTGTCGTTTGTGGAACTCAAGCAAGTCTTGGTCTGAAAAAAACACCATGATTTAAACCATTGTCAGTAGCACTGCGGAAACAGATGCAACTGGAAAGGTACCTACTCTTACCCATTGAAATCAACCAGATTTTCTTTTATGGCTTCTTTGGAGGTCCTGTGGACAATCTCTTTTCCCACGCAGTGTCTTTATGTTTCTGAATGACAGACAGAATGGCGATTTAAAATTATTTCTGCATAGTATATATGTGCATGTGTGTGTATGTATACAAATACACACAACTGACATGGGAAGGGGTTTAGAGCAATAACCAACAGTTGTTACGTAAATTAATGTGAAGATACCGTGTCTGTGATGCAGATCTCTTGCATCTGTTTTGTGCAGCTGTGGTCCATAGCAGAGTAGTAACTGTCCAGCAAGCTTACTAGTACTGGTTACCCTGCAGCATTGTTGTGATGTGTTAAACCCAGTGAACCAGGCGTTCTGAAACCTGGCCTTTCCCACGGGCTCGTGTAGTTCCTCTGAGTTCACGGGGCAAAGTGCGATGCTGTGTAATGAGCTTTCTCCAGTTCAGAGTGTTGCATGTGCTTTAGTTACCATCATGTGGATCAGAGGCCAGCAAGCAGGAATCTGCAGAGCAGTGGGATACGACAGTGGCTGGTGGTGGGGAGAAGTCCCTGGCCAGATGACACTGTCTACTGGGCACTTTGGGTACTAACTTGCGTTAAGTGGTAGCCAAAAGGACACATTATCTTCTCCTAGCAGCAGCATTTTTGATAGTTGCACAGGGATACTATGGATTTACAGGTGGGAAGGCAGTTCTGCATGAAACTTTCAAAATAGGACTGAACTTGAGAAGTTCAGCTAGAGGCAAAGAAGTTGGTATCGTTTTGGGATAGGAGAAATAAATCCTTCTGGACTTGCCTCCTACCGCCTCCCCAGCTGTGTAAATGAGTTAAAGGGGGTTCTGATGTCAGGATTTGCACAGCAAGGCCAAACGCCACTGAGAGCTTTTATCAGAACTCTGTTTCTTGGTGCATACTGCATTTTCTGTACTGTAACTAGACCATATATTTGACCAAATGACGATTTCACATTTTGAACCTGAGATCCGTTGGTAGTGCCTTGTCGTAGCTACATGCACTACACACTCAAAACAGATATACAAGGACGAAGATTTAAAATTTGGCACAGTTTATCTTTCCCCATTTAGTGATCACCAGTTTAAGCACCGCTGAGACCAAAGGGCTGTTTCCTCTCAAATGTAGAAATGCTTTCTATTTTATAGTGTGGGTAGGTAGAGTCTTGCAGTGCCTGCGTCCTTGTGCTACTGTGTTATCATATGGGGGTGAGGAGATGGGGAGCTGATAGCTGGTTCTACTGGTCCAAAATCAGTCCTTGGACAGCAGAACAGGCCAGAAAAACTCAAGCGTTGCCTTTGCAACGGGGTCAGGGAGACATCTGCATCTTCCCCATCTGCTGCTGCAGGCAAAGGGAGCGCGCCAAGGACCCGGTCCTGCTCCTTCGGGAAGGGTTCATCCAATTCAGCCAGTCCTGCCACCCTTGTCCCATAGGCCTGTCAGGGGCTTTAATCGACAGCAGCCATTGTTCTGAGGCCCAGTCGGGGTCTCTTTTGGGGTTGGGGAGAGGAGGGGTTAATCTGGAAAGGAAATTGCATCGTGCCCCAGAGCCGGCTTGGAAAACACGCCCGAGGAGCCGGAGCTGAGCCTGGCACGACCCCCCCGCGCCTGCCCCGCTGCAGCCGCTCCGGCTCCCGCAATAAAGCCGAGCCCGGCGGGCGGGACGCCCCCGCTTCCCACCCCCCGGCGAGCACCGGGCAGCGGCCCCGGCCCCCCCGCCCGCTCCCCCCGGGCGCGGGGCCGGCAGTGCCGGGGGCGCCCCCGCGGCGGCCGGGAGAGCGGCGCCCGCCCCCGCCGAGCCCGGCCCCGCCGCCCCGTCGCAGCTCGTTTGCTGCAGCTGCAGACAGCGGCCGGCGCCGGGGCAGCTCCGCCACCGACCGCCGGTTTCCTGCGAGGCGGAGGGGGGAGCAGCCGCGTCGCGCCGGCCGCCCTGGCGCCTCCTCCCCCGGGCCGCGGCCGCCCCCGCGCCGGCAGCCATCAATCAGCGGCCGGGGCGGGGGGGATGCGGGGGGCCCGCTGAGCCGCAGGGTCGCTCTGAGCGGGGAAGGATGCAGGAAGGAGCCTCGGGAAGGGGGGAGCGGGGAGGGCATCCCCCGGGCCGTTTCGGGGGCTGGAGGGGCAGCGCCATTGTCCTTCCCGGCCGCTGGGCAGCGGGTTTTGGTGAGGGAGCTGCGCCAGTGCTGGGTGCTTTGCGCTGGGGAGGTGGGGAATGGGGCACTGTGCGCTCACCCCATCCCGGACTGTGCCTCTGGTTTTCTACCCCTGTTTCTTTGTGCCTTTGCAGTCGAGGGTTTTTGGACCACAGGTCTCGGTCCCTTCAATTTTTGGAGGTGCAGGATGCCAAGTGTTCACGGAGTTGTCAGATGCAGACAGGGGTTTTCCCCCATGTTTTTACATATCACTTCTGGGCAGATACAGCTCATCTTGGTTGGAGCCCTGGATGGATTCCAGTCTGTTCTGGTGAAACCCATTCACTGCAGGGTTCCCTCTGTCCCCATGGAACTTCCCTCTGTGCTCTAAATAAACCACTCATGCATTCTCTCCATCTCCACTTTTAAACCCACAGCCAGGGCTGGTGTTGAAGGTGTCCTCGCTGCTGGTGGTGGGCTCAGCCGTCGGGAGGGGAAAACCTAATGGTCTCGAGAACAGCACTAACATCTTTATTGCTCAGGCAAGATGTCTTGGATTTGCAAAGTCCGGCATCACATATCCGGTATAACAGAGAAGAGGTATTCGTTGTGATAGATAGACTTTGATTGTTTCCCTTATCAGACAGAGCGTGAGCCTTCCCATGTTCCATACTGGCCGTGCTGCCTCTGAAAGTGTCTCAGGGCTGGATGTTGGCTGCTCCTCATCCTCTTTTCCCATCTTTTCTTGGACAGGGTGTTTGAAAGGCGGCCTGTGTTGGAGTTTGAGGTTCATGTCACAGGTAAAGAAGGGAAGACAAGCTTTCAGAATGCTCCCGTGGTATGGCCGTACTCAAACAACACAAAAAGCACAATAGTTTTTTTTACCATATCTCCTTTGTTGCATGTCAAGACGTGGTAATTCTGCATAACTTGGTCAGTGACGATAGTAATGCATTTGCTTACTGGGGCTGGGTTTTGCTCTTGGTTTGATTTATATGTGATTCTTATGTGCTTCTTTTTGCTTTTCATTGTTATTGTTTTCTTTTGATGCCCCTGAGGTTCAGGCGTTAGTCCAAGACTTTGTCAAGGGTGGAAAAAGTAACTATTTGTTTGCTTAAAAAACTGAATGCCGGTAATCCGTGAAGTCCCAGTTATTTAGCCCGAAGATGTCTGAGGATTTTCCGCCTCCGTGTTGCGGAGGTGCGGGGTGGAAGGCTGCTCTGCGTTACCCCCACCATCCCTGTGTGTGGGATCCAAATTCAGAGGCTGGCTCAAGAAGCGGCGTCTCCACAGTGGACACGGGTCCTTCCAGAGAACTCTCCTATGAGAAGGGGACTTTGCCTGCTGGAAAATGCAGTTGGCTGCCTGCAAAGACAGGATTAAGTCTGAAATTTTACTTCTAATTGAATAGATTAGATTTAGGTTCCTTTCTGAGCTGCTCTGGACTTAAGGAGTTGAGCTGGAGAATCTTGGGGTTTATGTGAAGGGGGCTGTTTTCATAACTTCGCCTGCATCTCCAGGGACGGCCTTATGAATGTGGAAAAACCCCCGCTGTAAAGCAGACTTATAAACTTTTTATCCCCCCAAGGTCTTTGGCACAGTCTGTTGGTTTTTATTTGTGGTTTCATGCTGATTTGGATTGTTTGCTTTTAATCCAGCACGTTTTAGTTTAGTTGAGCATTGGTTGGCATTTGGAGAGTTGGCTGGATTTTTGTTTGTAGTTTTTGTTGTTTTGTTTGTTAATGGACTTAATTCAGGTGATTTCTGGAGTGTGCGTACTGCGGACTTGTGAGTTAAACTTGGATGCTTGATGCAACTTAATGCAGAGTTTGTCAGCCTTGGCTTGCACGGCTTTCCAGCCCATGGGTGGTGGGAACGTGCATCTGCATCTCTTATGGAGGGATCCCAAAAATCAGTGCTCTTGGGTCATACAGCACTTGGCAGGGGAAAACTGCTTGAAACGGGAATCAGTGTGGATAGGAGAGGTGCTCCTAAATGTATTCTGCATTAGAAGTTACTCCTAACGGTCCCAAAGCTCAGCTCATCAACAGGGCGCACTCCAAGTGCACGATGTTGTCCGCTGCCAGGTTTGCAAGATGGGTGTCGCACCAATAAAACGACTCATTACTGTTTTACGCAGAGGCAGAACAAACCCGGATCAATGGCACTGAGAGTGCCAGCACAATACTGAAGGATTTAATTTGGTGGATTATTAAATACCCTCTGGAAAGGAAAATATTAATTGGATTGCAGTCTTGTGAGTGAACAGCAGAGATGTGTAAGCAGCTATGGCTTAGGAAAATAATTTTATCTGACAGTGGGTTTTAGGGAGATGCAAGTGGGGGAGGTTGGCTGTAATGCAAGAGCTGTAGTGAAGATTTCTGCTGTTAGTGAGCAGTGGTGGGAAACTGAATGCAAAAGGTCTCGCATGATGGAAGAACAGTGGAAGATCCATCTGTGAGTTCAGTTTAGTGTCTGTGAGGTGTTTGTGAATAACACACCAAGGTGATTATGCTGAGGTTGGTGTGTGTGAGGGATTGTGCAAATCTCCTGCTGGGGTTCCATGAGGATGCATGGGGGGTTTCCTTGTCCCGCAGGCTTCCCTGGAGGAGCTAAGACAGTGGCCTTCCTGGCCCCCCCATCTATTCTCGGGGGGCTCGGTGGGAAGAGGCATTTTCTGAGCCCTCAGCCCCCTTGGGACTGAGTTTTACACACAAGTCAGCAGATGCAGGATGGACTTTGCAGCCTGGTGAATGGTACCGTGCTGCGTTGGGTCTAGAAAATCCTGCGCTGGGGAAGTTAAACACGGGAAGAAATAGAAATAAATATATAAAAGCAGGGAAAGCAACATCATCTTGTTAGCGGTGTGTCAAGGGCAGTGTAAAGGTGACATAGGATAAGTAATTTTGCTGTCAAAATTATTTAGAGATGTCATTAAACTGCTTAGGGCTGTCTGTGCTGCTTCAGGGCACAGACACCTGGTTTTAATTTGCAGTGGTCTCTGTCCAAACTCGCTGGCCTTACTCAAAGGGATCGGTGCTCATTTGGAGCCTGGTGGCAAATGCCTTTGGTGAACGTGCGATCTAAATGGCAGAGGTGACTAAAGGACCAGAATTAGCTCCCTCATAAACTTTGTTCATCTGCCTTTTCCTGAGGTTCGAACTGTCCGCTAAGTTGGGGTTTGCAGAGATGATGAACTTTTCAGGTTGCTGTTCTGGTTCAGTGATGAGACGGGAGAACAGAGAAGCAGTTTTGTGTTGTCCCCAGACTTTGGAAAAGAGATCCACTCTGGTTTTAATGCAGTCGTGCTTGCTCAGAACGTCACATTTGCATAATCACTTGGTTTTGTCTATAGTTTTATTGCCTTTTTCTGTCTTTTCTGTTTGCTTTTATTACTCTTTGTTTTTCCTTTTGCATTTTCTTATTCCTTTCCCTTATGCATAGCTGTATTTCCTTTATCTGGCAAATATTTTGCTACACAGCAGATTCTTGTTTGGCACCTCTGGCCTCTGCTGTCCCCTCTTCCTCCTCCCTATTGAAATGCAGCATCCTCACTGACTGCAGCGCTGGAGCATCCCCACTCTCACCAGTGCAGGGAGTTGTCTGAGCGAGTTCTGCTCTGATGCTCACTCATGATGGGGCCTTTTGTTTATTGCATTGTAAAATGGAAAAAAAAATCACTTCATAGTAAGGTTTAATCAACATTTCTAAGAGTAACAGCATCTCTGTCTGAAGATGTAAGATGATGGGCACTACCTGCTATTTCTTGCATTGTGCTATCACTTAGGAAGGCAGAACCGTCTTGAATTGTTTCCAGAGAATTAAGAAGCAGGAAAACTTCAGAGCTTTTGGTGATAGAAGAGACACTTGACAGGCTTTTGCTCCAGAATACACATCTGAACTATTTGTAACGGTGACACCGCAGCAAAGTTGTGTGTTCGCTTGTAGCCCATTCCCAGTTCAGCGCTGGGACTGTTTCAGATCATTTAAAAAGCAGCTCTGGGATTTGAGCTTTGTTTAACTTGGGCCTCTCAATCACCACAGCTTGTTAGTATAAAACTTTGTATTTTGAAAGCAAGCAGAGCGCATTACCAGACCAGCTGGCCGTCTATGAGTATTTTACCCCTCGGAGCTTGTATTTATCACCGAGTCTCCAGGGCCTCACTAATTCCGAATTAGGAGTGGATTCCACTCCAGGGGTGGCTGCTGTTCTGCCAATCTCCACCCATCAAATTGCAAAACCTCCCTTGTAACCCCGTGCTCTCTTTTGCTCGGGAGATGGATGCGATAGGTGGTACCGGAGCTGCTTTGCGGTGTTGCCAGGGCAACCGGCGCTGGCCCCGCGGCCGGGAAAGGGCAAACATTCCTTTCTGCCACCGGAGCATCCGTGATTGAATGAGATCAGATAGAATTAGATAATCCTGAAATTCACAGCGATTTGATGCCAGACCTTTATTAAATAAGTAAAAGTACCGGCCCTTATAGTAAAAATGAATTCTTTCAGATCAATAACTTTTCCCGCCGCTCGTCACAGCTGCGACTCTTGAGATCTCTTTTTTTGTGACATGGTGTGAACCGCACAAATACACTTGTGTTTCTTTTCTTCCCCAGAGGGGACTATGATATCAATTCCTCTTTTATTTCCCCCTTGTGATTCACCCACTTAACCGTAAAGTACACTTACAGAGGAAGGCACTGCAAGATGCTTCAGTCAATGAGCTAGAGTTTACAATAGTAGTGTTACTTTAAAATTGTACACTTAGCATAGAGTGTTTTAGAGGCGTTAAATACAACTTACTCTCTTTCTTTTTTATTGTGAATGGCTGATTAGCTTTTGTTCCTTGTGTGTTCAGTGCCTGAAGCTGTTGGGCCCTCATCCTGCCTGGCACGTTCCTGCTTACGTGCAGTACAATCACTGACGTTCTATTGTGATCTAAAGCCAATGTGGGTTAAAATAAGCATGGCAGGATGAATGCAGCGTTGGACTTTGATAACAGTCGGTCTAGATTTACATCACTTTAACTCCGTGGACGTCTTTTTCATCTCCAGACTGGCATCCACATTCAGCGTGCAGCAGAGGACACCTCGCAGAGCACGGGGAATTCGGTTTGTCCTGGCCCTCGAGCAGTTTTGTTTCTTATCGAGCTAAATTGGCTCTTTCAGAGCAAAGGGCGGATTTCTCTGGTGTTTTGGTGGTGCTGTCCTTCGGGTGCAGCTCCAGACACCACTACTGGCGTTTTGTGGGTAGGACGTGGTCTCAAAGTAGTCGAGAAGCAGCCCATCCAGAACGAGAAGGGCAGCTGCCTACTCCTTATAGGGATGCTTTTAATCCTGAATAAAAACATAATACATTTGATCTGAGGGTTCTTTTTATTAATCCTCAAATTAACATTCCTTAAAAGTCTATGGATCTGCACTTGTTTGCATCCGCAATGCGAGTCTGGTTTTGTGAAGCCTCACCTTGCTGTGATGGATTTCTCAGGAATAGGTTCAGTAAGAGCAATGCTATGAGGCCAGTAGGCATTCCCAGCCCTGGCCTGTGCAGAGGGCAAAAGTAATCCCTGCTTTGGGAGGGCTCAGTTCTTCCATTGATGTCTCTGCTATTGTCTATAAGTCACTACACAATCTAATTATTTGGGGATGTTTAACTTGGCTTATCCAGAAACGTAACGTGCCTTGGATGCCCTTTCACGTCAGGGATCTGTGGAGGCTTTGGTGCCTGTGCGTGGCCGTTGGACACGCAGACACCAACCTTTCTGTGATTCATATTCACTTTAATTAGGGGAGAGCATCTGCAAATTGAAACATTGCAGCTTATGGGTTAAAAGGGCAAGAGACCAAGTTCTTGCACTAAAATAAGTAGTAGGACTTCCACAAACGAGTTCCTGGTAATGGTGGCTTCTCTGTACTTTTCTTTTCAAGGAAAGCACCCGTTCTTGATTAAATGTCCTGGTCCTTACCTGCGCTGAGCGCAGTCAATGGTTTCAGTGGGTAACTGCTCTCAGTTTTTAGGAAACGATGATGGTATTGCTCATTTAAATTTGTATAGTCACTTTTTCCTGGCATAATATCCCTGCTTGTGAAACGCCACCTTCACCCACCAGCCCACGCTGTTCGTGTCTGTGACCCTGGGCTTGTGCTGCTTGCCATTAACTCACACGTTCTCTGTATTCACCACCATTAACTCACACATTCTCTGTATTCACCACCAGTGGCGGCTCTTTGCGTTCTTCTGGGTCATTGGTAAAAGTATCAGGGGGAAGTGGTTACGTGAGGTCTTTTAATCGCCTTTTAATCCATTTAATTTGTGCCATGTTTACTTGTATTTCTCATTCAAAAAGTCGTGTGGTGTAAGAGCAGATAACTTGCAGAAATCTAAGCACATCACACCAGCAAAAAAATTATATATTAGCTTAACATCTTTTCTATTAATAAGCTTTAATTTGCATAAATTATATCACCCTCCTTCAATTTATTATTACTTGTCCAGTTTCCTCTATTTCATTATTTCTCCTGGGGGTTATAAAATTACTTGGATTATTCTGCTTATGCTTTTTAAAATACAGTCCCAGTGCTATGCTTTCTCATTTACTTTGTATTTGCTCATTGTTGTGAGGGTCATTAAAAACCCGAGTAAAGCGTCAAAGAACTTGGCTGGCCAGCTGTCCCCAAAGCCTCTGGATCTCCCGATGTCAAACTATACAACTTTCTGTTTGAAACCCCATAATTCACTGCTGGAATGAGAAGTATTTCATTTTCCTACCATGTTAGGGGGAGCTTTTTCTACCAGTGAAGGCATGAAATATTTATTGAACATTCTATCTTTTCAACGTTTCTGACAGTTCTAGCATTCCCATCTAGTAATGGGCTGAAACCATTATTATCTCCTGTCCTTAATAAGCCAGTGTGTACAATCCAGATTGGAGTTCTCCAGTGAATGAAAGAACTATTCAGGTTACACGTGCAGTTGTTTAATGTTAACATCTTTGTAGTGGCTGGGGTAGGAGAGACCTTCACCGCTACACAGGCCCTTTACCACACGTTATGCTCACGAAACGTCCAACTGTCTTTAGGTCTGTTAGTGCTTATTATTCTGTTTGCTTTATGTCCCCACTGGGATTTCTGCCTTTTTACCTCCTGTTGTTCAGAGCTGGTTTAATGGGAAAGCTGGCGTGTGGATGGGCTGATGCAGCATTGGGCCTCTGAGGAGGAGGAGGATGCTTTTCTTCATCTCCTCGCCGTGGTATCTGCCGCTCGCCAGGCTGAGTGTTTGCAGCGTGCGGGTGCTGGTAATGAATAGATGCGTTGGGCTTCAAAAACCAATGCCCTTTGTGGCTTTGTGAGGAAAGCCAAGCCTTTTCCCCACCTGGATGCTCTTGGAGCTCATGCTCCTTGTCTGGCTGCTCTTGTTTTCTCCTGATCTTTCAGTCAAGTTCTTCCTGTCTGGCCGCCAGATTACGAAGCAAGGTGGTATTTGAATTATCTGGAGGAGTGATCACGGTGTGTTCTGTCACAGCTTGCAGCTCCTTCAACAATCAAATCTGTCTTCAGCGTTTCCTTTAAAAGATCTTGGAAAGGCGTCGGTACAGAGTTACACGTGCAAGAGAAGAGATGGAGCTGTGATGCATCTGGAGCTCTCCGCTGCTAACTAGAATAACCATTAGGAAATACTCAGTCGGCCACCTCCCCCTACACAAGTCTCGCATTCATCTGCATGGAGGCACATCCCATGGCTGGCTCACGCGGAGATGCTGTGCTGTTAGCCCTGGCTGGCACGGAACATCTTGATACCCCACGAGCTGTGAAACTTGACATATGCCGAGGCAGCAACGGGGAGAGAACCTTCCTCAGAGCTTCTCTGGAACGTTCTGACAGTATTTAATCTGTCGGGGTCTGCTGTGTCGTTCAGACTGATCCCAGTAGGCCAATGAGGCGGAATCAATAATATCCTTGATCAGCAAATAATTCTGCCTTGATCAGAGAATCCTGGTAATTAGAGCTGAAAAAGATGCGTCGCCTCACTCAGTGTGCTCTGCAGAGTCCTCTGGAAATGCTGGTGTGTCTGTTTGTGTTTCTTGGGGGTTTTTTGGCTGCTCTTGTAATATAACGTCAGCTAAGCTGTGCTTGTGCAGGGGGGCTGCATTGTTATTGCCAGACAGTGACCAGTAATAGGTGCTGCATTGTGTTCCCTCAATATGAAAAACCTGGAAGAGATGAAGGAGAAGTGGGGCATGGAGGGGAATGACCCCTTGAAATCGTCCAGGACGAGAGCTGGAAATGGAGTTGGGTGTAATTCCTGGGAGCCGAAGGGGTGCTGGGTGTCCATGGCTCACTCACCTTTACCTGTCAGCTGAGACTGACAAAAACAAGCGGCTTTTCCCTGGGTGCGCTTGGGTGTGATTTGACAGGCTGGACAGAAGGACCTGAATGACGATCAACCCACCAGGACGCACAGGCGGTTACCCTGACAGTGTCAGCAGGCTGGGTTTGCCTGGACATACTCAGGTGGATGTGACCAGCTTCTCCTTTTCTTCCTTCACTAACGCCCTCATCCCTCCCGGAGTTTGGAATCTACAGATTTGGAGCAACTTGTTTATTTGGAATGAAATCGCATCCATGGGATGCAGCTGAGCGGCGCTTGGTGCAAAACACAACGGGCAGGAGAAAGTGGCGAAGGAAGGTACCTTATTTTATAGAGCTCTTTTGTGGTAGTTGAGCGCATTTTTGTTCTGTGGCATAAATCAGAGCAGCTTAGGGCTGGCTGAAGGCTTCAATGGTTCATAAGTGAGCGTGTGGGAATGGGCTGGACCGTGCTGGGGTGCAGGCTGCCCCGCAAGGGTTAACCATCAGAATGCAAAACAGCCCTGAGCAGGGGTGGAGAGCAGGATCTGTGGGCGTCACATGCAGAAAACCAGCAATAGTGGCTCATTACACATCTTCAAAAATGAGCAAATAAAGCTGGCTTTTCAACTTTTTGCACCGGCTGTGTGAACCCATCAAACATGAATATGGCAGCTTGCCTACAAACGGATTAGTTTTTTATTGCGTTTGCCACCTCCGTGATGCTATAAGGCCCAACTATACTATATATATAGCACAATAAATCCGGTTTATATAAATGTGAACTTTGATGTATTTTATTAATATCACACTTATGATTTGAATATTTAAATGTGCCTGGCACATACAAAACTGTTATTTAGCTTATGCTTGTTTTATTTAATTATTTTAGATTTATAGGACACCTGTCATTGGCTCATAAGTGCCATGCAATTAATTACAAATACTGTCAGAAATTCAAACCTGCCTTTCTCGCCCATCTAGATTATCTATGGCTCTTGAACTCATCACTATTGGTGGTGGTGGTTGTTATTATTGTTTTTGGCACATCTGGCCCACATACCCCATGGGCATTTGCAGCACTTTTCACAGATTTGCATATGCAAAAAGTCAAGCCCTTATAGGTGGAAGCCAAAAGTCAGAGTGAGAACGTTTACCCAGCTTGGATGGAGCCCTCTTGACCAAAGCAGCCTGAAATGTATTTGAGGTAATTCCCTTTTCACTGCTGAATTAGCTCTGGCTGCGGAGCGCAGGGTGAGCTCTGTCCTGGGACCGAGGGTCGAGCGCAGCCCCTTTCTGTTCCATGGGGCAACGTGGCTGTTGTGAGTAATCAGTTTATAACAATACACATGGATCTCTTTGTGGTACCAGAAACTAAAATCCAGAAGGAAATAACAAAGCAACTGCAAACATGCTTCACAACACATTGTTTCGCTGTATGAAACATCCACTGTTGCATTTGCAGTAAAATTAGCGAGAAGGGAAAATGCCAAGGAAACGCGAGGTTAAGAAGCTGTCAGGTATTTTTACAAGTGTTGTCTGTATTTAAACAGCAGAGATCTCGGGGTCAGGTTGGTTCCTTTGTTCTGTTCGTACAGCACCTGGCACCATGGGGTTGTGTTTGGGGGCTCGTAGCTGTTGTAGCAGCCAAGGAATACATAATAATGATCTAGACAGAGTGCGGGCTGCAGAGATAAAGATACCTCTGCGCTCGCTCTGTGTGTTGGTAACTACAGTGATAAGGATCATGTGTACCTGTGTAAAATGGGCTGAAAAAGCAACACTGAAGGAGGAAACCAGACGATGAGCTCGTGGGAGAGAGGTGTGGGATACAGTTCATAGAAGACTAGGAGACATCATCTGAAACCTAGCGAGGCGTTTGAGTTCCAGCCGGAATTAGATAGAGAAGATTCTGCGTTTGACTGGACAAGATCAGCTGGAGGTGAGCCGGAACAGAGTTTAGGCCAGGCCTTGGAGAATCCAAAGATGTATAGCGAACGGGAGAGCCACCTCTGCCTCCCCGTGCTGTGTCCCTGCTGTTTTCTCTGCAAAGAGGAAAGGACAGCAGCGCATTGGACACGCCAGAGCAGTTGGGAAACTTCATCTTCTTGTACTTCGCTTCCAGCACATAACTTTATTTTCAAGGAAAAAAGTAAACGGTGGCTCAAGTGCAGATTGGCAGGAACAAAAGCTGGATGGTGACTCTTGAGGAGGAGATAGGAGGTGAGAGGCAGCAGCTCAGGAGCTCATGCTCCGTGGTCCTGATTTTAAAAGTATCGTCAGTACTTGTCCAGTTGTTCTGGGGTCAGCAAGGCAGTGACAGCGGTGCTGGCACAAGTGATCTGCCTGAAAATAAGGCTTTTGTGTAGTATCCCTCCTCCAGGGAGGTGGAGCTCTTCTAATCTCCTTCCCCTTATCCTTCTTCCCTTCGACCTCCAGGGCTCAGTAAATAACATCTCAGGAGGCTGCAGGAGCCAGTGAGCAATGAGTGGCCTCCCAAGGGGCCAGAATTTCTTTACACTTAAGTTCCACCTTTGCAGTCTTTGCTAAAGAATCCACAAGTATTGATCATTTAACTTGTATTTTTAAATACTATTCCTCGCCTTTCTTTTACCCTCCCAACTTTAAATGTGATTTCAGAGGGGATTTTTCTAGAGTTCCAGCTGGCACCCAGCGTCCAAACAAGCTCAGACCTCTGCCTCTTGCTTTGCTCTTATATTTTTCTGTTTGGGAATGGCTCACCTGGCCGGATACAGCTCTGAGCCTTTTGAAATGTGGGAAGGGATTTGTCCATCTGATCCCTATTTATTTTAATAGGGCATTTAGTTCTTGAGAGCTGTGTCTCAGACCTGATCTTGTGTCTCCAGAACCAATGGGTCTAAGATTTTGGCCCTGACTTGACTGACTCTTAGTTTGGCTGTTTCCTCCTGTATCCATCAGAATTTATGCTGGGTTTTGGTTTTGTTTTGTATTTGCCCGTGCGAAGACTGCATTGTGGTTACAACGGATGTCGTACTGTCCTTGCACGTTTGTATTCTGCTTTTGTTTTGAGCTGGATTGAGGGAAATCCAAATAAATAGTTTAAATCCATCTGAAAGAGACCGCATTCCCCTCCTTGTGTAGGGGCTTTCCCTGGCAAGGCCGTTGTTGAGCTGTGTTTGCATTAGGGATCCCCACACCAGTAACAGACTGCAACTGGGCCCCGTATCCGTTGTCTCTCTTCCTTTCCTTGCATGTTGCTGTTCGCTATCTTCTTCTTCACCGGCTGCTCGTGGCGGGGTGCGGTTAGGAAATGGTTGTGTGGAAACTCCTGCAATGAGCCCCAACCCTTCCACCCCCGCACAGTGCCCTGGGGAGACCCAGACAGGGTGACTCATGTGCCTGGCTGCGGCCTGGGGCTGCTGGGGAGACTGGAAGCTTCCAGGCGAGGGGGTGGTGGCTGCTGCCAGCTTTGCGTCTCCTTTTCATAGAATCATAGAACGGTTTGGGTTGAAGGGACCTTCCCAGCTCCCCCAGTGCCACCCCTGCCATGACAGGGACATCTTCACCAGCTCAGGTTGCTCAGAGCCCCGTCCAGCCTGGCCTGGGATGTCTCCAGGGATGGTTCATCCACCACCTCTCTGGCCAACCTGGGCCAGTGTTTTACCTCCCTCATTGTAAAAGAATTTCTGACCTGAATCACACAGCTGGAAGCACAGGGACCTTGTAGGAGATCGGTGGGACAGGGGCACCGAGGGAAAAGAGGAGCGTGAATTAGTGCTCAGCACATCTCTGCCGTCTGTAAGTACAGCAGGACCAGCTCGTGTCGTTGTGCGCTGTGTCACACCACTGCCGGACACCTTCAGTACTGCTGCGGGTATCATATGGAGCTGGCATGTAATGACATCCAAAGTCCCTGACCTTGCTGTGTCCTTCCTGATGTGTGAAGGCGGTGAGAACACAGCAGAGCTGGGTTTCACATCTGGAGGTCAGCCCTGTCCCAGCTGGGGCTCAGCACTCTGTGAGCTCAGCTTTGGAGAGTCACCGTCACACCAGACCTGCTGGTCCTGCCTGGTGCACGGACTCAGGAGTCTCTGGGAAATAATCAGGGAAAGCACTCCTGTTATCAGGAAATGTAGGTTCAGTCTGCAAGGGTCCAGTCCTTCACTGACAATATTTAAGATTCAGCAAATGGGAAGCAATTGGAAACCAGTGGTTAAACTTTCCAGGTTTTTGCATGACTTAAGCTGCTCTCTGGGGCAAGGTGGGCACAGGCAGAAAACCTGGAGCAAGATATGATCTGTATTTCTATCTTGTTCTTCAGACTAGGATGGAATTGACCCTGTCTGTGGTGATCATGGAGAGCAGAAGTCAGGTTTGCTTTCAGGATTTGAATGGCTCTGAACTTGGGTGGGGATAAGAGAATCCCTTCCTTTCTCATCCTCTCCCTGGGAAGTGTGGGGAAGGTGCTGGTTTTAACTGCCCTCCCCATGCCTTCTGGACACACAGGAACACAGGTGTGCCTGTAGAAATGTGTGAAGACGTGTGTGCTAATGGCACCTAAATTTAGCAGCTGCTCCATGCTCCTGTTAACCTGTCAAATGACTACTCCCTCTCCTAGGCTTTGTAAATCGGAGATATTACTCACCTCCATGACTAATTCCCCATGGAGGGGCCTTAAAGAGGTTTAGAAAACAAGTCCTCTGAATTTGGCTGCTGAGAAGAGGAACGCCCGTGGATGCCTTGCCCTTGAACTGCAGACAGGGAGTCCTCAAGCAGGTTCTCTCGCCCTTGCGAGGAGGCGGATGCACCGTTTCTTGCAGCACTTTGGAGCTGGGTGTCTGCACAAAGACCGAAGCTGGTAACTGGAACTGGTGATTTCTGCAGGAGGAAGATGTGATGGCAACGTGCCCAGGGTGGGATTTCACTTTCGTTTTCATGGGCTTCTCCAATGCAGACGAATGCCGGGTAAAACAGAGCTGCTTAGCTGCGCACAAGAGGATCAGGCAACCGCAAAGGAGTCTGTGTCTGCGTGGAGCTGCAGGGGGGGAATTAGGATTGGCAGAGTGTAATTGGTAAAGCCCATATTTGGCTCAGGTTTTTATTTTAACAGGCCCAGAAAATCACCAAGTAAATAGTAAGTTGGGACCTTAAATTTGCTCTCCAGCACCTCTGACGGCAAAGTTTACCCAGGCGCGTTTATTCAAGAAGGAAGAGTGCCACCTATAGAGTCCAGATCTCCCCTCCTCCAGAAGGCTGAGTTGGAGGTACCAGAGTGTCCTGTGCAGGTACTTTGGGAGCGCAGCTCAGCATCTTTCATGTGAGGGGCGGCCTGGGGTGCCGCACACTGCAGGAGAAGGGTACGTGCTAAAAACCGCTTGGTTTTTGGTTTAGATTTGTACAGATGTGCTGTGTTTTAAAACAGTGAATGTCCGTCGTGAAAGTTACCAAAGCTTCCAAATACAGACCCTTTTCTGGAGCAAGTTCTTTAAAAATGAAGAAAAACTACAAGGCTTACAAACAGTTACAGGCAAGTTATGTTAACGTGTCTTTATATCCATTAGACTGTTGGGTGATTTGGTGGCTTTGGGTGAAAGAAACTGCCAGATGTGCTTCAGAGTAAGCGTTGGGGTGTGTGCAGGTTCCTTCCTTCACGCGTCTGAGTGTCCGTCCGTGGATGGAGCGTTGCTGGAAGCCACGTCAGACCCCACTGGCTTTGTTTCCCACCTCAAGGAAATGCTTAAATGCCGAAGGGGGGAGATACCAGTTTCCAGACAGAATGTTTCACCTTTAAAAACATCTGTTTCCCCCGCCCTGTAATTCCCCAATTTTGTTCCACTTAATTTTGGTTCTGGTTTTCACTCCTGTGAGAGGTGAAGTTTTCTTCACCTGCTCAGAAAACTCTCCCCTTTTTCCTTATATTTTTTTCTCCCAGCTTCTTGGTTTTATTCCTTTGATGAAATATTTACCTCTCTTGGGTTTTAGTTTTTTTTATATTCTCTTTGTGTTTGTCTTCAAAACACACAACTCCCAACACCCCTGATAACTACAACCTCCAAACACTCCCTGCTCCCAGTCAGTGCTCATTGGGAAGCCACTGTATTCGCTGGGTCATTTCTTTCCTGGAATTATATTTATATACACAGATGTATTGTAAATCGTGCGGTATCTTCTCATGTGGCTCCTAATGTGCTGAGCCACCTAGTTGCATATTTCTGGGAGTAGTTTTGGTTTAACATTAGGTTTTGTTAATACACACTAAGTGGAACCCGTGGTTCTTGGTGCTGCAAAGTCCCGGTGAGTGATGAGCGCTGCCCCCAGTGCTTGCGGAACACGTGTGTGAGGAACCGCTGGCGATGAACAAGTTGTCCCGCCACGCTTTCCCTTGGTCTCGCTTGCCTACAAGATGATATTCAAGTGCCTCATAGCAAGAACTGCATGCGCTTTTTGCGAAAACTGCAGGCCTTGGAGTGACAGGCAATGCCCGATGGCAAAGTGCTGTTACTGATAGGCTGGAGTTGGGCTGTAATGTTTGCACATGGTGTCTGTTGGGTGAGAAGAATGGGGTTTATATTGCGATTCCAAGGACTGCACCTTGTGCAGCTCTTTGCTGTTGTGACACCCACAGCAAGTCAATGGTCTGACCCCCATTTTTAATAAAAAGCACCCGAGCTAGAAGCTCGCTGGGCTGTCTCTGGGTTAGGTTTCCTCTCTCCCGGCACAGTTAATCAGCACGTGTAACCCGGTTTCTGAGTAGGAGTGGGGTATGAGAGCAACTTGATCTTGTAGCACTGAGGTCCCCGTTGAGATGGACTTTGCGGTGTGTTCTGGTACCTGCTGTGTAGGTAACTGTGCACCGCGGGGTGAAACTGTATCCATACATTGTAGGAGATGCATTCTTGCCCTGACTGACCTATGTTGAGCGTCATCCTCAGTTGTGACATCCCTCTTTCTGGTGCTTATGGGGCATTTTGCTGCACTGAGGGCATGTCAGTCCTTCCAGTGCCGAGGAGAAGGGAGGGATTCCCCTGGTCACAGCAGCTGGGCAGAGTTGGCCATGCTTTTAGCCTCATGCCTGGTACTCTCAGACTCTTTCCTTCCATTAACTCCGCTCTGTGCTGCAGCCGAAGAGCACGTATTAAGACTCTAAGGAGGCATGTCTAGTAGTTGTTCAAAATCAGTTAATTTTTTATTGGATTTGAAGTCGGTCTTCATGGGCCAAACCCACCCCAGAGGAGCGGGGATGGGGAATTGCAGGCAGTCAGGACTTATTCCGGATAATTGACTTTTCTGTGTCCGCCCTCCCTCTCAGATTCACCTAAGAAACCTCCCTATCTCTGCAGTGCTGAGTCTGAGAGGCCTTTGTCCCCAGCAGCCTCAGCCATCAAGATGTATTAAATTAAACATACGCACGCATCACAGCCCCGAGGCCGTTAACCCCTCACGCACACAATAATCCATTGTGGTCCGAGCAGAATAACTTATGTTTGGACCCTGATCTAGTTCAATTCATTTCCCCACCTGCGGGAGTGACCTTCAAAACTTGCTCGAGGCTCTGTCTCCAAAGTCGTTTTCTCATTAGTGGGAATGAAATGTATGGTGGAGCGATGGCTCTGTCCCCGCATCTCTGGGGCGTCGAGCGCAGAACAACGCTTCTAGTCCCTGCTCCCAAATCACACCAGACCACCCCGCTCCCCGTTGGTTTTCTAGAAACTCTTCCTCCCATTCCCTCCATTATAATTAAGATTAAAGAAGGTCCTTGCAGCGCGTCCCCAAAGGTTGCAATGAGCGGGGGTGGCTGTTTCAGACAGAGAAGGCACCAGCGGTGGCTCCAGCCAGTTTGCCACTGTCCCCCGATGCTTACCCTGCTTTGGCTTGGCCTTGGGGCTGATCCCAGGACCGAATCTCCTTTATAACAATAAAACGTGTTCCCACAGCAAACATGATGTAGAATTGCTCGATCTGATCCCAGCTGTCATCTCTGTCTGCAGTACTGTTAGAACATAAGGGGAGAAAACCAAAAGCCCAAACCCTCCTGTTGTGCTTGGCGTCCTCGCCATCCATCAGGCAGGGGTCACAGTAACTGCGGATCGTATGCTCGGGTCTCAAAAACTGCAGGAAATCAGTCTTTGTTACATGGAAAATAAAGCAGTCTATGGGGAAAATAACCATAAATGTTCATTATTTGTGCAGGAAAATCAATTTGTAGGCCAATTGACCAAATAAAGTAATACAATTTGCTGGGAAATCCCCCAGGTGTGGCAGGCAAATGGTGAAGTGGAAATGGAAGCAGCAGATTTCACAGGGAATCTGCGGTGGTTTGGGGGTGAGCGGGATGTGGGGAAGGGAGGCAAAGCTTAAAATAATAAATAAAACTACAGGAAAGAGCACGTTTAGCTGTGCGGGCGGTTGACAGAAAGGTGCTAGCGGGAGGAAGAGAAGGGGAAATGGTCTTTTTCTTGGGTTTGTGTCGCAGAGGATGGTGGAAAGATGGGGTGTGATGGTGTGGTGTGGCTGGAACACCCTTCTTGGTTCTCCCTCCGTTTGCAAAAGTGGAAGCAATGCCTTAATTGATATTTCTAGTTTCCTTGTTTGCTTTGGATTTTCAAAGTTTGCTTGGCTGGGAGGGTTGAGTCGCTCCGAGGAAGCTTTGCGGGCAGCCCTGGCTCTTGCAGCTCCCTCGGGTTATTCTCACCTGCACTTCAGCGCTGGGATCACACTCGAAACACCGCGGTACGTGGGTCTGTTTGGACGTTTACCAGCCTGAATTCTCTCTGTGCAGGTGTTGACCGAAGGCTTGAGCTTCATGTTCTGGGAGAGGCAGGTGTGCGGTGCGGGGAGGGTGCTGCTGTGCTGCGGGTGGTCCTGTCGCCGCGGCACATGGGGCTGGTTTTGGCACCAGCCTCCTCGGGGAATACCAGGATGTACCGCAGAGCTCCGGCTCCTCGGGCTCCGCTGTGTGGAGCAGCTGCCGTTTCTCTGCTCTCAGCAGTTCGGTTGCTTCGGTTTGGAGGGAGACTGCTGGGAAATCGATGTTTTTAAAGCTGAGAAGGAGCTTGTGTTGTCAGAGTCATCGGTGACCATGGGGCACTTCGATAGTTTGGATACCCACTCTTAGGATGGTGCCGGACCTGATCCTTCCAAAGAAACCAGTTGTAGCTCTCAAGAGCTGCAGCAGCACCAAAACCTTCCATGTGGACAATTAGAAAAAGGGATGAACTGACTCAACAAATCCAGGTCTGTCTGTCACATTAAGTGAAGATAACTATTAAACTTCGTAAAACACACTGTTTAGATGAGCCTGTTTTGGTCTCTATTCCAGCACAACACGCATTTTGGGAGGAACTGTCTAACGTTTTTGTTTGATCTCATTATGACAGTGAAGACTTATCCAAAAAGGACAAAAAAACAGCTGAAAACAGAACTCGAGGCAGAAATTGCACTCAACCCAATAAATAGCCACAGTGACCGGTCCTCATTCTTGTAGGGCTTGAACAAAGCCTGGATCTGTCTCCTTTTGGCTGAGCGGTATGTGAGCCACACTTGGAAATGACAAGGATCGCAAAGAAATGCTCTAAGCATGTGTCTCCAGAGCAAAATAGAACATAAACCATGGTCAGATTCCTCTTGATGAAGCATTTCAGACTCGCTGGGAAAGGCTGTGTTCTCTTGGACCTGGTGTTAGGGGACTTTGGAGTGGAACGTTAATACCCAGGGCAGTGACAGACAGTGATTTTGTTCCCTTGTCTTTCTGTTGCTCCAAAAGGTTCAGCAGTGAGATGTGCGAAAAGAAGGGCAAGTGTCTGAAAGCATCTGTGCCCTTTTGCTCCTTGTCTCTTCACCAAAAAAACAGAGCAGGAAAAGAAACAAAAAAGAGAAAAATACGTAAGTTTTGCTTTTATTTAGGAGACAGCGTGAGTGTACCACATCCTCAGCTGGTGTAAGTCGGCTTTTACTCCGTTAATACTGACTTACATTGCCTGAGGACCTGGATTCACGTCGCTGCTTCCTTCATTGCAATGTCAGCCTGAACTGGACAAAGTTATTTGATGTGGAACAAACACAGAGAACGAAGATGAGGCCACTTTTCAGCCTTCTTCCAAAGAGTTTTGGAAACAGGTAGCTCCACAGGACTGACAGATTTTCTGTCTTAGAGTTCCTTCTCTTCAAAGACTGGGAATTCCAGTTGGCTTTTCCACAAAAGCATATTAACAAATGATCCTTTAGGCTTTATAACTCACTCAGAGGTAATAAATGGGAAATGTTCCCTTCTGTTCACAGAGCTTGTTCATCTGTTTCTTTAGCGCTTCAGAAAACGGTGTTGTTAGTATAGATGGGAAGAGCTGCAGCTTCCCTTCTGTGTAACTTTCTTTTGGTTTAAGACATATATATTTTCTCGAATTATAGTAGTACCTACAGCCCTGTTTCTGTGCTCAGCCTCGGACTCTACGTGTCCTCTGCTCCGAAGAGCTGACGGTATCAGCAGTGTAGACAAACAGGTACAAGGCAGAGAAGGTGTTACTAATGGCTTTTTATAGCGGGGACACCGAGCACGATGGGATGAAGTGAATTGCCAAGGATCACACATGGAAATTGCGGTTAGGAGTAATTTTGTTGTTTGATACACTTTGCCTCTCTCAAGATAAAACCACCTAAAAACAGGGCTGGACTGCCCATGCTGGAATTGAAAGCTTTTGTGTAAACCAGGCTCCAAACTGCCATAGAAACTTATATTTCAACAAGGAGTCGTGCAGTGTAGACCTGGAGAGCCTGCTGGGGCACAGGTGTTCCCAGAACACACTCTTAGACCCGTCTGGTGCTGCAGAATTGCCTCCTCACCTTGTTTTTAGCCATTGCCAGAACTGTGAACCAGTCTCCTGAGTCTGATGAAGAGTGCGACACAGTCCCCAAAACCTGGGTGAGTCTCTGTGGTCCGTACTGCCTGTATCTTTTGCCAGCCCGTTGCTGTCTGCTCCCTCCTGTGCTTTGGGCCTTCCCCCTGCGCTGGGACAACATCCCGTGTCACACTGGTGTCACTGGGAAGAGATGATCAATAATAAACCTATTAGCGGTCAGGTTAAAGGGCCGGAGTGCAGCAGACAAATAGATGCGGCGGGAGGCTGCCGACTGTTGTTTTATTCATTTGTTCATTACCGAGCACTGGAGCCGGAGCTGAGATGAGAGGCTGGACGGCTTCTCCTGCCCCTGACCTCTGTTTTGATGGAGAAGCTGGGAAGCACAAGGCAGAGCTGCTCCCGTCCCGGATTTGCTATGGAAAGCAGTCGGGCTGGTAGCACGCGGGTGCAGAGCGGCTAATGAAGGCCCAGGGGAGCCGGGGATTATCTTGGAAGGCAACTGACCCTCTCTTAGGTGTTTATACAAATCGCGGCTGAAGGTAAATGCAAACTCTGTCAGTTATCCTACAGGGGATGTGCAGGCTCCACGGCTGTGTAATTTCCCTAATTAAAGCCATTTGACTAGGTTTATTATTTGAAAAATATTCCAGGCGTTCAGAACCTCCCCCTTTCCTTTTCCCTATCTTTATTATCGATAAAAAGAGGGAGAAAATGCTGTCTGGACTTGAGGATTTCCTTCACATATGGAAAAGATTTAGCATTCTTCAGCTCCCAGCATCGCAGTGCACGAATCTCCCCGCCAGCATTCCCTGTCTGCTCCCTGTATTTCCCACATCTACGTATACAGAAAGAATGCATGTGCTGGAGGTTTTGCAGGTTTGGGTTTGTTTTTTTAATCCAATAGAAATGATTTTCGAGAGTTCAATACAGGCACGTGAATCATCTCGCAGACAACGTGGATGTTTTATCGGTGTGCAGACTCTTTGTGCATTTGCATTTCTGTGCTTATGTGCTGGTACTGATTTGGATGCGATGGAGCGGCATCCGTAGGGACTGCACCTGCTCGTCGTCTTGGGTCAATTCCCGGTGGGATCAGATGTCCAGAGCCCGGCTGGCAGTTAAGATGGGCTGGCAAAAGCTTTGCTTTCATGTGCCTGTTTTTTTCCATGGAAGCTTTTTGCCTCGCAGCTCTCATAGCAGAGGCTTTTCCATTGCTGGGATCAATTAAATGCTCACCAGGGACTCTCTCTGCGAGGATTCTTTCCTTTTCTGGCTGACTTTGAATGTCACACCAGGGCGTTCAGCTGTTCTGACCTCCCCGCAGTAGCTCCCAGGGCAGGAAACCTTTGCTAACCTTCCCTTCCTGCCTCTCCGCCAGTCCTGTGCTCTCGGCCGTCATTCCATCTGCAAACTCTCCTGGGGCGCTTGGGCAACACTTTGGTTTCTCGTATTCTTGGCTGGGAGAGCGCGACTCCAGGGGAGAGCTACGAGGGGGCTGGATGGGTGGGGGGAGAAAGGTTTTACTTTGTGATTCCACTGACCTTGCTCAGCCACACGGAGCAGAATGTTCCCTCGCTCTCTGCGAGGGTAGGAACATCACCACAGTTTTCTTTTCCGTCTTTCTGGTGGTCCCTTGCTTTCACGATAGAACGATCAGCCTTTTCCACGCAGGTACCCCACCGCTGTTCCCATGTCGTTGGGTTTTTTCACTTGTAGTTGCATCTCTAGACTTGAGTAATCAGTAACCTTAAATTGCACGTTGGTACCCATCTGATTTTTCCTGCGGAAAGGAAATACGCCTGTCTGTGATTTTTTAAAAACAAAGCAACCCCCCACCCAGACAATACTTTTGAGAGGCAATGAAAGCAATTAATGGTGTCAAAAGACCCTGGGAGGGTGAAGCGGGGAGTGAGCGAGGGCTGGGCTGACGTGGGAGCTGGATGGGGAATTGAGGGTTATTGACTCCGACTCCAGCTGTGCTTCGTTAGCTGGTGTCATAACCCACAAAATTAATCTTTAACGATGTATAAAGGGAAGGGAGTCCTAACGTCCCCAGTTCTGCAGTGCCCTCAACACTCACCCTGGCAAAAGCTTCATATGTTTTACTTTCTAGTTACGCTAATTAGTGAGAGAAGTGATACTGTGTTCTCCAGCCTCTATCCAAGGGGAAGGGGACATCTTTGTGTTGTGAAAGGAAGGTGCGAGCTCCGAAGAGGTTTCCTCTGAGCTGGGTCAGTGTTTGTCCTAAGAGCAAACATCTAGAAGCAAAGAGCCCCCGCAGATGCGCTGCAGGGTGGGGGGCCCCGCTTGGGCAGTGACTGCAGCAGCGCTTTGCTGCTGTCCTGCACCCCCAGATGTGTGTGTCGAGAACAGGTCCTGCTCCTTTATCACCTTCTGCCCATGCTGTGCAGGCAGGAGCTGGCGGGCAGCCTGGCTTTGCTGGGCTGAGCTGTAAGACCGAGTTACCGCTGCGTACACACCGGGTTTTTGCTGGGGGTGCTGCACCTGCACCGACAGCTGTTGGCTCTGCGGCTGCAGAACACGCTCCTTCTGACCCATTGGGCAGAACAGCGAGCCAGCTGGCAAAGCACCCCTTCCCCTTCCCCTTCCCCGGGTGAAAACAGGTATTTATCACAGGGAGCTCGGGTCCCAAGGCACCTGCCTGGAGGAGACTTTGATTGGATTGTTTTCCCCAGCATCAAACATCTTAAAGAATCTCAACAAATAGGCAGTTTTCTTTTAGAAATATTCAAGCCTTCTTAGAGGTTTCACGGTTCAGCATCAGCATCGCATTAACGTACGAGATCACTCTGTAATCACTCCGTCACGCAAATACAAGCTTTTTTAATGTGAGGTTGCGAGGTTTATGTCAAATATCTATAAATCCTAATGTGCCTCCCCGTATATAGCAACGCCACCGCAGTCTCTGGGTGTATTCTTGCATGTAACACTGCTCTGCTAAGTACACGCTTTCCTACCCACCACTGCGTGCCAAGGGATACTTGATAACCCCAAATCTGCGTAAGGGTAGGTGTCTCGATATACTGCTCAGCTCTGTAGGTACATTGCTGTCCTATACGCTGTCTGTACAACTGGCACCGGACTGGAGCAAAAGCCAGAGGCACAGGAATGATTCCTTGGCTGGAATTCTCCTTGCAAGTGAGTGGTTTTTATTTGTAGCTTGGACCGTTGCCCTCTCAAGTCAATGGAGACACAATTGATTGCAGCAAGTTCTGGACCAGGCTTCTGGCTACCTTTGTGCTTAATTTAAAAGTAATGTGTATCTACTGGTGAATGCCTCTAAACAGATTAAGAAAGCGCAATTGATTCAAAACTGACTAGAGATGAACATAAAAGGCAAAATTGATTGGCTCAGTCCATTTTAATTTTCTGGGAATGGAGAAAAATACTAAATAAGGAAATAAATAAAAGTCCTAAGCCTAATGGCAAAATTACAAAGTAAACACAACTTGAAGAAATGCGTTGCTGGTGCTGGAATGCAGGTGTGTGCAGGGGCGCTGGAACCAGTGTGTCCCTGCTTCCCATGTTGTCCCTGTCTGGTTCTGGTCAGAACTCAGCAGTACAGGTCACCTGTGACCAGACGTGGCTGCAGATGCACATTTTCCTTCCATCCACATTCATTCGTCTTTTTTAAAATAAGCAGCTCTCTGTGTGTTAGGTGATATCTGTATAGCTATGTACATGTCATATTTGTATATGACATAGAGGTGTGTGTGTGTGTATATATATAGGCAGCAGCTTTAAGGATACAATTCACAGAAAAGCAAAGTATAAATGCTCTGGGGAGCAGGGGCAAGGGGGAACCTGTGTTCCTGCTCTGGTGGGCGCTTTCTCTGGGTTTAGTGCCTCCCTTTTTGCTGGACTCCGGCTCTTGTTAGGGCTGATGGGTCCCTGGGCAGTCACTGAGCCTGGTAACTGCTCAAAGGTACCATAATGGCCATAAAATGATTTTCAGTCTCTGATCGGTGCCGTTCTCTTTACCCCGTGTAGTCACAGCGGAGAGCGAATTGCAATTATTTGGAAGCGGAAATTTGAACACTCTCGCTCCTCCCCCCCTTTAATTGTTATGATAAATTGCAACTTCAGAAAAATATATAAAGCTTTGGCATGATAAAGCTCATGCTGATAGCAAATCCCAGCTTTCAGCGTGACAGAAATCTGGTGCAAATATTGCTCTCCTTACTTTTCCTTTCCTTCCCCTCACCTCTCCCTTTCTCTCCTTTCCCTGCTCTCCTTTGGGTGCTGTGCAGGCTGGAGTTACTGAGATGACTTCGCACAGAGGGTGAGCTCTGTGTGCACAAAAGGGGACAGGTTGGGAAACGGTATGCAAAGAGTATTTAAGAATAGGGAACGCACAGTTTCTATCGCGTGTTCCTCCAGGGAGCAGACAGTGAGTAACCTCTTGCAAAGGGCCGTGCGAGTGGGGCTCTACTACCGAGATCCACAGGGTGCGGGGAAGCGTTTGCTGTTTGTCACGTAGACGCAGTCGGTCCCTCGCACCGTGTCACCTCACGTTGTGCAGGTGGGTCCCTGGGAGCCCCCAGCGACATTCACAGTGAGAATATTCTGTCTCAGTCTGGGCGTTGGGACACGCTGCAGAGCCCGTTGCAGCTCCATCCAGGTTTTGTACTTGGGATGCGCAGAGGCGTAGGAGCATTCACTTTGCTGCCGTCCAGGGCTGCGTTTTCCTTCTCCACGTCCCTCTCAAGAAGAAAGTGTCTGTCCTTTTCCTCCTATACTCGCGTTTTCCCGTTTCTAAGCCAGTTTGGCCCAGGGCTCTCCTCTCCCTCGGGTGTCTGCTGTTCACAGCTGCGCTCTTGGCTCGACAGTGCATCGGAATGGGAAAGCCAATGTGCCTCCTTGGGGCGATGCCTTCCAGATGGATTTAGCTAATCGTGATTAGGGCTCCACTTAATGACCACAACTGGAGTTATTGACAGAGGTAAACAAGAAGTTTTTTGGTTTATACTTGTGGAAAGTTCGTAATTTATTTCATTTAAAGGAAAGTGGGCTCTTGTATCACTTCCTCTTGCTCCGTTCTCCCCTGCGGAGAGCCGACTGGCTTTCCCAGGACATTGTCATTTTGCCAGGTTTATTTGGAAAGTCGATGTTTCAGAGAAACTGTTGTTAGTTAAATGACGCTCTGCACTTACTCAACCTGTTTCACACACCTTTCTTCCTTTTGTTCCAGTTAAAAAAAGTTGTCCTATTGAAGAAAGTATGTGCACAGTATCATGATTTTGTTGACTAAAATTTAAATACTGTGGGGCAATAGCATTACAGTCTCCCTGGGTTCCAAGGTGCATCTTCCACTAAGTGCCCATATTCCGGCTCCCCGTGTTGGTCGACCACAGATTGAGCCAAACACCCCAAGTGCTACAAACATGTTCTATCACAGTGAGAGATAAACCCCAACGCTGCACTAGGCTCTTATCTCCTTGGGATCAGGCACAAAGGGTGCAGGGACGGATTAATCTGCAATACATTCTCCGTACTGGCAGAAGAGAGGAGGCTGGGACCGGGGTCACGTCGTGCTAGGTTCTGTACACAAACACACATGCGGTGAAAAAGCATCTTTTGCCTCCTGGCAATTTTCCTCCTGTTTATTTGTGTCTTGTCAGAAGTGAATTGAGGGAAGCGCGGTGCCAGGACCACCTAGGGAGAGGCTGCACAAAGCAAGACGTCTCACCATGCAAACGAGAGTGAAGAGTGGCCTCAGTAATTCAACCTGAAATTGAAGTGGACTGTTGGCTGTGTGGGAGTCAAACCTGCTGCTGGCTGGCGCAGGCACTTTGTCCTTTGCGGTCTAAAGTGTTCCAGGTTATCTGGATCACATCTGCCCTGAGCTACTGGCAAAGGCTTAATTTAACCTATTCTGCGCAACATTTGATAGGAAATATTCTGGAGAGAGAGACCGGTGCCTAAAAAGGAGAGGCTGAGAGAGTTAGGGTGTTTGGCCTGGAGGTGAGAAGCTCCGAGGAGACCTTATTATGGCCCTTCTGTACTTAAAAGGAGCTTGTAAGAAGTACGGGGACAGACTTCTTAGCAGGGCCTGTTGCGATAGGACGAGAGGTGATGGTCTTAACTAAAAGAGAAGCTACTCGTTTCCAGCTTGTCTAACCAAATTCTTCTTGTTTTCTTCTCTTTTCCTCCCACCCTTTCCCATTCCAACTAATTCCATCCTGTGGCAGAACCGGGGTCGCCTGGCAGAGAAGAGGACGATCCCCCTACCTCCAACCAGGATCCCGAAGAAAGAGCTGACCTCGGTTTTCTCACATAGCGACGACAGCGAAGAGAGCGATAAGAGCAATGGTCAGCACCCTGAAGTAAAGCAGGAGGAGGATCTCCACATCAGTATCATGAAAAGAAGGTACTTTCCTGCCAGGGACCTCTGCCCTGCAGGAGCAAAGACACACAAAACTGGACAGCAGGTGACCAGCCCTTGGGGGCCAAATACTGCGCAGGGACCCCAATGGGCCTGAAATTAAAGTGCGAATGTCACGTTATAGCTCCGAAAGAGTCACTGGGTCCTCTTTTCTACTTTACTCCTGTTTGGGGTGAGTAGGGCTCTGTGAGGCCTTGCACCGTGCACCTCGTTTGCAGTCTGTAAATTGTATTTCACTCTCTGTCCAGCATTCTGTGCCTTTGTGCCTGGTGAGGCCAACAAATTGCGTTACCCAGTCACCCGCGGGCCTTTTACGCAGCTGTCTGAAAACACACGGGTGTGTACGGGTCCGAAGTCCTGCCTTTTGCTTTCAGTTGTCCCCAAATTCTGATGTAATGTAAAATGGATAAGTTAGTGTTGGGGAATGAAGTTTGGGAAGAAGGCAGCAGCAATGGTTGTTGTTCCATGTTCTTGATTAAGAGTGTCGAAGAGCGTAACTGTGTCTCACTGATCCCGAGTGCTTCTGTAGTCTAAAAGCAGAATTAACGGAGTTGCAGTAGGCGAAGCGTTGCTCAGATTTTGGGACTTACCTCATTACTTAGAGATGTTGATCGTGTCTTTCTCAGTGCCGTATGCATTCATCCTGGAATGATGCAGGGGTGAAGGAAGAGGAGAAGGGGTTGTCTTGAGTGACGTCCTGGTAGCTGTCACTTGGGCTCTCATGTATGGTCTCAGCACCCATCACATTCAGCTGCAAAACTTCGGGTTCTCTCATCCCGCTGAAAAAATACGATGTTTAGAAGACCTATAACTACAGGAAAATCAATACCTTAAGGCACTGTGTCTCAGCCTCCCATGCATATCATTGCAACTCATCTTGATTGTCATCTTCCTCTGATGCATAAAATCACTCAGATTCTAAGACAAGGCCTATAAAAACAGAGGAGTGGAAACCGAAGGCATGTAATTGCTTTTCTTATGTTTTATGTGTTTCTTGCTCCCGAGTAGATAAGCTATTTCCCCCCTTGCCTTCCAGCAGATGCTGGTACGTTCAGCAACTGAGAACTTGAAAGCGAGGAGACAAAAGAGTAACCAGCTCTTCTCATAAAACCCACCTGTAATTAAAGTCTGGGTTATCATTGCAGCTGTCCAAGAGCCATGTTCAGGGTTATCTCTTGGAAATGAAAAGGTGTTTGGGGAATGCATCTGCACTGTGCGAGCGCACAGGAGCCACAGAGGAGAGGGAACCCTCCTAATCCATTTTGGTAACAGCCCTTCTTCTCCTGCCCCCTTTAATTATGCTTTTAATTCTGCAAAATTATAGTGCTGGTTTGTCTCATTAGGAGGGAGAACAACATGATAACTACATAATTGATACACTGGACCCCCCAAATATAAAGTGCTCTTATCTCAAATCTTTAATTACTATAATTGTTTTGCCTTGTTTATTAGGAAATGGAGAAAAATTACGTAGTAGTTATTAGTCAAAGGCCCCTCAGCTTGCCATTTCAGTGCTCTTCAGTACTTTCCAATGAGTTTGTCTGAAAGTCTCTTGTTGAAGCTTGGTCTTGGTTCCTCAGAGGAGCGCACGATTCCTCCCAGGTCGGCCGGATTCTCATTGCTTCCCTACAGTTGTTCTCCTTTTCCTTTTCCTTTTCCTGGGAGCTCTGACACAGCGTGTGTGGGACAAGCTGGAAGAGCCGGGGCGAGGCAGCGCTCTGGTGAGGGCAGCAACAGCAGAAACAGAGAACATGGGAACATCTGCTCCGATCCCTCAGCGTTTCCAAGCATTTTGTGCTTGGCAAGTCCCCCAACCCTCCCGTCCCAAAGAGGGGGAGGACCGGCCATTTCCACCTGCCCCAGGGCAATGAGGGGCAAGCGAGATGCCCCCTGTCCACCTGTGGTCCCAGTGTCACGAGCAGCCCAGGGACTGGGGTGGAAGGTGCAGTGGGGATGGGGTGGAAGGTGCAATGGGGATGGGGTGGAAGGTGAGATGGGGATGGGGTAGAAGGTGAGATGGGGATGGGGTGGAAGGTGAGATGGGGATGGGGTGGAAGGTGAGATGGGGATGGGGTGGAAGGTGAGATGGGGATGGGGTAGAAGGTGAGATGGGGATGGGGTGGAAGGTGTGATGGGGATGGGCTGGAAGGTGAGATGGGGATGGGCTGGAAGGTGAGATGGGGATGGGGTGGAAGGTGAGATGGGGATGGGGTGGAAGGTGCGATGGGGATGGGGTGGAAGGTGAGATGGGGATGGGGTGGAAGGTGCGATGGGGATGGGGTGGAAGGTGCGATGGGGATGGGGTGGAAGGTGCGATGGGGATGGGGTGGAAGGTGAGATGGGAATGGGGTGGAAGGGGTGGAAGGTGTGACAGGGCTGGCTCCAGGGACAGCAGCAGCAAGGCCAGACATCTCGCAGACGTGACAGCTGGGGCCCGGCAGAGACAGTGCCCCATCTGCTTGCTAGTTTTAAGTCACCTGTTGTGTCCTCCCTGATTGGTGATGGATTGGGCTGAGGTTTTATCGTCTCCCACTGAGAGGAAGAAATAGGTTAAACTGTGATAGCAGGAAAACAAGGTCAGGGCCTGAGCAAACCTGTGTTTTCCTCTTGTACCCCTGGATGGCCCTTGTGCACACCTGCTGCACCGACCGTTACAAACACTTGCAGCATTGCTTTGAGCATTGCTGCCTTTTTTCTCCTATTCCCAATTTCCTATATATTGACTGTTTCTTTCCATTGTTGGCACAAGGGAATGCTTACTGCTACTTCCAGGTCTGGCCATTGGTGAAGAGAAGACTCTCGGGATTGGAGTAGGAGTTGGAAGTTTCTTGGCTAGTCCCTGAGCCTGGCCTTTGACAGCGATTTCCTCTGTAATCTTAGGCAATTGCCCATGATGGTGGCCTTCAGAGGAGCTCTTGCAGCCCTAGAAAGGAGCAGGCACCTGTAACTACCACTGAAGTTAGTGCATTTCAGTCCATGCCAACTTATTTCATGACCAGGTCCTTGCAGAACTGTGTGATTTTGCTGCCTTGCACATACGTGATTAAGGAAGCCAGGGCTCACGCTGCAGTGAGCTCGGCTCATCTGCTTTGCAATCCAGGTGACCCAAGCCTTAGGCTGCTTTGCGGGGTGTGCTAAGTAGCCTCTGCGGTGTGGCTCCTGTCTGGAAAACAGAGGGCTTAAAATCTTGTCTCACATAACCAGAGGCATCTGCTGAGCTTGATACCGTAGCTTGATACCCAGACTGTAAGCGCTCGGCTCTGAAGATTATTGGGACAGCACTGCAGAGGAAAATCCTTTTTCTTCTGATCAGATTTTGGGTTCCTGAAAATCTTGCTCTTTTACAACATTAGCTGCGTGGAACAGTTGCATTGCCTTAATTACTGTGCTTTGGTTAAGTTGTAGTGACTCCTGGTGAGAATGCTTTTGTGGCTATGAAAATAGTTCTTCCTGTTTGGAGACAAGAATGGGTTCCTTGCCAAATATTGCTCCGAAATAAAACCCGTTTTGAGGAGACTTAGCAAACGTGACCTGTAGCAGGGTGGCTGTGCACTGAGAGGCAGATTTCTGGAGAACCTCGTACTGTCCTTGAGTCTTCCTTGGTTTGTGTCACTGTTCCCCCGCACCCCGAATGCTCTCTGGCTGTGGCAGCAGTGTGGCCCTGCTGCTGGCACCTGCCATGGGACTGGGGTTATTGCAAGCACATTGAAATGCAGGTGCTTACTGAACACTGGCTCCTCCTCACCCATGAACATTGACACAGTCCAGACAGGGCTGGTTGCTCCCCCCGTCCCCCCACCTTTGCAGTGCTCTCCTCACTCGGCGTCCATTTTCTAATAGCAAAATTACTGACCTCCACTAAGCCTTAATGGGCAGCGCCTGTCAGCCTTGCCACCGCCCGCCTTTCCAAGTGGAAAGCTATTTCTTATATCCCATAAGGCCGCTGCTCTTTGACTCCCTAATTGATTGAAGATCAAACCCAAGCACCCCTGCATTATATTTGTCACATGCACCTGCTTGTGATTCAGAGCCGTGAGGTCCTGGTGCCTCCTCAGCCCATGTGCCACGTTCACAACGCTGCCTTTGCCTCCCTTCTCTTGCTTGGCCTCCTCCTGAAATGCTCCCGAACGCTCTGGGCTCCAGCCATGAACCAGGCTCTGAGATTAGATTCGACAGCCCTTCTTCTAATTGCCATGACTCGAGAGAAGGGGGAGGCACAGCCCCTCCTGTGGCTGGAGATACGTTTCACTGCTTTATGACACTTCTTCCACAGCTTCCACCAGTTATTTTCTTCATTCCCTTCTTCCTTCCTCTGCAACCCTTTCTTTTCTCCTTTCTCTTCCCTTCCTCCTTTTCTCTGAACCACACAGCGCTTAATAACAGTCATTGTATTCAATAAATATATTAAAGATCCCTCTGGGAAGCAAAGGCCGGACTTGGTGCGGAGTGCCAGGAAGCATGTCATTGACCTAATGAGGACAGATGTTTGAGGGGTGGAGGGAGAGAGAAAGAGAGAAAATGGCTACTTACCTCTCAGGGATGCTGCAGGATAGAAGATAATAAACAGCAAGAAACGGCTTCTTACCCGGGAAGGAGATAGGAAACACAAGAATGGAAGCAAGTGAAATCTTGACCAGCAAGTGCTCTCTGCATCTCCTTGTGTCTGACCCTCGTAGCCTCAGCTCCATGGTGAATAACAACCCTGGTGCCCCAGCCCCGGTGCCGGTCCTGCCGCCATCCTTGGGCCGTCCTTCCCGGAGGTCCCAACCCCAGGTCTGTTCCTGGGGGACCTGTCTGGTGGTTTTATTGAGCACTTTCTACCTGATCACCCTGTATCTGAGACCGTGGGTGGGTGAGGAGAGACGGCAGCTGCTGTAGCACCTTCGCTTGCCTGGCTCTGGTTTTTGTTTTTCCCTGCTCCTTTTCTGTTATTAATTTATAAGGGACTGGCTCCTGCTCACCACTCTTCATACAACCCAAGGACGGGCTTGTGTAGCTGATAGTTTGCAAATTATTAGTAATTTGATTTCAATTGGATGAATAACCTGTTAAAGCAAGATGTACCTTAGCCTCAGAAGTCTAATTGGTGATAATGGCATAGAGATGTGGAATGAGTCCTTGGTTCTGCTCCCTACCCCTCTTCCTCTCCCCCAAAATAAAGATAATTAGGATTTAATATCATTCTCACCTATTCATTTGTCTAAATATGGGTGTTTAATTATCCATCTTGGCAGATAGATGTCTCTGCCTCTGTGTGGATCTGAGCCATTCCTTTCGTAGGAGGTTTTCCCTCCCCACTGCTTACAACTCCAGGTTCCTTTTCAGACCTGCAGTTTGATGTCCAGCTGGTCCCGGCGGCTGAGCTCTCCCCGCCGCTGTGCAGGCGCCAGGCGCTGGTTTGCACAGTGCAGGGTGCTGAGCTGGAATCCAAGGGGATCCATGAAGGTTTTGCATATGTAGGAAGTGTTGTATGCTAGGGAGCAGTGTGAAATCAGGCTTACCACCAGTTCTGCTCTCTCGTGAGCAGGGCAGGCCCTTCTGGTCCTGTCAGTGCCATAAGGGCTTTGACTGCCTTGAATTTGCTTTGAACTTGGGATTCAGATCAGCTTAGATGAAAAGTCCAAACATATCCCAGAGTTTGACCAAACTTCAGTTCATGGAAGTGGAACTCCATGTCCCGGTTCAGCCCGTCCTTTCCAGAAGTTTTCAGAGGTCTGAGTTTTGACTTTGAAGAACAACTGTTACTGCTATAAGCTCTGTAGTAACTGAGAAGTACCCATTCCATTTCTATTTGCAAATAAAACATTGGGAGGATGGAAAGCTAGAGTAGGTTTTCTAAACCGTTACATATGAGGAAGAAGAACACGAAAGACTAGGTACATGTGGAACTACTGAGCACAGTTCTGAGCAGCTTTATTGGTGGAAATTAATACCTACTAAAATCCACCAAACCCCTAGAAGAACTGCTCACAGAGCAACCAGCCTCCCTTTGTGAGCCGGTCTGGCGGGAAGAGCACAAAAGGTGCATCACATTAGTGAAGTGCTGTCACATTAGTGAAGCGCTGTCACATTAGTGAAGTGCTGTCACATTAGTAAAACTTGCGGCAGCACCATGTCTCGGATGTGAAATTATTTCCGTGCTAAGAGTTGTTTTGAGGTAATTTCTGACCTGGGCTGAAGCGGGGGCACCCATTCAGGAGAGCGCTTAAATAGACACTCAGACCTCAGTTAAGTCCCATTGACTGGTCGTGCTTAAGAGTTTTCTGGCTCAATTCAACACACATTCAAACTGGAAGAAAGGCTCTATTTACTTGAGATGGTTTTAAATGAGGCACGGTCTTCAGCTACACGCCATCGCTTTTTCTGGTTGAGGACAAAGGCAGGAAACACAAAACGCGTTAAAAGTGCGTTTGACCTCTGCTACTTGAGATATTTGCAGCCAGTTCTGTGTAACGCTTTTGGGAACCTGCACCTGCGGGAGCCAGCGTGTCCGCTGGCAGATGCTGGGATGCTGGAGAGGGTTTGTGCGGGGATACGGGCTCGCTTGCCAGTTTGGTCTCAAGCGGTTGAGGTTCTCATCAATCACTGTGACGTGGGAGGAGCAGTGGTGGTCACAACCTCCACCGGGCGCGGGGAGATCAGGGCTCCCCGGTACCCAGTGGGGACATCAGACCATGGAAGGTCAAGCGTCTGCCGTAGCGCTCTGGGTTGGTGTGGGTGATGTCTGGTGGCAAGGGAATAAACCAAACAAAATAAGGGAAAAACAACCCCTTTGGCCGCTCTGTCTTAATTTAGGATATTGTTCATCTAGAATCTGCTATTCCTGCTTGTCAGCAGGCAGAGTGACAGAATATGTGAAATTAATTTCCGAGGTAGGAAATTGCTAATAATTTATTTACAGCGGGCGTGGAGGAGGGAATACGGTACAGACGGGTTTTCTTCATCAAATGTTGATGCTTAGCTCTTTCTGCTTCCTCTGTTGCTTGAGACAACACCCTGCGGTCCCTACACCCCCTAGAGCGCAGCAAGGAGAGGTTGTCCCTCCCATTTACTGCGCTGGGCGTCCTGCCACGGACCCTCCGCCTGCCAGGGGCGTGCGATGGGGCTCAACCCGCACCCCACGGCTCAGCCAGACGCAGGAGCCGCGCTGGAGAGCCGGGGACAGGGATCTGGAGAGGACGGTGGGTGGATTGTCACGACAGAGCGGATCTTTAAAGTGGGAAGCGATGCGGCGTGCAGCGTGTGTCACTGACCTCTCTGTTTGTCTGTTGACAGGATACACACCCACTGGGATTTAAACATCTCCTTCCGAGAGACCTCTTGCAGGTACCATTTTGGGGCACCCTCTTTGTATGGTAGGCTAAGAGTTTATCGTATGTTACCGGCATATGGATGCTGTTAGATGTAAATGAACATTTCTGTCGGTGCTGTGGGGTTTTTTCTTCCTCCTTTGTCCCTCTTTCTCCCACATACCCTTTTCTTTTGTTTTTATTTTGGGGAAGTTGCCTGTGGGGGGAAGCAGAGGTTTGGTGGAGGCCGTGGGGAGCGACGGGTGGGAAATGGGGACTGATTCGTACCCCATTAGGGAAGGAGTGAGGGCAGAGGTATTCACTGGTATTTAGGGAAGCACAGACCATAAAACCCCGTAATTCCTAAAATTTACAGTGTTAAGGATACAAAACCCACCCTGATCCGTAAACATCTAGAATGCACATCTCACCCAGCACTCCTATATAAAACAGCTGAAGTTTTTGTATGGCAGCCTTTAGAATATAATCTTATAAGCTTTTGGAACTCTAAAATACGAAAGAATGGATTCCTTCCAGGCAGACCCTTTAATGATAAATTTCAGCCTAGAGCAAAGTTTTATGGCAGAGTTATAAACTCCTAAAAGAGAGAGGTTTGTAATGGAAGTGCTGACACAAGCTTTAATTAATAGCCGTGTGAACAATGATTCTGTACAATGGCAACTAAGGGTGCAAACGTCTTTGGAAATGAGAATCCCTATCTTAAAAAAAAAAATTCTGAATTTGCAATGCATGGAATATAATAATGGGCTGGGTTTTATGTCGACAAGTGCACTTCTTGGGCGTTCTCAGCTTAGCTGTTCATTCCCTTCAGTTTAGCTCTCTCCTGGCAGAAACATCAATAGTTCCTCCTGGGAACAGAAGTTTTGCTTTTGCAGATTAACTATTTAGTCCAAGTGTCAAAAATTGTGCCCATCCAGCCAGTTCTGAAGAAAACAACCCAGGTTACGCTGTGTGGCAAAGAAAGTCATTGGGGGGGTTGTGTGTTGGTATGGAAAAGCTTGTGTTTAAGTCACCTAAATTGCCACCCAGGTCTGTGAAACATCTGGCGTATCTAAAATACACCATAGGGTAGCAAGAAGGTTTAGCAGACCTTTGTTCTCAGTGACCTGCATGGGCCTTATTTGAACGTATTTTAGACAAACATCTGGCCAAGAGCCCGTGTATCCGTATGCATGTGTACATGTATGTTTAAATCGGAATGTAACACACTTAGTGGGCCTTTCCACATTGATTTAACCCTTGCATAAACTCAGCCAGAACTGAGTTTAAACAGCACTGCTTAAACTGCATCGTTACCTCTGTGTGTTTGGTCTGTGTGGTACAGCCGCACGCTTTTTAGAAAACTGTATTTAAGGAGGAATGAAACAGGTGAGCCAAGGAGAACGAGGACGTTGAACAGATCAGGGCAAGTGGAAGAAGCAGATGAAAAAATACATGGGGAGTGGGACAGGAGAAGCGAACTGAAGGGAAATTCACTGATTTGGCTCATGCGGGGAGAGAAGAGGAAAGCAGGAGAGTAGAGCTGAAAAGTGATGGTTCTGAACATGTCAAGGCTGCTCCTGACTCAGCAGAAGGTGTTGCTGTGCGATGCAGGTAACGTTATCGAGTGCCGGAGCACGCTGCTGCTCTGCCCTTAGGGTTGATATAGGATAGCTTCTGTCTGTCTACTTAGTTATTTATTCATTTTTTCCTAGTAAGCTTTTGCCTTTTAATCTCGGAGACCTGAAGTAGGTACTAAAATGTCACAAGAAGTTTTTAGCAGCTGGAAGCTGGATGTGACCCCTTAGCACCCCACAGTCTTTAGCATCTGCTGCTGAAAAGCTGGTGGTTGTCAGATAAGCACCTCGGAGTTACGGCAGAAAAATCAGCGGCAGAGGGACAAGAAAGCCCTCAAACGGGGACCTGGCTTCATGCTTCCACATCACTCTCTGGTTTCTGCCTCGGCACCAACTTGAGCGGGGCTGAAGCAGAAGTCCCGTTTGGAAAAGCTGATAGTGAGTGGAACTGAACGGAATGGGTCAGATTTTGCCCATGTGATAGGAGTCAGGACAGGGAGAACTGGTGAGATGCCAAATGTACATAGACCTGCAGAGCTGCGTCTGTAACTCATGGTGACTTTGGAGGACAACCGTGTGGCTGACTCTGGACTGTATGCTATAGAAAGTGTAAAAGATGCCAGTGAAAGACCACAGAATGTATTAACCATGATGTCTGGGTTGGTGTGGGGAAGACGCTTTACATGAGGCTGAATTTGACCCTTCCAGATTTTTTCCGCTGTGGCTTTGGGACATTTTAATCCTCATCTTGGCAGAATATACAAAGAACTCTCACCTTTGTAACTGTAAAAGTCAAAGCTGTGAACCAGGACGTGCTTCCTGAAGGCGAAGCCAATAAATACAAGGAAGCTCTTGGCTAATGCCACCGTTGTTGGCAGTCAAGGCATGGCTATGTGGAGACAATACGTTGGAAGGAAAAGACTTTCCAGATGGGTGAGCTCAGTTTGTTCATCAAACAGCGACATACCTGTTTGATTTTAGACAATAGTTGCCTGGATTTGTTCTTTTGTTTAACTGGAAGAAGAGAAGTAAAGCAAATCCGCACCAGATCCACACAGTTGATAGACAAGCCTCTAGTTCTTTAGAAAAAATATATAAACAACCTTTGCTTTTCTTGTGTTTGATCACCCACAAAGCATCCAGGTGCCTTTCCATGGGCATCTCTGGGCCCCACGCTGGATTTTTGAATAACAGAGCCAGTTTGCACTCGACCCAGCGTATGGAAACACCAGCTACAAACTTCAGTTGCCAGGTAGATGCAGGGTGTAGGTTTTTGCAGCAAATAGAGAAGTTAGAGATCAGCTCGGGAAATAAGGAGAAGGAGGCAGGATATACAACACAAGGGAGTTTCCTCCCAGCAGATCCCAGACCAGCAGGTCAAGGAGCTGAGGCTGCCCAGTTCACACCAGCCCGGCCCTGGGGTGCAGGCACTGGGATGGGAGAGGCAGGAAGGCTCAAACACACACACACACACACACAGACACACACACAGACACACACAGACACACACACACACACACAGACACACACAGACACACACAGACACACACAGACACACACACACACACACAGACACACACAGACACACACACACACACACACACACACACACACACACAGACACACACAGACACACACACACACGCTCCCGTGCATCCCGCGTCTTTACCTGGGGCTTACGTGCCTATGTCTGATGGAAAAGTGACACAGCCCGTCAGCGGCTCATCCCGCCTGTTGTTTAACAGTGAAACAAACCCTGCTGCTCCCCTTCGCACCCCCGTCCACTTCTTTATCAGTCACCTGATCAGAGCCTGCAAATCCTTGACCCAAATCCTCCTGTGCCCAGCTTTAGGTCTGATCCTGCTCTGCCCAGCGCCGACCTGAGCGGAGAGGTGTTGGCTGCGCGCTGGATGATGAGGGAGCTGCTGCTGGGTGTTGGGAGCTGTGCAAGGTGATAAGCAGGAGCGAGGGAGGAGGGGAAGAGCCCTTGATGGGTCTGAGCTTTCCCTGATCCGCGTCCCTCCGGTGTTTGTGCTGACTCAGTGACCCTGGTTTTACTGCCGCTGACCTTGCCTGGCTGCTCAAGGACCTCTGGCACTCAAAGGCCGTGCCAGGGCAGAGCGAGACGTGCTGAGGAGAAAGTTATTTTGCAGAATTTGTTATCCCAAGATGACTCTGCTGGGCTGGAAGGTGGTTAATCCTGCGCTGATTTGGCAGTCAGAGCCATCATCTTGTGAAATGTGCGTTTTTTTGTCGCCAAGGTAGGAAGGTTTACACACTAGTAAGGAAGAAGCTGAGAGGATTCATCAGCTCTTGGGAATAAACAGCTTATTTTAGTCGCAGAGCGCTCGGTTCGGTGCAGTCACGGTTCTGAGATGAAGGGCTCTGTTTGCTCCCTGGTGGGCAGAGAGACGGGTCACGCGTTTTTTGCACTCTTGAGCTGCCACTGTTAACTGGGAGCTCCACAGCGTGGTTTTCTGACAAGTTCCGTGCAGGAGGTCAAGCGAGGTAGATACACCCGTCCCTTCTGGGGCTTCAAATCAATGAATCCGTGATTAAATAGCCCACAGAGGCTGGACATTGCAGGTTGAGGGAAAAGGAGTGAGATCGGTGGCACTTCATGTGGGAGCTGCGGTCAGATATTTCTCTCGCAGCTGCACAATGACCAGCAGTCTCCAGGTCACGTCCATCTCTCCGGGTCCGTTTAACCAGCCCCGTGCATGGTAGGGAGCCAAAAGCTGTATATTTTTCAGGGGTTGGTCCAGAGTGCATATATTTCTGTAGAAATCGGTTATTAGTTTTGATTTGGGTTTAAAGAAATGCCAGCTAAAACAAAGGAGAGCTTTGCGTCGTCGTTTTATACCCGTCCTGACGTTACCTAGTTGTGCTGTTACGTAAGGTTGTTTCTCAGAGCTATAATGATGCAACAGTATTTATAGACCAATCTGGGTTTTCCTTTTAATGGCTTCCATAAAAAGCTCATTATTCCCTTCACACAGTCGCTGGCTGATTTACATGCTCGTCCTGTCCCTGGGCGATGCTCCGCTTTGGGGAGCCCTGAGCAACTCACGCTGTGTGTTGCTAAATGACGGTGACAGCGGTCTGGCTGTGACACCGGCTGATCCTCGCACCAGAAACCTGTGTTTTGGGGTGATGGTGAGGATGGAAGAGAAACCCCAAGCGTGTTCCTCAGGGTGATGCAGGAGGGTTCGTCATGTCCTTGTGTCTTTCCCCTACACGCCCTGACATTCCTGCTTTTACATATTGGATTCTTTATTGTGGGGAGGGGCAGAGGGTCAGGACAGTTTTATGGCAACTGTATCGATTGGTCAAATTTAATATAATCCGTCCACTTACTGTGTGAATCGTTAATGGGCTGGAGAGCCAGGGAAACACATTTAAAACAAAGTATTTTTCAGTTTCAGTTCCTCCCGTGTTGCTTTTCTGAGGTCTTCTCCTCCAAACCTGGCATCACTCTCCTACTTCGTGTCCCTTCAAAGACAGTCATGCATTTTTGACCACGTTTTCACAGTTGGCCTTTGATTTGATGAAGTGTTAGGAAGAGACTTGCCCAGTGTGGTCCATTCAGTCACTGTTTCCTTAGCTGTGTCACAGTTTCCGGATCCGTACAATTTTGTGTCTGATTTCTTATCTCAGATCTATCTGGGGCTCCTATTGCTGAAGTACCGGGTCGCCTCTCGGTGTTTAATGCCTCCCACTCACCGTGTCCCTGTGCATCCCCACGTGTTCGGAGGACAGCAGCACGGAGCGGTTGACTGATGCACCCGCAACATCTGGGTGGGAAATTGGAGCAGAGAAACGACAGCTGGAGTTTCAAACTTGAATATCCTCACCGCTGGAGCCGCCTTTTATTGGGCACTTGCGAGTGGTGCTGCGCCAGAGGTGAAAATCCCTCCTCTGCAGAGCGAGCTGGACTTTTTGTGCCTTGATATCCAGCACGGGAAGGTCACTGTGTGTGATGTGCAGCTCGGAGCGTGGGCAGAGCAGACCCCGTGTGCCAGCACCCAGGGCTCCTTCTGGCTCCCCACGCGGAGGATGGTGGTTGGTAGTGAGGTTACTGTGACTATTGCCTCCTGGTTTCGGAGAGAGCTGCAGCAAACAGGGAGGCAGCTACTATTGAAAATGATTTAAATTTTGACCGAATTTCCTCCTTCCTCTCTCCCTCCCCCTCTTTGCAATCACTCTTTGCAGTCACTTTGAGCAGCGTGTTGTGAGAATCACCGGAGCCTGCGGGCGCCTGGCTGCCTCTGCGAGCTGCGGAGACTCTGACACTGATTTATATTTTGGTTAATTGTCTCCATCCATTAGTCTCCTCATCCTTCTCCTTGTTAAAGATGCAGTTGCTGCTAATGTCTGTAAATTAAACACATTTAAAAGGCATTGCTCCCTGTCCGGATCCAGCCTGGGTTAACGGTCGTTGGAAGCTGCCACCTCCCGAGGCTCAAGGGTGATGTGTGTGCGCCTGGAGACAGGGCAGCCCCGGAATTTGTCTCTGCTGGACCTCACTCAAGGGGCCAAGAGACTGAGGTGTCTGTCCCATTCGTCTCATCCCCTCTGTAAATCCGTTCATGGCTCCAGAACCCGGCTGGGACGGACGGTGCCTTTCAGCTGAAGGGACCAGTTTGCTGGGCTATTTGAGATTGACTGGAGTGAGAGTCCAAATGCTGGTCAGCGTGAGGACCAGGGGACAAGACAGGACTAGGAGGGGTCTTGGGGCAGTAGCTGCTGGCCTCAGACGCTGCCAGGCGGAGGCTCATGGTGCAGATGTTGCTCAAACAAAGGTGGTTGTTCCCAGCGGTCAGGCACGGAGGGTTGCTGCAGGTCTGGCCACCACAGCTTCCCTGACAGGGCTTGCTCCTGATTTATTTATACATCCCATGGCATGGCCAGAGTTAGCACATCTGACAGCTCGGTGGCAGTCCCTGTGATTGACTCTCCCTCCTTGAGCCCGTGCGCTGGCTCGTTGGCTGGACCAGGCGCCGTTGCTCATGCGATGTGTGCCAGAAATGATAGTTCTGGTTTGGCTGTTGTCCTGCAGGTGCTTCTCTGCGGCTTCCACAGATGAATCGATGGATTTACCGCGGCATCTTGTCCCAAGCAGACACCTCCTTGTCTGGGTGACGTTTCCGCCAGTTGTTGATGCGGCTGGCTGGCCTTTTCCTGGCAGCGGTGCAGCTATCAGGTGACCGCTGGTGGACCATTATACTCCCATTACAGAAAGTCCCATCAGGATGACCAGCTTTGGGGAGACGAGGACCGGTTAGTTCCATTAAACATAGACAGTGCAGCAATCAGAGTATTCACAGAGAGCATTAGCAATGTCTTATTTTTTTCCTCCAGTGGTAATTTTTGCAGCCATTAGTTAGTACATCTCATTGCTGCTTTGCAGAGCAGGCTCCTTATATCGGAGCATTGCGATGTGACAGGGAGTTTCAGATGATCAGCTCTGGTCTGGATCTGAGCTGCACAGTTATCCGTGTTGTCCTGACCGTACTTCCAGAGCCCTGCACCAGTGTGAGGGTTTAGAATGAGGAAGACTTGTTCTGTTGTTTCCCAGCCCTAGAACGGATCCTGCAGCCCGTCTGCTATGCCGCGCTCCCCTGCAGTTTTATTTTGCTGTCAGCGTAACAGGTCAAGCGTGAAGAGTTTTCAGGAATACCTTCCAGAGTCAGGTGGGTCTTTTGTTAGGGAGCAGCTCTCATTTCATCCTACATCCAGGTGAAGGAGCCATTTGGACTTGGCCTTTAGAGCTCTGGGGTTGCTGCTTGCAGCCTGTGTGGCTGAGTTGTGGTGCCCTGGTGAGCTGCTCAGTTGCTTGTGGCTTCACCAAAACCCTTATCGCAGCTTTCCTGCATTCCTGGTACATGGATCTGTTGCTCCGGTGCCCTCTTTTTATTAGGATTTGAAAATTGCCCAAACCATAATAATACCCAGCCGCTTCTCCGACTGTTGCTTTTGGCAGCAAGACAGAGCCTGGTGGCAGAATGGGAATCGCGTTGGATCACCAGCAGCTTGCAAAAGTCCACAACGCTCTTCTCAGTGCATAAATGGGTGAGACAAAGGTAGGATAGATACACATCGTGTTTGATGGGATGGTTATTTCTCCAGTGCTGCATGGAGCACAATAATAAACAAGCACTTGCACATCACTCCTCGTGAGCCCGGTTCGTTTCCAGGTCTGTGCTGCTGTTCTCAGAGCTGCAGACTTGGCCTTGAGGGAAGCTGACGGTACCGTTAGGAAGCTGCTGCCTTTCCCTTATTTCTTCGTGGGAGGGACATCTTTGTGAAGTTGGGATCTCACTCCTTCATCAGCAATCATCACACACTTCTTTGCCACATTAAATCCTCTTCTTTTTCTAACATTCCTCTCCACAGTTGCTAAGTATGATGTTGCAAAAGCAGGATGATGGATTCAACTAGAGAATGATCAACAGCACATCAATTTAAAGCAACAACCTGAATTTATCTTTACTAGACATGTTTAGATTCACCGTTCAGATACAGGACAGGGTGAATTTTAGTGTTCTGGATTGAGATTAAATGTGTGTTGGATTTGAAGTTCAGACTCAAAGATCTTGTAGTGCTGCAAGTTTTTGTAAACCTTTGCCCACCAAAAGAGCAGAAATACCTAAAAAACATGTCTTGTGATCAGAGCTTTGATCATCCTGAGCCAGATATCGGAATAAAGGTCTTCCCAGAGTGTCAGTAACACTGGGTCACTTCCCAGTTCGAAAGCAAATCTGGATGTGGCCAACCAGCCACTTTGGAGCCCCTGACAGTAAGTACTCGGTTTTCTGCCTTTTGCTTTAGCGCAGAAGCAAAACTCGCTGCGATGAGATGGAAGTGCCAGCCGTCACACCTCAGAATGTGTTCCCCTGCCACTTGGATACACACCTGTATTACTGCAGGTCCCCAAACCATTAATTACCAAACCCCATGCAAACTGAGTGTTGCCATGGCAACCCGCAGCCCTACAGGAGGCTATTTGTCTCCTCCTTGACCTTTCAGGAGATCTCTATCTTGCTCAAGCCCCCTTCTCTAATCCGGTTTTTAAAATATAATATTATGCTACTGGAAGGGATCAGACCTTTAATCTGATTGTGTGTGCATGTGTCAGTGCATGTTTGGGGAGCGCCCGCATTAACGGGCACCCAGCAGCGCTCCGAGACGAGACAAAGGAAAAGCAGAGTGTGGCTCTGTCCTGCTGCGGCTGCAAGTGAGCACCTGGGGGGAATTATTGGCTTCAGCACACAGATGGGGGAATCCTCCATATGGAAGGACCAGCTCTCCCCAGTCCTCTCCATGCAGGCTCCTTCCCACTGAGGTCGTGCAGTTGTGCTCTTGCTGGTCAGGACTTCAGAGGAGACGCTGTCACATCCATTTCAGTTCGTTTGCCTCAACCACTGTGCCAGGCCAAGCAGCCGAGTTTTAGCCATCGCCACATGTATGTTGGTATTTCCAAAGTGTGTGTTCTGGATCTTACCCTGAGGTCCTGCAAGCTGGATTTTCTTTAGCCTGTTGTATTCCCTCCAAGGGAAGGATCTTTAATCCGCATCAGCTCAGCCTGCTGGAGCCCTCAGCCCATGAATTGATTGCCTGTTCTGTATATGACAGGATTCCTCTGAGCAGGTTGGGTGCTGTGTAAGCCCACATGAACAAATAGCCTTTTCCCCAAGAGTCTTTTGAAAACACTGTGAGCATTGTGAGCAAGTTGAACACACAGAGAACACCCTGTAACCTGGGCTGGAGGAGAGGGTCTCGTTTCTGTGCTTACCACTTGTTCAGGTGGCGTTTTGCACTGCTCAGCTCGGTGCATCGAGAGCCAGCTCGTGAGCTGGGTCTGCGAGATGGGCCAGACCGGTGGGTGCTGGACTGAGCCTATTTCACAGGACACAGGCACTAAAGTCCAGAGCCAACAGTTAGGAGGGAAGGATGGTGAGCAGGGCTGAGGAATTTGGGCCCAGTTATCTCTGAGGGAGGTGTGGGAGGGCAGGTGGCCTTGCACAGGTGCTGCCCGCTTGATGTGATCAGCCTGGGGCTGAGGGAGGGAGAACATTGTGCTGCTCTTTGTCTTCAGAAGAAGGTGAGTGATTGATTGTGTTTTTCAAGTAGTTGTTTTCTATGGAGAAATATGCCAGGCAGTTTTTAGGATGTTTATGGCAAATGGATGAAGCAGGTGTTTTGGCTGAGTGTTCCCCTCAGAGGGCCTGGGCAGGGCTGAGTTGTGAAGGAGTTTGCCCAGGCCGGAGTCGCTGTGTGGAGGTTCAGGAGGGTCTCTTGTCGAAGTGATGTTTGTTTACTACCATCTCCTGCAGGCTTGGGTAAGGTAGAGTTGCCAGCTTGCAGATCCAAAGCTGGCATTTCATTCTGTTCATCCAGCATGGTTGTAGAAAGTCCTTTGTGGACTAAGCAGAGCCTTATGCAAGTATGACCCTTACTAGGGGGTCTGCACAGTCTCTGGAATCTGATTGCTGCTGCATGGAGCTGTATTTGCTGGAGCCACCTTGGCTTACAGTGTTTTTAAAAAATGCTTGAAGTCTTCACCTACACAGAAAGGTATCTCTGTTTTTCATAAGAAGCTCTGGTTACTCTTTTCTCATACTGAGCCCCAGCTCTGAGCTGCCTCCCATTGTGCCAGGTGTAGAGCGAGCCCAGAGCACAAAGGCTGCCTCAAACCTCCCATGCGCTGAGGCGAAAGGACCAACTCCTGGGGACAGTTTGATGTGTTAAAAGCTGTCTCAGCCTGTTTGCGTTATCTCTAGGTCTGCTTCCCTTTCCTCTCAATGTCACCTTGGTGTTCCGTTTGCCTTCTGCAAAGGTATTCCAGCAAATTCATGTTTTCCTGGGATCCTGCCTAATTGCCTGGGTAGACTGAGATGAATTCAAAGCCTGTAGAGTGTCCTGGTCAGCCCTGTGGTATCTACTTGTGTGGAGTTATGACTTGCTAATACACCTTCGCATACCACGATACTGTTAATTTTAAGGTCATGGTAGGTCTCCTATAAACACAAGATAGTTGGGGAAGAAAAGTGTCACTTCTGGTGTGGTGAAGTTTCCGTCCACATAAACCTGGTTGTAGTTCACAGTGGATATATCGCAGCGTTCTGCACGCTTTGCGTTGCGCAGGATCAACTCCTGTTAGGAGCTGCTGTGCTCTTCTCCAGAGCGAGGTCGTTACGTTTTACTGGTGGATAAAACTATTCCTTCTTGTACCTCTCTTAATGTGTTTACATATCAGAGGTGCTTTGGGCTCAATTGGGATGCAAGACGCTCTGCAAATGCGAAGATGTAATGATCCCATTTTTCTCTTCCTACTCCCTGCCTTTCTCCCTCTGCGCTCCCGGCTCTTCTCCTCCGCCCTTTCCTGAGCATTGTGCTGATGGCAGCGTTTATCTGCATTTGTCCTCTGTCCCTGACATCCAGTTATTGATTGGCATGATTAAAAAGAACTGATAATCACTTCACATTAATCCCATAAATGACTTAAGACACCAAAATATTTGCATAATGCATCTTAAAGGTGGCAGCTAAAAGAGGATAAGACCCAAAACTGCTTGGCACAGGAGAAATGGGCTTCCCACTCACCTGTGGGCTTGCTTAAGTAATTAGCCTTCTGCTTGCATAAGGAGGAATCTGAACTGGTTTAGCGGAGGAAGATGCAATGGGTGCTCAAAGGCTTTGAGATCTGAGCATCCTCTATCCTTGCTGAGGTGGGGGGTGGGGGGAGCAGCAGGGAACGCGGCGGCTGCTGAAGCGAGAGGCTGTTTTTGTCTGCTACATCTTGTGAAAATCTGGAGCCAGACGCCCGCTGAAAGTACCTCTGTCTAAAGACTTTCTGTCATAAACTTATCTGATTAGCAGTGAGCTAGACGACAGATTAGCCCCTGCTTCTGCACCGGGGATGGGCTCCCTGGAGCATTTGAGCAGATCCGCTCCTCTCGCCGGTGCCGAGAGGTGGGGGTGCAGCAGGTGGGGAGGAGGTAAGGGGGATCAGAGGGGGATATTTAAAGGAAGATCATTGCTAGGTAATTCTGCAGATAATGCACCCTCCGTGCTGTCCTGCGGGTCCCAGGTGAGGACACTCTGCTCCGCACCGCGGAGTCGCTGGTCATGTGCTGCGTGTCCCAGCAGCACAGACTGGGGACGCTTGTCCTGTGAGTAGAGCTGGGGATGCGGGAGGGAGGGCGGCGTTTCAGGGATGTGTCATTTTTTCTAGGTGTCTCTGGTTCTTGTGGCTGTCATCTTCCATTTACAAAGAGGAGAGGAAGAAAAATAGCCGCGTTTAGCTCGGGGCAAGCACCTTGTGCTAGGAGGATGGTTGATTTAACATATACTGCAAACAAACAAAAGGGAGACGTTCCAGCATTTCCATTTAGTATCATGTATATGTTTTAGCTTGTTCTTCCTCTTCAGTGTTTGTGTATCATTTATTCAGAAATATATTGCAAGTGGATAGCAGTTTGCAAGCAAAAGCATTTGCCAGCTGAACTGCAGTATCTGCTCCAGCGGACGCCTTTTTGTGTTCTGCCTCTCCATGGAAGGAGAAAAGACTAAAGTAGCCTGCTTATTGATCTGATGCAAGGATAACAGGCAAAATCAGGCTGAACCGCTCTCATACCTTCTCTTGGCCCAGAAAGAAGAGAGCGTTGTTTCAGCATCCGTTAGAGTGAGGAGCTGAAAATCAGTTTTGTAAAGAAATCCATAGCTCAGCTCTGAGTGACGCTGGTGTCCGGCTTCCTGCTGGGTTCCTTTCCAGAAAGAAAAACTGTTATTTATGTAAATAAAGTAGTTTCGTGTTCCAACAGCGACGGAATGGCAAAACTTAGTTTTTTAAGAACAGAAGGATGGCAACTGATAGAAAAGTATCAGCTATTTCAGCTCAAGTTTCCTATTAATTCTGGAATAGATCTGCCAATTCCTACACTTTCAGTTTTTCCATCTGAGATTTAAGTTCTGGCCCACGCAAGTTATATCTGGCAAAGCTGAAATCAGGAGCTCTGGCAGCTGCAGAGCCCATGATGGGAAGTGAGAGTGCTGGTTGGGAAGCGCTTTGCGCTTGGGCTCCGCTCCCCAAACCTAGAGGAGGTTACCGAGGAACCTGGTGGGTAGGAGGGGGAGAAGCTTTCTCCAAATGCAGCTCTATCAGGGCAAACAGCAGAATCTTGCGTGCGCTCACACACGCAAAAATCAATTATGTGGTGGCAAATAGGATTTCCTTAACTTGGTGCTTTTCTGCTCTGTTGCAGCCGCGATAACGACCTTTCCACTATCATCTCCAACCTGCATCAGAGCCGTCAGCTCGTTATGCCAGAGACCCAGAGCCGCTGCGAATTCAAGAGAAACAGCATCGACGTTGGCTTGGGAGCAGCAGGTAAGCAGGAGCAGGTTCTGCTGGTTTGGCTTTGACTTCCCGCTTCTTCAGCCCCTCATTTGTTCATTGTTTTCAGCAGTTGTTTCCTTTCCTGTGACTGGTTTGTGTTGCGCTTTGGAGTGAGCTATATGAAAGCTTTTAGTATTCTGGCTAAAGATTAACAAGGCAGGGATTTCATGGTGATGTTAAAGTCGTTTTGAGATCTCAACCCTGTGTTATTCTCAAATCTAGTGGTCTGTGTTAAACTACTGGCAAAGGAGCTTGCACCAGCAAAGAAGTGAAATGTCCCCAGGGTTAGTGTCAAGCGAAGCAGAAAGGCCTTGCAGAGAGCATGGCTTGATTTGTAATTTCATTAATCAGAGGTTCCCCGTGCTGCCTCGGTGCCTGCCAACTCCTTTGTGAGCATGATTGTTTGCTTTTGTAGTGCTACTTGCCTTTTTGGGGAAGTTTACCTGGTTTCAGTTTAACACGGTGAAACCAGAAATGCTCCTTTTGGATCCTGCACCGTGACTCTGGAGCTGGGGGCAAGGATGCTTTGGTGGTAGATATGCATCAGTCAACAAGTGCTGCACTGGTAAGAAGCTAGAGATCTGCTGTTGTTTGCAGAATCTGCCATTTGCTTTTGATTGTAAATAAAAATTGGGAAAAAACCGTGAGTTGTGCTATTTTTTATATTGAGTGTTCCCCATCCTTCTAAATTGGATCTCTCCATGTATCTTAATGTAGGGCTTTCCTAAATGTCTGTATGTTTGTGGGTTTGATCATATTTTCTTGTAAGTCACTCTGTTAACTGTGCAACTTAACCCTGGATCTGAAGGGAGCATCACGTCTGATACACTTAGAGAATGTGTTTGGAGGATATTTGGTTGTTGGGGATGCTGTGCACCCCGCTAGTGTGTGTACCGAAGCAAGACGTCTGGATAAGAACAGCTGACAGGTTAACCCATGTTTGAAGTGTCCCCTGATACTGAACCTTTCAAGGAAATGGGGAATACCAACAGCAAAAATCTACAAAAAAGGGCAAAAATCGGCTCCAGCCAGTGCTTTTGGGTAGGACATCTGGAGACCCAGGGCTGGCGGGGGCAACCGGGCCTTTTGCAGCGACAGCAGAAGCCGGTGGCCAAGAGACGCGTACTGATAAAATCTAATTGCCCTATCGATCGGCTTCGGAGCCACCGTCGGCTGCGGTAATGATTGAGATATTCTTATGTGCATGTCGGCTGTGTCTCACTGCTCTGGGCCCACTGGGGACCTCAAGGTATTACAGAGATCTCTTAATCACGGAGCAAACTTGTGTGTGTTGGGCTGGCTCTGCGGCACTACAGATTGACTACAATTACCGCTGATGCACTTGGATTTCCTGAGGTCCCAGGGGGCTCTGGGTTTCGGGAAAAGCTGCCCTGTGTTTGTAACTCTGAATTCCTAACTGGCTCAGGAAATCTGTCTCGCTGGTTTGGAATTTTACCCATCTGCACCCTCTCACGCTATTCTTCCCTCATTCTCGCTGGGTTGACTGTTGACAGTATCGTGTTCTCAGATTTTCAGAGCAAGCTTCTGCTGCTTCTGAATTCTCCGCTTCTGTTGGTGTTGGGGGGTGAAGGTGCTTGTGCACGCAAAATAGAGAGCACTGGTTTCTCTGGTTTCTGGATAAATGTCTGTTCAGTGAATGGTTGTGCGGATTTCAAGCGTGCAAGTGTTGGTTGGTAAATTCTTGTGAAGAACCAGAGAATGTTGCGTAAAGGAGGGGTGCTTGCATCTCTGCTTCTCTTTGTTGGTCAAAATGATATCTAGCTCCTCTTTTCGAATATACATTATGTCTACACTGGGATTATATCCAGCTTTATATCCAGTTTAATCTCCTCCTACTTCTTTGGCCAGATCTTTGGTTTGTTTGGTTGGTTGTTTTAAACCTGGAGGTAGCTAATGCAGATATTGAGAGATGAGGTTGGCTTTTGGGCAGAGAATTCCTCCCTTTGCAGAGAAGAGAGGTGAGCAGCTCCACCTGAGCAGCCTGCAGGACTGCGCTTGGGAGGAACACATGGAGAGCCTAGCTGGAGAAATCAGCTCTGGTGATGCCCAGAACTAATTAAATTGCAGTCACGATGGGGATGTAATAATGCCAAATGGAAGAAAGAAAAAGTACGTATAATGGGGTCTGTGGTTCCTTAGGAACATAGCGAGGCAGCCTGCACTGGTGAGATTCAGTAAGAGGCTTAACAACATCTGCAAAGGTAGAGCAAGTGTGCTCAGACGCCCCGGGGGGAGCGCATGGGTGGGAGGGGAGGGCAGGCGTTGAGCCTAATGAGAATATAAAAGTCGCTTCCAAATGGATCAGATAAAGGCGAGGCAGCAGACAGGGTACAGCACGGGCACCGCGGAGGGGCTTACCTTGAGAGCGGATGATGGCACAAGGCGCTTTTAATCTTAATTGAGAGAGAGAGACGCACACACACAAGGATGAGCAGAGCCGGGGCTGCTTGACAAAGGCGCAGTAGCAAAGCTGAGGGTTTGCACATCAAACACGGATTTAGAGCCCCGTTAAGCAGCTAGTGGTGTGTCTGTAAACAAGTCCAATCCCCTCTATCCCGTTTGGCTAATGCAGCCTGCCAGGGCTCGCCGGGGTGCAGGAGGACGCGGGAAACCTCGCGGGGCTCCATGGCTCATGTGTGTGCCTTGCACGCTGTGTTAGGGTTTGAACTGGCATGTTGCAATAGAGCCCTGGGCCCAAAGCCCTAAGTTATTTCCCCCCACAAAGATCCTGTTTGTTTCTCCTCTTTCTCAAATACCCTCCGTTCTGCAGCGGCAGATTTCGTGACTTTCCAGTGGCAGTAGGGCTGTTGGCGTGGGTGGATGTGGAGCGATCGGGCTCGCTGACGCTGGAAGAAGGTGGTAGATCTTCCCTCTCTTCCTTCTGCCCCTTGTGATGAGAGGGAGTTGGCTTGATGTCTGAATGTTGTTTGAGAGAGGGCACTGAATGGAGACACGGCAGAGTATCAGGTCTGGCGCCAAACAGCAAGCGATTTGCCAGGGTTCTGCATGTGGACCTGCGTGTGGATCACAGACCCTTTCCCCAGTGGTTAGCGGCCTCTTTGGCTCTGGGAAGTGTGGGAAGCAGCGGAAGGCCAGATTTCCAGTGTTGTTCCTGGAGAGCTTGGGCTTTTTCTAGGGGTTGTTGGTCAGTGCGATGGAGATGACGAACCCCAAGAGCCTCGGCCTCAGACGGGGGATGTGACCGGTATAGTTGCATTTTAACCTGCAATAATTCCTGTGGAGACCACACATGACAGGGAGAACGTGACATCTGTGTCCCTCGAGGGTCCCACTCCATTGGAGGCCGCATATACCTGGTGCTTTTCCTGGAACAGCAGTGTTGATCTGCATGTCTCCAGAACATCGTGAGATACCTCTCTGTGCGGTCATTTCTTCTTCTATGTTCTTCTGTTCTTGTCTCATCTTTCCACTTGATGCTCTGTTGACGAAGCAAGGGAGAAGCTTCAGGAGTGAACTGGAAACAGATTCACATTCAAAAATTGGTCTTGGAATTTTTGTTGACAAGGCACTTGTGCTCACATGGATCTGGAGCTGGTGGAACTCATTGTCTCCCTTGGTTTGGGCTGGTCCCTGGACTCTGTGCCTGCCGTGGAGGGCGTCCCAGGGACTTCTTCTGGCTTTGCACTGAGACCCAGAGCTTTCAGCTGCTAATGAGCAGTTAATATTGGGGGTGAAAAAGAATTGGGATCAAGGTTGTTGTAGCTAATGACTAGAGACAGAATCACAGTGAACGGCTGTTTCCTGAGCGTGTGATAATGAGCTAGGATGCAGACATGTTTTCGTTTAACAAAGCCAAACAACAACAAAAAGCAGAAGCGTTTTATTGAACTACTGCCTTAAATTGAGCAGAAAATCAGCACAAAATGGGCATCTAGGAATTGTAAGCCCAGCCACCTTTATGTGTTTCACCATTAAGGACAGTTGTTTGCCTGGGCAGCGTGTGCGTCTGGGCTCCGTCAGTGCCGTTCATCCTCTTGGCTTGGATCTGGAGGTCTGTCCTTCCTTCATGTTCTCTTCAAGTTCATGTTTATTTCTTCTGAAGCCTTGTGGGAGTGGGTGGGAACCAGCATCCTTCTGTAACACAAACAGGAGAGGTGGGAAGGCCCAACCTGGAAACGTTTCCTTTTGCTGTGCCCTCCAGCAGCACTTGCAGCATCGGTTAGCACATGGGATTTTGCTGCTGTGAATGCTAAGGTTTTATTCTTTATCCTGGCAGGTGGATTAGCCAGCAAACTCATGGCCAGTCCGTGTTGTGGTTTTGAAACTGGAATAAACACCCACTCTTTCTATCTTTCCTTGCATCTCTAGGAAGAGCAAGATTATCCTGCTTCCAAAAATAACCTCGTCCCCGCCCCCCGCTTCCACCTCCTTCTCCAGGTGCCTCACAGGCAGCTGGTAAAGAGCTGAAAACAAATCATCGGTGCGGTGACATCTCGCTGATGTTATATATAGAAATCCAGTACGGATCGTAATGTGGCACCGTGTCCACTGTCGCTGCGGGGAGCGGAGGCAGCGGGCGAGTTCCTGACCCCGCCACACGTCAGGGCGGTGCCTCAGAGCTGGGCTTTGACACCGTCCTGCGGCCGGGGCAGCCAGCGGTGCCGCCGCTTCACGTCATGTGTGAACAGGCTTGGGAACTGACTTAGGATGGAGGGCCGGGCGTAGGAAAGACTTTATCAATGGTTTACTGTGAGCACGAAGAGGGTCGACTCCCTATTTCATTAATTTGTCAGCTCCTTCTCTTTGCTCTTTCCCCCTTTCCTGCTCCTTTCCCTCCTCCTTGTATTTCTTTGATTCTCAACCCCTTTCTCCCCCCCTTCCCTTTGTGCTCTTAATCCCCCTCTGACATACGCACCTTCATCCTTCCCCTCCTCTTCCTCTCTTTAGTTCCCTTGTCCTCCCCGTTCTCCCTTCCCCACCCTCTCTCCATCTCCGGGCTCCTTGGGAAGAAGACAATTTGAGGTTCTTTCCGCTCGGCTCTCAGCCGAGAGGCTCCTTCCCTCAAGCCAATCAATGGCCGCCTTTCAGCCCCAGTAGGGCTTGGCAAACATGAGATCAATAAGTTATTAGCACCATTCTGTCAGCTGTAATGTGGAGATTGATCGGGGCCGGGGCTCCTGCATGCTGCCTGGCACTTCCCCGGCCTGATAAAGATGACAGATTAAGGGAATAAGAAAAAGGAATTAAGGAGTCTGGCTGTCAAAGCTGTCACGGGCTGGAGGAGCGCTGTTTTTTTCAGGGGCTGGATGAGTGCAATCGGACATTTAAATGGTGCTAAGGGTACAAGCACCACCAGCGGCTCCAGACATCGCTATCTTCAGCGTTCACTTTTCTGAAGAAATGCTGGGAGGCTTGTGGAAGGAGCGGCCGGAGGACTGAGGGAGGTACCTGTCAGAGGAATGATGCTCGTTTTCATAGCTTTTTATCCCTGATACATAAATTGAGGCCAAACAGCCTTTGCCCAAGAGGTTTGTGGTCCCTCAAGAAGAACCTGATCCTTACTGGAACCATGTTTAAGTCTTGTGATCTAACGAGCTTCCCTCTTCTTCTGTCTCACCCACTAGAACAGGCTCCTTTCTAGAAAGCGAGTCTCCAAGAGGCCTGCACTTCCAGCCCACCCTCCCAGCCTCGTTCGTTGCATCTTTTCAGGAAGAGAGTGGGGATTCACAACTTTGCGATTGCTAAAAAGCCTCTCTGCAGCATATAAAATTAATTCAGATCTCTCTCTCAAGTGCAGTATATCCTCTCTGCGAGTGTTTTTTCATACTGTGCATATTTACCACCTTCCTATGGCTTGGTGCATGCTGTAAAAATGAATTCTGTAAGAATCTGGGAGACAAGGGGATGTTGGTGCGCCTTCTCTAATAAACAGCCTCATTACAGAGAGGATGGTGGCTCCAGCATGACCTGCACCTCCCTCTGCTTCGCTCCTCGGGAACTGAAATATTGGCCAGTCTTTTCAGGTGCTTATTTGCAGCCAGGCAAAGGGAGCGGGCGCAGGGAGGTGGGAAGGAGCAGGCTGCTGTTTGCATGGGAGGAGGAAAGGCAGATGGCTTGGAGCTGAGAGAGGGGATGCGGCTGCTCCTCACGCCTGGAAAGGATGGTTGATGATGTTAGACATTGGGAATCCTTCTGCTGAGCTACTGTCTTGGTGCATGTGCCTGCAGCTTTCAGATCTGCTGTGGTTAACTCATGTTGAGGAAGGGGTGGGTGACACTGGGTGTGCCTTCGGGGCGCTCCTTTCTGTGTAACGCACTGAGATCAGCGAGTGATGGACGCCGACTCTTGACCATCGGAGTCCTTCTCTGCTATTGAGAGGAGTGACTGCACAACCATTCTGCCAAAGTTAAGTTGTCTCAAAGTGTGAAGGAAAGAGAAAATATTTGATTACTCACTATTGCATCCTCCTTGCTTTGTAGTAAGACACCATTAGTGTGTCCCATTCCTCCCCCTGCTTTCTTTCCTGGTTTCCTTCTGTTTCCAAAAGCCTCTTGTCACAGGGACCCTGACAAGTGATGCTTGGGGCCGTTTGTGGACCCCTTGGTCTGGGCTGGGGCCGGTCCGGAGTCAGCGGTGCCCAGCGTGCTCTGCTGTTCCTGCTGTTCACTCTGGTACCGCAGCCAGCCAAAGGATGCTGCTTCCCGCCCTGGAGAGCTTGCAATCTAAATCTAAATGACAACCAACAAATAGATATAGATGTGGTGACATAAAGGAACGACGAGATAACCCAGTGCAATAGCTAAGGTTTGAAGCCTGCTGCCTGCAATGTCCCTCAAGCCGTTAAGCTACCTTTATTTTGCAGCTCTTTTGAACAGCCGCTTTGCTGAGATCCAGCCGTATTTCCCCCTCCCTAGCTAGAACTAACCCTGCCCCATGAGCTGCCGTGCGCTTGCATTGTTCTAGGATCCCAAGTTCCAGAAGCCCACTGCCTCCCTTCCCCCAGCTCCCCCAATAATTTATTTATTTTTTTCCCCATTCTCCTTGCCCTCAGTTAAATCATGACCCGTTATTCCCATGACCTTGTGCTTCACTCTCCCTTTGTTCCATTGATTCCCGCTGGCGAGGGCTGGGGCCGATGCGCAGGCAGGCTCTGTGCCACTGCGTGCAGCCGCTGCACGGCCCCCGGCCCACCGGCCTTTATTGAGAGTAGCCCTGGGCCTGCTGGGGCCTGGCAAACTGCTGATGCTTCTGACAAAGGCACAAACCCATCGCTGGGGAAGTCAAGTCTCCAGGGTCCCCGCAAACCTGTCACATTCGGCGCAGGGACAGACTGAGTGCTGGAGCTGGGCTGAGTGGCTCCTCTGGTGGCAGCCGGTTTGTGCCAAGGGAAAGGGGAGAGCTGAATAAACTGAGATGCTGCTAAGACATCTCAGACTGGTCAGTGGGAATTGTCATCCCCAGGGTTTGAGTCTGATGAGGGAGTGAAGAGCAAGGGAGGATGTTTTCCTCCTCTTAAAACCATGTGAAAGGACGTGGAAAGAGGACTCTTGTTACATGTTGGCTGGCTGAGCCTGCATGATTTCCAATGGAAGTTGGCTCAGTTCTCTGTTTACTCAGGACTTCTGGGTCCAAGAAGGTTTGGGAGCAAAACCAACGATACAGGCAGGGAGCATGAGATAGGTCTTGATCTCTTCCCGTTGTGTCTGCACATAACACAGTGCAGAAAAACTCCACGCAGTCCCTTGGCCGTAATTTGGACTCATTCTGTAGTCCCACCCATTTAACAGCACCGGGAGAGCAAAAATGGTGTGACCACCTCAGACTTGTCATTTCTCCAGGTGAAACCCTGTGTCCAGTCACTGGGACGTGGGCTCAGCTCGCACCCTGCATCGTGTGGTGCATCTTCCCTGCTGTAAAGGGTGGAGATACAGTCCCTCCCTCTTTGGGAAAACCTAGAGATAGGTTTTCTAATCTTCCTGGCTGACTTAGGCTCCCAAGTTCTCTCTTCAAAGCTGATAATGAGGCTCAGGATTCTTAGATGTGTTGGTGAACATGGCTCTGCTGAGGATTAGAGGCAATGCCGGAGCACAGAGCACCGATACTTCAGGTGGCGTTTCCACCCGTGGCCTCTAATTGATGTGTCTCAAGTCCAAAGAGAACTGTGATTAGATAAACCCTGGTTGTACACAAGCTTATTTTATGCTCCATACCCGCATCCTTTCTCTTTATGGTTGCAAAGCCTTTGGGTGATATTTCTGTAAGGGGGCAGAATTGCCGTCCTCCTCCAGCTGACCTGCTTTCCTGCCCTGTCTCTGTTCACGTTTGGCTCTAGAAGTGCAGCAGGTGAGTGCTGGACTTTCTCTTCCCATGAAAGAGGGGGGAAAAAAATCCACTTTGATTTCTAGATCTTCTTGGGGGGAAATATTTGACTTTGTTTCCCATAACCTCTCTGTATTACTTTCTGTGCTGCCTGGTGGGACCAGCAGGAGCCTTGAAGGTGATGCAGGATCTGGGGACCTGCGTGTGAGAGCTGGAGGGGGTGTTGTACGGGGATGGTCAGCGATCAGTGTGCTTGGGGCTTCCTCCGCAGCTCTGTCCCTGCGTCATTGCCTGGCCTGGCTTCATAACCTAACAGTTGTACTGATAATGTCTTTCGTTTTCAGCTTGAATATTAACGAACGTCGCTGATTCGGCTTCATTTTGACTGAAATGCTCTGTAGAAGGCAGGAGAGAGGAGACATAAGCAGGATGTATTTTCTCTTTTGAGGGGAGGCCTCCCGCCCACCCCTCCCCATCCTCCAAGGTGAACAGCTGGAACAGCTGTCTCTGGCTTTCTGGTCAATGAGTAGCGATGTACTCTGAATGCACGACCTGTCTCTGAGGGCGGTGAGACATCCAGAATCCACACTGCCAACTCATTTGCAAAACATATTTGGTTTTGCTGCTGCAAAGACCAGGGGAGATGGGCTGTGGATGCTCCCATCCCAATGCCATCAGCCCCTGTCCGGTTCTTTGTGTGCGAGGGCAAAGGATGGGCGGATGAATAGCGGGTGGACATAAAGGGATGAATTCAGAGTCTGGGTCCTGTAAAAGGGCGCGTGTTTGGCGGTTGTAAGTGATTTTCTGAAGCCGTACATGTGGTTTAAGCTGTAGAGAGGAAAGGATTGGTGCTGTGACACAATACATTGCCATTTAGGTTCTACCCTGGAGTCTGGGAGTTCGCTAAGTAACTAATGGAAATGTGACCTGCCTCTTCCCTGCTTTGCAGCTGAGGGAGCTGAGGGGGTGTGCGGCTTCTTACAACACTGGGCTGGAATTCAAACGATTGATATTCAGACCCGTGCTCTCCCACTGACTGAGTAAATTTGGGGTGGATTGTTAGACCTTTGAGCCTCAATACTGGCTACTGATGATAATTATTCCCTTTTCCTTGCTTACTGTATATCTCGTTGATTTAGTCCCCACACCTCTGGGGGCAGAGGCAGTTTCTCACATATCCCAGGACTTTGCCTTAAATGAAGGCAAAAAAGAGGAAAATTTTCGTTCTGTGATCCGGCTGCCATGAAAACTGTCACAGGCCAACCTAAATACAAACTCAGCGTGTGGGATTTGGTGCTTTGGTACAACATGAACCTGAGATGCTGGGATGAAAATACTGCAGATCATCCTAGAGATTAATGCACTACCGTGGGATCTCTCTGGAGCTCCAGGTTCAAGTCTCGACTGAAAGTCATCGGGGACCTTTCCCCGTTGCGTTGCACGCTCACATTTGTGCAGAAAAGTGGGTGTTTTGGAGGTGGTTGGGGCTTGGGGCTGGTGGAGCCGGTGCTGTTTCAGAGCTGCTGTGCGATCTTGGCCTTTCCCCACAGCAGCGCTGCCGATCGGGAGCGCGGTGGAACCCGCTGCCGTGTCTGGGAAGAGCAGGGATGGTGGAGTCGGAGCCACCGTCTGCCGGCAGATGGGTGCGTGGGGTGGGAGTGGAATCGCAGGAGAGAAGGAGCGATAGGAGGGTAGCGAGGTGCCTTGGCAGAGCTGTGAAATCAAGGAATCTTTACTGCTCATATTCTAATTGCTGTCACATGGAACTGGTGCTTCTGTCGCCGTGGTTTTTTATCATGGAGTCTCTTCTGCCTGATGTACATCAGAACAAACCCTGGTGGGGTGAGCAGAGCGATGGGACTTTGTTGTTTCAAAGCCACAAATCCCAGATGGGAGCACTTCTGAGGAGGATATATGTGATTTGGCCTCCAGCGCTGAGGGTTTGCAGCATCAGACTTAACATTTCCAGGAAAATCAACATGGAGAATGAAGAGTTCTGTGGGGAGGGAGCTTGTGAGACTGCTGGGTACCCAGGTACTTGCTAGCGTTGGTGCTGGCTTGGCAAGCTGACACTCTTTGTGGCTTTGGAGAAGTTACTAAAAGGGGAAACTGAGGCAGGAGGCTTGATAAAATTCAAATAGTATTGAAAGGCTGACTCAACACCTGGAATGTGAAGGGCTGAGGAAACTTTATAGCTGTCACTGGCTGACTCGGTCCTTTCCCATCTGCCAGTTGTATACAACAAACACCGCTGTATTTACTTTTTGGTCGTGGATGTTGCGAAGCCTCTGCGGTTGTCTCCGAGCGCCGGTTCTGTTAACGGGCTGGGTGGCAGGGTCACCGCAAGATAAGGTCGGGGGCAGCTCGCGCTCTGTAAAACCTTGAAACGCCACTCGTAACTTTGCGGCTCCAGGATTGCTCCGTGGAGAAAGGCGGCGCCGAGCAGGCTCTGCCGGGGCATCCGTGCTCTGCACCTCCAATCCATACAGTGCCAGGGCAGGAGCCTGCACTTGCTTGGCTGAATTCAAAGTGCCGTGGAGCGGTTATGACTCCGAGGAACAGTTGCTTGGCTGAAAACGTCCCCTGGAACATAAATAATTTTGTTGTTCTTATAAATAGCACCGAGGGGATTTGTAATCTTCCTTAACCAACACACTTTGGGCAAATTGCAGCAGCTTTGCATGCGTGTTGACTCACAGGCAGATGCAGCGTTCGCTTACTCAAATATGGTGCTTGTTTGGGAGATTATTCTTTTTTAAGATGCTGCATCTTTAACAAGCCCTTGATAGATGAGAATTTGATGCTCGCGGTGACAAACAGTCCCTTCCTTCCTGCCCATATGCAACATCATGCTTTCAGTTTCCCCAGCGTTATTATGGGAGGATATTGATTTTAAATCTGTTCGGGGACGCTGTAATTGTATATTAGATATTTGGTGTTGGTTTGTAGGGCTGCAGTAATGCAAAAGGCTTGAGTGTTTCCGTACAATCTAAAGGGGGAAGATTGCTGAGGACCTTGAGGTTTTGAAGGAGGAGGGGGGGAAGGAAGGGGGGGAGATAGAGAGAGAGAGAGAGATACTGTGGTAGGAAGATTCAGAGATCTGTTGTGCTTTTTTTTGTGTTGTTTTTTTCCTCCCCTTTCTCTCCCCCAGTTGCTTTGCATCAGGGCATGAAAGGAGTGGAAACACCAAGGGGACAAAAGGCAACAGAACAAACGATGAAACTCAGTAAGGAAATCAACCGGCTTCAGAATTTATCGCTTTAAAACGTTGCATTGATCAGTGTGCGAACAGTCATTACGTGCTTTTGGGCTGCGTGATTAGGAAAGCAGATCAAGGCTCTCAAGATGATGATTTTTCTTACTTTCATTTTTTTCCCCTCTGCCTGTGATACGTGTGTGTGTGTCTGTCTGTGTGTGTGTGTCTGTCTGTGTGTGCGGGAGAGGCAAAACAAAGTCTCTCTGGTTGCTTCTGCAAAGAGGAAAGTGCAACCTTCTCTGATACTCAGGTTTCTCATCTCTCTTCCAGATGAAATTTTAGGCAAGAGAAGAGTATGTTCTCCCAACAGCAGCAGTGAGTGTCCTTTAGAAAGCAAGAAAGCCAGAAGTGAGTCCCCAAAGGGTAAGTGCCACTTCTCCCTCCCCCTTCCCCTTCCCCTTCCCTTTCCCCTTCCCCTTTCTTCTCTTTTCTTAAGAGTGGAACTTAATTGAAATTAAGGAGGGAGGGTTGCAGGGGGCTGTGCTGCGGGAGCCGGGGGATCCGCTCGGAGGTGCATGCAGTGCGCTGGGCTTTATCTCCTCGCAGGGCGAGAAAGGGGTTGCCGCTTGATTAGAATAATTGTTTTACGATAAAAAAGCGCAAGCTGCGGCTTTTGAGGTGGCTTTTAGGGCTGTTTCTGCTTCTCGGGGAGAATGTCTTGATTACGTCTTTTATATTAAAGATACACACAGGCTTATCATGCTGGTATCTGTTCCTTTAAAGGGAAAAAAAGAAGCCTAGCAGGGAGAATAAGGCTGCCTGGTTCTTTCACATGCATTTATGACACTGTTCCTATAGAGATGGAATCTGCGGAAGGTTGCTCGGTTTAGGGCTTTATTTTGTTTTTAATGTCCTGATTTGTCTCGTGGTTCTTTCCCATAAACATGATTTTTTAAACTTTTTTTACGACTGGCAAAGCGGAGTGGGTAATGGAGCCTGCGGTTAATGAGTTTGTATCAAGGTTGCGTAAATGAGGTTTTGCAGGCTGTTCGCTTAAGAGCTTTGTTGTTAAGTTCAGACTAATTAGCTGTCAGTAATACCCATCTGAATCGCCGTGCTTAACCTGAACTCTTTGGCCATCAAAGAAAAGTCAAAAATAAAAGCAGACTGGTTGTGTGAAGCTGGATCCTGTTCCATGGGCTTGGCGTCCAGCAGCTGACACTTTCCAGGTGTATATTCCCAATAACCAATCCAGGCAGTCTCCAAGGGGACTTTTGCAGCAGGTTGACCTGAAGCCACCTTAAACTACATACCTTGTATTATGTTATATAAAAATACATTGTAGGGACATGTTCTGCATCCTGATTTCACGAAATGTTCCTGTATATTGACTCTTCTTGACTCCTTGTCCCCAAATTATGATTTGAAAGCAGCATACTCTGAGATGTTGAACCCTAGTGTCACTTAATATAATATTGCTAAAACTGCCTAAGAACCTACTAAATCTTTTCTTCCATGTAACCCTCTCCTGCCTGTTAACTCTTCAATACAAGTAGAACTGCAAAGTGTTGAGTTTGGTTTCACCCTGATAAAGTGGCTGAACTTGCCCAAGTGGCTGTTCTTACCACAGGAGCAGCAGGGTTGAATGGCCCCATTCCATTTCTTACCTTTGCCCTTCCCACTGTTTTTGTTCCCTTGGGTGGGCCGAGTGCTGAGTGAGTTAAACTTGGCTTTGCAGTATGCACTCGGGACCTAAGTCCTGCTCCTCAAGCCCGAATGACTCAGGGATTCCCCCGACTCATTAATAGAGGGTTCCTAGGAAGCTCTGAATAAAAGCAAACTTTCGTTTTCCACTTTTTTCTCAGAAAGCCTTCCCTGCCCTTTAAAAGAGTGTGAGACAGAATGGAAATTCTGAGCTGAGCCTGTTACTAGTGTCCCGTGTTACCTGTTTTGTATTATATTAGATGATTGGGGAACCCCTGTTCCTCCGACACTATGGCTGATGTTAGAATCCCATCGAAACAGCGAGGAGCTGAATAGGGGCAGACACCTTAGTGCTTTTGGGGCCTTTATGTCCCCACCCCATGCTAGGAGAAGGGGTCCAAGGAGGGGCTGTAGCCAGTTCAGACGATCCCTGTGTTCCCAGCTCTATAGCAAGGAACTGGTTGGAAACAGAAGGATCCACGTTGTGTGACAAGCCATTTTTAGACACCATGGACCTTAGTAGCTGTTTGCCTGGGATTTGGGAGCTCATGCTGTAAAGTCTGAGATGGTGCCCGAGCCCCAAGCTTGGCTGGAACCCAAATGCTGCGAGCTCAGTTTGTGATTTAGGAGTGGGAAGGGAAACCAGGAACCCATTGGTGTTTCGTAGCCCGTGGAGCCCTCCAGTGCTGGTTCTCCTCCACCTCTGGCACCCTGCGGTGGTTCACAGCCCAGGGTGGGCACTGTCCCGCTCTGCTGTCACCCGCCGGCTCGGGGCACAGCTGCGTTGTGTCCAACAGCCTTTTGAAGAGGAGAGGTGACCCCACGCCCATGACGCATCTTGTGCCGCCAACAAGGCGAGGAGAACAGAGGCAGCCGAGTAAATCACTGCCCCTCTCTGAGCGAGTGAAAAAACACCTGTAGGGCTGGAAACCCTTCCAGCGGGGGAGCAGCCACCTTCCCTTCCCCCTTCCCAGCGCCCGCCGTGCGCACCGCAGATCAAAAGAGAGCCCTATCTCGGTGGAAACAGGGCCGCGCCGGCGCTGCTGTCAAACAGAGCAGAACGTTCTCGCGTCTAATATGGAAATGCGAGCGTATCAGAGGCTGGGAGCGCGGGCTGCGCTGGCAGGGCACGGAGGAAGCTTTCTCCCTGGGAGACAATTCCCCGAGTGAAAATCCTCCTCACTCCTGCAGCAACAGCGTATCTGGAGATCTGCTTCTCCGATACCTCGAGACGTGAAATAAAACCGAACGACCACAAAAAGAGAGAAATCAGTATTTTTGATTCCTGTTTGAACTGCTGAGAAATAAATCTGGTAGAAGCTTTGTCGTTCGGGAAGATTGGAAACTAGGCTGGACTAAGTGCTGGAAAACACACGTAGGGAACAATGTTGTGCTCACCCCCTGGGGTGGGCTGGTGAGCTCATACGCTGCTCCTTCTGCCATTCTCTTTGCTATTGTAGATCGTTTAAAACAAAACAAAATCTTACTGCATCTTTGGTGAATGAAGTAGACCAGAACTGGAGCTGGACTAAAGCTGAGCAATTCAGATCCAGCCTCTGTCAATTCATTCTTCATTTTGGGGGGATATCCATATGTTGGTTGCTTTGGCAGCTGTCCTGTTAGGCCAAACGAAGACACAGTGTTTGGCCCCATTCCTGCTAAGAAGTTCACTGCCTCCCAGACCCATGCTGCTGGATGTGGTGGGACTGGGCACAGGTCCTGTCTGCCCTGGCAAACGACAGCTCAGGCAACGCAGACCCTACAGCTACCAAGACCTGGCTTTGAACTCGGGGTGAGCTGCTTTTGCAGCAG